>NW_027640817.1:0-1473000 GCF_949752795.1 Hyperoodon ampullatus
GCTTTACAATTCCTTCAGGGTCACTGATGAAACTGGAATGACCTTATGTACAACGACAGCTGGATGAGGCATAAGCTGGACACTTGGACTGAGAGGATTGTGAGATTGGGTGAGCAAATGCAGACCTTTAAAGCACAAATGCCTGCACCCACTCCATGCCCAACTCTCCAGGTTAAAGGGAATATTACTACAGCTATAACATGTACGGAAACATAGGGAACGGACACACTGTGAATACGAAAGGTTCTAAAACTCAACGAATAGTCCCTCTCCTGTGCTCCAGTTTGACTTTCCATCTGCTTTACTATCAACCTCCAACTTGAGAGACATCCCTTTAACCTCCTGGTTCGCACAGGTTGCCAATTTGCAGAGGAAGAAAGGAAGAGGAGAACCAATGAGAGAGTAGCTGTTAGCATTTGGACGGCACATATCACTGTAATTTCCCGGCAGAAGTAGGATTAACGAAAGTCTCAGCCAACCACCGGGAACCAGTATAGTCCTGAACCAAAATTTTGTGCATGCGGTCAGCTCACAAAAAACGAGTTGAAAAATGAGCTCAGGGGCACAGCAATTCACAAACTGGCCGAGTAATAAAGGACAACTATCGTCCAAAAGTCTGTTGAGGGAAGGCAACGAGGCGACTTGAAAGCGAGACAGAATAGCAGGAAACAGATTTCAAGAGGTACGTTGAATCGCCTTTAAAGCACAGAAGAGGGGCACAACTTCGACAATGATGCACTTGGACAAAAAGGGCGTATGCGTTTTCTCCTGAATATATTCAAGAGAAAACGCATTCGCCCTTTTTGGTCAAACAAGCAAGCGGGCAATGCAAATCTGCACTACAAAGAAGTATCACTTCCCACCGGTCAAAAGGACATCAACAAAATGTGTAAAAACCAGAAAGGCAAGACAGGCCCTGGAGAACAGGGAGCCTTGTTATGCTGATGGGCAGGATGTAAATTGCCAACTGCCTCTCTGGAGGAGTGCATTGTGTTCCCTAAAACAAGTAAACAACAGAGCTACAGAGCCAAGGGCACTTCCAGTCTAGGGAATATACCTTGGAAAACTGAAAATCAATAAGACAGAGCCACCCAAAATTTAGGCTGCACTTCTTACAAGGACCTCAACTTGGGTACATCTTAAATATCCAGGAAATATAAATATGGTTCAAAAAATTGTGGTACTTATATATGATGGAATATCCCTCAGCCATGAAATCAATGTCATAAGACCAGTAGCAGCAAAATGGGTGGATTCAGGTACGATGATTCTAAGTGAAATAAGTCACACAGAAAAAGAATCTTATCATAAGATATCACTTATGAAGATCCTGTAAACATGGCTACACTTGAACTGAGTTAGGGAAGAGAGCAGTGTCTCACATCTAGAAAACACACTTATGCCTGCTTAAGGGGGAAGGAGAGGTGGGGTGATGCATAAAACCAGAGTTTGATATAAGCACAGGTACCGTTCCAAAAACCAACTATGGAATAGACAAGACCTACACCTTCCTCAGTGAAAGGGACTCAAAACCCCATAGTTCCCGCAGAGGAATATATCTGACTAGTAAGAATCTTAAAACCTATGTATTGATATGTCTCCGTAAGGGAATCAAGTGTGTCTAGACTGGCATAAACAGGGCAGCGAGAATCAGCTCAAACCCACTATAAAAAGGAATTTCAAAAACAAAACAAAAAAACTGGGAAATTCTTTACAATTCCTTCAGGGTCACTGATGAAACCTGGAATGACCCTATGTACAACGACAGCTGGATGAGGCATAAGGCTGGACACTTGGGACTGAGAGGATTGGTGAGATTGGGTGAGCAAATGCAAACCCTTTAAAGCACAAATGCCTGGCACCCATTCCATGGGTCCCAACTCTCCAGGTTAAAGGGAATATTACTACAGCTATAACATGTACGGGAAACCTAGAGAACGGACACACTGTGAATACGAAAGGTTTCTAAAACTCAACGAATAGTCCCTGTCCTGTTGCTCGGGTTTGACTTTCAATCTGCTTTACTGTCAACCTCCCAAATTGGAGAGACAGCCCCTTTAACCTCCTGGTTCGCACAGGTTGCCAATTTGGCAGAGGATGAAAGGGAAGAGGGAGAACCAATGAGAGAGTAGCTGTTAGTCATTTGGACGGGCACATATCACTCTAATTTCCCGGCAAAAAGAAGAATTAACCAACGTCTCAGCCACCCACCGGGAAGCAGTATAGGTCCTGAACCAAAATTTTAGACTTGCGGTCAGCTCACCAAAAACGAGTTGAAAAATGGAGCTCAGGGGCACAACAATTCACAAACTGTCCTAGTAATAAAGGACAACTATCGTCCAAAAATCTTTTGAGGGAAGGCAACGAGGCGGACTTGAAAGCGAGGCAGAAAACAGGAAACAGATTTCAAGAGGTACGTTGGAATCACCTTTAAAGCACAGGAAGAGGGGCACAAATTCGACAGTGATGCACTTGGCCAAAAAGGGCGTTTGCGTTTTCTCCTGAATATATTCAGGAGAAAACGCATACGCCCTTTTTGGCCAAGCAAGCAAGCGGGCAATGCAAATCTGCACTACAAAGAAGTATCACTTCCCACCGGTCAAAAGGGACATCCACAAAATGAGTAAAAACCAGAAAGGCAAGACAGGCCCTGGAGAACAGGGAGCCTTGTTATGCTGATGGGCGGGATGTAAGTAGCCAACTGCCTCTCTGGAGGAGTGCATTGTGTTCCCTAAAACAAATAAACAACGGAGCTACAGAGCCAAGGGCACTTCCAGTCTAGGGAATATACCTTGGGAAAACTGAAAATCGATAAGACGGAGCCACCCCAAAATTTAAGGCTGAACTGCTTACAAGGACCTCAACTTGGGTACACCTTAAATATCCCAGGAAATATAAAAATGGTTCAAAAAATTGTGGTACATACGTACGATGGAATATCCCTCAGCCATGAAATCAATGTCATAAGACCAGTAGCAGCAAAATGGGTGGATTCAGGTACGATGATTCTAAGTGAAATAAGTCACAGAGAAAAAGAAACTTATCATAAGATATCACTTATGAAGATCCTGTAAACATGGCTACACTTGAACTGAGTTAGGAAAGAGAACAGTGTCTCACATTTAGAAAACACTCTTATGCCTGCTTAAGGGGGAAGGAGAGGTGGGGTGATGCATAAAACCAGAGTTTGATATAAGCACAGGTACCGTTCCAAAAACCAACTATGGAATAGACAAGACCTACACCTTCCTCAGTGAAAGGGACTCAAAACCCCATAGTTCCCGCAGAGGAATATATCTGTCTAGTAAGAATCTTAAAACCTATGGATTGATATGTCTCCATAAGGGAATCAAGTGTGTCTAGACTGGCATAAACATGGCAGCGAGAATCAGCTCAAACCCACTATAAAAAGGAATTTCAAACACAAAACAAAAAAACTGGGAAATTCTTTACAATTCCTTCAGGGTCTCTGATGAAACCTGGAATGACCCTATGTACAATGACAGCTGGATGTGGCATAAGGCTGGACACTTGGGACTGAGAGGATTGGTGAGATTGGGTGAGCAAATGCAGACCCTATAAAGCACAAATGCCTGGCACCCATTCCATAGGTCCCAACTCTCCAGGTTAAAGGGAATATTACTACAGCTATAACATGTACGGGAAACCTAGAGAACGGACACACTGTGAATACGAAAGGTTTCTAAAACTCAACGAATAGTCCCTCTCCTGGTGCTCGGGTTTGACTTTCCATCTGCTTTACTATCAACCTCCCAACTTGGAGAGACAGCCCCTTTAACCTCCTGGTTCGCACAGGTTGCCAATTGGGCAGAGGATGAAAGGGAAGAGTGATAACCAATGAGAGAGTATCTGTTAGGCATTTGGAAGGGCACATATCACTCTAATTTCCCCGCAGGAAGAAGAATTAAGCAAATTCTCAGCCACCCACCGGGAACCAGTATAGCTCCTGAACCTAAATTTTGGAATGCGGTCAGCTCACAAAAAACGAGTTGAAAAATGGAGCTCAGGGGCACAGCAATTCACAAACTGGCCGAGTAATAAAGGACAACTATCGTCCAAAAATCTTTTGAGGGAAGGCAACGAGGCGGACTTGAAAGCGAGGCAGAAAACAGGAAACAGATTTCAAGAGGTACGTTGGAATCGCCTTTAAAGCACAGGAAGAGGGGCACAAATTCGACAGTGATGCACTTGGCCAAAAAGGGCGTTTGCGTTTTCTCCTGAATATATTCAGGAGAAAACGCATACGCCCTTTTTGGCCAAGCAAGCAAGCGGGCAATGCAAATCTGAACTACAAAGAAGTATCACTTCCCACCGGTCAAAAGGGACCTCCAAAAAATGTGTAAAATCCAGAAAGGCAAGACAGGCCTTGGAGAACAGGGAGCCTTGTTATGCTGATGGGCGGGATGTATATTGCCAACTGCTTCTCTGTAGGAGTGCACTGTGTTCCCTAAAACAAATAAACAACAGAGCTACAGAGCCAAGGGCACTTCCAGTCTAGGGAATATACCTTGGGAAAACTGAAAATCGATAAGACAGAGCCACCCCAAAATTTAAGGCTGAACTGCTTACAAGGACCTCAACTTGGGTACACCTTAAATATCCCAGGAAATATAAAAATGGTTCAAAAAATTGTGGTACTTACGTACGATGGAATATCCCTCATCCATGAAATCAATGTCATAAGACTAGTAGCAGCAAAATGGGTGGATTCAGGTACGATGATTCTAAGTGAAATAAGTCACAGAGAAAAAGAAACTTATCATAAGATATCACTTATGAAGATCCTGTAAACATGGCTACACTTGAACTGAGTTAGAAAGAGAAAACTGTCTCACATTTAGAAAACACTCTTATGCCTGCTTAAGGGGGAAGGAGAGGTGGGCTGATGCATAAAACCAGAGTTTGATATAAGCACAGGTACCGTTCCTAAAACCAACTATGGAATAGACAAGACCTACACCTTCCTCAGTGAAAGGGACTCAAAACCACATATTTCCCGCAGAGGAATATATCTGACTAGTAAGAATCTTAAAACCTATGTATTGATATGTCTCCGTAAGGGAATCAAGTGTGTCTAGACTGGCATAAACATGGCAGCGAGAATCAGCTCAAACCCACTATAAAAAGGAATTTCAAAAACAAAACAAAAAAACTGGGAAATTCTTTATAATTCCTTCAGGGACTCTGAAGAAACCTGGAATGACCCTATGTACAAAGACAGCTGGAACTGGCATAAGGCTGGACACTTGGGACTGAGACGATTGGTGAGATTGGGTGAGCAAATGCAGACCCTTTAAAGCACAAATGCCTGGCACCCATTCCATGGGTCCCAGCTCTCCAGGTTAAAGGGAATATTACTACAGCTATTACATGTACTGGAAACCTAGAGAACGGACACACTGTGAATACGAAATGTTTCTAAAACTGAACGAAGAGTCCCTCTCCTGGTGCTCCGGTTTGACTTTCCATCTGCTTTACTATCAACCTCCCAACTTGGAGAGACAGCCCCTTTAACTTCCTGGTTCGCACAGGTTGCCAATTCGGCAGAGGATGAAAGGGAAGATGGAGAACCTATGAGAGATTAGCTCTTAGGCATTTGGACGGGCACATATCACTGTAATTTCCCGGCAGGAAGAAGAATTAACCAAAGTCTCAGCCACCCACCGGGAACCAGTATAGGTCCTGAACCAAAATGTTGGACTTGCGGTCAGCTCACAAAAAACGAGTTGAAAACTGGAGCTCAAGGGCACAGCAATTCAAAAACTGGCAGAGTAATAAAGGACAACTATCGTCCAAAAATCTGTTAAGGGAAGGCAACGAGGCGGACTTGAAAGCGAGGCAGAATAGCAGGAAACAGACTTCAAGAGGTACGTTGGAATCGCCTTTAAAGCACAGGAAGAGGGGCACAACTTCGACAATGATGCACTTGGCCAAAATGGGCGTATGCGTTTTCTCTTGAATATATTCAGGAGAAAACGCATACGCCCTTTTTGGCCAAGCAAACAAGCGGGCAATGCAAATCTGCACTACAAAGAAGTATCACTTCCCACCGGTCAAAAGGGACATCCACAATATGTGTAAAAACCAGAAAGCTAAGACAGGCCCTGGAGAACAGGGAGCCTTGTTATGCTGATGCGAGGGATGTAAATTGCCAACTGCCTCTCTGGAGGAGTGCATTGTGTTCCCTAAAACAAGCAAACAACAGAGCTACAGAGCCAAGGGCACTTCCAGTCTAGGGAATATACCTTGGGCAAACTGAAAATCAAAAAGACAGAGCCACCCCAAAATTTAGGGCTGCACTGCTTACAATGACCTCCACTTGGGTACACTTTAAATGACCCAGGATGTATAAAAATGGTTCAAAAAATTGCGGTACTTACTTAAGTTGGAATATACCTCAGCCATGAAATCAATGTCATAAGACCAGTAGCAGCAAAATGCGTGGATTCAGGTACGATGATTCTAAGTGAAATAAGTCACAGAGAAAAAGAAACTTATCATAAGATATCACTTATGAAGATCCTGTAAACATGGCTACACTTTAACTGAGTTAGGAAAGAGAACAGTGTCTCACATTTAGAAAACACTCTTATGCCTGCTTAAGGGGGAAGGAGAGGTGGGGTGATGCATAAAACCAGAGTTTGATATAAGCACAGGTACCGTTCCAAAAACCAGCTATGGAATAGGAAAGACATACATCTTCCTCAGTGAAAGGGACTCAAAACCCTATATTTCCTGCAGAGGAATATATCTGACAAGTAAGAATCTTAAAACCTATGTATTGATATGTTTCTGTAAGGGAATCAAGTGTGTCTAGACTGGCATAAACATGGCAGCGAGAAAGAGCTCAAACCCACTATAAAAGGGAATTTCTCAAAGAAACCAAAAAAAAAAAAAAAACTCAGGGAAATACTTTAGAGTTCCTTCAGGATCTGTGATGAAACCTGGAATGACCCTATCTACAGCGACAGCTGGGTGTGGCATAAGGCTGGACAGTTGGGACTGAGACGATTGGTGAGATTGGGTGAGCAAATGCAGACCCTTTAAAGCAATAATGCATGGCACCCATTCCATGGGTCCCAACTCTCCAGATTGAAGGGAATATTACTACAGTTATAACATGTACTGGAAACCTAGAGAACGGACACACTGTGAATACGAAAGGTTTCTAAAACTCAACGAATAGTCCCTCTCCTGGTGCTCCGGTTTGACTTTCTATCTGCTTTACTATCAATCTTCCAACTTGGAGAGACAGCCCTTTTAACCTCCTGGTTCGCACAGGTTGCCAATTTGGCAGAGGATGAAAGGGAAGAGGGAGAACCAATGAGAGAGTAGCTGTGAGGCATTTGGACGGGCACATATCACTCTAATTTCCCGGCAGGAAGAAGAATTAACCAAAGTCTCAGCACCACATAGGTAACCAGCGTAGGTCCTAAAACAAAATTTTCGACTTGCGCTCAGCTCACAAAAAACGAGTTGAAAAATGGAGATCAGGTGCACAGCAATTCACAACCTGGCAGGGTGATAAAGGACAAGTATCGTCCAAAAATCTGTTAAGGGAAGGCAACGAGGCGGACTTGAAAGCGAGGTAGAATAGCAGGAAACTGATTTCAAGAGGTACGTTGGAATCGCCTTTAAAGCACAGGAAGAGGGACAGAACATCGACAATGATGTACTTGGCCAAAAAGGGTGTATGCGTTTCCTCCAGAATATATTCAGGTGAAAACACATATGCCCTTTTTGGCCAAGCAAGCAAGCGGGCAATGAAAATCTGCACTACAAAGAAGTATCACTTCCCACTGGTCAAAAGGGACATCCACAAAAATGTGTAAAAACCAGAAAGGCAAGACAGGCCCTGGAGAACAGGGAGCCTTGTTATGCTGATGGGCGGGATGTAAATTGCCAACTGCCTCTCTGGAGGAGTGCACTGTGTTCCCTAAAACAAGTAAACAACAGAGTTACAGAGCCAAGGGCACTTCCAGTCTAGGGAATATACCTTGGGAAAACTGAAAATCAATAAGACAGCGACACCCCAAAATTTAGGGCTGCACTGCTTACAAGGACCTCAACTTGGGAACACCTTAAATATCCCAGGAAATATAAAAATGGTTCAAAAAATTGTGGTACTTACGTACGATGGAATATCCCTCAGCCATGAAATCAATGTCATAAGACCAGTAGCAGCAAAATGGGTGGATTCAGGTACGATGATTCTAAGAGAAAAAAGTCACACAGAAAATGAAACTTATCATAAGATATCACTTATGAAGATCCTGTAAACATGGCTATACTTGAACTGAGTTAGAAAAGAGAACAGAGTCTCACATCTAGAAAACACTCTTATGCCTGCTTAAGGGGGAAGGAGAGGTGGGGTGATGCATAAAACCAGAGTTTGATATAAGCACAGGTACCGTTCCAAAAAGCAACTATGGAATAGACAAGACCTACACATTCCTTAGTGAAAGGGACTCAAAACCCCGTATTTCCCGCAGAGGAATATATCTGACTAGTAAGAATCTTCAAACCTATGGATTGATATGTCTCCGTAAGGGAATCAAGTGTGTCTAGACTGGCATAAACATGGCAGCGTAATCAACTCAAACCCACTATAAAAAGGAATTACAAAACTAAACAAAACTAAAATGGAAATTCTTCACAATTCCTTCATGGTCTCTGATGAAACCTGGAATTACCCTATCTACAATGACAGCTGGATGTGGCATAAGTCTTTACACTTGGGAATGAGAGGATTGGTGAGATTGGGTGAGCAAATGCAGAACCTTTAAAGCAAAAATGCGTGGCACCCATTCCATGGGTCCCAATTCTCCAGGTTGAAGGGAATATTACTACAGCTATAACATGTACGGGAAACCTGGTGCATGGACACACTGTGAATACGAAAGGTTTCTAAAACTCAACGAATTGTCCCTCTCCTGGTGCTCTCGTTTGACTTTCCAACTGCTTTACTATCAATCTACCAACTTGGAGAGACAGCCCCTTTAACCTATTGGTTCGCACAGGATGCAAGTTTGGTTGAGGATGAAAGTTAAGAGGGAGAAAAAATGAGAGAGTAGCTGTTAGGCATTTGGACGGGCAAATGTCAATCTAATTTCCCAGCAGGAAGAAGAATTAACCAAAGTCTCAGCGCCCCATCGGAAACCAGTATAGGTCCTGAACCAAAATTTTGGACTTGCGGTCAGCTCACAAAAAACGAGTAGAATAATGGAGCTCAGGGGCACAGCAATTCACAAACTCCAGAGTAATAAAGGACAGCTATCGTCCAAAAATCTGGTGAGGGAAGGTAACGAGGCGGACATGAAAGCGAGGCAGAATAGCAGGAAACAGATTTCAATAGGTACGTTGGAATCACGTTTGAAGCACAGAAAGAGGGGCAAAATTTCAAAAATGATGCACTTGGCCAAATAGAGCGTATGTGTTTTCTCATGAATATATTCAGGAGAAAACGCATACGCCCTTTTTGGCCAAGCAAGCAGGCGGGCAATGAAAATCTGCACTACAAAGAAGTATCACTTTCCACAGGTCTAAAAGGGACATCCACAAAATGTGTAAAAACCAGAAAGGCAAAACAGGCCCTGGAGAACAGGGAGTCTTGTTATGCTGATGGGCGGGATGTAAATTGCCACCTGCCCCTCTGGAGGAGTGCATTGTGTTCCCTAAAACAAGTAAACAACAGAGCTACAGAGCCAAGGGCACTTCCAGTCTAGGGAATATACCTTGGGAAACCTGAAAATCAATAAGACAGAGCCACCCCAAAATTTAGGGCTGCACTGCTTACAAAAACCTCAACTTGGGTACACCTTAAATATCCCAGGAAATATAAAAATGGTTCAAAAAATTGTGGTACTTCCGTACGATGGAATATCCCTCAGCCATGCAATCAATGGCATAAGACCAGTAGCAGCAAAATGAGTGGATTGAGGTATGATGCTTCAAAGTGAAATAAGTCACACAGAAAAAGAACCTTATATTAAGATATCACTTATGAGGATCCTGTAAACATGGCTACACTTGAACTCAGTTAGGAAAGAGAACAGAGTCTCACCTTTGGAAAACACTCTTATGCCTGCTTAAGGGGGAATGAGAGGTGGGGTGATGCATAAAACCAGAGTTTGATATAAGCACAGGTTCTGTTCCAAAAACAAACTATGGAATAGACAAGACCTACACCATCCTCAGTGAAAGGGACTTGAGGCATCTGTGAGTAACCGTGAGCTGAGCCCCAGGCCAGCTGCTGCTGAACTTTTCCCACCCTTCCCAGGTGAAACACCTGAATATGTACAAGGGCTTGAAAGCTTAGTGGAAGGGCCGTGGAGCCACAACAGCGACAGCACGCAGGCCAACTTGGTGCCTGCAGGCCAGCCAGGATGGTCCTGGCCCTGGGCGCTCTTCTGGAAGCTTTCCATTGCCCTGCCTGAGATACCCCTCCTGTCCTGGCGCCCACTGATTTTTTCATTTCACCTGTGTCCGGAGAGAAATTCTAGCGGAAGGTATGGGTGACACATCCTCTTCTTTACAGGTGGCAGCCTGGCGACTCATGCAGAAAGTCCAGGAGAGACCCACTCACACCGGGCAACCCACAAAGCCGTGGCCCCTCACTGCCTCCCACCAGCACAGCCCCGAGACTGCTGACGGGGCAGAGAATATGGAGTCAGGCACAGCTTCAGGGGCTATTGCTGCCTGCATGGCTGTTTATATTGACCTCAACCCAGGCACACCTGGGGAGGGCCGGCCGGCAAGGTCAGGCTACCCAGGTCAGGTAATCCTCCGCCCTCAGGGTACCACATTGTTGAAAATGGACCTCGCTAAGGCAGAATAGAAGCCAAGGAATAAAAGGACACAATGCCATTTGCAGCACCGTAGGTGTGTCTAGAGGTAAGCACGTGACTTGTAGTAAGTCCGAAAGTGAAAGACACATATCATATCATATCTCTTATAGGTGTGACCGAAAAATGGATATCAGGGCAGATATTTCCACGGAGAACGGCCATCACAGATTCATTCAACAAACTTATGGTTCACCAATGGAAAGGTGTGAGGATTGGTTTCATTATGATATTGGGGTTAACAGACATATACAAACACAGGTGACATATATAATCACCAAAGACCTACAGAATACCAAGAGAAGAGCACTCAACATTCTGTCATATGGTACATGGGAAAAGGATCCCAGGAAGAACAGACATATGTATATGTGTAAAAGAACCACATCTTCCACACCTACAACAAGCCAAACATTGTAATCAAATTTGCTGTAATAAAAAATAAAAAATTAAATTAAAAACACGAACAAGAAGTAGTGAGACAAACTTGAGGGGCTTTCTCCTGGCACCTTCCATTCTAAATTCCAATCTAGAACACGACTTCCATTGAGGCTCTGTTGCCCCAGTAACCAGATTTGGTAAGGGAGAACTGCTGCCACCTTGTGGCCGTTTCACACAACAGCATCTTTAATCCCAGCGCTAATGGTCAGTTGATATTCAAAATCATTGCAGGCCTGTAAATGACACCTGCCCTGAAAACAAATCCTGGGTTCATATATCGACCAAAAAATTCAAAGGACGTCCATATTTCAAAACGACAGTTTCAAAAGGCATATTTTACACACATTAGTGTTCTGCTTCTTTTTCTTTCTTTCTTTTTTTGTTCAAAAAACGGGAATGGCAAAAAGCATCCCTCAGAATGGGCGAAAATATTTGCAAACGAATCAATGGACAAAGGTTTAATCTCCAATATATATAAAGAGCTCATGCAGCTTAATATTAAAACAACAAACAACCCAATACAAAAATGGGCAGAAGATCTAAAGAGACGTTTCTTCAAAGAAGACAGAGAGATGGCCAAGACGCACATGAAAAGCCGCTCAACATCACTAATTATTAGAGAAATGCAAATCAAAACTACAATGAGGTATCACCTCACAGCTGTTAGAATCGCCATCATCAGAAAATCTACAAACAACGAATTCTGGGGAGGGTGTGGACAAAAGGATCCCTCTTCCACTAGTGGTGGAAATGTAAATTGATACAGTCACGATGGAGAACAGTATGGAGTTTCCTTAAAAAAACTAGAAATAGAATTACCATATGATCCATCAATCCCACTTCTGGGCATATACCCAGAGTAAACCATAAATCAAAAAGGCACATTCACCACAATGCTCATTTCAGCACTATTTACGATAGCCAGGTAATGGAAGCAACCTAAATACCCACAGACAGATGAATGGATAAAATTGTGGTACATATATAAAATGGAATATTACTCAGCCATAAGAAGGAATGAAACTGGGTCATTTGTAGAGACGTCGATGGATCTAGAGACTGTCATACAGAATGAAGTAAGTCAGAAAGAGACAAACAAATATCGTATATTAATGCATATATGTGGAACCTAGAAAAAGGGTACAGATGAACTGGTTTGCAGGGAAGAAAGAGAGACACAGATATAGAGAACACACGTATGGACACCAAGTTTGGGAAGCCATGGGGAGGTGGTGTTGGGATGAGTTGGGAGACTGGGATTGACCTGTATACATGTATATGCATAAAATACATAACTAATAATAACCTGCTGTATAAAAAAATAAATAAAAATAAATTTCAAAATTTTAAAAAATAAAACTTAAAAATAAAACAGAAAAAAGTCCTTCCCTTCACACAGATGTATTTATATGAATGAATTATTTCCATGCTTATATCTATAAATACATAAAAGAGGAATAAAATCTAACTTGAACCAAAAAAGAAAAAAAAAACCTGAACCCACGAGTTAGACAGAGGAAAACCCTATCAGGGCACTTGTTCCAGCGGTAAACAATTCTGAAATTGGTCAGAGGTGGGGAATCATCTCCCATACAGCCAGCAGCCCACTCCTATGCAAGGAGCGTCCTCATTGCAAAGCGGGGGGCCATGCCGAGGCATCTGTGAGTAACCGTGAACTGAGCCCCAGGCCAGCTGCTGTTGAACTTTTCCCACCCTTCCCAGGTAAAACACCTGAATATGTACAAGGGCTTGAAAGCCTAGAGGAAGGGGCGTGGAGCCACACCAGCGACAGCACGCAGGCCAACTTGGTGCCTGCAGGCCAGCCAGGATGGTCCTGGCCCTGGGCGCTCTTCTGGAAGCTTTCCATTGCCCTGCCTGAGATACCCCTCCTGTCCCGGCACCCACTGCTTTTTTCCTTCCTCACCTCTGTCCGGAGAGAAATTCCAGCGGAAGGTATGGGTGACACATCCTCTTCTTTACAGGAGGAAGCCTGGCAACTACAGCAGAAAGTCCAGCAGAGGCCCACTCACACCGGGCCACCCACAAAGCCGTGGCCCCTCACTTCCTCCCACCAGCACAGCCCCGAGACTGCTGACGGGGCAGAGAATATGGAGTCAGGTACAGCTTCAGGGGCTATTGCTGCCTGCATGGCTGTTTATATTGACCTCAACCAAGGCACACCTGTGGAGGGCCGGCCGGCAGGGTCTGGCTACCCAGGTCAGCTAATCGTCAGCCCTCAGGGAATCACATTGTTGAAAATGGACCTCGCTAAGGCAGAATAGAAGCCAAGGAATAAAAGGACACAATGCCATTTGCAGCACCATAGGTGTGTCTAGAGGTAATCACGTGACTTGTAGTAAGTCCGAAAGTGAAAGACACATATCATATCATATCTCTTATAGGTGTGACCGAAAAATGGATACCAGGGCAGATATTTCCACGGAGAACGGCCATCACAGATTCATTCAACAAACTTATGGTTCACCAATGGAAAGGTGTGAGGATTGGTTTCATTATGATATTGGGGTTAACAGACATATACAAACACAGGTGACATATATAATCACCGAAGACCTACAGAATACCAAGAGAAGACTACTCAACATTCTGTCATAAGGTACATGGGAAAAGGATCCCAGGAAGAACTGACATATGTATATGTGTAAAAGAACCACATCTTCCACACCTACAACAAGCCAAACATTGTAATCAAATTTGCTGTAATAAAAAATAAAAAATTAAATTAAAAACACGAACAAGAAGTAGTGAGACAAACTTGAGGGGCTTTCTCCTGGCACATTGCATTCTAAATTCCAATCTAGAACACGACTTCCATTGAGGCTCTGTTGCCCCAGTAACCAGATTTGGTAAGGGAGAGCTGCTGCCACCTTGTGGCCGTTTCACACAACAGCAGCTTTAATCCCAGCGCTAATGGTCAGTTGATATTCAAAATCATTGCAGGCCTGTAAATGACACCTGCCCTGAAAACAAATCCTGGGTTCACATATCGACCAAAAAATTCAAAGGACGTCCATATTTCAAAACGACAGTTTCAAAAGGCATATTTTACACACATTAGTGTTCTGCTTCTTTTTCTTTCTTTCTTTTATTGTTAAAAAAACGGGAATGGCAAAAAGCATCCCTCAGAATGGGCGAAAATATTTGCAAACGAATCAATGGACAAAGGTTTAATCTCCAATATATATAAAGAGCTCATGCAGCTTAATATTAAAACAACAAACAACCCAATACAAAAATGGGCAGAAGATCTAAAGAGACGTTTCTTCATAGAAGACACAGAGATGGCCAAGACACACGTGAAAAGCTGCTCAACATCACTAATTATTAGAGAAATGCAAATCAAAACTACAATGAGGTATCACCTCACACCTGTTAGAATCGGCATCATCAGAAAATCTACAAACAACGAATTCTGGGGAGGGTGTGGACAAAAGGATCCCTCTTCCACTAGTGGTGGAAATGTAAATTGATACAGTCACGATGGAGAACAGTATGGAGTTTCCTTAAAAAAACTAGAAATAGAATTACCATATGATCCAGCAATCCCACTTCTGGGCATATACCCAGAGTAAACCATAAATCAAAAAGGCACATTCACCACAATGCTCATTTCAGCACTATTTACGATAGCCAGGTAATGGAAGCAACCTAAATACCCACAGACAGACGAATGGATAAAGATGTGGTACATATATAAAATGGAATATTACTCAGCCATAAGAAGGAATGAAACTGGGTCATTTGTAGAGACGTCGATGGATCTAGAGACTGTCATACAGAATGAAGTAAGTCAGAAAGAGAAAAACAAATATTGTATATTAATGCATATACGTGGAACCTAGAAAAATGGAACAGATGAAGTGGTTTGCAGGGAAGAAATAGAGACACAGAGGTAGAGAACACACGTATGGACACCAAGTGTGGGAAGCCATGGGTAGGTGGTTTTGGGATGAGTTGGGAGATTGGGATTGACCTGTATACATGTATATGCATAAAATACATAACTAATAATAACCTGCTGTATAAAAAAAATAAATAAAATTTAATTTCAAAATTTTAAAAAATAAAATTTAAAAATAAAACAGAAAAAAAGTTCTTCCCTTCACACAGATGTATTTATATGAATGAATTATTTCCATGCTTATATCTATAAATACATAAAAGAGGAATAAAATCTAACTTGAACCAAAAAAGAAAAAAAAAAACCTGAACCCACGAGTTAGACAGAGGAAAACCCTATCAGGGCACTTGCTCCAGCGGTAAACAATTCTGAAATTTGTCAGAGGTGGGGACTCATCACCGATAGAGCCAGCAGCCCACTCCTATGCAAGGAGCGTCCTCATTGCAAAGCGGGGGGCCATGCCGAGGCATCTGTGAGTAACCGTGAGCTGAGCCCCAGGCCAGCTGCTGTTGAACTTTTCCCACCCTTCCCAGGTAAAACACCTGAATATGTACAAGGGCTTGAAAGCCTAGAGGAAGGGGTGTGGAGCCACACCAGCGACAGCACACAGGCCAACTTGGTGCCTGCAGGCCAGCCAGGATGGTCCTGGCCCTGGGCGCTCTTCTGGAAGCTTTCCATTGCCCTGCCTGAGATACCCCTCCTGTCCCGGCACCCACTGCTTTTTTCCTTCCTCACCTCTCTCCGGAGAGAAATTCCAGCGGAAGGTATGGGTGCCACATCCTCTTCTTTACAGCTGGCAGCCTTGCAACTCCTGCAGAATGTCCAGCAGAGACCCACTCACACCGGGCCACCCACAAAGCCGTGGCCCCTCACTCCCTCCCACCAGCACAGCCCCGAGACTGCTGACGGGGCAGAGAATATGGAGTCAGGCACAGCTTCAGGGGCTATGGCTGCCTGCAGCGCTGTTTATATTGCCCTCAACCCAGGCACACCTGTGGAGGGCTGGCAGGCAGTTTCAGGCTACCAAAATCAGCCAATCCTCACCCCTCAGGGGCTCACAGTTGCAGAAAATGAAACTTGCTAAACGGGCCAGGCCCTAGGAACAGGTGTGGACTCTTGAGGGTCAGGATAGACAAGGGGCTGCAGCTGCGGCTTGTTTTCTGATCATTTTATCTGGTCCATGAGTGGAAAACAACTTCAAGAAGACACTATCCTAATGAGAGGAACCCAGGAGTCAGGGAGAGGAGTGATGGTGGGTGGAGACAGAGGCCTGGTGCCCTGGCTGCAGTGGAAGTGTCTGGAAGACCAGGCAGAAAGAGCCTGCAGAGAGTTGTAGCCATGGTCACAGACCTGTCAGAGCTGCTGTTTGTTAGTTCAAGTCCTGCTCTGAGGTATTCTGTGTCAGCTGTGAGCGACAGGTGAGCTGGGGGTTCTCTGCAAGGTGGGCTATGTGCACAGTTCCTGTATGTCCAGCCCTGCTGGGGTACCTGCCCAGAGGAGCTCCGTATCCTGGGAAGGGCCTGAGTAGGAGAGCCCCATGGGCTGCTGGGTAGCTGCAGAGGTGAGCTCCATACCCTGGGAGGGACTTGACCACGAGAGCCCCATGGGCTGTGGGGTAGGGGTGCAGCCAAGGTGAGCTCCATATCCTGGGATTGGCCTGACCACGAGAGCCCCATGGGCTGCTGGAGACCTGGTAAAGGATATCAGGACAGTCAGTGAAGCCACCGAGGATATACATCCAGTAGCTCCTATTTCCTACACCCTGCTGGTCATTCTACCTTCCACCAGGCCATGGCATTCTGTATTAGACTTCAATGATGCCTTCTTCTGTATTCCATTCATCTCAGAGTCACAAGAATTTTTGGCTTGTGAGTGGCAGGACACAACATGCAACAAAAGCAATAATGCTGGGCCGTCCTGCCCCAATGGTTCAAAAATGCCCACACCATCATTGGGGAAATATCCTCTAAAGACCTAAAAGTTCAACCTCTGTAAAAGGGAACCCTCCTTCAATATGCAGATGACATTCTGATCGCCAGGCCTACTAAAGACGCCTCTGAACTACCTAGCCAAGAAAGGATAGAAGGTGTCCAAGAAAAACGCTCAAATATCCCAGGCTAAGGTGACATGCCTGGGCTTCATTCTCACAGATATTCGGAGAAACGCATCCCAGGATAGGGAAGAAGCCATTTGCAGCCTTACCTCTTCTAAAACTAGAAGACAGCTTAGGGGTTCCTGGGGACGCCAAGGTTTTCTGCATCTGGATCCCTAACTACAGTGTAATAGCTGGGCCTCTACATGAAACACTGACACGAAAAGATGATGATCCTTTTGAATAGAATCCAGAAGCAGCCTTTCAAGAATGGAAAGAGCAGTCAATACAGACCCTTGCCCAGGAACTCCCTAATTTAGCTAAACCCTTTGACCTTTACATACCCGGTCAAAGGTTAATCGCCCTTGGAGCCTTAGTGCAAAACCTGGGACCACTTGAAATGGAGCAACACAAGAATGCCCTTCAGGTATGATAAACTATGGTCACCAAAGGCTTTGCCCACCGACTCATCAGGCCAGGATACTGGGGTATCTAAAAAGCTGGAAATCAGCAGCCCGCAAGGCCAGCTCCCTCCTAAGGGAAAAGGATCCCACGTGGTGATCCTAACCACCCATCATGCCCTGAAGTTGCAGGGGTCGCTCTGTGGACACACTGACCTCGAGTGAGGAGGCCCTCCAACTCCAACGTCCAGAGAGATAAACGGGGGCAACGGGCCCCCAAGATGACTCGTGTGACCATCACTTGACCTGGAGTTTCTCTCAGAAAACGACAAGACTGTGCCCCGAAAGAGCAGACTACTGCTTGCAGGACTTACTGCACCCAGAGCGGAGCTAACAAGCTTGGTGGGGGAAACGTATATCACGCTTTCACCATAGAAAACCCTACAGACACCGCGGTGATGGTGGCCAATATGACCGGCTGGACTGCTGGCTACTTCTAAAGGCCATTGACTCAGTGGACGTCATGGTCCTGGATCACCACTGACCCTGGACTGTCTGGGAGTTGCGCGGGCAGGGCTCTGACACATGGTGCTGTTTGTACATTAATTCAGGGACCTAATTAAAGAAAGCACAGACTACTGGTCAGAGCATCTAGTCTGGCAAAAACTGTCAGCCTAAGGTCGCCGAACATATGTGGGGTGGGGTGAAACCTGCCACCGCAGCATCTCTGCACCTCTCTTTCCTGGACCCTTAAAGGTCATTAGAATCTGTAACACTTCCAATGCTGGTGCTCAGGCGGACGAGAAGTGAGGCAGGAGGCCTTGGGACAATCAACCTCACCAGGAGGCTGGTGGGGAGACGTTTTGCCCCTCCCCCCATGTATCAGGGCTCCCACCACAGCATAAAGCAGTTACAAAAGAGGGGTCTGCACCCTCAACAACCCAAGAATAAGGAACGGAACAAAAAGCAGAGGAGGTGTTCGTCTCCGGCAACGTTCATTAAAAATTCCTGGGAGATAAAAAGAGAATCTGGGCAATTAAATAAAGTCTAACCTGTTTTTCCTTTGTGCTTTGTCTAATTTCACGTGCTCCTAGGGTTCCGCATGCAGAGGTCCCACACCCAGCCCTTCAGACCCGATTTCCTAGTGCAGAATGGCTGGGTCGACACCTCAGCTAGCGGGGTCCCATGCAGACTCCGCGGCATAGAGCCTGAGCTGCAGCCAACGCAGCCCTCGAGAGCTCCATCCCCTCCCTCCCACTGACGCTGCCGGGGACCCTACACAGCAGCCCAGCCCACAGCCCATGGGGGAGTGCACGCTCTCACCTCTCCATTCTGTTTTCAAAATAATGTTTCCTTTGCTTCTGAACCAAACTCAGTCTTGATCTGTTGGCTCCATTGACACTGGGCACGGGGACTCCTGTTGGGGTCCACTCTGGAGGATCAGTAACAGAAATTGAGAACATTGTAACTTCAATGAACAGATGTGTGAGCCAAACTGTAGTTAACATAGAGCAGTGTATAATGCTCGGGTAAAATAAGATGTTTCTAAGACTTACATTTGATATTTCCATCACTTTCCTATAAGCAAGTTCAGTGAAGACGTCTGTCTTATTTGTCAGGTCAACATTAGAGAAATGAAGTGATTTATTTCCATGCATGTACATCGAATACTCTTGGCTGAAGCTTCAATCTTGTTTTGAATGCTTTTCCATTGAAAATGATACCTCTCTTTCAGCTCCCCCATTTCTGAGAAGTATAAAATCTTATAATTTATTATTACCAACGGGGAAAGGTAATAGAAGGGATAAATTAACAGTTTGGGATTAACACATACACACTGCTATGTATAAAATAGATCATCAACAAGGAACTACTGTATAGCACAGGGAACTACACTGAATATTTTGCAATAACCTATAAGGGGAAATAATCTGAAAAACAATAGATATTTTTATTGACATCATCTATCAATGACAGATAAAATGTAACCTAAGCAAGGCCGATGGTGAGCGCTTCTGACCCTGAAGATTTCAGTCATCTAAAGTTTGGGCTCTGCCTATTTCCCAAGGCCCTTAAAGGACATACGTGTAGCCGTAGCTTAAAAATTCCCCAGTTTGGGGTTCGGGGAGGCACTGATTTGGAAAAATCCCTGGTGTTCTCCTTACATGCACGGGACCCTTCCTACAGCTAAAACATGCCTGTCACACCTAGAGGATGGTACACCGTTTGATCGGAAAGAGTTTGGAAAAGGCACCTCATCTCCTCATCGCCTGGTGCTCGGGTTCAACCCTCCAGCATCTTTCCTAACAATCTCCTCACTTGGGGATATCAGCACCGTCAACATCCTGTTGCACACAGTTTGGAATTTGTCCAGAGGATGAAGCGGAAGGATGAGAAAAATTTAGAGACAAGTCTTAGGTGTTCGGACAGGCACATGCCACTCTAATTTCCAATCCAGAAGACAAATTCATCAAAGGCTAGAATTGCCCACGGAAACAGAATAGGGCTAGAGGAAATCCCGCTGTTTTGTGTCCAGTTTCCAAAAACACAATTTGAAAAATGGAAATCAGGGGCACTAAAATTCATGAAACTGCAGAGTTGAAAATATCTATCGTCGAAAAATGTCTTGAGGTAAGTCACAGAAAAGGACTTGTAAGCAAGGGAGAGTGGCAGGAAACAGATTTGAAGAGGTAGAAAGGACTCCCCATTAAAGCACAAGAAAAGGGGCTGAACATCGCCAATGATGCAGTTGGCCAAAAAGGGTGTATGCATTTTTTCTGAATATATTCAAGTAAAGGCCATACACACTTTTTATCCAACCAAACAGGTGGGCACTGGAAATCAATATCACAAAATGTATCACTTCACATCAGCCAGAAGGGCCATCCACATAAAGTGTAAACACCAGAAATGCAGGACAGGGCGAGGAGAAAAGGGAGCCCTGTGAGGCTGATAGTGGAAATGTAATTTGCCAACGGCCACTCTGGAGAAGTGTATTGTGTTTGCTAAAACATCTAAAAAGTGTGCTAAAGAGCATAGGGCACTTGCACTCATGGGCGTGTACCTTGGGAAAAACAAAAATCGACAGAAAACAGGCACCCGAACGTTTACCACCTCTCTGTTAAAAAGGGCCTCAACTTGGATATAACCTAAATGTCCCTGGAAGGATAAAATCGATAAAAGAGATGGGGTACTTATGTAGAGTGGAATATTACTCATCCAGAAATCAATGAAATAAGGCCAGTTGTAACAACTCTGGAGGAGTTACATACGATCATTCTAAGTGACATATGTCAGAAAGAAAAAGACACATATCATAAGATGTCACTTAAAGGTGGAATCAAAAATGGCTACACATGAAATAAATTACAAAACAGAAACATAGTCAAATATGTAGAAAATAGACATAAGGCTGCTAAATGGGAAAGGTGGGGAATGGTGAGGTATTATCCAGGAGGTTGAAATTAGCAAAGATACCATTCCAAGTACCAAATTGAATAACTGACAAGGCCTACACGGTACCTCAAAGAACTGCACTCAGCCCACTCAAGTCACTGGAAAATAATACATATGACTGGTAAGCATCTGAAAAAGAAGTTATTGTTGTCTCACAGTACATGAATCAAGTGGATGTACAGCAGCAAAAAACAGAGCTTTGAAAATCAGCTGTAATCAATATAAAAATAAATTTAAAACTATTTATAAAAACAGTGAGACAGACAAAAATTCTTACAACTTTTGTTGAAGGGCTACGATGTAACATGGATTGAACACATGTAGACCCACAGCAGGATGATTATATAAGGCTGGAAGCTATGCACGCTAAGAGATGTTAGAGAGGCTGGGTGAGGAAATGCAAACCTTTTAAAGTAATACTGCCTGGTACCCATTCCATGGGTCCCAAGTCTGCAGGTTCAAGGGAATCTTCTGACAGCGAAAACATGCCTGGGAAACCGAGATGAATGTACACCGTGTGCTCAGGAAAGGTGTCTAAAATGCACCTCATTTTTGATCTCCTGGTGCTGGGGTTCGCCATTCCAGCCACATTACTAACAATCTCTCCACTTGGAGAATCAGCACCTTTAACCTCCTGTTTCACACAGTTGGCAATTTGTGCAGAGGCTAAATGGGAAGAGGGGGAACCAATGAGAGATTAGCTGTAGGACTTTTGACAGGCACATGTCACTCTAATTTCCCATTAGGAAGAAGAATTAACCAAAGGCTCAGCCTGCCTCCCCAGAACCAGAATAGGGCCAGAAGTAATCCAATGGTTTGGCGGCCAGCTCACAAAAAAAGCGAGTTGCAAAATGGAGCTCAGGAACAGACAATTCAAAGACCTGCAAAGATATAAATGATAACCAACGTCCAAAAATATATTCAGGTAAGGTAACGAAGAGGATCTGAATGAGAGGCAGAATTGCAGGAAACAGATTTCAAAAGGTAGATTGTACTCACATTTAAAGCATATGAAAAGCAGCAGAATTTCTAAAATGATGCGTTTGGGCAAAAGGGTGTATGCGTTTTTTTCGTGAATATCTTCAGGAAAAAAACACATGCAGAGTTTTTGGCCAACCAAGCAAGAGGGAAATGCAAATCCGCACAACAAAGAAGTCTCAATTTCCACTGCTCAGAAAGGCCATCCAAAAAATGTGTACAAACCAGAAATGCAGGAGAGGCCATGGAAAACAGGGAGCCTAGTCACGCTGATGGGTGGGGTATAAATATCCAAGAGCCACTCTGAAGAAGTGTATGCTGTTTTTTAAAACATCTAAAATACAAAGCCCCGGAGCAAGGGGACTTCAACTCATGGACATATAACTTGGGAAGACTAAATGTCAATAAGACACAGGCACCCCAAAGTTTAGGGCTGCTCTGCATACAAGAACCTCAACTTTGGTACACCTAAAATATCCCAGGAAAAAGAGAAATGCATAAAGAACTTGTGGTAATTTTGTACAACGGAATATCACTCAGACGTGAAATCAATGTATATAAGGCCAGTAGCAGCATAAAGAGTGGATTTAGGTATGATGATTTTAAGGGAAATTAGTCACACAGAAAAAGAATCTTATCATAAGATATGACTTATAGAGGGAATGTCAATATCACAACACATGAACTGAATTAGGAAAGAGAACAGAGTCTCACATTTAGCAAAAATCACTTATGCCTGCTTCAGGGGAAAGGAGAGGTGGGGTGATGCATAAAACCAGAGTTTGATATTAGCACAGGTACCATTCCATAAACCAAATACAGAATAGACAAGACCTACACCTTCCTCAGTGAACGGGACTCAACACCCCTATGCCCCACAGAGGAATATATCTGACTACTAAGAATCTTAAAACCTATGTATTGATATGTCTCCGTAAGGGAATCAATTGTGTCTAGACTGGCATAAACACGTCAGTGAAAATCAGCTCAACCCCATTATAAAAATGAATTTCAAAAAAACCCCAAAAAACAGCGAAATTCTTACACAATTCCTTCAGGGTTTCTGATGAAACCTGGAATGACCCTATCTGCAAAGACAGCTGGATGAGACATAAGGCTGGGCACTTGGGACTGGGAGGACTGGTGAGATTGTGAGAGAAAATGCAGACCTTTTAAAGTAGTAATGCATGCCACCATTCCATGTGTCCCAAATTTCCAGGTAGAAGGGTATATCACTACAATTATAACATGTATGGGAAACCTAGAAAATGGACACCCTGTGATGGTGAAAGGTTTCTAAAACTCTCCTAATTTTTCCTCTCCTTGTGCTCCACTTTGGCATTCCAACTGCTTTACTATCAATCTCCCAACTTAGGAGAGTCAGCCCCTATAACCTCCTGGTTCGCACAGTTTGCTAATTGTGCAGAGGATGAAAGGGAAGAGGGAGAACCAATCAGAGAGTAGATGTAGGCATTTGGACGGGCACATGTCACTCTAAGTTCCTGGCAGGAAGAAGAATTAACCAAAGCCTCAACCACCCACAGGGAACCAATATAGCGACCCCTGGAACCAGTATAGGTCCTGAAGCAAAATTGTGGATTTGCGGCCAGCTCACAAAGATGGGATTTGAAAATTGAAGCTCAGGGGCACAGCAATTCACAAACCTGCAGACTTATAAAGGACTACTCTCTTCCAAAAATCTGTTGAGGGAAGGCAATGAAGCGGACTTGAAAATGAGGCAGAATTGCACAAAACATATTTCAAGAGGTAAATTGGAATCGCCTTTAAAGCACAGGAAAAGCATCCCAACTTGGACAGAGATGCACTTGGCCAAAAAGGGCGTATGCCTTTTCTCCTGAATATATTCAGAAGAAAACGCATACGCCCTTTTTGGCCAATCAAGCAAGCGCGCAATACAAATCCACACTACAAAGAATTGTCACTTACCACCGGTCAAAAGGGACATCCGAATATCTGTAAAAACCAGAAATGCGAGAGAGAGATGGCAAGGGCATGAAGCAATGTGATTCCAATGGTCATGGAGGATTGTGATGACAAGCGCATGGAGAATTGTGATGACAAGATTATGTACCATTTTGTTGACAAAGGCAAGGAGCATTATGATGACAAATTTCATGGAGCACTGTGATGACAAGCATCACGGAGCATTGTGATTACAAGGGTCATGGAGCATTGGGATGACAAGCGCATGGATCATTGTGATGACAATGGTCATGGAGCATTTTAATGACAAGAGTCCCGGATCATTGTGTTGTCAGGGTTCATGGAGCGTTGTGATGACAGTGGTCATGGAGCATTGTGATGACAGGGGTCATGGCGCATTGTGATGAGAAGGTCATGGAGCATTGGGCTGAAAATGTCCATGGAGTACTGTGATGACAGGGGTCATGGAGCATTGTGATGACAAGGGTCATGGAGCATATTGATGACAAGGTCGTGGAGCACTGTGATGAGAAGATCATGGACAATTGTGATTACGAGTGTCATGGAGCACTGTAATGACAAGCGGTATGGAGCATTGTGATGACAGTGGTCATGGAGCATTGTGATGACCGGGGACATGGAGCATTGTGATGCCCAAGGCATGGAGCACTGTGATGGCAAGACCGTGGAGCATTGTGATGAGAAGACCATGGATAATTGTGATGAGGAGTGTCATGGAGCACTGTAATGACAAGTGGTATGGAGCCTTGTGATGACAGGGGTCATGGAGCATTGTTATGACAGTGGTCATGGAGCATTGTGATGACAAGGGTCATGGAGCATTTTGATGACAAGGTCGTGGAGCATTGTGATGAGAAGACCATGGACAATTGTGATTACGAGTGTAATGGAGCACTGTAATGACAAGCGGTATGGAGCATTGTGATGACAGGGGTCATGGAGCATTGTGATGACTGGGGACATGGAGCATTGTGATGACCAGGGCATGGAGCATTGTGATGGCAAGACCGTGGGGCACTGTGATGAGAAGACCATGGATAATTGTGATGACGAACATCATGGAGCACTGTAATGAAAAGGGGCATGGAGCATTGTGATGACAGGTGTCATGGAGCATTGTGATGACAGGGGTCATGGATCATTGAGATGAAAAGTGTCACGGAGCATTCTGATGACAAGCTTGTGGAGTATTGTGATGACAATGGCATGGAGCATTGTGATGAAAAGGGCATGGATCATTGTGATGAAAAAGGCATAGAGACTTGTCATGACAGGGTTCAATGAGCATACTGATGACAAGTATCAGGGAGCATTGTGATGACAATTGTATTGAGAATTGTGATGACAAAGGTCATGGAGCATTGTGATGAGAAGTCCATGGATAATTGTGATGACCAGCGTCATGGGGCATTGTGATGACAAGTGTTATGGAACATTGTGATCACAAGGGTTTGGAGCATTGTGATGAGAGAGGTCATGGAGAATTTTGATTTCATTGTGATGACAATAGCATGAAGCATTATGATGATGGGCATGGTGCATTGTGATGACAGGGTTCATGGAGCACTGAGATGAAAAGAGGCATGGATCACTGTAATAACAAGGGTCTTGGAGCACTGTGATGACAAGGGCATGGAGTATTGTGATGAGAAGGCCATGGAGCATTCTGATGACATGCGTCAGGGAGCTTTGTGATGACATGGGCATGGAGCATTGTGATTACAGGGGTCTTGGAGCATTGTGAAGACAAGGGCCATGGAGTCTTGTGATGACAAGGCCGTAGAACATTGTGATGGCAAGGGTCATGGAGCATTGTTATGACAGGTGTAATGGAGCATTGTGATGACAAGGGCATGGAGCATTGGTCTGAAAAGTTTCATGGATTATTGTGATGAGAGTGAGCATGGAGCATTGTGATGACAAGGGCACGGAACACAGTGATACATGTGTTATGGAGGATTGCAATGACAAGGGCATGGAGCATTGTGATGACAAGCGTCATCGAGCTTTTTGATGACAACGGCATGGAGCATTGTGATTCCAAGGGTCATGGAGCTTTGTGATGACATAGGCCATGGAGCATTTTGATGACAAGAGCTTGGTGCATTGTGATGAGAAGGGCAGGGAGAATTGTGATGACAGGGTCATGGAGCAATTGGATGAAAAGGGTCATGGAACATTTTGATGACAGTGTTTATGGAACATTGTGATGTTAGGGGTCATGGAGCATTGTGATGAAAAGGGTCATGGAGCATTGTGATGACAGGGGTTATGGAACATTGTGATGTCAGGGGTCATGGAGCATTGTGATGATAAGAGCATGTAGCATTGTTGTGACAAGGGTCATGGAACATTGGGATGACAGGGTGGAGGGAGTATTGTGTTGACTAGTGATGGAACATTGTGATATCAGTGCTGAGAGAGCCTTTTGATGAGAGGTGCATGGAGCATTGTGATGACAAGGCTGTGGAGCATTGTGATGAGAAACGCAGGGCACATTGTGATGACATGGGTCATGGATCATTGTGCTGACAAACGCATGGAGCATTGTGATGACAAGGTTTGTGGAGCATTGTGATGACAACGATGTGGAGCATTGTGATGACAAGCGCATGGCACATTTGATGCCATGTGTCATGGAGTAATGTGCTGACAAAGGCATGGAGCATTGTGATGACAAGGGTCACCGAGCATTGTGATGAAATGTTCATGGAGTGTTGTGGTCACAAAGGTCACAGAGCCTTGTGATGACGAGGTCATGGACCATTGTGATGACAAAGGTCATGAAGCATTGTGATAACTGGAGTCACGGAGCATTGTGATGACAGGGGTCATAGAGCATTGTGATGAAAGGGCATGGAGCCTTGTGATGACAGGGTCATGGAGCATTTTTCTGACAAGTTTCATGGATTATTGTGATGACAGTGGGCATGGCGCATTGTGATGACAAGGGCATGGAGCATTGTGATGAGAAGGTCATGGAGTATTGTGAAGAAGGGTGTCAGGGAGCATTGTGATGACATATGTCATGGTCTATTGCAATGACAATGGAATGTAGCATTGTGATGCCAAGTGTCATGGAGGATGGTGATGACAAAGGTAATGGAGCATTTTGATGACCAGGGCTTGGAGCATTGTGATGACAAGGGTCATGGAGCGTTGTGATAACAAGGGCCATTGAGAATTTTGATGACATGTTCATGAAGCATTGTGATGACAATCACATGGAGCTTGCTATGACAGGGGTCATGGAGCATTGCGATGACAAGTGCATAGAGAATTGTGATGACAAAACATATAACACTGTGATGAGAATTATCATGGATCATAGTGATGCCAAGAACATGGAGAATTGTGATGACAGGGGACATGGAGCATTGTGATGACCAGGGCATGGAGCATTGTGATGGCAAGACCGTGGAGCATTGTGATGAGAAGACCATGGATAATTGTGATGACGAGCGTCATGGAGCACTGTAATGACAAGGGGTATGGAGCATTGTGATGACAGGGGTCATGGAGCATTGTGATGACTGGGGACATGGAGCATCGTGATGACCAAGGCATGGAGCATTGTGATGGCAAGACCGTGGAGCATTGTGATGAGAAGGCCATGGATAATTGTGATGACGAGCGTCATGGAACACTGTAATGACAAGGGGTATGGAGCATTGTGATGACAGGGGTCATGGAGCATTCTGAAGACAATGATCATGGAGCATTCTGATGACAAGCTTGTGGAGTATTGTGATGACAATGACCTGGAGCGTTGTGATGAAAAGGACATGGAGCATTCTGATGAAAAAGGCATGGAGCCTTTTCTTGACAGTGTTCAAGGAATATTCTGACGACAAGTGTCAGGGAGCATTGTGATGACAAGTGTATTGAGAATTGTGATGACAAGGGTCATGGAGCATTGTGACGACAAGTGCATGGAGTATTGTCATGACAGTCATCATGGAGTGTTTTGATGACAAGTGTTATGGAACATTGTGATCACAAGGGGTTGGAGCATTGTGATGACAGAGGTCATGGACCATTTTGATTTCAAGGAGCATGGAGCATTGTGATGACAAGGGCATGGAGCAATGTGATCCCAAGGTTCATGGAGGATTGTGATGAAAATGGTAATGGAGTATTGTGATGACAAGCTCATGGAGCATTGTGATGACAAGGTCATGTAGGATTTTGATGACACAGGCATGGAGAATTGTGATGATAAGGGTCATGGAGCACTGTGATGATAAGCGTCACGGAGCATTGTGATTACAGGGGTCATGGAGCATTGGGATGACAAGGGCATGGATCATTGTGATGACAAGTGTCATGGAGCATAGGGCTGAAAATGTTCATGGAGCATTGTGATTACAAGGGAATGGAGCATTGTGATGACAAGAGTCCCGGATCATTGTGTTGGCAGGGGTCATGGAGTGTTGTGATGACAGTGGTCATGGAGGACTGTGATGATATGGGTCATGGAGCATTGTGATGAGAAGGTCATAAAGCATTGGGCTGAAAATGTTAATGGAGTATTGTGATGACACGGGTCATGGAGCATTGTAATGAGAAGGGAATTGAGCACTGTGATGACAAGGTCCTGGAGAATTGTGATGGGAAGTCCATGGAGCCTTGTGATGACAATTCTCATGGAACATTCTGATGAAAAGGGGCATGGAGCATTGTGATTACAGGGGTCTTGGAGCATTGTGATGACAAGGGCATGGAGCATTGTGATGAGAAGGCCATGGAGCATTCAGATGACATGCGTCATGGAGCTTTGTGCTGACAAGGGCATGGAGCATTGTGATGAAAATGGCATGGATCATTGTTATGAAAAAGGCATGGAGCCTTGTCATGACAGGGTTCAAGGAGCATACTGACGACAAGTGTCACGGAGCATTGTGATGACAAGTGTATTGAGCATTGTGATGACAAAGTTCATGGAGCATTGTGATGAGAAGACCATGGATAATTGTGATGATGAGCGTCATGGGGTGTTGTGATAAGAAGTTTTATGGAACATTGTGATCAAAAGGGTTTGGAGCATTGTGATGACAGAGGTCATGGAGCATTTTGATTTCATTGTGATGACAATAGCCTGAAGCATTATGGTGATGGGCATGGTGCATTGTGATGACAGCGTTCATGGAGCATTGAGATGGAAAGGGGCATGGAGCATTGTGATTACAGGGGTCTTGGAGCATTGTGATGACAAGGGCAAGGAGCATTGTGATGAGAAGGCCATGGAGCATTCTGATGACATGCGTCATTGAGCTTTGTGATGACAAGGGCATGGAGCATTGTGATTACAGGGGTCTTGGAGCATTGTGATGACAAGGGTCATGGAGCCTTGTGATGACAATGGTGTGGAACATTGTGATGGCAGGGGTCATGGAGCATTGTTATGACAGGGGTAATGGAGCATTGTGATGAGAAGGGCATGGAGCATTGGTCTGAAAAGTTTCATGGATTATTGTGATGAGAGTGGGCATGGAGCATTGTGATGACAAGGTCACGGAACACTGTGATCCATGGGTCATGGAGGATTGTAATGACAAGGGCATGGAGCATGGTGATGAGAAGGGCATCAAACATTGTTTTGACAAGCGTCATGGAGCTTTGTGATGACAAGGGCATGGAACAATGTGATGAGAGGGTTCATGGAACATTGTGATTCCAAGGGTTATGGAGCTTTGTGATGACAAAAGTCATGGAGCATTTTGATGTCAAGGGCGTGGTGCATTGTGATGAGAAGGGCAGGGAGCATTTTGATGACAGGGTCATGCAGCAATTTGATGAAAAGTGTAATGGAACATTTTGATGACAGGGGTTATAGAACATTGTGATGTCAGGGGTCATGGAGCTTTGGGATGAAAAGTGTCATGGAGCATTTTGATGACAGGGGTTATGGAACATTGTGATGTCAGGGGTCATGGAACATTGTGATGATAGGGGGATGTAGCATTGTGATGACAGGGGTCATGGAACATTGTGATTACAGGGGTGAGGGAGTATTGTGATGACTAGTGATGGAACATTGTGATATCTCTGTTGAGAGAGCATTTTGATGAGAAGTGCATGGAGCATTGTGATTACAAGGTTTATGGAGCATTACGTTGACAAGGTTGTGGACCGTTGTGATGAAAATCACGTGGCACATTGTGATGACAAGGGTCATGGAGCATTGTTCTGACAAAGGCATGGAGCATTGTGATGACAAGGGTCACGGAGCATTGTGATGAAAAGTTCATGGAGTATTGTGGTTACAAAGGTCAAAGAGCCTTGTGATGATGTGGGCATGGACCACTGTGATGACAAATGTTATGAAGCATTGTGATGACTGGAGTCACAGATCATTGTGATGACAGGGGTCATGGAGCATTGTGATGACAAGGGCATGGAGCATTGTGATGACAAGGGCATGGAGCATTGTGATGACAAGGGCATGGAGCATTGTGATGACAGGGGCATGGAGCATTGGTCTGACAAGTTTAATAGATTATTGTGATGACAGTGGGCATGGGGCATTGTGATGACAAGGGCATGGGGCATTGTGATGAGAAGGTCATGGAGTATTGTGAAGACAGGTGTCAGGGAGCATTGTGATGACATATGTCATGGTCCATTGTGATGACAATGGCATGGAGCATTGTGATGCCAAATGTAATGGAGGATTGTGATGACAAATATAATGGAGCATTGTGATGACTAGGGCTTGGAGCATTATGATGACAAGGGCCATTGAAAATTTTCATGACAAGGTCGTGAAGCATTGTGATGACAAGGTGCTGGAGCATTGTGATGAGAAAACCATGGAGCCTTGTGAGACAAGTCTCATGGAGCATACTGATGAAAAGGGGCATGGAGCATTGTGATTAGAGTGTCTGGGAAAATTGTGATGACAAGGGCATGGAGCACTGTGATGAGAAGGCCAAGGAGCAGTCTGATGACATGCGTCATTGAGCTTTGTGATGACAAGGGCATGGAGCATTGTAATTACAGGCGTCTTGGAGCATTGTGATGAAAAAGGCATGGATCATTGTGATGAAAAAGGCATGGAGCCTTGTCATGACAGAGTTCAAGGAGCATACAGAGAACAAGTGTCAGGGAGCATTTTGATGACAAGTGTATTGAGCATTGTGATGACAAAGGTCATGGAGCATTGTGAAGAGAAGACCATAGATAATTGTGATGACGAGCATCATGGGGCATTGTGATGACAAGTGTTATGGAATATTGTGATCACAAGGGTTTGGAGCATTGTGATGAGAGAGGTCATGGAGAATTTTGATTTCATTGTGATGACAATAGCCTGAAGCATTATGATGATGGGCATGGTGCACTGTGATGACAGGGTTCATGGATCATAGAGATAAAAAGGGACATGGAGCATTGTGATTACAGGGGTCTTGGAGCATTGTGATGAGAAGGGTCATGGAGCCTTGTGATGACAAGGCCATGGAACATCGTGATGGCAGGGGTCATGGAGCATTGTTATCACAGGGGTAATGGAGCATTGTGATGGCAAGGGCATGGAGCATTGTGATGACAAGGGTCATGGAGACTTGTGATGACAAGGCTGTGGAACATTGTGATGGCAGGGGTCATGGAGCATTGTTATGACAGGGGTCATGGAGCCTTGTGATGACAAGCCCGTGGAACGTTGTGATGGCAGGGGTCATGGAGCATTGTTATGACAGGGGTAATGGAGCATTGTGATGACAAGGGCATAGAACATTTGTCTGAAAAGTTTCATGGATTATTGTGATGAGTGTGGGCATGGAGCATTGTGATGACAAGGGCACGGAACACAGTGATACATGGGTCATGGAGGATTGTAATGACAAGGGCATGGAGCATTGTGATGAGAAGGGCATCGAGCAGTGTGATGACAAGCACCATGGAGCTTTTTGATGACAATTGCATGGAACAATGTGATGAGAGGTTTCATGGAGTATTGTGATGACAATGGCATGGAGCATTGTGATGCCAAGGGTCATGGAGCTTTGTGATGACAAAGATCATGGAGCATTTTGATGACAAGGGCGTGGTGCATTGTGATGAGAAAGGCAGGGAGCATTGTGATGACATTGTCATGGACCAATTTGATGAAAAGGGTCATGGAACATTTTGATGAGAGGCGTTATGTAACATTGTGATGTCAGGGGTCATGGAGCATTTTGATGAAAAGGGTCATGGAACATTTTGATGACAGGGGTTATGGAACATTGTGATGTCAGGGATCATCGAACATTTTGATGATAAGTGCATGTAGCATTGTGATGACAGGAGTCATGGAACATTGTGATGACAGGGTTGAGGGAGTATTGTGATGAATAGTGATGTAACATTGTGATATCAGTGGTGAGAGAGCATTTTGATTTGAAGTGCATGGAGCATTGTGATAACAAGGTTTATGGAGCATTGTGATGACAAGATTGTGGAGCACTGTGACGACAAGCGCATGGTGCATTGTGATGACAAGCACATGGAGCATTGTGATGACAAGGGTCATGGAGCATTGTGTTGAGAAAGGCATAGAGCATTGTGATGACAAGGGTCAAAGAGCATTGTGATGAAAAGTTCATGAAGCATTGTGGTTAAAAAGGTCACAGAGACTGTTGATTACAAGGGCATGGACCATTGTGATGACAAAGGTCATGAAGCCTTGTGATGACTGGAGTCACGGAGCATTGTGATGACAGGGGTCATGGAGCATTGTGATAACAAGGGCATGGGGCATGTGATGACAAGGGCATGGAGCATTGGTCTAATAAGTTTCATGGCTTATTGCGATGACAGTTGGAATGGCGCATTGTGATGACAAGGGCATGGAGCATTGTGATGACCAGGTCATTCATTATTGTGAAGACAGGTGTCAGGGAGCATTGTGAGGCCAAGTGTCATGGAGGATTCTGATGACAAAGGTAATGGAGCATTGTGATGACAATGGCTTGGAGCATTGTGATGACAAGGGTCAGGGAGCATTGTGCTGACAAGTGCATGGAAAATTGTGATGACAAGGGACATGGAGCATTCTGATGACAAGTTTGTGGAGTATTTTGATGACAATGTCATGGAGCATTGGGATGAAAACGGCATGGTGCATTTTGATGAAAAAGGCATGGAGCCTTTTTGTGACAGGGTTCAAGGAGCATTCTGACAAGTGTCAGGGAGCATTGTGATGACAAGTGTATCGAGAATTGTGATGACAAAGGTCATGGAGCATTGTGATGAAAAGGGCATGGAGTATTGTGATGACAGGCATCATGGAGCATTGTGATGACAAGTGTTATGGAACATTGTGATCACAAGGGTTTGGAGCATTGTGATGACAGAGGTCATGGATCATTTTGATTTCAAGGAGCATGGAGCATTGTGATGACAAGGGCATGGAGCAATGTGATCCCAAGGTTCATGGAGGATTGTGATGGCAATGGTAATGGAGTATTGTGATGACAAGTGCATAGAACATTGTAATGACAAGGTCATGTAGCATTTTGCTGACAAAGGCATGGAGCATTGTGATGACAGGTGTCATGGAGCACTGTGATGACAAGCGTCACGGAGCATTGTGATTACAGGGGTCATGGAGCATTGGGATGACAAGGGCATGCATCATTGTGATGACAAGTGTCATGGAGCATTGGGCTGAAAATGTTCATGGAGTATTGTGATGACAGGGGTCATGGAGCATTGTGATGACTAGGGAATGGAGCATTGTGATGACAAGAGTCCCGGATCATTGTGTTGTCAGGTGATATTGAGCGTTGTGATGACTGTGGTCATGGAGCATTGTGATGATATTGGTCAAGGAGCATTGTGATGAGAAGGTCATGGAGCATTGGGCTGAAAATATTCATGGAGTGTTGTAATGACAGGGGTCATGGAGCATTGTGATGATAAGGGAATGGAGCATTTTGATGACAATGTCCTGGAGCATTGTGATGAGAAGACGATGGAGCCTTGTGATGACAAGTCTCATGGAGCATTCTGATGAAAAGGGGCATGGACCATTGTGATTACAGGGGTCTTGGAGCATTGTGATGACAAGGGCATGGAGCATTGTGATGAGAAGGCCATGGAGCATTCTGATGACATGCATCATGGAGCTTTGTGATGACAAGGGCATGGAGCATTGTGATTACAGGGGTCTTGGAGCATTGTGATGAAAATGGCATGGAACATTGTGATTACAGGGGTCTTGGAGCATTGTGATGAAAATGGCATGGATCATTGTGATGAAAAAGGCATGGAGCCTTGTCATGAAAGGGTTCAGGGAGCATACTGATGGCAAGAGTCAGGGAGCATTGTGATGACATGTGTATTGCGCATTGTGATGACAAATGTCATGGGGCATTGTGATGAGAAGTCCATGGATAATTGTGATGACTAGCGTCATGGGGTATTGTGATGACAAGTGTTATGGAACATTGTGATCACAAGGGTTTGGAGCATTGTGATGACAGAGGTCATAGAGCATTTTGATTTCATTGTGATGACAAGAGCATGAAGCATTATGATGATGGGCATGGTGCATTGTGATGACAGGGTTCATGGAGCATTGTGATGAAAGGTGGCGTGGAGCTTTGGTCTGACAAGTTTCATGGATTATTTTGATGACAGTGGGCATGGCACATTGTGATGACAAGGGCATGGAGCATTGTGATAACAAGGTCATGGAGTATTTTGAAGAAGGGTGTCAGGGAGCATTGTGATGACATATGTCATGTTCCATTGTGATGACAATAGCACGGAGCATTGTGATGCCAAGTGTCATGGAGGATTGTTGTGACAAAGGTAAAGGAGCATTTTGATGATAAGCGCATGGAGCATTGAGATGACAAGGGCCATTGATAATTTTAATGTCCATATCCTGAAACATTGTGATGACAAGCGCATGGAGCTTCCTATGACAGGGGTCATGGAGCATTGCGATGACAAGTGCATGGAGTATTGTTATGACAAGAGCATATAACATTGTGATGAGAAGTGCCATGGAGCATTGTGATGACAAGGACGTGGAGAATTGTGAGGACAAGGGACATTGAGCTTTGAGATGACCAGGGCATGGAGCATTGTGATGGCAAAACCGTGGAGCATTGTGATGAGAAGACCATGGGTAATTGTGATGACGAGCATCATGGAGCACTGTAATGACAAGGGGCATGAAGCATTGTGATGACAGGTGTCAGGGAGCATTGTGATGACAGGGGTCATGGAGCATTGTGATGACAAGGGCATGGAGCATTGTGATGACAAGGGTACGGAACATTGTGATGAAAAGTGCCATTGAGAATTTTGATGATAAAGTCGTGAAGCATTGTGATGACAAACACTTGGAGCTTGCTATGACAGGGGTCATGGAACATTGCAATGACAAGTGCATGGAGAATTGTGATGAAACGAGCATGTAACTTTGTGATGAGAAGTGTCATGTAGCATTGTGATGACAAGTACGTGGAGAATTGTTATGACAAGGGACATGGAGCATTGTGATAACCAGGGAATGGAGCATTGTGTTGACAGGGGTCATGGAGCATTATTATGACAAGGGCCATGGTGCATTCTGATATAAGATATCACTTATGAAGGGAATGTAAACCTGGCTAAATATGAACTGAATTAGGAAAGAGAACAGAGTCTCAGATTTAGAAAACACTCTTATGCTTGCTTAAGGGGGAAGGAGAGGTGGGGAGACACACAAAACCAGAGTTTGATATTAACACAGGTACTGTTCCATAATCCAAATACAGAAGAGACAAGCCCGACTCCTTCCTCGGTGAATGGGACTCAACACCCCTATTCCCCACAGAGAAATATATCTGACTAGTAAGGATCTTAAAACCTATGTATTGATATGTCTCCATAAGGGAACCAAGTGTGTCTAGAATGACATAAACACGGCAGTGAGAATCAGCTCAAACCCACTATAAAAAGGAATTTCAAAACAAAACAAAGAAACAGTGAAATTCTTACACAACACCTTCAGGGGTTCTGATGAAACTTGGAATGACCCTATCTACAACAACAGCTGGATGTGGCATAAGGCTGTTCACCTGGGACTGAGAGGATTGGTGAGATTGGGTGAGAAAATGCAGACGCTTTAAAGCAATAATGCCTGCCACTGATTCCATGGTTCCCAACTCTCCAGGTAGAAGGGAATATCACTACAGTTATAACATGTATGGGAAACCTAGAGAATGGACACCCTCTGATGGTGAAAGGTTTCTAAAACTCTACTAATTTTTTTCTCTCCATGTGCTGCAGCTTGACATTCCAACTGCTTTAATATCAATCTCCCAACTTGGAGAGTCAGCCCCTATAACCTCCTGGTTCGCACAGTTGGCACATTGTGCAGAGGATATAAGGGAAGAGGGAGAACCAATGAGAGAGTAGCTGTAGGCATTTGGACAGCCACATGTCACTCTAATTTCCCGTCACGAAGAAGAATTAACCAAACTCTCAGCCTACCCCACCCCCATAACTAGTATAGGTCCTGAAGCAAAATTGTGGGTTTGCGGTCAGCTCACAAAAACACAAGTTGAAAAATGGAGCTCAGGGGCACAGCAATTCACTAACTTGCAGAGTTATACAGGACTACTCTCTTCCAAAAATCTGTTGAGGAAAAGCCATGAGGCGGACTTGAAAATGAGGGAGATTTGCACGAAACAGATTTCCAGAAGTACATTGGAATCGCCTTTAAACACAGGAAAAGCATCACAACTTCGACAATTATGGAATTGTCCATAAAGGGTGCATACGTTTTCTCTTGAATATATTCAGGAGAAAACGCATACACCCATTTTGGCCAACCAAGCAACCGCACAATGCAAATCTGCACTTCAAAGAAGTATCACTTCCCACCAGTCAAAAGGGATATCCTTAAAATGTGTAAAAACCAGAAAGGCAAGAGGGGCTCTAGAGAACAGGGAGCCTTGTTATGCTGATGGGTGGGATGCAGATTGCCAACAGCCACTCTGGAGGAGTGCATTGTGTTCCCTAAGAGAATTAAACAACAGAGCTTCACAGCCTAAGGCACTTCCAGTCATGGGAATATACCTTGGGGAAATTGAAAATCAATAAGACACAGCCAACCCACAATATAGGGCAGCACTGTTTACAAGAACCTCGACTTCGGGACACCTTAAATATCCCAGTAAAGACAAAAACAGTAAAGAAATTGTGGTACATACGTACGATGGAATATCCCTCAGCCATGAAATCAATGTCATAAGGCCAGTAGCAGCATAATGAGTGGATTCATGTACGATGATTCTAACTGAAATAAGTCACACAGAAAAAGAAACTTATCATAAGATATCACTTATGAAGGTCTTGTAAACATGGCTACACATGAACTGAATTAGGAAAGAGAAGAGTCTCACATTTAGAAAACACTCTTATGCCTGCTCAAGAGGAAAGGAGAGGTGGGGTGATGCATAAAACCAGAGTTTGATATTAGCACAGGTACGGTTGCATAATCCAAATACAAAATAGACAAGACCTACTCTTTCCTCACTGAACGGGGCTCAACACCCCTATTCCCCGCAGAGTAGTATATCTGACTAGTAAGAATCTTAAAACCTATGTATTGATATGTCTCCATAAGGTAACCAAGTGTGTCTAGAATGACATAAACACGGCAGAGAGAATCAGCTCAAACCCACTATAAAAATGAATTTCAAAACAAAACAAATAAACAGTGAAATTCTTACACAATACCTTCAGGGGTTCTGATGAAACTTAGAATGACCCTATCTACAATGACAGCTGGATGTGGCATAAGGCTGGTCACTTGGGACTGAGAGGATTGGTGAGATTGGGTGAGAAAATGCAGACCATTTAAAGCAATAATACCTGGCACCCATTCCATGGGTCCCAACTCTCCAGGTAGAAGGGAATATCACTACAGTTATAACATGTATGGGAAACCTAGAGAATGGACACCATCTGAAGGTGAAAGGTTTCTAAAACTCTACTAATTTTTTTCTCTCCTTGTGCACCAGTTTGACATTCCAACTGCTTTAGTATCAATCTCCCAAATTGGAGAGTCAGCACCTATAACCTCCTGGTTCGCACAGTTGGCACGTTGTGTAGAGGATATAAGGGAAGAGGGAGAAACAATTAGAGAGTAGCTGTAGGCATTTGGATGGCCACATGTCACTCTAAATTCCCGTCACGAAGAAGAATTAACAAACTCTGAGACAGCCCACCCAATGGAACCAGTATAGGTCCTGAAGCAAAATTGTGGATTGGCAGTCAGCTCACAAAAACGCGAGTTGAAAAATGGAGCTCAGGGGCACAGCAATTCACTAACTTGCAGAGCTATAAAGGACTACTCTCTTCCAAAAATCTGTTGAGAGAAAGCCGGGAGGCGGACTTGAAAATGAGGCAGAAGTGCACGAAACAGATTTCCAGAAGTACATTGGAATCGCCTTTAAACACAGGAAAAGCATCACAACTTCGACAATTATGGAATTGTCCATAAAGGGCACATGCGTTTTCTCCTGAATATATTCAGGAGAAAACGCATACGCCCATTTTGGCCAACCGAGCAACCGCACAATGCAAATCTGCACTACAAAGAAGTATCACTTCCAACCGGTCAAAAGGGACAACCGTAAAATGTGTAAAAACAAGAAAGGCAAGACAGGATCTGGAGATCAGGGAGCCTTGTTATGCAAATGGGTGGGATGTAAATTGCCAACAGCCACTCTGGAGGAGTGCATTGCGTTCCCAAAAAGAAGTAAACAACAGTGCTTCACAACCTAAGGCACTTCCAGTCACGGGAATATACCTTGGGAAAATTGAAAATCAATAAGACACAGCCACCCCAAAATTTATGGCAGCACTGCTTACAAGAACCTCGACTTCGGGACACCTTATAAATACCAGGAAAGACAAAAATGGTAAAGAAATTGTCGTACATACGTATGATGGAATATCCCTCAGCCATGAAGTCAATGTCATACGGCCAGTAGCAGCATAATGACGGGATTCATGTACGATGATTCTAACTGAAAAAATCACACAGAAAAATAAACTTATCATAAGATATCACTTATGCAGGGTATATAAACATGGCTACATATGGAAGGAATTAGGAAAGTGAACAGAGTCTCATATTTAGAAAACACTCTTATGCATGCTTAAGGGGAAAGCAGAGGTGGGGTGATGAATAAAACCAGAGTTTGATATTAGCACAGGTACGGTTCCATAATCCAAATACAGAATAGACAAGACCTACTACTTCCTCTGTGAACGGGACTCAAAACCCCATATTTCCCGCAGAGGAATATATCATACTAGTAAGAATCTTAAAACCTATGTATTGATATGTCTCCGTAAGGGAATCAAGTGTGTCTAGACTGGCATAAACATGGCAGCGAGAATCAGCTCAAACCCACTAGAAAAGGAAATTCAAAAACCAAACAAAAAACAGGGAAATTCTTTACAATTCCTTCAGGGTCTCTGATGAAACCTGGAATGACCCTATCTACAACGACAGCTGGATGTGGCATAAGGCTGGACACTTGGGACTGAGAGGGTTGGTGAGAGTGGGTGAGCAAATGCAGACCCTTTAAAACAATAATATGTGGCACCCATTCCATGGGTCTCAACTCTCCAGGTTGAAGGAACTATTACTACAGCTATAACATGTACGGAATACCTAGAGAACGGACACACTGTGAATATGAAAGGTTTCTAAAACTCAAAGAATAGTCCCTCTCCTGGTGCTCCGGTTTGACTTTCCAACTGCTTTATTATCAGTCTCCCAACTTGAAGAGACAGCCACTTTAACCTGCTGGTTCTCAAAGGTTGCCAATTTGGCAGAGGATGAAAGGGAAGAGGGAGAACCATTGAGAGAGTAGCTGTTAGGTATTTGGACGTGCACATGTCACTCTAATTTCCCGGTAGGAATAAGAATTAACAAAAGTCTCAGCCACCCACCGGGAACCAGTATAGGTCCTGAACCAAAATTTTGGACTTGTGTTCAGCTCACAAAAAACGAGTTGAAAAATGGAGCTCAGGGGCACAGCAATTCAAAAACTGGCAGAGTAATAAATGACAACTACCGTCCAAAAATCTGTTGAGGGAAGGAAACGAGGCTGATTTGAAAGGCAGGCAGAATAGCAGGAAACAGATTTCAAGAGGTACGTTGGAATCGCCTTTAAAGCACAGGAACAGGGGCACAACTTCGACAATAAAGCCCTTGGCCAAAAAGGGGGTATGCGTTTTCTCCTGAATATATTCAGGAGAAAACGCATACCCCCTTTTTGGCCAAGCAAGAAAGCGGGCAATGCAAATCTGCACTACAAAGAAGTATCACTTCCCACTGGTCAAAAGGGTCAGCCACAAAATGTGTAAAATCCAGAAAGGCAAGACATGCCCTGGAGAACAGGGAGCCTTGTTATGGTATTGGGCGAGATGAAAATTGTCAACTGCCTCTCTGGAGGAATGCATTGTGTGGCCTAAAACAAGTAAACAACAGAGCTACAGAGCCAAGGGCACTTCCATTCTAGGGAATATACCTTGGGAAAACTGAAAATCAATAAGAAAGAGCCACCCCAAAATTTAGGGCTGCACTGCTTACAAGAACCTCAACTTGGGTACACATTAAATATCCCAGGAAATATAAAAATGGTTCAAAATATTGTGGTACTTACGTACGATGGAATATCCTTCAACCATGAAATAAATGTCATAAGAACAGTAGCAGGAAAATGAGTGGATTCAGGTACGATGATTCTAAGTGAAATAAGTCACACAGAAAAAGAAACTTATCATAAGATATCACTTATGAAGATCCTGTAAACATGGCTACACTTGAACTGAGTTAAGAAAGAGAACAGAGTCTCACATTTAGGAAACAATGTTATGCCTGCTTAAGGGGGAAGGAGAGGTGGGGTGATGCATAAACCTAGAGTTTGATATAAGCACAGGTACCGTTCCAAAAACCAACTATGGAATAGACAAGACCTACACCTTCCTCAGTGAAAGGGACTCAAAACCCCATATTTCCCGCAGAGGAATATATCTGACTACTAAGAATCTTAAAACCTATGTATGGATATATCTCCATAAGGGAATCAAGTGTGTCTAGACTGGCAAAAACATGGCAGCGAGAATCAGCTCAAACCCATGATAAAAAGGAATTTCAAAAACAAAACAAAAAAACTGGGAAATTCTCTACAATTCCTTCAGGGTCTCTGATGAAACCTGGAATTACCCTATCTACAATGACAGCTGGATGTGGCATAAGGAGGGACACTTGGGACTGAGAGGATTGATGAGATTGGGTGAGCAAATGCAGACCCTTTAAAGCAATAATGCATGGCACAAATTTCATGGGATTCAACTCTCCAGGTTGAAGGGAATATTACTACAGCTATAACATGTAAGGGAAACCTAGAGAACGGACACACTGTGAATACAAAAGGTTTCTAAAACTCAACGAATAGTCCCTCTCCTGGTTCTCCGGTTTGACTTTCCATCTGCTTTACTATCAACCTCCCAACTTGAAGAGACAGCCCCTTTACCCTCCTGGTTCGCACAGGTTGCCAATTTGGCAGAGGATGAAAGGGAAGAGGGAGAACCAATGAGAGAGTAGCTGTTAGGCATTTGGACGGGCACATATCACTGTAATTTCCCGGCAGGAAGAAGAATTAACCAAAGTCTCAGCCCCCCACCGGGAACCAGTATAGGTCCTGAACAAAAACTTTGGACTTGCGGTCAGCTCAACAAAAACGAGTTGAAAAATGGAGCTCAGGGGCACAGGAATTCACAAACTGGCCGAGTAATAAAGGACAACTATCGTCCAAAAATCTGTTGAGGGAAGGCAACGAGGCGGACTTGAATGCAAGGCAGAATAGCAGGAAACAGATTTCAAGAGGTACGTTGGAATCGCCTTTAAAGCACAGGAAGAGGGGCACAAATTCGACAATGATGCACTTGGCTAAAAAGGTGTTATGCGTTTTCTCCCTAATATATTCAGGAGAAAACGCATACGCCCTTTTTGGCCAAGCAAGCAAGCGGTCAATGCAAATCTGCACTACAAAGAAGTATCACTTCCCACCGGTCAAAAGGGACATCCATAAAATGTGTAAAAACCAGAAAGGCAAGACAGGCCCTGGAGAACAGGGAGCCTTGTTATGCTGATGGGCGGCATGTAAATTGACAACTGCCTCTCTGGAGGAGTGCATTGTGTTCCTAAAACAAGTAAAGAACAGAGCTACAGAGCCAAGGGCACTTCCAGTCTCGGGAATATACCTTGGGAAAACTGAAAATCAAGAAGACAGAGCCACCCCAAAATTTAGGGCTGCACTGCTTAAAAGGACCTCCACTTGGGTACACCTTAAATATCCCAGGAAATATAAAAATGGTTCAAAAAATTGTGGTACATACGTACGATGGAATATCCCTCAGCCATGAAATCAATGTCATAAGACCAGTAGCAGCAAAATGGGTGGATTTAGGTACGAGGATTCTAAGTGAAATAAGTCACACAGAAAAAGAAACTTATCATAAGATATCACTTATGAAGATCTTGTAAACATGGCTACACTTGAACTGAGTTAGGAAAGAGAACAGTGTCTCACATTTAGAAAACACTCTTATGCCTGCTTAAGGGGGAAGGACAGGTGGGGTGATGCATAAAACCAGAGTTAGATATAAGAACAGGTACTGTTCCAAAAACCAACTATGGAATAGACAAGACCTACACCTTCCACAGTGAAAGGGACTCAAAACCCCATATTTCCCGCAGAGGAATATATCTGACTAGTAAGAATCTTAAAACCTATGTATTGATATGTCTCCGTAAGGGAATCAAGTGTGTCTAGACTGGCATAAACATGGCAGCGAGAATCAGCTCAAACCCACTATAAAAAGGAATTTCAAAAACAAAACAAAAAACCTGGGAAATTCTTTACAATTCCTTCAGGGTCTCTGATGAAACCTTGAATGACCCTATCTACAACGACAGCTGGATGTGGCATAAGGCTGGACACTTGGGCCTGAGACGATTCGTGAGATTGGGTGAGCAAATTAAGACCCTTTAAAGCACAAATGCCTGGCACCCATTCCATGGGTCCCAACTCTCCAGGTTTAAGGGAATATTACTACAGCTATAACATGTACAGGAAACCTAGAGAACGGACACACTGTGAATATGAAAGTTTTCTAAAACTCAACGAATAGTCCCTCTCCTGGTGCTCCGGTTTGACTTTCCATCTGCTTTACTATCAATCTACCAACTTGGAGAGACAGCCCCTTTACCCTCCTGGTTCGCACAGGTTTCCAATTTGGCAGAGGATGAAAGGGAAGAGGGAGAACCAATGAGAGAGTAGCTGTTAGGCATTTCGGCGAAAACATATCACTCTAAATTCCCGGCAGGAAGAAGAATTAACCAAAGCCTCAGCCACCCACCGGGAACCAGCATAGGTCCTGAACCAAAATTTTGGACTTGCGGTCAGCTCACAAAAAACGAGTTGAAAAATGGAGCTCAGGGGCACAGCAATTCACAAACTGGCCAAGTAATATAGGACAAGTACCGTCCAAAAATCTGCTGAGGGAAGGCAATGAGGCGGATTTGAAAGCGAGGCAGAATAGCAGGAAACAGATTTCAAGAGGTACGTTGGAATCGCGTTTAAAGCACAGGAAGAGGGGCACAACTTCGACAATGATGCACTTGGCTAAAAAGGGCGTATGCGTTTTCTCCTTAATATATTCAGGAGAAAACGCATATGCCCTTTTTGGCCAAGCAAGCAAGCGGGCAATGCAAATCTGCACTACAAAGAAGTATCACTTCCCACCGGTCAAAAGGGACATCCACAAAATGTGAAAAAACCAGGAAGGCAAGACAGGACCTGGAGAACAGGGAGCCTTGTTATGTTGATGGGCGGCATGTAAATTGCCAACTGCCTCTCTGGAGTAGTACATTGTGTTCCGTTAAACAAGTAAAGAACAGAGCTACAGAGCCAAGGGCACTTCCAGTCTAGGGAATATACCTTGGGAAAACTGAAAATCAATAAGACAGAGCCACCCCAAAATTTAGGGCTGCACTGCTTACAAGGACCTCAACTTGGGTACGCCTTAAATATCCCAGGAAATATAAAAATGGTTCAAAAATTTGTGGTACTTACATACGATGGAATATCCCTCAGCCATGAAATAAATGTCATAAGACCAGTAGCAGCAAAATGGGTGGATTCAGGTACGATGATTCTAAGTGAAATAAGTAACACAGAAACAGAAACATATCATAAGATATCACTTATGAAGATTCTATAAACATGGCTACACTTGAACTGAGTTAGGAAAGAGAACAGTGTCTCACATTTAGAAAACACTCTTATGCCTGCTTAAGGGGGAAGGAGAGGTGGGGAGATGCATAAAACCAGAGTTTGATATAAGCACAGGTACCGTTCCAAAAACCAACTATGGAATAGACAAGACCTACACCTTCCTCAGTGAAAGGGACTCAAAACACCATATTTCCCGCAGAGGAATATATCTGACTAGTAAGAATCTTATAACCTATGTATTGAAATGTCTCCGTAAGGGAATCAAGTGTGTCTAGACTGGCATAAACATGGCAGCGAGAATCAGCTCAAACCCACTATAAAAAGGAATTTCAAAAACAAAACAAAAAAACTGGGAAATACTTAACAATTATTTCAGGGTCTCTGATGAAACCTGGAAAGACCCTATCTACAACGACAGCTGAATGTGGAATAAGGCTGGACACTTGGGACTGAGAGGATTGGTGAGATTGGGTGAGCAAATGCAGACCCTTTAAAGCACAAATGTCTGGCACCCATTCCATGGGTCCCAACTCTCCAGGTTTAAGGGAATATTATTACAGCTATAACATGTACGGGAAACCTAGAGAATGGACACACTGTGAATACGAAAGGTTTCTAAAACTCAACGAATAGTCACTCTCCTGGTGCTCTGGTTTGACTTTCCACCTGCTTTACTATCAACCTCCCAACTTGGAGAGACAGCCCCTTTAACCTCCTGGTTCGCACAGGTTGCCAATTTGGCAGAGGATGAAAGGGAAGGGGGAGAACCAATGAGAGAGTAGCTGTTAGGCATTTGGACTTGAACATATCACTCTAACTTCCCGGCAGGAAGAAGAATTAACCAAAATCTCAGCCACCCTCGGGAATCAGTATAGGTCTTGAACCAAAATTTTGGACTTGCCGTCAGCTCATCAAAAACTAGTTGAAAAATGGAGCTCAGGGGCACAGCTATTCACAAACTGGCGAGTAATAAAGGACAACTATCGTCCAAAAATCTGTTGAGGGAAGGCAACGAGGCAGACTTGAAAGCGAGACAGAATAGCAGGAAACATATTTCAAGAGGTACGTTGGAATCGCCTTTAAAGCACAGGAAGAGGGGCACAACTTCGACAATGATGCACTTGGCCATAAAGGGCGTATGCGTTTTCTCCTGAATATATTCAGGAGAAAACGCATACGCCCTTTTTGGCTAAGCAAGCAAGCGGGCAATGCAAATCTGCACTACAAAGAAGTATCACGTCCCACCGGTCAAAAGGGACATCCACAAAATGTGTAAAAACCAGAAAGGCAAGACAGGTCCTGGAGAACAGGGAGCCTTGTTATGCTGATGGGCGGGATGTAAATTTCCAACTGCCTCTCCGGAGGAGTGCATTGTGTTCCCTAAAACAAGTAAACAACAGAGCTGCAGAGCCAAGGGCACTTCCAGTCTAGGGAATATACCTTGGGAAAACTGAAAATCAATAACCCAAAGCCACCCCAAAATTTAGGGCTGAACTGCTTACAAGGACCTCAACTTGGGTACACCTTAAATATCCCAGGAAATATAAAAATGGTTCAAAAATTGTGGTACTTACGTACGATGGAATATCCCTCAGCCATGCAATCAATGTCATAAGACCAGTAGCAGCAAAATGGGTGGATTCAGGTACGATGATTCTAAGTGAAATAAGTCACACAGAAAAAGAAACTTATCATAAGATATCACTTATGAAGATCCTGTAAACACGGCTACACTTGAACTGAGTAGGAAAGAGAAGAGTGTCTCACATTTAGAAAACACTCTGATGCCTGCTTAAGGGGAAGGAGAGGTGGGGTGATGCATAAAACCAGAGTTTGATATAAGCACAGGTACCGTTCCAAAAACCAACTATGGAATAGACAAGACCTACACCTGCCTCAGTTAAAGGGACTCAAACCCCATATTTCACACAGAGGAATATATCTGACTAGTAAGAATCTTAAAACCTATGTATTGATATGTCTCCGTAAGGGAATCAAGTGTGTCTAGACTGGCATAAACATGGCAGCGAGAATCAGCTCAAACCCACTATAAAAAGGAATTTCAAAAACAAAACAAAAAAACTGGGAAATTCTTTACAATTCCTTCAGTGTCTCTGATGAAACCTGGAATGACCCTATCTACAACCACAGCTGGATGTGGCATAAGGCTGGACACTTGGGACTGAGACGATTGGTGAGATTAGGTGAGCAAATCCAGACCCTTTAAAGCACAAATGCCTGGCACCCATTCCATGGGTCCCAACTCTCCAGGTTGAAGGGAATATTACTACAGTTATAACATGTACGGGAAACCTAGAGAACGGACACACTGTGAATACGAAAGGTTTCTAAAACTCAATGAAGAGTCCCTCTCCTGGTGCTCCGGTTTGACTTTCCATCTGCTTTACTATCAACCTCCCAACTTGGAGAGACAGCCCCTTTAAACTCCTGGTTCGCACAGGTTGCCAATTTGGCAGAGGATGAAAGGGAAGAGGGAGAACCAATGAGAGAGTAGCTGTTAGGCATTTGGACGGGCACATATCACTGTAATTTCCCGGCAGGAAGAAGATTTAACCAAAGTCCCAGCCACCCACAGGGAACCAGTATAGGTCCTGAACCAAAATTTTGGACTTGCGGTCAGCTCACCAAAAACGAGTTGAAAAATGGAGCTCAGGGGCACAGCAAACCACAAAGTGGCCGAGTAGTAAAGGAAAACTATCGTCCAAAAATCTGTTGAGGGAAGGCAACGAGGCGGACTTGAAAGTGAGGCAGAATAGCAGGAAACAGATTTCAAGAGGTACGTTGGAATCGCCTTTAAAGCACAGGAAGAGGGGCACAACTTCGACAATGATGCACTTGGCCAAAAAGGGCGTATGCGTTTTCTCCTGAATATATTCAGCAGAAAACGCATACACCCTTTTTGGCCAAGCAAGCAAGCGGGCAATGCAAATCTGCACTACAAAGAAGTATCACTTCCCACCGTTCAAAAGGGACATCCACAAAATGTGTAAAAACCATATAGGCAAGACAGGCCCTGGAGAACAAGGAGCCTTGTTATGCTGATGGGCGGGATGTAAATTGCCAACTGCCTCTCTGGAGGAGTGCATTGTGTTCCCTAAAAGAAATAAACAACAGAGCTACAGAGCGAAGGGCACTTCCAGTCTAGGGAATATACCTTGGGAAAACTGAAAATCAATAAGACAGAGCCACCCCAAAATTTAGGGCTGCACTGCTTACAAGGACCTCAACTTGGGTACACCTTAAATATCCCAGGATATATAAAAATGGTTCAAGAAACTGTGGTACTTACGTAAGATGGAATATCCCTCAGCCATGAAATCAATGTCATAAGACCAGTAGCAGCAAAATGGGTGGATTCAGGTACGATGATTCTAAGTGAAATAAGTCACACAGAAAAAGAAACTTATCATAAGATATCACTTATGAAAATCCTGTAAACATGGCTACACTTGAACTGAGTTAGGAAAGAGAACAGTGTCTCACATTTAGAAAACACTCTTATGCCTGCTTAAGGGGGAAGGAGAGGTGGGGTGATGCATAAAACCAGAGTTTGATATAAGCACAGGTACCGTTCCAAAACCAACTATGGAATAAACAAGACCTACACTTTCCTCAGTGAAAGGGACTCAAAACCCCATATTTCCCGCAGAGGAATATATCTGACTAGTAAGAATCTTAAAACCTATGTATTGATATGTCTCCATAAGGGAATCAAGTGTGTCTAGACTGGCATAAACATGGCAGCGAGAATCAGCTCAAACCCACTATAAAAAGGAATTTCAAAAACAAAACAAAAAAACTGGGAAATTTTTTACAATTCCTTCAGGGTCTCCGATGAAACATGGAATGACCCTATCTACCACGGCAGCTGGATGTGGCATAAGGCTGGACACTTGGGACTGAGAGGATTGGTGAGATTGGGTGAGCAAATGCAGACCCTTTAAAGCACAAATTCCTGGGACCCATTCCATGGGTCCCAACTCTCCAGGTTGATGGGAATATTACTACAGTTATAACATGTACGGGAAACCTAGAGAACGGACACACTGTGAATACGAAAGGTTTCTAAAACTCAACGAATAGTCCCTCCCCTGGTGCTCCAGTTTGACTTTCCATCTGCTTTACTATCAACCTCCCAACTTGGAGAGACAGCCCCTTTAAACTCCTGGTTCGCTCATGTTAACAATTTGGCAGAGGATGAAAGGGAAGAGGGAGAACCAATGAGAGAGTAGCTGTTAGGCATTTTGACGGGCACATATCACTGTAATTTCCCGGCAGGAAGAAGAATTAAGCAAAGTCTCAACCACCCACCGGGAACCAGTATAGGTTCTGAACCAAAATTTTGGACTTGCGGTCAGCTCACCAAAAACGAGTTGAAAAATGGAGCTCAGGGGCACAGCAAACCACAAAGTGGCCGAGTAGTAAAGGAAAACTATCGTCCAAAATTCTGTTGAGGGAAGGCAACGAGGCGGACTTGAAAGCGAGGCAGAATAGCAGGAAACAGATTTCAAGAGGTACGTTGGAATCGCCTTTAAAGCACAGGAAGAGGGGCACAACTTCGACAATGATGCACTTGGCCAAAAAGGGCGTATGCGTTTTCTCCTGAATATATTCAGGAGAAAACGCATACGCCCTTTTTGGCCAAGCAAGCAAGCGGGCAATGCAAATCTGCACTACAAAGAAGTATCACTTCCCACCGGTCAAAAGGGACATCCACAAAATGTGTAAAAACCAGAAAGGCAAGACAGGCCCTGGAGAACAGGGAGCCTTGTTATGCTGATGGGTCGGATGTAAATTTCCAGCTGCCTCTCCGGACGAGGGCATTGTGTTCCCTAAAACAAGTAAACAACAGAGCTACAGAGCCAAGGGCACTTCCATTCTAGGGAATATACCTTGGGAAAACTGAAAATCAATAAGACAAAGCCACCCCAAAATTTAGGGCTGCACTGCTTACAAGGACCTCAACTTGGGTACACCTTAAATATCCCAGGAAATATAAAAATGGTTCAAAAATTGTGGTACTTACGTACGATGGAATATCCCTCACTCATGAAATCAATGTCATAAGACCAGTAGCAGCAAAATGGGTGGATTCAGGTACGATGATTCTAAGTGAAATAAGTCACACAGAAAAAGAAACTTATCATAAGATATCACTTATGAAGATCCTGTAAACATGGCTACACTTGAACTGAGTAGGAAAGAGAAGAGTGTCTCACATTTAGAAAACACTCTTATGCCTGCTTAAGGGGAAGGAGAGGTGGGGTGATGCATAAAACCAGAGTTTGATATAAGCACAGGTACCGTTCCAAAAACCAACTATGGAATAGACAAGACCTACACCTTCCTCAGTGAAAGGGACTCAAACCCCATATTACCCACAGAGGAATATATCTGACTAGTAAGAATCTTAAAACCTATGTATTGATATGTCTCCGTAAGGGAATCAAGTGTGTCTAGACTGGCATAAACATGGCAGCGAGAATCAGCTCAAACCCACTATAAAAAGGAATTTCAAAAACAAAACAAAAAAACTGGGAAATTCTTTACAATTCCTTCAGGGTCTCTGATGAAACCTGGAATGACCCTATCTACAACGACAGCTGGATGTGGCATAAAGCTGGACACTTGGGACTGAGACGATTGGTGAGATTGGGTGAGCAAATGCAGACCCTTTAAAGCACAAATGCCTGGCACCCATTCCATGGGTCCCAGCTCTCCAAGTTGAAGGGAATATTACTACAGCTATAATATGTACGGGAAACCTAGAGAATGGACACACTGTGAATACGAATGGTTTCTAAAACTCAACGAATAGTCCCTCTCCTGGTGCTCCCGTTTGATTTTCCAACTGCTTTACTATCAATCTGCCAACTTGGAGAGACTGCCCCTTTAACCTACTGGTTCGCACAGGATGCCAGTTTGGCTGAAGATGAAAGTGAAGAGGGAGAACCAATGAGAGAGTAGCTGTTAGGCATTTGGACGGGCACATGTCTATCTAATTTCCCAGCATTAAGAAGAATTAATCAAAGTCTCAGCCCCCCATCGGAAACCAGTATAGGTCCTGAACCAAAATTTTGGACTTGCGGTCAGCTCACAAAAAACGAGTAGAATAATGGAGCTCAGGGGCACAGCAATTCACAAACTGGCAGAGTAATAAAAGACAACTATCGTCCAAAAATCTGTTGAGGGAAGGCAACGAGGCGGACATGAAAGCGAGTCAGAATAGCAGGAAACAGATTTCAAGAGGTACGTTGGAATCGCGTTTAAAGCACAGAAAGAGGGGCAAAATTTCAAAAATGATGCACTGTGCCAAATAGAGCGTATGCGTTTCCTCATAAATATATTCAGGAGAAAACGCATACGCCCTTTTTTGCCAAGCAAGCAGGCGGGCAATGCAAATCTGCACTACAAAGAAGTATCACTTTCCACAGGTCTAAAAGGGACATCCACGAAATGTGTAAAAACCAGAAAGGCAAGACAGGCCCTGGAGAACAGGGAGTCTTGTTATGCTGATGGGCGGGATGTAAATTGCCACCTGCATCTCGGGAGGAGTGAATTGTGTTCCCCAAAACAAGTAAACAACAGAAATACGGAGCCAAGGGCACTTCCAGTCTAGGGAATATTCCTTGGGAAAACTGAAAATGAATAAGACAGAGCCACCCCAAAATTTAGGGCTGCACTGATTACAAGAACCTCAACTTGGGTACACCTTAAATATTCCAGGAAATATGAAAATGGTTCACAAAATTGTGGTAATTACGTACGATGGAATATCCCTCAGCCATGAAGTCAATGTCATAAGACCAGTAGCAGCAAAATGAGTAGATACAAGTACGATGATTATAAGTGAAATAAGTCACACAGAAAAAGAAACTTATCATAAGATATCACTTATGAAGATCCTGTAAACATGGCTACACTTGAACTGAGTTAGGAAAGAGAACAGAGTCTCACATTTAGAAAGCACTCTTATGCCTGCTTAAGGGGGAAGGAGAGGTGCGGTGATGCATAAAACTGGAGTTTGATATAAGCACAGGTACTGTTCCAAAAACTAACTATGGAATAGACAAGAACTACACCTTCCTCAGTGAAAGGGACTCAAAACCCCATATTTCACGCAGAGGAATATATTTGACTAGTAAGAATCTTAAAACCTATTTATTGATATGTCTGCGTAAGGGAATCAAGTGTGTCTACACTGGCATAAACATGGCAGCGAGAACCAGCTCAAACCAACTATAAAAATGAATTTCAAAAACAAAACAAAACAAAAATGGAAATTCTTCACAATTCCTTCAGGGTCTATGATGAAACCTGGACTGACCCAATCTACAACGACAGCTGGATGTGGCATAAGGCTGGACACTTGGGACTGAGAAGATTGGTGAGATTCGGTGAGCAAATGCAGACCCTTTAAAGCAATAATGAATGGCACGCATTCCATTGTTCCCAACTCTCCAGCTTGAAGGGACTATTACTACAGATATAACATGTAAGGGAAAAATAGAGAATGGACACACTGTGAATATGAAAGGTTTCTAAAACTCAACGAATAGTCCTTCTCCTGGTGCTCCGGTTTGATTTTCCAACTGCTTTTCTATCAATCTCCCAACTTGGAGAAACAGCCCCTTTAACCTCCTGGTTCTCACAGGTTGCCAATTTGGCAGAAGATGAAAGGGAAGAGGGATAACCAGTGAGAGAGTAGCTCTAAGGCATTTGGACGGGCACATGTCACTCTAATTTCCCAGCAGGAAGAAGAATTAACCAAAGTCTCAGACCCCCACCGGGAACCAGTATAGGTCATGAACCACAATTTTGGACTTTCGGTCAGCTCACAAAAAACAAGTTGAAAAATGGAGCTCAGGGGCACAGCAATTCACAAACTGGCAGAGTAATAAAGACAAATATTGTCCAAATATCTGTTGAGGGAAGGCAACGAGGTGGACTTGAAAGCTAGGCAGAATAGCAGGAAACAGATTTCAAGTGGTACGTTGGAATTGACTTTAAAGCACAGGATGAGGGGCACAACTTCAAAAATGTTGCACTTGAGCAAAGAGGGCATATGCGTTTTCTCCTGAATATATTCAGGAGAAAACGCATACGCCCTTTTTGGCCAAGCAAGCAAGCGGGCAATGCAAATCTGCACTACAAAGAAGTATCACTTCCCACTGTTCAAAAGGGACATCCACAAAATGTGTAAAATCTAGAAAGGCAAGACAGGCCCCGGAAAACAGGGAGGCTTGTTTTGCTGATGGGCGGGATGTAAACTGCCAACTGCATCTCTGGAGGAGTGCATTGTGTTCCCTAAAACAAGTAAACAACAGAGCTACAGAGCCAAGGACACTTCCAGTCTAGGGAATATACCTTGGGAAAATTGAAAATCAATAAGACAGAGCCACCCCAAAATTTAGGGCTGCACTGCTTACAAGAACCTCAACTTGGGTACACCTTAAATATCCCAGGAAATATAAAAATGGTTTAAAAAATTGTGGTACTTCCAAACGATGGTATATCCCTTAGCCATGCAATCAATGGCATAAGACCAGTAGCAGCAAAATGAGTGGATTGAGGTATGATGCTTCTAAGTGAAATAAGTCACACAGAAAAAGAAACTTATCATAAGATATCACTTATGAAGATCCTGTAAACATGGCTACACTTTAACTCAGTTAAGAAAGAGAACAGAGTCTCACCTTTGGAAAACACACTGATGCCTGCTTTAGGGGGAATGAGAGGTGGGGTGATGCATAAAACCAGAGTTTGATATAAGCACAGGTACCGTTCCAAACACAAACTATGGAATAGACAAGACCTACACCTTCGTCAGTGAAAGGGACCCGAGGCATCTGTGAGTAACCGTGAGCTGAGCCCCAGGCCAGCTGCTGCTGAACTTTTCCCACCCTTCGCAGGTAAAACACCTGAATATGTACAAGGGCTTGAAAGCTTAGAGGAAGGGCCGTGGAGCCACACCAGCGACAGCACGCAGACCAACTTGGTGCCTACAGGCCAGCCAGGATGGTCCTGGCCCTGGTCGCTCTTCTGGAAGCTTTCCATTGCCCTGCCTGAGATACCCCTCCTGTCCCTGCCCCCACTGCTTTTTTCCTTCCTCACCTCTGTCCGGAGAGAAATTCCAACGGAAGTTGTGGGTGAAACACCCTCTTGTTTACACGTGGCATCCTGGCAACTCCTTCAGAAAGTCCAGCAGAGTCCCACTCACACCGGGCCACCCACAAATCCGTGGCCCCTCACTCTCTCCCACCAGCACAGCCCCGACACTGCTGACGGGGCAGAGATCATAGAGTCAGGCACAGATTCAGGGGGTATTGCTGCCTGCAGTGCTGTTTATATTGACCTCATCACAGGCACACCTGGGGAGGGCCAGCCGGCAGGGTCAGGCTACCCAGGTCAGCTAATCCTCAGCCCTCAGGGAATCACATTGTTGAAAATGGACCTCGCTAAGGGAGAATATAAGCCAAGGAATAAAAGGACACAAGGCCATTTGCAGCACCGTAGGTGTGTCTAGAGGTAATCACGTGACTTGAAGTAAGTCAGAAAGTGAAAGACACATATGATATCTTATCTCTTATAGGTGTGACCGAAAAATGGATACCAGGACAGATATTTCCACGGAGAAGGGCAATCACAGATTCATTAAACAAACTTATGGTTCACCAATGGAAAGGTGTGAGGGTTGGTTTCATTATGATATTGGGGTTAACAGACATATACAAACACAGGTGACATATATAATCACCAAAGACCTACAGAATACCAAGAGAAGACTACTCAACATTCTGTCATAAGGTACATGGGAAAAGGATCCCAGGAAGAACAGACATATGTATATGTGTAAAAGAACCACATCTTCCACACCTACAACAAGCCAAACATTGTAATCAAATTTGCTGTAAGAAAAAATAAAAAATTAAATTAAAAACACGAACAAGAAGTAGTGAGACAAACTTGAGGGGCTTTCTCCTGGCACATTCCATTCTAAATTCCAATCTAGAACACAACTTCCATTGAGGCTCTGTTGCCCCAGTAACCAGATTTGGTAAGGGAGAACTGCTGCCACCTTGTGGCCGTTTCACACAACAGCAGCTTTAATCCCAGCGCTAATGGTCAGTTGATATTCAAAATCATTGCAGGCCTGTAAATGACACCTGTCCTGAAAACAAATCCTGGATTCATATATCGACCAAAAATTTCAAAGGACGTCCATATTTCAAAACGACAGTTTCAAAAGGCATATTTTACACACATTAGTGTTCTACTTTTTTTTCTTTCTTTCTTTTTTTGTTAAAAAAACGGGAATGGCAAAAAGCATCCCTCAGAATGGGCGAAAATATTTGCAAACGAATCAATGGACAAAGGTTTAATCTCCAATATATACAAAGAGCTCATGCAGCTTAATATTAAAAAAACAAACAACCCAATACAAAAATGGGCAGAAGATCTAAAGAGACGTTTCTTCAAAGAAGACACAGAGATGGCCACGACGCACATGAAAAGCTGCTCAATATCACTAATTATTAGAGAAATGCAAATCAAAACTACAATGAGGTATCACCTCACACCTGTTAGAATCGGCATCATCAGAAAATCTACAAACAACGAATTCTGGGGAGGGTGTGGACAAAAGGATCCCTCTTCCACTAGTGGTGGAAATGTAAATTGATACAGTCACGATGGAGAACAGTATGGAGTTTCCTTAAAAAAACTAGAAATAGAATTACCATATGATCCAGCAATCCCACTTCTGGGCATATACCCAGAGAAAACCATAAATCAAAAAGGCACATTCACCACAATGCTCATTTCAGCACTATTTATGATAGCCAGGTAATGGAAGCAGCCTAAATACCCACAGACAGACGAATGGATAAAGGTGTGGTACATATATAAAATGGAATATTACTCAGCCATAAGAAGGAATGAAACTGGGTCATTTGTAGAGATGTCGATGGATCTAGAGACTGTCATACAGAATGAAGTAAGTCAGAAAGAGAAAAACAAATATTGTATATTAATGCATATATGTGGAACCTAGAAAAATGGTACAGATGAACTGGTTTGCAGGGAAGAAATAGAGACACAGAGGTAGAGAACACACGTATGGACACCAAGTGTGGGAAGCCATGGGGAGGTGGTGTTGGGATGAGTTGGGCGATTGGGATTGACCTGTATACATGTATATGCATAAAATACATAACTAATAATAACCTGCTGTATAAAAAAATAAATAAAATTAAATTTCAAAATTTTAAAAAATAAAATTTAAAAATAAAGCAGAAAAAAGTTCTTCCCTTCACACAGATGTATTTATATGAATGAATTATTTCCATGCTTATATCTAAAAATACATAAAAGAGGAATAAAATCTAACTTGAACCAAAAAAGAAAATAAAAAACCTGAACCCACCAGTTATACAGAGGAAAACCCTATCAGGGCACTTGCTCCAGCGGTAAACAATTCTGAAATTGGTCAGAGGTGGGGAATCATCTCCCATACAGCCAGCAGCCCACTCCTATGCAAAGAGCGTCCTCATTGCAAAGGTGGGGGCCATTCCGAGACATCTGTGAGTAACCGTGACCTGAGCCACAGGCCAATTGCCTTTGAACTTTTCTCACCCTTCCCAGGTAAAACACCTGAATATGTACAAGGGCTTGAAAGCCTAGAGGAAGGGCCGTGGAGCCACACCAGCGACAGCACGCAGGCCAACTTGGTGCCTGCAGGCCAGCCAGGATGGTCCTGGCCCTGGGCGCTCTTCTGGAAGCTTTCCATTGCCCTGCCTGAGATACCCCTCCTGTCCCGGCCCCCACTGATTTTTTGCTTTCACCTCTGTCCGGAGAGAAATTCCAGCGGAAGGTATGGGTGCCACATCCTCTTCTTTACAGGTGGCAGCCTGGCAACTCCTGCAGAAAGTCCAGCAGAGACCCACTCACACCGGGCCACCCACAAAGCCGTGGCCCCTCACTGCCTCCCACCAGCACAGCCCCGAGACTGCTGACGGGGCAGAGAATATGGAGTCAGGCACAGCTTCAGGGGCTATTGCTGCCTGCAGTGCTGTTTATATTGACCTCAACCCAGGCACACCTGGGGAGGGCCGGGCGGCAGGGTCAGGCTACCCAGGTCAGCTAATCCTCAGCCCTCAGGGTATCACATTGTTGAAAATGGACCTCGCTAAGGCAGAATAGAAGCCAAGGAATAAAAGGACACAATGTCATTTGCAGCACCGTAGGTGTGTCTAGAGGTAATCACGTGACTTGTAGTAAGTCAGAAAGTGAAAGACACATATCATATCATATCTCTTATAGGTTTGACCGAAAAATGGATACCAGGGCAGATATTTCCACGGAGAAGGGCTATCACAGATTCATTCAACAAACTTATGGTTCACCAATGGAAAGGTGTGAGGATAGGTTTCATTTTGATATTGGGGTTAACAGACATATACAAACACAGGTGACATATATAATCACCAAAGACCTACAGAATACCAAGAGAAGGCCACTCAACATTCTGTCATAAGGTACATGGGAAAAGGATCCCAGGAAGAACAGACATATGTATATGTGTAAAAGAACCACATCTTCCACACCTACAACAAGCAAATCACTGTAATCAAATTTGCTGTAAGAAAAAATAAAAAATTAAATTAAAAACACGAACAAGAAGTAGTGAGACAAACATGAGGGGCTTTCTCCTGGCACATTCCATTCTAAATTCCAATCTAGAACACGACTTCCATTGAGGCTCGTTGCCCCAGTAACCAGATTTGGTAAGGGAGAACTGCTGCCACCTTGTGGCCGTTTCACACAACAGCAGCTTTAATCCCAGCGCTAATGGTCAGTTGATATTCAAAATCATTGCAGGCCTGTAAATGACACCTGCCCTGAAAACAAATCCTGGGTTCATATATCGACCAAAAAATTCAAAGGACGTCCATATTTCAAAACGACAGTTTCAAAAGGCATATTTTACACACATTAGTGTTCTGCTTCTTTTTCTTTCTTTCTTTTTTTGTTAAAAAAACGGGAATGGCAAAAAGCATCCCTCAGAATGGGCGAAAATATTTGCAAACGAATCAATGGACAAAGGTTTAATCTCCAATATATATAAAGAGTTCATGCAGCTTAATATTAAAAAAACAAACAACCCAATACAAAAATGGGCAGAAGATGTAAAGAGACGTTTCTTCAAAGAAGACACAGAGATGGCCAACACGCACATGAAAAGCTGCTCAACATCACTAATTATTAGAGAAATGCAAATCAAAACTACAATGAGGTATCCCCTCACACCTGTTAGAATCGGCATCAACAGAAAATCTACAAACTACGAATTCTGGGGAGGGTGTGGACAAAAGGATCCCTCTTCCACTAGTGGTGGAAATGTAAATTGATACAGTCACGATGGAGAACAGTATGGAGTTTCCTTAAAAAAACTAGAAATAGAATTACCATATGATCCAGCAATCCCACTTCTGGGCATATACCCAGAGAAAACCATAAATCAAAAAGGCACATTCACCACAATGCTCATTTCAGCACTATTTACGATAGCCAGGTAATGGAAGCAACCTAAATACCCACAGACAGACGAATGGATAAAGATGTGGTACATATATAAAATGGAATATTACTCAGCCATAAGAAGGAATGAAACTGGGTCATTTGTAGAGACGTCGATGGATCTAGAGACTGTCATATAGAATGAAGTAAGTCAGAAAGAGAAAAAAAAAATTGTATATTAATGCATATATGTGGAACCTAGAAAAATGGTACAGATGAACTGGTTTGCAGGGAAGAAATAGAGACACAGAGGTAGAGAACACACGTATGGACACCAAGTGTGGGAAGCCATGGGGAGGTGGTGTTGGGATGAGTTGGGAGATTGGGATTGACCTGTATACATGTATATGCATAAAATACATAACTAATAATAACCTGCTGTATAAAAAAATAAATAAAATTCAATTTTAAAAAATAAAATTTAAAAATAAACAGAAAAAAGTTCTTCCCTTCACACAGATGTATTTATATGAATGAATTATTTCCATGCTTATATCTATAAATACATAAAAGAGGAATAAAATCTAACTTGAACCAAAAAAGAAAAAAAAACCCTGAACCCACCAGTTATACAGAGGAAAACCCTATCAGGGCACTTGCTCCAGCGGTAAACAATTCTGAAATTGGTCAGAGGTGGGGAATCATCTCCCATAGAGCCAGCAGCCCACTCCTACGCAAGGAGCGTTCTCATTGCAAAGCTGCGGGCCATGCCGAGGCATCTGTGAGTAACCGTGAGCTGAGCCCCAGGCCAGCTGCTGTTGAACTTTTCCCACCCTTCCCAGGTAAAACACCTGAATATGTACAAGGGCTTGAAAGCCTAGAGGAAGGGCCGTGGAGCCACACCAGCGACAGCACGCAGGCCAACTTGGTGCCTGCAGGCCAGCCATGATGGTCCTGGCCCTGGGCGCTCTTCTGGAAACTTTCCATTGCCCTGCCTGAGATACCCCTCCTGTCCCGGCCCCCACTGCTTTTTTCCTTCCTCACCTCTGTCCGGAGAGAAATTCCAGCGGAAGGTATGGGTGACACATCCTCTTAATTACAGGTGGAAGCCTGGCAACTCCTGCAGAAAGTCCAGCAGAGACCCACTCACACCGGGCCACCCACAAAGCCGTGGCCCCTCACTCCATCCCACCAGCACAGCCCCTACACTGCTGACGGGGCAGAGAATATGGAGTCAGGCACAGCTTCAGGGGCTATTGCTGCCTGCAGCGCTGTTTATATTGACCTCAACCCAGGCACACCTGGGGAGGGCCGGCCGGCAGGGTCAGGCTACCCAGGTCAGCTAATCCTCAGCCCTCAGGTAATCACATTGTTGAAAATGGACCTCGCTAAGGCAGAATAGAAGCCAAGGAATAAAAGGACACAATGCGATTTGTAGCACCGTAGGTGCGTCTAGAGGTAATCACGTGAGTTGTTGTAAGTCAGAAAGTGAAAGACACATATGATATCTTATCTCTTATAGGTGTGAACGAAAAATGGATACCAGGACAGATATTTCCACGGAGAAGGGCAATCAAAGATTCATTCAACAAACTTATGGTTCACCAATGGAAAGGTGTGAGGGTTGGTTTCATTATGATATTGGGGTTAACAGACATATACAAACACAGGTGACATATATAATCACCAAAGTCCTACAGAATACCAAGAGAAGACTACTCAACATTTTGTCATAAGGTACATGGGAAAAGGATGCCAGGAAGAACAGACATATGTATATGTGTAAAAGAACCACATCTTCCACACCTACAACAAGCCAAACATTGTAATCAAATTTGCTGTAAGAAAAAATAAAAAATTAAATTAAAAACACGAACAAGAAGTAGTGAGACAAACTTCAGGGGCTTTCTCCTGGCACATTCCATTCTAAATTCCAATCTAGAACACAACTTCGATTGAGGATCTGTTGCCCCAGTAACCAGATTTGGTAAGGGAGAACTGCTGCCACCTTGTGGCCGTTTCACACAAAAGCAGCTTTAATCCCAGCGCTAATGGTCAGTTGATATTCAAAATCATTGCAGGCCTGTAAATGACACCTGTCCTGAAAACAAATCCTGGATTCATATATCGACCAAAAATTTCAAAGGACGTCCATATTTCAAAACGACAGTTTCAAAAGGCATATTTTACACACATTAGTGTTCTACTTTTTTTTCTTTCTTTCTTTTTTTGTTAAAAAAACGGGAATGGCAAAAAGCATCCCTCAGAATGGGCGAAAATATTTGCAAACGAATCAATGGACAAAGGTTTAATCTCCAATATATACAAAGAGCTCATGCAGCTTAATATTAAAAAAACAAACAACCCAATACAAAAATGGGCAGAAGATCTAAAGAGACGTTTCTTCAAAGAAGACACAGAGATGGCCAAGACGCACATGAAAAGCTGCTCAACATCACTAATTATTAGAGAAATGCAAATCAAAACTACAATGAGGTATCACCTCACACCTGTTAGAATCGGCATCATCAGAAAATCTACAAACAACGAATTCTGGGGAGGGTGTGGACAAAAGGATCCCTCTTCCACTAGTGGTGGAAATGTAAATTGATACAGTCACGATGGAGAACAGTATGGAGTTTCCTTAAAAAAACTAGAAATAGAATTACCATATGATCCAGCAATCCCACTTCTCGGCATATACCCAGAGAAAACCATAAATCAAAAAGGCACATTCACCACAATGCTCATTTCAGCACTATTTACGATAGCCAGGTAATGGAAGCAACCTAAATACCCACAGACAGACGAATGGATAAAGATGTGGTACATATATAAAATGGAATATTACTCAGCCATAAGAAGGAATGAAACTGGGTCATTTGTAGAGACGTCGATGGATCTAGAGACTGTCATACAGAATGCAGTAAGTCAGAAAGAGACAAACAAATATTGTATATTAATGCATATATGTGGAACCTAGAAAAAGGGTACAGATGAACTGGTTTTCAGGGAAGAAATAGAGACACAGAGGTAGAGAACACAAGTATGGACACCAAGTGTGGGAAGCCATGGGGTGGTGGTGGTGGGATGAGTTGGGAGATTGGGATTGACCTGTATACATGTATATGCATAAAATACATAACTAATAATAACCTGCTGTATAAAAAAATAAAGAAAATAAAATTTCAAAATTTTAAAAAATAAAATTTAAAAATAAAACAGAAAAAAGTTCTTCCCTTCACACAGATGTATTTATATGAATGAATTATTTCCATGCTTATATCTATAAATACATAAAAGAGGAATAAAATCTAACTTGAACCAGAAAAGAAAAAAAAAACCCTGAACCCACCAGTTATACAGAGGAAAACCCTATCAGGGCACTTGCTCCAGCGGTAAACAATTCTGAAATTGGTCAGAGGTGGGGAATCATCTCCCATAGAGCCAGCAGCCCACTCCTATGCAATGAGCGTTCTCATTGCAAAGCTGCGGGCCATGCCGAGGCATCTGTGAGTAACCGTGAGCTGACCCCCAGGCCAGCTGCTGTTGAACTTTTCCCACCCTTCCCAGGTAAAACACCTGAATATGTACAAGGGCTTGAAAGCCTCGAGGAAGGGCCGTGGAGCCACACCAGCGACAGCACGCAGGCCAACTTGGTGCCTGCAGGCCAGCCATGATGGTCCTGGCCCTGGGCGCTCTTCTGAAAGCTTTCCATTGCCTGCCTGAGATACCCCTCCTGTCCCGGCCCCCACTGCTTTTTTCCTTCCTCACCCTTGTCCAGAGAGATATTCCAGCGGAAGGTATGGGTGACACATCCTCCTGTTTACTGGTGGCAGCCTGGCAACTCCTGCAGAAAGTCCAGCAGAGACCCACTCACAACGGGCCACCCACAAAGCCGTGGCCCCTCACTTCCTCCCACCAGCACAGCACCGAGACTGCTGATGGGGCAGAGAATATGGAGTCAGGCACAGCTTTAGTGGCTATTGCTGCCTGCAACACTGTTTATATTGACCTCATCCCAGGCACACCTGGGGAGGGCCGGCCGGCAGGGTCAGGCTACCCAGGTCAGCTAATCCTCAGCCCTCAGGGAATCACATTGTTGAAAATGGACCTTGCTAACGCAGAATAGAAGCCAAGGAATAAAAGGACACAATGCCATTTGCAGCACCGTAGATGTGTCTAGAGGTAATCACGTGACTTGAAGTAAGTAAGAAAGTGAAAGACACATATGATATCTTATCTCTTATAGGTGTGACCGAAAAATGGATACCAGGACAGATATTTCCACGGAGAAGGGCAATCACAGATTCATTAAACAAACTTATGGTTCACCAATGGAAAGGTGTGAGGGTTGGTTTCATTATGATATTGGGGTTAACAGACATATACAAACACAGGTGACATATATAATCACCAAAGACCTACAGAATACCAAGAGAAGACTACTCAACATTCTGTCATAAGGTACATGGGAAAAGGATCCCAGGAAGAACAGACATATGTATATGTGTAAAAGAACCACATCTTCCACACCTACAACAAGCCAAACATTGTAATCAAATTTGCTGTAAGAAAAAATAAAAAATTAAATTAAAAACACGAACAAGAAGTAGTGAGACAAACTTGAGGGGCTTTCTCCTGGCACATTCCATTCTAAATTCCAATCTAGAACACAACTTCCATTGAGGCTCTGTTGCCCCAGTAACCAGATTTGGTAAGGGAGAACTGCTGCCACCTTGTGGCCGTTTCACACAACAGCAGCTTTAATCCCAGCGCTAATGGTCAGTTGATATTCAAAATCATTGCAGGCCTGTAAATGACACCTGTCCTGAAAACAAATCCTGGATTCATATATCGACCAAAAATTTCAATGGACGTCCATATTTCAAAACGACAGTTTCAAAAGGCATATTTTACACACATTAGTGTTCTACTTTTTTTTCTTTCTTTCTTTTTTTGTTAAAAAAACGGGAATGGCAAAAAGCATCCCTCAGAATGGGCGAAAATATTTGCAAACGAATCAATGGACAAAGGTTTAATCTCCAATATATACAAAGAGCTCATGCAGCTTAATATTAAAAAAACAAACAACCCAATACAAAAATGGGCAGAAGATCTAAAGAGACGTTTCTTCAAAGAAGACACAGAGATGGCCAAGACGCACATGAAAAGCTGCTCAATATCACTAATTATTAGAGAAATGCAAATCAAAACTACAATGAGGTATCACCTCACACCTGTTAGAATCGGCATCATCAGAAAATCTACAAACAACGAATTCTGGGGAGGGTGTGGACAAAAGGATCCCTCTTCCACTAGTGGTGGAAATGTAAATTGATACAGTCACGATGGAGAACAGTATGGAGTTTCCTTAAAAAAACTAGAAATAGAATTACCATATGATCCAGCAATCCCACTTCTGGGCATATACCCAGAGAAAACCATAAATCAAAAAGGCACATTCACCACAATGCTCATTTCAGCACTATTTATGATAGCCAGGTAATGGAAGCAGCCTAAATACCCACAGACAGACGAATGGATAAAGATGTGGTACATATATAAAATGGAATATTACTCAGCCATAAGAAGGAATGAAACTGGGTCATTTGTAGAGATGTCGATGGATCTAGAGACTGTCATACAGAATGAAGTAAGTCAGAAAGAGAAAAACAAATATTGTATATTAATGCATATATGTGGAACCTAGAAAAATGGTACAGATGAACTGGTTTGCAGGGAAGAAATAGAGACACAGAGGTAGAGAACACACGTATGGACACCAAGTGTGGGAAGCCATGGGGAGGTGGTGTTGGGATGAGTTGGGCGATTGGGATTGACCTGTATACATGTATATGCATAAAATACATAACTAATAATAACCTGCTGTATAAAAAAATAAATAAAATTAAATTTCAAAATTTTAAAAAATAAAATTTAAAAATAAAGCAGAAAAAAGTTCTTCCCTTCACACAGATGTATTTATATGAATGAATTATTTCCATGCTTATATCTAAAAATACATAAAAGAGGAATAAAATCTAACTTGAACCAAAAAAGAAAATAAAAAACCTGAACCCACCAGTTATACAGAGGAAAACCCTATCAGGGCACTTGCTCCAGCGGTAAACAATTCTGAAATTGGTCAGAGGTGGGGAATCATCTCCCATACAGCCAGCAGCCCACTCCTATGCAAAGAGCGTCCTCATTGCAAAGGTGGGGGCCATTCCGAGACATCTGTGAGTAACCGTGACCTGAGCCACAGGCCAATTGCCTTTGAACTTTTCTCACCCTTCCCAGGTAAAACACCTGAATATGTACAAGGGCTTGAAAGCCTAGAGGAAGGGCCGTGGAGCCACACCAGCGACAGCACGCAGGCCAACTTGGTGCCTGCAGGCCAGCCAGGATGGTCCTGGCCCTGGGCGCTCTTCTGGAAGCTTTCCATTGCCCTGCCTGAGATACCCCTCCTGTCCCGGCCCCCACTGATTTTTTGCTTTCACCTCTGTCCGGAGAGAAATTCCAGCGGAAGGTATGGGTGCCACATCCTCTTCTTTACAGGTGGCAGCCTGGCAACTCCTGCAGAAAGTCCAGCAGAGACCCACTCACACCGGGCCACCCACAAAGCCGTGGCCCCTCACTGCCTCCCACCAGCACAGCCCCGAGACTGCTGACGGGGCAGAGAATATGGAGTCAGGCACAGCTTCAGGGGCTATTGCTGCCTGCAGTGCTGTTTATATTGACCTCAACCCAGGCACACCTGGGGAGGGCCGGGCGGCAGGGTCAGGCTACCCAGGTCAGCTAATCCTCAGCCCTCAGGGTATCACATTGTTGAAAATGGACCTCGCTAAGGCAGAATAGAAGCCAAGGAATAAAAGGACACAATGTCATTTGCAGCACCGTAGGTGTGTCTAGAGGTAATCACGTGACTTGTAGTAAGTCAGAAAGTGAAAGACACATATCATATCATATCTCTTATAGGTTTGACCGAAAAATGGATACCAGGGCAGATATTTCCACGGAGAAGGGCAATCACAGATTCATTCAACAAACTTATGGTTCACCAATGGAAAGGTGTGAGGATTGGTTTCATTTTGATATTGGGGTTAACAGACATATACAAACACAGGTGACATATATAATCACCAAAGACCTACAGAATACCAAGAGAAGACCACTCAACATTCTGTCATAAGGTACATGGGAAAAGGATCCCAGGAAGAACAGACATATGTATATGTGTAAAAGAACCACATCTTCCACACCTACAACAAGCCAAACATTGTAATCAAATTTGCTGTAATAAAAAATAAAAAAATTACATTAAAAACACGAACAAGAAGTAGTGAGACAAACTTGAGGGGCTTTCTCCTGGCACATTCCATTCTAAATTCCAATCTAGAACACAACTTCCATTGAGGCTCTGTTGCCCCAGTAACCAGATTTGGTAAGGGAGGACTGCTGCCACCTTGTGGCCGTTTCACACAACAACAGCTTTAATCCCAGCGCTAATGGTCATTTGATATTCAAAATCATTGCAGGCCTGTAAATGACACCTGCCCTGAAAACAAATCCTGGGTTCATATATCGACCAAAAAATTCAAAGGACGTCCATATTTCAAAACGACAGTTTCAAAAGGCATATTTTACACACATTAGTGTTCTGCTTCTTTTTCTTTCTTTCTTTTTTTGTTAAAGAAACGGGAATGGCAAAAAGCATCCCTCAGAATGGGCGAAAATATTTGCAAACGAATCAATGGACAAAGGTTTAATCTCCAATATATATAAAGAGCTCATGCAGCTTAATATTAAAAAAACAAACAACCCAATACAAAAATGGGCAGAAGATCTAAAGAGACGTTTCTTCAAAGAAGACACAGAGATGGCCAAGACGCACATGAAAAGCTGCTCAACATCACTAATTATTAGAGAAATGAAAATCAAAACTACAATGAGGTATCACCTCACACCTGTTAGAATCGGCATCATCAGAAAATCTACAAACAACGAATTCTGGGGAGGGTGTGGACAAACGGATCCCTCTTCCACTAGTGGTGGAAATGTAAATTGATACAGTCACGATGGAGAACAGTATGGAGTTTCCTTAAAAAAACTAGAAATAGAATTACCATATGATCCAGCAATCCCACTTCTGGGCATATACCCAGAGAAAACCATAAATCAAAAAGGCACATTCACCACAATGCTCATTTCAGCACTATTTATGATAGCCAGGTAATGGAAGCAACCTAAATACCCACAGACAGACGAATGGATAAAGATGTGGTACATATATAAAATGGAATATTACTCAGCCATAAGAAGGAATGAAACTGGGTCATTTGTAGAGACGTCGATGGATCTAGAGACTGTCATACAGAATGAAGTAAGTCAGAAAGAGACAAACAAATATTGTATATTAATGCATATATGTGGAACCTAGAAAAATGGGACAGATGAAGTGGTTTGCAGGGAAGAAAGAGAGACACAGAGGTAGAGAACACACGTATGGACACCAAGTGTGGGAAGACATGGGGAGGTGGTGTTGGGATGAGTTGGGAGACTGGGACTGACCTGTATACATGTATATGCATAAAATACATAACTAATAATAACCTGCTGTATAAAAAAATAAATAAAATTAAATTTCAAAATTTTAAAAAATAAAATTTAAAAATAAAACAGAAAAAAGTTCTTCCCTTCACACAGATGTATTTATATGAATGAATTATTTCCATGCTTATATCTATAAATACATAAAAGAGGAATAAAATCTAACTTAAACCAAAAAAGAAAAAAAAACCTGAACCCACGAGTTAGACAGAGGAAAACCCTATCAGGGCACTTGCTCCAGCGGTAAACAATTCTGAAATTGGTCAGAGGTGGGGAATCATCTCCAATAGAGCCAGCTGCCCACTCCTACGCAAGGAGCGTCCTCATTGCAAAGCGGGGGGCCATGCCGAGGCATCTGTGAGTAACCGTGAGCTGAGCCCCAGGCCAGCTGCTGTTGAACTTTTCCCACCCTTCCCAGGTAAAACACCTGAATATGTACAAGGGCTTGAAAGCCTAGAGGAAGGGGGGTGGAGCCACACGAGCGACAGCACGCAGGCCAACTTGGTGCCGGCAGGCCAGCCAGGATAGTCTTGGCCCTGGGTGTTCTTCTGGAAGCTTTCCATTGCCCTGCCTGAGATACCCCTCCTGTCCCAGCACCCACTGCTTTTTTCCTTCCTCACATCTGTCCGGAGAGAAATTCCAGCGGAAGGTATGGGTGACACATCCTCTTCTTTACAGGTGGAAGCCTGGCAACTCCTGCAGAAAGTCCAGCAGAGACCCACTCACACCGGGCCACCCACAAAGCCATGACCCCTCACTCCCTCCCACCAGCACAGCACCGAGACTGCTGACTGGGCAGAGAATATGGCGTCAAGCACAGCTTCAGGGGCTATTGCTGCCTGCAGTGCTGTTTATATTGACCTCAACCCAGCCACACCTGGGGAGGGCCGGCCGGCAGGGTCAGGCTACCCAGGTCAGCTAATCCTCAGCCCTCAGGGAATCACATTGTTGAAAATGGACCTCGCTAAGGCAGAATAGAAGCCAAGGAATAAAAGGACACAATGCCATTTGCAGCACCGTATGTGTGTCTAGAGGTAATCACGTGACTTGTAGTAAGTCAGAAAGTGAAAGACACATATCATATCATATCTCTTATAGGTGTGACCGAAAAATGGATACCAGGGCAGATATTTCCACGCAGAAGGGCAATCACAGATTCATTAAACAAACTTATGGTTCACCAATGGAAAGGTGTGAGGATTGGTTTCATTATGATATTGGGGTTAACAGACATATACAAACACAGGTGACATATATAATCACCAAAGACCTACAGAATACCAAGAGAAGACTACTCAACATTCTGTCATAAGGTACATGGGAAAAGGATCCCAGGAAGAACAGACATATGTATATGTGTAAAAGAACCACATCTTCCACACCTACAACAAGCCAAACATTGTAATCAAATTTGCTGTAATAAAAAATAAAAAAATAGATTAAAAACACGAAGAAGAAGTAGTGAGACAATCTTGAGGGGCTTTCTCCTGGCACATTCCATTCTAAATTCCAATCTAGAACACGACTTCCATTGAGGCTCTGTTGCCCCAGTAACCAGATTTGGTAAGGGAGAACTGCTGCCACCTTGTGGCCGTTTCACACAACAGCAGCTTTAATCCCAGCGCTAATGGTCAGTTGATATTCAAAATCATTGCAGGCCTGTAAATGACACCTGCCCTGAAAACAAATCCTGGGTTCATATAGCGACCAAAAAATTCAAAGGTTGTCCATATTTCAAAACGACAGTTTCAAAAGGCATATTTTACACACATTAGTGTTCTGCTTCTTTTTCTTTCTTTCTTTTTTTGTTAAAAAAAACGGGAATGGCAAAAAGCATCCCTCAGAATGGGCGAAAATATTTCCAAACGAATCAATGGACAAAGGTTTAATCTCCAATATATATAAAGAGCTCATGCAGCTTAATATTAAAAAAACAAACAACCCAATACAAAAATGGTCAGAAGATCTAAAAGACGCTTCTTCAAAGAAGACACAGAGACGGCCAAGACACACATGAAAAGCCTGCTCAACATCACTAATTATTAGAGAAATGCAAATCAAAACTACAATGAGGTATCACCTCACACCTGTTAGAATCGGCATCATCAGAAAATCTACAAACAACGAATTCTGGGGAAGGTGTGGACAAAAGGATCCCTCTTCCAATAGTGGTGGAAATGTAAATTGATACAGTCACGATGGAGAACAGTATGGAGTTTCCTTAAAAAAACTAGAAATAGAATTACCATATGATCCAGCAATACCACTTCTGGGCATATACCCAGAGAAAACCATAAATCAAATAGGCACATTCACCACAATGCTCATTTCAGCACTATTTACGATAGCCAGGTAATGGTAGCAACCTAAATACCCACAGACAGACGAATGGATACAGATGTGGTACATATATAAAATGGAATATTACTCAGCCATAAGAAGGAATGAAACTGGGTCATTTGTAGAGACGTCGATGGATCTAGAGACTGTCTTATAGAATGAAGTCAGTCAGAAAGAGAAAAACAAATATTGTATATTAATGCATATATGTGGAACCTAGAAAAATGGTACAGATGAACTGGTTTGCAGGGAAGAAATAGAGACACAGAAGTAGAGAACACACGTATGGAAACCAAGTGTGGGAAGCCATGGGTAGGTGGTGTTGGGATGAGTTTTGAGACTGGGATTGCCCTGTATACATTTATATGCATAAAATACTTAACTAATAATAACCTGCTGTATAAAAAAATAAATAAAATTAAACTTCAAAATTTTAAAAATAAAATTTAAAAATAAAACAGAAAAAAGTTCTTCCCTTCACACAGATGTATTTATATGAATGAATTATTTCCATGCTTATATCTATAAATACATAAAAGAGGAATAAAATCTAACTTGAACCAAAAAAGAAAAAAAAAAACCTGAACCCACGAGTTAGACCCAGGAAAACCCTATCAGGGCACTTGCTCCAGTGGTAAACAATTCTGAAATTGGTCAGAGGTGGGGAATCATCTCCCATAGAGCCAGCAGCCCACTCCTACGCAAGGAGCGTCCTCATTTCAAAGCTGGGGGCCATGCCGAGGCATCTGTGAGTAACGGTGAGCTGAGCCCCAGGCCAGCTGCTGTTGAACTTTTCCCACCCTTCCCAGGTAAAACACCTGAATATGTACAAGGGCTTGAAAGCCTAGAGGAAGGGCCGTGGAGCCACACCAGCGACAGCACGCAGGCCAACTTGGTGCCTGCCGGCCAGCCAGGATGGTCCTGGCCCTGGGCGCTCTTCTGGAAGCTTTCCATTGCCCTGCCTGAGATACCCCTCCTGTCCCGGCACCCACTGCTTTTTTCCTTCCTCAACTATGTCCGGAGAGAAATTCCAGCGGAAGGTATGGGTGCCACATCCTCTTCTTTACAGGTGGCAGCCTGGCAACTCCTGCAGAAAGTCCAGCAGTGACCCACTCACACCGGGCCACCCACAAAGCCGTGGCCCCTCACTCCCTCCCACCAGCACAGCCCCGAGACTGCTGACGGGGCAGAGAATATGGAGTCAGGCACAGCTTCAGGGGTTATTGCTGCCTGCAGCGCTGTTTATATTGACCTCAACCCAGGCACACCTGGGGAGGGCCGGCCGGCAGGGTCAGGCTACCCAGGTCAGCTAATCCTCAGCCCTCAGGGAATCACATTGTTGAAAATGGACCTCGCTAAGGCAGAATAGAAGCCAAGGAATAAAAGGACACAATGCCATTTGCAGCACCGTAGTTGTGTCTAGAGGTAATCATGTGACTTGTAGTAAGTCCGAAAGTGAAAGACACATATCATATCATATCTCTTATAGGTGTGACCGAAAAATGTATACCAGGGCAGATATTTCCACGGAGAAGGGCAATCAGAGATTCATTAAACAAACTAATGGTTCACCAATGGAAAGGTGTGAGGATTGGTTTCATTTTGATATTGGGGTTAACAGACATATACAAACACAGGTGACATATATAATCACCAAAGACCTACAGAATACCAAGAGAAGACTACTCAACATTCTGTCATAAGGTAAATGGGAAAAGGATCCCAGGAAGAACAGACATATGTATATGTGTAAAAGAACCACATCTTCCACACCTACAACAAGCCAAACATTGTAATCAAATTTGCTGTAATAAAAAATAAATAATTAAACTAAAAACACGAACAAGAAGTAGTGAGACAAACTTGAGGGGCTTTCTCCTGGTACATTCCATTCTACATTCCAATCTAGAACATGACTTCCATTGAGGCTCGTTGCCCCAGTAACCAGATTTGGTAAGGGAGAACTGCTGCCACATTGTGGCCGTTTCACAAAACAGCAGCTTTAATCCCAGCGCTAATGGTCAGTTGATATTCAAAATCATTGCAGGCCTGTAAATGACACCTGCCCTGAAAAGAAATCCTGGGGTCATATATCGACCAAAATATTCAAAGGACGTCCAAATTTCAAAACGACAGATTCAAAAGGCATATTTTACACACATTAGTGTTCTGCTTCTTTTTCTTTCTTTCTTTTTTTGTTAAAAAAACGGGAATGGCAAAAATCATCCCTCAGAATGGGCGAAAATATTTGCAAACGAATCAATGGACAAAGGTTTAATCTCCAATATATATAAAGAGCTCATGCAGCTTAATATTAAAAAAACAAACAACCCAATACAAAATTGGGCAGAAGATCTAAAGAGACGTTTCTTCAAAGAAGACACAGAGATGGCCAAGACCAACATGAAAAGCTGCTCAACATCACTAATTATTAGAGAAATGCAAATCAAAACTACAATGAGGTATCACCTCACACCTGTTAGAATCGGCATCATCAGAAAATCTACAAACAACAAATTCTGGGGAGGGTGTGGACAAAAGGATCCCTGTTCCACTAGTGGTGGAAATGTAAATTGATACAGTCACGATGGAGAACAGTATGGAGTTTCCTTAAAAAAACTAGAAATAGAATTACCATATGATCCAGCAATCCCACTTCTGGACATATACCCAGAGAAAACCATAAATCAAAAAGGCACATTCACCACAATGCTCATTTCAGCACTATTTACAATAGCCAGGTAATGGAAGCAACCTAAATACCCAAAGACAGACGAATGTATAAAGATGTGGTACATATATAAAATGGAATATTACTCAGCCATAAGAAGGAATGAAACTGGGTCATTTGTAGAGACGTCGATGGATCTAGAGACTGTCATACAGAATGAAGTAAGTCAGAAAGAGAAAAACAAATATTGTATATTAATGCATATATGTGGAACCTAGAAAAATGGTATAGATGAACTGGTTTGCAGGGAAGAAATAGAGACACAGAGGTAGAGAACACACGTATGGACACCAAGTGTGGGATGCCATGGGGTGGTGGTGGTGGCATATGTTGGGAGATTGGGATTGACCTGTATACATCTATATGCATAAAATACATAACTAATAATAACCTGCTGTATAAAAATATAAATAAAATTATATTTTAAAATTTAAAAAAATAAAATTTAAAAATAAAACAGAAAAAAGTTCTTCCCTTCACACAGATGTATTTATATGAATGAATTATTTCCATGCTTATATCAATAAATACATAAAACAGGAATAAAATCTAACTTGAACCAAAAAAGGAAAAAAAACATGAACCCACCAGTTATACAGAGGAAAACCCTATCAGGGCACTTGCTCCAGCAGTTAACAATTCTGAAATTGGTCAGAGGTGGGGAATCATCTCCCATACAGACAGCAGCCCCCCCCCCAAGCAAGGAGGGTCCTCATTGCAAAGCTGGGGGACCGTTCCAAGGCATCTGTGAGTAAACGTGAGCTGAGCCCCAGTCCTGCGGCAGCTGAACTCTTCCCACTCTTTCCAGGTAAAACACCTGTATATGTACAAGAACTTGCAAGCTTAGAGGAAGGGCTGTGGAGCCACACCAGCGACAGCACACAGGCCGACTTGGAGCCTGCAGGCCAGTCAGGATGGTCCTGGCCCCAGATGCTCTTCTGGAAGCTTTCCATTTCCCTGCCTGAGATACCCCTCCTGCCACGGCCCCCACTGCTTTTTTACTTCCTCACCTCTGCCTGGGGAGAAATTCCAGCGGCAGGTATCGGTGACACATCCACTTCTTTAGCAGGTGGCAGCCTGGCAACTCCTGCAGAAAGTCCAGCAGAGCCCCACTCACACTGGGCCACCCAAAAAGCCACGGCCCCTCACTCCTTCCCACCAGCACAGCCCCGGCACTGCCTACGGGGCAGAGAATATGGCGTCAGTCACAGCTACAAGGGCTGTCGCTCACTGGAGAGCTGTTTATATTGCCCTCAACCCAGGCACACCTGTGGAGGGCTGGCAGGCAGTTTCAGGCTACCAAAATCAGCCAATCCTCACCCCTCAGGGGCTCACAGCTGCAGAAAATGAAACTTGCTAAACGGGCCAGGCCCTAGGAACAGGTGTGGGCTCTTGAGAGTCAGGATAGACAAGGGGCTGCAGCTGTGGCTTGTTTTCTTATCATTTTATCTGGTCCATGAGTGGAAAACAACTTCAAGAAGACACTATCCTAATGAGAGGAACCCTGGAGTCAGGGAGAGTAGTGATGGTGGGTGGAGACAGAGGCCTGGTGCCCTGGCTGCAGTGGAAGTGTCTGGAAGACCAGGCAGAAAGAGCCTGCAGAGAGTTGTAGCCATGGTCACAGACCTGTCAGAGCTGCTGTTTGTTAGTTCAAGTCCTGCTCTGAGGTATTCTGTGTCAGCTGTGAGCGACAGGTGAGCTGGGGGTTCTCTGCAAGGTGGGCTATGTGCACAGTTCCTGTATGTCCAGCCCTGCTGGGGTACCTGCCCAGGGGAGCTCCGTATCCTGGGAAGGGCCTGAGTAGGAGAGCCCCATGGGCTGCTGGGTAGCTGCAGAGGTGAGCTCCATACCCTGGGAGGGACTTGACCACGAGAGCCCCGTGGGCTGTGGGGTAGGGGTGCAGCCAAGGTGAGCTCCATATCCTGGGATTGGCCTGACCACGAGAGCCCCATGGGCTGCTGGAGACCTGGTAAAGGATATCAGGACAGTCAGTGAAGCCACCGAGGATATACATCCAGTAGCTCCTATTTCCTACACCCTGCTGGTCATTCTACCTTCCACCAGGCCATGGCATTCTGTATTAGACTTCAATGATGCCTTCTTCTGTATTCCATTCATCTCAGAGTCACAAGAATTTTTGGCTTGTGAGTGGCAGGACACAACATGCAACAAAAGCAATAATGCTGGGCCGTCCTGCCCCAATGGTTCAAAAATGCCCACACCATCATTGGGGAAATATCCTCTAAAGACCTAAAAGTTCAACCTCTGTAAAAGGGAACCCTCCTTCAATATGCAGATGACATTCTGATCGCCAGGCCTACTAAAGACGCCTCTGAACTACCTAGCCAAGAAAGGATAGAAGGTGTCCAAGAAAAACGCTCAAATATCCCAGGCTAAGGTGACATGCCTGGGCTTCATTCTCACAGATATTCGGAGAAACGCATCCCAGGATAGGGAAGAAGCCATTTGCAGCCTTACCTCTTCTAAAACTAGAAGACAGCTTAGGGGTTCCTTGGGACGCCAAGGTTTTCTGCATCTGGATCCCTAACTACAGTGTAATAGCTGGGCCTCTACATGAAACACTGACACGAAAAGATGATGATCCTTTTGAATAGAATTCAGAAGCAGCCTTTCAAGAATGGAAAGAGCAGTCAATACAGACCCTTTCCCAGGAACTGCCTAATTTAGCTTAACCCTTTGACCTTTACATACCCGGTCAAAGGTTAATCGCCCTTGGAGCCTTAGTGCAAAAACTGGGACCACTTGAAATGGAGCAACACAAGAATGCCCTTCAGGTATGATAAACTATGGTCACCAAGGGCTTTGCCCACCGACTCATCAGGCCAGGATACTGGGGTATCTAAAAAGCTGGAAATCAGCAGCCTGCAAGGCCAGCTCCCTCCTAAGGGAAAAGGACCCCACGTGGTGATCCTAACCACCCATCATGCCCTGAAGTGGCAGGGGTCGCTCTGTGGACACACTGACCTCGAATGAGGAGGCCCTCCAACTCCAACCTCCAGAGAGATAAACGGGGGCAACGGGCCCCCAAGATGACTCGTGTGGCCATCACTTGACCTGGAGTTTCTCTCAGAAAACGACAAGACTGTGCCCCGAAAGAGCAGACTACTGCTTGCAGGACTTACTGCACCCAGAGGGGAGCTAATAAGCTTGGCGGGGGAAACGTATATCACGCTTTCACCATAGAAAACCCTACAGACACCGCGGTGATGGTGGCCAATATGACCGGCTGGACTGCTGGCTACTTCTAAAGGCCGTTGACTCAGTGGACGTCATGGTCCTGGATCACCACTGACCCTGGACTGTCTGGGAGTTGCGCGGGCAGGGCTCTGACACATGGTGCTGTTTGTACATTAATTCAGGGACCTAATTAAAGAAAGCACAGACTACTGGTCAGAGCATCTATTCTGGCAAAAACTGTCAGCCTAAGGTCGCCGAACATATGTGGGGTGGGGTGAAACCTGCCACCGCAGCATCTCTGCGCCTCTCTTTCCTGGACCCTTAAAGGTCATTAGAATCTGTAACACTTCCAATGCTGGTGCTCAGGCGGACGAGAAGTGAGGCAGGAGGCCTTGGGACAATCAACCTCACCAGGAGGCTGGTGGGGAGACATTTTGCCCCTCCCCCTATGTATCAGGGCTCCCACCACAGCATGAAGCAGTTACAAAAGAGGGGTCTGCACCCTCAACACCCCAAGAATAAGGAACGGAACAAAAAGCAGAGGAGGTGTTCGTCTCCGGCAACGTTCATTAAAAATTCCTGGGAGATAAAAAGAGAATCTGGGCAATAAAATAAAGTCTAACTTGTTTTTCCTTTGTGCTTTGTCTAATTTCACGTGCTCCTAGGGTTCCGCATGCAGAGGTCCCACACCCGGCACTTCAGACCCGATTTCCTAGTGCAGAATGGCTGGGTCGACACCTCAGCTAGCGGGGTCCCATGCAGACTCCGCGGCATAGAGCCTGAGCTGCAGCCAACGCAGCCCTCGAGAGCTCCATCCCCTCCCTCCCACTGGCGCTGCCGGGGACCCTACACAGCAGCCCAGCCCACAGCCCATGGGGGAGTGCACGCTCTCACCTCTCCATTCTGTTTTCAAAATAATGTTTCCTTTGCTTCTGAACCAAACTCAGTCTTGATCTGTTGGCTCCAATGACACTGGGCACGGGGACTCCTGTTGGGGTCCACTCTGGAGGATCAGTAACAGAAATTGAGAACATTGTAACTTCAATGAACAGATGTGTGAGCCAAACTGTAGTTAACATAGAGCAGTGTATAATGCTCGGGTAAAATAAGATGTTTCTAAGACTTACATTTGATATTTCCATCACTTTCCTATAAGCAAGTTCAGTGAAGACGTCTGTCTTATTTGTCAGGTCAACATTAGAGAAATGAAGTGATTTATTTCCATGGATGTACAACGAATACTCTTGGCTGAAGCTTCAATCTTGTTTTGAATGCTTTTCCATTGAAAATGATACCTCTCTTTCAGCTCCCCCATTTCTGAGAAGTATAAAATCTTATAATTTATTATTACCAAAGGGGAAAGGTAGGAGAAGGGATAAATTAACAGTTTGGGATTAACACATACACACTGCTATGTATAAAAGAGATCATCAACAAGGAACTACTGTATAGCACAGGGAACTACACTGAATATTTTACAATAACCTATAAGGGGAAATAATCTGAAAAAGAATAGATATTTTTATTGACATCATCTATCAATGACAGATAAAATGTAACCTAAGCAAGGCCGATGGTGAGCGCTTCTGACCCTGAAGATTTCAGTCATCTAAAGTTTGGGCTCTGCCTATTTCCCAAGGCCCTTAAAGGACATACGTGTAGCCGTAGCTTAAAAATTCCCCAGTTTGGGGTTCGGGGAGGCACTGATTTGGAAAAATCCCTGGTGTTCTCCTTACATGCACGGGACCCTTCCTACAGCTAAAACATGCCTGTCACACCTAGAGGATGGTACACCGTTTGATCGGAAAGAGTTTGGAAAAGGCACCTCATCTCCTCATCGCCTGGTGCTCGGGTTCAACCCTCCAGCATCTTTCCTAACAATCTCCTCACTTGGGGATATCAGCACCGTCAACATCCTGTTGCACACAGTTTGGAATTTGTCCAGAGGATGAAGCGGAAGGATGAGAAAAATTTAGAGACAAGTCTTAGGTGTTCGGACAGGCACATGCCACTCTAATTTCCAATCCAGAAGACAAATTCATCAAAGGCTAGAATTGCCCACGGAAACAGAATAGGGCTAGAGGAAATCCCGCTGTTTTGTGTCCAGTTTCCAAAAACACAAGTTGAAAAATGGAACTCAGGGGCACTAAAATTCATGAAACTGCAGAGTTGAAAATATCTACCGTCGAAAAATGTCTTGAGGTAAGTCACAGAAAAGGACTTGTAAGCAAGGGAGAGTGGCAGGAAACAGATTTAAAGAGGTAGAAAGGACTCCCCATTAAAGCACAAGAAAAGGGGCTGAACATCGCCAATGATGCAGTTGGCCAAAAAGGGTGTATGCATTTTTTCTGAATATATTCAAGTAAAGGCCATACACACTTTTTATCCAACCAAACACGTGGGCACTGGAAATCAATATCACAAAATGTATCACTTCACATCAGTCAGAAGGGCCACCCACATAAAGTGTAAACACCAGAAATGCAGGACAGGGCGAGGAGAAAAGGGAGCCCTGTGAGGCTGATAGTGGAAATGTAATTTGCCAACGGCCACTCTGGAGAAGTGTATTGTGTTTGCTAAAACATCTAAAAAATGAGCTACAGAGCATAGGGCACTTGCACTCATGGGCGTGTACCTTGGGAAAAACAAAAATCGACAGAAAACAGGCACCCGAACGTTTACCACCTCTCTGTTAAAAAGGGGCTCAACTTGGATATAACCTAAATGTCCCTGGAAGGATAAAATGGATAAAAGAGATGGGGTACTTATGTAGAGTGGAATATTACTCATCCAGAAATCAATGAAATAAGGCCAGTTGTAACAACTCTGGAGGAGTTACATACGATCATTCTAAGTGACATATGTCAGAAAGAAAAAGACACATATCATAAGATGTCACTTAAAGGTGGAATCAAAAATGGCTACACATGAAATAAATTACAAAACAGAAACATAGTCAAATATGTAGAAAATAGACATAAGGCTGCTAAATGGGAAAGGTGGGGAATGGTGAGGTATTATCCAGGAGGTTGAAATTAGCAAAGATACCATTCCAAGTACCAAATTGAATAACTGACAAGGCCTACACGGTACCTCAAAGAACTGCACTCAGCCCACTCAAGTCACTGGAAAATAATACATATGACTGGTAAGCATCTGAAAAAGAAGTTATTGTTGTCTCACAGTACATGAATCAAGTGGATGTACAGCAGCAAAAAACAGAGCTTTGAAAATCAGCTGTAACCAATATAAAAATAAATTTAAAACTATTTATAAAAACAGTGAGACAGACAAAAATTCTTACAACTTTTGTTGAAGGGCTACGATGTAACATGGATTGAACACATGTAGACCCACAGCAGGATGATTATATAAGGCTGGAAGCTATGCACGCTAAGAGATGTTAGAGAGGCTGGGTGAGGAAATGCAGACCTTTTAAAGTAATACTGCCTGGTACCCATTCCATGGGTCCCAAATCTGCAGGTTCAAGGGAATCTTCTGACAGCGAAAACATGCCTGGGAAACCGAGATGAATGTACACCGTTGCTCAGGAAAGGTGTCTAAAATGCACCTCATTTTTGATCTCCTGGTGCTGGGGTTCGCCATTCCAGCCACATTACTAACAATCTCCCCACTTGGAGAATCAGCACCTTTAACCTCCTGTTTCACACAGTTTGCAATTTGTGCAGAGGATAAATGGGAAGCGGGGGAACCAATGAGAGATTAGCTGTAGGACTTTTGACAGGCACATGTCACTCTAATTTCCCATTAGGAAGAAGAATTAACCAAAGGCTCAGCCTGCCTCCCCAGAACCAGAATAGGGCCAGAAGTAATCCAATGGTTTGGCGGCCAGCTCACAAAAAAAGCGAGTTGCAAAATGGAGCTCAGGAGCAGACAATTCAAAGACCTGCAAAGATATAAATGATAACCAACGTCCAAAAATATATTCAGCTAAGGTAACGAAGAGGATCTGAATGAGAGGCAGAATTGCAGGAAACAGATTTCAAAAGGTAGATTGTACTCACATTTAAAGCATATGAAAAGCAGCAGAATTTCTAAAATGATGCGGTTGGGCAAAAGGGTGTATACGTTTTTTTTCGTGAATATCTTCAGGAAAAAAACACATGCAGAGTTTTTGGCCAACCAAGCAAGAGGGAAATGCAAATCCGCACAACAAAGAAGTCTCAATTTCCACTGCTCAGAAAGGCCATCCAAAAAATGTGTACAAACCAGAAATGCAGGAGAGGCCATGGAAAACAGGGAGCCTAGTCACGCTGATGGTTGGGGTATAAATATCCAAGAGCCACTCTGAAGAAGTGTATGCTGTTTTTAAAACATCTAAAATACAAAGCCCCGGAGCAAGGGGACTTCAACTCATGGACATATAACTTGGGAAGACTAAATGTCAATAAGACACAGGCACCCCAAAGTTTAGGGCTGCTCTGCATACAAGAACCTCAACTTTGGTACACCTAAAATATCCCAGGAAAAAGAGAAATGCATAAAGAACTTGTGGTAATTTTGTACAACGGAATATCACTCAGACGTGAAATCAATGTATATAAGGCCAGTAGCAGCATAAAGAGTGGATTTAGGTATGATGATTTTAAGGGAAATTAGTCACACAGAAAAAGAATCTTATCATAAGTTATCACTTATAGAGGGAATGTCAATATCACAACACATGAACTGAATTAGGAAAGAGAACAGAGTCTCACATTTAGCAAAAATCTCTTATGCCTGCTTCAGGGGAAAGGAGAGGTGGGGTGATGCATAAAACCAGAGTTTGATATTAGCACAGGTACCATTCCATAAACCAAATACAGAATAGACAAGACCTACACCTTCCTCAGTGAACGGGACGCAACACCCCTATGCCCCACAGAGGAATATATCTGACTACTAAGAATCTTAAAACCTACGTATTGATATGTCTCCGTAAGGGAATCAATTGTGTCTAGACTGGCATAAACACGTTCAGTGAAAATCAGCTCAACCCCATTATAAAAATGAATTTCAATAAAACCCCAAAAAACAGCGAAATTCTTACACAATTCCTTCAGGGTTTCTGATGAAACCTGGAATGACCCTATCTGCAAAGACAGCTGGATGAGACATAAGGCTGGACACTTGGGACTGAGAGGACTGGTGAGATTGGGAGAGAAAATGCAGACCTTTTAAAGTAGTAAGGCATGCCCCCATTCCATGTGTCCCAAATCTCCAGGTAGAAGGGTATATCACTGCAATTATAACATGTATGGGAAACCTAGAAAATGGACACCCTGTGATGGCGAAAGGTTCCTAAAACTCTCCTAATTTTTCCTCTCCTTGTGCTCCACTTTGGCATTCCAACTGCTTTACTATCAATCTCCCAACTTAGGAGAGTCAGCCCCTATAACCTCCTGGTTCGCACAGTTTGCTAATTGTGCAGAGGATGAAAGGGAAGAGGGAGAACCAATCAGAGAGTAGATGTAGGCATTTGGACGGGCACATGTCACTCTAAGTTCCCGGCAGGAAGAACAATTAACCAAAGCCTCAGCCACCCACAGGGAACCAATATAGCGACCCCTGGAACCAGTATAGGTCCTGAAGCAAAATTGTGGATTTGCGGCCAGCTCACAATGATGGGATTTGAAAATTGGAGCTCAGGGGCACAGCAATTCACAAACCTGCAGACTTATAAAGGACTACTCTCTTCCAAAAATCTGTTGAGGGAAGGCAATGAAGCGGACTTGAAAATGAGGCAGAATTGCACAAAACATATTTCAAGAGGTAAATTGGCATCGCCTTTAAAGCACAGGAAAAGCATCCCAACTTGGACAGAGATGCACTTGGCCAAAAAGGGCGTATGCCTTTTCTCCTCAATATATTCAGAAGAAAACGCATACACCCTTTTTGGCCAATCAAGCAAGTGCGCAATACAAATCCACACTACAAAGAATTGTCACTTACCACCGGTCAAAAGGGACATCCGAATATCTGTAAAAACCAGAAAGGCAAGAGAGAGATGGCAAGGGCATGAAGCAATGTGATCCCAATGGTCATGGAGGATTGTGATGCCAAGCGCATGGAGAATTGTGATGACAAGATTATGTACCATTTTGTTGACAAAGGCAAGGAGCATTATGATGACAAGGTTCATGGAGCACTGTGATGACAAGCATCACGGACCATTGTGATTACAAGGGTCATGGAGCATTGGGATGACAAGCGCATGGATCATTGTGATGACAATGGTCATGGAGCATTTTAATGACAAGAGTCCCGGATCATTGTGTTGTCAGGGTTCATGGAGCGTTGTGATGACAGTGGTCATGGAGCATTGTGATGACAGGGGTCATAGCGCATTGTGATGAGAAGGTCATGGAGCATTGGGCTGAAAATGTCCATGGAGTACTGTGATAACAGGGGTCATGGAGCATTGTGATGACAAGGTACTGGAGCGCTGTGATGAGAAGACCATGGAGCCTTGTGATGACAAGTCTCATGGAGCATTCTGATGAAAAGTGCCATGGAGCATTGTGATTACAGGGGTCTTGGAGCATTGTGATGACAAGGGCATGGAGCATTGGGATGAGAAGGCCATGGAGCGTTCTGATGACATGCATCATGGAGCTTTGTGATGACAAGGGCATGGAGCATTGTGATTACAGCGGTCTTGGAGCACTGTGATGAAAAGGGCATGGATCATTGTGATGAAAAAGGCATGGAGCCTTGTCATGACAGGGTTCAAGGAGCAAACTGACAACAAGTGTCAGGGAGCATTGTGATGACAAGGGTATTGAGTATTGTGATGATAAAGGTCATGGAGCATTGTGATGAGAAGACCATGGATAATTGTGATGACGAGCGTCATAGGGCGTTGTGATGATAAGTGTTATGGAACATATTGATCTCAAGGATTTGGAGCATTGTCATGACAGAGGTCATGGAGCATTTTGGTTTCATTGTGATGACAATAGCCTGAAGCATTATGATGATGGGCATGGTGCATTGTGATGACAGAGTTCATGGAGCATTGAGATGAAAAGGGGCATGGAGCATTGCGATTACAGGAGTCTTGGAGCATTGTGATGACAAAGGCATGGAACATCGTGAATGAGAAGGCCATGGAGCATTCTGTTGACATGCGTCATGGAGCTTTGTGATGACAAGGGCATGGAGCATTGTGATTACAGGGGTCTTGGAGCATTGTGATGACAAGGGTCATGGAGCCTTGTGATGACAAGGCTGTGGAACATTGTGATGACAGGGGTCATGGAGCATTGTTATGACAGGGGTAATGGAGCATTGTGATGACAAGGGCATGGAACAATGTGATGAGAGGGTTCATGGAGCATTGTGATGACAATGGCATGCAGCATTGTGATGACAAGGGTCATTGAGCTTTGTGATGACAAAGGTCATGGAGCATTTTGATGACAAGGGTGTGGTGCATTCTGTTGTGAAGGGCAGGGAGCATTGTGATGACAGGGGTTATGGAACATTGTGATGTCAGGGGAATGGAGCATTGTGATGATAAAGGCATGTAGCATTGTTGTGACAAGGGTCATGGAATATTGTGATGACAGGGGTGAGGGAGTACTGTGTTGAGTAGTGATGGAACATTGTGATATCAGTGGTGAGGGAGCATTTTGATGAGAAGTGCATGGAGCAGTGTGATGACAAGGTTTATGGAGCATTGTGATGACAAAGATGTGGAGCATTGTGATGACAAGCGCATGGCACATTGTGATGCCATGGGTCATGGAGTATTGTGCTAACAAAGGCATTGAGCATTGGGATGACAAGGGTCACCGAGCATTGTGATGAAATGTTCATGGAGCGCTGTGGTGACAAAGGTCACAGAGCCTTGTGATGATGAGGGCATGAACCATTGTGATGACAAAGGTCATGAAGCATTGTGATGACTGGAGTCACGGAGCATTGTGATGACAGGGGTCATAGAGCATTGTGATGAAAGGGCATGGAGCATTGTGATGACAGGGGCATGTTGCATTGGTTTGACAAGTTTCAGGGATTATTGTGATGACAGTGGGCATGGCGCATTGTGATGACAAGGGCATGGAGCATTGTGATGAGAAGATCATGGAGTATTGTGAAGAAGGGTGTCAGGGAGCATTGTGATGACATATGTCATGGTCCATTGCGATGACAATGGAATGGAGCATTGTGATGCCAAGTGTCATGGAGGATTGTGATGACAAAGGTAATGGAGCATTTTGATGACAAGCGCTTGGAGCATTGTGATGACAAGGGTCATGGAGCATTGTGATAACAAGGGCCATTGAGAATTTTGATGACATGTTCATGAAGCATTGTGATGACAATCACATGGAGCTTGCTGTGACAGGGATCATGGAGCATTGCGATGACAGGTGCATAGAGAATTGTGATGACAAAGCATGTAACACTGTGATGAAAAGCATCATGGAGCACAGTGCTGCCAAGAACGTGGAGAATTGTGATGACAGGGGATATGGAGCATTGTAATGACCAGGGCATGGAGTATTGTGATGGCAATACCGTGGAGCATTGTGATGAGAAGACCATGGATAATTGTGATGATGAGCGTCATGGAGCACTGTAATGACAAGGGGTATGGAGCATTGTGATAACAGGGGTCATGGAGCATTGTGATGACAAGTTTCATGGAGCATTCTGATGACAAGATTGTGGAGTATTTTGATGACAATGACATGGAGCATTTTGATGAAAATGGCATGGGGCATTGTGATGAAAAAGACATGGAGCCTTTTCATGACAGTTTTCAGGGAGCATTCTGACGACAAGTGTCAGGGAGCACTGGGATGACAAAGGTCATGGAGAATTGTGACGACAAGGGCATGGAGTATTTTGATGACAAGCACATGGAGCTTGCTATGACGGGGTCATGGAGCATTGCGGTGACAAGTGCATAGAGAATTGTGATGACAAAGCATGTAACACTGTGATGAGAAGTGTCATGGAGCATAGTGATGCCAAGATAGTGGAGAATTGTGATGACAGGGGACATGGAGCATTGTGATGACCAGGGCATGGAGCATTGCGATGGCAAGATCGTGGAGCATTGTGATGAGAAGACCATGGATAATTGTGATGACGTGGGTCATGGAGCACTGTAATGACAAGGGGTATAGAGCATTGTGATGACAGTGGTCATGGAGCATTGTGATGACTGGGGACATGGAGCATTGTGATGTCCAAGGCATGGAGCACTGTGATGGCAAGACCGTGGAGCATTGTGATGAGAAGACCATGGATAATTGTGATGAGGAGCATCAAGGAACACTGTAATGACAAGTGGTATGGAGCCTTTTGATGACAGGGGTCATGGAGCATTTTTATGACAGTGGTCATGGAGCATTGTGATGACAAGGGTCATGGAGCATTTTGATGACAAGGGCGTGGAGCAATGTGATGAGAACACCATGGACAATTGTGATTACGAGTGTCATGGAGCACTGTAATGACAAGCAGTATGGAGCATTGTGATGACAGGGGTCATGGAGCATTGTGATGACTGGGGACATGGAGCATTGTGATGACCAGGGCTTGGAGCATTGTGATGGCAAGACCGTGGAGCACTGTGATGAGAAGACCATGGATAATTGGATGACGAACATCATGGAGCACTGTAATGACAAGGGGCATGGAGCATTGTGATGACAGGTGTCATGGAGCATTGTGATGACAGGGGTCATGGATCATTGAGATGACAAGGGTCACGGAGCATTCTGATGACAAGCTTGTGGAGTATTGTGATGACAATGGCATGAAGCATTGTGATGAAAAGGGCATGGATCATTGTGATAAAAAAGGCATGGAGACTTGTCATGACAGGGTTCAATGAGCATACTGATGACAAGTGTCAGGGAGCATTGTGATGACAAGTGTATTGAGAATTGTGATGACAAAGGTCATGGAGCATTGTGATGAGAAGTCCATGGATAATTGTGATGACCAGCGTCATGGGGCGTTGTGATGACAAGTGTTATGGAACATTGTGATCACAAGGGTTTGGAGCATTGTGATGAGAGAGGTCATGGAGAATTTTGATTTCATTGTGATGACAATAGCATGAAGCATTATGATGATGGGCATGGTGCATTGTGATGACAGGGTTCATGGAGCATTGAGATGCAAAGAGGCATGGATCATTGTAATAACAAGGGTCTTGGAGCATTGTGATGACAAGGGCATGGAGTATTGTGATGAGAAGGCCATGGAGCATTCTGATGACATGTGTCAGGGAGCTTTGTGATGACATGGGCATGGAGCATTGTGATTACAGGGGTCATGGAGCATTGTGATGATAAGAGCATGTAGCATTGTTGTGACAAGGGTCATGGAATATTGGGATGACAGGGTGGAGGGAGTATTGTGTTGACTAGTGATGGAACATTGTGATATCAGTGGTGAGAGAGCATTTTGATGAGAGGTGCATGGAGCATTGTGATGACAAGGCTGTGGAGCATTGTGATGAGAAACGCAGGGCACATTGTGATGACATGGGTCATGGAACATTTTGCTGACAAACGCATGGAGCATTGTGATGACAAGGTTTATGGAGCATTGTGATGACAACGATGTGGAGCATTGTGATGACAAGCGCATGGCACATTTGATGCCATGTGTCATGGAGTAATGTGCTGACAAAGGCATGGAGCATTGTGATGACAAGGGTCACCGAGCATTGTGATGAAATGTTCATGGAGTGTTGTGGTCACAAAGGACACAGAGCCTTGTGATGACGAGGTCATGGACCATTGTGATGACAAAGGTCATGAAGCATTGTGATGACTGGAGTCACGGAGCATTGTGATGACAGGGGCCATAGAGCATTGTGATGAAAGGGCATGGAGCATTGTGATGACAGGGTCATGGAGCATTTTTCTGACAAGTTTCAGGGATTATTGTGATGACAGTGGGCATGGTGCATTGTGATGACAAGGGCATGGAGCATTGTGATGAGAAGGTCATGGAGTATTGTGAAGAAGGGTGTCAGGGAGCATTGTGATGACATATGTCATGGTCTATTGCAATGACAATGGAATGTAGCATTGTGATGCCAAGTGTCATGGAGGATGGTGATGACAAAGGTAATGGAGCATTTTGATGACAAGGGCTTGGAGCATTGTGATGACAAGGGTCATGGAGCATTGTGATAACAAGGGCCATTGAGAATTTTGATGACATGTTCATAAAGCATTGTGATGACAATCACATGGAGCTTGCTATGACAGGGGTCATGGAGCATTGCGATGACAAGTGCATAGAGAATTGTGATGACAAAACATGTAAAACTGTGATGAGAAGTATCATGGAGCATAGTGATGCCAAGGACGTGGAGAATTGTGATGACAGGGGACATGGAGCATTGTGATGACCAGGGCATGGAGCATTGTGATGGCAAGACCGTGGAGCACTGTGATGAGAAGACCATGGATAATTGTGATGACGAGCGTCATGGAGCACTGTAATGACAAGGGGTATAGAGCATTGTGATGACAGTGGTCATGGAGCATTGTGATGACCGGTGACATGGAGCATTGTGATGACCAGGTCATGGAGCCTTGTGATGGCAAGGTCGTGGAGCACTGTGATGACCAGTGACATGGAGCATTGTGATGACCAGGTCATGGAGCCTTGTGATGGCAAGGTCGTGGAGCACTGTGATGAGAAGATCATGGATAATTGTGATGACGAGTGTCATGGAGCACTGTAATGACAAGGGGTATAGAGCATTGTGATGACAGTGGTCATGGAGCATTGTGATAACCGGGGACATGGAGCATTGTGATGCCCAAGGCATGGAGCACTGTGATGGCAAGACCGTGGAGCATTGTGATGAGAAGACCATGGATAATTGTGATGAGGAGCGTCATGGAACACTGTAAGGACAAGTGGTATGGAGCCTTGTGATGACAGGGGTCATGGAGCATTTTTATGACAGTGGTCATGGAGCATTGTGATGACAAGGGTCATGGAGCATTTTGATGACAAGGTCGTGGAGCACTGTGATGAGAACACCATGGACAATTGTGATTACGAGTGTCATGGAGCACTGTAATGACAAGTGGTATGGAGGATTGTGATGACAGGGGTCATGGAGCATTGTGATGACTGGGGACATGGAGCATTGTGATGACCAGGGCATGGAGCATTGTGATGGCAAGACCGTGGAGCACTGTTTTGAGAAGACCATGGATAATTGTGATGACGAACATCATGGAGCACTGTAATGACAAGGGGTATGGAGCATTGTGATGACAGGTGTCATGGAGCATTGTGATGAAAGGGCTCATGGATCATTGAGATGAAAAGTGTCACGGAGCATTCTGATGACAAGCTTGTGGAGTATTGTGAAGACAATGGCATGGAGCATTGTGATGAAAAGGGCATGGATCATTGTGGTGAAAAAGGCATGGAGACTTGTCATGACAGGGTTCAATGAGCATACTGATGACAAGTATCAGGGAGCATTGTGATGACAAGTGTATTGAGAATTGTGATGACAAAGGTCATGGAGCACTGTGATGAGAAGGCCATGGAGCATTCTGATGACATGCATCAGGGAGCTTTGTGATGACATTTGGATGGAGCATTGTGATTACATGGGTATTGGAGCATTGTGATGACAAGGGCCATGGAGTCTTGTGATGACAAGGCCGTAGAACATTGTGATGGCAGGGCTCATGGAGCATTGTTATGACAGGTGTAATGGAGCATTGTGATGACAAGGGCATGGAGCATTGGTCTGAAAAGTTTCATGGATTATTGTGATGAGAGTGAGCATGGAGCATTGTGATGACAAGGGCACGGAACACAGTGATACATGTGTCATGGAGGATTGCAATGACAAGGGCATGGAGCATTGTGATGACAAGCGTCATGGAGCTTTGTGATGACATAGGCCATGGAGCATTTTGATGACAAGAGCGTGGTGCATTGTGATGAGAAGGGCAGGGAGCATTGTGATGACAGGGTCATGGAGCAATTGGATGAAAAGTGTCATGGAACATTTTGATGACAGTGTTTATGGAACATTGTGATGTTAGGGGTCATGGAGCATTGTGATGTAAAGGGTCATGGAGCATTGTGATGACAGGGGTTATGGAACATTGTGATGTCAGGGGTCATGGAGCATTGTGATGATAAGAGCATGTAGCATTGTTGTGACAAGGGTCATGGAACATTGGGATGACAGGGTGGAGGGAGTATTGTGTTGACTAGTGATGGAACATTGTGATATCAGTGGTGAGAGAGCATTTTGATGAGAGGTGCATGGAGCATTGTGATGACAAGGCTGTGGAGCATTGTGATGAGAAACGCAGGGCACATTGTGATGACATGGGTCATGGATCATTGTGCTGACAAACGCATGGAGCATTGTGATGACAAGCTTTGTGGAGCATTGTGATGACAGCGATGTGGAGCATTGTGATGACAAGGGCATGGCACATTTGATGCCATGTGTCATGGAGTAATGTGCTGACAAAGGCATGGAGCATTGTGATGACAAGGGTCACCGAGCATTGTGATGAAATGTTCATGGAGTGTTGTGGTCACAAAGGTCACAGAGCCTTGTGATGACGAGGTCATGGACCATTGTGATGACAAAGGTCATGAAGCATTGTGATGACTGGAGTCACGGAGCATTGTGATGACAGGGGTCATAGAGCATTGTGATGAAAGGGCATGGAGCCTTGTGATGACAGGGTCATGGAGCATTTTTATGACAAGTTTCATGGATTATTGTGATGACAGTGGGCATGGCGCATTGTGATGACAATGGCATGGAGCATTGTGGTGAGAAGGTCATGGAGTATTTTGAAGAAGTGTGTCAGGGAGCATTGTGATGACATATGTCATGGTCTATTGCAATGACAATGGAATGTAGCATTGTGATGCCAAGTGTCATGGAGGATTGTGATGACAAAGGTAATGGAGCATTTTGATGACCAGGGCTTGGAGCATTGTGATGACAAGGGTCATGGAGCATTGTGATAACAAGGGCCATTGAGAATTTTGATGACATGTTCATGAAGCATTGTGATGACAATCACATGGAGCTTGCTATGACAGGGGTCATGGAGCATTGTGATGACAAGTGCATAGAGAATTGTGATGACAAAACATGTAACACTGTGATGAGAAGTATCACAGAGCATAGTGATGCCAAGGAAGTGGAGAATTGTGATGACAGGGGACATGGAGCATTGTGATGACCAGGGCATGGAGCATTGTGATGGCAAGACCGTGGAGCATTGTGATGAGAAGACCATGGATAATTGTGATGACGAGCATCATGGAGCACTGTAATGACAAGGGGTATGGAGCATTGTGATGACAGGGGTCATGGAGCATTGTGATGACTGGGGACATGGAGCATCGTGATGACGAAGGCATGGAGAATTGTGATGGCATGACCGTGGAGCATTGTGATGAGAAGACCATGGATAATTGTGATGACGAGCGTCATGGAGCACTGTAATGACAAGGGGTATGGAGCATTGTGATGACAGGGGTCATGGAGCATTCTGAAGACAATGATCATGGAGCATTCTGATTACAAGCTTGTGGAGTATTGTGATGACAATGACCTGGAGCGTTGTGATGAAAAGGGCATGGAGCATTCTGATGAAAAAGGCATGGAACCTTTTCATGACAGTGTTCAAGGAATATTCTGACGACAAGTGTCAGGGAGCATTGTGATGACAAGTGTATTGAGAATTGTGATGACAAAGGTCATGGAGCATTGTGACGACAAGTGCATGGAGTATTGTCATGACAGTCATCATGGATTGTTGTGATGACATGTGTTATGGAACATTGTGATCACAAGGGGTTGGAGCATTGTGATGACAGAGGTCATGGACCATTTTGATTTCAAGGAGCATGGAGCATTGTGATGACAAGGGCATGGAGCAATGTGATCCCAAGGTTCATGGAGGATTGTGATGAAAATGGTAATGGAGTATTGTGATGACAAGCTCATGGAGCATTGTGATGACAAGGTCATGTAGGATTTTGATGACACAGGCATGGAGAATTGTGATGATAAGGGTCATGTAGCACTGTGATGATAAGCGTCACGGAGCATTGTGATTACAGGGGTCATGGAGCATTGGGATGTCAATGGCATGGATCATTGTGATGACAAGTGTCATGGAGCATTGGGCTGAAAATGTTCATGGAGCATTGTGATGACAAGGGAATGGAGCATTGTGATGACAAGAGTCCCGGATCATTGTGTTGTCAGGGGTCATGGAGTGTTGTGATGACAGTGGTCATGGAGGACTGTGATGATATGGGTCATGGAGCATTGTGATGAGAAGGTCATGAAGCATTGGGCTGAAAATGTTCAAGGAGTATTGTGATGACAGGGGTCATGGAGCATTGTAATGAGAAGGGAATTAAGCACTGTGATGACAAGGTCCTGGAGCATTGTGATGGGAAGTCCATGGAGCCTTGTGATGACAATTCTCATGGAACATTCTGATGAAAAGGGGCATGGAGCATTGTGATTACAGGGGTCTTGGAGCATTGTGATGACAAGGGCATGGAGCATTTTGATGAGAAGGCCATGGAGCATTCTGATGACATGCGTCATGGAGCTTTGTGCTGACAAGGGCATGGAGCATTGTGATGAAAATGGCATGGATCATTGTTATGAAAAAGGCATGGAGCCTTGTCATGACAGGGTTCAAGGAGCATACTGACGACAAGTGTCACGGAGCATTGTGATGACAAGTGTATTGAGCATTGTGATGACAAAGTTCATGGAGCATTGTGATGAGAAGACCATGGATAATTGTGATGATGAGCGTCATGGTGTGTTGTGATGATAAGTTTTATGGAACATTGTGATCACAAGGGTTTGGAGCATTGTGATGACAGAGGCCATGGAGCATTTTGATTTCATTGTGATGACAATAGCCTGAAGCATTATGGTGATGGGCATGGTGCATTGTGATGACAGCGTTCATGGAGCATTGAGATGAAAAGGGGCATGGAGCATTGTGATTACAGGGGTCTTGGAGCATTGTGATGACAAGGGCAAGGAGCATTGTGATGAGAAGGCCATGGAGCATTCTGATGACATGCGTCATTGAGCTTTGTGATGACAAGGGCATGGAGCATTGTGATGACAGGGGCATGGAGCATTGGTCTGACAAGTTTAATAGATTATTGTGATGACAGGGGCATGGAGCATTGGTCTGACAAGTTTAATAGATTATTGTGATGACAGTGGGCATGGGGCATTGTGATGACAAGGGCATGGGGCATTGTGATGAGAAGGTCATGGAGTATTGTGAAGACAGGTGTCAGGGAGCATTGTGATGACATATGTCATGGTCCATTGCGATGACAATGGCATGGAGCATTGTGATGCCAAATGTAATGGAGGATTGTGATGACAAATATAATGGAGCATTGTGATGACTAGGGCTTGGAGCATTATGATGACAAGGGCCATTGAAAATTTTCATGACAAGGTCGTGAAGCATTGTGATGACAAGGTGCTGGAGCATTGTGATGAGAAAACCATGGAGCCTTGTGAGACAAGTCTCATGGAGCATACTGATGAAAAGGGGCATGGAGCATTGTGATTAGAGTGTCTTGGAAAATTGTGATGACAAGGGCATGGAGCATTGCGATGAGAAGGCCAAGGAGCAGTCTGATGACATGCGTCATTGAGCTTTGTGATGACAAGGGCATGGAGCATTGTAATTACAGGTGTCTTGGAGCATTGTGATGAAAAAGGCATGGATCATTGTGATGAAAAAGGCATGGAGCCTTGTCATGACAGGGTTCAAGGAGCATACAGAGAACAAGTGTCAGGGAGCATTTTGATGACAAGTGTATTGAGCATTGTGATGACAAAGGTCATGGAGCATTGTGATGAGAAGACCATAGATAATTGTGATGATGAGCGTCATGGGGCATTGTGATGACAAGTGTTATGGAATATTGTGATCACAAGGGTTTGGAGCAGTGTTATGACAGAGGTCATGGAGCATTTTGATTTCATTGTGATGACAATAGCCTGAAGCATTATGATGATGGGCATGGTGCATTGTGATGACAGGGTTCATGGATCATTGAGATAAAAAGGGACATGGAGCATTGTGATTACAGGGGTCTTGGAGCATTGTGATGAGAAGGGTCATGGAGCCTTGTGATGACAAGGCCATGGAACATCGTGATGGCAGGGGTCATGGAGCATTCTTATGACAGTGGTAATGGAGCATTGTGATGACAAGGGCATGGAACATTTGTCTGAAAATTTTCATGGATTATTGTGATGAGAGTGGGCATGGAGCATTGTGATGACAAGGGCACGGAACACAGTGATACATGGGTCATGGAGGATTGTAATGACAAGGGCATGGAGCATTGTGATGAGAAGGGCATCGAGCAGTGTGATGACAAGCACCATGGAGCTTTTTGATGACAATTGCATGGAACAATGTGATGAGAGGTTTCATGGAGTATTGTGATGACAATGGCATGGAGCATTGTGATGCCAAGGGTCATGGAGCTTTGTGATGACAAAGGTCATGGAGCATTTTGATGACAAGGGCATGGTGCATTGTGATGAGAAGGGCAGGGAGCATTGTGATGACATTGTCATGGACCAATTTGATGAAAAGGGTCATGGAACATTTTGATGAGAGGCGTTATGTAACATTGTGATGTCAGGGGTCATGGAGCATTTTGATGAAAAGGGTCATGGAACATTTTGATGACAGGGGTTATGGAACATTGTGATGTCAGGGATCATCGAACATTGTGATGATAAGTGCATGTAGTATTGTGATGACAGGAGTCATGGAACATTGTGATGACAGGGTTGAGGGAGTATTGTGATGAATAGTGATGTAACATTGTGATATCAGTGGTGAGAGAGCATTTTGATTTGAAGTGCATGGAGCATTGTGATGACAAGGTTTATGGAGCATTGTGATGACAAGATTGTGGAGCACTGTGACGACAAGCGCATGGTGCATTGTGATGACATGGGTCATGGAGCATTGTGATGACAAGGGTCATGGAGCATTGTGCTGAGAAAGGCATAGAGCATTGTGATGACAAGGGTCAAAGAGCATTGTGATGAAAAGTTCATGAAGCATTGTGGTTAAAAAGGTCACAGAGACTGTTGATGACAAGGGCATGGACCATTGTGATGACAAAGGTCATGAAGCCTTGTGATGACTGGAGTCACGGAGCATTGTGATGACAGGGGTCATGGAGCATTGTGATAACAAGAGCATGGGGCATTGTGATGACAAGGGCATGGAGCATTGGTCTAATAAGTTTCATGGCTTATTGCGATGACAGTTGGAATGGCACATTGTGATGACAAGGGCATGGAGCATTGTGATGACCAGGTCATTCATTATTGTGAAGACAGGTGTCAGGGAGCATTGTGATGACATATGTAATGGCCCATTGTGATGACAATGCCAAGGAGAATTGTGATGCCAAGTGTCATGGAGGATTCTGATGACAAAGGTAATGGAGCATTGTGATGACAATGGCTTGGAGCATTGTGATGACAAGGGTCAGGGAGCATTGTGCTGACAAGTGCATTGAAAATTGTGATGACAAGGGACATGGAGCATTCTGATGACAAGCTTGTGGAGTATTTTGATGACAATGGCATGGAGCATTGGGATGAAAACGGCATGGTGCATTTTGATGAAAAAGGCATGGAGCCTTTTTGTGACAGGGTTCAAGGAGCATTCTGATGACAAGTGTCAGGGAGCATTGTGATGACAAGTGTATCGAGAATTGTGATGACAAAGGTCATGGAGCATTGTGATGAAAAGGGCATGGAGTATTGTGATGACAGGCATCATGGAGCATTGTGATGACAAGTGTTATGGAACATTGTGATCACAAGGGTTTGGAGCATTGTGATGACAGGGGTCATGGATCATTTTGATTTCAAGGAGCATGGAGCATTGTGATGACAAGGGCATGGAGCAATGTGATCCCAAGGTTCATGGAGGATTGTGATGGCAATGGTAATGGAGTATTGGGATGACAAGTGCATAGAACATTGTAATGACAAGGTCATGTAGCATTTTGCTGAACAAAGGCATGGAGCATTGTGATGACAGGTGTCATGGAGCACTGTGATGACAGGCGTCAAGGAGCATTGTGATTACAGGGGTCATGGAGCATTGGGATGACAAGGGCATGCATGATTGTGATGACAAGTGTCATGGAGCATTGGGCTGAAAATGTTCATGGAGTATTGTGATGACAGGGGTCATGGAGCATTGTGATGACTAGGGAATGGAGCATTGTGATGACAAGAGTCCCGGATCATTGTGCTGTCAGGTGATATTGAGCGTTGTGATGACTGTGGTCATGGAGCATTGTGATGATATTGGTCATGGAGCATTGTGATGAGAAGGTCGTGGAGCATTGGGCTGAAAATGTTCATGGAGTATTGTGATGACAGGGGTCATGGAGCATTGTGATGATAAGGGAATGGAGCATTTTGATGACAATGTTCTGGAGCATTGTGATGAGAAGACCATGGAGCCTTGTGATGACAAGTCTCATGGAGCATTCTGATGAAAAGGGGCATGGACCATTGTGATTGCAGGGGTCTTGGAGCATTGTGATGACAAGGGCATGGAGCATTGTGATGAGAAGGCCATGGAGCATTCTGATGACATGCATCATGGAGCTTTGTGATGACAAGGGCATGGAGCATTGTGATTACAGGGGTCTTGGAGCATTGTGATGAAAATGGCATGGATCATTGTGATGAAAAAGGCATGGAGCCTTGTCATGAAAGGGTTCAGGGAGCATAGTGATGGCAAGAGTCAGGGAGCATTGTGATGACATGTGTATTGCGCATTGTGATGACAAATGTCATGGGGCATTGTGATGAGAAGTCCATGGATAATTGTGATGACTAGCATCATGGGGTATTGTGATGACAAGTGTTATGGAACATTGTGATCACAAGGGTTTGGAGCATTGTGATGACAGAGATCATAGAGCATTTTGATTTCATTGTGATGACAAGAGCATGAAGCATTATGATGATGGGCATGGTGCATTGTGATGACAGGGTTCATGGAGCATTGTGATGAAAGGTGGCATGGAGCTTTGGTCTGAGAAGTTTCATGGATTATTTTGATGACAGTTGGCATGGCACATTGTGATGACAAGGGCATGGAGCATTGTGATGACAAGGTCATGGAGTATTGTGAAGACAGGTGTCAGGGAGCATTGTGATGACATATGTCATGTTCCATTGTGATGACAATAGCACGGAGCATTGTGATGCCAAGTGTCATGGAGGATTGTTGTGACAAAGGTAAAGGAGCATTGTGATGATAAGCGCATGGAGCATTGAGATGACAAGGGCCATTGATAATTTTAATGTCCATGTCGTGAAACATTGTGATGACAAGCACATGGAGCTTCCTATGACAGGGGTCATGGAGCATTGCGATGACAAGTGCATGGAATATTGTTATGACAAGAGCATATAACATTGTGATGAGTAGTGCCATGGAGCATTGTGATGACAAGGACGTGGAGAATTGTGAGGACAAGGGACATTGAGCTTTGAGATGACCAGGGCATGGAACATTGTGATGGCAAAACCGTGGAGCATTGTGATGAGAAGACCATGGGTAATTGTGATGACGAGCATCATGGAGCACTGTAATGACAAGGGGCATGAAGCATTGTGATGACAGGTGTCAGGGAGCATTGTGATGACAGGGGTCATGGAGCATTGTGATGACAAGGGCATGGAGCATTGTGATGACAAGGGTACGGAACATTGTGATGAAAAGTGCCATTGAGAATTTTGATGATAAAGTCGTGAAGCATTGTGATGACAAACACTTGGTGCTTGCTATGACAGGGGTCATGGAACATTGCAATGACAAGTGCCTGGAGAATTGTGATGAAACGAGCATGTAACTTTGTGATGAGAAGTGTCATGTAGCATTGTGATGACAAGTACGTGGAGAATTGTTATGACAAGGGACATGGAGCATTGTGATAACCAGGGAATGGAGCATTGTGATGACAGGGGTCATGGAGCATTATTATGACAAGGGCCATGGTGCATTCTGATATAAGATATCACTTATGAAAGGAATGTAAACCTGCCTAAATATGAACTGAATTAGGAAACAGAACAGAGTCTCAGATTTAGAAAACACTCTTATGCTTGCTTAAGGGGGAAGGAGAGGTGGGGAGACAAACAAAACCAGAGTTTGATATTAACACAGGTACCGTTCCATAATCCAAATACAGAAGAGACAAGCCCGATTCCTTCCTCAGTGAAAGGGACTCAACACCCCTATTACCCACAGAGAAATATATCTGACTAGTAAGGATCTTAAAACCTATGTATTGATATGTCTCCATAAGGGAACCAAGTGTGTCTAGAATGACATAAACACAGCAGTGAGAATCAGCTCAAACCCACTATAAAAAGGAATTTCAAAACAAAACAAAGAAACAGTGAAATTCTTACACAACACCTTCAGGGGTTCTGATGAAACATGGAATGACCCTATCTACAACAACAGCTGGATGTGGCATAAGGCTGTTCACCTGGGACTGAGAGGATTGGTGAGATTGGGTGAGAAAATGCAGACGCTTTAAAGCAATAATGCCTGCCACTGATTCCATGGTTCCCAACTCTCCAGGTAGAAGGGAATATCACTACAGTTATAACATGTATGGGAAACCTAGAGAATGGACACCCTCTGATGGTGAAAGGTTTCTAAAACTCTACTAATTTTTTTTCTCTCCATGTGCTGTAGCTTGACATTCCAACTGCTTTAATATCAATCTCCCAACTTGGAGAGTCAGCCCCTATAACCTCCTGGTTCGCACAGTTGGCACATTGTGCAGAGGATATAAGGGAAGAGGGAGAACCAATGAGAGAGTAGCTGTAGGCATTTGGACGGCCACATGTCACTCTAATTTCCCGTCACAAAGAAGAAATAAACAAACTCTCAGCCTGCCCCACCCCCATAACTAGTATAGGTCCTGAAGCAAAATTGTGGGTTTGCGGTCAGCTCACAAAAACACAAGTTGAAAAATGGAGCTCAGGGGCACAGCAATTCACTAACTTGCAGAGTTATACAGGACTACTCTCTTCCAAAAATCTGTTGAGGAAAAGCCATGAGGCGGACTTGAAAATGAGGGAGATTTGCACGAAACAGATTTCCAGAAGTACATTGGAATCGCCTTTAAACACAGGAAAAGCATCACAACTTCGACAATTATGGAATTGTCCATAAAGGGTGCATGCGTTTTCTCCTGAATATATTCAGGAAAAAACGCATACACCCATTTTGGCCAACCAAGCAACCGCACCATGCAAATCTGCACTACAAAGAAGTTTCACTTCCCACCAATCAAAAGGGATATCTGTAAAATGTGTAAAAACCAGAAAGGCAAGAGGGGCTCTAGAGAACAGGGAGCCTTGTTATGCTGATGGGTGGGATGCAGATTGCCAACAGCCACTCTGGAGGAATGCATTGTGTTCCCTAAAAGAATTAAACAACAGAGCTTCACAACCTAAGGCACTTCCAGTCATGGGAATATACCTTGGGGAAATTGAAAATCAATAAGACACAGCCAACCCAAAATATAGGGCAGCACTGCTTACAAGAACCTCGACTTCGGGACACCTTAAATATCCCAGTAAAGACAAAAATAGTAAAGAAATTGTGAAACATACGTACGATGGAATATCCCTCATCCATGAAATCAATGTCATAAGGCCAGTAGCAGCATAATGAGTGGATTCATGTACGATGATTCTAACTGAAATAAGTCACACAGAAAAAGAAACTTATCATAAGATATCACTTATGAAGGTCTTGTAAACATGGCTACACATGAACTGAATTAGGAAAGAGAAGAGTCTCACATTTAGAAAACACTCTTATGCCTGCTCAAGAGGAAAGGAGAGGTGGGGTGATGCATAAAACCAGAGTTTGATATTAGCACAGGTACGGTTGCATAATCCAAATACAAAATAGACAAGACCTACTCTTTCCTCACTGAACGCGGCTCAACACCCCTATTCCCCCCAGAGTAGTATATCTGACTAGTAAGAATCTTAAAACCTATGTATTGATATGTCTCCATAAGGTAACCAAGTGTGTCTAGAATGACATAAACACGGCAGAGAGAATCAGCTCAAACCCACTATAAAAATGAATTTCAAAACAAAACAAATAAACAGTGAAATTCTTACACAATACCTTCAGGGGTTCTGATGAAACTTAGAATGACCCTATCTACAATGACAGCTGGATGTTGCATAAGGCTGGTCACTTGGGACTGAGAGGATTGGTGAGATTGGGTGAGAAAATGCAGACCGTTTAAAGCAATAATACCTGGCACCCATTCCATGGGTCCCAACTCTCCAGGTAGAAGGGAATATCACTACAGTTATAACATGTATGGGAAACCTAGAGAATGCACACCATCTGATGGTGAAAGGTTTCTAAAACTCTACTAATTTTTTTCTCTCCTTTTGCACCAGTTTGACATTCCAACTGCTTTAGTATCAATCTCCCAAATTGGAGAGTCAGCACCTATAACCTCCGGGTTCGCACAGTTGGCACGTTGTGTAGAGGATATAAGGGAAGAGGGAGAAACAATTAGAGAGTAGCTGTAGGCATTTGGATGGCCACATGTCACTCTAAATTCCCGTCACGAAGAAGAATTAACAAATTCTGAGCCAGCCCCCCCAATGGAACCAGTGTAGGTCCTGAAGCAAAATTGTGGATTGGCAGTCAGCTCACAAAAACGCGAGTTGAAAAATGGAGCTCAGGGACACAACAATTCACTAACTTGCAGAGTTATAAAGGACTACTCTCTTCCAAAAATCTGTTGAGAGAAAGCCATGAGGCGGACTTGAAAATGAGGCAGAAGTGCACGAAACAGATTTCCAGAAGTACATTGGAATCTCCTTTAAACACAGGAAAAGCATCACAACTTCGACAATTATGGAATTGTCCATAAAGGGCGCATGCGTTTTCTCCTGAATATATTCAGGAGAAAACGCATACGCCCATTTTGGCCAACAAAGCAACTACACAATGCAAATCTGCACTACAAAGAAGTATCACTTCCAACCAGTCAAAGGGACATCCGTAAAATGTGTAAAAACAAGAAAGGCAAGACAGGATCTGGAGAAGAGGGAGCCTTGTTATGCGGATGGGTGGGATGTAAATTGACAACAGCCACTCTGGAGGAGTGCATTGCGTTCCCAAAAAGAAGTAAACAACAGTGCTTCACAACCTAAGGCACTTCCAGTCACGGGAATATACCTTGGGAAAATTGAAAATCAATAAGACACAGCCACCCCAAAATTTATGGCAGCACTGCTTACAAGAACCTCGACTTTGGGACACATTATAAATAGCAGGAAAGACAAAAATGGTAAAGAAATTGTGGTACATACGTATGATGGAATATCCCTCAGCCATGAAGTCGATGTCGTAAGGCCAGTAGCAGCATAATGACGGGATTCATGTACGATGATTCTAACTGAAAATATCACACATAAAAATAAACTTATCATAAGATATCACTTATGAAGGGTATATAAACATGGCTACACATGGAAGGAATTAGGAAAGGGAACAGAGTCTCATATTTAGAAAACACTCTTATGCATGCTTAAGGGGAAAGCAGAGGTGGGGTGATGAATAAAACCACAGTTTGATATTAGCACAGGTACGGTTCCATAATCCAAATACAGAATAGACAAGACCTACTCCTTCCTATGTGAACGGGACTCAAAACCCCATATTTCCCGCAGAGGAATATATCTTACTAGTAAGAATCATAAAACCTATGTATTGATATGTTTCCGTAAGGGAATCAAGTGTGTCTAGACTGGCATATACATGGCAGCGAGAATCAGCTCAAACCCACCATAAAAAGGAATTTCAAAAACAAAACAAAAAACCTGGGAAATTCTTTACAATTCCTTCAGGGTCTCTGATGAAACCTGGAATGACCCTATATACAACGACAGCTGGATGTGGCATAAGGCTGGACACTTGGGACTGAGAGGATTGGTGAGATTGGGTGAGCAAATGCAGACCCTTTAAAGCAATAATGCATGGCACCCATTCCATGGGTCCCAAGTCTCCAGGTTGAAGGGAATATTACTACAGCTATAACATGTACGGGAAACCTAGAGAACGGACACACTGTGAATATGAAAGGTTTCTAAAACTCAACGAATAGTCCCTCTCCTGGTGCTCCGGTTTGACTTTCCATCTGCTTTACTATCAATCTCCCAACTTGGAGAGACAGCCCCTTTAACCTCCTGGTTCGCACAGGTTGCCAATTTGGCAGAGGATGAAAGGAAAGAGGGAGAACCAATGAGACAGTAGCTGTTAGGCACTTGGACGGGCACATATCACTCTAACTTCCCGGCAGGAAGAAGAATTAACCAAAGTCTCAGCCCCCCACCGGGAACCAGCATAGGTCCTGAACCAAAATTTTGGACTTGAGGTCAGCTCACCAAAAACGAGTTGAAAAATGGAGCTCAGGGGCACAGCAATTCACAAATTGGCCAAGTAATAAAGGACAACTATCGTCCAAAAATATGTTGAGTGAAGGCAACGAGGCGGACTTGAAAGCGAGGCAGAATAGCAGGAAACAGATTTCAAGAGGTACGTTGGAATCGCAATTAAAGCACAGGACGAGGGGCACAACTTCGACAATGATGCACTTGGCCAAAAAGGGCGTATGCGTTTTCTCCTGAATATATTCAGGAGAAAACGCATACGCCCTTTTTGGCCAAGCAAGCAAGCGGGCAATGCAAATCTGCACTACAAAGAAGTATCACTTTCCACCGGTCAAAAGGGACATCCACAAAATGTGTAAAAACCAGAAAGGCAAGACAGGCCCTGGAGAACAGGGAGCCTTGTTATGCTGATGGGCGTGATGTAAATTGCCAACTGCCTCTGTGGAGGAGTACATTGTGTTCCCTAAAACAAGTAAAGAACAGAGCTACAGAGCCAAGGGCACTTCCAGTCTAGGGAATATACATTGGGAAAACTGAAAATCAATAAAACAGAGCCACCCCTAAATTTAGGGCTGCACTGCTTACAAGGACCTCAACTTGGGTACACCTTAAATATCCCAGGAAATATAAAAATGGTTCAAAAATTTGTGGTACTTACGTACGATGGAATATCCCTCAGCCATGAAATCAATGTCATAAGACCAGTAGCAGCAAAATGGGTGGATTCAGGTACGATGATTCTAAGTGAAATAAGTCACACAGAAAAAGAAACTTATCATAAGATATCACTTATGAAGATCCTGTAAACATGGCTACACTTGAACTGAGTTAGGAAAGAGAACAGTGTCTCACATTTAGAAAACACTCTTATGCCTGCTTAAGGGGGAAGGAGAGGTGGGGTGATGCATAAAACCAGAGTTTGATATATGCACAGGTACCGTTCCAAAAACCAACTATGGAATAGACAAGACCTACACCTTCCTCAGTGAAAGGGACTCAAAACCCCATATTTCCCGCAGAGGAATATATCTGACTAGTAAGAATCATAAAACCTATGTATTGATATGTCTCCATAAGGGAATCAAGTTTGTCTAGACTGGCATCAACATGGCAGCGAGAATCAGCTCAAACCCACTCTAAAAAGGAATTTCAAAAACAAAACAAAAAAACTGGGAAATTCTTTACACTTCCTTCAGGGTCTCTGATGAAACCTGGAATGACACTATCTACAACGACAGCTGGATGTGGCATAAGGCTGGACACTTGGGAATGAGAGGATTGGTGAGATTGGGTGAGCAAATGCAGACCCTTTAAAGCACAAATGCCTGGCACCCATTCCATGGGTCCCAACTCTCCAGGTTGAAGGGAATATTACTACAGTTATAACATGTACGGGAAACGTAGAGAATGCACACACTGTGAATACGAAAGGTTTCTAAAACTCAACGAATAGTCCCTCTCCTGGTGCTCCGGTTTGACTTTCCATCTGCATTACTATCAACCTCCCAACTTGGAGAGACAGCCGCTTTAACCTCCTGGTTCGCACAGGTTGCCAATTTGGCAGAGGACGAAAGGGAAGCGGGAGAACCAATGAGAGAGTAGCTGTTAGGCATTTGGACGGGCACATATCACTGTAATTTCCCGGCAGGAAGAAGAATTAACCAAAGTCTCAGCCACCCACCGGGAACCAGTATAGGTCCTGAACCAAAATTTTGGACTTCCGGTCAGCTCACCAAAAACGAGTTGAAAAATGGAGCTCAGGGGCACAGCAATTCACAAACTGGCCGAGTAATAAAGGACAACTATCGTCCAAAAATCTGTTGAGGGAAGGCAACGAGGCGGACTTGAAATCGAGGCAGAATAGCAGGAAACAGATTTCAAGAGGTACGTTGGAATCGCCTTTAAAGCACAGGAAGAGGGGCACAACTTCAACAATGATGCACTTGGCCAAAAAGGGCGTATGCGTTTTCTCCTGAATATATTCAGGAGAAAACGCATACGCCCTTTTTGGCCAAGCAAGAAAGCGGGAAATGCAAATCTGCACTACAAAGAAGTATCACTTCCCACCGGTCAAAAGGGACATCCACAAAATGTGTAAAAACCAGAAAGGCAAGACAGGCCCTGGAGAACAGGGAGCCTTGTTATGCTGATGGGCGGGATGTAAATTGCCAACTGCCTCTCTGGAGGAGTGCATTGTGTTCCCTAAAACAAGTAAACAACAGAGCTACAGAGCCAAGGGCACTTCCAGTCTAGGGAATGTACCTTGGGAAAACAGAAAATCAATAAGACAGTGCCACCCCAAAATTTTGGGATGCACTGCTTACAAGGACCTCAACTTGGGTACACCTTAAATATCCCAGGAAATATAAAAATGGTTCAAAATATTGTGGTACTTACGTATGATGGAATATCCCTCAGCCATGAAATCAATGTCATAAGACCAGTAGCAGGAAAATGGGTGGATTCAGGTACGATGATTCTAAGGGAAATAAGTCACACAGAAAAAGAAACTAATCATAAGATATCACTTATGAAGAACCTGTAAATATGGCTACACTTGAACTGAGTAAGGAAAGAGAACAGTGTCTCACATTTAGAAAACACTCTTATGCCTGCTTAAGTGGGAAGGAGAGGTGGGGTGATGCATAAAACCAGAGTTTGATATAAGCACAGGTACCGTTCCAAAAACCAACTATGGAATAAACAAGACCTACACCTTCCTTAGTGAAAGCGACTCAAATCCCCATATTTCCCGCAGAGGAATATATCTGACTAGTAAGAATCTTAAAACCTATGTATTGATATGTCTCCATAATGGAATCAAGTGTGTCTAGACTGGCATAAACATGGCAGCGAGAATCAGCTCAAACCCACTATAAAAAGGAATTTCAAAAACAAAACAAAAAAACTGGGAAATTCTTTACAATTCCTTCAGGGTCTCTGATGAAACCTGGAATGACCCTATCTACAACGACAGCTGGATGTGGCATAAGGCTGGACCCTTGGGACTGAGAGGATTGGTGAGATTGGGTGAGCAAATGCAGGCCCTTTAAAGCAATAATGCATGGCACCCATTCCATGGGTCCCAACTCTCCAGGTTGAAGGGAATATTACTACAGTTATAACATGTACGGGAAACCTAGAGAACGGACACACTGTGAATACGAAAGGTTTCTAAATGTCAACGAATAGTCCCTCTCCTGGTGCTCCGGTTTGACTTTCCATCTGCTTCACTATCAACCTCTCAACTTGGAGAGACAGCCGCTTTAACCTCCTGGTTCGCACAGGTTGCCAATTTGGCAGAGGACGAAAGGGAAGAGGGAGAACCAATGAGAGAGTAGCTGTTAGGCATTTGGACGGGCACATATCACTGTAATTTCCCGGCAGGAAGAAGAATTAACCAAAGTCTCAGCCACCCACCGGGAACCAGTATAGGTCCTGAACCAAAATTTTGGACTTGCGGTCAGCTCACCAAAAACGAGTTGAAAAATGGAGCTCAGGGGCACAGCAATTCACAAACTGGCCGAGTAATAAAGGACAACTATCGTCCAAAAATCTGTTGAGGGAAGGCAACGAGGCGGACTTGAAAGCGAGGCCGAATAGCAGGAAACAGATTTCAAGAGGTACGTTGGAATCGCCTTTAAAGCACAGGAAGAGGGGCACAACTTCGACAATGATGCACTTGGCCAAAAAGGGCGTATGCTTTTTCTCCTGAATATATTCAGGAGAAAACGCATACGCCCTTTTTGGCCAAGCAAGCAAGCGGGCAATGCAAATCTGCACTACAAAGAAGTATCACTTCCCACCGGTCAAAAGGGACATCCACAAAAATGTGTAAAAACCAGAAAGGCAAGACAGGCCCTGGAGAACAGGGATCCTTGTTATGCTGATGGGCTGGATGTAAATTGCCAACTGCCTCTCTGGAGGAGTACATTGTGTTCCCTAAAACAAGTAAAGAACAGAGCTACAGAGCCAAGGGCACTTCCAGTCTAGGGAATATACCTTGGGAAAACTGAAAATCAATAAGACAGAGCCACCCCAAAATTTAGGGCTGCACTGCTTACAAGGACCTCAACTTGGGTACACCTTAAATATCCCAGGAAATATAAAAATGGTTAAAAAATTGTTGTAGTTACGTACGATGGAATATCTCTCAGCCATGAAGTCAATGTCATAAGACCAGTAGCAGCAAAATGGGTGGATTCAGGTACGATGATTCTAAGTGAAATAAGTCACACAGAAAAAGAAACTTATCATAAGATATCACTTATGACGATCCTGTAAACATGGCTACACTTGAACTGACTTGGGAAAGAGAGCAGTGTCTCACATTTAGAAAACACTCTTATGACTGCTTAAGGGGGAAGGAGAGGTGGGGTGATGCATAAAACCAGAGTTTGATATAAGCAGAGGTACCGTTCCAAAAACCAACTATGGAATAGACAAGACCTACACCTTCCTCAGTGAAAGGGACTCAAAACCCCATATTTCCCGCAGAGGAATATATCTGACTAGTAAGAATCTTAAAACCTATGTATTGATATGTCTCCGTAAGGGAATCAAGTGTGTCTAGACTGGCATAAACATGGCAGCGAGAATCAGCTAAAACCCACTATAAAAAGGAATTTCAAAAACAAAACAAAAAAACTGGGAAATTCTTTACAATTCCTTCAGGGTCTCTGATGAAACCTGGAATGACCCTATCTACAATAACAGCTGGATGCGGCATAAGCAGGGACACTTGGGACTGAGATGCTTGGTGAGATTGGGTGAGCAAATGCAGACCCTTTAAAGCACAAATGCCTGGCACCCATTCCATGGTTCCCAACTCTCCTGGTTTAAGGGAATATTACTACAGCTATAACATGTATGGGAAACCTAGAGAACGGACACACTGTGAATACGAAAGGTTTCTAAAACTCAACGAATAGTCCCTCCCATGGTGCTCCGGTTTGACTTTCCATCTGCTTTACTATCAACCTCCCAACTTGGAGAGACAGCCCCTTTAACCTCCTGGTTCGCACAGGTTGCCAAATTGGCAGAGGATGAAAGGGAAGAGGGAGAACCAATGAGAGAGTAGCTGTTAGGCATTTGGACGGGCACATATCACTGTAATTTCCCGGCAGGAAGAAGAATTAACCAATGTCTCAGCAACCCTCCGGGAACCGGTATAGGTTCCGAACCAAAATTTTGGATTTGCGGTCCGCTCACCAAAAACGGGTTGAAAAATGGAGCTCAGGGGCACAGCAATTCACAAACTGGCCGAGTAATAAAGGACAACTATCGTCCAAAAATCTGTTGAGGGAAGGCAACAAGGCGTACTTGAAAGCGAGGCAGAATAGCAGGAAACAGATTTCAAGAGGTACGTTGGAATCGCCTTTAAAGCACAGGAAGAGGGGCACAACTTTGACAATGATGCACTTGGCCACAAAGGGCGTATGAGTTTTCTCCTGAATATATTCAGGAGAAAACTCATACGCCCTTTTTGGCCAAGCAAGCAAGCAGGCAATGCAAATCTGCACTACAAAGAAGTATCACTTCCCACCGGTCAAAAGGGACATCCACAAAATGTGTAAAAACCAGAAAGGCAAGACCGGCCCTGGAGAACAAGGAGCCTTGTTATTCTGATGGGTGGGATGTAAATTGCCAACTGCCTATCTGGAGGAGTGCACTGTGTTCCCTAAAACAAGTAAACAACAGAGCTGCAGAGCCAAGGGCACTTCCAGTCTAGGGAATATACCTTGGGGAAACTGAAAATCAATAAGACAGAGCCACCCCAAAATTTAGGGCTGCACTGCTTACAAGGACCTCAACTTGGATACACCTTAAATATCCCAGGAAATATAAAAATGGTTTAAAAAATTGTGGTACTTCCGTACGATGGAATATCCCTCAGCCATGAAGTCAATGTCATAAGACCAGTAGCAGCAAAATGGGTGGATTCAGGTACGATGATTCTAAGTGAAATAAGTCACACAGAAAAAGAAACTTATCATAAGATATCACTTATGAAGATCCTGTAAACATGGCTACACTTGAACTGAGTTAGGAAAGAGAACAGTGTCTCACATTTAGAAAACACTCTTATGCCTGCTTAAGGGGTAGGAGAGGTGGGGTGATGCATAAAACCAGAGTTTGATATAAGCACAGGTACCGTTCCAAAAACCAACTATGGAATAGACAAGACCTACACCTTCCTCAGTGAAAGGGACTCAAAACCCCATATTTCCCGCAGAGGAATATATCTGACTAGTAAGAATCTTAAAACCTATGTATTGATATGTCTCCGTAAGGGAATCAAGTGTGTCTAGACTGGCATAAACATAGCAGCGAGAATCAGCTCAAACCCACTATAAAAAGGAATTTCAAAAACAAAACAAAAAAACTGGGAAATTCTTTTCAATTCCTTCAGGGTCTCTGATGAAACCTGGAATGACCCTATCTACAATGACAGCTGGATGTGGCATAAGGAGGGACACTTGGGACAGAGAGGATTGGTGAGATTGGGTGAGCAAATGCAGACCCTTTAAAGCACAAATGCCTGGCACCCATTCCATGGGTCCCAACTCTCCAGGTTTAAGGGAATATTACTACAGCTATAACATGTACGGGAAACCTAGAGAACAGACACACTGTGAATATGAAAGGTTTCTAAAACTCAACGAATAGTCCCTCCCCTGGTGCTCCTGTTTGACTTTCCATCTGCTTTACTATCAACCTCCCAACTTGGAGAGACAGCCCCTTTAACCTCCTGGTTCGCACAGGTTGCCAATTTGGCAGAGGATGAAAGGGAAGAGGGAGAACCAATGAGAGAGTAGCTGTTAGGCATTTGGACGGGCACATATCACTGTAATTTCCCGGCAGGAAGAAGAATTAACCAAAGTCTCAGCCACCCACCGGGAACCAGTATAGAACCTGAACCAAAATTTTGGACTTGCGGTCAGCTCACCAAAAACGAGTTGAAAAATGGAGCTCAGGGGCACAGCAATTCACAAACTGGCCGAGTAATAAAGAACAACTATCGTCCAAAAATCTGTTGTGGGAAGGCAACGAGGCGGAATTGAAAGCGAGGCAGAATAGCAGGAAACAGATTTCAAGAGGTACGTTGGAATCGCCTTTAAAGCACAGGAAGAGGGGCACAACTTCGACAATGATGCACTTGGCCAAAAAGGGCGTATGCGTTTTCTCCTGAATATATTCAGGAGAAAACGCATACGCCCTTTTTGGCCAAGCAAGCAAGCGGGCAATGCAAATCTGCACTACAAAGTAGCATCACTTCCCACCGGTCAAAAGGGACATCCACAAAATATGTAAAAACCAGAAAGGCAAGACAGGCCCTGGAGAATAGGGAGCCTTGTTATGCTGATGGGCGGGATGTAAATTGCCAACTGCCTCTCTGGAGGAGTGCACTGTGTTCCCTAAAACAAGTAAACAACAGAGCTACAGAGCCAAGGGCCCTTCTAGTCTAGGGAATTTACCTTGGGAAAACTGAAAATCAATAAGACAGAGCCACCCCAAAATTTAGGGCTGCACTGCTTACAAGGACCTCAACTTGTACACTTTAAATATCCCAGGAAATATAAAAATGGTTCAAAAAATTGTGGTACTTACGTACGATGGAATATCCCTCAGCCATGAAATCAATGTCATAAGCCCAGTAGCAGCAAAATGGGTGGATTCAGGTACGATGATTCTAAGTGAAATAGGTCACACAGGAAAAGAAACTTATCATAAGATATCACTTATGAAGATCCTGTAAACATGGCTACACTTGAACTGAGTTAGGAAAGAGAACAGTGTCTCACATTTAGAAAACACTCTTATGCCTGCTTAAGGGGGAAGGAGAGGTGGGGTGATGCATAAAACCAGAGTTTGATATAAGCACAGGTACCGTTCCAAAAACCAACTATGGAATAGACAAGACCTACACCTTCCTCAGTGAAAGGGACTCAAAACCCCATATTTCCCGCAGAGGAATATATCTGACTAGTAAGAATCTTAAAACCTATGTATTGATATGTCTCCGTAAGGGAATCAAGTGTGTCTAGACTGGCATAAACATGGCAGCGAGAATCAGCTCAAACCCACTATAAAAAGGAATTTCAAAAACAAAACAAAAAAACTGGGAAATTCTTTACAATTCCTTCAGGGTCTCTGATGAAACCTGGAATGACCCTATCTACAACGACAGCTGGATGTGGCATAAGGCTGGACACTTGGGACTGAGAGGATTGGTGAGATTGGGTGAGCAAATGCAGACCCTTTAAAGCAATAATGCATGGCAACCATTCCATGGGTCCCTACTCTCCAGGTTGAAGGGAATATTACTACAGCTATAACATGTACGGGAAACCTCGAGAACGGACACACTGTGAATACGAAAGGTTTCTAAAACTCAACGAATAGTCCCTCTCCTGGTGATCCGGTTTGACTTTCCATCTGCTTTACTATCAAGCTCCCAACTTGGAGAGACAGCCGCTTTAACCTCCTGGTTCGCACAGGTTTCCAATTTGGCAGAGGATGAAAGGGAAGAGGGAGAACCAAGGAGAGAGTAGCTGTTAGGCATTTGGACGGGAACATATCACTTTAATTTCCCGGTAGGAAGAAGAATTAACCAGTCTTAGCCACCCACCGGGAACCAGTATAGGTCCTGAACCAAAATACTGTACTTGCGGTCAGCTCACCAAAAACGAGTTGAAAAATGGAGCTCAGGGGCACAGCAATTCACAAACTGGCCGAGTAATAAAGGACAACTATCGTCCAAAAATCGGTTGAGGGAAGGCAACGAGGCAGACTTGAAAACGAGTCAGAATAGCAGGAAACAGATTTCAAGAGGTACGTAGGAATCGCCTTTAAAGCACAGGAAGAGGGGCACAACTTCGACAATGATGCACTTGGCCAAAAAGAGCGTATGCGTTTTCTCCTGAATATATTCAGGAGAAAACGCATACGCCCTTTTTGGCCAAGCAAGCAAGCGGGCAATGCAAATCTGCACTACAAAGAAGTATCACTTCCCACCGGTCAAAAGGGACATCCACAAAATGTGTAAAAACCAGAAAGGCAAGACAGGCCCTGGAGAACAGGGAGCCTTGTTATGCTGATGGGCGGGATGTAAATTGCCAACTGCCTCTCTGGAGGAGTGCATTGTGTTCCCTAAAACAAGTAAAGAACAGAGCTACAGAGCCAAGGGCACTTCCAGTCTAGGGAATATACCTTGGGAAAACTGAAAATCAATAAGAGAGAGCCACCCCAAAATTTAGGGCTGAACTGCTTACAAGGACCTCAACTTGGGTACACCTTAAATATCCCAGGAAATATAAAAATGGTTCAAAAAATCGTGGTACTTACGTACAATGGAATATCCCTCAGCCATGAAATCAATGTCATAAGACCAGTAGCAGCAAAATGGGTGGATTCAGGTACGATGATTCTAAGTGAAATAAGTCACACAGAAAAAGAAACTTATCATAAGATATCACTTAGGAGTATCCTGTAAACATGGCTACACTTGAACTGAGTTAGGAAAGAGAACAGTGTCTCACATTTAGAAAACACTCTTATGCCTGCTTAAGGGGGAAGGAGAGGTGGGGTGATGCATAAAACCAGAGTTTGATATAAGCACAGGTACCGTTCCAAAAACCAACTATGGAATAGACAAGACCTACACCTTCCTCAGTGAAAGGGACTCAAAACCCCATATTTCCCGCAGAGGAATATATTTGACTAGTATGAATCTTAAAACCTATGTATTGATATGTCTCCGTAAGGGAAACAAGTGTGTCTAGACTGGCATAAACATGGCAGCGAGAATCAGCTCAAACCCACTATAAAAAGGAATTTCAAAAACAGAACAAAAAAACTGGGAAATTCTTTACAATTCCTTCAGGGTCTCTGATGAAACCTGGAATGACCCTATCTACAACGACAGCTGGATGTGGCATAAGGCTGGAAACTTGTGACTGAGAGGATTGGTGAGATTGGGTGAGCAAATGCAGACCCTTTAAAGCACAATTGCCTGGAACCCATTTCATGGGTCCCAACTCTCAAAGTTGAAGGGAATATTACTACAGTTATAACATGTACCGGAAACCTAGAGAACGGACACACTGTGAATACGAAAGGTTTCTAAAACTCAATGAATAGTCCCTCTCCTGGTGCTCCGGTTTGACTTTCCATCTGCTTTACTATCAACCTCACAACATGGAGAGACAGAACCTTCAAACTCCTGGTTCGCACAGGTTGCCAATTTGGCAGAGGATGAAAGGGAAGAGGGAGAAGCAATGAGAGAGTAGCTGTTAGGCATTTGGACGGGCATATATCACTGTAATTTCCCGGCAGGAAGAAGAATTATCCAAAGTCTCAGCCACCCACCGGGAACCAGTATAGGTCCTGAACCAAAATTTTGGACTTGCGGTCAGCTCACCAAAAACGAGTTGATAAATGGAGCTCAGGGGCACAGCAATTCACAAACTGGCCGAGTAATAAAGGACAACTATCGTCCAAAAATCTGTTGAGGGAAGGCAACGAGGCGGACGTGAAAGCGAGGCAGAATAGCAGGAAACAGATTTCAAGAGGTACGTTGGAATCACCTTTAAAGCACAGGAAGAGGGGCACAACTTCGACAATGATGCACTTGGCCAAAAAGGGCATATGCGTTTTCTCCTGAATATATTCAGGAGAAAAGGCATACGCCCTTTTTCGGCAAGCAAGCAAGCGGGCAATGCAAATCTGCACTACATTGAAGTATCTCTTCCCACCGGTCATAAGGGACATCCACAAAATGTGTAAAAATCAGAAAGGCAAGACAGGCCCTGGAGAACAGGGAGCCTTGTTATGCTGATGGGCGGGATGTAAATTGCCAACTGCCTCTCTGGAGGAGTGCATTGTGTTCCCTAAAACAAGTAAAGAACAGACCTACAGAGCCAAGGACACTTCCAGTCTAGGGAATATACCTTGGGAAAACTGAAAATCAATAAGACAGAGCCACCCCAAAATTTAGGGCTGCACTGCTTACAAGGACCTCAACTTGGGTACACCTTAAATATCGCAGGAAATATAACAATGGTTCAAAAAATTGTGGTACTTACATACGATGGAATATCCCTCAGCCATGAAATCAATGTCATAAGACCAGTAGCAGCAAAATGGGTGGATTCAGGTACGATGATTCTAAGTGAAATAAGTCACACAGAAAAAGAAACTTATCATAAGATATCACTTATGAAGATCCTGTAAACATGGCTACACTTGAAATGAGTTAGGAAAGAGAACAGTGTCTCACATTTAGAAAACACTCTTATGCCTGCTTAAGGGGGAAGGAGAGGTGCGGTGATGCATAAAACCAGAGTTTGATATAAGCACAGGTACCGTTCCAAAAACCAACTATGGAATAGACAAGACCTACACCTTCCTCAGCGAAAGGGACTCAAAACCCCATATTTCCCACAGAGGAATATATCTGACTAGTAAGAATCTTAAAACATATGTATTGATATGTCTCCGTAAGGGAATCAAGTGTGTCTAGACTGGCATAAACATGGCAACGAGAATCAGCTCAAACCCACTATAAAAAGGAATTTCAAAAACAAAACAAAAAAACTGGGAAATTCTTTACAATTCCTTCAGGGTCTCTGATGAAACCTGGAATGACCCTATCTACAACGACAGCTGGATGTGGCATAAGGAGGGACACTTGGGACTGAGAGGATTGGTGAGATTGGGTGAGCAAATGCAGACCCTTTAAAGCAATAATGCCTGGCACCCATTCCATGGGTCCCAACTCTCCAGGTTGAAGGGAATATTACTAAAGCTATAACATGTACGGGAAACCTAGAGAACGGAGACACTGTGAATACGAAAGGTTTCTAAAACTCAACGAATAGTCCCTCTCCTGGTGCTCCGGTTTGACTTTCCGTCTGCTTTACTATCAACCTCCCAACTTGGAGAGACAGCCCCTTTAACCTCTTGGTTCGCACAGGTTGCCAATTTGGCAGAGGATGAAAGGGAAGAGGGAGAACCAATGAGAGAGTAGCTGTTAGGCATTTGGACAGGCACATATCACTGTAATTTCCCGGCAGGAAGAAGAATTAACCAAATTCTCAGCCGCCCACCGGGAACCAGTATAGGTCCTGAACCAAAATTTTGGACTTGCGGTCAGCTCACCAAAAACGAGTTGAAAAATGGAGCTCAGGGGCACAGCAATTCACAAACTGGCCGAGTAATAAAGGACAACTATCGTCCAAAAATCTGTTGAGGGAAGGCAACGAGGCGGACTTGAAAGTGAGGCAGAATAGCAGGAAACAGATTTCAAGAGGTACGTTGGAATCGCCTTTAAAGCACAGGAAGAGGGGCACAACTTCGACAATGACGCACTTGGCCAAAAAGGGCGTATGCGTTTTCTCCTGAATATATTCAGGAGAAAACGCATACGCCCTTTTTGGCCAAGCAAGCAAGCGGGCAATGCAAATCTGCACTACAAAGAAGTATCACTTCCCACCGGTCAAAAGGGACATCCACAAAATGTGTAAGAACAAGAAAGGCAAGACAGGCCCTGGAGAACAGGGAGCCTTGTTATGCTGATGGGCGGGATGTAAATTGCCAACTGCCTCTCTGGAGGAGTGCATTCTGTTCCCTAAAACAAGTAAAGAACAGAGCTACAGAGCCAAGGGCACTACCAGTCTAGGGAATATACCTTGGGAAAACTGAAAATCAATAAGACAGAGCCACCCCAAAATTTAGGGCTGCACTGCATACAAGGACCTCAACTTGGATACACCTTAAGTATCCCAGAAAATATAAACATGGTTCAAAAAATTGTGGTACTTACGTACGATGGAATATCCCTCAGCCATGAAATCAATGTCATAAGACCAGTAGCAGCAAAATGGGTGGATTCAGGTACGATGATTCTAAGTGAAATAAGTCACACAGAAAAAGAAACATCATAAGATATCACTTATGAAGATCCTGTAAACATGGCTACACTTGAACTGAGTTAGGAAAGAGAACAGTGTCTCACATTTAGAAAACACTCTTATACCTGCTTAAGGGGGAAGGAGAGGTGGGGTGATGCATAAAACCAGAGGTTGATATAAGCACAGGTACCTTTCCAAAAACCAACTATGGAATAGACAAGACCTACACCTTCCTCAGTGAAAGGGACTCAAAACCCCATATTTCCCGCAGAGGAAAATATCTGACTAGTAAGAATCTTAAAACCTATGTATTGATATGTCTCCGTAAGGGAATCAAGTGTGTCTAGACTGGCATAAACATGGCAGCGAGAATCAGCTCAAACCCACTATAAAAAGGAATTTCAAAAACAAAACAAAAAAACTGGGAAATTCTTTACAATTCCTTCAGGGTCTCTGATGAAAGCTGGAATGACCCTATCTACAACGACAGCTGGATGTGGCATAAGGAGGGACACTTGGGACTGAGACGATTGGTGAGATTAGGTGAGCAAATGCAGACCCTTTAAAGCAATAATGCATGGCACCCATTCCATGGGTCCGAACTCTCCAGGTTGAAGGGAATATTACTACAGCTATAACATGTGCGGGAAACCTAGAGAACGGACACACTGTGAATACGAAAGGTTTCTAAAACTCAACGAATAGTCCCTCTCCTGGTGCTCCGGTTTGACTTTCCGTCTGCTTTACTATCAACCTCCCAACTTGGAGAGACAGCCCCTTTAACCTCTTGGTTCGCACAGGTTGCCAATTTGGCAGAGGATGAAAGGGAAGAGGGAGAACCAATGAGAGAGTAGCTGTTAGGCATTTGGACAGGCATATATCACGGTAATTTCCCGGCAGGAAGAAGAATTAACCAAATTCTCAGCCACCCACCGGGAACCAGTATAGGTCCTGAACCAAAATTTTGGACTTGCGGTCAGCTCACCAAAAACGAGTTGAAAAATGGAGCTCAGGGGCACAGCAATTCACAAACTGGCCGAGTAATAAAGGACAACTATCGTCCAAAAATCTGTTGAGGGAAGGCAACGAGGCGGACTTGAAAGCGAGGCAGAATAGCAGGAAACAGATTTCAAGAGGTACGTTGGAATCGCCTTTAAAGCACAGGAAGAGGGGCACAACTTCGACAATGATGCACTTGGCCAAAAAGGGCGTATGCGTTTTCTACTGAATATATTCAGGAGAAAACACATACGCCCTTTTTGGCCAAGCAAGCAAGCGGGCAATGCAAATCTGCACTACAAAGAAGTATCACTTCCCACCGGTCAAAAGGGACATCCACAAAATGTGTAAGAACAAGAAAGGCAAGACAGGCCCTGGAGAACAGGGAGCCTTGTTATGCTGATGGGCGGGATGTAAATTGCCAACTGCCTCTCTGGAGGAGTGCATTCTGTTCCCTAAAACAAGTAAAGAACAGAGCTACAGAGCCAAGGGCACTACCAGTCTAGGGAATATACCTTGGGAAAACTGAAAATCAAAAAGACACAGCCACCCCAAAATTTAGGGCTGCACTGCATACAAGGACCTCAACTTGGATACACCTTAAGTATCCCAGAAAATATAAACATGGTTCAAAAAATTGTGGTACTTACGTACGATGGAATATCCCTCAGCCATGAAATCAATGTCATAAGACCAGTAGCAGCAAAATGGGTGGATTCAGGTACGATGATTCTAAGTGAAATAAGTCACACAGAAAAAGAAACTTATCATAAGATATCACTTATGAAGATCCTGTACACATGGCTACACTTGAACTGAGTTAGGAAAGAGAACAGTGTCTCACATTTAGAAAACACTCTTATACCTGCTTAAGGGGGAAGGAGAGGTGGGGTGATGCATAAAACCAGAGTTTGATATAAGCACAGGTACCGTTCCAAAAACCAACTATGGAATAGACAAGACCTACAACTTCCTCAGTGAAAGGGACTCAAAACCCCATATTTCCCGCAGAGGAAAATATCTGACTAGTAAGAATCTTAAAACCTATGTATTGATATGTCTCCGTAAGGGAATCAAGTGTGTCTAGACTGGCATAAACATGGCAGCGAGAATCAGCTCAAACCCACTATAAAAAGGAATTTCAAAAACAAAACAAAAAAACTGGGAAATTCTTTACAATTCCTTCAGGGTCTCTGATGAAAGCTGGAATGACCCTATCTACAACGACAGCTGGATGTGGCATAAGGAGGGACACTTGGGACTGAGACGATTGGTGAGATTGCGTGAGCAAATGCAGACCCTTTAAAGCAATAATGCATGGCACCCATTCCATGGGTCCGAACTCTCCAGGTTGAAGGGAATATTACTACAGCTATAACATGTGCGGGAAACCTAGAGAACGGACACACTGTGAATACGAAAGGTTTCTAAAACTCAACGAATAGTCCCTCTCCTGGTGCTCCGGTTTGACTTTCCGTCTGCTTTACTATCAACCTCCCAACTTGGAGAGACAACCCCTTTAACCTCTTGGTTCGCACAGGTTGCCAATTTGGCAGAGGATGAAAGGGAAGAGGGAGAACCAATGAGAGAGTAGCTGTTAGGCATTTGGATGGGCACATATCACTGTAACTTCCCGGCAGGAAGAAGAAGTAACCAAATTCTCAGCCACCCACCGGGAACCAGTATAGGTCCTGAACCAAAATTTTGGACTTGCGGTCAGCTCACCAAAAACGAGTTGAAAAATGGAGCTCAGGGGCACAGCAATTCACAAACTGGCCGAATAATAAAGGACAACTATCGTCCAAAAATCTGTTGAGGGAAGGCAACGAGGAGGACTTGAAAGCGAGGCAGAATAGCAGGAAACAGATTTCAAGAGGTACGTTGGAATCGCCTTTAAAGCACAGGAAGAGGGGCACAACTTCGACAATGATGCACTTGGCCAAAAAGGGCGTATGCGTTTTCTCCTGAATATATTCAGGAGAAAACGCATACGCCCTTTTTGGCCAAGCAAGCAAGCGGGCAATGCAAATCTGCACTACAAAGAAGTATCACTTCCCACCGGTCAAAAGGGACATCCACAAAATGTGTAAGAACAAGAAAGGCAAGACAGGCCCTGGAGAACAGGGAGCCTTGTTATGCTGATGGGCGGGATGTAAATTGCCAACTGCCTCTCTGGAGGAGTGCATTCTGTTCCCTAAAACAAGTAAAGAACAGAGCTACAGAGCCAAGGGCACTACCAGTCTAGGGAATATACCTTGGGAAAACCGAAAATCAATAAGACAGAGCCACCCCAAAATTTAGGGCTGCACTGCATACAAGGACCTCAACTTGGATACACCTTAAGTATCCCAGAAAATATAAACATGGTTCAAAAAATTGTGGTACTTACGTACGATGGAATATCCCTCAGCCATGAAATCAATGTCATAAGACCAGTAGCAGCAAAATGGGTGGATTCAGGTACGATGATTCTAAGTGAAATAAGTCACACAGAAAAAGAAACTTATCATAAGATATCACTTATGAAGATCCTGTAAACATGGCTACACTTGAACTGAGTTAGGAAAGAGAACAGTGTCTCACATTTAGAAAACACTCTTATACCTGCTTAAGGGGGAAGGAGAGGTGGGGTGATGCATAAAACCAGAGTTTGATATAAGCACAGGTACCGTTCCAAAAACCAACTATGGAATAAACAGGACCTACACCGTCCTCAGTGAAAGGGACTCAAAACCCCATATTTCCCGCAGAGGAAAATATCTGACTAGTAAGAATCTTAAAACCTATGTATTGATATGTCTCCGTAAGGGAATCAAGTGTGTCTAGACTGGCATAAACATGGCAGCGAGAATCAGCTCAAACCCACTATAAAAAGGAATTTCAAAAACAAAACAAAAAAACTGGGAAATTCTTTACAATTCCTTCAGGGTCTCTGATGAAAGCTGGAATGACCCTATCTACAACGACAGCTGGATGTGGCATAAGGAGGGACACTTGGGACTGAGACGATTGGTGAGATTGGGTGAGCAAATGCAGACCCTTTAAAGCAATAATGCATGGCACCCATTCCATGGGTCCGAACTCTCCAGGTTGAAGGGAATATTACTACAGCTATAACATGTGCGGGAAACCTAGAGAACGGACACACTGTGAATATGAAAGGTTTCTAAAACTCAACGAATAGTCCCTCTCCTGGTGTTCCGGTTTGACTTTCCGTCTGCTTTACTATCAACCTCCCAACTTGGAGAGACAGCCCCTTTAACCTCTTGGTTCGCACAGGTTGACAATTTGGCAGAGGATGAAAGGGAAGAGGGAGAACCATTGAGAGAGTAGCTGTTAGGCATTTGGACGGGCACATATCACTGTAATTTCCCGGCAGGAAGAAGAATTAACCAAATTCTCAGCCACCCACCGGGAACCAGTATAGGTCCTGAACCAAAATTTTGGACTTGCGGTCAGCTCACCAAAAACGAGTTTAAAAATGGAGCTCAGGGGCACAGCAATTCACAAACTGGCCAAGTAATAAAGGACAACTATCGTCCAAAAATCTGTTGAGGGAAGGCAACGAGGCGGACTTGAAAGCGAGGCAGAATAGCAGGAAACAGATTTCAAGAGGTACGTTGGAATCGCCTTTAAATCACAGGAAGAGGGGCACAACTTCGACAATGACGCACTTGGCCAAAAAGGGCGTATGAGTTTTCTCCTGAATATATTCAGGAGAAAACGCATACGCCCTTTTTGGCCAAGCAAGCAAGCGGGCAATGCAAATCTGCACTACAAAGAAGTATCACTTCCCACCGGTGAAAAGGGACATCCACAAAATGTGTAAGAACAAGAAAGGCAAGACAGGCCCTGGAGAACAGGGAGCCTTGTTATGCTGATGGGCGGGATGTAAATTGCCAACTGCCTCTCTGGAGGAGTGCATTCTGTTCCCTAAAACAAGTAAAGAAAAGAGCTACAGAGCCAAGGGCACTACCAGTCTAGGGAATATACCTTGGGATAACTGAAAATCAATAAGACAGAGCCACCCCAAAATTTAGGGCTGCACTGCATACAAGGACCTCAACTTGGATACACCTTAAGTATACCAGAAAATATAAACATGGTTCAAAAAATTGTGGTACTTACGTACGATGGAATATCCCTCAGCCATGAAATCAATGTCATAAGACCAGTAGCAGCAAAATGGGTGGATTCAGGTACGATGATTCTAAGTGAAATAAGTCACACAGAAAAAGAAACTTATCATAAGATATCACTTATGAAGATCCTGTAAACATGGCTACACTTGAACTGAGTTAGGAAAGAGAACAGTGTCTCACATTTAGAAAACACTCTTATACCTGCTTAAGGGGGAAGGAGAGGTGGGGTGATGCATAAAACCAGAGTTTGATATAAGCACAGGTACCATTCCAAAAACCAACTATGGAATAGACAAGACCTACACCTTCCTCAGTGAAAGGGACTCAAAACCCCATATTTCCCGCAGAGGAATATATCTGACTAATAAGAATCTTAAAACCTATATATTGATATGTCTCCGTAAGGGAATCAAGTGTGTCTAGACTGGCATAAACATGGCAGCGAGAATCAGCTCAAACCCACTATAAAAAGGAGTTTCAAAAACAAATCAAAAAACTGGGATATTCTTTACAATTCCTTCAGGGTCTCTGATGAAACCTGGAATGACCCTATCTACAACGACAGCTGGATGTGGCATAAGGCTGGACACTTGGGACTGACAGCATTGGTGAGATTGGGTGAGCAAATGCAGACCCTTTAAAGAACAAATGCCTGGCACCCATTCCATGGGTCCCAACTCTCCAGGTTGAAGGGAATATTACTACACCTATAACATGTACGGGAAACCTAGAGAACGGACACACTGTGAATACGAAAGGTTTCTAAAACTCAACGAATAGTCCCTCTCCTGGTGCTCCGGTTGGACTTTCCATCTCCTTTACTATCAACCTCCCAACTTGGAGAGACAGCCCCTTTAACCTCCTGGTTCGCACACATTGCCAATTTGGCAGAGGATGAAAGAGAAGAGGGAGAACCAATGAGAGAGTAGCTGTTAGGCATTTGGACGGGCACATATCTCTGTAATTTCCCGGCAGGAAGAAGAATTAACCAAAGTCTCAGCCCCCCACCGGGAACCAGCATAGGTCCTGAACCAAAATTTTGGACTTGCGGTCAGCTCACCAAAAACGAGTTGAAAAATGGAGCTCAGGGGCACAGCAATTCACAAACTGGCCGAGTAATAAAGGACAACTATCGTCCAAAAATCTGTTGAGGGAAGGCAACGAGGCGGACTTTAAAGCGAGGCAGAATAGCAGGAAACAGATTTCAAGAGGTACGTTGGAATCGCCTTTAAAGCACAGGAAGAGGGGCACAACTTCAACAATGATGCACTTGGCCAAAATGGGCGTATGCGTTTTCTCCTGAATATATTCAGGAGAAAACGCATACGCCCTTTTTGGCCAAGGAAGCAAGCGGGCAATGCAAATCTGCACTGCAAATAAGTATCAGTTCCCACCGGTCAAAAGGGACATCCACAAAATGTGTAAAAACCCGAAAGGCAAGACAGGCCCTGGAGAACAGGGAGCCTTGTTATGCTGATGGGCGGGATGTAAACTGCCAACTTCCTCTATGGAGGAGTGCATTGTGTTCCCTATAACAAGTAAACAACAGAGCTACAGAGCCAAGGGCACTACCAGTCTAGGGAATATACCTTGGGAAAACTGAAAATCAATAAGACAGAGCCACCCCAAAATTTAGGGCTGCACTGCTTACAAGGACCTCAACTTGGGTACACCTTAAATATCCCAGGAAATATAAAAATGGTTCAGAAAATTGCGGTACTTACGTACGATGGAATATCCCTCAGCCATGAAATCAATGTCATAAGACCAGTAGCAGCAAAATGGGTGGATTCAGGTACGATGATTCTAAGTGAAATAAGTCACACAGAAAAAGAAACTTATCATAAGATATCACTTATGAAGATCCTGTAAACATGGCTACACTTGAACTGAGTTAGGAAAGAGAACAGTGTCTCACATTTAGAAAACACTCTTATGCCTGCTTAAGTGGGAAGGAGAGGTGGGGTGATGCATAAAACCAGAGTTTGATATAAGCACAGGTACCGTTCCAAAAACCAACTATGGAATAGACAAGACCTACACCTTCCTCAGTGAAAGGGACTCAAAACCCCATATTTCCTGCAGAGGAATATATCTGACTAGTAAGAATCTTAAAACCTATGTATTGATATGTCTCCATAAGGGAATCAAGTGTGTCTAGACTGGCATAAACATGGCAGCGAGAATCAGCTCAAACCCACTATAAAAAGGAAATTCAAAAACAAAACAAAAAAACTAGGAAATTCTTTACAATTCCTTCAGGGTCTCTGATGAAACCTGGAATGACCTTATCTACAATGACAGCTGGATGTGGCTAAGGAGGGACACTTGGGACTGAGACGATTGGTGAGATTGGGTGAGCAAATGCAGACCCTTTAAAGCACAAATCCCTGGCACCCATTCCATGGGTCCCAACTCTCCAGGTTGAAGGGAATATTACTACAGCTATAACATGTACGGGAAACCTAGAGAATGGACACACTGTGAATACGAAAGGTTTCTAAAACTCAACGAACAGTCCCTCTCCTGGTGCTCCGGTTTGACTTTCCATCTGCTTTACTATCAACCTCCCAACTTGGAGAGACAGCCCCTTTAACCTCCTGGTTCGCACAGGTTGCCAATTTGGCAGAGGATGAAAGGGAAGAGGGAGAACCAATGAGAGAGTAGCTGTTAGGCATTTGGACGGGCACATATCACTGTAATTTCCCGGCAGGTAGAAGAATTAACCAAAGTATCAGCCACCCACCGGGAACCAGTATAAGTCCCGAACCAAAATTTTGGACTTGCGGTCAGCTCACAAAAAACGAGTTGAAAAATGGAGCTCAGGGGCACAGCAATTCACAAACTGGCCGAGTAAAAAAGGAAAACTATCGTCCAAAAATCTGTTGAGGGAAGGGAACGAGGCGGACTTGAAAGCGAGGCAGAATAGCAGGAAACAGATTTCAAGAGGTACGTTGGAATTGCCTTTAAAGCACAGGAAGAGGGGCACAACTTCGACAATGATGCACTTGGCCAAAAAGGGCGTATGCGTTTTCTCCTGAATATATTCAGGAGAAAACGCATACGCCCTTTTTGGCCAAGCAAGCAAGCGGGCAATGCAAATCTGCACTACAAAGAAGTATCACTTCCCACCGGTCAAAAGGGACATCCACAAAATGTGTAAAAACCAGAAAGGCAAGACAGGCCCTGGAGAACAGGGAGCCTTGTTATGCTGATGGGTGGGATGTAAATTGCCAACGGCCTCTCTGGACGAGTACATTGTGTTCCCTAAAACAAGTAAAGAACAGAGCTACAGAGCCAAGGGCACTTCCAGTCTAGGGAATATACCTTGGGAAAACTGAAAATCAATAAGACACAGCCACCCCAAAAATTAAGGCTGCAATGCATACAAGGACCTCAACTTGGGTACACCTTAAATATCCCAGGAAATATAAAAATGGTTCAAAAAATTGTGGTACTTACGTACGATGGAATATCCCTCAGCCATGAAATCAATGTCATAAGACCAGTAGCAGCAAAATGGGTGGATTCAGGTACGATGATTCTAAGTGAAATAAGTCACACAGAAAAAGAAACTTATCATAAGATATCACTTATGAAGATCCTGTACACATGGCTACACTTGAACTGAGTTAGGAAAGAGAACAGTGTCTCACATTTAGAAAACACTCTTATGCCTGCTTAAGGGGGAAGGAGAGGTGTGGTGATGCATAAAACCAGAGTTTGATATAAGCACAGGTACCGTTCCAAAAACCAACTATGGATTAGACAAGACCTACACCTTCCTCAGTGAAAGGGACTCAAAACCCCATATTTCCCGCAGAGGAATATATCTGACTAGTAAGAATCTTAAAACCTATGTATTGATATGTCTCCGTAAGGGAATCAAGTGTGTCTAGACTGGCATAAACATGGCAGCGAGAATCAGCTCAAACCCACTATAAAAAGGAATTTCAAAAACAAAACAAAAAAACTGGGAAATTCTTTACAATTCCTTCTGGGTCTCTGATGAAACCTGGAATGACCTTATCTACAATGACAGCTGGATGTGGCTAAGGAGGGACACTTGGGACTGAGACGATTGGTGAGATTGGGTGAGCAAATGCAGACCCTTTAAAGCACAAATCCCTGGCACCCATTCCATGGGTCCCAACTCTCCAGGTTGAAGGGAATATTACTACAGCTATAACATGTACGGGAAACCTAGAGAATGGACACACTGTGAATACGAAAGGTTTCTAAAACTCAACGAACAGTCCCTCTCCTGGTGCTCCGGTTTGACTTTCCATCTGCTTTACTATCAACCTCCCAACTTGGAGAGACAGCCCCTTTAACCTCCTGGTTCGCACAGGTTGCCAATTTGGCAGAGGATGAAAGGGAAGAGGGAGAACCAATGAGAGAGTAGCTGTTAGGCATTTGGACGGGCACATATCACTGTAATTTCCCGGCAGGTAGAAGAATTAACCAAAGTATCAGCCACCCACCGGGAACCAGTATAAGTCCCGAACCAAAATTTTGGACTTGCGGTCAGCTCACAAAAAACGAGTTGAAAAATGGAGCTCAGGGGCACAGCAATTCACAAACTGGCCGAGTAAAAAAGGAAAACTATCGTCCAAAAATCTGTTGAGGGAAGGGAACGAGGCGGACTTGAAAGCGAGGCAGAATAGCAGGAAACAGATTTCAAGAGGTACGTTGGAATCGCCTTTAAAGCACAGGAAGAGGGGCACAACTTCGACAATGATGCACTTGGCCAATAAGGGCGTATGCTTTTTGTCCTGAATATATTCAGGAGAAAACGCATACGCCCTTTTTGGCCAAGCAAGCAAGCGGGCAATGCAAATCTGCACTACAAAGAAGTATCACTTCCCACCGGTCAAAAGGGACATCCACAAAATGTGTAAAAACCAGAAAGGCAAGACAGGCCCTGGAGAACAGGGAGCCTTGTTATGTTGATGGGCGGGATGTAAATTGCCAACTGCCTCTCTGGAGGAGTGCATTGTGTTCCCTAAAACAAGTAAAGAACAGAGCTACAGAGCCAAGGGCACTTCCATTCTAGGGAATATACCTTGGGAAATCTGAAAATCAATAAGACAGAGCCACCCCAAAATTTAGGGCTGCACTGCTTACAAGGACCTCAACTTGGGTACACCTTAAATATCCCAGGAAATATAAAAATGGTTCAAAAAATTGTGGTACTTACGTACGATGGAATATCCCTCAGCCATGAAATCAATGTCATAAGACCAGTAGCAGCAAAATGGGTGGATTCAGGTACGATGATTCTAAGAGAAATAAGTCACACAGAAAAAGAAACTTATCATAAGATATCACTTATGAAGATCCTGTACACATGGCTACACTTGAACTGAGTTAGGAAAGAGAACAGTGTCTCACATTTAGAAAAAACTCTTATGCCTGCTGAAGGGGGAAGGAGAGGTGGGGTGATGCATAAAACCAGAGTTTGATATAAGCACACGTACCGTTCCAAAAACCAACTATGGAATAGACAAGACCTACACCTTCCTCAGTGAAAGGGACTCAAAACCCCATATTTCCCGCAGAGGAATATATCTGACTAGTAAGAATCTTAAAACCTATGTATTGATATGTCTCCATAAGGGAATCAAGTGTGTCTAGACTGGCATAAACATGGCAGCGAGAATCAGCTCAAACCCACTATAAAAAGGAATTTCAAAAACAAAACCAAAAAACTGGGAAATTCTTTACAATTCCTTCAGGGTCTCTGATGAAACCTGGAATGACCCTATCTACAACGACAGCTGGATGTGGCATAAGGAGGGACACTTGGGACTGAGACGATTGGTGAGATTGGGTGAGGAAATGCAGACCCTTTAAAGCACAAATGCCTGGCACCCATTCCATGGGTCCCAACTCTCCAGGTTGAAGGGAATATTACTACAGCTATAACATGTACTGGAAACCTAGAGAACGGACACAATGTGAATACGAAAGGTTTCTAAAACTCAACGAATACTCCCTCTCCTGGTGCTCCGGTTTGACTTTCCATCTGCTTTACTATCAATCTCCCAACTTGGAGAGACAACCCCTTTAACCTCCTGGTTCGCACAGTTTGCCAATTTGGCAGAGGATGAAAGGGAAGAGGGAGAACCAATGAGAGAGTAGCTGTTAGGCATTTGGACGGGCACATATCACTCTAACTTCCCGGCAGGAAGAAGAAATAACCAAAGTCTCAGCCCCCCACCGGGAACCAGCATAGGTCCTGAACCAACATTTTGGACTTGAGGTCAGCTCACAAAAAACGAGTTGAAAAATGGAGCTCAGGGGCACAGCAATGCACAAACTGGCCGAGTAATAAAGGACAACTATCGTCCAAAAATCTGTTGAGGGAAGGAAACGAAGCAGAGTTGAAAGCGAGGCAGAATAGCAGGAAACAGATTTCAAGAGGTACGTTGGAATCGCCTTTTTAGCACAGGAAGAGGGGCACAACTTCGACAATGATGCACTTGGCCAATAAGGGCGTATGCATTTTCTCCTGAATATATTCAGGAGAAAATGCATACGCCCTTTTGGCCAAGCAAGCAAGCGGGCAATGCAAATCTGCACTACAAAGAAGTATCACTTCCCACCGGTCAAAAGGGACATCCACAAAATGTGTAAAAACCAGAAAGGCAAGACAGGCCCTGGAGAACATGGAGCCTTGTTATGCTGATGGGCGGGATGTAAATTGCCAACTGCCTCTCTGGAGGAGTGCATTGTGTTCCCTAAAACAAGTAAAGAACAGAGCTACAGAGCCAAGGGCACTTCCAGTCTAGGGAATATACCTTGGGAAAACTGAAAATCAATAATACAGAGCCACCCCAAAATTTAGGGCTGCACTGCTTACAAGGACCTCAACTTGGGTACACCTTAAATACCCCAGGAAATATAAAAATGGTTCAAAAAATTGTGGTACTTACGTACGATGGAATATCCCTCAGCCATGAAATCAATGTCATAAGACCAGTAGAAGCAAAATGGGTGGATTCAGGTACGATGATTCTAAGTGAAATAAGTCACACAGAAAAAGAAACTTATCATAAGATATCACTTATGAAGATTCTGTAAACATGGCTACACTTGAACTGAGTTAGGAAAGAGAACAGTGTCTCACATTTAGAAAACACTCTTATGCCTGCTTAAGGGGGAAGGAGAGGTGGCGTGATGCATAAAACCAGAGTTTGATATAAGCACAGGTACCGTTCCAAAAACCAACTATGGAATAGACAAGACCTACACCTTCCTCAGTGAAAGGGACTCAAAACCCCATATTTCCGGCAGAGGAATATATCTGACTAGTAAGAATCTTAAAACCTATGTATTGATATGTCTCCGTAAGGGAAACAAGTGTGTCTAGACAGGCATAAACATGGCAGCGAGAATCAGCTCAAAACCACTATAAAAAGGAATTTCAAAAACAAAACAAGAAAACTGGGAAATTCTTTACAATTCCTTCAGGGTCTCTGATGAAACCTGGAATGACCCTATCTACAACGACAGCTGGATGTGGCATAAGACTGGACACTTGGGACTGAGAGGATTGGTGAGATTGGGTGCGCAAATGCAGACCCTTTAAAGCACAAATGCTTGGCACCCATTCCATGAGTCCCAACTCTCCAGGTTGAAGGGAATATTAGTACAATTATAACATGTACGGGAAACCTAGAGAACGGACACACTGTGAATACGAACGGTTTCTAAAACTCAACGAATAGTCCCTCTCCTGGTGCTCTGGTTTGACTTTCCATCTGCTTTACTATCAACCTCCCAACTTGGAGAGACAGCCCCTTTAACCTCCTGGTTCGCACATGTTGCCAATTTGGCAGAGGATGAAAGGGAAGAGGGAGAACCAATGAGACAGTAGCTGTTAGGCATTTGGACGGGCACATATCACTGTAATTTCCCGGCAGGAAGAAGAATTAACCAAAGTCTCAGCCACCCACCTGGAACCAGTATAGGTCCTGAACCAAAATTTTGGACTTGCGGTCAGCTCACCAAAAACGAGTTGAAAAATGGAGCTCAGGGGCACAGCAATTCACAAACTGGCCGAGTAATAAAGGACAACTATCGTCCAAAAATCTGTTGAGGGAAGGCAACGAGGCGGACTTGAAAGCGAGGCAGAATAGCAGGAAACAGATTTCAAGAGGTACGTTGGAATCGCCTTTAAAGCACAGGAAGAGGGGCACAACTTCGACAATGATGCACTTGGCCAAAAAGGGCGTATGCTTTTTGTCCTGAATATATTCAGGAGAAAACGCATACGCCCTTTTTGGCCAAGCAAGCAAGCGGGCAATGCAAATCTGCACTACAAAGAAGTATCACTACCCACCGGTCAAAAGGGACATCCACAAAATGTGTAAAAACCAGAAAGGCAAGACAGGCCCTGGAGAACAGGGAGCCTTGTTATGTTGATGGGCGGGATGTAAATTGCCAACTGCCTCTCTGGAGGAGTGCATTGTGTTCCCTAAAACAAGTAAAGAACAGAGCTACGAGCCAAGGGCACTTCCATTCTAGGGAATATACCTTGGGAAATCTGAAAATCAATAAGACAGAGCCACCCCAAAATTTAGGGCTGCACTGCTTACAAGGACCTTAACTTGGGTACACCTTAAATATCCCAGGAAATATAAAAATGGTTCAAAAAATTGTGGTACTTACGTACGATGGAATATCCATCAGCCATGAAATCAATGTCATAAGACCAGTAGCAGCAAAATGGGTGGATTCAGGTACGATGATTCTAAGTGAAATAAGTCACACAGAAAAAGAAACTTATCATAAGATATCACTTATGAAGATCCTGTACACATGGCTACACTTGAACTGAGTTAGGAAAGAGAACAGTGTCTCACATTTAGAAAACACTCTTATGCCTGCTTAAGGGGGAAGGAGAGGTGGGGTGATGCATAAAACCAGAGTTTGATATAAGCACACGTACCGTTCCAAAAACCAACTATGGAATAGACAAGACCTACACCTTCCTCAGTGAAAGGGACTCAGAACCCCATATTTCCCGCAGAGGAATATATCTGACTAGTAAGAATCTTAAAACCTATGTATTGATATGTCTCCATAAGGGAATCAAGTGTGTCTAGACTGGCATAAACATGGCAGCGAGAATCAGCTCAAACCCACTATAAAAAGGAATTTCAAAAACAAAACCAAAAAACTGGGAAATTCTTTACAATTCCTTCAGGGTCTCTGATGAAACCTGGAATGACCCTATCTACAACGACAGCTGGATGTGGCATAAGGAGGGACACTTGGGACTGAGAGGATTGGTGAGATTGGGTGAGCAAATGCAGACCCTTTAAAGCACAAATGCCTGGCACCCATTCCATGGGTCCCAACTCTCCAGGTTGAAGGGAATATTACTACAGCTATAACATGTACGGGAAACCTAGAGAACGGACACACTGTGAATACGAAAGGTTTCTAAAACTCAACGAATAGTCCCTCTCCTGGTGCTCCACTTTGACTTTACATCTGCTTTACTATCAACCTCCCAACTTGGAGAGACAGCCCCTTTAACCTCCTGGTTCGCACAGGTTGCCTATTTGGCAGAGGATGAAAGGGAAGAGGGAGAACCAATGAGAGAGTAGCTGTTAGGCATTTGGACGGGCACATATCACTGTAATTTCCCGGCAGGAAGAAGAATTAACCAAAGTCTCAGCTACCCACCGGGAACCAGTATAGGTCCTGAACCAAAATTTTGGACTTGCGGTCAGCTCACAAAAAACGAGTTGAAAAATGGAACTCAGGGGCACAGCAATTCACAAACTGGCCGAGTAATAAAGGACAACTATCGTCCAAAAATCTGTTGAGGGAAGGCAACGAGGCGGACTTTAAAGCGAGGCAGAATAGCAGGAAACAGATTTCAAGAGGTACGTTGGAATCGCCTTTAAAGCAGTGGAAGAGGGGCACAACTTCGACAATGATGCACTTGGCCAAAAAGGGCGTATGTGTTTTCTCCTGAATATATTCAGGAGAAAACGCATACGCCCTTTTTGGCCAAGCAAGCAAGCGGGCAATGCAAATCTGCACTACAAAGAAGTATCACTTCCCACCGGTCGAAAGGGACATCCACAAAATGTGTAAAAACCAGAAAGGCAAGACAGGCCCTGGAGAACAGGGAGCCTTGTTATGCTGGTGGGCGGGATGTAAATTGCCATCTGCCTCTCTGTAGGAGTGCATTGTGTTCCCTAAAACAAGTAAAGAACAGAGCTACAGAGCCAAGGGCACTTCCAGTCTAGGGAATATACCTTGGGAAATCTGAAAATCAATAAGACAGAGCCACCCCAAAATTTAGGGCTGCACTGCTTACAAGGACCTCAACTTGGGTACACCTTAAATATCCCAGGAAATATAAAAATGGTTCAAAAAATTGTGGTACTTACGTACGATGGAATATCCCTCAGCCATGAAATCAATGTCATAAGACCAGTAGCAGCAAAATGGGTGCATTCAGGTACGATGATTCCAAGTGAAATAAGTCACAAAGAAAAAGAAACTTATCATAAGAAATCACTTATGAAGATCCTGTAAACATGGCTACACATGAACTGAGTTAGGAAAGAGAACAGTGTCTCACATGTAGAAAACACTCTTATGCCTGCTTAAGGGGGAAGGAGAGGTGGGGTGATGCATAAAACCAGAGTTTGATATAAGCACAGGTACCGTTCCAAAAACCAACTATGGAATAGACAAGACCTACACCTTCCTCAGTGAAAGTGACTCAAAACCCCATATTTCCCGCAGAGGAATATATCTGACTAGTAAGAATCTTAAAACCTATGTATTGATATGTCTCCGTAAAGGAATCAAGTGTGTCTATACTGGCATAAACATGGCAGCGAGACTCAGCTTAAACCCACTATAAATAGGAATTTCAAAAACAAAACAAAAAAACTGGGAAATTCTTTACAATTCCTTCAGGGTCCCTGATGAAACCTTGAATGACCCTATCTACAACGACAGCTGGATGTGGCATAAGGAAGGACACTTGGGACTGAGAGGTTTGGTGAGATTGGGTGAGCAAATGCAGACCCTTTAAATCACAAATGCCAGGCACCCATTCCATGGGCCCGAACTCTCCAGGTTGAAGGGAATATTACTACAGCTATAACATGTACGGGAAACCTAGAGAACGGACACACTGTGAATACGAAAGGTTTCTAAAACTCAACGAATAGTCCCTCTCCTGGTGCTCCGGTTTGACTTTCCATCTGCTATACTATCAACCTCCCAACTTGGAGAGACAGCCCCTTTAACCTCCTAGTTCACACAGGTTGCCAATTTGGAAGAGGATGAAAGGTAAGAGGGAGAACCAATGAGAGAGTAGCTGTTAGGCATTTGGAAGGGCACATATCACTGTAATTTCCGGCAGGAAGAAGAATTAACCAAAGTCTCAGCCACCCACCGGGAAGCAGTATAGGTCCTGAACCAAAATTTTGGACTTGCGGTCAGCTCACCAAAAACGAGTTGAATAATGGAGCTCAGGGGCACAGCAATTCACAAACTGGCCGATTAATAAAGGACAACTATCGTCCAAAAATCTGTTGAGGGTAGGCAACGAGGAAGACTTGAAAGCGAGGCAGAATAGCAGGAAACAGATTTCAAGAGGTACATTGGAATCGCCTTTAAAGCACAGGAAGAGGGGCACAACTTCGACAATGATGCCCTTGGCCAAAAAGGGCGTATGCGTTTTCTCCTGAATATATTCAGGAGAAAACGCATACGCCCTTTTTGGCCAAGCAAGCAAGCGGGCAATGCAAATCTGCACTACAAAGAAGTATCACTTCCCACCGGTCAAAAGGGACATCCACAAAATGTGTAAAAACCAGAAAGGCAAGACACGCCCTGGAGAACAGGGAGCCTTGTTATGCTGATGGGCGGGATGTAAATTGCCAACTGCCTCTCTGGAGGAGTGCATTGTGTTCCCTGAAACAAGTAAACAACAGAGCTACAGAGCCAAGGGCACTTCCAGTCTAGGGAATATACCTTGGGAAAACTGAAAATCAATAAGACAGAGCCACCCCAAAATTTAGGGCTGCACTGCTTACAAGGACCTCAACTTGGGTACACCTTAAATATCCCAGGAAATATAAAAATGGTTCAAAAAATTGTGGTACTTACATACGATGGAATATCCCTCAGCGATGAAATCAATGTCATAAGACCAGTAGCAGCAAAATGGGTGGATTCAGGTACGATGATTCTAAGTGAAATAAGTCACACAGAAAAAGTAACTTATCATAAGATATCACTTATGAAGATCCTGTAAACATGGCTACACTTGAAATGAGTTAAGAAAGAGAACAGAGTCTCACATTTAGAAAACACTCTTATGCCTGCTTAAGGGGGAAGGAGAGGTGGGGTGATGCATAAAACCAGAGTTTGATATAAGCACAGGTACCGTTCCAAAAACCAACTATGGAATAGACAAGACCTACACCTTCCTCAGTGAAAGGGAGTCAAAACCCCATATTTCCCACAGAGGAATATATCTGACTAGTAAGAATCTTAAAACCTATGTATTGATATGACTCCGTATGGGAATCAAGTGTGTCTAGGCTGGCATAAACATGGCAGCGGGAATCAGCTCAAACCCACTATAAAAAGGAATTTCAAAAACAAAACAAAAAAAACTGGGAAATTATTCTCCAATTCCTTCAGGGTCTCTGATGAAACCTGGAATGACCCTATCTACAATGACAGCTGGATGTGGCATAAGGCTGGACACTTGGGACTGAGAGGATTGGAGAGATTGGGTGAGCAAATGTAGACCCTTTAAAGCAATAATGCAAGGCACCCATTCCATGGGTCCCAACTCTCCAGGTTGAAGGGAATATTACTACAGTTATAACATGTACGGGAAACCTAGAGAACGGACACACTGTGAATACGAAAGGTTTCTAAAACTCAACGAATAGTCCCTCTCCTGTTGCTCCGGTTTGTCTTTCCATCCGCTTTACTATCAATCTCCCAACTTGGAGAGACAGCCCCTTTAACTTCCTGGTTCGCACAGGTTGCCTATTTGGCAGAGGATGAAAGGGAAGAGGGAGAACCAATGAGAGAGTAGCTGTTAGGCATTTGGATGGGCACATATCACTCTAACTTCCCGCCAGGAAGAAGAATTAAACAAAGTCTCAGCCCCCCACCGGGAACCAGCATAGGTTCTGAACCAAAATTTTGGACTGGCGGTCAGCTCACAAAAAACGATTTGAAAAATGGAGCTCAGGGGCACAGCAATATCACAAATTGGCCAAGTAATAAAGGACAAGTATCGTCCAAAAATCTGTTTAGGGAAGGCAACGAGGCCGACTTGAAAGCGAGGCAGAATAGCAGGAAACAGATTTCAAGAGGTACGTTGGAATCGCCTTTAAAGCACAGGAAGAGGGGCACAACTTCGACAATGATGCACTTGGCCAAAAAGGGCGTATGCGTTTTCTCCTGAATATATTCAGGAGAAAACGTATACGCCCTTTTTAGCCAAGCAAGCAAGCGGGCAATGCAAATCTGCACTACAAAGAAGTATCACTTCCCACCGGTCAAAAGGGACATCCACAAGATGTGTAAAAACCAGAAAGGCAAGACAGGCCTTGGAGAACAGGGAGCCTTGTTATGCTGATGGGGGGGATGTAACTTGCCAACTGCCTCTCTGGAGCAGTGCATTGTTTTCCCTAAACCAAGTAAACAACAGAGCTACAGAGCCAAGGGCACTTCCAGTCTAGGGAATATACCTTGGGAAAACTGAAAATCAATAAGCCAGAGCCACCCCAAAATTTAGGGCTGCACTGCTTACAAGGACCTCAACTTGGGTACACCTTAAATATCCCAGGAAATATAAAAATGGTTCAAAAAATTGTGGTAATTACGTACGATGGAATATCCCTCAGGCATGAAATCAATGTCATAAGACCAGTAGCAGCAAAATGGGTGGATTCAGGTACGATGATTCTAAGTGAAATAAGTCACACAGAAAAAGAAACTTATCATAAGATAGCACTTATGAAGATCCTGTAAACATGGCTACACTTGAACTGAGTTAGGAAAGAGAACAGTGTCTCACATTTAGAAAACACTCTTATGCCTGCTTAAGGGGGAAGGAGAGGTGGGGTGATGCATAAAACCAGAGTTTGATATAAGCACAGGTACCGTTCCAAAAACCAACTATGGAATAGGCAAGACCTACACCTTCCTCAGTGAAAGGGACTCAAAACCCCATATTTCCCGCAGAGGAATATATCTGACTAGTAAGAATCTTAAAAACTATGTATTGATATGTCTCCATAAGGGAATCAAGTGTGTCTAGACTGGCATAAACATGGCAGCGAGCATCAGCTCAAACCCACTATAAAAAGGAATTACAAAAACAAAACAAAAAAACTGGGAAATTCTTTACAATTCCTTCAGGGTCTCTGATGAAACCTGGAATGACCCTATGTACAACGACAGCTGGATGTGGCATAAGGCTGGACACTTGGGACTGAGAGGATTGGTGAGATTGGGTGAGCAAATGCAGACCCTTTAAAGCACAAATGCCTGGCACCCATTCCATGGGTCCCAACTCTGCAGGTTAAAGGGAATATTCCTACAGCTATAACATGTACGGGAAACCTAGAGAACGGACACACTGTGAATACGAAAGGTTTCTAAAACTCAACGTATAGTCCCTCTCCTGGTGCTCGGGTTTGACTTTCCATCTGCTTTACTATCAACCTCCCAACTTGGAGAGACAGCCCCTTTAACCTCCTGGTTCGCACAGGTTGCCAATTTGGCAGAGGATGAAAGGGATGAGGGAGAACTAATGAGAGAGTAGCTCTTAGGCATTTGGACGGGCACATGTCACTCTAATTTCCCGGCAGGAGGAAGGATTAACCAAAGCCTCAGCCACACACCGGGAACCAGTGTAGGTCTTGAACCAAACTTTTGGACTTGCGGTCAGCTCACAAAAAACGAGTTGAATAATGGAACTCAGGGGCACAGCAATTCACAAACTGACAGAGTAATAAATGACAACTATCGTCCAAAAATCTGTTGAGGGAAGGCAACGAGGTGGACTTGAAAGCTAGGCAGAATAGCAAGAAACAGATTTCAAGAGGTACGTTGGAATCTCATTTAAAGCACAGGATGAGGTGCACAACTTCAACAATGGTGCACTTGGGCAAAAAGGGCGTATGCGTTTTCTCCTGAATATATTCAGGAGAAAACGCATACGCCCTTTTTGGCCAAGCAAGCAAGCGTGAAATGCAAATCTGCACTACAAAGAAGTATCACTTCTAACCGGTCAAAGGGGCATGGACAAAGTGTGTAAAATCCAGAAAGGCAAGACAGGCCCTGGAGAACAGGGAGCTTTGTTATGCTGATGGGCGGGATGTAAATTGCCAACTGCCTCTCTGGAGGAGTGCACTGTGTTCCCTAAAACAAGTAAACAACAGAGCTACAGAGCCAAGGGCACTTCCACTCTAAGGAATATAACATGGGAAAACTGAAAATCAATAAGACAGAGCCACCCCAAAATTTAGGGCTGCACTGCTTACAAGGACCTCAACTTGGGTACACCTTAAATATCCCAGGAAATATAAAAATGGTTCAAAAAATTGTGGTACTTCCATAAGATGGAATATCCCTCAGCCATGAAATCAATGTCATAAGACCAGTAGCAGCAAAATGGGTGGATTCAGGTACGATGATTCTAAGTGAAATAAGTCACACAGAAAAAGTAACTTATCATAAGATATCACTTATGAAGATCCTGTAAACATGGCTACACTTGAACTCAGTTAGGAAAGAGAACAGATTCACACATTTAGAAAACACTCTTATGGCTGCTTAAGGGGGAAGGAGAGGTGGGGTGATGCATAAAACCAGAGTTTGATATAAGCACAGGTACCGTTCCAAAAACCAACTAAGGAATAGACAAGAACTACACATTCCTCAGTGAAAGGGACTCAAAACCCCATATTTCCCACAAAGGAATATATCTGACTAGTAAGAATCTTAAAACCTATGTATTGATATCTCTCCGTAGCGAATCAAGTCTGTCTAGACTGGCATAAACATGGCAGCGTAATCAGCTCAAACCCACTATAAAAAGGAATTACAAAAACTAAGCAAAACTAAAATGGAAATTCTTCACAATTCCTTCATGGTCTCTGATGAAACCTGGAATTACCCTATCTACAATGACAGCTGGATGTGGCATAAGTCTGGACACTTGGGACTGAGAGGATTGGTGAGATTGGGTGAGCAAATGCAGACCCTTTAAAGCAATAATTCGTGGCACCCATTCCATGGGTCCCAACTCTCCAGGTTGAAGGGAATATTACTACAGCTATAACATGTACGGGAAACCTAGAGCATGGACACACTGTGAATACGAAAGGTTTCTAAAACTCAACGAATAGTCCCTCTCCTGGTGCTCCCATTTGACTTTCCAACTGCTTTACTATCAATCTCCCAACTTGGAGAGACAGCCCCTTTAACCTACTGCTTCGAACAGGATGCCAGTTTGGCTGAGGATGAAAGTGAAGAGGGAGAACCAATGAGAGAGTAGCTGTTAGGCATTTGGACGGGCAAATGTGAATCTAATTTCCCAGCAGGAAGAATAATTAACCAAAGTCTCAGCGCCCCATCGGAAACCAGTATAGGTCCTGAACCAAAATTTTGGACTTGCGGGTCAGCTCACAAAAAACGAGTAGAATAATGGAGCTCAGGGCACAGCAATTCACAAACTGGCCGAGTAATAAAGGACAACTATCGTCCAAAAATCTGGTGAGGGAAGGCAACGAGGCAGACATGAAAGCGAGGCAGAATAGCAGGAAACAGATTTCAAGAGGTACGTAGGAATCGCGTTTGAAGCACAGAAAGAGGGTCAAAATTTCAAAATGATGCACTTGGCCAAATGGGGCGTATGTGTTTTCTCATGAATATATTCAGGAGAAAACGCATACGCCCTTTTTGGCCAAGCAAGCAGGCGGGCAATGAAAATCTGCACTACAAAGAAGTATCACTTTCCACAGGTCTAAAAGGACATCCACAAAATGTGTAAAAACCAGAAAGGCAAAACAGGCCCTGGAGAACAGGGAGTCTTGTTATGCTGATTGGCGGGATGTAAATTGCCACCTGCCTCTCTGGAGGAGTGCATTGTGTTCCCTAAAACAAGTAAACAACAGAGCTACAGAGCCAAGGGCACTTCCAGTCTACGGAATATACCTTGGGAAATCTGAAAATCAATAAGACAGATACACCCCAAAATTTAGGGCTGCACTGCTTAGAAAAACCTCAACTTCTGTACACCTTAAATATCCCAGGAAATATAAAAATGGTTCAAAAAATTGTGGTACTTCCGTACGATGGAATATCCCTCAGCCATGCAATCAATGGCATAAGACCAGTAGCAGCAAAATGAGTGGATTGATGTATGATGCTTCTAAGTGAAATAAGTCACACAGAAAAAGAAACTTAAATTAAAATATCACTTATGAAGATCCTGTAAACATGGCTACACTTGAACTCAGTTAGGAAAGAGAACAGAGTGTCACCTTTGGAAAACACTCCTATGCCTGCTTAAGGGGGAAGGAGAGGTGGGGTGATGCATAAAACCAGAGTTTGAAATAAGCACAGGTACCGTTCCAAAAACCATCTATTGAATAGACAAGACCTACACCTTCCTCAGTGAAAGGGACTCAAAACCCCGTATTTCCCGCAGAGGAATATATCTCACTAGTAAGAATCTTAAAACCTATGTATTGATATGTCTCCATAAGGGAATCAAGTGTGTCTAGACTGGCATAAACATGGCAGCGAGAATCAGCTCAAACCCTCTCTAAAAAGGAATTTCATAAACAAAACGAAAAAACTGGGAAATTCTTTACAATTCCTTCAGGGTCTCTGATGAAACCTGGAATGACCCTATCTACAACGACAGCTGGATGTGGCATAAGGCTGGACACTTGGGACTGAGAGGATTGGTGAGATTGGGTGAGCAAATGCAGACCCTTTAAAGCACCAATGCCTGGTACACATTCCATGGGTCCCAACTCTCCAGGTTGAAGGGAATATTACTACCGCTGTAACATGTATGGGAAACCTAGAGAACGGACACACTGTGAATACGAAAGGTTTCTAAAACTCAACGAATTGTCCCTCTCCTGGTGCTCCGGTTTGACTTTCCATCTGCTTTACTATCAACCTCCCAACTTGGACAGACAGACCTTTAACCTCCTGGTTCGCACACGTTGCCAATTTGGCAGAGGATGAAAGGTAAGAGGGAGAACCAATGAGAGAGTAGCTGTTAGGCATTTGGACGGGCATATATCACTGTAATTTCCCGGCAGGAAGAAGAATTAACCAAGGTCTCAGCCACCCACCGGGAACCAGTATAGGTCCTGAACAAAATTTTGGACTTGCGGTCAGCTCACCAAAAACGAGTTGAAAAATGGAGCTCAGGGGCACAGCAATTCACAAACTGGCCGAGTATTAAAGGACAGCTATCTTCCAAAATTCTGTTGAGGGAAGGCAACGAGGCGGACTTGAAAGCGAGGCAGAATAGCAGGAAACAGATTTCAAGAGGTCCGTTGGAATCGCCTTTAAAGCACAGGAAGAGGGGCACAATTTCGACAATGATGCACTTGGCCAAAAAGGGCGTATGCGTTTTCTCCTGAATATATTCAGGAGAAAACGCATACGCCCTATTTGGCCAAGCAAGAAAGCCGGCAATGCAAATCTGAACTACAAAGAAGTATCACTTCCCACCGGTCAAAAGGGACATCCACAAAAATGTGTAAAAACCAGAAAGGCAAGACAGGCCCTGGAGAACAGGTAGCCTTGTTATGCTGATAAGGGATGTAAATTGCCAACTGCCTCTCTGGAGGAGTGCATTGTGTTCCCTAAAACAAGTAATCAACAGAGCTACAGATCCAAGGGCACTTCCAGTCTAGGGAATATACCTTGGGAAAACTGAAAATCAATAAGACAGAGCCACCCCAAAATTTATGGCTGCACTGCTTACAAGGACCTCAATTTGGGTACACCTTAAATATCCCAGGAAATATAAAAATGGTTCAAAAAATTGTGGTACTTACGTACGATGGAATATCCCTCAGCCATGAAATCAATGTCATAAGACCAGTAGCAGCAAAATGGGTGGATTCCGGTACGATGATCCAAAGTGAAATAAGTCACACAGAAAAAGAAACTTATCATAAGATATCACTTATGAAGATCCTGTAAACATGGCTACACTTGAACTGAGTTAGGAAAGAGAACAGTGTCTCACATTTAGAAAACACTCTTATGCCTGCTTAAGTGGGAAGGAGAGGTGGGGTGATGCATAAAACCAGAGTTTGATATAAGCACAGGTACCGTTCCAAAAACCAACTATGGAATAGACAAGACCTACACCTTCCTCAGTGAAAGGGACTCAAAACCCCATATTTCCTGCAGAGGAATATATCTGACTAGTAAGAATCTTAAAACCTATGTATTGATATGTCTCCATAAGGGAATCAAGTGTGTCTAGACTGGCATAAACATGGCAGCGAGAATCAGCTCAAACCCACTATAAAAAGGAAATTCAAAAACAAAACAAAAAAACTAGGAAATTCTAACAATTCCTTCAGGGTCTCTGATGAAACCTGGAATGACCTTATCTACAATGACAGCTGGATGTGGCTAAGGAGGGACCCTTGGGACTGAGACGATTGGTGAGATTGGGTGAGCAAATGCAGACCCTTTAAAGCACAAATCCCTGGCACCCATTCCATGGGTCCCAACTCTCCAGGTTGAAGGGAATATTACTACAGCTATAACATGTACGGGAAACCTAGAGAATGGACACACTGTGAATACGAAAGGTTTCTAAAACTCAACGAACAGTCCCTCTCCTGGTGCTCCGGTTTGACTTTCCATCTGCTTTACTATCAACCTCCCAACTTGGAGAGACAGCCCCTTTAACCTCCTGGTTCGCACAGGTTGCCAATTTGGCAGAGGATGAAAGGGAAGAGGGAGAACCAATGAGAGAGTAGCTGTTAGGCATTTGGACGGGCACATATCACTGTAATTTCCCGGCAGGTAGAAGAATTAACCAAAGTATCAGCCACCCACCGGGAACCAGTATAAGTCCCGAACCAAAATTTTGGACTTGCGGTCAGCTCACAAAAAACGAGTTGAAAAATGGAGCTCAGGGGCACAGCAATTCACAAACTGGCCGAGTAATAAAGGACAACTACCGTCCAAAAATCTGTTGAGGGAAGGCAACGAGGCGGACTTGAAAGCGAGGCAGAATAGCAGGAAACAGATTTCAAGAGGTACGTTGGAATCGCCTTTAAAGCACAGGAAGAGGGGCACAACTTCGACAATGATGCACTTGGCCAAAAAGGGCGTATGCGTTTTCTCCTGAATATATTCAGGAGAAAACGCATATGCCCTTTTTGGCCAAGCAAGCAAGCGGGCAATGCAAATCTGCACTACAAAGAAGTATCACTTCCCACCGGTCAAAAGGGACATCCACAAAATGTGTAAAAACCAGAAAGGCAAGACAGGCCCTGGAGAACAGGGAGCCTTGTTATGCTGATGGGTGGGATGTAAATTGCCAACGGCCTCTCTGGACGAGTACATTGTGTTCCCTAAAACAAGTAAAGAACAGAGCTACAGAGCCAAGGGCACTTCCAGTCTAGGGAATATACCTTGGGAAAACTGAAAATCAATAAGACACAGCCACCCCAAAAATTAAGGCTGCACTGCATACAAGGACCTCAACTTGGGTACACCTTAAATATCCCAGGAAATATAAAAATGGTTCAAAAAATTGTGGTACTTACGTACGATGGAATATCCCTCAGCCATGAAATCAATGTCATAAGACCAGTAGCAGCAAAATGGGTGGATTCAGGTACGATGATTCTAAGTGAAATAAGTCACACAGAAAAAGAAACTTATCATAAGATATCACTTATGAAGATCCTGTACACATGGCTACACTTGAACTGAGTTAGGAAAGAGAACAGTGTCTCACATTTAGAAAACACTCTTATGCCTGCTTAAGGGGGAAGGAGAGGTGTGGTGATGCATAAAACCAGAGTTTGATATAAGCACAGGTACCGTTCCAAAAACCAACTATGGAATAAACAGGACCTACACCGTCCTCAGTGAAAGGGACTCAAAACCCCATATTTCCCGCAGAGGAATATATCTGACTAGTAAGAATCTTAAAACCTATGTATTGATATGTCTCCGTAAGGGAATCAAGTGTGTCTAGACTGGCATAAACATGGCAGCGAGAATCAGCTCAAACCCACTATAAAAAGGAATTTCAAAAACAAAACAAAAAAACTGGGAAATTCTTTACAATTCCTTCAGGGTCTCTGATGAAACCTGGAATGACCTTATCTACAATGACAGCTGGATGTGGCTAAGGAGGGACACTTGGGACTGAGACGATTGGTGAGATTGGGTGAGCAAATGCAGACCCTTTAAAGCACAAATCCCTGGCACCCATTCCATGGGTCCCAACTCTCCAGGTTGAAGGGAATATTACTACAGCTATAACATGTACGGGAAACCTAGAGAATGGACACACTGTGAATACGAAAGGTTTCTAAAACTCAACGAACAGTCCCTCTCCTGGTGCTCCGGTTTGACTTTCCATCTGCTTTACTATCAACCTCCCAACTTGGAGAGACAGCCCCTTTAACCTCCTGGTTCGCACAGGTTGCCAATTTGGCAGAGGATGAAAGGGAAGAGGGAGAACCAATGAGAGAGTAGCTGTTAGGCATTTGGACGGGCCCATATCACTGTAATTTCCCGGCAGGTAGAAGAATTAACCAAAGTATCAGCCACCCACCGGGAACCAGTATAAGTCCCGAACCAAAATTTTGGACTTGCGGTCAGCTCACAAAAAACGAGTTGAAAAATGGAGCTCAGGGGCACAGCAATTCACAAACTGGCCGAGTAAAAAAGGAAAACTATCGTCCAAAAATCTGTTGAGGGAAGGGAACGAGGCGGACTTGAAAGCGAGGCAGAATAGCAGGAAACAGATTTCAAGAGGTACGTTGGAATCGCCTTTAAAGCACAGGAAGAGGGGCACAACTTCGACAATGATGCACTTGGCCAATAAGGGCGTATGCTTTTTGTCCTGAATATATTCAGGAGAAAACGCATACGCCCTTTTTGGCCAAGCAAGCAAGCGGGCAATGCAAATCTGCACTACAAAGAAGTATCACTTCCCACCGCTCAAAAGGGACATCCACAAAATGTGTAAAAACCAGAAAGGCAAGACAGGCCCTGGAGAACAGGGAGCCTTGTTATGTTGATGGGCGGGATGTAAATTGCCAACTGCCTCTCTGGAGGAGTGCATTGTGTTCCCTAAAACAAGTAAAGAACAGAGCTACAGAGCCAAGGGCACTTCCATTCTAGGGAATATACCTTGGGAAATCTGAAAATCAATAAGACAGAGCCACCCCAAAATTTAGGGCTGCACTGCTTACAAGGACCTCAACTTGGGTACACCTTAAATATCCCAGGAAATATAAAAATGGTTCAAAAAATTGTGGTACTTACGTACGATGGAATATCCCTCAGCCATGAAATCAATGTCATAAGACCAGTAGCAGCAAAATGGGTGGATTCAGGTACGATGATTCTAAGAGAAATAAGTCACACAGAAAAAGAAACTTATCATAAGATATCACTTATGAAGATCCTGTACACATGGCTACACTTGAACTGAGTTAGGAAAGAGAACAGTGTCTCACATTTAGAAAACACTCTTATGCCTGCTGAAGGGGGAAGGAGAGGTGGGGTGATGCATAAAACCAGAGTTTGATATAAGCACACGTACCGTTCCAAAAACCAACTATGGAATAGACAAGACCTACACCTTCCTCAGTGAAAGGGACTCAAAACCCCATATTTCCCGCAGAGGAATATATCTGACTAGTAAGAATCTTAAAACCTATGTATTGATATGTCTCCATAAGGGAATCAAGTGTGTCTAGACTGGCATAAACATGGCAGCGAGAATCAGCTCAAACCCACTATAAAAAGGAATTTCAAAAACAAAACCAAAAAACTGGGAAATTCTTTACAATTCCTTCAGGGTCTCTGATGAAACCTGGAATGACCCTATCTACAACGACAGCTGGATGTGGCATAAGGAGGGACACTTGGGACTGAGACGATTGGTGAGATTGGGTGAGGAAATGCAGACCCTTTAAAGCACAAATGCCTGGCACCCATTCCATGGGTCCCAACTCTCCAGGTTGAAGGGAATATTACTACAGCTATAACATGTACTGGAAACCTAGAGAACGGACACAATGTGAATACGAAAGGTTTCTAAAACTCAACGAATACTCCCTCTCCTGGTGCTCCGGTTTGACTTTCCATCTGCTTTACTATCAATCTCCCAACTTGGAGAGACAACCCCTTTAACCTCCTGGTTCGCACAGTTTGCCAATTTGGCAGAGGATGAAAGGGAAGAGGGAGAACCAATGAGAGAGTAGCTGTTAGGCATTTGGACGGGCACATATCACTCTAACTTCCCGGCAGGAAGAAGAAATAACCAAAGTCTCAGCCCCCCACCGGGAACCAGCATAGGTCCTGAACCAACATTTTGGACTTGAGGTCAGCTCACAAAAAACGAGTTGAAAAATGGAGCTCAGGGGCACAGCAATGCACAAACTGGCCGAGTAATAAAGGACAACTATCGTCCAAAAATCTGTTGAGGGAAGGAAACGAAGCGGAGTTGAAAGCGAGGCAGAATAGCAGGAAACAGATTTCAAGAGGTACGTTGGAATCGCCTTTTTAGCACAGGAAGAGGGGCACAACTTCGACAATGATGCACTTGGCCAATAAGGGCGTATGCATTTTCTCCTGAATATATTCAGGAGAAAATGCATACGTCCTTTTGGCCAAGCAAGCAAGCGGGCAATGCAAATCTGCACTACAAAGAAGTATCACTTCCCACCGGTCAAAAGGGACATCCACAAAATGTGTAAAAACAGAAAGGCAAGACAGGCCCTGGAGAACATGGAGCCTTGTTATGCTGATGGGCGGGATGTAAATTGCCAACTGCCTCTCTGGAGGAGTGCATTGTGTTCCCTAAAACAAGTAAAGAACAGAGCTACAGAGCCAAGGGCACTTCCAGTCTAGGGAATATACCTTGGGAAAACTGAAAATCAATAATACAGAGCCACCCCAAAATTTAGGGCTGCACTGCTTACAAGGACCTCAACTTGGGTACACCTTAAATACCCCAGGAAATATAAAAATGGTTCAAAAAATTGTGGTACTTACGTACGATGGAATATCCCTCAGCCATGAAATCAATGTCATAAGACCAGTAGAAGCAAAATGGGTGGATTCAGGTACGATGATTCTAAGTGAAATAAGTCACACAGAAAAAGAAACTTATCATAAGATATCACTTATGAAGATTCTGTAAACATGGCTACACTTGAACTGAGTTAGGAAAGAGAACAGTGTCTCACATTTAGAAAACACTCTTATGCCTGCTTAAGGGGGAAGGAGAGGTGGCGTGATGCATAAAACCAGAGTTTGATATAAGCACAGGTACCGTTCCAAAAACCAACTATGGAATAGACAAGACCTACACCTTCCTCAGTGAAAGGGACTCAAAACCCCATATTTCCGGCAGAGGAATATATCTGACTAGTAAGAATCTTAAAACCTATGTATTGATATGTCTCCGTAAGGGAAACAAGTGTGTCTAGACAGGCATAAACATGGCAGCGAGAATCAGCTCAAAACCACTATAAAAAGGAATTTCAAAAACAAAACAAGAAAACTGGGAAATTCTTTACAATTCCTTCAGGGTCTCTGATGAAACCTGGAATGACCCTATCTACAACGACAGCTGGATGTGGCATAAGACTGGACACTTGGGACTGAGAGGATTGGTGAGATTGGGTGCGCAAATGCAGACCCTTTAAAGCACAAATGCTTGGCACCCATTCCATGAGTCCCAACTCTCCAGGTTGAAGGGAATATTAGTACAATTATAACATGTACGGGAAACCTAGAGAACGGACACACTGTGAATACGAACGGTTTCTAAAACTCAACGAATAGTCCCTCTCCTGGTGCTCTGGTTTGACTTTCCATCTGCTTTACTATCAACCTCCCAACTTGGAGAGACAGCCCCTTTAACCTCCTGGTTCGCACATGTTGCCAATTTGGCAGAGGATGAAAGGGAAGAGGGAGAACCAATGAGACAGTAGCTGTTAGGCATTTGGACGGGCACATATCACTGTAATTTCCCGGCAGGAAGAAGAATTAACCAAAGTCTCAGCCACCCACCTGGAACCAGTATAGGTCCTGAACCAAAATTTTGGACTTGCGGTCAGCTCACCAAAAACGAGTTGAAAAATGGAGCTCAGGGGCACAGCAATTCACAAACTGGCCGAGTAATAAAGGACAACTATCGTCCAAAAATCTGTTGAGGGAAGGCAACGAGGCGGACTTGAAAGCGAGGCAGAATAGCAGGAAACAGATTTCAAGAGGTACGTTGGAATCGCCTTTAAAGCACAGGAAGAGGGGCACAACTTCGACAATGATGCACTTGGCCAAAAAGGGCGTATGCTTTTTGTCCTGAATATATTCAGGAGAAAACGCATACGCCCTTTTTGGCCAAGCAAGCAAGCGGGCAATGCAAATCTGCACTACAAAGAAGTATCACTACCCACCGGTCAAAAGGGACATCCACAAAATGTGTAAAAACCAGAAAGGCAAGACAGGCCCTGGAGAACAGGGAGCCTTGTTATGTTGATGGGCGGGATGTAAATTGCCAACTGCCTCTCTGGAGGAGTGCATTGTGTTCCCTAAAACAAGTAAAGAACAGAGCTACGAGCCAAGGGCACTTCCATTCTAGGGAATATACCTTGGGAAATCTGAAAATCAATAAGACAGAGCCACCCCAAAATTTAGGGCTGCACTGCTTACAAGGACCTCAACTTGGGTACACCTTAAATATCCCAGGAAATATAAAAATGGTTCAAAAAATTGTGGTACTTACGTACGATGGAATATCCATCAGCCATGAAATCAATGTCATAAGACCAGTAGCAGCAAAATGGGTGGATTCAGGTACGATGATTCTAAGTGAAATAAGTCACACAGAAAAAGAAACTTATCATAAGATATCACTTATGAAGATCCTGTACACATGGCTACACTTGAACTGAGTTAGGAAAGAGAACAGTGTCTCACATTTAGAAAACACTCTTATGCCTGCTTAAGGGGGAAGGAGAGGTGGGGTGATGCATAAAACCAGAGTTTGATATAAGCACACGTACCGTTCCAAAAACCAACTATGGAATAGACAAGACCTACACCTTCCTCAGTGAAAGAGACTCAAAACCCCATATTTCCCGCAGAGGAATATATCTGACTAGTAAGAATCTTAAAACCTATGTATTGATATGTCTCCATAAGGGAATCAAGTGTGTCTAGACTGGCATAAACATGGCAGCGAGAATCAGCTCAAACCCACTATAAAAAGGAATTTCAAAAACAAAACCAAAAAACTGGGAAATTCTTTACAATTCCTTCAGGGTCTCTGATGAAACCTGGAATGACCCTATCTACAACGACAGCTGGATGTGGCATAAGGAGGGACACTTGGGACTGAGAGGATTGGTGAGATTGGGTGAGCAAATGCAGACCCTTTAAAGCACAAATGCCTGGCACCCATTCCATGGGTCCCAACTCTCCAGGTTGAAGGGAATATTACTACAGCTATAACATGTACGGGAAACCTAGAGAACGGACACACTGTGAATACGAAAGGTTTCTAAAACTCAACGAATAGTCCCTCTCCTGGTGCTCCACTTTGACTTTACATCTGCTTTACTATCAACCTCCCAACTTGGAGAGACAGCCCCTTTAACCTCCTGGTTCGCACAGGTTGCCTATTTGGCAGAGGATGAAAGGGAAGAGGGAGAACCAATGAGAGAGTAGCTGTTAGGCATTTGGACGGGCACATATCACTGTAATTTCCCGGCAGGAAGAAGAATTAACCAAAGTCTCAGCTACCCACCGGGAACCAGTATAGGTCCTGAACCAAAATTTTGGACTTGCGGTCAGCTCACAAAAAACGAGTTGAAAAATGGAACTCAGGGGCACAGCAATTCACAAACTGGCTGAGTAATAAAGGACAACTATCGTCCAAAAATCTGTTGAGGGAAGGCAACGAGGCGGACTTTAAAGCGAGGCAGAATAGCAGGAAACAGATTTCAAGAGGTACGTTGGAATCGCCTTTAAAGCAGTGGAAGAGGGGCACAACTTCGACAATGATGCACTTGGCCAAAAAGGGCGTATGTGTTTTCTCCTGAATATATTCAGGAGAAAACGCATACGCCCTTTTTGGCCAAGCAAGCAAGCGGGCAATGCAAATCTGCACTACAAAGAAGTATCACTTCCCACCGGTCGAAAGGGACATCCACAAAATGTGTAAAAACCAGAAAGGCAAGACGGGCCCTGGAGAACAGGGAGCCTTGTTATGCTGGTGGGCGGGATGTAAATTGCCATCTGCCTCTCTGTAGGAGTGCATTGTGTTCCCTAAAACAAGTAAAGAACAGAGCTACAGAGCCAAGGGCACTTCCAGTCTAGGGAATATACCTTGGGAAATCTGAAAATCAATAAGACAGAGCCACCCCAAAATTTAGGGCTGCACTGCTTACAAGGACCTCAACTTGGGTACACCTTAAATATCCCAGGAAATATAAAAATGGTTCAAAAAATTGTGGTACTTACGTACGATGGAATATCCCTCAGCCATGAAATCAATGTCATAAGACCAGTAGCAGCAAAATGGGTGCATTCAGGTACGATGATTCCAAGTGAAATAAGTCACAAAGAAAAAGAAACTTATCATAAGAAATCACTTATGAAGATCCTGTAAACATGGCTACACATGAACTGAGTTAGGAAAGAGAACAGTGTCTCACATTTAGAAAACACTCTTATGCCTGCTTAAGGGGGAAGGAGAGGTGGGGTGATGCATAAAACCAGAGTTTGATATAAGCACAGGTACCGTTCCAAAAACCAACTATGGAATAGACAAGACCTACACCTTCCTCAGTGAAAGTGACTCAAAACCCCATATTTCCCGCAGAGGAATATATCTGACTAGTAAGAATCTTAAAACCTATGTACTGATATGTCTCCGTAAAGGAATCAAGTGTGTCTATACTGGCATAAACATGGCAGCGAGACTCAGCTTAAACCCACTATAAATAGGAATTTCAAAAACAAAACAAAAAAACTGGGAAATTCTTTACAATTCCTTCAGGGTCCCTGATGAAACCTTGAATGACCCTATCTACAACGACAGCTGGATGTGGCATAAGGAAGGACACTTGGGACTGAGAGGTTTGGTGAGATTGGGTGAGCAAATGCAGACCCTTTAAATCACAAATGCCAGGCACCCATTCCATGGGCCCGAACTCTCCAGGTTGAAGGGAATATTACTACAGCTATAACATGTACGGGAAACCTAGAGAACGGACACACTGTGAATACGAAAGGTTTCTAAAACTCAACGAATAGTCCCTCTCCTGGTGCTCCGGTTTGACTTTCCATCTGCTATACTATCAACCTCCCAACTTGGAGAGACAGCCCCTTTAACCTCCTAGTTCACACAGGTTGCCAATTTGGAAGAGGATGAAAGGTAAGAGGGAGAACCAATGAGAGAGTAGCTGTTAGGCATTTGGAAGGGCACATATCACTGTAATTTCCCGGCAGGAAGAAGAATTAACCAAAGTCTCAGCCACCCACCGGGAAGCAGTATAGGTCCTGAACCAAAATTTTGGACTTGCGGTCAGCTCACCAAAAACGAGTTGAATAATGGAGCTCAGGGGCACAGCAATTCACAAACTGGCCGATTAATAAAGGACAACTATCGTCCAAAAATCTGTTGAGGGTAGGCAACGAGGAAGACTTGAAAGCGAGGCAGAATAGCAGGAAACAGATTTCAAGAGGTACATTGGAATCGCCTTTAAAGCACAGGAAGAGGGGCACAACTTCGACAATGATGCCCTTGGCCAAAAAGGGCGTATGCGTTTTCTCCTGAATATATTCAGGAGAAAACGCATACGCCCTTTTTGGCCAAGCAAGCAAGCGGGCAATGCAAATCTGCACTACAAAGAAGTATCACTTCCCACCGGTCAAAAGGGACATCCACAAAATGTGTAAAAACCAGAAAGGCAAGACACGCCCTGGAGAACAGGGAGCCTTGTTATGCTGATGGGCGGGATGTAAATTGCCAACTGCCTCTCTGGAGGAGTGCATTGTGTTCCCTGAAACAAGTAAACAACAGAGCTACAGAGCCAAGGGCACTTCCAGTCTAGGGAATATACCTTGGGAAAACTGAAAATCAATAAGACAGAGCCACCCCAAAATTTAGGGCTGCACTGCTTACAAGGACCTCAACTTGGGTACACCTTAAATATCCCAGGAAATATAAAAATGGTTCAAAAAATTGTGGTACTTACATACGATGGAATATCCCTCAGCGATGAAATCAATGTCATAAGACCAGTAGCAGCAAAATGGGTGGATTCAGGTACGATGATTCTAAGTGAAATAAGTCACACAGAAAAAGTAACTTATCATAAGATATCACTTATGAAGATCCTGTAAACATGGCTACACTTGAAATGAGTTAAGAAAGAGAACAGAGTCTCACATTTAGAAAACACTCTTATGCCTGCTTAAGGGGGAAGGAGAGGTGGGGTGATGCATAAAACCAGAGTTTGATATAAGCACAGGTACCGTTCCAAAAACCAACTATGGAATAGACAAGACCTACACCTTCCTCAGTGAAAGGGAGTCAAAACCCCATATTTCCCACAGAGGAATATATCTGACTAGTAAGAATCTTAAAACCTATGTATTGATATGACTCCGTATGGGAATCAAGTGTGTCTAGGCTGGCATAAACATGGCAGCGGGAATCAGCTCAAACCCACTATAAAAAGGAATTTCAAAAACAAAACAAAAAAAACTGGGAAATTATTCTCCAATTCCTTCAGGGTCTCTGATGAAACCTGAAATGACCCTATCTACAATGACAGCTGGATGTGGCATAAGGCTGGACACTTGGGACTGAGAGGATTGGAGAGATTGGGTGAGCAAATGTAGACCCTTTAAAGCAATAATGCAAGGCACCCATTCCATGGGTCCCAACTCTCCAGGTTGAAGGGAATATTACTACAGTTATAACATGTACGGGAAACCTAGAGAACGGACACACTGTGAATACGAAAGGTTTCTAAAACTCAACGAATAGTCCCTCTCCTGTTGCTCCGGTTTGTCTTTCCATCCGCTTTACTATCAATCTCCCAACTTGGAGAGACAGCCCCTTTAACTTCCTGGTTCGCACAGGTTGCCTATTTGGCAGAGGATGAAAGGGAAGAGGGAGAACCAATGAGAGAGTAGCTGTTAGGCATTTGGATGGGCACATATCACTCTAACTTCCCGCCAGGAAGAAGAATTAAACAAAGTCTCAGCCCCCCACCGGGAACCAGCATAGGTTCTGAACCAAAATTTTGGACTGGCGGTCAGCTCACAAAAAACGATTTGAAAAATGGAGCTCAGGGGCACAGCAATATCACAAATTGGCCAAGTAATAAAGGACAAGTATCGTCCAAAAATCTGTTTAGGGAAGGCAACGAGGCCGACTTGAAAGCGAGGCAGAATAGCAGGAAACAGATTTCAAGAGGTACGTTGGAATCGCCTTTAAAGCACAGGAAGAGGGGCACAACTTCGACAATGATGCACTTGGCCAAAAAGGGCGTATGCGTTTTCTCCTGAATATATTCAGGAGAAAACGTATACGCCCTTTTTGGCCAAGCAAGCAAGCGGGCAATGCAAATCTGCACTACAAAGAAGTATCACTTCCCACCGGTGAAAAGGGACATCCACAAGATGTGTAAAAACCAGAAAGGCAAGACAGGCCTTGGAGAACAGGGAGCCTTGTTATGCTGATGGGGGGGATGTAACTTGCCAACTGCCTCTCTGGAGCAGTGCATTGTTTTCCCTAAACCAAGTAAACAACAGAGCTACAGAGCCAAGGGCACTTCCAGTCTAGGGAATATACCTTGGGAAAACTGAAAATCAATAAGCCAGAGCCACCCCAAAATTTAGGGCTGCACTGCTTACAAGGACCTCAACTTGGGTACACCTTAAATATCCCAGGAAATATAAAAATGGTTCAAAAAATTGTGGTAATTACGTACGATGGAATATCCCTCAGGCATGAAATCAATGTCATAAGACCAGTAGCAGCAAAATGGGTGGATTCAGGTACGATGATTCTAAGTGAAATAAGTCACACAGAAAAAGAAACTTATCATAAGATAGCACTTATGAAGATCCTGTAAACATGGCTACACTTGAACTGAGTTAGGAAAGAGAACAGTGTCTCACATTTAGAAAACACTCTTATGCCTGCTTAAGGGGGAAGGAGAGGTGGGGTGATGCATAAAACCAGAGTTTGATATAAGCACAGGTACCGTTCCAAAAACCAACTATGGAATAGGCAAGACCTACACCTTCCTCAGTGAAAGGGACTCAAAACCCCATATTTCCCGCAGAGGAATATATCTGACTAGTAAGAATCTTAAAAACTATGTATTGATATGTCTCCATAAGGGAATCAAGTGTGTCTAGACTGGCATAAACATGGCAGCGAGCATCAGCTCAAACCCACTATAAAAAGGAATTACAAAAACAAAACAAAAAAACTGGGAAATTCTTTACAATTCCTTCAGGGTCTCTGATGAAACCTGGAATGACCCTATGTACAACGACAGCTGGATGTGGCATAAGGCTGGACACTTGGGACTGAGAGGATTGGTGAGATTGGGTGAGCAAATGCAGACCCTTTAAAGCACAAATGCCTGGCACCCATTCCATGGGTCCCAACTCTGCAGGTTAAAGGGAATATTCCTACAGCTATAACATGTACGGGAAACCTAGAGAACGGACACACTGTGAATACGAAAGGTTTCTAAAACTCAACGTATAGTCCCTCTCCTGGTGCTCGGGTTTGACTTTCCATCTGCTTTACTATCAACCTCCCAACTTGGAGAGACAGCCCCTTTAACCTCCTGGTTCGCACAGGTTGCCAATTTGGCAGAGGATGAAAGGGATGAGGGAGAACTAATGAGAGAGTAGCTCTTAGGCATTTGGACGGGCACATGTCACTCTAATTTCCCGGCAGGAGGAAGGATTAACCAAAGCCTCAGCCACACACCGGGAACCAGTGTAGGTCTTGAACCAAACTTTTGGACTTGCGGTCAGCTCACAAAAAACGAGTTGAATAATGGAACTCAGGGGCACAGCAATTCACAAACTGACAGAGTAATAAATGACAACTATCGTCCAAAAATCTGTTGAGGGAAGGCAACGAGGTGGACTTGAAAGCTAGGCAGAATAGCAAGAAACAGATTTCAAGAGGTACGTTGGAATCTCATTTAAAGCACAGGATGAGGTGCACAACTTCAACAATGGTGCACTTGGGCAAAAAGGGCGTATGCGTTTTCTCCTGAATATATTCAGGAGAAAACGCATACGCCCTTTTTGGCCAAGCAAGCAAGCGTGAAATGCAAATCTGCACTACAAAGAAGTATCACTTCTAACCGGTCAAAGGGGCATGGACAAAGTGTGTAAAATCCAGAAAGGCAAGACAGGCCCTGGAGAACAGGGAGCTTTGTTATGCTGATGGGCGGGATGTAAATTGCCAACTGCCTCTCTGGAGGAGTGCACTGTGTTCCCTAAAACAAGTAAACAACAGAGCTACAGAGCCAAGGGCACTTCCACTCTAAGGAATATACCATGGGAAAACTGAAAATCAATAAGACAGAGCCACCCCAAAATTTAGGGCTGCACTGCTTACAAGGACCTCAACTTGGGTACACCTTAAATATCCCAGGAAATATAAAAATGGTTCAAAAAATTGTGGTACTTCCATAAGATGGAATATCCCTCAGCCATGAAATCAATGTCATAAGACCAGTAGCAGCAAAATGGGTGGATTCAGGTACGATGATTCTAAGTGAAATAAGTCACACAGAAAAAGAAACTTATCATAAGATATCACTTATGAAGATCCTGTAAACATGGCTACACTTGAACTCAGTTAGGAAAGAGAACAGATTCACACATTTAGAAAACACTCTTATGGCTGCTTAAGGGGGAAGGAGAGGTGGGGTGATGCATAAAACCAGAGTTTGATATAAGCACAGTACCGTTCCAAAAACCAACTAAGGAATAGATAAGAACTACACATTCCTCAGTGAAAGGGACTCAAAACCCCATATTTCCCACAAAGGAATATATCTGACTAGTAAGAATCTTAAAACCTATGTATTGATATCTCTCCGTAGCGAATCAAGTCTGTCTAGACTGGCATAAACATGGCAGCGTAATCAGCTCAAACCCACTATAAAAAGGAATTACAAAAACTAAGCAAAACTAAAATGGAAATTCTTCACAATTCCTTCATGGTCTCTGATGAAACCTGGAATTACCCTATCTACAATGACAGCTGGATGTGGCATAAGTCTGGACACTTGGGACTGAGAGGATTGGTGAGATTGGGTGAGCAAATGCAGACCCTTTAAAGCAATAATTCGTGGCACCCATTCCATGGGTCCCAACTCTCCAGGTTGAAGGGAATATTACTACAGCTATAACATGTACGGGAAACCTAGAGCATGGACACACTGTGAATACGAAAGGTTTCTAAAACTCAACGAATAGTCCCTCTCCTGGTGCTCCCATTTGACTTTCCAACTGCTTTACTATCAATCTCCCAACTTGGAGAGACAGCCCCTTTAACCTACTGCTTCGAACAGGATGCCAGTTTGGCTGAGGATGAAAGTGAAGAGGGAGAACCAATGAGAGAGTAGCTGTTAGGCATTTGGACGGGCAAATGTGAATCTAATTTCCCAGCAGGAAGAATAATTAACCAAAGTCTCAGCGCCCCATCGGAAACCAGTATAGGTCCTGAACCAAAATTTTGGACTTGCGGTCAGCTCACAAAAAACGAGTAGAATAATGGAGCTCAGGGGCACAGCAATTCACAAACTGGCCGAGTAATAAAGGACAACTATCGTCCAAAAATCTGGTGAGGGAAGGCAACGAGGCAGACATGAAAGCGAGGCAGAATAGCAGGAAACAGATTTCAAGAGGTACGTAGGAATCGCGTTTGAAGCACAGAAAGAGGGTCAAAATTTCAAAAATGATGCACTTGGCCAAATGGGGCGTATGTGTTTTCTCATGAATATATTCAGGAGAAAACGCATACGCCCTTTTTGGCCAAGCAAGCAGGCGGGCAATGAAAATCTGCACTACAAAGAAGTATCACTTTCCACAGGTCTAAAAGGGACATCCACAAAATGTGTAAAAACCAGAAAGGCAAAACAGGCCCTGGAGAACAGGGAGTCTTGTTATGCTGATTGGCGGGATGTAAATTGCCACCTGCCTCTCTGGAGGAGTGCATTGTGTTCCCTAAAACAAGTAAACAACAGAGCTACAGAGCCAAGGGCACTTCCAGTCTACGGAATATACCTTGGGAAATCTGAAAATCAATAAGACAGATACACCCCAAAATTTAGGGCTGCACTGCTTAGAAAAACCTCAACTTCTGTACACCTTAAATATCCCAGGAAATATAAAAATGGTTCAAAAAATTGTGGTACTTCCGTACGATGGAATATCCCTCAGCCATGCAATCAATGGCATAAGACCAGTAGCAGCAAAATGAGTGGATTGATGTATGATGCTTCTAAGTGAAATAAGTCACACAGAAAAAGAAACTTAAATTAAAATATCACTTATGAAGATCCTGTAAACATGGCTACACTTGAACTCAGTTAGGAAAGAGAACAGAGTGTCACCTTTGGAAAACACTCCTATGCCTGCTTAAGGGGGAAGGAGAGGTGGGGTGATGCATAAAACCAGAGTTTGAAATAAGCACAGGTACCGTTCCAAAAACCATCTATTGAATAGACAAGACCTACACCTTCCTCAGTGAAAGGGACTCAAAACCCCGTATTTCCCGCAGAGGAATATATCTCACTAGTAAGAATCTTAAAACCTATGTATTGATATGTCTCCATAAGGGAATAAAGTGTGTCTAGACTGGCATAAACATGGCAGCGAGAATCAGCTCAAACCCTCTCTAAAAAGGAATTTCATAAACAAAACGAAAAAACTGGGAAATTCTTTACAATTCCTTCAGGGTCTCTGATGAAACCTGGAATGACCCTATCTACAACGACAGCTGGATGTGGCATAAGGCTGGACACTTGGGACTGAGAGGATTGGTGAGATTGGGTGAGCAAATGCAGACCCTTTAAAGCACCAATGCCTGGTACACATTCCATGGGTCCCAACTCTCCAGGTTGAAGGGAATATTACTACCGCTGTAACATGTATGGGAAACCTAGAGAACGGACACACTGTGAATACGAAAGGTTTCTAAAACTCAACGAATTGTCCCTCTCCTGGTGCTCCGGTTTGACTTTCCATCTGCTTTACTATCAACCTCCCAACTTGGACAGACAGACCTTTAACCTCCTGGTTCGCACACGTTGCCAATTTGGCAGAGGATGAAAGGTAAGAGGGAGAACCAATGAGAGAGTAGCTGTTAGGCATTTGGACGGGCATATATCACTGTAATTTCCCGGCAGGAAGAAGAATTAACCAAGGTCTCAGCCACCCACCGGGAACCAGTATAGGTCCTGAACAAAATTTTGGACTTGCGGTCAGCTCACCAAAAACGAGTTGAAAAATGGAGCTCAGGGGCACAGCAATTCACAAACTGGCCGAGTATTAAAGGACAGCTATCTTCCAAAATTCTGTTGAGGGAAGGCAACGAGGCGGACTTGAAAGCGAGGCAGAATAGCAGGAAACAGATTTCAAGAGGTCCGTTGGAATCGCCTTTAAAGCACAGGAAGAGGGGCACAATTTCGACAATGATGCACTTGGCCAAAAAGGGCGTATGCGTTTTCTCCTGAATATATTCAGGAGAAAACGCATACGCCCTATTTGGCCAAGCAAGAAAGCCGGCAATGCAAATCTGAACTACAAAGAAGTATCACTTCCCACCGGTCAAAAGGGACATCCACAAAAATGTGTAAAAACCAGAAAGGCAAGACAGGCCCTGGAGAACAGGTAGCCTTGTTATGCTGATAAGGGATGTAAATTGCCAACTGCCTCTCTGGAGGAGTGCATTGTGTTCCCTAAAACAAGTAATCAACAGAGCTACAGATCCAAGGGCACTTCCAGTCTAGGGAATATACCTTGGGAAAACTGAAAATCAATAAGACAGAGCCACCCCAAAATTTAGGGCTGCACTGCTTACAAGGACCTCAACTTGGGTACACCTTAAATATCCCAGGAAATATAAAAATGGTTCAAAAAATTGTGGTACTTACGTACGATGGAATATCCCTCAGCCATGAAATCAATGTCATAAGACCAGTAGCAGCAAAATGGGTGGATTCCGGTACGATGATCCAAAGTGAAATAAGTCACACAGAAAAAGAAACTTATCATAAGATATCACTTATGAAGATCCTGTAAACATGGCTACACTTGAACTGAGTTAGGAAAGAGAACACTGTCTCACATTTAGAAAACACTCTTATGCCTGCTTAAGTGGGAAGGAGAGGTGGGGTGATGCATAAAACCAGAGTTTGATATAAGCACAGGTACCGTTCCAAAAACCAACTATGGAATAGACAAGACCTACACCTTCCTCAGTGAAAGGGACTCAAAACCCCATATTTCCTGCAGAGGAATATATCTGACTAGTAAGAATCTTAAAACCTATGTATTGATATGTCTCCGTAAGGGAATCAAGTGTGTCTAGACTGGCATAAACATGGCAGCGAGAATCAGCTCAAACCCACTATAAAAAGGAATTTCAAAAACAAAACAAAAAAACTGTGAAATTCTTTACAATTCCTTCAGGGTCTCTGATGAAACCTGGAATGACCCTATCTACAATGACAGCTGGATGTGGCATAACGAGGGACACTTGGGACTGAGACGATTGGTGAGATTGGGTGAGCAAATGCAGACCCTTTAAAGCACAAATGCCTGGCACCCATTCCATGGGTCCCAACTCTCCAGGTTGAAGGGAATATTACTACAGCTATAACATGTACGGGAAACCTAGAGAACGGACACACTGTGAATACGAAAGGTTTCTAAAACTCAACTAATAGTCCCTCTCCTGGTGCTCCGGTTTGACTTTCCATCTGCTTTACTATCAACCTCCCAACTTGGAGAGACAGCCCCTTTAACCTCCTGGTTCGCACAGGTTGCCAATTTGGCAGAGGATGAAAGGGAATAGGGAGAACCAATGAGAGAGTAGGTGTTAGGCATTTGGACGGGCACATATCACTGTAATTTCCTGGCAGGAAGAAGAATTAACCAAAGTCTCAGCCCCCCACCGGGAACCAGTATAGGTCCTGAACCAAAATTTTGGACTTGCGGTCTGCTCACAAAAAACGAGTTGAAAAATGGAGCTCAGGGGCACAGCAATTCCCAAACTGGCCGAGTAATAAAGGACAACTATCGTCCAAAAATCTGTTGAGGGAAGGCAACGAGGCGGAATTGAAAGCGAGGCAGAATAGCAGGAAACAGATTTCAAGAGGTACGTTGGAATCGCCTTCAAAGCACAGGAAGAGGGGCACAACTTCGACAATGATGCACTTGGCCAAAAGGGGCGTATGCGTTTTCTCCTGAATATATTCAGGGGAAAACGCATACGCCCTTTTTGGAGAAGCAAGCAAGCGGGCAATGCAAATCTGCACTACAAAGAAGCATCACTTCCCACTGGTCAAAAGGGACATCCACAAATTGTGTAAAAACCAGAAAGGCAAGACAGGCCCTGGAGAACAAGGAGCCTTGTTATGCTGATGGGCGGGATGTAAATTGCCAACTGCCTCTCTGGAGGAGTGCATTGTGTTCCCTAAAACTAGTAAAGAACAGAGCTACAGAGCCAAGGGCACTTCAGTCTAGGGAATATACCTTGGGAAAACTGAAAATCAATAAGACAGAGCCACCCCAAAATTTAGGGCTGCACTGCTTACAAGGACCTCAACTTGGGTACACCATAAATATCCCAGGAAATATAAAAATGGTTCAAAAAATTGTGGTACTTACGTACGATGGAATATCCCTCAGCCATGAAGTCAATGTCATAGGACCAGTAGGAGCAAAATGGGTGGATTCAGGTACGATGATTCTAAGTGAAATAAGTCACACAGAAAAAGAAACTTATCATAAGATATCACTTATGAAGATCCTGTAAACATGGCTACACTTGAACTGAGTTAGGAAAGAGAACAGTGTCTCATATTTAGAAAACACTCTTATGCCTGCTTACGGGGGAAGGAGAGGTGGGGTGATGCATAAAACCAGAGCTTGATATAAGCACAGGTACCGTTCCAAAAACCAACTATTGAATAGACAAGACCTACACCTTCCTCAGTTAAAGGGACTCAAAACCCCATATTTCCCGCAGAGGAATATATCTGACTAGTAAGAATCTTAAAACCTATGTATTGATATGTCTCCGTAAGGGAATCAAGTGTGTCTAGACTGGCATAAACATGGCAGCGAGAATCAGCTCAAACCCACTATAAAAAGGAATTTCAAAAACAAAACAAAAAAACTGGGAAATTCTTTAAAATTCCTTCAGGGTCTCTGATGAAACCTGGAATTACCCTATCTACAATGACAGCTGGATGTGGCATAAGGCTGGACACTTGTGACTGAGAGGATTGGTGAGATTGGATGAGCAAATGCAGACCCTTTAAAGCAATAATGCATGGCACACATTCCATGGGTCCCAACTCTCCAGGTTGAAGGGAATATTACTACAGTTATAACATGTACGGGAAACCTAGAGAACGGACACACTGTGAATTCGAAAGGTTTCTAAAACTCAATGAATAGTCCCTCTCCTGGTGCTCCGGTTTGACTTTCCATCTGCTTTACTATCAACCTCCCAACTTGGAGAGACAGCCCCTTTAACCTCCTGGTTCGCACAGGTTGCCAATTTGGCAGAGGATGAAAGGGAAGAGGGAGAACCAATGAGAGAGTAGCTGTTAGGCATTTGGACGGGCATATATCACTGTAATTTCCCGGCAGGAAGAAGAATTAACCAAGGTCTCAGCCACCCACCGGGAACCAGTATAGGTCCTGAACCAAAATTTTGGACTTGCGGTCAGCTCACCAAAAACGAGTTGAAAAATGGAGCTCAGGGGCACAGCAATTCACAAACTGGCCGAGTAATAAAGGACAGCTATCTTCCAAAATTCTGTTGAGGGAAGGCAACGAGGCGGACTTGAAAGCGAGGCAGAATAGCAGGAAACAGATTTCAAGAGGTCCGTTGGAATCGCCTTTAAAGCACAGGAAGAGGGGCACAATTTCGACAATGATGCACTTGGCCAAAAAGGGCGTATGCGTTTTCTCCTGAATATATTCAGGAGAAAACGCATACGCCCTATTTGGCCAAGCAAGAAAGCCGGAAATGCAAATCTGAACTACAAAGAAGTATCACTTCCCACCGGTCAAAAGGGACATCCACAAAAATGTGTAAAAACCAGAAAGGCAAGACAGGCCCTGGAGAACAGGTAGCCTTGTTATGCTGATGGGCGGGATGTAAATTGCCAACTGCCTCTCTGGAGGAGTGCATTGTGTTCCCTAAAAGAAGTAAAGAACAGAGCTACAGAGCCAAGGGCACTTCCAGTGTAGGAAATATACCTTGGGAAAACTGAAAATCAATAAGACAGAGCCACCCCAAAATTTAGGGCTGCACTGCTTACAAGGACCTCAACTTGGGTACACCATAAATATCCCAGGAAATATAAAAATGGTTCAAAAAATTGTGGTACTTACGTACGATGGAATATCCCTCAGCCATGAAGTCAATGTCATAGGACCAGTAGCAGCAAAATGGGTGGATTCAGGTACGATGATTCTAAGTGAAATAAGTCACACAGAAAAAGAAACTTATCATAAGATATCACAGATGAAGATCCTGTAAACATGGCTACACTTGAACTGAGTTAGGAAAGAGAACAGTGTCTCATATTTAGAAAACACTCTTATGCCTGCTTAAGGGGGAAGGAGAGGTGGGGTGATGCATAAAACCAGAGCTTGATATAAGCACAGGTACCGTTCCAAAAACCAACTATTGAATAGACAAGACCTACACCTTCCTCAGTGAAAGGGACTCAAAACCCCATATTTCCCGCAGAGGAATATATCGGACTAGTAAGAATCTTAAAACCTATGTATTGATATGTCTCCGTAAGGGAATCAAGTGTGTCTAGACTGGCATAAACATGGCAGCGAGAATCAGCTCAAACCCACTATAAAAAGGAATTTCAAAAACAAAACAAAAAAACTGGGAAATTCTTTAAAATTCCTTCAGGGTCTCTGATGAAACCTGGAATTACCGTATCTACAACGACAGCTGGATGTGGCATAAGGCTGGACACTTGTGACTGAGAGGATTGGTGAGATTGGGTGAGCAAATGCAGACCCTTTAAAGCAATAATGCATGGCACCCATTCCATGGGTCCCAACTCTCCAGGTTGAAGGGAATATTACTACAGTTATAACATGTACGGGAAACCTAGAGAACGGACACACTGTGAATACGAATGGTTTCTAAAACTCAATGAATAGTCCCTCTCCTGGTGCTCCGGTTTGACTTTCCATCTGCTTTACTATCAACCTCCCAACTTGGAGAGACAGCCCCTTTAACCTCCTGGTTCGCACAGGTTGCCAATTTGGCAGAGGATGAAAGGGAAGAGGGAGAACCAATGAGAGAGTAGCTGTTAGGCATTTGGACGGGCACATATCACGGTAATTTCCCGGCAGGAAGAAGAATTAAGCAAAGTCTCAGCCACCCACCGGGAACCAGTATAGGTCCTGAACCAAAGTTTTGGACTTGCGGTCAGCTCACCAAAAAAGAGTTGAAAAATGGAGCTCAGGGGCACAGCAATTCACAAACTGGCCGAGTAATAAAAGACAACTATCGTCCAAAAATCTGTTGAGGGAAGGCAACGAGGCGGACTTGAATGTGATGCAGAATAGCAGGAAACAGATTTCAAGAGGTACGTTGGAATCGCCTTTAAAGCACAGGAAGAGGGGCACAACTTCGACAATGATGCACTTGGCCAACAAGGGTGTATGCGTTGTCTCCTGAATATATTCAGGAGAAAAGGCATACGCCCTTGTTGGCCAAGCAAGCAAGCAGGCAATGCAAATCTGGACTACAAAGAAGTATCACTTCCCATCGGTCAAAAGGGACATCCACAAAATGTGTAAAACCCAGAAAGGCAAGACAGGCCCTGGAGAACAGGGAGCCTTGTTATGCTGATGGGTGGGATGTAAATTGCCAACTGCCTCTCTGGAGGAGTGCATTGTGTTCCCTAAAACAAGTAAACAACAGAGCTACAGAGCCAAGGGCACTTCCAGTCTAGGGAATATAACTTGGGAAAACTGAAAATCAATAAGACAGAGCCACCCCAAAATTTAGGGCGGCACTGCTTACAAGGACCTCAACTTGGGTACACCTTAAATATCCCAGGAAATATAAAAATGGTTCAGAAAATTGTGGTACTTACGTACGATGGAATATCCCTCAGCCATGAAATCAATGTCATAAGACCAGTAGCAGCAAAATGGGTGGATTCCGGTACGATGATCCAAAGTGAAATAAGTCACACAGAAAAAGAAACTTATCATAAGATAGCACTTATGAAGATCCTGTAAACATGGCTACACTTGAACTGAGTTAGGAAAGAGAACAGTGTCTCACATTTAGAAAACACTCTTATTCCTGCTTAAGGGGGAAGGAGAGGTGGGGTGATGCATAAAACCAGAGTTTGATATAAGCACAGGTACCGTTCCAAAAACCAACTATGGAATAGACAAGACGTACACCTTCCTCAGTGAAAGGGACTCAAAAACCCATATTTCCCGCAGAGGAATATATCTGACTAGTAAGAATCTTAAAAACTATGTATTGATATGTCTCCATAAGGGAATCAAGTGTGTCTAGACTGGCATAAACATGGCAGCGAGAATCAGCTCAAACCCACTATAAAAAGGAATTACAAAAACAAAACAAAAAAACTGGGAAATTCTTTACAATTCCTTCAGGGTCTCTGATGAAACCTGGAATGACCCTATGTACAACCACAGCTGGATGTGGCATAAGGCTGGACACTTGGGACTGAGAGGATTGGTGAGATTGGGTGAGCAAATGCAGACCCTTTAAAGCACAAATGCCTGGCACTCATTCCACGGGTCCCAACTCTCCAGGTTGAAGGGAATATTACTACAGCTATAACATGTACGGGAAACATAGAGAACGGACACACTGTGAATACGAAAGGTTTCTAAAACTCAACGAATACTCCCTCTCCTGGTGCTCGGGTTTGACTTTCCATCTGCTTTACTATCAACCTCCCAACTTGGAGAGACAGCCCCTTTAACCTCCTGGTTCGCACAGGTTGCCAATTTGGCAGAGGATGAAAGGGAAGAGGGAGAACCAATGAGAGAGTAGCTGTTAGGCATTTGGACAGGCACATATCACTCTAATTTCCCGGCAGGAAGAAGAATTAAGCAAAGTCTCAGCCACTCACTGGGAACCAGTATAGCTCCTGAACCAAAATTTTGGAATGCGGTCAGCTCACAAAAAACGAGTTGAAAAATGGAGCTCAGGGGCACAGCAATTCACAAACTGGCCGAGTAATAAAGGACAACTATCGTCCAAAAATCTGTTGAGGGAAGGCAACGAGGCGGACTTGAAAGCGAGGCAGAATAGCAGGAAACAGATTTCAAGAGGTACGTTGGAATCGCCTTTAAAGCACAGGAAGAGGGGCACAACTTCGACAATGATGCACTTGGCCAAAAAGGGCGTATGCGTTTTCTCCTGAATATATTCAGGAGAAAACGCATACGCCCTTTTTGGCCAAGCAAGCAAGCGGGCAATGCAAATCTGCACTACAAAGAAGTATCACTTCCCACCGGTCAAAAGGGACATCCACAAGATGTGTAAAAACCAGAAAGGCAAGACAGGCCCTAGAGAACAGGGAGCCTTGTTATGCTGATGGGGGGGATGTAACTTGCCAACTGCCTCTCTGGAGCAGTGCATTGTGTTCCCTAAAACAAGTAAAGAACAGAGCTAGAGAGCCAAGGGCACTTCCAGTCTAGGGAATATACCTTGGGAAAACTGAAAATCAATAAGCCAGAGCCACCCCAAAATTTAGGGCTGCACTGCTTACAAGGACCTCAACTTGGGTACACCTTAAATATCCCAGGAAATATAAAAATGGTTCAAAAAATTGTGGTACTTATGTACGATGGAATATCCCTCAGCCATGAAATCAATGTCATAAGACCAGTAGCAGCAAAATGGGTGGATTCTGGTACGATGATCCAAAGTGAAATAAGTCACACAGAAAAAGAAACTTATCATAAGATATCACTTATGAAGATCCTGTAAACATGGCTACACTTGAACTGAGTTAGGAAAGAGAACAGTGTCTCACATTTAGAAAACACTCTTATGCCTGCTTAAGTGGGAAGGAGAGGTGGGGTGATGCATAAAACCAGAGTTTGATATAAGCACAGGTACCGTTCCAAAAACCAACTATGGAATAGACAAGACCTACACCTTCCTCAGTGAAAGGGACTCAAAACCCCATATTTCCCGCAGAGGAATATATCTGACTAGTAAGAATCTTAAAACCTATGTATTGATATGTCTCCGTAAGGGAATCAAGTGTGTCTAGACTGGCATAAACATGGCAGCGAGAATCAGCTCAAACCCACTATAAAAAGGAATTTCAAAAACAAAACAAAAAAACTGTGAAATTCTTTAAAATTCCTTCATGGTCTCTGATGAAACCTGGAATGACCCTATCTACAATGACAGCTGGATGTGGCAAAAAGAGGGACACTTGGGACTGAGACGATTGGTGAGATTGGGTGAGCAAATGCAGACCCTTTAAAGCACAAATGCCTGGCACCCATTCCATGGGTCCCAACTCTCCAGGTTGAAGGGAATATTACTACAGCTATAACATATACGGGAAACCTAGAGAATGGACACACTGTGAATACGAAAGGTTTCTAAAACTCAACTAATAGTCCCTCTCCTGGTGCTCCGGTTTGACTTTCCATCTGCTTTACTATCAACCTCCCAACTTGGAGAGACAGCCCCTTTAACCTCCTGGTTCGCACAGGTTGCCAATTTGGCAGAGGATGAAAGGGAATAGGGAGAACCAATGAGAGAGTAGCTGTTAGGCATTTGGACGGGCACATATCACTGTAATTTCCTGGCAGGAAGAAGAATTAACCAAAGTCTCAGCCCCCCACCGGGAACCTGTATAGGTCCTGAACCAAAATTTTGGACTTGCGGTCTGCTCACAAAAAACGAGTTGAAAAATGGAGCTCAGGGGCACAGCATTTCCCAAACTGTCCGAGTAATAAAGGACAACTATCGTCCAAAAATCTGTTGAGGGAAGGCAACGAGGCGGAATTGAAAGCGAGGCAGAATAGCAGGAAACAGATTTCAAGAGGTACGTTGGAATCGCCTTCAAAGCACAGGAAGAGGGGCACAACTTCGACAATGATGCACTTGGCAAAAAGGGGCGTAGGCGTTTTCTCCTGAATATATTCAGGAGAAAACGCATACGCCCTTTTTGGAGAAGCAAGCAAGCGGGCAATGCAAATCTGCACTACAAAGAAGCATCACTTCCCACTGGTCAAAAGGGACATCCACAAATTGTGTAAAAACCAGAAAGGCAAGACAGGCCCTGGAGAACAAGGAGCCTTGTTATGCTGATGGGCGGGATGTAAATTGCCAACTGCCTCTCTGGAGGAGTGCATTGTGTTCCCTAAAACAAGTAAAGAACAGAGCTACAGAGCCAAGGGCACTTCCAGTCTAGGGAATATACCTTGGGAAAACTGAAAATCAATAAGACAGAGCCACCCCAAAATTTAGGGCTGCACTGCTTACAAGGACCTCAACTTGGGTACACCATAAATATCCCAGGAAATATAAAAATGGTTCAAAAAATAGTGGTATTTACGTCCGAGGGAATATCCCTCAGCCATGAAATCAATGTCATAAGACCAGTAACAGCAAAATGGGTGGATTCAGGTACGATGATTCTAAGTGAAATAAGTCACACAGAAAAAGAAACATTTCATAAGATATCACTTATGAAGATCCTGTAAACATGGCTACACTTGAACTGAGTTAGGAAAGAGAACAGTGTCTCACATTTAGAAAACACACTTATGCCTGCTTAAGGGGGAAGGAGAGATGGGGTGATGCATAAAACCAGAGTTTGATATAAGCACAGGTACCGTTCCAAACACCATCTATGGAATAGACAAGACCTACACCTTCCTCAGTGAAAGGGACTCAAAACTCCATATTTCCCGCAGAGGAATATATCTGACTAGTAAGAATCTTAAAACCTATGTATTGATATGTCTCCAAAAGGGAATCAAGTGTGTCTAGACTGGCATAAACATGGCAGCGAGAATCAGCTCAAACCCACTATAAAAAGGAATTTCAAAAACAAAACCAAAAAACTGGGAACTTCTTTACAATTCCTTCAGGGTCTCTGATGAAACCTGGAATGACCCTATCTACAACGACAGCTGGATGTGGCATAAGGAGGGACACTTGGGACTGAGAGGATTGGTGAGATTGGGTGAGCACATGCAGACCCTTTAAAGCACAAATGCCTGGCACCCATTCCATGGGTCCCAACTCTCCAGGTTGAAGGGAATATTACTACAGCTATAACATGTACGGGAAACCTAGAGAACGGACACACTGAGAATACGAAAGGTTTCTAAAACTCAACGAATAGTCCCTCTCCTGGTGCTCCGGTTTGACTTTCCATCTGCTTTACTATCAACCTCCCAACTTGGAGAGACAGCCCCTTTAACCTCCTAGTTCGCACAGGTTGCCTATTTGGCAGAGGATGAAAGGGAAGAGGGAGAACCAATGAGAGAGTAGCTATTAGGCATTTGGACGGGCACATATCACTGTAATTTCCCGGCAGGAAGAGGAATTAACCAAAGTCTCAGCCCCCCCCGGGAACCAGCATAGGTCCTGAACCAAAATTTCAGACTTGCGGTCAGCTCACCAAAAACGAGTTGAAAAATGGAGCTCAGGGGCACAGCAATTCACAAACTGGCCAAGTAATAAAGGAAAACTATCATCCAAAAATCTGTTGAGGGAAGGCAACGAGGCGGACTTGAATGCGAGGCAGAATAGCAGGAAACAGATTTCAAGAGGTACGTTGGAATCGCCTTTAAAGCACAGGAAGAGGGGCACAACTTCGACAATGATGCACTTGGCCAAAAAGGGCGTATGCATTTTCTCCTGAATATATTCAGGAGAAAACGCATACGCCCTTTTTGGCCAAGCAAGCAAGCGGGCAATGCAAATCTGCACTACAAAGAAGTATCACTTCCCACCGGTCAAAAGGGACATCCACAAAATGTGTAAAAACCAGAAAGGAAAGACAGGCCCTGGAGAACAGGCAGCCTTGTTATGCTGATGGGCGGGATGTAAATTGCCAACTGCCTCTCTGGAGGAGTGCATTTTGTTTCCTAAAACAATTAAACAACAGAGCTAGAGAGCCAAGGGCACTTCTAGTCTAGGGAATATACCTTGGGAAAACTGAAAATCAATAAGACAGAGCAACCCCAAAATTTAGGGCTGCACTGCTTACAAGGACCTCAACTTGGGTACACCTTAAATGTCCCAGGAAATATAAAAATGGTTCAAAAAATTGTGGTACTTACGTACGATGGAATATCCCTCAGCCATGAAATCAATGTCATAAGACCAGTAGCAGCAAAATGGGTGGATTCAGGTACGATGATTCTAAGTGAAATAAGTCACAGAGAAAAAGAAACTTATCATAAGATATCACTTATGAAGATCCTGTAAACATGGCTACACTTGAACTGAGTTAGGAAAGAGAACAGTGTCTCACATTTAGAAAACACTCTTATGCCTGCTTAAGGGGGAAGGAGAGGTGGGGTGATGCATAAAACCAGAGTTTGATATAAGCACAGGTACCGTTCCAAAAACCAACTATGGAATAGACAAGACCTACACCTTCCTCAGTGAAAGGGACTCAGAACCCCATATTTCCCGCAGAGGAATATATCTGACTAGTAAGAATCTTAAAACCTATGTATTGATATGTCTCCGTAAGGGAATCAAGTGTGTCTAGACTGGCATAAACATGGCAGCGAGAATCAGCTCAAACCCACTATAAAAAGGAATTTCAAAAACAAAACAAAAAAAGTGGGAAATTCTTTACAATTCCTTCAGGGTCTCTGATGAAACCTGGAATGACCATATCTACAACGACAGCTGGATGTGGCATAAGGTTGGACACTTGGGACTGAGAGGATTGGTGAGATTGGGTGAGCAAATGCAGACCCTTTAAAGCAATAATGCATGGCACCCATTCCATGGGTCCCAACTCTCCAGGTTGAAGGGAATATTACTACAGCTATAACATGTACGGGAACCCTAGAGAACGGACACACTGTGAATACGAAAGTTTTCTAAAACTCAACGAATAGTCCGTCTCCTGGTGCTCCGGTTTGACTTTACACCAGCTTTACTATCATCCTCCCAACTTGGAGAGACAGCCCCTTTAACCTCCTGGTTCACACAGGTTGCCAATTTGGTAGAGGATGAAAGGGAAGAGGGAGAACCAATGAGAGAGTAGCTGTTAGGCATTTGAACGGGCACATATCACTGTAATTTCCCGGCAGGAAGAAGAATTAACCAAAGTCTAAGCCCCCCACCGGGAACTAGCATAGGTCCTGAACCAAAATTTCGGACTTGCTGTCAGCTCACCAAAAACGAGTTGAAAATTGGAGCTCAGGGGCACAGCAATTCACAAACTGGCCGGGTAATAAAGGACAACTATCGTCCAAAAATCTGTTGAGGGAAGGCAACGAGGGGGACTTTAAAGCGAGGCAGAATCGCAGGAAAGAGATTTCAAGAGGTACGTTGGAATCACCTTTAAAGCACAGGAAGAGGGGCACAACTTCGACAATGATGCACTTGGCCAAAAAGGGCGTATGCGTTTTCTCCTGAATATATTCAGGAGAAAACGCATACGCCCTTTTTGCCCAAGCAAGCAAGCGGGCAATGCAAATCTGCACTACAAAGAAATATCACTTCCCACCGGTCAAAAGGGACATCCACAAAATGTGTAAAAACCAGAATAGGAAGACAGGCCCCGGAGAACAGGGAGCCTTGTTATGCTGTTGGGCGAGATGTAAATTGCCAACTGCCTCTCTGGAGCAGTGCTTTGTGTTCCCTAAAACAAGTAAACAACAGAGCTACAGAGCCAAGGGAACTTCCAGTCTAGGGAATATACCTTGGGAAAACTGAAAATAAATAAGGCAGAGCCACCCAAAAATTTAGGGCTGCACTGCTTACAAGGACCTCAACTTGGGTACACCTTAAATATCCCAGGAAATATAAAAATGGTTCAAAAATTGTGGTACTTACGTACGATGGAATATCCCTCAGCCATGAAGTCAATGTCATAAGATCAGTAGCAGCAAAATGGGTGGATTCAGGTACGATGATTCTAAGTGAAATAAGTCACACAGAAAAAGAAACTTAGCATAAGATATCACTTATGAAGATCCTGTAAACATGGCTACACTTGAACTGAGTTAGGAAAGAGAACAGTGTCTCACATTTAGAAAACACTCTTATGCCTGCTTAAGGGGGAAGGAGAGGTGGGGTGATGCATAAAACCAGAGTTTGATATAAGCACAGGTACCGTTCCAAAAACCATCTATTGAATAGACAAGACCTACACCTTCCTCAGTGAAAGGGACTCAAAACCGCATATTTCCCGCAGAGGAATATATCTCACTAGTAAGAATCTTAAAACCTATGTATTGATATGTCTCCATAAGGAAATCAAGTGTGTCTAGACTGGCATAAACATGGCAGCGAGAATCAGCTCAAACACACTCTAAAAAGGAATTTCAAAAACAAAACGAAAAAACTGGGAAATTCTTTACAATTCCTTAAGGGTCTCTGATGAAAACTGGAATGACCCTATCTACAACGACAACTGGATGTGGCATAAGGCTGGACACTTGGGACTGAGAGGATTGGTGAGATTGGGTGAGCAAATTCAGACCCTTTAAAGCACCAATGCCTGGCACACATTCCATGGGTCCCAACTCTCCAGGTTGAAGGGAATATTACTACAGCTGCAACATGTATGGGAAACCTAGAGAACGGACACACAGTGAATACGAAAGGTTTCTAAAACTCAACGAATTGTCGCTATCCTGGTGCTCCGGTTTGACTTTCCATCTGCTTTACTATCAATCTCCCAACTTGGAGAGACAGCCCCTTTAACCTCCTGGTTCGCACAGGTTGTCAATTTGGCAGAGGATGAAAGGGAAGAGGGAGAACCAATGAGAGAGTAGCTGTTAGGCATTTGGACGGGCACATATCACTGTAATTTCCCGGCAGGAAGAAGAATTAACCAAAGTCTCAGCCACCCACCGGGAACCAGTATAGGTCCTGAACCAAAATTTTGGACTTGCGGTCAGCTCTCCAAAAACGAGTTGAAAAATGGAGCTCAGGGGCAGAGCAATTCACACACTGGCCGAGTAATAAAGGACAACTATCGTCCAAAGATCTGTTGAGGGAAGGCAATGAGGCGGACCTGAAAGCGAGGCAGAATAGCAGGAAACAGATTTCAAGAGGTACGTTGGAATCGCCTTTAAAGCACAGGAGGAGGGGCACAACTTCGACAATGATGCACTTGGCCGAATAGGGCGTATGCGTTTTCTCCTGAATATATTCAGGAGAAAACGCATACGCCCTTTTTGGCCAAGCAAGCAAGCGGGCAATGCAAATCTGCACTACAAAGAAGTATCACTTCCCACCGGTCAAAAGGGATATCCACAAAATGTGTAAAAACCAGAAAGGCAAGACAGGCCCTGGAGAACAGGGAGCCTTGTTATGCTGATGGGCGGGATGTAAATTGCCAACTGCCTCTCTGGAGGAGTGCATTGTGTTCCCTAAAACTAGTAAAGAACAGAGCTACAGAGCCAAGGGCACTTCCAGTCTAGGGAATATACCTTGGGAAAACTGAAAATCAATAAGACAGAGCCACCCCAAAATTTAGGTCTGCACTGCTCACAAGGACCTCAATTTGGGTACACCTTAAATATCCCAGGAAATATAAAAATGGTTCAAAAAATTGTGGTACTTACATACGATGGAATATTCCTCAGCCATGAAATCAATGTCATAAGACCAGTAGCAGTAAAATGGTTGGATTCAGGTATGATGATTCTAAGTGAAATAAGTCACACAGAAAAAGAGACTTATCATAAGATATCACTTATGAAGATCCTGTAAACATGGCTACACTTGAACTGAGTTAGGAAAGAGAACAGTGTCTCACATTTAGAAAACACTCTTATGCCTGCTTAAGTGGGAAGGAGAGGTGGGGTGATGCATAAAACCAGAGTTTGATATAAGCACAGGTACCGTTCCAAAAACCAACTATGGAATAGACAAGACCTACACCTTCCTCAGTGAAAGGGACTCAAAACCCCATATTTCCCGCAGAGGAATATATCTGACTAGTAAGAATCTTAAAACCTATGTATTGATATGTCTCCGTAAGGGAATCAAGTGTGTCTAGACTGGCATAAACATGGCAGCGAGAATCAGCTCAAACCCACTATAAAAAGGAATTTCAAAAACAAAACAAAAAAACTGTGAAATTCTTTACAATTCCTTCAGGGTCTCTGATGAAACCTGGAATGACCCTATCTACAATGACAGCTGGATATGGCATAAGGAGGGACACTTGGGACTGAGACGATTGGTGAGATTGGGTGCGCAAATGCAGACCCTTTAAAGCACAAATGCCTGGCACCCATTCCATGGGTCCCAACTCTCCAGGTTGAAGGGAATATTACTACAGATATAACATGTACGGGAAACATAGAGAACGGACACACTGTGAATACGAAAGGTTTCTAAAACTCAACGAATAGTCCCTCTCCTGGTGCTCCGGTTTGACTTTCCATCTGCTTTACTATCAACCTCCCAACTTGGAAAGACAGCCCCTTTAACCTCCTGGTTCGCACAGGTTGCCAATTTGGCAGAGGATGAAATGGAAGAGGGAGAACCAATGAGAGAGTAGCTGTTAGGCATTTGGTCGGGCACATATCACTGTAATTTCCCGGCAGGAAGAAGAATTAAGCAAAGTCTCAGCCACCCACAGGGAACCAGTATAGGTCCTGAACCAAAGTTTTGGACTTGCGGTCAGCTCACCAAAAAAGAGTTGAAAAATGGAGCTCAGGGACACAGCAATTCACAAACTGGCCGAGTAATAAAGGACAACTATCGTCCAAAAATCTGTTGAGGGAAGGCAACGAGGCGGACTTTAAAGCGAGGCAGAATAGCAGGAAACAGATTTCAAGAGGTACGTTGGAATCGCCTTTAAAGCACTGGAAGAGGGGCACAACTTCGACAATGATGCACTTGGTCAAAAAGGGTGTATGCGTTTCCTCCTGAATATATTCAGGAGAAAACGCATACGCCCTTTTTGGCCAAGCAAGCAAGCGGGCAATGCAAATCTGCACTACAAAGAAGTATCACTTCCCACCGGTCGAAAGGGACATCCACAAAATGTGTAAAAACCAGAAAGGCAAGACAGGCCCTGGAGAACAGGGAGCCTTGTTATGCTGGTGGGCGGGATGTAAATTGCCATCTGCCTCTCTGTAGGAGTGCATTGTGTTCCATAAAACAAGTAAAGAACAGAGCTACAGAGCCAAGGGCACTTCCATTCTAGGGAATATACCTTGGGAAATCTGAAAATCAATAAGACAGAGCCACCCCAAAATTAAGGGCTTCACTGCTTACAAGGACCTCAACATGGGTACACCTTAAATATCCCAGGAAATATAAAAATGGTTCAAAAAAAGTGGTATTTACGTACGAGGGAATATCCCTCAGCCATGAAATCAATGTCATAAGACCAGTAACAGCAAAATGGGTGGATTCAGGTACGATGATTCTAAGTGAAATAAGTCACAGAGAAAAATAAACATTTCATAACATATCACTTATGAAGATCCTGTAAACATGGCTACACTTGAACTGAGTTAGGAAAGAGAACAGTGTCTCACATTTAGAAAACACACTTATGCCTGCTTAAGGGGGAAGGAGAGATGGGGTGATGCATAAAACCAGAGTTTGATATAAGCACAGGTATCGTTCCAAACACCATCTATGGAATAGACAAGACCTACACCTTCCTCAGTGAAAGGGACTCAAAACCCCATATTTCCCGCAGAGGAATATATCTGACTAGTAAGAATCTTAAAACCTATGTATTGATATGTCTCCATAAGGGAATCAAGTGTGTCTAGACTGGCATAAACATGGCAGCGAGAATCAGCTCAAACCCACTATAAAAAGGAATTTCAAAAACAAAACCAAAAAACTGGGAAATTCTTTACAATTCCTTCAGGGTCTCTGATGAAACCTGGAATGACCCTATCTACAACGACAGCTGGATGTGGCATAAGGAGGGACACTTGGGACTGAGACGATTGGTTAGATTGGGTGAGGAAATGCAGACCCTTTAAAGCACAAATGCCTGGCACCCATTCCATGGGTCCCAACTCTCCAGGTTGAAGGGAATATTACTACAGCTATAACATGTACTGGAAACCTAGAGAACGGACACAATGTGAATACGAAAGGTTTCTAAAACTCAACGAATACTCCCTCTCCTGGTGCTCCGGTTTGACTTTCCATCTGCTTTACTATCAATCTCCCAACTTGGAGAGACAACCCCTTTAACCTCCTGGTTCGTAAAGTTTGCCAATTTGGCAGAGGATGAAAGGGAAGAGGGAGAACCAATGAGAGAGTAGCTGTTAGGCATTTGGACGGGCACATATCACTCTAACTTCCCGGCAGGAAGAAGAAATAACTAAAGTCTCAGCCCCCCACCGGGAACCAGCATAGGTCCTGAACCAACATTTTGGACTTGAGGTCAGCTCACAAAAAACGAGTTGAAAAATGGAGCTCAGGGGCACAGCAATGCACAAACTGGCCGAGTAATAAAGGACAACTATCGTCCAAAAATCTGTTGAGGGAAGGAAACGAAGCGGAGTTGAAAGCGAGGCAGAATAGCAGGAAACAGATTTCAAGAGGTACGTTGGAATCGCCTTTAAAGCACAGGAAGAGGGGCACAACTTCGACAATGATGCACTTGGCCAATAAGGGCGTATGCATTTTCTCCTGAATATATTCAGGAGAAAATGCATACGCCCTTTTGGCCAAGCAAGCAAGCGGGCAATGCAAATCTGCACTACAAAGAAGTATCACTTCCCACCGGTCAAAAGGGACATCCACAAAATGTGTAAAAACCAGAAAGGCAAGACAGGCCCTTGAGAACAGGTAGCCTTGTTATGCTGATGGGCGGGATGTAAATTGCCAACTGCCTCTCTGGAGGAGTGCATTGTGTTCCCTAAAACAAGTAAAGAACAGAGCTACAGAGCCAAGGGCACTTCCAGTCTAGGGAATATACCTTGAGAAAACTGAAAATCAATAATACAGAGCCACCCCAAAATTTAGGGCTGCACTGCTTACAAGGACCTCAACTTGGGTACACTTTAAATATCCCAGGAAATATAAAAATGGTTCAAAAAATTGTGGTACTTACGTACGATGGAATATCCCTCAGCCATGAAATCAATGTCATAAGACCAGTAGCAGCAAAATGGGTGGATTCTGGTACGATGATCCAAAGTGAAATAAGTCACACAGAAAAAGAAACTTATCATAAGATATCACTTATGAAGATCCTGTAAACATGGCTACACTTGAACTGAGTTAGGAAAGAGAACAGTGTCTCACATTTAGAAAACACTCTTATGCCTGCTTAAGTGGGAAGGAGAGGTGGGGTGATGCATAAAACCAGAGTTTGATATAAGCACAGGTACCGTTCCAAAAACCAACTATGGAATAGACAAGACCTACACCTTCCTCAGTGAAAGGGACTCAAAACCCCATATTTCCCGCAGAGGAATATATCTGACTAGTAAGAATCTTAAAACCTATGTATTGATATGTCTCCGTAAGGGAATCAAGTGTGTCTAGACTGGCATAAACATGGCAGCGAGAATCAGCTCAAACCCACTATAAAAAGGAATTTCAAAAACAAAACAAAAAAACTGTGAAATTCTTTAAAATTCCTTCAGGGTCTCTGATGAAACCTGGAATGACCCTATCTACAATGACAGCTGGATGTGGCATAACGAGGGACACTTGGGACTGAGACGATTGGTGAGATTGGGTGAGCAAATGCAGACCCTTTAAAGCACAAATGCCTGGCACCCATTCCATGGGTCCCAACTCTCCAGGTTGAAGGGAATATTACTACAGCTATAACATATACGGGAAACCTAGAGAATGGACACACTGTGAATACGAAAGGTTTCTAAAACTCAACTAATAGTCCCTCTCCTGGTGCTCCGGTTTGACTTTCCATCTGCTTTACTATCAACCTCCCAACTTGGAGAGACAGCCCCTTTAACCTCCTGGTTCGCACAGGTTGCCAATTTGGCAGAGGATGAAAGGGAATAGGGAGAACCAATGAGAGAGTAGCTGTTAGGCATTTGGACGGGCACATATCACTGTAATTTCCTGGCAGGAAGAAGAATTAACCAAAGTCTCAGCCCCCCACCGGGAACCTGTATAGGTCCTGAACCAAAATTTTGGACTTGCGGTCTGCTCACAAAAAACGAGTTGAAAAATGGAGCTCAGGGGCACAGCAATTCCCAAACTGGCCGAGTAATAAAGGACAACTATCGTCCAAAAATCTGTTGAGGGAAGGCAACGAGGCGGAATTGAAAGCGAGGCAGAATAGCAGGAAACAGATTTCAAGAGGTACGTTGGAATCGCCTTCAAAGCACAGGAAGAGGGGAACAACTTCGACAATGATGCACTTGGCCAAAAGGGGCGTATGCGTTTTCTCCTGAATATATTCAGGAGAAAACGCATACGCCCTTTTTGGAGAAGCAAGCAAGCGGGCAATGCAAATCTGCACTACAAAGAAGCATCACTTCCCACTGGTCAAAAGGGACATCCACAAATTGTGTAAAAACCAGAAAGGCAAGACAGGCCCTGGAGAACAAGGAGCCTTGTTATGCTGATGGGCGGGATGTAAATTGCCAACTGCCTCTCTGGAGGAGTGCATTGTGTTCCCTAAAACAAGTAAAGAACAGAGCTACAGAGCCAAGGGCACTTCCAGTCTAGGGAATATACCTTGGGAAAACTGAAAATCAATAAGACAGAGCCACCCCAAAATTTAGGGCTGCACTGCTTACAAGGACCTCAACTTGGGTACACCATAAATATCCCGGGAAATATAAAAATGGTTCAAAAAATAGTGGTATTTACGTACGAGGGAATATCCCTCAGCCATGAAATCAATGTCATAAGACCAGTAACAGCAAAATGGGTGGATTCAGGTACGATGATTCTAAGTGAAATAAGTCACAGAGAAAAATAAACATTTCATAAGATATCACTTATGAAGATCCTGTAAACATGGCTACACTTGAACTGAGTTAGGAAAGAGAACAGTGTCTCACATTTAGAAAACACACTTATGCCTGCTTAAGGGGGAAGGAGAGATGGGGTGATGCATAAAACCAGAGTTTGATATAAGCACAGGTACCGTTCCAAACACCATCTATGGAATAGACAAGACCTACACCTTCCTCAGTGAAAGGGACTCAAAACTCCATATTTCCCGCAGAGGAATATATCTGACTAGTAAGAATCTTAAAACCTATGTATTGATATGTCTCCAAAAGGGAATCAAGTGTGTCTAGACTGGCATAAACATGGCAGCGAGAATCAGCTCAAACCCACTATAAAAAGGAATTTCAAAAACAAAACCAAAAAACTGGGAAATTCTTTACAATTCCTTCAGGGTCTCTGATGAAACCTGGAATGACCCTATCTACAACGACAGCTGGATGTGGCATAAGGAGGGACACTTGGGACTGAGAGGATTGGTGAGATTGGGTGAGCACATGCAGACCCTTTAAAGCACAAATGCCTGGCACCCATTCCATGGGTCCCAACTCTCCAGGTTGAAGGGAATATTACTACAGCTATAACATGTACGGGAAACCTAGAGAACGGACACACTGAGAATACGAAAGGTTTCTAAAACTCAACGAATAGTCCCTCTCCTGGTGCTCCGGTTTGACTTTCCATCTGCTTTACTATCAACCTCCCAACTTGGAGAGACAGCCCCTTTAACCTCCTAGTTCGCACAGGTTGCCTATTTGGCAGAGGATGAAAGGGAAGAGGGAGAACCAATGAGAGAGTAGCTATTAGGCATTTGGACGGGCACATATCACTGTAATTTCCCGGCAGGAAGAGGAATTAACCAAAGTCTCAGCCCCCCACCGGGAACCAGCATAGGTCCTGAACCAAAATTTCAGACTTGCGGTCAGCTCACCAAAAACGAGTTGAAAAATGGAGCTCAGGGGCACAGCAATTCACAAACTGGCCGAGTAATAAAGGAAAACTATCATCCAAAAATCTGTTGAGGGAAGGCAACGAGGCGGACTTGAATGCGAGGCAGAATAGCAGGAAACAGATTTCAAGAGGTACGTTGGAATCGCCTTTAAAGCACAGGAAGAGGGGCACAACTTCGACAATGATGCACTTGGCCAAAAAGGGCGTATGCATTTTCTCCTGAATATATTCAGGAGAAAACGCATACGCCCTTTTTGGCCAAGCAAGCAAGCGGGCAATGCAAATCTGCACTACAAAGAAGTATCACTTCCCACCGGTCAAAAGGGACATCCACAAAATGTGTAAAAACCAGAAAGGAAAGACAGGCCCTGGAGAACAGGCAGCCTTGTTATGCTGATGGGCGGGATGTAAATTGCCAACTGCCTCTCTGGAGGAGTGCATTTTGTTTCCTAAAACAATTAAACAACAGAGCTAGAGAGCCAAGGGCACTTCTAGTCTAGGGAATATAACTTGGGAAAACTGAAAATCAATAAGACAGAGCAACCCCAAAATTTAGGGCTGCACTGCTTACAAGGACCTCAACTTGGGTACACCTTAAATGTCCCAGGAAATATAAAAATGGTTCAAAAAATTGTGGTACTTACGTACGATGGAATATCCCTCAGCCATGAAATCAATGTCATAAGACCAGTAGCAGCAAAATGGGTGGATTCAGGTACGATGATTCTAAGTGAAATAAGTCACAGAGAAAAAGAAACTTATCATAAGATATCACTTATGAAGATCCTGTAAACATGGCTACACTTGAACTGAGTTAGGAAAGAGAACAGTGTCTCACATTTAGAAAACACTCTTATGCCTGCTTAAGGGGGAAGGAGAGGTGGGGTGATGCATAAAACCAGAGTTTGATATAAGCACAGGTACCGTTCCAAAAACCAACTATGGAATAGACAAGACCTACACCTTCCTCAGTGAAAGGGACTCAGAACCCCATATTTCCCGCAGAGGAATATATCTGACTAGTAAGAATCTTAAAACCTATGTATTGATATGTCTCCGTAAGGGAATCAAGTGTGTCTAGACTGGCATAAACATGGCAGCGAGAATCAGCTCAAACCCACTATAAAAAGGAATTTCAAAAACAAAACAAAAAAAGTGGGAAATTCTTTACAATTCCTTCAGGGTCTCTGATGAAACCTGGAATGACCATATCTACAACGACAGCTGGATGTGGCATAAGGTTGGACACTTGGGACTGAGAGGATTGGTGAGATTGGGTGAGCAAATGCAGACACTTTAAAGCAATAATGCATGGCACCCATTCCATGGGTCCCAACTCTCCAGGTTGAAGGGAATATTACTACAGCTATAACATGTACGGGAACCCTAGAGAACGGACACACTGTGAATACGAAAGTTTTCTAAAACTCAACGAATAGTCCGTCTCCTGGTGCTCCGGTTTGACTTTACACCAGCTTTACTATCATCCTCCCAACTTGGAGAGACAGCCCCTTTAACCTCCTGGTTCACACAGGTTGCCAATTTGGTAGAGGATGAAAGGGAAGAGGGAGAACCAATGAGAGAGTAGCTGTTAGGCATTTGAACGGGCACATATCACTGTAATTTCCCGGCAGGAAGAAGAATTAACCAAAGTCTAAGCCCCCCACCGGGAACTAGCATAGGTCCTGAACCAAAATTTCGGACTTGCTGTCAGCTCACCAAAAACGAGTTGAAAATTGGAGCTCAGGGGCACAGCAATTCACAAACTGGCCGAGTAATAAAGGACAACTATCGTCCAAAAATCTGTTGATGGAAGGCAACGAGGGGGACTTTAAAGCGAGGCAGAATCGCAGGAAACAGATTTCAAGAGGTACGTTGGAATCACCTTTAAAGCACAGGAAGAGGGGCACAACTTCGACAATGATGCACTTGGCCAAAAAGGGCGTATGCGTTTTCTCCTGAATATATTCAGGAGAAAACGCATACGCCCTTTTTGCCCAAGCAAGCAAGCGGGCAATGCAAATCTGCACTACAAAGAAATATCACTTCCCACCGGTCAAAAGGGACATCCACAAAATGTGTAAAAACCAGAATAGGAAGACAGGCCCCGGAGAACAGGGAGCCTTGTTATGCTGTTGGGCGAGATGTAAATTGCCAACTGCCTCTCTGGAGCAGTGCTTTGTGTTCCCTAAAACAAGTAAACAACAGAGCTACAGAGCCAAGGGAACTTCCAGTCTAGGGAATATACCTTGGGAAAACTGAAAATAAATAAGGCAGAGCCACCCAAAAATTTAGGGCTGCACTGCTTACAAGGACCTCAACTTGGGTACACCTTAAATATCCCAGGAAATATAAAAATGGTTCAAAAATTGTGGTACTTACGTACGATGGAATATCCCTCAGCCATGAAGTCAATGTCATAAGATCAGTAGCAGCAAAATGGGTGGATTCAGGTACGATGATTCTAAGTGAAATAAGTCACACAGAAAAAGAAACTTAGCATAAGATATCACTTATGAAGATCCTGTAAACATGGCTACACTTGAACTGAGTTAGGAAAGAGAACAGTGTCTCACATTTAGAAAACACTCTTATGCCTGCTTAAGGGGGAAGGAGAGGTGGGGTGATGCATAAAACCAGAGTTTGATATAAGCACAGGTACCGTTCCAAAAACCATCTATTGAATAGACAAGACCTACACCTTCCTCAGTGAAAGGGACTCAAAACCGCATATTTCCCGCAGAGGAATATATCTCACTAGTAAGAATCTTAAAACCTATGTATTGATATGTCTCCATAAGGGAATCAAGTGTGTCTAGACTGGCATAAACATGGCAGCGAGAATCAGCTCAAACACACTCTAAAAAGGAATTTCAAAAACAAAACGAAAAAACTGGGAAATTCTTTACAATTCCTTAAGGGTCTCTGATGAAAACTGGAATGACCCTATCTACAACGACAGCTGGATGTGGCATAAGGCTGGACACTTGGGACTGAGAGGATTGGTGAGATTGGGTGAGCAAATTCAGACCCTTTAAAGCACCAATGCCTGGCACACATTCCATGGGTCCCAACTCTCCAGGTTGAAGGGAATATTACTACAGCTGCAACATGTATGGGAAACCTAGAGAACGGACACACAGTGAATACGAAAGGTTTCTAAAACTCAACGAATTGTCGCTATCCTGGTGCTCCGGTTTGACTTTCCATCTGCTTTACTATCAATCTCCCAACTTGGAGAGACAGCCCCTTTAACCTCCTGGTTCGCACAGGTTGTCAATTTGGCAGAGGATGAAAGGGAAGAGGGAGAACCAATGAGAGAGTAGCTGTTAGGCATTTGGACGGGCACATATCACTGTAATTTCCCGGCAGGAAGAAGAATTAACCAAAGTCTCAGCCACCCACCGGGAACCAGTATAGGTCCTGAACCAAAATTTTGGACTTGCGGTCAGCTCTCCAAAAACGAGTTGAAAAATGGAGCTCAGGGGCACAGCAATTCACACACTGGCCGAGTAATAAAGGACAACTATCGTCCAAAGATCTGTTGAGGGAAGGCAATGAGGCGGACCTGAAAGCGAGGCAGAATAGCAGGAAACAGATTTCAAGAGGTACGTTGGAATCGCCTTTAAAGCACAGGAGGAGGGGCACAAGTTCGACAATGATGCACTTGGCCGAATAGGGCGTATGCGTTTTCTCCTGAATATATTCAGGAGAAAACGCATACGCCCTTTTTGGCCAAGCAAGCAAGCGGGCAATGCAAATCTGCACTACAAAGAAGTATCACTTCCCACCGGTCAAAAGGGATATGCACAAAATGTGTAAAAACCAGAAAGGCAAGACAGGCCCTGGAGAACAGGGAGCCTTGTTATGCTGATGGGCGGGATGTAAATTGCCAACTGCCTCTCTGGAGGAGTGCATTGTGTTCCCTAAAACTAGTAAAGAACAGAGCTACAGAGCCAAGGGCACTTCCAGTCTAGGGAATATACCTTGGGAAAACTGAAAATCAATAAGACAGAGCCACCCCAAAATTTAGGTCTGCACTGCTCACAAGGACCTCAATTTGGGTACACCTTAAATATCCCAGGAAATATAAAAATGGTTCAAAAAATTGTGGTACTTACATACGATGGAATATCCCTCAGCCATGAAATCAATGTCATAAGACCAGTAGCAGTAAAATGGGTGGATTCAGGTATGATGATTCTAAGTGAAATAAGTCACACAGAAAAAGAGACTTATCATAAGATATCACTTATGAAGATCCTGTAAACATGGCTACACTTGAACTGAGTTAGGAAAGAGAACAGTGTCTCACATTTAGAAAACACTCTTATGCCTGCTTAAGTGGGAAGGAGAGGTGGGGTGATGCATAAAACCAGAGTTTGATATAAGCACAGGTACCGTTCCAAAAACCAACTATGGAATAGACAAGACCTACACCTTCCTCAGTGAAAGGGACTCAAAACCCCATATTTCCCGCAGAGGAATATATCTGACTAGTAAGAATCTTAAAACCTATGTATTGATATGTCTCCGTAAGGGAATCAAGTGTGTCTAGACTGGCATAAACATGGCAGCGAGAATCAGCTCAAACCCACTATAAAAAGGAATTTCAAAAACAAAACAAAAAAACTGCGAAATTCTTTACAATTCCTTCAGGGTCTCTGATGAAACCTGGAATGACCCTATCTACAATGACAGCTGGATGTGGCATAAGGAGGGACACTTGGGACTGAGACGATTGGTGAGATTGGGTGCGCAAATGCAGACCCTTTAAAGCACAAATGCCTGGCACCCATTCCATGGGTCCCAACTCTCCAGGTTGAAGGGAATATTACTACAGATATAACATGTACGGGAAACATAGAGAACGGACACACTGTGAATACGAAAGGTTTCTAAAACTCAACGAATAGTCCCTCTCCTGGTGCTCCGGTTTGACTTTCCATCTGCTTTACTATCAACCTCCCAACTTGGAAAGACAGCCCCTTTAACCTCCTGGTTCGCACAGGTTGCCAATTTGGCAGAGGATGAAATGGAAGAGGGAGAACCAATGAGAGAGTAGCTGTTAGGCATTTGGACGGGCACATATCACTGTAATTTCCCGGCAGGAAGAAGAATTAAGCAAAGTCTCAGCCACCCACCGGGAACCAGTATAGGTCCTGAACCAAAGTTTTGGACTTGCGGTCAGCTCACCAAAAAAGAGTTGAAAAATGGAGCTCAGGGACACAGCAATTCACAAACTGGCCGAGTAATAAAGGACAACTATCGTCCAAAAATCTGTTGAGGGAAGGCAACGAGTTGGACTTGAATGCGAGGCAGAATAGCAGGAAACAGATTTCAAGAGGTACGTTGGAATCGCCTTTAAAGCACAGGAAGAGGGGCCCAACTTCGACAATGATGCACTTGGCCAAAAAGGGCGTATGCGTTTTCTCCTGAATATATTCAGGAGAAAACGCATACGCCCTTTTTGGCCAAGCAAGCAAGCGGGCAATGCAAATCTGCACTACAAAGAAGTATCACTTCCCACCGGTCAAAAGGGACATCCACAAAATGTGTAAAAACCAGAAAGGCAAGACAGGCCCTGGAGAACAGGGAGCCTTTTTATGCTGATGGGTGGGATGTAAATTGCCAACTGCCTCTCTGGAGGAGTGCATTGTGTTACCTAAAACAAATAAACAACGGAGCTACAGAGCCAAGGGCACTTCCATTCTAGGGAATATACCTTGGGAAAACTGAAAATCAATAAGACAGAGCCACCCCAAAATTTAGGGCTGCACTGCTTACAAGGACCTCAACTTGGGTACACCTTAAATATCCCAGGAAATATAAAAATGTTTCAGAAAATTGTGGTACTTACGTACGATGGAATATCCCTCAGCCATGAAATCAATGTCATAAGACCAGTAGCAGCAAAATGGGTGGATTCAGGTACGATGATCCTAAGTGAAATAAGTCACACAGAAAAAGAAACTTATCATAAGATATCACTTATGAAGATCCTGTAAACATGGCTACACTTGAACTGAGTTAGGAAAGAGAACAGTGTCTCACATTTAGAAAACACTCTTATGCCTGCTTAAGTGGGAAGGAGAGTTGGGGTGCTGCATAAAACCAGAGTTTAATATAAGCACAGGTACTGTTCCAAAAACCAACTATGGAATAGACAAGAACTACACCTTCCTCAGTGAAAGGGACTCAAAACCCCATATTTCCCGCAGAGGAATATATCTGACTAATAAGAATCTTAAAACCTATATATTGATATGTCTCCGTAAGGGAATCAAGTGTGTCTAGACTGGCATAAACATGGCAGCGAGAATCAGCTCAAACCCACTATAAAAAGGAGTTTCAAAAACAAATCAAAAAACTGGGATATTCTTTACAATTCCTTCAGGGTCTCTGATGAAACCTGGAATGACCCTATCTACAACGACAGCTGGATGTGGCATAAGGCTGGACACTTGGGACTGACAGCATTGGTGAGATTGGGTGAGCAAATGCAGACCCTTTAAAGAACAAATGCCTGGCACCCATTCCATGGGTCCCAACTCTCCAGGTTGAAGGGAATATTACTACACCTATAACATGTACGGGAAACCTAGAGAACGGACACACTGTGAATACGAAAGGTTTCTAAAGCTCAACGAATAGTCCCTCTCCTGGTGCTCCGGTTTGACTTTCCATCTGCTTTACTATCAACCTCCCAACTTGGAGAGACAGCCCCTTTAACCTCCTGGTTCGCACACGTTGCCAATTTGGCAGAGGATGAAAGAGAAGAGGGAGAACCAATGAGAGAGTAGCTGTTAGGCATTTGGACGGGCACATATCACTGTAATTTCCCGGCAGGAAGAAGAATTAACAAAAGTCTCAGCCACCCACCGGGAACCAGCATAGGTCCTGAACCAAAATTTTGGACTTGCGGTCAGCTCACCAAAAACGAGTTGAAAAATGGAGCTCAGGGGCACAGCAATTCACAAACTGGCCGAGTAATAAAGGACAACTATCGTCCAAAAATCTGTTGAGGGAAGGCAACGAGGCGGACTTGAATGCGAGGCAGAATAGCAGGAAACAGATTTCAAGAGGTACGTTGGAATCGCCTTTAAAGCACAGGAAGAGGGGCACAACTTCGACAATGATGCACTTGGCCAAAAAGGGCGTATGCGTTTTCTCCTGAATATATTCAGGAGAAAACGCATACGCACTTTTTGGCCAAGCAAGCAAGCGGGCAATGCAAATCTGCACTACAAAGAAGTATCACTTCCCACCGGTCAAAAGGGAAGTCCACAAAATGTGAAAAAACCAGAAAGGCAAGACAGGCCCTGGAGAACAGGGAGCCTTGTTATACTTATGGGCGGGATGTAAATTGCCAACTGCCTCTCTGGAGGAGTGCATTGTGTTACCTAAAACAAGTAAACAACGGAGCTACAGAGCCAAGGGCACTTCCAGTCTAGGGAATATACCTTGGGAAAACTGAAAATCAATAAGACAGAGCCACCCCAAAATTTAGGGCTGCACTGCTTACAAGGACCTCAACTTGGGTACACCTTAAATATCCCAGGGAATATAAAAATGGTTCAAAAAATTGTGGTACTTACATACGATGGAATATCCCTCAGCCATGAAATCAATGTCATAAGACCAGTAGCAGCAAAATGGGTGGATTCAGGTACGATGATCCTAAGTGAAATAAGTCACACAGAAAAAGAAACTTATCATAAGATATCACTTATGAAGATCCTGTACACATGGCTACACTTGAACTGAGTTAGGAAAGAGAACAGTGTCTCACATTTAGAAAACACTCTTAAGCCTGCTTAAGTGGGAAGGAGAGGTGGGGTGATGCATAAAACCAGAGTTTGATATAAGCACAGGTACCGTTCCAAAAACCAACTATGGAATAGACAAGACCTACACCTTCCTCTGTGAAAGGGACTCAAAACCCCATATTTCCCGCAGAGGAGTATATCTGACTAGTAAGAATCTTAAAACCTATATATTGATATGTCTCCGTAAGGGAATCAAGTGTGTCTAGACTGGCATAAACATGGCAGCGAGAATCAGCTCAAACCCACTATAAAAAGGAGTTTCAAAAACAAAACAAAAAACTGGGAAATTCTTTACAATTCCTTCAGGGTCTCTGATGAAACCTGGAATGACCTATCTACAATGACACCTGGATGTGGCATAACGAGGGACACTTGGGACTGAGACGATTGGTGAGATTGGGTGAGCAAATGCAGACCCTTTAAAGCACAAATGCCTGGCACCCATTCCATGGGTCCCAACTCTCCAGGTTGAAGGGAATATTACCACAGCTATAACATGTACGGGAAACCTAGAGAACAGACACACTGTGAATACGAAAGTTTTCTAAAACTCAACGAATAGTCCCTGTCCTGGTGCTCTGGTTTGACTTTCCATCTGTTTTACTATCAACCTCCCAAATTGGAGAGACAGCCCCTTTAACCTCCTGGTTCGCACAGGTTGCCAATTTGGCAGAGGATGAAAGGGAAGAGGGAGAACCAATGAGAGAGTAGCTGTTAGGCATTTGGACGGGCACATATCACTGGAATTTCCCGGCAGGAAGAAGAATTAAGCAAAGTCTCAGCCACCCACAGGGAACCAGTATAGGTCCCAAACCAAAATTTTGGACTTGCGGTCCGCTCACCAAAAACGAGTTGAAAAATGGAGCTCAGGGGCACAGCAATTCACAAACTGGCCGAGTAATAAAGGACAACTATCGTCCAAAAATCTGTTGAGGGAAGGCAACGAGGCGGACTTGAAAGCGAGGCAGAATAGCAGGAAACAGATTTCAAGAGGTACGTTGGAATCGCCTTTAAAGCACAGGAAGAGGGGCACAACTTCGACAATGATGCACTTGGCCAAAAAGGGCGTATGCGTTTTCTCCTGAATATATTCAGGAGAAAACGCATACGCCCTTTTTGGCCAAGCAAGCAAGCGGGCAATGCAAATCTGCACTACAAAGAAGTATCACTTCCCACCGGTCAACAGGGACATCCACAAAATGTGTAAAAACCAGAAAGGTAAGACAGGCCCTGGAGAACAGGGAGCCTTGTTATGCTGATGGGCGGGATGTAAATTGCCAACTGCCTCTCTGGAGGAGTGCATTCTGTTACCTAAAACAAGTAAACAATGGAGCTACAGAGCCAAGGGCACTTCCAGTCTAGGGAATATACCTTGGGAAAACTGAAAATCAATAAGGCAGAGCCACCCCAAAATTTAGGGCTGCACTGCTTACAAGGACGTCAACTTGGGTACACCTTAAATATGCCAGGAAATATAAAAATGGTTCAAAAAATTGTGGTACTTACGTACGATGGAATATCCCTCAGCCATGAAATCAATGTCATAAGACCAGTAGCAGCAAAATGGGTGGATTCAGGTACGATGATTCTAAGTGAAATAAGTCACACAGAAAAAGAAACTTATCATAAGATATCACTTATGAAGATCCTGTAAAAATGGCTACACTTGAACTGAGTTAGGAAAGAGAGCAGTGTCTCGCATTTAGAAAACACTCTTATGCCTGCTTTAGGGGGAAGGAGAGGTGGGGTGCTGCATAAAACCAGAGTTTAATATAAGCACAGGTACTGTTCCAAAAACCAACTATGGAATAGACAAGACCTACACCTTCCTCAGTGAAAGGGACTCAAAACCCCATATTTCCCACAGAGGAATATATCTGACTAATAAGAATCTTAAAACCTATATATTGATATGTCTCCGTAAGGGAATCAAGTGTGTCTAGACTGGCATAAACATGGCAGCGAGAATCAGCTCAAACCCACTATAAAAAGGAGTTTCAAAAACAAATCAAAAAACTGGGATATTCTTTACAATTCCTTCAGGGTCTCTGATGAAACCTGGAATGACCCTATCTACAACGACAGCTGGATGTGGCATAAGGCTGGACACTTGGGACTGACAGCATTGGTGAGATTGGGTGAGCAAATGCAGACCCTTTAAAGAACAAATGCCTGGCACCCATTCCATGGGTCCCAACTCTCCAGGTTGAAGGGAATATTACTACACCTATAACATGTACGGGAAACCTAGAGAACGGACACACTGTGAATACGAAAGGTTTCTAAAATTCAACGAATAGTCCCTCTCCTGGTGCTCCGGTTTGACTTTCCATCTGCTTTACTATCAACCTCCCAACTTGGAGAGACAGCCCCATTAACCTCCTGGTTCGCACACGTTGCCAATTTGGCAGAGGATGAAAGAGAAGAGGGAGAACCAATGAGAGAGTAGCTGTTAGGCATTTGAACGGGCACATATCACTGTAATTTCCCGGCAGGAAGAAGAATTAACCAAAGACTCAGCCACCCACCGGGAACCAGCATAGGTCCTGAACCAAAATTTTGGACTTGCGGTCAGCTCACCAAAAACGAGTTGAAAAATGGAGCTCAGGGGCACAGCAATTCACAAACTGGCCGAGTAATAAAGGACAACTATCGTCCAAAAATCTGTTGAGGGAAGGCAACGAGGCGGACTTGAAAGCGAGGCAGAATAGCAGGAAACAGATTTCAAGAGGTACGTTGGAATCGCCTTTAAAGCACAGGAAGAGGGGCACAACTTCGACAATGATGCACTTGGCCAAAAAGGGCGTATGCGTTTTCTCCTGAATATATTCAGGAGAAAACGCATACGCACTTTTTGGCCAAGCAAGCAAGCGGGCAATGCAAATCTGCACTACAAAGAAGTATCACTTCCCACCGGTCAAAAGGGAAGTCCACAAAATGTGAAAAAACCAGAAAGGCAAGACAGGCCCTGGAGAACAGGGAGCCTTGTTATACTTATGGGCGGGATGTAAATTGCCAACTGCCTCTCTGGAGGAGTGCATTGTGTTACCTAAAACAAGTAAACAACGGAGCTACAGAGCCAAGGGCACTTCCAGTCTAGGGAATATACCTTGGGAAAACTGAAAATCAATAAGACAGAGCCACCCCAAAATTTAGGGCTGCACTGCTTACAAGGACCTCAACTTGGGTACACCTTAAATATCCCAGGAAATATAAAAATGGTTCAAAAAATTGTGGTACTTTCATACGATGGAATATCCCTCAGCCATGAAATCAATGTCATAAGACCAGTAGCAGCAAAATGGGTGGATTCAGGTACGATGATCCTAAGTGAAATAAGTCACACAGAAAAAGAAACTTATCATAAGATATCACTTATGAAGATCCTGTACACATGGCTACACTTGAACTGAGTTAGGAAAGAGAACAGTGTCTCACATTTAGAAAACACTCTTATGCCTGCTTAAGTGGGAAGGAGAGGTGGGGTGATGCATAAAACCAGAGTTTGATATAAGCACAGGTACCGTTCCAAAAACCAACTATGGAATAGACAAGACCTACACCTTCCTCTGTGAAAGGGACTCAAAACCCCATATTTCCCGCAGAGGAATATATCTGACTAGTAAGAATCTTAAAACCTATATATTGATATGTCTCCGTAAGGGAATCAAGTGTGTCTAGACTGGCATAAACATGGCAGCGAGAATCAGCTCAAACCCACTATAAAAAGGAGTTTCAAAAACAAAACAAAAAACTGGGAAATTCTTTACAATTCCTTCAGGGTCTCTGATGAAACCTGGAATGACCTATCTACAATGACAGCTGGATGTGGCATAACGAGGGACACTTGGGACTGAGACGATTGGTGAGATTGGGTGAGCAAATGCAGACCCTTTAAAGCACAAATGCCTGGCACCCATTCCATGGGTCCCAACTCTCCAGGTTGAAGGGAATATTACCACAGCTATAACATGTACGGGAAACCTAGAGAACAGACACACTGTGAATACGAAAGGTTTCTAAAACTCAACGAATAGTCCCTGTCCTGGTGCTCTGGTTTGACTTTCCATCTGCTTTACTATCAACCTCCCAAATTGGAGAGACAGCCCCTTTAACCTCCTGGTTCGCACAGGTTGCCAATTTGGCAGAGGATGAAAGGGAAGAGGGAGAACCAATGAGAGAGTAGCTGTTAGGCATTTGGACAGGCACATATCACTGGAATTTCCCGGCAGGAAGAAGAATTAAGCAAAGTCTCAGCCACCCACAGGGAACCAGTATAGGTCCCAAACCAAAATTTTGGACTTGCGGTCCGCTCACCAAAAACGAGTTGAAAAATGGAGCTCAGGGGCACAGCAATTCACAAACTGGCCGAGTAATAAAGGACAACTATCGTCCAAAAATCTGTTGAGGGAAGGCAACGAGGCGGACTTGAAAGCGAGGCAGAATAGCAGGAAACAGATTTCAAGAGGTACGTTGGAATCGCCTTTAAAGCACAGGAAGAGGGGCACAACTTCGACAATGATGCACTTGGCCAAAAAGGGCGTATGCGTTTTCTCCTGAATATATTCAGGAGAAAACGCATACGCCCTTTTTGGCCAAGCAAGCAAGCGGGCAATGCAAATCTGCACTACAAAGAAGTATCACTTCCCACCGGTCAACAGGGACATCCACAAAATGTGTAAAAACCAGAAAGGTAATACAGGCCCTGGAGAACAGGGAGCCTTGTTATGCTGATGGGCGGGATGTAAATTGCCAACTGCCTCTCTGGAGGAGTGCATTCTGTTACCTAAAACAAGTAAACAACGGAGCTACAGAGCCAAGGGCACTTCCAGTCTAGGGAATATACCTTGGGAAAACTGAAAATCAATAAGACAGAGCCACCCCAAAATTTAGGGCTGCACTGCTTACAAGGACGTCAACTTGGGTACACCTTAAATATGCCAGGAAATATAAAAATGGTTCAAAAAATTGTGGTACTTACGTACGATGGAATATCCCTCAGCCATGAAATCAATGTCATAAGACCAGTAGCAGCAAAATGGGTGGATTCAGGTACGATGATTCTAAGTGAAATAAGTCACACAGAAAAAGAAACTTATCATAAGATATCACTTATGAAGATCCTGTAAAAATGGCTACACTTGAACTGAGTTAGGAAAGAGAGCAGTGTCTCGCATTTAGAAAACACTCTTATGCCTGCTTTAGGGGGAAGGAGAGGTGGGGTGCTGCATAAAACCAGAGTTTAATATAAGCACAGGTACTGTTCCAAAAACCAACTATGGAATAGACAAGACCTACACCTTCCTCAGTGAAAGGGACTCAAAACCCCATATTTCCCACAGAGGAATATATCTGACTAATAAGAATCTTAAAACCTATATATTGATATGTCTCCGTAAGGGAATCAAGTGTGTCTAGACTGGCATAAACATGGCAGCGAGAATCAGCTCAAACCCACTATAAAAAGGAGTTTCAAAAACAAATCAAAAAACTGGGATATTCTTTACAATTCCTTCAGGGTCTCTGATGAAACCTGGAATGACCCTATCTACAACGACAGCTGGATGTGGCATAAGGCTGGACACTTGGGACTGACAGCATTGGTGAGATTGGGTGAGCAAATGCAGACCCTTTAAAGAACAAATGCCTGGCACCCATTCCATGGGTCCCAACTCTCCAGGTTGAAGGGAATATTACTACACCTATAACATGTACGGGAAACCTAGAGAACGGACACACTGTGAATACGAAAGGTTTCTAAAATTCAACGAATAGTCCCTCTCCTGGTGCTCCGGTTTGACTTTCCATCTGCTTTACTATCAACCTCCCAACTTGGAGAGACAGCCCCATTAACCTCCTGGTTCGCAAACGTTGCCAATTTGGCAGAGGATGAAAGAGAAGAGGGAGAACCAATGAGAGAGTAGCTGTTAGGCATTTGAACGGGCACATATCACTGTAATTTCCCGGCAGGAAGAAGAATTAACCAAAGACTCAGCCACCCACCGGGAACCAGCATAGGTCCTGAACCAAAATTTTGGACTTGCGGTCAGCTCACCAAAAACGAGTTGAAAAATGGAGCTCAGGGGCACAGCAATTCACAAACTGGCCGAGTAATAAAGGACAACTATCGTCCAAAAATCTGTTGAGGGAAGGCAACGAGGCGGACTTGAAAGCGAGGCAGAATAGCAGGAAACAGATTTCAAGAGGTACGTTGGAATCGCCTTTAAAGCACAGGAAGAGGGGCACAACTTCGACAATGATGCACTTGGCCAAAAAGGGCGTATGCGTTTTCTCCTGAATATATTCAGGAGAAAACGCATACGCACTTTTTGGCCAAGCAAGCAAGCGGGCAATGCAAATCTGCACTACAAAGAAGTATCACTTCCCACCGGTCAAAAGGGAAGTCCACAAAATGTGAAAAAACCAGAAAGGCAAGACAGGCCCTGGAGAACAGGGAGCCTTGTTATACTTATGGGCGGGATGTAAATTGCCAACTGCCTCTCTGGAGGAGTGCATTGTGTTACCTAAAACAAGTAAACAACGGAGCTAGAGAGCCAAGGGCACTTCCAGTCTAGGGAATATACCTTGGGAAAACTGAAAATCAATAAGACAGAGCCACCCCAAAATTTAGGGCTGCACTGCTTACAAGGACCTCAACTTGGGTACACCTTAAATATCCCAGGAAATATAAAAATGGTTCAAAAAATTGTGGTACTTTCATACGATGGAATATCCCTCAGCCATGAAATCAATGTCATAAGACCAGTAGCAGCAAAATGGGTGGATTCAGGTACGATGATCCTAAGTGAAATAAGTCACACAGAAAAAGAAACTTATCATAAGATATCACTTATGAAGATCCTGTACACATGGCTACACTTGAACTGAGTTAGGAAAGAGAACAGTGTCTCACATTTAGAAAACACTCTTATGCCTGCTTAAGTGGGAAGGAGAGGTGGGGTGATGCATAAAACCAGAGTTTGATATAAGCACAGGTACCGTTCCAAAAACCAACTATGGAATAGACAAGACCTACACCTTCCTCTGTGAAAGGGACTCAAAACCCCATATTTCCCGCAGAGGAATATATCTGACTAGTAAGAATCTTAAAACCTATATATTGATATGTCTCCGTAAGGGAATCAAGTGTGTCTAGACTGGCATAAACATGGCAGCGAGAATCAGCTCAAACCCACTATAAAAAGGAGTTTCAAAAACAAAACAAAAAACTGGGAAATTCTTTACAATTCCTTCAGGGTCTCTGATGAAACCTGGAATGACCTATCTACAATGACAGCTGGATGTGGCATAACGAGGGACACTTGGGACTGAGACGATTGGTGAGATTGGGTGAGCAAATGCAGACCCTTTAAAGCACAAATGCCTGGCACCCATTCCATGGGTCCCAACTCTCCAGGTTGAAGGGAATATTACCACAGCTATAACATGTACGGGAAACCTAGAGAACAGACACACTGTGAATACGAAAGGTTTCTAAAACTCAACGAATAGTCCCTGTCCTGGTGCTCTGGTTTGACTTTCCATCTGCTTTACTATCAACCTCCCAAATTGGAGAGACAGCCCCTTTAACCTCCTGGTTCGCACAGGTTGCCAATTTGGCAGAGGATGAAAGGGAAGAGGGAGAACCAATGAGAGAGTAGCTGTTAGGCATTTGGACGGGCACATATCACTGGAATTTCCCGGCAGGAAGAAGAATTAAGCAAAGTCTCAGCCACCCACAGGGAACCAGTATAGGTCCCAAACCAAAATTTTGGACTTGCGGTCCGCTCACCAAAAACGAGTTGAAAAATGGAGCTCAGGGGCACAGCAATTCACAAACTGGCCGAGTAATAAAGGACAACTATCGTCCAAAAATCTGTTGAGGGAAGGCAACGAGGCGGACTTGAAAGCGAGGCAGAATAGCAGGAAACAGATTTCAAGAGGTACGTTGGAATCGCCTTTAAAGCACAGGAAGAGGGGCACAACTTCGACAATGATGCACTTGGCCAAAAAGGGCGTATGCGTTTTCTCCTGAATATATTCAGGAGAAAACGCATACGCCCTTTTTGGCCAAGCAAGCAAGCGGGCAATGCAAATCTGCACTACAAAGAAATATCACTTCCCACCGGTCAACAGGGACATCCACAAAATGTGTAAAAACCAGAAAGGTAAGACAGGCCCTGGAGAACAGGGAGCCTTGTTATGCTGATGGGCGGGATGTAAATTGCCAACTGCCTCTCTGGAGGAGTGCATTGTGTTACCTAAAACAAGTAAACAACGGAGCTACAGAGCCAAGGGCACTTCCAGTCTAGGGAATATACCTTGGGAAAACTGAAAATCAATAAGACAGAGCCACCCCAAAATTTAGGGCTGCACTGCTTACAAGGACGTCAACTTGGGTACACCTTAAATATGCCAGGAAATATAAAAATGGTTCAAAAAATTGTGGTACTTACGTATGATGGAATATCCCTCAGCCGTGAAATCAATGTCATAAGACCAGTAGCAGCAAAATGGGTGGATTCAGGTACGATGATTCTAAGTGAAATAAGTCACACAGAAAAAGAAACTTATCATAAGATATCACTTATGAAGATCCTGTAAAAATGGCTACACTTGAACTGAGTTAGGAAAGAGAACAGTGTCTCGCATTTAGAAAACACTCTTATGCCTGCTTAAGGGGGAAGGAGAGGTGGGGTGCTGCATAAAACCAGAGTTTAATATAAGCACAGGTACTGTTCCAAAAACCAACTATGGAATAGACAAGACCTACACCTTCCTCAGTGAAAGGGACTCAAAACCCCATATTTCCCGCAGAGGAATATATCTGACTAATAAGAATCTTAAAACCTATATATTGATATGTCTCCGTAAGGGAATCAAGTGTGTCTAGACTGGCATAAACATGGCAGCGAGAATCAGCTCAAACCCACTATAAAAAGGAGTTTCAAAAACAAATCAAAAAACTGGGATATTCTTTACAATTCCTTCAGGGTCTCTGATGAAACCTGGAATGACCCTATCTACAACGACAGCTGGATGTGGCATAAGGCTGGACACTTGGGACTGACAGCATTGGTGAGATTGGGTGAGCAAATGCAGACCCTTTAAAGAACAAATGCCTGGCACCCATTCCATGGGTCCCAACTCTCCAGGTTGAAGGGAATATTACTACACCTATAACATGTACGGGAAACCTAGAGAACGGACACACTGTGAATACGAAAGGTTTCTAAAACTCAACGAATAGTCCCTCTCCTGGTGCTCCGGTTGGACTTTCCATCTCCTTTACTATCAACCTCCCAACTTGGAGAGACAGCCCCTTTAACCTCCTGGTTCGCACACGTTGCCAATTTGGCAGAGGATGAAAGAGAAGAGGGAGAACCAATGAGAGAGTAGCTGTTAGGCATTTGGACGGGCACATATCACTGTAATTTCCCGGCAGGAAGAAGAATTAACCAATGTCTCAGCCCCCCACCGGGAACCAGCATAGGTCCTGAACCAAAATTTTGGCCTTGCGGTCAGCTCACCAAAAACGAGTTGAAAAATGGAGCTCAGGGGCACAGCAATTCACAAACTGGCCGAGTAATAAAGGACAACTATCGTCCAAAAATCTGTTGAGGGAAGGCAACGAGGCGGACTTGAAAGCGAGGCAGAATAGCAGGAAACAGATTTCAAGAGGTACGTTGGAATCGCCTTTAAAGCACAGGAAGAGGGGCACAACTTCGACAATGATGCACTTGGCCAAAATGGGCGTATGCGTTTTCTCCTGAATATATTCAGGAGAAAACGCATACGCCCTTTTTGGCCAAGGAAGCAAGCGGGCAATGCAAATCTGCACTGCAAATAAGTATCAGTTCCCACCGGTCAAAAGGGACATCCACAAAATGTGTAAAAACCCGAAAGGCAAGACAGGCCCTGGAGAACAGGGAGCCTTGTTATGCTGATGGGCGGGATGTAAACTGCCAACTGCCTCTATGGAGGAGTGCATTGTGTTCCCTATAACAAGTAAACAACAGAGCTACAGAGCCAAGGGCACTACCAGTCTAGGGAATATACCTTGGGAAAACTGAAAATCAATAAGACAGAGCCACCCCAAAATTTAGGGCTGCACTGCTTACAAGGACCTCAACTTGGGTACACCTTAAATATCCCGGGAAATATAAAAATGGTTCAGAAAATTGCGGTACATACGTACGATGGAATATCCCTCAGCCATGAAATCAATGTCATAAGACCAGTAGCAGCAAAATGGGTGGATTCAGGTACGATGATTCTAAGTGAAATAAGTCACACAGAAAAAGAAACTTATCATAAGATATCACTTATGAAGATCCTGTAAACATGGCTACACTTGAACTGAGTTAGGAAAGAGAACAGTGTCTCACATTTAGAAAACACTCTTATGCCTGCTTAAGGGGGAAGGAGAGGTGGGGTGATGCATAAAACCAGAGTTTGATATAAGCACAGGTACCGTTCCAAAAACCAACTATGGAATAGACAAGACCTACACCTTCCTCAGTGAAAGGGACTCAAAACCCCATATTTCCTGCAGAAGAATATATCTGACTAGTAAGAATCTTAAAACCTATGTATTGATATGTCTCCATAAGGGAATCAAGTGTGTCTAGACTGGCATAAACATGGCAGCGAGAATCAGCTCAAACCCACTATAAAAAGGAAATTCAAAAACAAAACAAAAAAACTAGGAAATTCTTTACAATTCCTTCAGGGTCTCTGATGAAACCTGGAATGACCTTATCTACAATGACAGCTGGATGTGGCTAAGGAGGGACACTTGGGACTGAGACGATTGGTGAGATTGGGTGAGCAAATGCAGACCCTTTAAAGCACAAATCCCTGGCACCCATTCCATGGGTCCCAACTCTCCAGGTTGAAGGGAATATTACTACAGCTATAACATGTACGGGAAACCTAGAGAATGGACACACTGTGAATACGAAAGGTTTCTAAAACTCAACGAACAGTCCCTCTCCTGGTGCTCCGGTTTGACTTTCCATCTGCTTTACTATCAACCTCCCAACTTGGAGAGACAGCCCCTTTAACCTCCTGGTTCGCACAGGTTGCCAATTTGGCAGAGGATGAAAGGGAAGAGGGAGAACCAATGAGAGAGTAGCTGTTAGGCATTTGGACGGGCACATATCACTGTAATTTCCCGGCAGGTAGAAGAATTAACCAAAGTATCAGCCACCCACCGGGAACCAGTATAAGTCCCGAACCAAAATTTTGGACTTGCGGTCAGCTCACAAAAAACGAGTTGAAAAATGGAGCTCAGGGGCACAGCAATTCACAAACTGGCCGAGTAAAAAAGGAAAACTATCGTCCAAAAATCTGTTGAGGGAAGGGAACGAGGCGGAATTGAAAGCGAGGCAGAATAGCAGGAAACAGATTTCAAGAGGTACGTTGGAATTGCCTTTAAAGCACAGGAAGAGGGGCACAACTTCGACAATGATGCACTTGGCCAAAAAGGGCGTATGTGTTTTCTCCTGAATATATTCAGGAGAAAACGCATACGCCCTTTTTGGCCAAGCAAGCAAGCGGGCAATGCAAATCTGCACTACAAAGAAGTATCACTTCCCACCGGTCAAAAGGGACATCCACAAAATGTGTAAAAACCAGAAAGGCAAGACAGGCCCTGGAGAACAGGGAGCCTTGTTATGCTGATGGGTGGGATGTAAATTGCCAACGGCCTCTCTGGACGAGTACATTGTGTTCCCTAAAACAAGTAAAGAACAGAGCTACAGAGCCAAGGGCACTTCCAGTCTAGGGAATATACCTTGGGAAAACTGAAAATCAATAAGACACAGCCACCCCAAAAATTAAGGCTGCACTGCATACAAGGACCTCAACTTGGGTACACCTTAAATATCCCAGGAAATATAAAAATGGTTCAAAAAATTGTGGTACTTACGTACGATGGAATATCCCTCAGCCATGAAATCAATGTCATAAGACCAGTAGCAGCAAAATGGGTGGATTCAGGTACGATGATTCTAAGTGAAATAAGTCACACAGAAAAAGAAACTTATCATAAGATATCACTTATGAAGATCCTGTACACATGGCTACACTTGAACTGAGTTAGGAAAGAGAACAGTGTCTCACATTTAGAAAACACTCTTATGCCTGCTTAAGGGGGAAGGAGAGGTGTGGTGATGCATAAAACCAGAGTTTGATATAAGCACAGGTACCGTTCCAAAAACCAACTATGGATTAGACAAGACCTACACCTTCCTCAGTGAAAGGGACTCAAAACCCCATATTTCCCGCAGAGGAATATATCTGACTAGTAAGAATCTTAAAACCTATGTATTGATATGTCTCCAAAAGGGAATCAAGTGTGTCTAGACTGGCATAAACATGGCAGCGAGAATCAGCTCAAACCCACTATAAAAAGGAATTTAAAAAACAAAACCAAAAAACTGGGAAATTCTTTACAATTCCTTCAGGGTCTCTGATGAAACCTGGAATGACCCTATCTACAACGACAGCTGGATGTGGCATAAGGAGGGACACTTGGGACTGAGATGATTGGTGAGATTGGGTGAGGAAATGTAGACCCTTTAAAACACAAATGCCTGGCACCCATTCCATGGGTCCCAACTCTCCAGGTTGAAGGGAATATTACTACAGCTATAACATGTACTGGAAACCTAGAGAACGGACACAATGTGAATACGAAAGGTTTCTAATACTCAACGAATACTCCCTCTCCTGGTGCTCCGGTTTGACTTTCCATCTGCTTTACTATCAATCTCCCAACTTGGAGAGACAACCCCTTTAACCTCCTGGTTCGCACAGTTTGCCAATTTGGCAGAGGATGAAAGGGAAGAGGGAGAACCAATGAGAGAGTAGCTGTTAGGCATTTGGACGGGCACATATCACTCTAACATCCCGGCAGGTAGAAGAAATAACCAAAGTCTCAGCCCCCCACCGGGAACCAGCATAGGTCCTGAACCAACATTTTGGACTTGAGGTCAGCTCACAAAAAACGAGTTGAAAAATGGAGCTCAGGGGCACAGCAATGCACAAACTGGCCGAGTAATAAAGGACAACTATCGTCCAAAAATCTGTTGAGGGAAGGAAACGAAGCGGAGTTGAAAGCGAGGCAGAATAGCAGGAAACAGATTTCAAGAGGTATGTTGGAATCGCCTTTAAAGCACAGGAAGAGGGGCACAACTTCGACAATGATGCACTTGGCCAATAAGGGCTTATGCATTTTCTCCTGAATATATTCAGGAGAAAATGCATAAGCCCTTTTGGCCAAGCAAGCAAGCGGGCAATGCAAATCTGCACTACAAAGAAGTATCACTTCCCACCGGTCAAAAGGGACATCCACAAAATGTGTAAAAACCAGAAAGGCAAGACAGGCCCTGGAGAACAGGGAGCCTTGTTATCTTGATGGGCGGGATGTAAAATGCCAACTGCCTCTCTGGAGGAGTGCATTGTGTTCCCTAAAACAAGTAAAGAACAGAGGTACAGAGCCAAGGGCACTTCCATTCTAGGGAATATACCTTGGGAAATCTGAAAATCAATAAGACAGAGCCACCCCAAAATTTAGGGCTGCACTGCTTACAAGGACCTCAACTTGGGTACACCTTAAATATCCCAGGAAATATAAAAATGGTTCAAAAAATTGTGGTACTTACGTACGATGGAATATCCCTCAGCCATGAAATCAATGTCATAAGACCAGTAGCAGCAAAATGGGTGGATTCAGGTACGATGATTCTAAGAGAAATAAGTCACACAGAAAAAGAAACTTATCATAAGATATCACTTATGAAGATCCTGTACACATGGCTACACTTGAACTGAGTTAGGAAAGAGAACAGTGTCTCACATTTAGAAAACACTCTTATGCCTGCTTAAGGGGGAAGGAGAGGTGGGGTGATGCATAAAACCAGAGTTTGATATAAGCACACGTACCGTTCCAAAAACCAACTATGGAATAGACAAGACCTACACCTTCCTCAGTGAAAGGGACTCAAAACCCCATATTTCCCGCAGAGGAATATATCTGACTAGTAAGAATCTTAAAACCTATGTATTGATATGTCTCCATAAGGGAATCAAGTGTGTCTAGACTGGCATAAACATGGCAGCGAGAATCAGCTCAAACCCACTATAAAAAGGAATTTCAAAAACAAAACAAAAAAACTGGGAAATTCTTTACAATTCCTTCAGGGTCTCTGATGAAACCTGGAATGACCCTATCTACAACGACAGCTGGATGTGGCATAAGGAGGGACACTTGGGACTGAGAGGATTGGTGAGATTGGGTGAGCAAATGCAGACCCTTTAAAGCACAAATGCCTGGCACCCATTCCATGGGTCCCAACTCTCCAGGTTGAAGGGAATATTACTACAGCTATAACATGTACGGGAAACCTAGAGAACGGACACACTGTGAATACGAAAGGTTTCTAAAACTCAACGAATAGTCCCTCTCCTGGTGCTCCACTTTGACTTTACATCTGCTTTACTATCAACCTCCCAACTTGGAGAGACAGCCCCTTTAACCTCCTGGTTCGCACAGGTTGCCTATTTGGCAGAGGATGAAAGGGAAGAGGGAGAACCAATGAGAGAGTAGCTGTTAGGCATTTGGACGGGCACATATCACTGTAATTTCCCGGCAGGAAGAAGAATTAACCAAAGTCTCAGCCAACCACCGGGAACCAGTATAGGTCCTGAACCAAAATTTTGGACTTGCGGTCAGCTCACCAAAAACGAGTTGAAAAATGGAACTCAGGGGCACAGCAATTCACAAACTGGCCGAGTAATAAAGGACAACTATCGTCCAAAAATCTGTTGAGGGAAGGCAACGAGGCGGACTTTAAAGCGAGGCAGAATAGCAGGAAACAGATTTCAAGAGGTACGTTGGAATCGCCTTTAAAGCACTGGAAGAGGGGCACAACTTCGACAATGATGCACTTGGCCAAAAAGGGTGTATGCGTTTCCTCCTGAATATATTCAGGAGAAAACGCATACGCCCTTTTTGGCCAAGCAAGCAAGCGGGCAATGCAAATCTGCACTACAAAGAAGTATCACTTCCCACCGGTCGAAAGGGACATCCACAAAATGTGTAAAACCCAGAAAGGCAAGACAGGCCCTGGAGAACAGGGAGCCTTGTTATGCTGGTGGGCGGGATGTAAATTGCCATCTGCCTCTCTGGAGGAGTGCATTGTGTTCCCTAAAACAAGTAAAGAACAGAGCTACAGAGCCAAGGGCACTTCCAGTCTAGGGAATATACCTTGGGAAATCTGAAAATCAATAAGACAGAGCCACCCCAAAATTAAGGGCTTCACTGCTTACAAGGACCTCAACATGGGTACACCTTAAATATCCCAGGAAATATAAAAATGGTTCAAAAAATAGTGGTATTTACGTACGAGGGAATATCCCTCAGCCATGAAATCAATGTCATAAGACCAGTAACAGCAAAATGGGTGGATTCAGGTACGATGATTCTAAGTGAAATAAGTCACAGAGAAAAATAAACATTTCATAAGATATCACTTATGAAGATCCTGTAAACATGGCTACACTTGAACTGAGTTAGGAAAGAGAACAGTGTCTCACATTTAGAAAACACACTTATGCCTGCTTAAGGGGGAAGGAGAGATGGGGTGATGCATAAAACCAGAGTTTGATATAAGCACAGGTACCGTTCCAAACACCATCTATGGAATAGACAAGACCTACACCTTCCTCAGTGAAAGGGACTCAAAACCCCATATTTCCCGCAGAGGAATATATCTGACTAGTAAGAATCTTAAAACCTATGTATTGATATGTCTCCAAAAGGGAATCAAGTGTGTCTAGACTGGCATAAACATGGCAGCGAGAATCAGCTCAAACCCACTATAAAAAGGAATTTCAAAAACAAAACCAAAAAAATGGGAAATTCTTTACAATTCCTTCAGGGTCTCTGATGAAACCTGGAATGACCCTATCTACAACGACAGCTGGATGTGGCATAAGGAGGGACACTTGGGACTGAGAGGATTGGTGAGATTGGGTGAGCACATGCAGACCCTTTAAAGCACAAATGCCTGGCACCCATTCCATGGGTCCCAACTCTCCAGGTTGAAGGGAATATTACTACAGCTATAACATGTACGGGAAACCTAGAGAACGGACCCACTGAGAATACGAAAGGTTTCTAAAACTCAACGAATAGTCCCTCTCCTGGTGCTCCGGTTTGACTTTCCATCTGCTTTACTATCAACCTCCCAACTTGGAGAGACAGCCCCTTTAACCTCCTGGTTCGCACAGGTTGCCAATTTGGCAGAGGATGAAAGGGAAGAGGGAGAACCAATGAGAGAGTAGCTGTTAGGCATTTGGACGGGCACATATCACTGTAATTTCCCGGCATGAAGAAGAATTAACCAAAGTCTCAGCCACCCACCGGGAACCAGTATAGGTCCTGAACCAAAATTTTGGACTTGCGGTCAGCTCACCAAAAACGAGTTGAAAAATAGAGCTCAGGGGCACAGCAATTCACAAACTGGCCGAGTAATAAAGGACAACTATCGTCCAAAAATCTGTTGAGGGAAGGCAACGAGGCGGACTTTAAAGCGAGGCAGAATAGCAGGAAACAGATTTCAAGAGGTACGTTGGAATCGCCTTTAAAGCACAGGAAGTAGGACACAACTTCAACAATGATGCACTTGGCCAAAAAGGGCGTATGCTTTTTGTCCTGAATATATTCAGGAGAAAACGCATACGCCCTTTTTGGCCAAGCAAGCAAGCGGGCAATGCAAATCTGCACTACAAAGAAGTATCACTTCCCACCGGTCAAAAGGGACATCCACAAAATGTGTAAAAACCAGAAAGGCAAGACAGGCCCTGGAGAACAGGGAGCCTTGTTATGTTGATGGGCGGGATGTAAATTGCCAACTGCCTCTCTGGAGGAGTGCATTGTGTTCCCTAAAACAAGTAAAGAACAGAGCTACAGAGCCAAGGGCACTTCCATTCTAGGGAATATACCTTGGGAAATCTGAAAATCAATAAGACAGAGCCACCCCAAAATTTAGGGCTGCACTGCTTACAAGGACCTCAACTTGGGTACACCTTAAATATCCCAGGAAATATAAAAATGGTTCAAAAAATTGTGGTACTTACGTACGATGGAATATCCCTCAGCCATGAAATCAATATCATAAGACCAGTAGCAGCAAAATGGGTGGATTCAGGTACGATGATTCTAAGTGAAATAAGTCACACAGAAAAAGAAACTTATCATAAGATATCACTTATGAAGATCCTGTACACATGGCTACACTTGAACTGAGTTAGGAAAGAGAACAGTGTCTCACATTTAGAAAACACTCTTATGCCTGCTTAAGGGGGAAGGAGAGGTGGGGTGATGCATAAAACCAGAGTTTGATATAAGCACACGTACCGTTCCAAAAACCAACTATGGAATAGACAAGACCTACACCTTCCTCAGTGAAAGGGACTCAAAACCCCATATTTCCCGCAGAGGAATATATCTGACTAGTAAGAATCTTAAAACCTATGTATTGATATGTCTCCATAAGGGAATCAAGTGTGTCTAGACTGGCATAAACATGGCAGCGAGAATCAGCTCAAACCCACTATAAAAAGGAATTTCAAAAACAAAACCAAAAAACTGGGAAATTCTTTACAATTCCTTCAGGGTCTCTGATGAAACCTGGAATGACCCTATCTACAACGACAGCTGGATGTGGCATAAGGAGGGACACTTGGGACTGAGAGGATTGGTGAGATTGGGTGAGCAAATGCAGACCCTTTAAAGCACAAATGCCTGGCACCCATTCCATGGGTCCCAACTCTCCAGGTTGAAGGGAATATTACTACAGCTATAACATGTACGGGAAACCTAGAGAACGGACACACTGTGAATACGAAAGGTTTCTAAAACTCAACGAATAGTCCCTCTCCTGGTGCTCCACTTTGACTTTACATCTGCTTTACTATCAACCTCCCAACTTGGAGAGACAGCCCCTTTAACCTCCTGGTTCGCACAGGTTGCCTATTTGGCAGAGGATGAAAGGGAAGAGGGAGAACCAATGAGAGAGTAGCTGTTAGGCATTTGGACGGGCACATATCACTGTAATTTCCCGGCAGGAAGAAGAATTAACCAAAGTCTCAGCCACCCACCGGGAACCAGTATAGGTCCTGAACCAAAATTTTGGACTTGCGGTCAGCTCACCAAAAACGAGTTGAAAAATGGAACTCAGGGGCACAGCAATTCACAAACTGGCCGAGTAATAAAGGACAACTATCGTCCAAAAATCTGTTGAGGGAAGGCAACGAGGCGGACTTTAAAGCGAGGCAGAATAGCAGGAAACAGATTTCAAGAGGTACGTTGGAATCGCCTTTAAAGCACTGGAAGAGGGGCACAACTTCGACAATGATGCACTTGGCCAAAAAGGGTGTATGAGTTTCCTCCTGAATATATTCAGGAGAAAACACATACGCCCTTTTTGGCCAAGCAAGCAAGCGGGCAATGCAAATCTGCACTACAAAGAAGTATCACTTCCCACCGGTCGAAAGGGACATCCACAAAATGTGTAAAAACCAGAAAGGCAAGACAGTCCCTGGAGAACAGGGAGCCTTGTTATGCTGGTGGGCGGGATGTAAATTGCCATCTGCCTCTCTGTAGGAGTGCATTGTGTTCCCTAAAACAAGTAAAGAACAGAGCTACAGAGCCAAGGGCACTTCCAGTCTAGGGAATATACCTTGGGAAATCTGAAAATCAATAAGACAGAGCCACCCCAAAATTAAGGGCTTCACTGCTTACAAGGACCTCAACATGGGTACACCTTAAATATCCCAGGAAATATAAAAATGGTTCAAAAAATAGTGGTATTTACGTACGAGGGAATATCCCTCAGCCATGAAATCAATGTCATAAGACCAGTAACAGCAAAATGGGTGGATTCAGGTACGATGATTCTAAGTGAAATAAGTCACAGAGAAAAATAAACATTTCATAAGATATCACTTATGAAGATCCTGTAAACATGGCTACACTTGAACTGAGTTAGGAAAGAGAACAGTGTCTCACATTTAGAAAACACACTTATGCCTGCTTAAGGGGGAAGGAGAGATGGGGTGATGCATAAAACCAGAGTTTGATATAAGCACAGGTACCGTTCCAAACACCATCTATGGAATAGACAAGACCTACACCTTCCTCAGTGAAAGGGACTCAAAACCCCATATTTCCCACAGAGGAATATATCTGACTAGTAAGAATCTTAAAACCTATGTATTGATATGTCTCCATAAGGGAATCAAGTGTGTCTAGACTGGCATAAACATGGCAGCGAGAATCAGCTCAAACCCACTATAAAAAGGAATTTCAAAAACAAAACCAAAAAACTGGGAAATTCTTTACAATTCCTTCAGGGTCTCTGATGAAACCTGGAATGACCCTATCTACAACGACAGCTGGATGTGGCATAAGGAGGGACACTTGGGACTGAGACGATTGGTGAGATTGGGTGAGGAAATGCAGACCCTTTAAAGCACAAATGCCTGGCACCCATTCCATGGGTCCCAACTCTCCAGGTTGAAGGGAATATTACTACAGCTATAACATGTACTGGAAACCTAGAGAACGGACACAATGTGAATACGAAAGGTTTCTAAAACTCAACGAATACTCCCTCTCCTGGTGCTCCGGTTTGACTTTCCATCTGCTTTACTATCAATCTCCCAACTTGGAGAGACAACCCCTTTAACCTCCTGGTTCGCACAGTTTGCCAATTTGGCAGAGGATGAAAGGGAAGAGGGAGAACCAATGAGAGAGTAGCTGTTAGGCATTTGGACGGGCACATATCACTCTAACTTCCCGGCAGGAAGAAGAAATAACCAAAGTCTCAGCCCCCCACCGGGAACCAGCATAGGTCCTGAACCAACATTTTGGACTTGAGGTCAGCTCACAAAAAACGAGTTGAAAAATGGAGCTCAGGGGCACAGCAATGCACAAACTGGCCGAGTAATAAAGGACAACTATCGTCCAAAAATCTGTTGAGGGAAGGAAACGAAGCGGAGTTGAAAGCGAGGCAGAATAGCAGGAAACAGATTTCAAGAGGTACGTTGGAATCGCCTTTAAAGCACAGGAAGAGGGGCACAACTTCGACAATGATGCACTTGGCCAATAAGGGCGTATGCATTTTCTCCTGAATATATTCAGGAGAAAATGCATACGCCCTTTTGGCCAAGCAAGCAAGCAGGCAATGCAAATCTGCACTACAAAGAAGTATCACTTCCCACCGGTCAAAAGGGACATCCACAAAATGTGTAAAAACCAGAAAGGCAAGACAGGCCCTGGAGAACATGGAGCCTTGTTATGCTGATGGGCGGGATGTAAATTGCCAACTGCCTCTCTGGAGGAGTGCATTGTGTTCCCTAAAACAAGTAAAGAACAGAGCTACAGAGCCAAGGGCACTTCCAGTCTAGGGAATATACCTTGGGAAAACTGAAAATCAATAATACAGAGCCACCCCAAAATTTAGGGCTGCACTGCTTACAAGGACCTCAACTTGGGTACACCTTAAATATCCCAGGAAATATAAAAATGGTTCAAAAAATTGTGGTACTTACGTACGATGGAATATCCCTCAGCCATGAAATCAATGTCATAAGACCAGTAGAAGCAAAATGGGTGGATTCAGGTACGATGATTCTAAGTGAAATAAGTCACACAGAAAAAGAAACTTATCATAAGATATCACTTATGAAGATTCTGTAAACATGGCTACACTTGAACTGAGTTAGGAAAGAGAACAGTGTCTCACATTTAGAAAACACTCTTATGCCTGCTTAAGGGGGAAGGAGAGGTGGCGTGATGCATAAAACCAGAGTTTGATATAAGCACAGGTACCGTTCCAAAAACCAACTATGGAATAGACAAGACCTACACCTTCCTCAGTGAAAGGGACTCAAAACCCCATATTTCCGGCAGAGGAATATATCTGACTAGTAAGAATCTTAAAACCTATGTATTGATATGTCTCCGTAAGGGAAACAAGTGTGTCTAGACAGGCATAAACATGGCAGCGAGAATCAGCTCAAAACCACTATAAAAAGGAATTTCAAAAACAAAACAAGAAAACTGGGAAATTCTTTACAATTCCTTCAGGGTCTCTGATGAAACCTGGAATGACCCTATCTACAACGACAGCTGGATGTGGCATAAGACTGGACACTTGGGACTGAGAGGATTGGTGAGATTGGGTGCGCAAATGCAGACCCTTTAAAGCACAAATGCTTGGCACCCATTCCATGAGTCCCAACTCTCCAGGTTGAAGGGAATATTAGTACAATTATAACATGTACGGGAAACCTAGAGAACGGACACACTGTGAATACGAACGGTTTCTAAAACTCAACGAATAGTCCCTCTCCTGGTGCTCTGGTTTGACTTTCCATCTGCTTTACTATCAACCTCCCAACTTGGAGAGACAGCCCCTTTAACCTCCTGGTTCGCACATGTTGCCAATTTGGCAGAGGATGAAAGGGAAGAGGGAGAACCAATGAGAGAGTAGCTGTTAGGCATTTGGACGGGCACATATCACTGTAATTTCCCGGCAGGAAGAAGAATTAACCAAAGTCTCAGCCACCCACCTGGAACCAGTATAGGTCCTGAACCAAAATTTTGGACTTGCGGTCAGCTCACCAAAAACGAGTTGAAAAATGGAGCTCAGGGGCACAGCAATTCACAAACTGGCCGAGTAATAAAGGACAACTATCGTCCAAAAATCTGTTGAGGGAAGGCAACGAGGCGGACTTGAAAGCGAGGCAGAATAGCAGGAAACAGATTTCAAGAGGTACGTTGGAATCGCCTTTAAAGCACAGGAAGAGGGGCACAACTTCGACAATGATGCACTTGGCCAAAAAGGGCGTATGCTTTTTGTCCTGAATATATTCAGGAGAAAACGCATACGCCCTTTTTGGCCAAGCAAGCAAGCGGGCAATGCAAATCTGCACTACAAAGAAGTATCACTTCCCACCGGTCAAAAGGGACATCCACAAAATGTGTAAAAACCAGAAAGGCAAGACAGGCCCTGGAGAACAGGGAGCCTTGTTATGTTGATGGGCGGGATGTAAATTGCCAACTGCCTCTCTGGAGGAGTGCATTGTGTTCCCTAAAACAAGTAAAGAACAGAGCTACGAGCCAAGGGCACTTCCATTCTAGGGAATATACCTTGGGAAATCTGAAAATCAATAAGACAGAGCCACCCCAAAATTCAGGGCTGCACTGCTTACAAGGACCTCAACTTGGGTACACCTTAAATATCCCAGGAAATATAAAAATGGTTCAAAAAATTGTGGTACTTACGTACGATGGAATATCCATCAGCCATGAAATCAATGTCATAAGACCAGTAGCAGCAAAATGGGTGGATTCAGGTACGATGATTCTAAGTGAAATAAGTCACAGAGAAAAAGAAACTTATCATAAGATATCACTTATGAAGATCCTGTAAACATGGCTACACTTGAACTGAGTTAGGAAAGAGAACAGTGTCTCACATTTAGAAAACACTCTTATGCCTGCTTAAGGGGGAAGGAGAGGTGGGGTGATGCATAAAACCAGAGTTTGATATAAGCACACGTACCGTTCCAAAAACCAACTATGGAATAGACAAGACCTACACCTTCCTCAGTGAAAGGGACTCAAAACCCCATATTTCCCGCAGAGGAATATATCTGACTAGTAAGAATCTTAAAACCTATGTATTGATATGTCTCCATAAGGGAATCAAGTGTGTCTAGACTGGCATAAACATGGCAGCGAGAATCAGCTCAAACCCACTATAAAAAGGAATTTCAAAAACAAAACAAAAAAACTGGGAAATTCTTTACAATTCCTTCAGGGTCTCTGATGAAACCTGGAATGACCCTATCTACAACGACAGCTGGATGTGGCATAAGGAGGGACACTTGGGACTGAGAGGATTGGTGAGATTGGGTGAGCAAATGCAGACCCTTTAAAGCACAAATGCCTGGCACCCATTCCATGGGTCCCAACTCTCCAGGTTGAAGGGAATATTACTACAGCTATAACATGTACGGGAAACCTAGAGAACGGACACACTGTGAATACGAAAGGTTTCTAAAACTCAACGAATAGTCCCTCTCCTGGTGCTCCACTTTGACTTTACATCTGCTTTACTATCAACCTCCCAACTTGGAGAGACAGCCCCTTTAACCTCCTGGTTCGCACAGGTTGCCTATTTGGCAGAGGATGAAAGGGAAGAGGGAGAACCAATGAGAGAGTAGCTGTTAGGCATTTGGACGGGCACATATCACTCTAACTTCCCGGCAGGAAGAAGAAATAACTAAAGTCTCAGCCCCCCACCGGTAACCAGCATAGGTCCTGAACCAACATTTTGGACTTGAGGTCAGCTCACAAAAAACGAGTTGAAAAATGGAGCTCAGGGGCACAGCAATGCACAAACTGGCCGAGTAATAAAGGACAACTATCGTCCAAAAATCTGTTGAGGGAAGGAAACGAAGCGGAGTTGAAAGCGAGGCAGAATAGCAGGAAACAGATTTCAAGAGGTACGTTGGAATCGCCTTTAAAGCACAGGAAGAGGGGCACAACTTCGACAATGATGCACTTGGCCAATAAGGGCGTATGCATTTTCTCCTGAATATATTCAGGATAAAATGCATACGCCCTTTTGGCCAAGCAAGCAAGCGGGCAATGCAAATCTGCACTACAAAGAAGTATCACTTCCCACCGGTCAAAAGGGACATCCACAAAATGTGTAAAAACCAGAAAGGCAAGACAGGCCCTGGAGAACATGGAGCCTTGTTATGCTGATGGGCGGGATGTAAATTGCCAACTGCCTCTCTGGAGGAGTGCATTGTGTTCCCTAAAACAAGTAAAGAACAGAGCTACAGAGCCAAGGGCACTTCCAGTCTAGGGAATATACCTTGGGAAAACTGAAAATCAATAATACAGAGCCACCCCAAAATTTAGGGCTGCACTGCTTACAAGGACCTCAACTTGGGTACACCTTAAATATCCCAGGAAATATAAAAATGGTTCAAAAAATTGTGGTACTTACGTACGATGGAATATCCCTCAGCCATGAAATCAATGTCATAAGACCAGTAGAAGCAAAATGGGTGGATTCAGGTACGATGATTCTAAGTGAAATAAGTCACACAGAAAAAGAAACTTATCATAAGATATCACTTATGAAGATTCTGTAAACATGGCTACACTTGAACTGAGTTAGGAAAGAAAACAGTGTCTCACATTTAGAAAACACTCTTATGCCTGCTTAAGGGGGAAGGAGAGGTGGCGTGATGCATAAAACCAGAGTTTGATATAAGCACAGGTACCGTTCCAAAAACCAACTATGGAATAGACAAGACCTACACCTTCCTCAGTGAAAGGGACTCAAAACCCCATATTTCCGGCAGAGGAATATATCTGACTAGTAAGAATCTTAAAACCTATGTATTGATATGTCTCCGTAAGGGAAACAAGTGTGTCTAGACAGGCATAAACATGGCAGCGAGAATCAGCTCAAAACCACTATAAAAAGGAATTTCAAAAACAAAACAAGAAAACTGGGAAATTCTTTACAATTCCTTCAGGGTCTCTGATGAAACCTGGAATGACCCTATCTACAACGACAGCTGGATGTGGCATAAGACTGGACACTTGGGACTGAGAGGATTGGTGAGATTGGGTGCGCAAATGCAGACCCTTTAAAGCACAAATGCTTGGCACCCATTCCATGAGTCCCAACTCTCCAGGTTGAAGGGAATATTAGTACAATTATAACATGTACGGGAAACCTAGAGAACGGACACACTGTGAATACGAACGGTTTCTAAAACTCAACGAATAGTCCCTCTCCTGGTGCTCTGGTTTGACTTTCCATCTGCTTTACTATCAACCTCCCAACTTGGAGAGACAGCCCCTTTAACCTCCTGGTTCGCACATGTTGCCAATTTGGCAGAGGATGAAAGGGAAGAGGGAGAACCAATGAGAGAGTAGCTGTTAGGCATTTGGACGGGCACATATCACTGTAATTTCCCGGCAGGAAGAAGAATTAACCAAAGTCTCAGCCACCCACCTGGAACCAGTATAGGTCCTGAACCAAAATTTTGGACTTGCGGTCAGCTCACCAAAAACGAGTTGAAAAATGGAGCTCAGGGGCACAGCAATTCACAAACTGGCCGAGTAATAAAGGACAACTATCGTCCAAAAATCTGTTGAGGGAAGGCAACGAGGCGGACTTGAAAGCGAGGCAGAATAGCAGGAAACAGATTTCAAGAGGTACGTTGGAATCGCCTTTAAAGCACAGGAAGAGGGGCACAACTTCGACAATGATGCACTTGGCCAAAAAGGGCGTATGCTTTTTGTCCTGAATATATTCAGGAGAAAACGCATACGCCCTTTTTGGCCAAGCAAGCAAGCGGGCAATGCAAATCTGCACTACAAAGAAGTATCACTTCCCACCGGTCAAAAGGGACATCCACAAAATGTGTAAAAACCAGAAAGGCAAGACAGGCCCTGGAGAACAGGGAGCCTTGTTATGTTGATGGGCGGGATGTAAATTGCCAACTGCCTCTCTGGAGGAGTGCATTGTGTTCCCTAAAACAAGTAAAGAACAGAGCTACGAGCCAAGGGCACTTCCATTCTAGGGAATATACCTTGGGAAATCTGAAAATCAATAAGACAGAGCCACCCCAAAATTTAGGGCTGCACTGCTTACAAGGACCTCAACTTGGGTACACCTTAAATATCCCAGGAAATATAAAAATGGTTCAAAAAATTGTGGTACTTACGTACGATGGAATATCCATCAGCCATGAAATCAATGTCATAAGACCAGTAGCAGCAAAATGGGTGGATTCAGGTACGATGATTCTAAGTGAAATAAGTCACACAGAAAAAGAAACTTATCATAAGATATCACTTATGAAGATCCTGTACACATGGCTACACTTGAACTGAGTTAGGAAAGAGAACAGTGTCTCACATTTAGAAAACACTCTTATGCCTGCTTAAGGGGGAAGGAGAGGTGGGGTGATGCATAAAACCAGAGTTTGATATAAGCACACGTACCGTTCCATAAACCAACTATGGAATAGACAAGACCTACACCTTCCTCAGTGAAAGGGACTCAAAACCCCATATTTCCCGCAGAGGAATATATCTGACTAGTAAGAATCTTAAAACCTATGTATTGATATGTCTCCATAAGGGAATCAAGTGTGTCTAGACTGGCATAAACATGGCAGCGAGAATCAGCTCAAACCCACTATAAAAAGGAATTTCAAAAACAAAACCAAAAAACTGGGAAATTCTTTACAATTCCTTCAGGGTCTCTGATGAAACCTGGAATGACCCTATCTACAACGACAGCTGGATGTGGCATAAGGAGGGACACTTGGGACTGAGAGGATTGGTGAGATTGGGTGAGCAAATGCAGACCCTTTAAAGCACAAATGCCTGGCACCCATTCCATGGGTCCCAACTCTCCAGGTTGAAGGGAATATTACTACAGCTATAACATGTACGGGAAACCTAGAGAACGGACACACTGTGAATACGAAAGGTTTCTAAAACTCAACGAATAGTCCCTCTCCTGGTGCTCCACTTTGACTTTACATCTGCTTTACTATCAACCTCCCAACTTGGAGAGACAGCCCCTTTAACCTCCTGGTTCGCACAGGTTGCCTATTTGGCAGAGGATGAAAGGGAAGAGGGAGAACCAATGAGAGAGTAGCTGTTAGGCATTTGGACGGGCACATATCACTGTAATTTCCCGGCAGGAAGAAGAATTAACCAAAGTCTCAGCTACCCACCGGGAACCAGTATAGGTCCTGAACCAAAATTTTGGACTTGCGGTCAGCTCACAAAAAACGAGTTGAAAAATGGAACTCAGGGGCACAGCAATTCACAAACTGGCCGAGTAATAAAGGACAACTATCGTCCAAAAATCTGTTGAGGGAAGGCAACGAGGCGGACTTTAAAGCGAGGCAGAATAGCAGGAAACAGATTTCAAGAGGTACGTTGGAATCGCCTTTAAAGCACTGGAAGAGGGGCACAACTTCGACAATGATGCACTTGGCCAAAAAGGGTGTATGCGTTTCCTCCTGAATATATTCAGGAGAAAACACATACGCCCTTTTCGGCCAAGCAAGCAAGCGGGCAATGCAAATCTGCACTACAAAGAAGTATCACTTCCCACCGGTCGAAAGGGACATCCACAAAATGTGTAAAAACCAGAAAGGCAAGACAGGCCCTGGAGAACAGGGAGCCTTGTTATGCTGGTGGGCGGGATGTAAATTGCCATCTGCCTCTCTGTAGGAGTGCATTGTGTTCCCTAAAACAAGTAAAGAACAGAGCTACAGAGCCAAGGGCACTTCCAGTCTAGGGAATATACCTTGGGAAATCTGAAAATCAATAAGACAGAGCCACCCCAAAATTAAGGGCTTCACTGCTTACAAGGACCTCAACATGGGTACACCTTAAATATCCCAGGAAATATAAAAATGGTTCAAAAAATAGTGGTATTTACGTACGAGGGAATATCCCTCAGCCATGAAATCAATGTCATAAGACCAGTAACAGCAAAATGGGTGGATTCAGGTACGATGATTCTAAGTGAAATAAGTCACAGAGAAAAATAAACATTTCATAAGATATCACTTATGAAGATCCTGTAAACATGGCTACACTTGAACTGAGTTAGGAAAGAGAACAGTGTCCCACATTTAGAAAACACACTTATGCCTGCTTAAGGGGGAAGGAGAGATGGGGTGATGCATAAAACCAGAGTTTGATATAAGCACAGGTACCGTTCCAAACACCATCTATGGAATAGACAAGACCTACACCTTCCTCAGTGAAAGGGACTCAAAACCCCATATTTCCCGCAGAGGAATATATCTGACTAGTAAGAATCTTAAAACCTATGTATTGATATGTCTCCATAAGGGAATCAAGTGTGTCTAGACTGGCATAAACATGGCAGCGAGTATCAGCTCAAACCCACTATAAAAAGGAATTTCAAAAACAAAACCAAAAAACTGGGAAATTCTTTACAATTCCTTCAGGGTCTCTGATGAAACCTGGAATGACCCTATCTACAACGACAGCTGGATGTGGCATAAGGAGGGACACTTGGGACTGAGACGATTGGTGAGATTGGGTGAGGAAATGCAGACCCTTTAAAGCACAAATGCCTGGCACCCATTCCATGGGTCCCAACTCTCCAGGTTGAAGGGAATATTACTACAGCTATAACATGTACTGGAAGCCTAGAGAACGGACACAATGTGAATACGAAAGGTTTCTAAAACTCAACGAATACTCCCTCTCCTGGTGCTCCGGTTTGACTTTCCATCTGCTTTACTATCAATCTCCCAACTTGGAGAGACAGCCCCTTTAACCTCCTGGTTCGCACATGTTGCCAATTTGGCAGAGGATGAAAGGGAAGAGGGAGAACCAATGAGAGAGTAGCTGTTAGGCATTTGGACGGGCACATATCACTGTAATTTCCCGGCAGGAAGAAGAATTAATCAAAGTCTCAGCCACCCACCTGGAACCAGTATAGGTCCTGAACCAAAATTTTGGACTTGCGGTCAGCTCACCAAAAACGAGTTGAAAAATGGAGCTCAGGGGCACAGCAATTCACAAACTGGCCGAGTAATAAAGGACAACTATCGTCCAAAAATCTGTTGAGGGAAGGCAACGAGGCGGACTTGAAAGCGAGGCAGAATAGCAGGAAACAGATTTCAAGAGGTACGTTGGAATCGCCTTTAAAGCACAGGAAGAGGGGCACAACTTCGACAATGATGCACTTGGCCAAAATGGGCGTATGTGTTTTCTCCTGAATATATTCAGGAGAAAACGCATACGCCCTTTTTGGCCAAGCAGGCAAGCGGGCAATGCAAATCTGCACTACAAAGAAGTATCACTTCCCACCAGACAAAAGGGACATCCACAAAATGTGTAAAAACCAGAAAGGCAAGACAGGCTCTGGAGAACAGGGAGCCTTATTATGCTGATGGGCGGGATGTAAATTGCCAACTGCCTCTCTGGAGGAGTGCATTGTGTTCCCTAAAACAACTAAACAACAGAGCTACAGAGCCAAGGGCACTTCCAGTCTAGGGAATATACCTTGGGAAAACTGAAAATCAATAAGACAGAGCCACCCCAAAATTTAGGGCTGCACTGCTTACAAGGACCTCAACTTGGGTACACCTTAAATATCCCAGGAAATATAAAAATGGTTCAAAAAATTGTGGTACTTACGTACGATGGAATATCCCTCAGCCATGAAATCAATGTCATAAGACCAGTAGCAGCAAAATGGGTGCATTCAGGTACGATGATTCCAAGTGAAATAAGTCACAAAGAAAAAGAAACTTATCATAAGAAATCACTTATGAAGATCCTGTAAACATGGCTACACATGAACTGAGTTAGGAAAGAGAACAGTGTCTCACATTTAGAAAACACTCTTATGCCTGCTTAAGGGGGAAGGAGAGGTGGGGTGATGCATAAAACCAGAGTTTGATATAAGCACAGGTACCGTTCCAAAAACCAACTATGGAATAGACAAGACCTACACCTTCCTCAGTGAAAGTGACTCAAAACCCCATATTTCCCGCAGAGGAATATATCTGACTAGTAAGAATCTTAAAACCTATGTATTGATATGTCTCCGTAAAGGAATCAAGTGTGTCTATACTGGCATAAACATGGCAGCGAGACTCAGCTTAAACCCACTATAAATAGGAATTTCAAAAACAAAACAAAAAAACTGGGAAATTCTTTACAATTCCTTCAGGGTCCCTGATGAAACCTTGAATGACCCTATCTACAACGACAGCTGGATGTGGCATAAGGAAGGACACTTGGGACTGAGAGGTTTGGTGAGATTGGGTGAGCAAATGCAGACCCTTTAAATCACAAATGCCAGGCACCCATTCCATGGGCCCGAACTCTCCAGGTTGAAGGGAATATTACTACAGCTATAACATGTACGGGAAACCTAGAGAACGGACACACTGTGAATACGAAAGGTTTCTAAAACTCAACGAATAGTCCCTCTCCTGGTGCTCCGGTTTGACTTTCCATCTGCTATACTATCAACCTCCCAACTTGGAGAGACAGCCCCTTTAACCTCCTAGTTCACACAGGTTGCCAATTTGGAAGAGGATGAAAGGTAAGAGGGAGAACCAATGAGAGAGTAGCTGTTAGGCATTTGGAAGGGCACATATCACTGTAATTTCCCGGCAGGAAGAAGAATTAACCAAAGTCTCAGCCACCCACCGGGAAGCAGTATAGGTCCTGAACCAAAATTTTGGACTTGCGGTCAGCTCACCAAAAACGAGTTGAATAATGGAGCTCAGGGGCACAGCAATTCACAAACTGGCCGATTAATAAAGGACAACTATCGTCCAAAAATCTGTTGAGGGTAGGCAACGAGGAAGACTTGAAAGCGAGGCAGAATAGCAGGAAACAGATTTCAAGAGGTACATTGGAATCGCCTTTAAAGCACAGGAAGAGGGGCACAACTTCGACAATGATGCCCTTGGCCAAAAACGGCGTATGCGTTTTCTCCTGAATATATTCAGGAGAAAACGCATACGCCCTTTTTGGCCAAGCAAGCAAGCGGGCAATGCAAATCTGCACTACAAAGAAGTATCACTTCCCACCGGTCAAAAGGGACATCCACAAAATGTGTAAAAACCAGAAAGGCAAGACACGCCCTGGAGAACAGGGAGCCTTGTTATGCTGATGGGCGGGATGTAAATTGCCAACTGCCTCTCTGGAGGAGTGCATTGTGTTCCCTGAAACAAGTAAACAACAGAGCTACAGAGCCAAGGGCACTTCCAGTCTAGGGAATATACCTTGGGAAAACTGAAAATCAATAAGACAGAGCCACCCCAAAATTTAGGGCTGCACTGCTTACAAGGACCTCAACTTGGGTACACCTTAAATATCCCAGGAAATATAAAAATGGTTCAAAAAATTGTGGTACTTACATACGATGGAATATCCCTCAGCGATGAAATCAATGTCATAAGACCAGTAGCAGCAAAATGGGTGGATTCAGGTACGATGATTCTAAGTGAAATAAGTCACACAGAAAAAGTAACTTATCATAAGATATCACTTATGAAGATCCTGTAAACATGGCTACACTTGAAATGAGTTAAGAAAGAGAACAGAGTCTCACATTTAGAAAACACTCTTATGCCTGCTTAAGGGGGAAGGAGAGGTGGGGTGATGCATAAAACCAGAGTTTGATATAAGCACAGGTACCGTTCCAAAAACCAACTATGGAATAGACAAGACCTACACCTTCCTCAGTGAAAGGGAGTCAAAACCCCATATTTCCCACAGAGGAATATATCTGACTAGTAAGAATCTTAAAACCTATGTATTGATATGACTCCGTATGGGAATCAAGTGTGTCTAGGCTGGCATAAACATGGCAGCGGGAATCAGCTCAAACCCACTATAAAAAGGAATTTCAAAAACAAAACAAAAAAAACTGGGAAATTATTCTACAATTCCTTCAGGGTCTCTGATGAAACCTGGAATGACCCTATCTACAATGACAGCTGGATGTGGCATAAGGCTGGACACTTGGGACTGAGAGGATTGGAGAGATTGGGTGAGCAAATGCAGACCCTTTAAAGCAATAATGCAAGGCACCCATTCCATGGGTCCCAACTCTCCAGGTTGAAGGGAATATTACTACAGTTATAACATGTACGGGAAACCTAGAGAACGGACACACTGTGAATACGAAAGGTTTCTAAAACTCAACGAATAGTCCCTCTCCTGTTGCTCCGGTTTGTCTTTCCATCCGCTTTACTATCAATCTCCCAACTTGGAGAGACAGCCCCTTTAACTTCCTGGTTCGCACAGGTTGCCTATTTGGCAGAGGATGAAAGGGAAGAGGGAGAACCAATGAGAGAGTAGCTGTTAGGCATTTGGATGGGCACATATCACTCTAACTTCCCGCCAGGAAGAAGAATTAAACAAAGTCTCAGCCCCCCACCGGGAACCAGCATAGGTTCTGAACCAAAATTTTGGACTGGCGGTCAGCTCACAAAAAACGATTTGAAAAATGGAGCTCAGGGGCACAGCAATATCACAAATTGGCCAAGTAATAAAGGACAAGTATCGTCCAAAAATCTGTTGAGGGAAGGCAATGAGGCCGACTTGAAAGCGAGGCAGAATAGCAGGAAACAGATTTCAAGAGGTACGTTGGAATCGCCTTTAAAGCACAGGAAGAGGGGCACAACTTCGACAATGATGCACTTGGCCAAAAAGGGCGTATGCGTTTTCTCCTGAATATATTCAGGAGAAAACGTATACGCCCTTTTTGGCCAAGCAAGCAAGCGGGCAATGCAAATCTGCACTACAAAGAAGTATCACTTCCCACCGGTCAAAAGGGACATCCACAAGATGTGTAAAAACCAGAAAGGCAAGACAGGCCTTGGAGAACAGGGAGCCTTGTTATGCTGATGGGGGGGATGTAACTTGCCAACTGCCTCTCTGGAGCAGTGCATTGTTTTCCCTAAACCAAGTAAACAACAGAGCTACAGAGCCAAGGGCACTTCCAGTCTAGGGAATATACCTTGGGAAAACTGAAAATCAATAAGCCAGAGCCACCCCAAAATTTAGGGCTGCACTGCTTACAAGGACCTCAACTTGGGTACACCTTAAATATCCCAGGAAATATAAAAATGGTTCAAAAAATTGTGGTACTTACGTACGATGGAATATCCCTCAGGCATGAAATCAATGTCATAAGACCAGTAGCAGCAAAATGGGTGGATTCAGGTACGATGATTCTAAGTGAAATAAGTCACACAGAAAAAGAAACTTATCATAAGATAGCACTTATGAAGATCCTGTAAACATGGCTACACTTGAACTGAGTTAGGAAAGAGAACAGTGTCTCACATTTAGAAAACACTCTTATGCCTGCTTAAGGGGGAAGGAGAGGTGGGGTGATGCATAAAACCAGAGTTTGATATAAGCACAGGTACCGTTCCAAAAACCAACTATGGAATAGGCAAGACCTACACCTTCCTCAGTGAAAGGGACTCAAAACCCCATATTTCCCGCAGAGGAATATATCTGACTAGTAAGAATCTTAAAAACTATGTATTGATATGTCTCCATAAGGGAATCAGGTGTGTCTAGACTGGCATAAACATGGCAGCGAGCATCAGCTCAAACCCACTATAAAAAGGAATTACAAAAACAAAACAAAAAAACTGGGAAATTCTTTACAATTCCTTCAGGGTCTCTGATGAAACCTGGAATGACCCTATGTACAACGACAGCTGGATGTGGCATAAGGCTGGACACTTGGGACTGAGAGGATTGGTGAGATTGGGTGAGCAAATGCAGACCCTTTAAAGCACAAATGCCTGGCACCCATTCCATGGGTCCCAACTCTGCAGGTTAAAGGGAATATTCCTACAGCTATAACATGTACGGGAAACCTAGAGAACGGACACACTGTGAATACGAAAGGTTTCTAAAACTCAACGTATAGTCCCTCTCCTGGTGCTCGGGTTTGACTTTCCATCTGCTTTACTATCAACCTCCCAACTTGGAGAGACAGCCCCTTTAACCTCCTGGTTCGCACAGGTTGCCAATTTGGCAGAGGATGAAAGGGATGAGGGAGAACTAATGAGAGAGTAGCTCTTAGGCATTTGGACGGGCACATGTCACTCTAATTTCCCGGCAGGAGGAAGGATTAACCAAAGCCTCAGCCACCCACCGGGAACCAGTGTAGGTCTTGAACCAAACTTTTGGACTTGCGGTCAGCTCACAAAAAACGAGTTGAATAATGGAACTCAGGGGCACAGCAATTCACAAACTGACAGAGTAATAAATGACAACTATCGTCCAAAAATCTGTTGAGGGAAGGCAACGAGGTGGACTTGAAAGCTAGGCAGAATAGCAAGAAACAGATTTCAAGAGGTACGTTGGAATCTCATTTAAAGCACAGGATGAGGTGCACAACTTCAACAATGGTGCACTTGGGCAAAAAGGGCGTATGCGTTTTCTCCTGAATATATTCAGGAGAAAACGCATACGCCCTTTTTGGCCAAGCAAGCAAGCGTGAAATGCAAATCTGCACTACAAAGAAGTATCACTTCTAACCGGTCAAAGGGGCATGGACAAAGTGTGTAAAATCCAGAAAGGCAAGACAGGCCCTGGAGAACAGGGAGCTTTGTTATGCTGATGGGCGGGATGTAAATTGCCAACTGCCTCTCTGGAGGAGTGCACTGTGTTCCCTAAAACAAGTAAACAACAGAGCTACAGAGCCAAGGGCACTTCCACTCTAAGGAATATACCATGGGAAAACTGAAAATCAATAAGACAAAGCCACCCCAAAATTTAGGGCTGCACTGCTTACAAGGACCTCAACTTGGGTACACCTTAAATATCCCAGGAAATATAAAAATGGTTCAAAAAATTGTGGTACTTCCATAAGATGGAATATCCCTCAGCCATGAAATCAATGTCATAAGACCAGTAGCAGCAAAATGGGTGGATTCAGGTACGATGATTCTAAGTGAAATAAGTCACACAGAAAAAGAAACTTATCATAAGATATCACTTATGAAGATCCTGTAAACATGGCTACACTTGAACTCAGTTAGGAAAGAGAACAGATTCACACATTTAGAAAACACTCTTATGGCTGCTTAAGGGGGAAGGAGAGGTGGGGTGATGCATAAAACCAGAGTTTGATATAAGCACAGGTACCGTTCCAAAAACCAACTAAGGAATAGACAAGAACTACACATTCCTCAGTGAAAGGGACTCAAAACCCCATATTTCCCACAAAGGAATATATCTGACTAGTAAGAATCTTAAAACCTATGTATTGATATCTCTCCGTAGCGAATCAAGTCTGTCTAGACTGGCATAAACATGGCAGCGTAATCAGCTCAAACCCACTATAAAAAGGAATTACAAAAACTAAGCAAAACTAAAATGGAAATTCTTCACAATTCCTTCATGGTCTCTGATGAAACCTGGAATTACCCTATCTACAATGACAGCTGGATGTGGCATAAGTCTGGACACTTGGGACTGAGAGGATTGGTGAGATTGGGTGAGCAAATGCAGACCCTTTAAAGCAATAATTCGTGGCACCCATTCCATGGGTCCCAACTCTCCAGGTTGAAGGGAATATTACTACAGCTATAACATGTACGGGAAACCTAGAGCATGGACACACTGTGAATACGAAAGGTTTCTAAAACTCAACGAATAGTCCCTCTCCTGGTGCTCCCATTTGACTTTCCAACTGCTTTACTATCAATCTCCCAACTTGGAGAGACAGCCCATTTAACCTACTGCTTCGAACAGGATGCCAGTTTGGCTGAGGATGAAAGTGAAGAGGGAGAACCAATGAGAGAGTAGCTGTTAGGCATTTGGATGGGCAAATGTGAATCTAATTTCCCAGCAGGAAGAATAATTAACCAAAGTCTCAGCGCCCCATCGGAAACCAGTATAGGTCCTGAACCAAAATTTTGGACTTGCGGTCAGCTCACAAAAAATGAGTAGAATAATGGAGCTCAGGGGCACAGCAATTCACAAACTGGCCGAGTAATAAAGGACAACTATCGTCCAAAAATCTGGTGAGGGAAGGCAACGAGGCAGACATGAAAGCGAGGCAGAATAGCAGGAAACAGATTTCAAGAGGTACGTAGGAATCGCGTTTGAAGCACAGAAAGAGGGTCAAAATTTCAAAAATGATGCACTTGGCCAAATGGGGCGTATGTGTTTTCTCATGAATATATTCAGGAGAAAACGCATACGCCCTTTTTGGCCAAGCAAGCAGGCGGGCAATGAAAATCTGCACTACAAAGAAGTATCACTTTCCACAGGTCTAAAAGGGACATCCACAAAATGTGTAAAAACCAGAAAGGCAAAACAGGCCCTGGAGAACAGGGAGTCTTGTTATGCTGATTGGCGGGATGTAAATTGCCACCTGCCTCTCTGGAGGAGTGCATTGTGTTCCCTAAAACAAGTAAACAACAGAGCTACAGAGCCAAGGGCACTTCCAGTCTACGGAATATACCTTGGGAAATCTGAAAATCAATAAGACAGATACACCCCAAAATTTAGGGCTGCACTGCTTAGAAAAACCTCAACTTCTGTACACCTTAAATATCCCAGGAAATATAAAAATGGTTCAAAAAATTGTGGTACTTCCGTACGATGGAATATCCCTCAGCCATGCAATCAATGGCATAAGACCAGTAGCAGCAAAATGAGTGGATTGATGTATGATGCTTCTAAGTGAAATAAGTCACACAGAAAAAGAAACTTAAATTAAAATATCACTTATGAAGATCCTGTAAACATGGCTACACTTGAACTCAGTTAGGAAAGAGAACAGAGTGTCACCTTTGGAAAACACTCCTATGCCTGCTTAAGGGGGAAGGAGAGGTGGGGTGATGCATAAAACCAGAGTTTGAAATAAGCACAGGTACCGTTCCAAAAACCATCTATTGAATAGACAAGACCTACACCTTCCTCAGTGAAAGGGACTCAAAACCCCGTATTTCCCGCAGAGGAATATATCTCACTAGTAAGAATCTTAAAACCTATGTATTGATATGTCTCCATAAGGGAATCAAGTGTGTCTAGACTGGCATAAACATGGCAGCGAGAATCAGCTCAAACCCTCTCTAAAAAGGAATTTCATAAACAAAACGAAAAAACTGGGAAATTCTTTACAATTCCTTCAGGGTCTCTGATGAAACCTGGAATGACCCTATCTACAACGACAGCTGGATGTGGCATAAGGCTGGACACTTGGGACTGAGAGGATTGGTGAGATTGGGTGAGCAAATGCAGACCCTTTAAAGCACCAATGCCTGGTACACATTCCATGGGTCCCAACTCTCCAGGTTGAAGGGAATATTACTACCGCTGTAACATGTATGGGAAACCTAGAGAACGGACACACTGTGAATACGAAAGGTTTCTAAAACTCAACGAATTGTCCCTCTCCTGGTGCTCCGGTTTGACTTTCCATCTGCTTTACTATCAACCTCCCAACTTGGACAGACAGACCTTTAACCTCCTGGTTCGCACACGTTGCCAATTTGGCAGAGGATGAAAGGTAAGAGGGAGAACCAATGAGAGAGTAGCTGTTAGGCATTTGGACGGGCATATATCACTGTAATTTCCCGGCAGGAAGAAGAATTAACCAAGGTCTCAGCCACCCACCGGGAACCAGTATAGGTCCTGAACAAAATTTTGGACTTGCGGTCAGCTCACCAAAAACGAGTTGAAAAATGGAGCTCAGGGGCACAGCAATTCACAAACTGGCCGAGTATTAAAGGACAGCTATCTTCCAAAATTCTGTTGAGGGAAGGCAACGAGGCGGACTTGAAAGCGAGGCAGAATAGCAGGAAACAGATTTCAAGAGGTCCGTTGGAATCGCCTTTAAAGCACAGGAAGAGGGGCACAATTTCGACAATGATGCACTTGGCCAAAAAGGGCGTATGCGTTTTCTCCTGTATATATTCAGGAGAAAACGCATACGCCCTATTTGGCCAAGCAAGAAAGCCGGCAATGCAAATCTGAACTACAAAGAAGTATCACTTCCCACCGGTCAAAAGGGACATCCACAAAAATGTGTAAAAACCAGAAAGGCAAGACAGGCCCTGGAGAACAGGTAGCCTTGTTATGCTGATAAGGGATGTAAATTGCCAACTGCCTCTCTGGAGGAGTGCATTGTGTTCCCTAAAACAAGTAATCAACAGAGCTACAGATCCAAGGGCACTTCCAGTCTAGGGAATATACCTTGGGAAAACTGAAAATCAATAAGACAGAGCCACCCCAAAATTTAGGGCTGCACTGCTTACAAGGACCTCAACTTGGGTACACCTTAAATATCCCAGGAAATATAAAAATGGTTCAAAAAATTGTGGTACTTACGTACGATGGAATATCCCTCAGCCATGAAATCAATGTCATAAGACCAGTAGCAGCAAAATGGGTGGATTCCGGTACGATGATCCAAAGTGAAATAAGTCACACAGAAAAAGAAACTTATCATAAGATATCACTTATGAAGATCCTGTAAACATGGCTACACTTGAACTGAGTTAGGAAAGAGAACAGTGTCTCACATTTAGAAAACACTCTTATGCCTGCTTAAGTGGGAAGGAGAGGTGGGGTGATGCATAAAACCAGAGTTTGATATAAGCACAGGTACCGTTCCAAAAACCAACTATGGAATAGACAAGACCTACACCTTCCTCAGTGAAAGGGACTCAAAACCCCATATTTCCCGCAGAGGAATATATCTGACTAGTAAGAATCTTAAAACCTATGTATTGATATGTCTCCGTAAGGGAATCAAGTGTGTCTAGACTGGCATAAACATGGCAGCGAGAATCAGCTCAAACCCACTATAAAAAGGAATTTCAAAAACAAAACAAAAAAACTGTGAAATTCTTTACAATTCCTTCAGGGTCTCTGATGAAACCTGGAATGACCCTATCTACAATGACAGCTGGATGTGGCATAACGAGGGACACTTGGGACTGAGACGATTGGTGAGATTGGGTGAGCAAATGCAGACCCTTTAAAGCACAAATGCCTGGCACCCATTCCATGGGTCCCAACTCTCCAGGTTGAAGGGAATATTACTACAGCTATAACATGTACGGGAAACCTAGAGAACAGACACACTGTGAATACGAAAGGTTTCTAAAACCCAACTAATAGTCCCTCTCCTGGTGCTCCGGTTTGACTTTCCGTCTGCTTTACTATCAACCTCCCAACTTGGAGAGACAGCCCCTTTAACCTCCTGGTTCGCACAGGTTGCCAATTTGGCAGAGGATGAAAGGGAATAGGGAGAACCAATGAGAGAGTAGGTGTTAGGCATTTGGACGGGCACATATCACTGTAATTTCCTGGCAGGAAGAAGAATTAACCAAAGTCTCAGCCCCCCACCGGGAACCAGTATAGGTCCTGAACCAAAATTTTGGACTTGCGGTCTGCTCACAAAAAACGAGTTGAATAATGGAGCTCAGGGGCACAGCAATTCCCAAACTGGCCGAGTAATAAAGGACAACTATCGTCCAAAAATCTGTTGAGGGAAGGCAACGTGGCGGAATTGAAAGCGAGGCAGAATAGCAGGAAACAGATTTCAAGAGGTACGTTGGAATCGCCTTCAAAGCACAGGAAGAGGGGCACAACTTCGACAATGATGCACTTGGCCAAAAGGGGCGTATGCGTTTTCTCCTGAATATATTCAGGAGAAAACGCATACGCACTTTTTGGAGAAGCAAGCAAGCGGGCAATGCAAATCTGCACTACAAAGAAGCATCACTTCCCACTGGTCAAAAGGGACATCCACAAATTGTGTAAAAACCAGAAAGGCAAGACAGGCCCTGGAGAACAAGGAGCCTTGTTATGCTGATGGGCGGGATGTAAATTGCCAACTGCCTCTCTGAAGGAGTGCATTGTGTTCCCTAAAACAAGTAAAGAACAGAGCTACAGAGCCAAGGGCACTTCAGTCTAGGGAATATACCTTGGGAAAACTGAAAATCAATAAGACAGAGCCACCCCAAAATTTAGGGCTGCACTGCTTACAAGGACCTCAACTTGGGTACACCATAAATATCCCAGGAAATATAAAAATGGTTCAAAAAATTGTGGTACTTACGTACGATGGAATATCCCTCAGCCATGAAGTCAATGTCATAGGACCAGTAGGAGCAAAATGGGTGGATTCAGGTACGATGATTCTAAGTGAAATAAGTCACACAGAAAAAGAAACTTATCATAAGATATCACTTATGAAGATCCTGTAAACATGGCTACACTTGAACTGAGTTAGGAAAGAGAACAGTGTCTCATATTTAGAAAACACTCTTATGCCTGCTTAAGGGGGAAGGAGAGGTGGGGTGATGCATAAAACCAGAGCTTGATATAAGCACAGGTACCGTTCCAAAAACCAACTATTGAATAGACAAGACCTACACCTTCCTCAGTTAAAGGGACTCAAAACCCCATATTTCCCGCAGAGGAATATATCTGACTAGTAAGAATCTTAAAACCTATGTATTGATATGTCTCCATAAGGGAATCAAGTGTGTCTAGACTGGCATAAACATGGCAGCGAGAATCAGCTCAAACCCACTATAAAAAGGAATTTCAAAAACAAAACAAAAAAACTGGGAAATTCTTTAAAATTCCTTCAGGGTTTCTGATGAAACCCGGAATTACCCTATCTACAATGACAGCTGGATGTGGCATAAGGCTGGACACTTGTGACTGAGAGGATTGGTGAGATTGGATGAGCAAATGCAGACCCTTTAAAGCAATAATGCATGGCACACATTCCATGGGTCCCAACTCTCCAGGTTGAAGGGAATATTACTACAGTTATAACATGTACGGGAAACCTAGAGAACGGACACACTGTGAATACGAAAGGTTTCTAAAACTCAATGAATAGTCCCTCTCCTGGTGCTCCGGTTTGACTTTCCATCTGCTTTACTATCAACCTCCCAACTTGGAGAGACAGCCCCTTTAACCTCCTGGTTCGCACAGGTTGCCAATTTGGCAGAGGATGAAAGGGAAGAGGGAGAACCAATGAGAGAGTAGCTGTTAGGCATTTGGACGGGCATATATCACTGTAATTTCCCGGCAGGAAGAAGAATTAACCAAGGTCTCAGCCACCCACCGGGAACCAGTATAGGTCCTGAACCAAAATTTTGGACTTGCGGTCAGCTCACCAAAAACGAGTTGAAAAATGGAGCTCAGGGGCACAGCAATTCACAAACTGGCCGAGTAATAAAGGACAGCTATCTTCCAAAATTCTGTTGAGGGAAGGCAACGAGGCGGACTTGAAAGCGAGGCAGAATAGCAGGAAACAGATTTCAAGAGGTCCGTTGGAATCGCCTTTAAAGCACAGGAAGAGGGGCACAATTTCGACAATGATGCACTTGGCCAAAAAGGGCGTATGCGTTTTCTCCTGAATATATTCAGGAGAAAACGCATACGCCCTATTTGGCCAAGCAAGAAAGCCGGAAATGCAAATCTGAACTACAAAGAAGTATCACTTCCCACCGGTCAAAAGGGACATCCACAAAAATGTGTAAAAACCAGAAAGGCAAGACAGGCCCTGGAGAACAGGTAGCCTTGTTATGCTGATAAGGGATGTAAATTGCCAACTGCCTCTCTGGAGGAGTGCATTGTGTTCCCTAAAACAAGTAATCAACAGAGCTACAAAGCCAAGGGCACTTCCAGTCTAGGGAATATACCTTGGGAAAACTGAAAATCAATAAGACAGAGCCACCCCAAAATTTAGGGCTGCACTGCTTACAAGGACCTCAACTTGGGTACACCTTAAATATCCCAGGAAATATAAAAATGGTTCAAAAAGTTGTGGTACTTATGTACGATGGAATATCCCTCAGCCATGAAATCAATGTCATAAGACCAGTAGCAGCAAAATGGGTGGATTCAGGTACGATGATCCTAAGTGAAATAAGTCACACAGAAAAAGAAACTTATCATAAGATATCACTTATGAAGATCCTGTAAACATGGCTACACTTGAACTGAGTTAGGAAAGAGAACAGTGTCTCACATTTAGAAAACACTCTTATGCCTGCTTAAGTGGGAAGGAGAGGTGGGGTGATGCATAAAACCAGAGTTTGATATAAGCACAGGTACCGTTCCAAAAACTAACTATGGAATAGACAAGACCTACACCTTCCTCAGTGAAAGGGACTCAAAACCCCATATTTCCGGCAGAGGAATATATCTGACTAGTAAGAATCTTAAAACCTATGTATTGATATGTCTCCGTAAGGGAATCAAGTGTGTCTAGACTGGCATAAACATGGCAGCGAGAATCAGCTCAAACCCACTATAAAAAGGAATTTCAAAAACAAAACAAAAAAACTGTGAAATTCTTTACAATTCCTTCAGGGTCTCTGATGAAACCTGGAATGACCCTATCTACAATGACAGCTGGATGTGGCATAACGAGGGACACTTGGTACTGAGACGATTGGTGAGATTGGGTGAGCAAATGCAGACCCTTTAAAGCACAAATGCCTGGCACCCATTCCATGGGTCCCAACTCTCCAGGTTGAAGGGAATATTACTACAGCTATAACATGTACGGGAAACCTAGAGAACAGACACACTGTGAATACGAAAGGTTTCTAAAACCCAAGTAATAGTCCCTCTCCTGGTGCTCCGGTTTGACTTTCCGTCTGCTTTACTATCAACCTCCCAACTTGGAGAGACAGCCCCTTTAACCTCCTGGTTCGCACAGGTTGCCAATTTGGCAGAGGATGAAAGGGAAGAGGGAGAACCAATGAGAGAGTAGCTGTTAGGCATTTGGACGGGCACATATCACTGTAATTTCCTGGCAGGAAGAAGAATTAACCAAAGTCTCAGCCCCCAACCGGGAACCAGTATAGGTCTTGAACCAAAATTTTGGACTTGCGGTCTACTCACAAAAAACGAGTTGAAAAATGGAGCTCAGGGGCACAGCAATTCCCAAACTGGCCGAGTAATAAAGGACAACTATCGTCCAAAAATCTGTTGAGGGAAGGCAACGAGGCGGAATTGAAAGCGAGGCAGAATAGCAGGAAACAGATTTCAAGAGGTACGTTGGAATCGCCTTCAAAGCACAGGAAGAGGGGCACAACTTCGACAATGATGCACTTGGCCAAAAGGGGCGTATGCGTTTTCTCCTGAATATATTCAGGAGAAAACGCATACGCCCTTTTTGGAGAAGCAAGCAAGCGGGCAATGCAAATCTGCACTACAAAGAAGCATCACTTCCCACTGGTCAAAAGGGACATCCACAAATTGTGTAAAAACCAGAAAGGCAAGACAGGCCCTGGAGAACAAGGAGCCTTGTTATGCTGATGGGCGGGATGTAAATTGCCAACTGCCTCTCTGGAGGAGTGCATTGTGTTCCCTAAAACAAGTAAAGAACAGAGCTACAGAGCCAAGGGCACTTCCAGTGTAGGAAATATACCTTGGGAAAACTGAAAATCAATAAGACAGAGCCACCCCAAAATTTAGGACTGCACTGCTTACAAGGACCTCAACTTGGGTACACCATAAATATCCCAGGAAATATAAAAATGGTTCAAAAAATTGTGGTACTTACGTACGATGGAATATCCCTCAGCCATGAAGTCAATGTCATAGGACCAGTAGCAGCAAAATGGGTGGATTCAGGTACGATGATTCTAAGTGAAATAAGTCACACAGAAAAAGAAACTTATCATAAGATATCACATATGAAGATCCTATAAACATGGCTACACTTGAACTGAGTTAGGAAAGAGAACAGTGTCTCATATTTAGAAAACACTCTTATGCCTGCTTAAGGGGGAAGGAGAGGTGGGGTGATGCATAAAACCAGAGCTTGATATAAGCACAGGTACCGTTCCAAAAACCAACTATTGAATAGACAAGACCTACACCTTCCTCAGTGAAAGGGACTCAAAACCCCATATTTCCCGCAGAGGAATATATCTGACTAGTAAGAATCTTAAAACCTATGTATTGATATGTCTCCGTAAGGGAATCAAGTGTGTCTAGACTGGCATAAACATGGCAGCGAGAATCAGCTCAAACCCACTATAAAAAGGAATTTCAAAAACAAAACAAAAAAACTGGGAAATTCTTTAAAATTCCTTCAGGGTCTCTGATGAAACCTGGAATTACCCTATCTACAACGACAGCTGGATGTGGCATAATGCTGGACACTTGTGACTGAGAGGATTGGTGAGATTGGGTGAGCAAATGCAGACCCTTTAAAGCAATAATGCATGACACCCATTCCATGGGTCCCAACTCTCCAGGTTGAAGGGAATATTACTACAGTTATAACATGTACGGGAAACCTAGAGAACGGACACACTGTGAATACGAAAGGTTTCTAAAACTCAATGAATAGTCCCTCTCCTGGTGCTCCGGTTTGACTTTCCATCTGCTTTACTATCAACCTCCCAACTTGGAGAGACAGCCCCTTTAACCTCCTGGTTCGCACAGGTTGCCAATTTGGCAGAGGATGAAAGGGAAGAGGGAGAACCAATGAGAGAGTAGCTGTTAGGCATTTGGACGGGCACATATCACTGTAATTTCCCGGCAGGAAGAAGAATTAACCAAAGTCTCAGCCACCCACCGGGAACCAGTATAGGTCCTGAACCAAAATTTTGGACTTGCGGTCAGCTCACCAAAAACGAGTTGAAAAATGGAACTCAGGGGCACAGCAATTCACAAACTGGCCGAGTAATAAAGGACAACTATCGTCCAAAAATCTGTTGAGGGAAGGCAACGAGGCGGACTTTAAAGCGAGGCAGAATAGCAGGAAACAGATTTCAAGAGGTACGTTGGAATCGCCTTTAAAGCACTGGAAGAGGGGCACAACTTCGACAATGATGCACTTGGCCAAAAAGGGTGTATGAGTTTCCTCCTGAATATATTCAGGAGAAAACACATACGCCCTTTTTGGCCAAGCAAGCAAGCGGGCAATGCAAATCTGCACTACAAAGAAGTATCACTTCCCACCCGTCGAAAGGGACATCCACAAAATGTGTAAAAACCAGAAAGGCAAGACAGTCCCTGGAGAACAGGGAGCCTTGTTATGCTGGTGGGCGGGATGTAAATTGCCATCTGCCTCTCTGTAGGAGTGCATTGTGTTCCCTAAAACAAGTAAAGAACAGAGCTACAGAGCCAAGGGCACTTCCAGTCTAGGGAATATACCTTGGGAAATCTGAAAATCAATAAGACAGAGCCACCCCAAAATTAAGGGCTTCACTGCTTACAAGGACCTCAACATGGGTACACCTTAAATATCCCAGGAAATATAAAAATGGTTCAAAAAATAGTGGTATTTACGTATGAGGGAATATCCCTCAGCCATGAAATCAATGTCATAAGACCAGTAACAGCAAAATGGGTGGATTCAGGTACGATGATTCTAAGTGAAATAAGTCACAGAGAAAAATAAACATTTCATAAGATATCACTTATGAAGATCCTGTAAACATGGCTACACTTGAACTGAGTTAGGAAAGAGAACAGTGTCTCACATTTAGAAAACACACTTATGCCTGCTTAAGGGGGAAGGAGAGATGGGGTGATGCATAAAACCAGAGTTTGATATAAGCACAGGTATCGTTCCAAACACCATCTATGGAATAGACAAGACCTACACCTTCCTCAGTGAAAGGGACTCAAAACCCCATATTTCCCACAGAGGAATATATCTGACTAGTAAGAATCTTAAAACCTATGTATTGATATGTCTCCATAAGGGAATCAAGTGTGTCTAGACTGGCATAAACATGGCAGCGAGAATCAGCTCAAACCCACTATAAAAAGGAATTTCAAAAACAAAACCAAAAAACTGGGAAATTCTTTACAATTCCTTCAGGGTCTCTGATGAAACCTGGAATGACCCTATCTACAACGACAGCTGGATGTGGCATAAGGAGGGACACTTGGGACTGAGACGATTGGTGAGATTGGGTGAGGAAATGCAGACCCTTTAAAGCACAAATGCCTGGCACCCATTCCATGGGTCCCAACTCTCCAGGTTGAAGGGAATATTACTACAGCTATAACATGTACTGGAAACCTAGAGAACGGACACAATGTGAATACGAAAGGTTTCTAAAACTCAACGAATACTCCCTCTCCTGGTGCTCCGGTTTGACTTTCCATCTGCTTTACTATCAATCTCCCAACTTGGAGAGACAACCCCTTTAACCTCCTGGTTCGCACAGTTTGCCAATTTGGCAGAGGATGAAAGGGAAGAGGGAGAACCAATGAGAGAGTAGCTGTTAGGCATTTGGACGGGCACATATCACTCTAACTTCCCGGCAGGAAGAAGAAATAACCAAAGTCTCAGCCCCCCACCGGGAACCAGCATAGGTCCTGAACCAACATTTTGGACTTGAGGTCAGCTCACAAAAAACGAGTTGAAAAATGGAGCTCAGGGGCACAGCAATGCACAAACTGGCCGAGTAATAAAGGACAACTATCGTCCAAAAATCTGTTGAGGGAAGGAAACGAAGCGGAGTTGAAAGCGAGGCAGAATAGCAGGAAACAGATTTCAAGAGGTACGTTGGAATCGCCTTTAAAGCACAGGAAGAGGGGCACAACTTCGACAATGATGCACTTGGCCAATAAGGGCGTATGCATTTTCTCCTGAATATATTCAGGAGAAAATGCATACGCCCTTATTGGCCAAGCAAGCAAGCAGGCAATGCAAATCTGCACTACAAAGAAGTATCACTTCCCACCGGTCAAAAGGGACATCCACAAAATGTGTAAAAACCAGAAAGGCAAGACAGGCCCTGGAGAACATGGAGCCTTGTTATGCTGATGGGCGGGATGTAAATTGCCAACTGCCTCTCTGGAGGAGTGCATTGTGTTCCCTAAAACAAGTAAAGAACAGAGCTACAGAGCCTAGGGCACTTCCAGTCTAGGGAATATACCTTGGGAAAACTGAAAATCAATAATACAGAGCCACCCCAAAATTTAGGGCTGCACTGCTTACAAGGACCTCAACTTGGGTACACCTTAAATATCCCAGGAAATATAAAAATGGTTCAAAAATTGTGGTACTTACGTACGATGGAATATCCCTCAGCCATGAAATCAATGTCATAAGACCAGTAGAAGCAAAATGGGTGGATTCAGGTACGATGATTCTAAGTGAAATAAGTCACACAGAAAAAGAAACTTATCATAAGATATCACTTATGAAGATTCTGTAAACATGGCTACACTTGAACTGAGTTAGGAAAGAGAACAGTGTCTCACATTTAGAAAACACTCTTATGCCTGCTTAAGGGGGAAGGAGAGGTGGCGTGATGCATAAAACCAGAGTTTGATATAAGCACAGGTACCGTTCCAAAAACCAACTATGGAATAGACAAGACCTACACCTTCCTCAGTGAAAGGGACTCAAAACCCCATATTTCCGGCAGAGGAATATATCTGACTAGTAAGAATCTTAAAACCTATGTATTGATATGTCTCCGTAAGGGAAACAAGTGTGTCTAGACAGGCATAAACATGGCAGCGAGAATCAGCTCAAAACCACTATAAAAAGGAATTTCAAAAACAAAACAAGAAAACTGGGAAATTCTTTACAATTCCTTCAGGGTCTCTGATGAAACCTGGAATGACCCTATCTACAACGACAGCTGGATGTGGCATAAGACTGGACACTTGGGACTGAGAGGATTGGTGAGATTGGGTGCGCAAATGCAGACCCTTTAAAGCACAAATGCTTGGCACCCATTCCATGAGTCCCAACTCTCCAGGTTGAAGGGAATATTAGTACAATTATAACATGTACGGGAAACCTAGAGAACGGACACACTGTGAATACGAACGGTTTCTAAAACTCAACGAATAGTCCCTCTCCTGGTGCTCTGGTTTGACTTTCCATCTGCTTTACTATCAACCTCCCAACTTGGAGAGACAGCCCCTTTAACCTCCTGGTTCGCACATGTTGCCAATTTGGCAGAGGATGAAAGGGAAGAGGGAGAACCAATGAGAGAGTAGCTGTTAGGCATTTGGACGGGCACATATCACTGTAATTTCCCGGCAGGAAGAAGAATTAACCAAAGTCTCAGCCACCCACCTGGAACCAGTATAGGTCCTGAACCAAAATTTTGGACTTGCGGTCAGCTCACCAAAAACGAGTTGAAAAATGGAGCTCAGGGGCACAGCAATTCACAAACTGGCCGAGTAATAAAGGACAACTATCGTCCAAAAATCTGTTGAGGGAAGGCAACGAGGCGGACTTGAAAGCGAGGCAGAATAGCAGGAAACAGATTTCAAGAGGTACGTTGGAATCGCCTTTAAAGCACAGGAAGAGGGGCACAACTTCGACAATGATGCACTTGGCCAAAAAGGGCGTATGCTTTTTGTCCTGAATATATTCAGGAGAAAACGCATACGCACTTTTTGGCCAAGCAAGCAAGCGGGCAATGCAAATCTGCACTACAAAGAAGTATCACTTCCCACCGGTCAAAAGGGACATCCACAAAATGTGTAAAAACCAGAAAGGCAAGACAGGCCCTGGAGAACAGGGAGCCTTGTTATGTTGATGGGCGGGATGTAAATTGCCAACTGCCTCTCTGGAGGAGTGCATTGTGTTCCCTAAAACAAGTAAAGAACAGAGCTACGAGCCAAGGGCACTTCCATTCTAGGGAATATACCTTGGGAAATCTGAAAATCAATAAGACAGAGCCACCCCAAAATTCAGGGCTGCACTGCTTACAAGGACCTCAACTTGGGTACACCTTAAATATCCCAGGAAATATAAAAATGGTTCAAAAAATTGTGGTACTTACGTACGATGGAATATCCATCAGCCATGAAATCAATGTCATAAGACCAGTAGCAGCAAAATGGGTGGATTCAGGTACGATGATTCTAAGTGAAATAAGTCACACAGAAAAAGAAACTTATCATAAGATATCACTTATGAAGATCCTGTACACATGGCTACACTTGAACTGAGTTAGGAAAGAGAACAGTGTCTCACATTTAGAAAACACTCTTATGCCTGCTTAAGGGGGAAGGAGAGGTGGGGTGATGCATAAAACCAGAGTTTGATATAAGCACACGTACCGTTCCATAAACCAACTATGGAATAGACAAGACCTACACCTTCCTCAGTGAAAGGGACTCAAAACCCCATATTTCCCGCAGAGGAATATATCTGACTAGTAAGAATCTTAAAACCTATGTATTGATATGTCTCCATAAGGGAATCAAGTGTGTCTAGACTGGCATAAACATGGCAGCGAGAATCAGCTCAAACCCACTATAAAAAGGAATTTCAAAAACAAAACCAAAAAACTGGGAAATTCTTTACAATTCCTTCAGGGTCTCTGATGAAGCCTGGAATGACCCTATCTACAACGACAGCTGGATGTGGCATAAGGAGGGACACTTGGGACTGAGAGGATTGGTGAGATTGGGTGAGCAAATGCAGACCCTTTAAAGCACAAATGCCTGGCACCCATTCCATGGGTCCCAACTCTCCAGGTTGAAGGGAATATTACTACAGCTATAACATGTACGGGAAACCTAGAGAACGGACACACTGTGAATACGAAAGGTTTCTAAAACTCAATGAATAGTCCCTCTCCTGGTGCTCCACTTTGACTTTACATCTGCTTTACTATCAACCTCCCAACTTGGAGAGACAGCCCCTTTAACCTCCTGGTTCGCACAGGTTGCCTATTTGGCAGAGGATGAAAGGGAAGAGGGAGAACCAATGAGAGAGTAGCTGTTAGGCATTTGGACGGGCACATATCACTGTAATTTCCCGGCAGGAAGAAGAATTAACCAAAGTCTCAGCTACCCACCGGGAACCAGTATAGGTCCTGAACCAAAATTTTGGACTTGCGGTCAGCTCACAAAAAACGAGTTGAAAAATGGAACTCAGGGGCACAGCAATTCACAAACTGGCCGAGTAATAAAGGACAACTATCGTCCAAAAATCTGTTGAGGGAAGGCAACGAGGCGGACTTAAAAGCGAGGCAGAGGGCTTCCCTGGTGGCGCAGTGGTTGAGAGTCCGCCTGCCGATGCAGGGGACACGGGTTCGTGCCCCGGTCTGGGAAGATCCCACATGCCGCGGAGCGGCTAGGCCCGTGAGCCATGGCTGCTGGGCCTGCGCGTCCAGAGCCTGTGCTCCGCAACGGGAGAGGCCACAGCAGTGAGAAGCCCACGTAATGCAAAAAAAAAAAAAAAAAAAAAAAAAAAAAAAAAAAAAAAAAAAAAAAAAGCGAGGCAGAATAGCAGGAAACAGATTTCAAGAGGTACGTTGAAATCGCCTTTAAAGCACTGGAAGAGGGGCACAACTTCGACAATGATGCACTTGGCCAAAAAGGGTGTATGCGTTTCCTTCTGAATATATTCAGGAGAAAACACATACGCCCTTTTCGGCCAAGCAAGCAAGCGGGCAATGCAAATCTGCACTACAAAGAAGTATCACTTCCCACCGGTCGAAAGGGACATCCACAAAATGTGTAAAAACCAGAAAGGCAAGACAGGCCCTGGAGAACAGGGAGCCTTGTTATGCTGGTGGGCGGGATGTAAATTGCCATCTGCCTCTCTGTAGGAGTGCATTGTGTTCCCTAAAACAAGTAAAGAACAGAGCTACAGAGCCAAGGGCACTTCCAGTCTAGGGAATATACCTTGGGAAATCTGAAAATCAATAAGACAGAGCCACCCCAAAATTAAGGGCTTCACTGCTTACAAGGACCTCAACATGGGTACACCTTAAATATCCCAGGAAATATAAAAATGGTTCAAAAAATAGTGGTATTTACGTACGAGGGAATATCCCTCAGCCATGAAATCAATGTCATAAGACCAGTAACAGCAAAATGGGTGGATTCAGGTACGATGATTCTAAGTGAAATAAGTCACAGAGAAAAATAAACATTTCATAAGATATCACTTATGAAGATCCTGTAAACATGGCTACACTTGAACTGAGTTAGGAAAGAGAACAGTGTCCCACATTTAGAAAACACACTTATGCCTGCTTAAGGGGGAAGGAGAGATGGGGTGATGCATAAAACCAGAGTTTGATATAAGCACAGGTACCGTTCCAAACACCATCTATGGAATAGACAAGACCTACACCTTCCTCAGTGAAAGGGACTCAAAACCCCATATTTCCCGCAGAGGAATATATCTGACTAGTAAGAATCTTAAAACCTATGCATTGATATGTCTCCATAAGGGAATCAAGTGTGTCTAGACTGGCATAAACATGGCAGCGAGTATCAGCTCAAACCCACTATAAAAAGGAATTTCAAAAACAAAACCAAAAAACTGGGAAATTCTTTACAATTCCTTCAGGGTCTCTGATGAAACCTGGAATGACCCTATCTACAACGACAGCTGGATGTGGCATAAGGAGGGACACTTGGGACTGAGACGATTGGTGAGATTGGGTGAGGAAATGCAGACCCTTTAAAGCACAAATGCCTGGCACCCATTCCATGGGTCCCAACTCTCCAGGTTGAAGGGAATATTACTACAGCTATAACATGTACTGGAAGCCTAGAGAACGGACACAATGTGAATACGAAAGGTTTCTAAAACTCAACGAATACTCCCTCTCCTGGTGCTCCGGTTTGACTTTCCATCTGCTTTACTATCAATCTCCCAACTTGGAGAGACAGCCCCTTTAACCTCCTGGTTCGCACATGTTGCCAATTTGGCAGAGGATGAAAGGGAAGAGGGAGAACCAATGAGAGAGTAGCTGTTAGGCATTTGGACGGGCACATATCACTGTAATTTCCCGGCAGGAAGAAGAATTAAACAAAGTCTCAGCCACCCACCTGGAACCAGTATAGGTCCTGAACCAAAATTTTGGACTTGCGGTCAGCTCACCAAAAACGAGTTGAAAAATGGAGCTCAGGGGCACAGCAATTCACAAACTGGCCGAGTAATAAAGGACAACTATCGTCCAAAAATCTGTTGAGGGAAGGCAACGAGGCGGACTTGAAAGCGAGGCAGAATAGCAGGAAACAGATTTCAAGAGGTACGTTGGAATCGCCTTTAAAGCACAGGAAGAGGGGCACAACTTCGACAATGATGCACTTGGCCAAAATGGGCGTATGTGTTTTCTCCTGAATATATTCAGGAGAAAACGCATACGCCCTTTTTGGCCAAGCAGGCAAGCGGGCAATGCAAATCTGCACTACAAAGAAGTATCACTTCCCACCAGACAAAAGGGACATCCACAAAATGTGTAAAAACCAGAAAGGCAAGACAGGCTCTGGAGAACAGGGAGCCTTATTATGCTGATGGGCGGGATGTAAATTGCCAACTGCCTCTCTGGAGGAGTGCATTGTGTTCCCTAAAACAACTAAACAACAGAGCTACAGAGCCAAGGGCACTTCCAGTCTAGGGAATATACCTTGGGAAAACTGAAAATCAATAAGACAGAGCCACCCCAAAATTTAGGGCTGCACTGCTTACAAGGACCTCAACTTGGGTACACCTTAAATATCCCAGGATATATAAAAATGGTTCAAAAAATTGTGGTACTTACGTACGATGGAATATCCCTCAGCCATGAAATCAATGTCATAAGACCAGTAGCAGCAAAATGGGTGCATTCAGGTACGATGATTCCAAGTGAAATAAGTCACAAAGAAAAAGAAACTTATCATAAGAAATCACTTATGAAGATCCTGTAAACATGGCTACACATGAACTGAGTTAGGAAAGAGAACAGTGTCTCACATTTAGAAAACACTCTTATGCCTGCTTAAGGGGGAAGGAGAGGTGGGGTGATGCATAAAACCAGAGTTTGATATAAGCACAGGTACCGTTCCAAAAACCAACTATGGAATAGACAAGACCTACACCTTCCTCAGTGAAAGTGACTCAAAACCCCATATTTCCCGCAGAGGAATATATCTGACTAGTAAGAATCTTAAAACCTATGTATTGATATGTCTCCGTAAAGGAATCAAGTGTGTCTATACTGGCATAAACATGGCAGCGAGACTCAGCTTAAACCCACTATAAATAGGAATTTCAAAAACAAAACAAAAAAACTGGGAAATTCTTTACAATTCCTTCAGGGTCCCTGATGAAACCTTGAATGACCCTATCTACAACGACAGCTGGATGTGGCATAAGGAAGGACACTTGGGACTGAGAGGTTTGGTGAGATTGGGTGAGCAAATGCAGACCCTTTAAATCACAAATGCCAGGCACCCATTCCATGGGCCCGAACTCTCCAGGTTGAAGGGAATATTACTACAGCTATAACATGTACGGGAAACCTAGAGAACGGACACACTGTGAATACGAAAGGTTTCTAAAACTCAACGAATAGTCCCTCTCCTGGTGCTCCGGTTTGACTTTCCATCTGCTATACTATCAACCTCCCAACTTGGAGAGACAGCCCCTTTAACCTCCTAGTTCACACAGGTTGCCAATTTGGAAGAGGATGAAAGGTAAGAGGGAGAACCAATGAGAGAGTAGCTGTTAGGCATTTGGAAGGGCACATATCACTGTAATTTCCCGGCAGGAAGAAGAATTAACCAAAGTCTCAGCCACCCACCGGGAAGCAGTATAGGTCCTGAACCAAAATTTTGGACTTGCGGTCAGCTCACCAAAAACGAGTTGAATAATGGAGCTCAGGGGCACAGCAATTCACAAACTGGCCGATTAATAAAGGACAACTATCGTCCAAAAATCTGTTGAGGGTAGGCAACGAGGAAGACTTGAAAGCGAGGCAGAATAGCAGGAAACAGATTTCAAGAGGTACATTGGAATCGCCTTTAAAGCACAGGAAGAGGGGCACAACTTCGACAATGATGCCCTTGGCCAAAAACGGCGTATGCGTTTTCTCCTGAATATATTCAGGAGAAAACGCATACGCCCTTTTTGGCCAAGCAAGCAAGCGGGCAATGCAAATCTGCACTACAAAGAAGTATCACTTCCCACCGGTCAAAAGGGACATCCACAAAATGTGTAAAAACCAGAAAGGCAAGACACGCCCTGGAGAACAGGGAGCCTTGTTATGCTGATGGGCGGGATGTAAATTGCCAACTGCCTCTCTGGAGGAGTGCATTGTGTTCCCTGAAACAAGTAAACAACAGAGCTACAGAGCCAAGGGCACTTCCAGTCTAGGGAATATACCTTGGGAAAACTGAAAATCAATAAGACAGAGCCACCCCAAAATTTAGGGCTGCACTGCTTACAAGGACCTCAACTTGGGTACACCTTAAATATCCCAGGAAATATAAAAATGGTTCAAAAAATTGTGGTACTTACATACTATGGAATATCCCTCAGCGATGAAATCAATGTCATAAGACCAGTAGCAGCAAAATGGGTGGATTCAGGTACGATGATTCTAAGTGAAATAAGTCACACAGAAAAAGTAACTTATCATAAGATATCACTTATGAAGATCCTGTAAACATGGCTACACTTGAAATGAGTTAAGAAAGAGAACAGAGTCTCACATTTAGAAAACACTCTTATGCCTGCTTAAGGGGGAAGGAGAGGTGGGGTGATGCATAAAACCAGAGTTTGATATAAGCACAGGTACCGTTCCAAAAACCAACTATGGAATAGACAAGACCTACACCTTCCTCAGTGAAAGGGAGTCAAAACCCCATATTTCCCACAGAGGAATATATCTGACTAGTAAGAATCTTAAAACCTATGTATTGATATGACTCCGTATGGGAATCAAGTGTGTCTAGGCTGGCATAAACATGGCAGCGGGAATCAGCTCAAACCCACTATAAAAAGGAATTTCAAAAACAAAACAAAAAAAACTGGGAAATTATTCTACAATTCCTTCAGGGTCTCTGATGAAACCTGGAATGACCCTATCTACAATGACAGCTGGATGTGGCATAAGGCTGGACACTTGGGACTGAGAGGATTGGAGAGATTGGGTGAGCAAATGCAGACCCTTTAAAGCAATAATGCAAGGCACCCATTCCATGGGTCCCAACTCTCCAGGTTGAAGGGAATATTACTACAGTTATAACATGTACGGGAAACCTAGAGAACGGACACACTGTGAATACGAAAGGTTTCTAAAACTCAACGAATAGTCCCTCTCCTGTTAGTCCGGTTTGTCTTTCCATCCGCTTTACTATCAATCTCCCAACTTGGAGAGACAGCCCCTTTAACTTCCTGGTTCGCACAGGTTGCCTATTTGGCAGAGGATGAAAGGGAAGAGGGAGAACCAATGAGAGAGTAGCTGTTAGGCATTTGGATGGGCACATATCACTCTAACTTCCCGCCAGGAAGAAGAATTAAACAAAGTCTCAGCCCCCCACCGGGAACCAGCATAGGTTCTGAACCAAAATTTTGGACTGGCGGTCAGCTCACAAAAAACGATTTGAAAAATGGAGCTCAGGGGCACAGCAATATCACAAATTGGCCAAGTAATAAAGGACAAGTATCGTCCAAAAATCTGTTGAGGGAAGGCAACGAGGCCGACTTGAAAGCGAGGCAGAATAGCAGGAAACAGATTTCAAGAGGTACGTTGGAATCGCCTTTAAAGCACAGGAAGAGGGGCACAACTTCGACAATGATGCACTTGGCCAAAAAGGGCGTATGCGTTTTCTCCTGAATATATTCAGGAGAAAACGTATACGCCCTTTTTGGCCAAGCAAGCAAGCGGGCAATGCAAATCTGCACTACAAAGAAGTATCACTTCCCACCGGTCAAAAGGGACATCCACAAGATGTGTAAAAACCAGAAAGGCAAGACAGGCCTTGGAGAACAGGGAGCCTTGTTATGCTGATGGGGGGGATGTAACTTGCCAACTGCCTCTCTGGAGCAGTGCATTGTTTTCCCTAAACCAAGTAAACAACAGAGCTACAGAGCCAAGGGCACTTCCAGTCTAGGGAATATACCTTGGGAAAACTGAAAATCAATAAGCCAGAGCCACCCCAAAATTTAGGGCTGCACTGCTTACAAGGACCTCAACTTGGGTACACCTTAAATATCCCAGGAAATATAAAAATGGTTCAAAAAATTGTGGTACTTACGTACGATGGAATATCCCTCAGGCATGAAATCAATGTCATAAGACCAGTAGCAGCAAAATGGGTGGATTCAGGTACGATGATTCTAAGTGAAATAAGTCACACAGAAAAAGAAACTTATCATAAGATAGCACTTATGAAGATCCTGTAAACATGGCTACACTTGAACTGAGTTAGGAAAGAGAACAGTGTCTCACATTTAGAAAACACTCTTATGCCTGCTTAAGGGGGAAGGAGACGTGGGGTGATGCATAAAACCAGAGTTTGATATAAGCACAGGTACCGTTCCAAAAACCAACTATGGAATAGGCAAGACCTACACCTTCCTCAGTGAAAGGGACTCAAAACCCCATATTTCCCGCAGAGGAATATATCTGACTAGTAAGAATCTTAAAAACTATGTATTGATATGTCTCCATAAGGGAATCAAGTGTGTCTAGACTGGCATAAACATGGCAGCGAGCATCAGCTCAAACCCACTATAAAAAGGAATTACAAAAACAAAACAAAAAAACTGGGAAATTCTTTACAATTCCTTCAGGGTCTCTGATGAAACCTGGAATGACCCTATGTACAACGACAGCTGGATGTGGCATAAGGCTGGACACTTGGGACTGAGAGGATTGGTGAGATTGGGTGAGCAAATGCAGACCCTTTAAAGCACAAATGCCTGGCACCCATTCCATGGGTCCCAACTCTGCAGGTTAAAGGGAATATTCCTACAGCTATAACATGTACGGGAAACCTAGAGAACGGACACACTGTGAATACGAAAGGTTTCTAAAACTCAACGTATAGTCCCTCTCCTGGTGCTCGGGTTTGACTTTCCATCTGCTTTACTATCAACCTCCCAACTTGGAGAGACAGCCCCTTTAACCTCCTGGTTCGCACAGGTTGCCAATTTGGCAGATGATGAAAGGGATGAGGGAGAACTAATGAGAGAGTAGCTCTTAGGCATTTGGACGGGCACATGTCACTCTAATTTCCCGGCAGGAGGAAGGATTAACCAAAGCCTCAGCCACCCACCGGGAACCAGTGTAGGTCTTGAACCAAACTTTTGGACTTGCGGTCAGCTCACAAAAAAACGAGTTGAATAATGGAACTCAGGGGCACAGCAATTCACAAACTGACAGAGTAATAAATGACAACTATCGTCCAAAAATCTGTTGAGGGAAGGCAACGAGGTGGACTTGAAAGCTAGGCAGAATAGCAAGAAACAGATTTCAAGAGGTACGTTGGAATCTCATTTAAAGCACAGGATGAGGTGCACAACTTCAACAATGGTGCACTTGGGCAAAAAGGGCGTATGCGTTTTCTCCTGAATATATTCAGGAGAAAACGCATACGCCCTTTTTGGCCAAGCAAGCAAGCGTGAAATGCAAATCTGCACTACAAAGAAGTATCACTTCTAACCGGTCAAAGGGGCATGGACAAAGTGTGTAAAATCCAGAAAGGCAAGACAGGCCCTGGAGAACAGGGAGCTTTGTTATGCTGATGGGCGGGATGTAAATTGCCAACTGCCTCTCTGGAGGAGTGCACTGTGTTCCCTAAAACAAGTAAACAACAGAGCTACAGAGCCAAGGGCACTTTCACTCTAAGGAATATACCATGGGAAAACTGAAAATCAATAAGACAAAGCCACCCCAAAATTTAGGGCTGCACTGCTTACAAGGACCTCAACTTGGGTACACCTTAAATATCCCAGGAAATATAAAAATGGTTCAAAAAATTGTGGTACTTCCATAAGATGGAATATCCCTCAGCCATGAAATCAATGTCATAAGACCAGTAGCAGCAAAATGGGTGGATTCAGGTACGATGATTCTAAGTGAAATAAGTCACACAGAAAAAGAAACTTATCATAAGATATCACTTATGAAGATCCTGTAAACATGGCTACACTTGAACTCAGTTAGGAAAGAGAACAGATTCACACATTTAGAAAACACTCTTATGGCTGCTTAAGGGGGAAGGAGAGGTGGGGTGATGCATAAAACCAGAGTTTGATATAAGCACAGGTACCGTTCCAAAAACCAACTAAGGAATAGACAAGAACTACACATTCCTCAGTGAAAGGGACTCAAAACCCCATATTTCCCACAAAGGAATATATCTGACTAGTAAGAATCTTAAAACCTATGTATTGATATCTCTCCGTAGCGAATCAAGTCTGTCTAGACTGGCATAAACATGGCAGCGTAATCAGCTCAAACCCACTATAAAAAGGAATTACAAAAACTAAGCAAAACTAAAATGGAAATTCTTCACAATTCCTTCATGGTCTCTGATGAAACCTGGAATTACCCTATCTACAATGACAGCTGGATGTGGCATAAGTCTGGACACTTGGGACTGAGAGGATTGGTGAGATTGGGTGAGCAAATGCAGACCCTTTAAAGCAATAATTCGTGGCACCCATTCCATGGGTCCCAACTCTCCAGGTTGAAGGGAATATTACTACAGCTATAACATGTACGGGAAACCTAGAGCATGGACACACTGTGAATACGAAAGGTTTCTAAAACTCAACGAATAGTCCCTCTCCTGGTGCTCCCATTTGACTTTCCAACTGCTTTACTATCAATCTCCCAACTTGGAGAGACAGCCCCTTTAACCTACTGCTTCGAACAGGATGCCAGTTTGGCTGAGGATGAAAGTGAAGAGGGAGAACCAATGAGAGAGTAGCTGTTAGGCATTTGGACGGGCAAATGTGAATCTAATTTCCCAGCAGGAAGAATAATTAACCAAAGTCTCAGCGCCCCATCGGAAACCAGTATAGGTCCTGAACCAAAATTTTGGACTTGCGGTCAGCTCACAAAAAACGAGTAGAATAATGGAGCTCAGGGGCACAGCAATTCACAAACTGGCCGAGTAATAAAGGACAACTATCGTCCAAAAATCTGGTGAGGGAAGGCAACGAGGCAGACATGAAAGCGAGGCAGAATAGCAGGAAACAGATTTCAAGAGGTACGTAGGAATCGCGTTTGAAGCACAGAAAGAGGGTCAAAATTTCAAAAATGATGCACTTGGCCAAATGGGGCGTATGTGTTTTCTCATGAATATATTCAGGAGAAAACGCATACGCCCTTTTTGGCCAAGCAAGCAGGCGGGCAATGAAAATCTGCACTACAAAGAAGTATCACTTTCCACAGGTCTAAAAGGGACATCCACAAAATGTGTAAAAACCAGAAAGGCAAAACAGGCCCTGGAGAACAGGGAGTCTTGTTATGCTGATTGGCGGGATGTAAATTGCCACCTGCCTCTCTGGAGGAGTGCATTGTGTTCCCTAAAACAAGTAAACAACAGAGCTACAGAGCCAAGGGCACTTCCAGTCTACGGAATATACCTTGGGAAATCTGAAAATCAATAAGACAGATACACCCCAAAATTTAGGGCTGCACTGCTTAGAAAAACCTCAACTTCTGTACACCTTAAATATCCCAGGAAATATAAAAATGGTTCCAAAAATTGTGGTACTTCCGTACGATGGAATATCCCTCAGCCATGCAATCAATGGCATAAGACCAGTAGCAGCAAAATGAGTGGATTGATGTATGATGCTTCTAAGTGAAATAAGTCACACAGAAAAAGAAACTTAAATTAAAATATCACTTATGAAGATCCTGTAAACATGGCTACACTTGAACTCAGTTAGGAAAGAGAACAGAGTGTCACCTTTGGAAAACACTCCTATGCCTGCTTAAGGGGGAAGGAGAGGTGGGGTGATGCATAAAACCAGAGTTTGAAATAAGCACAGGTACCGTTCCAAAAACCATCTATTGAATAGACAAGACCTACACCTTCCTCAGTGAAAGGGACTCAAAACCCCGTATTTCCCGCAGAGGAATATATCTCACTAGTAAGAATCTTAAAACCTATGTATTGATATGTCTCCATAAGGGAATCAAGTGTGTCTAGACTGGCATAAACATGGCAGCGAGAATCAGCTCAAACCCTCTCTAAAAAGGAATTTCATAAACAAAACGAAAAAACTGGGAAATTCTTTACAATTCCTTCAAGGTCTCTGATGAAACCTGGAATGACCCTATCTACAACGACAGCTGGATGTGGCATAAGGCTGGACACTTGGGACTGAGAGGATTGGTGAGATTGGGTGAGCAAATGCAGACCCTTTAAAGCACCAATGCCTGGTACACATTCCATGGGTCCCAACTCTCCAGGTTGAAGGGAATATTACTACCGCTGTAACATGTATGGGAAACCTAGAGAACGGACACACTGTGAATACGAAAGGTTTCTAAAACTCAACGAATTGTCCCTCTCCTGGTGCTCCGGTTTGACTTTCCATCTGCTTTACTATCAACCTCCCAACTTGGACAGACAGACCTTTAACCTCCTGGTTCGCACACGTTGCCAATTTGGCAGAGGATGAAAGGTAAGAGGGAGAACCAATGAGAGAGTAGCTGTTAGGCATTTGGACGGGCATATATCACTGTAATTTCCCAGCAGGAAGAAGAATTAACCAAGGTCTCAGCCACCCACCGGGAACCAGTATAGTTCCTGAACAAAATTTTGGACTTGCGGTCAGCTCACCAAAAACGAGTTGAAAAATGGAGCTCAGGGGCACAGCAATTCACAAACTGGCCGAGTAATAAAGGACAGCTATCTTCCAAAATTCTGTTGAGGGAAGGCAACGAGGCGGACTTGAAAGCGAGGCAGAATAGCAGGAAAGAGATTTCAAGAGGTCCGTTGGAATCGCCTTTAAAGCACAGGAAGAGGGGCACAATTTCGACAATGATGCACTTGGCCAAAAAGGGCGTATGCGTTTTCTCCTGAATATATTCAGGAGAAAACGCATACGCCCTATTTGGCCAAGCAAGAAAGCCGGCAATGCAAATCTGAACTACAAAGAAGTATCACTTCCCACCGGTCAAAAGGGACATCCACAAAAATGTGTAAAAACCAGAAAGGCAAGACAGGCCCTGGAGAACAGGTAGCCTTGTTATGCTGATAAGGGATGTAAATTGCCAACTGCCTCTCTGGAGGAGTGCATTGTGTTCTCTAAAACAAGTAATCAACAGAGCTACAGATCCAAGGGCACTTCCAGTCTAGGGAATATACCTTGGGAAAACTGAAAATCAATAAGACAGAGCCACCCCAAAATTTAGGGCTGCACTGCTTACAAGGACCTCAACTTGGGTACACCTTAAATATCCCAGGAAATATAAAAATGGTTCAAAAAATTGTGGTACTTACGTACGATGGAATATCCCTCAGCCATGAAATCAATGTCATAAGACCAGTAGCAGCAAAATGGGTGGATTCCGGTACGATGATCCAAAGTGAAATAAGTCACACAGAAAAAGAAACTTATCATAAGATATCACTTATGAAGATCCTGTAAACATGGCTACACTTGAACTGAGTTAGGAAAGAGAACAGTGTCTCACATTTAGAAAACACTCTTATGCCTGCTTAAGTGGGAAGGAGAGGTGGGGTGATGCATAAAACCAGAGTTTGATATAAGCACAGGTACCGTTCCAAAAACCAACTATGGAATAGACAAGACCTACACCTTCCTCAGTGAAAGGGACTCAAAACCCCATATTTCCCGCAGAGGAATATATCTGACTAGTAAGAATCTTAAAACCTATGTATTGATATGTCTCCGTAAGGGAATCAAGTGTGTCTAGACTGGCATAAACATGGCAGCGAGAATCAGCTCAAACCCACTATAAAAAGGAATTTCAAAAACAAAACAAAAAAACTGTGAAATTCTTTACAATTCCTTCAGGGTCTCTGATGAAACCTGGAATGACCCTATCTACAATGACAGCTGGATGTGGCATAACGAGGGACACTTGGGACTGAGACGATTGGTGAGATTGGGTGAGCAAATGCAGACCCTTTAAAGCACAAATGCCTGGCACCCATTCCATGGGTCCCAACTCTCCAGGTTGAAGGGAATATTACTACAGCTATAACATGTACGGGAAACCTAGAGAACAGACACACTGTGAATACGAAAGGTTTCTAAAACTCAACTAATAGTCCCTCTCCTGGTGCTCCGGTTTGACTTTCCGTCTGCTTTACTATCAACCTCCCAACTTGGAGAGACAGCCCCTTTAACCTCCTGGTTCGCACAGGTTGCCAATTTGGCAGAGGATGAAAGGGAATAGGGAGAACCAATGAGAGAGTAGGTGTTAGGCATTTGGACGGGCACATATCACTGTAATTTCCTGGCAGGAAGAAGAATTAACCAAAGTCTCAGCCCCCCACCGGGAACCAGTATAGGTCCTGAACCAAAATTTTGGACTTGCGGTCTGCTCACAAAAAACGAGTTGAAAAATGGAGCTCAGGGGCACAGCAATTCCCAAACTGGCCGAGTAATAAAGGACAACTATCGTCCAAAAATCTGTTGAGGGAAGGCAACGTGGCGGAATTGAAAGCGAGGCAGAATAGCAGGAAACAGATTTCAAGAGGTACGTTGGAATCGCCTTCAAAGCACAGGAAGAGGGGCACAACTTCGACAATGATGCACTTGGCCAAAAGGGGCATATGCGTTTTCTCCTGAATATATTCAGGAGAAAACGCATACACACTTTTTGGAGAAGCAAGCAAGCGGGCAATGCAAATCTGCACTACAAAGAAGCATCACTTCCCACTGGTCAAAAGGGACATCCACAAATTGTGTAAAAACCAGAAAGGCAAGACAGGCCCTGGAGAACAAGGAGCCTTGTTATGCTGATGGGCGGGATGTAAATTGCCAACTGCCTCTCTGGAGGAGTGCATTGTGTTCCCTAAAACAAGTAAAGAACAGAGCTACAGAGCCAAGGGCACTTCAGTCTAGGGAATATACCTTGGGAAAACTGAAAATCAATAAGACAGAGCCACCCCAAAATTTAGGGCTGCACTGCTTACAAGGACCTCAACTTGGGTACACCATAAATATCCCAGGAAATATAAAAATGGTTCAAAAAATTGTGGTACTTACGTACGATGGAATATCCCTCAGCCATGAAGTCAATGTCATAGGACCAGTAGGAGCAAAATGGGTGGATTCAGGTACGATGATTCTAAGTGAAATAAGTCACACAGAAAAAGAAACTTATCATAAGATATCACTTATGAAGATCCTGTAAACATGGCTACACTTGAACTGAGTTAGGAAAGAGAACAGTGTCTCATATTTAGAAAACACTCTTATGCCTGCTTAAGGGGGAAGGAGAGGTGGGGTGATGCATAAAACCAGAGCTTGATATAAGCACAGGTACCGTTCCAAAAACCAACTATTGAATAGACAAGACCTACACCTTCCTCAGTGAAAGGGACTCAAAACCCCATATTTCCCGCAGAGGAATATATCTGACTAGTAAGAATCTTAAAACCTATGTATTGATATGTCTCCGTAAGGGAATCAAGTGTGTCTAGACTGGCATAAACATGGCAGCGAGAATCAGCTCAAACCCACTATAAAAAGGAATTTCAAAAACAAAACAAAAAAACTGGGAAATTCTTTAAAATTCCTTCAGGGTCTCTGATGAAACCTGGAATTACCCTATCTACAATGACAGCTGGATGTGGCATAAGGCTGGACACTTGTGACTGAGAGGATTGGTGAGATTGGATGAGCAAATGCAGACCCTTTAAAGCAATAATGCATGGCACACATTCCATGGGTCCCAACTCTCCAGGTTGAAGGGAATATTACTACAGTTATAACATGTACGGGAAACCTAGAGAACGGACACACTGTGAATACGAAAGGTTTCTAAAACTCAATGAATAGTCCCTCTCCTGGTGCTCCGGTTTGACTTTCCATCTGCTTTACTATCAACCTCCCAACTTGGAGAGACAGCCCCTTTAACCTCCTGGTTCGCACAGGTTGCCAATTTGGCAGAGGATGAAAGGGAAGAGGGAGAACCAATGAGAGAGTAGCTGTTAGGCATTTGGACGGGCATATATCACTGTAATTTCCCGGCAGGAAGAAGAATTAACCAAGGTCTCAGCCACCCACCGGGAACCAGTATAGGTCCTGAACCAAAATTTTGGACTTGCGGTCAGCTCACCAAAAACGAGTTGAAAAATGGAGCTCAGGGGCACAGCAATTCACAAACTGGCCGAGTAATAAAGGACAGCTATCTTCCAAAATTCTGTTGAGGGAAGGCAACGAGGCGGACTTGAAAGCGAGGCAGAATAGCAGGAAACAGATTTCAAGAGGTCCGTTGGAATCGCCTTTAAAGCACAGGAAGAGGGGCACAATTTCGACAATGATGCACTTGGCCAAAAAGGGCGTATGCGTTTTCTCCTGAATATATTCAGGAGAAAACGCATACGCCCTATTTGGCCAAGCAAGAAAGCCGGAAATGCAAATCTGAACTACAAAGAAGTATCACTTCCCACCGGTCAAAAGGGACATCCACAAAAATGTGTAAAAACCAGAAAGGCAAGACAGGCCCTGGAGAACAGGTAGCCTTGTTATGCTGATAAGGGATGTAAATTGCCAACTGCCTCTCTGGAGGAGTGCATTGTGTTCCCTAAAACAAGTAATCAACAGAGCTACAGAGCCAAGGGCACTTCCAGTCTAGGGAATATACCTTGGGAAAACTGAAAATCAATAAGACAGAGCCACCCCAAAATTTAGGGCTGCACTGCTTACAAGGACCTCAACTTGGGTACACCTTAAATATCCCAGGAAATATAAAAATGGTTCAAAAAGTTGTGGTACTTACGTACGATGGAATATCCCTCAGCCATGAAATCAATGTCATAAGACCAGTAGCAGCAAAATGGGTGGATTCAGGTACGATGATCCTAAGTGAAATAAGTCACACAGAAAAAGAAACTTATCATAAGATATCACTTATGAAGATCCTGTAAACATGGCTACACTTGAACTGAGTTAGGAAAGAGAACAGTGTCTCACATTTAGAAAACACTCTTATGCCTGCTTAAGTGGGAAGGAGAGGTGGGGTGATGCATAAAACCAGAGTTTGATATAAGCACAGGTACCGTTCCAAAAACTAACTATGGAATAGACAAGACCTACACCTTCCTCAGTGAAAGGGACTCAAAACCCCATATTTCCCGCAGAGGAATATATCTGACTAGTAAGAATCTTAAAACCTATGTATTGATATGTCTCCGTAAGGGAATCAAGTGTGTCTAGACTGGCATAAACATGGCAGCGAGAATCAGCTCAAACCCACTATAAAAAGGAATTTCAAAAACAAAACAAAAAAACTGTGAAATTCTTTACAGTTCCTTCAGGGTCTCTGATGAAACCTGGAATGACCCTATCTACAATGACAGCTGGATGTGGCATAACGAGGGACACTTGGGACTGAGACGATTGGTGAGATTGGGTGAGCAAATGCAGACCCTTTAAAGCACAAATGCCTGGCACCCATTCCATGGGTCCCAACTCTCCAGGTTGAAGGGAATATTACTACAGCTATAACATGTACGGGAAACCTAGAGAACAGACACACTGTGAATACGAAAGGTTTCTAAAACCCAACTAATAGTCCCTCTCCTGGTGCTCCGGTTTGACTTTCCGTCTGCTTTACTATCAACCTCCCAACTTGGAGAGACAGCCCCTTTAACCTCCTGGTTCGCACAGGTTGCCAATTTGGCAGAGGATGAAAGGGAATAGGGAGAACCAATGAGAGAGTAGCTGTTAGGCATTTGGACGGGCACATATCACTGTAATTTCCTGGCAGGAAGAAGAATTAACCAAAGTCTCAGCCCCCAACCGGGAACCAGTATAGGTCTTGAACCAAAATTTTGGACTTGCGGTCTACTCACAAAAAACGAGGTGAAAAATGGAGCTCAGGGGCACAGCAATTCCCAAACTGGCCGAGTAATAAAGGACAACTATCGTCCAAAAATCTGTTGAGGGAAGGCAACGAGGCGGAATTGAAAGCGAGGCAGAATAGCAGGAAACAGATTTCAAGAGGTACGTTGGAATCGCCTTCAAAGCACAGGAAGAGGGGCACAACTTCGACAATGATGCACTTGGCCAAAAGGGGCGTATGCGTTTTCTCCTGAATATATTCAGGAGAAAACGCATACGCCCTTTTTGGAGAAGCAAGCAAGCGGGCAATGCAAATCTGCACTACAAAGAAGCATCACTTCCCACTGGTCAAAAGGGACATCCACAAATTGTGTAAAAACCAGAAAGGCAAGACAGGCCCTGGAGAACAAGGAGCCTTGTTATGCTGATGGGCGGGATGTAAATTGCCAACTGCCTCTCTGGAGGAGTGCATTGTGTTCCCTAAAACAAGTAAAGAACAGAGCTACAGAGCCAAGGGCACTTCCAGTGTAGGAAATATACCTTGGGAAAACTGAAAATCAATAAGACAGAGCCACCCCAAAATTTAGGGCTGCACTGCTTACAAGGACCTCAACTTGGGTACACCATAAATATCCCAGGAAATATAAAAATGGTTCAAAAAATTGTGGTACTTACGTACGATGGAATATCCCTCAGCCATGAAGTCAATGTCACAGGACCAGTAGCAGCAAAATGGGTGGATTCAGGTACGATGATTCTAAGTGAAATAAGTCACACAGAAAAAGAAACTTATCATAAGATATCACATATGAAGATCCTATAAACATGGCTACACTTGAACTGAGTTAGGAAAGAGAACAGTGTCTCATATTTAGAAAACACTCTTATGCCTGCTTAAGGGGGAAGGAGAGGTGGGGTGATGCATAAAACCAGAGCTTGATATAAGCACAGGTACCGTTCCAAAAACCAACTATTGAATAGACAAGACCTACACCTTCCTCAGTGAAAGGGACTCAAAACCCCATATTTCCCGCAGAGGAATATATCTGACTAGTAAGAATCTTAAAACCTATGTATTGATATGTCTCCGTAAGGGAATCAAGTGTGTCTAGACTGGCATAAACATGGCAGCGAGAATCAGCTCAAACCCACTATAAAAAGGAATTTCAAAAACAAAACAAAAAAACTGGGAAATTCTTTAAAATTCCTTCAGGGTCTCTGATGAAACCTGGAATTACCCTATCTACAACGACAGCTGGATGTGGCATAATGCTGGACACTTGTGACTGAGAGGATTGGTGAGATTGGGTGAGCAAATGCAGACCCTTTAAAGCAATAATGCATGACACCCATTCCATGGGTCCCAACTCTCCAGGTTGAAGGGAATATTACTACAGTTATAACATGTACGGGAAACCTAGAGAACGGACACACTGTGAATACGAAAGGTTTCTAAAACTCAATGAATAGTCCCTCTCCTGGTGCTCCGGTTTGACTTTCCATCTGCTTTACTATCAACCTCCCAACTTGGAGAGACAGCCCCTTTAACCTCCTGGTTCGCACAGGTTGCCAATTTGGCAGAGGATGAAAGGGAAGAGGGAGAACCAATGAGAGAGTAGCTGTTAGGCATTTGGACGGGCACATATCACGGTAATTTCCCGGCAGGAAGAAGAATTAAGCAAAGTCTCAGCCACCCACCGGGAACCAGTATAGGTCCTGAACCAAAGTTTTGGACTTGCGGTCAGCTCACCAAAAAAGAGTTGAAAAATGGAGCTCAGGGGCACAGCAATTCACAAACTGGCCGAGTAATAAAAGACAACTATCGTCCAAAAATCTGTTGAGGGAAGGCAACGAGGCGGACTTGAAAGTGATGCAGAATAGCAGGAAACAGATTTCAAGAGGTACGTTGGAATCGCCTTTAAAGCACAGGAAGAGGGGCACAACTTCGACAATGATGCACTTGGCCAACAAGGGTGTATGCGTTGTCTCCTGAATATATTCAGGAGAAAAGGCATACGCCCTTGTTGGCCAAGCAAGCAAGCAGGCAATGCAAATCTGGACTACAAAGAAGTATCACTTCCCATCGGTCAAAAGGGACATCCACAAAATGTGTAAAACCCAGAAAGGCAAGACAGGCCCTGGAGAACAGGGAGCCTTGTTATGCTGATGGGCGGGATGTAAATTGCCAACTGCCTCTCTGGAGGAGTGCATTGTGTTCCCTAAAACAAGTAAACAACAGAGCTACAGAGCCAAGGGCACTTCCAGTCTAGGGAATATAACTTGGGAAAACTGAAAATCAATAAGACAGAGCCACCCCAAAATTTAGGGCGGCACTGCTTACAAGGACCTCAACTTGGGTACACCTTAAATATCCCAGGAAATATAAAAATGGTTCAGAAAATTGTGGTACTTACGTACGATGGAATATCCCTCAGCCATGAAATCAATGTCATAAGACCAGTAGCAGCAAAATGGGTGGATTCCGGTACGATGATCCAAAGTGAAATAAGTCACACAGAAAAAGAAACTTATCATAAGATAGCACTTATGAAGATCCTGTAAACATGGCTACACTTGAACTGAGTTAGGAAAGAGAACAGTGTCTCACATTTAGAAAACACTCTTATTCCTGCTTAAGGGGGAAGGAGAGGTGGGGTGATGCATAAAACCAGAGTTTGATATAAGCACAGGTACCGTTCCAAAAACCAACTATGGAATAGACAAGACGTACACCTTCCTCAGTGAAAGGGACTCAAAACCCCATATTTCCCGCAGAGGAATATATCTGACTAGTAAGAATCTTAAAAACTATGTATTGATATGTCTCCATAAGGGAATCAAGTGTGTCTAGACTGGCATAAACATGGCAGCGAGAATCAGCTCAAACCCACTATAAAAAGGAATTACAAAAACAAAACAAAAAAACTGGGAAATTCTTTACAATTCCTTCAGGGTCTCTGATGAAACCTGGAATGACCCTATGTACAACCACAGCTGGATGTGGCATAAGGCTGGACACTTGGGACTGAGAGGATTGGTGAGATTGGGTGAGCAAATGCAGACCCTTTAAAGCACAAATGCCTGGCACTCATTCCATGGGTCCCAACTCTCCAGGTTGAAGGGAATATTACTACAGCTATAACATGTACGGGAAACATAGAGAACGGACACACTGTGAATACGAAAGGTTTCTAAAACTCAACGAATACTCCCTCTCCTGGTGCTCGGGTTTGACTTTCCATCTGCTTTACTCTCAACCTCCCAACTTGGAGAGACAGCCCCTTTAACCTCCTGGTTCGCACAGGTTGCCAATTTGGCAGAGGATGAAAGGGAAGAGGGAGAACCAATGAGAGAGTAGCTGTTAGGCATTTGGACAGGCACATATCACTCTAATTTCCCGGCAGGAAGAAGAATTAAGCAAAGTCTCAGCCACTCACTGGGAACCAGTATAGCTCCTGAACCAAAATTTTGGAATGCGGTCAGCTCACAAAAAACGAGTTGAAAAATGGAGCTCAGGGGCACAGCAATTCACAAACTGGCCGAGTAATAAAGGACAACTATCGTCCAAAAATCTGTTGAGGGAAGGCAACGAGGCGGACTTGAAAGCGAGGCAGAATAGCAGGAAACAGATTTCAAGAGGTACGTTGGAATCGCCTTTAAAGCACAGGAAGAGGGGCACAACTTCGACAATGATGCACTTGGCCAAAAAGGGCGTATGCGTTTTCTCCTGAATATATTCAGGAGAAAACGCATACGCCCTTTTTGGCCAAGCAAGCAAGCGGGCAATGCAAATCTGCACTACAAAGAAGTATCACTTCCCACCGGTCAAAAGGGACATCCACAAGATGTGTAAAAACCAGAAAGGCAAGACAGGCCCTAGAGAACAGGGAGCCTTGTTATGCTGATGGGGGGGATGTAACTTGCCAACTGCCTCTCTGGAGCAGTGCATTGTGTTCCCTAAAACAAGTAAAGAACAGAGCTAGAGAGCCAAGGGCACTTCCAGTCTAGGGAATATACCTTGGGAAAACTGAAAATCAATAAGCCAGAGCCACCCCAAAATTTAGGGCTGCACTGCTTACAAGGACCTCAACTTGGGTACACCTTAAATATCCCAGGAAATATAAAAATGGTTCAAAAAATTGTGGTACTTACGTACGATGGAATATCCCTCAGCCATGAAATCAATGTCATAAGACCAGTCGCAGCAAAATGGGTGGATTCAGGTACGATGATTCTAAGTGAAATAAGTCACACAGAAATAGAAACTTATCATAAGATATCACTTATGAAGATCCTGTAAACATGGCTACACTTGAACTGAGTTAGGAAAGAGAACAGTGTCTCACATTTAGAAAACACTCTTATGCCTGCTTAAGGGGGAAGGAGAGGTGGGGTGATGCATAAAACCAGAGTTTGATATAAGCACAGGTACCGTTCCAAAAACCAACTATGGAATAGACAAGACCTACACCTTCCTCAGTGAAAGGGACTCAAAATCCCAACTTTCCTGCAGAGGAATATATCTGACTAGTAAGAATCTTAAAACCTATGTATTGATATGTCTCCATAAGGGAATCAAGTGTGTCTAGACTGGCATAAACATGGCAGCGAGAATCAGCTCAAACCCACTATAAAAAGGAATATCAAAAACAAAACAAAAAAAATTGGAAATTCTTTACAATTCCTTCAGGGTCTCTGATGAAACCTGGAATGACCCTATGTACAACGACAGCTGGATGTGGCATAAGGCTGGACACTTGGGACTGAGAGGATTGGTGAGATTGGGTGAGCAAATGCAGACCCTTTAAAGCACAAATGCCTGGCACCCATTCCATGGGTCCCAACTCTGCAGGTTAAAGGGAATATTCCTACAGCTATAATATGTACGGGAAACCTAGAGAACGGACACACTGTGAATACGAAAGGTTTCTAAAACTCAACGAATAGTCCCTCTCCTGGTGCTCGGGTTTGACTTTCCATCTGCTTTACTATCAACCTCCCAACTTGGAGAGACAGCCCCTTTAACCTCCTGGTTTGCACAGGTTGCCAATTTGGCAGAGGATGAAAGGGAAGAGGGAGAACTAATGAGAGAGTAGCTCTTAGGCATTTGGACGGGCACATGTCACTCTAATTTCCCGGCAGGAGGAATGATTAACCAAAGCCTCAGCCACCCACCGGGAACCAGTGTAGGTCTTGAACCAAACTTTTGGACTTGCGGTCAGCTCACAAAAAACGAGTTGAATAATGGAGCTCAGGGGCACAGCAATTCACAAACTGACAGAGTAATAAATGACAACTATCGTCCAAAAATCTGTTGAGGGAAGGCATCGAGGTGGACTTGAAAGCTAGGCAGAACAGCAAGAAACAGATTTCAAGAGGTACGTTGGAATCTCATTTAAAGCACAGGATGAGCTGCACAACTTCAACAATGGTGCACTTGGGCAAAAAGGGCGTATGCGTTTTCTCCTGAATATATTCAGGAGAAAACACATACGCCCTTTTTGGCCAAGCAAGCAAGCGTGAAATGCAAATCTGCACTACAAAGAAGTATCACTTCTAACCGGTCAAAGGGGCATGGACAAAGTGTGTAAAATCCAGAAAGGCAAGACAGGCCCTGGAGAACAGGGAGCTTTGTTATGCTGATGGGCGGGATGTAAATTGCCAACTGCCTCTCTGGAGGAGTGCACTGTGTTCCCTAAAACAAGTAAACAACAGAGCTACAGAGCCAAGGGCACTTCCACTCTAAGGAATATACCATGGGAAAACTGAAAATCAATAAGACAGAGCCACCCCAAAATTTAGGGCTGCACTGCTTACAAGGACCTCAACTTGGGTACACCTTAAATATCCCAGGAAATATAAAAATGGTTCAAAAAATTGTGGTACTTCCATAAGATGGAATATCCGTCAGCCATGAAATCAATGTCATAAGACCAGTAGCACCAAATGGGTGGATTCAGGTACGATGATTCTAAGTGAAATAAGTCACACAGAAAAAGAAACTTATCATAAGATATCACTTATGAAGATCCTGTAAACATGGCTACACTTGAACTCAGTTAGGAAAGAGAACAGATTCACACATTTAGAAAACACTCTTATGGCTGCTTAAGGGGGAAGGAGAGGTGGGGTGATGCATAAAACCAGAGTTTGATATAAGCACAGGTACCGTTCCAAAAACCAACTAAGGAATAGACAAGAACTACACATTCCTCAGTGAAAGGGACTCAAAACCCCATATTTCCCACAAAGGAATATATTTGACTAGTAAGAATCTTAAAACCTATGTATTGATATCTCTCCGTAGCGAATCAAGTCTGTCTAGACTGGCATAAACATGGCAGCGTAATCAGCTCAAACCCACTATAAAAAGGAATTACAAAAACTAAGCAAAACTAAAATGGAAATTCTTCACAATTCCTTCATGGTCTCTGATGAAACCTGGAATTACCCTATCTACAATGACAGCTGGATGTGGCATAAGTCTGGACACTTGGGACTGAGAGGATTGGTGAGATTGGGTGAGCAAATGCAGACCCTTTAAAGCAATGATTCGTGGCACCCATTCCATGGGTCCCAACTCTCCAGGTTCAAGGGAATATTACTACAGCTATAACATGTACGGGAAACCTAGAGCATGGACACAGTGTGAATACGAAAGGTTTCTAAAACTCAACGAATAGTCCCTCTCCTGGTGCTCCCATTTAACTTTCCAACTGCTTTACTATCAATCTCCCAACTTGGAGAGACAGCCCCTTTAACCTACTGCTTCGAACAGGATGCCAGTTTGGCTGAGGATGAAAGTGAAGAGGGAGAACCAATGAGAGAGTAGCTGTTAGGCATTTGGACGGGCAAATGTGAATCTAATTTCCCAGCAGGAAGAATAATTAACCAAAGTCTCAGCGCCCCATCGGAAACCAGTATAGGTCCTGAACCAAAATTTTGGACTTGCGGTCAGCTCACAAAAAACGAGTAGAATAATGGAGCTCAGGGGCACAGCAATTCACAAACTGGCCGAGTAATAAAGGACAACTATCATCCAAAAATCTGGTGAGGGAAGGCAACGAGGCAGACATGAAAGCGAGGCAGAATAGCAGGAAACAGATTTCAAGAGGTACGTAGGAATCGCGTTTGAAGCACAGAAAGAGGGTCAAAATTTCAAAAATGATGCACTTGGCCAAATGGAGCGTATGTGTTTTCTCATGAATATATTCAGGAGAAAACGCATACGCCCTTTTTGGCCAAGCAAGCAGGCGGGCAATGAAAATCTGCACTACAAAGAAGTATCACTTTCCACAGGTCTAAAAGGGACATCCACAAAATGTGTAAAAACCAGAAAGGCAAAACAGGCCCTGGAGAACAGGGAGTCTTGCTATGCTGATTGGCGGGATGTAAATTGCCACCTGCCTCTCTGGAGGAGTGCATTGTGTTCCCTAAAACAAGTAAACAACAGAGCTACAGAGCCAAGGGCACTTCCAGTCTAGGGAATATACCTTGGGAAATCTAAAAATCAATAAGACAGACACACCCCAAAATTTAGGGCTGCACTGCTTAGAAAAACCTCAACTTCTGTACACCTTAAATATCCCAGGAAATATAAAAATGGTTCAAAAAATTGTGGTACTTCCGTACGATGGAATATCCCTCAGCCATGCAATCAATGGCATAAGACCAGTAGCAGCAAAATGAGTGGATTGAGGTATGATGCTTCTAAGTGAAATAAGTCACACAGAAAAAGAAACTTATATTAAAATATCACTTATGAAGATCCTGTAAACATGGCTACACTTGAACTCAGTTAGGAAAGAGAACAGAGTGTCACCTTTGGAAAACACTCTTATGCCTGCTTAAGGGGGAAGGAGAGGTGGAGTGATGCATAAAACCAGAGTTTGAAATAAGCACAGGTACCGTTCCAAAAACCATCTATTGAATAGCCAAGACCTACACCTTCCTCAGTGAAAGGGACTCAAAACCCCGTATTTCCCGCAGAGGAATATATCTCACTAGTAAGAATCTTACAACCTATGTATTGATATGTCTCCATAAGGGAATCAAGTGTGTCTAGACTGGCATAAACATGGCAGCGAGAATCAGCTCAAACCCTCTCTAAAAAGGAATTTCATAAACAAAACGAAAAAACTGGGAAATTCTTTAGAATTCCTTCAGGGTCTCTGATGAAACCTGGAATGACCCTATCTACAACGACAGCTGGATGTGGCATAAGGCTGGACACTTGGGACTGAGAGGATTGGTGAGATTGGGTGAGCAAATGCAGACCCTTTAAAGCACCAATGCCTGGCACCCATTCCATGGGTCCCAACTCTCCAGGTTGAAGGGAATATTACTACCGCTGTAACATGTATGGGAAACCTAGAGAACGGACACACTGTGAATACGAAAGGTTTCTAAAACTCAACGAATTGTCCCTCTCCTGGTGCTCCACTTTGACTTTCCATCTGCTTTACTATCAACCTCCCAACTTGGAGAGACAGCCCCTTTAACCTCCTGGTTCGCACAGGTTGCCTATTTGGCAGAGGATGAAAGGGAAGAGGGAGAACCAATGAGAGAGTAGCTGTTAGGCATTTGGACGGGCACATATCACTGTAATTTCCCGGCAGGAAGAAGAATTAAGCAAAGTCTCAGCCACTCACTGGGAACCAGTATAGGTCCTGAACCAAAATTTTGGACTTGCGGTCAGCTCACCAAAAACGAGTTGAAAAATGGAACTCAGGGGCACAGCAATTCACAAACTGGCCGAGTAATAAAGGACAACTATCGTCCAAAAATCTGTTGAGGGAAGGCAACGAGGCGGACTTTAAAGCGAGGCAGAATAGCAGGAAACAGATTTCAAGAGGTACGTTGGAATCGCCTTTAAAGCACTGGAAGAGGGGCACAACTTCGACAATGATGCACTTGGCCAAAAAGGGTGTATGCGTTTCCTCCTGAATATATTCAGGAGAAAACGCATACGCCCTTTTTGGCCAAGCAAGCAAGCGGGCAATGCAAATCTGCACTACAAAGAAGTATCACTTCCCACCGGTCGAAAGGGACATCCACAAAATGTGTAAAAACCAGAAAGGCAAGACAGGCCCTGGAGAACAGGGAGCCTTGTTATGCTGGTGGGCGGGATGTAAATTGCCATCTGCCTCTCTGTAGGAGTGCATTGTGTTCCCTAAAACAAGTAAAGAACAGAGCTACAGAGCCAAGGGCACTTCCATTCTAGGGAATATACCTTGGGAAATCTGAAAATCAATAAGACAGAGCCACCCCAAAATTAAGGGCTTCACTGCTTACAAGGACCTCAACATGGGTACACCTTAAATATCCCAGGAAATATAAAAATGGTTCAAAAAATAGTGGTATTTACGTACGAGGGAATATCCCTCAGCCATGAAATCAATGTCATAAGACCAGTAACAGCAAAATGGGTGGATTCAGGTACGATGATTCTAAGTGAAATAAGTCACAGAGAAAAATAAACATTTCATAAGATATCACTTATGAAGATCCTGTAAACATGGCTACACTTGAACTGAGTTAGGAAAGAGAACAGTGTCTCACATTTAGAAAACACACTTATGCCTGCTTAAGGGGGAAGGAGAGATGGGGTGATGCATAAAACCAGAGTTTGATATAAGCACAGGTACCGTTCCAAACACCATCTATGGAATAGACAAGAGACCTACAACTTCCTCAGTGAAAGGGACTCAAAACCCCATATTTCCCGCAGAGGAATATATCTGACTAGTAAGAATCTTAAAACCTATGTATTGATATGTCTCCATAAGGGAATCAAGTGTGTCTAGACTGGCATAAACATGGCAGCGAGAAACAGCTCAAACCACTATAAAAAGGAATTTCAAAAACAAAACCAAAAACTGGGAAATTCTTTACAATTCCTTCAGGGTCTCTGATGAAACCTGGAAATGACCCTATCTACAACGACAGCTGGATGTGGCATAAGGAGGGACACTTGGGACTGAGACGATTGGTGAGATTGGGTGAGGAAATGCAGACCTTTAAAGCACAAATGCCTGGCACCCATTCCATGGGTCCCAACTCTCCAGGTTGAAGGGAATATTACTACAGCTATAACATGTACTGGAAACCTAGAGAACGGACACAATGTGAATACGAAAGGTTTCTAAAACTCAACGAATACTCCCTCTCCTGGTGCTCCGGTTTGACTTTCCATCTGCTTTACTATCAATCTCCCAACTTGGAGAGACAACCCCTTTAACCTCCTGGTTCATACAGTTTGCCAATTGGCAGAGGATGAAAGGGAAGAGGGAGAACCAATGAGAGAGTAGCTGTTAGGCATTTGGGACGGGCACATATCATTCTAACTTCCCGGCAGGAAGAAGAAATAACTAAAGTCTCAGCCCCCAACCGGGAACCAGCATAGGTCCTGAACCAACATTTTGGACTTGAGGTCAGCTCACAAAAAACGAGTTGAAAAATGGAGCTCAGGGGCACAGCAATGCACAAACTGGCCGAGTAATAAAGGACAACTATCGTCCAAAAATCTGTTGAGGGAAGGAAACGAAGCGGAGTTGAAAGCGAGGCAGAATAGCAGGAAACAGATTTCAAGAGGTACGTTGGAATCGCCTTTAAAGCACAGGAAGAGGGGCACAACTTCGACAATGATGCACTTGGCCAATAAGGGCGTATGCATTTTCTCCTGAATATATTCAGGAGAAAACGCATACGCCCTATTTGGCCAAGCAAGAAAGCCGGCAATGCAAATCTGAACTACAAAGAAGTATCACTTCCCACCGGTCAAAAGGGACATCCACAAAAATGTGTAAAAACCAGAAAGGCAAGACAGGCCCTGGAGAACAGGTAGCCTTGTTATGCTGATAAGGGATGTAAATTGCCAACTGCCTCTCTGGAGGAGTGCATTGTGTTCTCTAAAACAAGTAATCAACAGAGCTACAGATCCAAGGGCACTTCCAGTCTAGGGAATATACCTTGGGAAAACTGAAAATCAATAAGACAGAGCCACCCCAAAATTTAGGGCTGCACTGCTTACAAGGACCTCAACTTGGGTACACCTTAAATATCCCAGGAAATATAAAAATGGTTCAAAAAATTGTGGTACTTACGTACGATGGAATATCCCTCAGCCATGAAATCAATGTCATAAGACCAGTAGCAGCAAAATGGGTGGATTCCGGTACGATGATCCAAAGTGAAATAAGTCACACAGAAAAAGAAACTTATCATAAGATATCACTTATGAAGATCCTGTAAACATGGCTACACTTGAACTGAGTTAGGAAAGAGAACAGTGTCTCACATTTAGAAAACACTCTTATGCCTGCTTAAGTGGGAAGGAGAGGTGGGGTGATGCATAAAACCAGAGTTTGATATAAGCACAGGTACCGTTCCAAAAACCAACTATGGAATAGACAAGACCTACACCTTCCTCAGTGAAAGGGACTCAAAACCCCATATTTCCCGCAGAGGAATATATCTGACTAGTAAGAATCTTAAAACCTATGTATTGATATGTCTCCGTAAGGGAATCAAGTGTGTCTAGACTGGCATAAACATGGCAGCGAGAATCAGCTCAAACCCACTATAAAAAGGAATTTCAAAAACAAAACAAAAAAACTGTGAAATTCTTTACAATTCCTTCAGGGTCTCTGATGAAACCTGGAATGACCCTATCTACAATGACAGCTGGATATGGCATAACGAGGGACACTTGGGACTGAGACGATTGGTGAGATTGGGTGAGCAAATGCAGACCCTTTAAAGCACAAATGCCTGGCACCCATTCCATGGGTCCCAACTCTCCAGGTTGAAGGGAATATTACTACAGCTATAACATGTACGGGAAACCTAGAGAACAGACACACTGTGAATACGAAAGGTTTCTAAAACCCAACTAATAGTCCCTCTCCTGGTGCTCCGGTTTGACTTTCCGTCTGCTTTACTATCAACCTCCCAACTTGGAGAGACAGCCCCTTTAACCTCCTGGTTCGCACAGGTTGCCAATTTGGCAGAGGATGAAAGGGAATAGGGAGAACCAATGAGAGAGTAGGTGTTAGGCATTTGGACGGGCACATATCACTGTAATTTCCTGGCAGGAAGAAGAATTAACCAAAGTCTCAGCCCCCCACCGGGAACCAGTATAGGTCCTGAACCAAAATTTTGGACTTGCGGTCTGCTCACAAAAAACGAGTTGAAAAATGGAGCTCAGGGGCACAGCAATTCCCAAACTGGCCGAGTAATAAAGGACAACTATCGTCCAAAAATCTGTTGAGGGAAGGCAACGTGGCGGAATTGAAAGCGAGGCAGAATAGCAGGAAACAGATTTCAAGAGGTACGTTGGAATCGCCTTCAAAGCACAGGAAGAGGGGCACAACTTCGACAATGATGCACTTGGCCAAAAGGGGCATATGCGTTTTCTCCTGAATATATTCAGGAGAAAACGCATACGCACTTTTTGGAGAAGCAAGCAAGCGGGCAATGCAAATCTGCACTACAAAGAAGCATCACTTCCCACTGGTCAAAAGGGACATCCACAAATTGTGTAAAAACCAGAAAGGCAAGACAGGCCCTGGAGAACAAGGAGCCTTGTTATGCTGATGGGCGGGATGTAAATTGCCAACTGCCTCTCTGGAGGAGTGCATTGTGTTCCCTAAAACAAGTAAAGAACAGAGCTACAGAGCCAAGGGCACTTCAGTCTAGGGAATATACCTTGGGAAAACTGAAAATCAATAAGACAGAGCCACCCCAAAATTTAGGGCTGCACTGCTTACAAGGACCTCAACTTGGGTACACCATAAATATCCCAGGAAATATAAAAATGGTTCAAAAAATTGTGGTACTTACGTACGATGGAATATCCCTCAGCCATGAAGTCAATGTCATAGGACCAGTAGGAGCAAAATGGGTGGATTCAGGTACGATGATTCTAAGTGAAATAAGTCACACAGAAAAAGAAACTTATCATAAGATATCACTTATGAAGATCCTGTAAACATGGCTACACTTGAACTGAGTTAGGAAAGAGAACAGTGTCTCATATTTAGAAAACACTCTTATGCCTGCTTAAGGGGGAAGGAGAGGTGGGGTGATGCATAAAACCAGAGCTTGATATAAGCACAGGTACCGTTCCAAAAACCAACTATTGAATAGACAAGACCTACACCTTCCTCAGTTAAAGGGACTCAAAACCCCATATTTCCCGCAGAGGAATATATCTGACTAGTAAGAATCTTAAAACCTATGTATTGATATGTCTCCGTAAGGGAATCAAGTGTGTCTAGACTGGCATAAACATGGCAGCGAGAATCAGCTCAAACCCACTATAAAAAGGAATTTCAAAAACAAAACAAAAAAACTGGGAAATTCTTTAAAATTCCTTCAGGGTCTCTGATGAAACCTGGAATTACCCTATCTACAATGACAGCTGGATGTGGCATAAGGCTGGACACTTGTGACTGAGAGGATTGGTGAGATTGGATGAGCAAATGCAGACCCTTTAAAGCAATAATGCATGGCACACATTCCATGGGTCCCAACTCTCCAGGTTGAAGGGAATATTACTACAGTTATAACATGTACGGGAAACCTAGAGAACGGACACACTGTGAATACGAAAGGTTTCTAAAACTCAATGAATAGTCCCTCTCCTGGTGCTCCGGTTTGACTTTCCATCTGCTTTACTATCAACCTCCCAACTTGGAGAGACAGCCCCTTTAACCTCCTGGTTCGCACAGGTTGCCAATTTGGCAGAGGATGAAAGGGAAGAGGGAGAACCAATGAGAGAGTAGCTGTTAGGCATTTGGACGGGCATATATCACTGTAATTTCCCGGCAGGAAGAAGAATTAACCAAGGTCTCAGCCACCCACCGGGAACCAGTATAGGTCCTGAACCAAAATTTTGGACTTGCGGTCAGCTCACCAAAAACGAGTTGAAAAATGGAGCTCAGGGGCACAGCAATTCACAAACTGGCCGAGTAATAAAGGACAGCTATCTTCCAAAATTCTGTTGAGGGAAGGCAACGAGGCGGACTTGAAAGCGAGGCAGAATAGCAGGAAACAGATTTCAAGAGGTCCGTTGGAATCGCCTTTAAAGCACAGGAAGAGGGGCACAATTTCGACAATGATGCACTTGGCCAAAAAGGGCGTATGCGTTTTCTCCTGAATATATTCAGGAGAAAACGCATACGCCCTATTTGGCCAAGCAAGAAAGCCGGAAATGCAAATCTGAACTACAAAGAAGTATCACTTCCCACCGGTCAAAAGGGACATCCACAAAAATGTGTAAAAACCAGAAAGGCAAGACAGGCCCTGGAGAACAGGTAGCCTTGTTATGCTGATAAGGGATGTAAATTGCCAACTGCCTCTCTGGAGGAGTGCATTGTGTTCCCTAAAACAAGTAATCAACAGAGCTACAGAGCCAAGGGCACTTCCAGTCTAGGGAATATACCTTGGGAAAACTGAAAATCAATAAGACAGAGCCACCCCAAAATTTAGGGCTGCACTGCTTACAAGGACCTCAACTTGGGTACACCTTAAATATCCCAGGAAATATAAAAATGGTTCAAAAAGTTGTGGTACTTACGTACGATGGAATATCCCTCAGCCATGAAATCAATGTCATAAGACCAGTAGCAGCAAAATGGGTGGATTCAGGTACGATGATCCTAAGTGAAATAAGTCACACAGAAAAAGAAACTTATCATAAGATATCACTTATGAAGATCCTGTAAACATGGCTACACTTGAACTGAGTTAGGAAAGAGAACAGTGTCTCACATTTAGAAAACACTCTTATTCCTGCTTAAGTGGGAAGGAGAGGTGGGGTGATGCATAAAACCAGAGTTTGATATAAGCACAGGTACCGTTCCAAAAACTAACTATGGAATAGACAAGACCTACACCTTCCTCAGTGAAAGGGACTCAAAACCCCATATTTCCCGCAGAGGAATATATCTGACTAGTAAGAATCTTAAAACCTATGTATTGATATGTCTCCGTAAGGGAATCAAGTGTGTCTAGACTGGCATAAACATGGCAGCGAGAATCAGCTCAAACCCACTATAAAAAGGAATTTCAAAAACAAAACAAAAAAACTGTGAAATTCTTTACAATTCCTTCAGGGTCTCTGATGAAACCTGGAATGACCCTATCTACAATGACAGCTGGATGTGGCATAACGAGGGACACTTGGGACTGAGACGATTGGTGAGATTGGGTGAGCAAATGCAGACCCTTTAAAGCACAAATGCCTGGCACCCATTCCATGGGTCCCAACTCTCCAGGTTGAAGGGAATATTACTACAGCTATAACATGTACGGGAAACCTAGAGAACAGACACACTGTGAATACGAAAGGTTTCTAAAACCCAACTAATAGTCCCTCTCCTGGTGCTCCGGTTTGACTTTCCGTCTGCTTTACTATCAACCTCCCAACTTGGAGAGACAGCCCCTTTAACCTCCTGGTTCGCACAGGTTGCCAATTTGGCAGAGGATGAAAGGGAATAGGGAGAACCAATGAGAGAGTAGCTGTTAGGCATTTGGACGGGCACATATCACTGTAATTTCCTGGCAGGAAGAAGAATTAACCAAAGTCTCAGCCCCCAACCGGGAACCAGTATAGGTCTTGAACCAAAATTTTGGACTTGCGGTCTACTCACAAAAAACGAGTTGAAAAATGGAGCTCAGGGGCACAGCAATTCCCAAACTGGCCGAGTAATAAAGGACAACTATCGTCCAAAAATCTGTTGAGGGAAGGCAACGAGGCGGAATTGAAAGCGAGGCAGAATAGCAGGAAACAGATTTCAAGAGGTACGTTGGAATCGCCTTCAAAGCACAGGAAGAGGGGCACAACTTCGACAATGATGCACTTGGCCAAAAGGGGCGTATGCGTTTTCTCCTGAATATATTCAGGAGAAAACGCATACGCCCTTTTTGGAGAAGCAAGCAAGCGGGCAATGCAAATCTGCACTACAAAGAAGCATCACTTCCCACTGGTCAAAAGGGACATCCACAAATTGTGTAAAAACCAGAAAGGCAAGACAGGCCCTGGAGAACAAGGAGCCTTGTTATGCTGATGGGCGGGATGTAAATTGCCAACTGCCTCTCTGGAGGAGTGCATTGTGTTCCCTAAAACAAGTAAAGAACAGAGCTACAGAGCCAAGGGCACTTCCAGTGTAGGAAATATACCTTGGGAAAACTGAAAATCAATAAGACAGAGCCACCCCAAAATTTAGGGCTGCACTGCTTACAAGGACCTCAACTTGGGTACACCTTAAATATCCCAGGAAATATAAAAATGGTTCAGAAAATTGTGGTACTTACGTACGATGGAATATCCCTCAGCCATGAAATCAATGTCATAAGACCAGTAGCAGCAAAATGGGTGGATTCCGGTACGATGATCCAAAGTGAAATAAGTCACACAGAAAAAGAAACTTATCATAAGATAGCACTTATGAAGATCCTGTAAACATGGCTACACTTGAACTGAGTTAGGAAAGAGAACAGTGTCTCACATTTAGAAAACACTCTTATTCCTGCTTAAGGGGGAAGGAGAGGTGGGGTGATGCATAAAACCAGAGTTTGATATAAGCACAGGTACCGTTCCAAAAACCAACTATGGAATAGACAAGACGTACACCTTCCTCAGTGAAAGGGACTCAAAACCCCATATTTCCCGCAGAGGAATATATCTGACTAGTAAGAATCTTAAAAACTATGTATTGATATGTCTCCATAAGGGAATCAAGTGTGTCTAGACTGGCATAAACATGGCAGCGAGAATCAGCTCAAACCCACTATAAAAAGGAATTACAAAAACAAAACAAAAAAACTGGGAAATTCTTTACAATTCCTTCAGGGTCTCTGATGAAACCTGGAATGACCCTATGTACAACCACAGCTGGATGTGGCATAAGGCTGGACACTTGGGACTGAGAGGATTGGTGAGATTGGGTGAGCAAATGCAGACCCTTTAAAGCACAAATGCCTGGCACTCATTCCATGGGTCCCAACTCTCCAGGTTGAAGGGAATATTACTACAGCTATAACATGTACGGGAAACATAGAGAACGGACACACTGTGAATACGAAAGGTTTCTAAAACTCAACGAATACTCCCTCTCCTGGTGCTCGGGTTTGACTTTCCATCTGCTTTACTCTCAACCTCCCAACTTGGAGAGACAGCCCCTTTAACCTCCTGGTTCGCACAGGTTGCCAATTTGGCAGAGGATGAAAGGGAAGAGGGAGAACCAATGAGAGAGTAGCTGTTAGGCATTTGGACAGGCACATATCACTCTAATTTCCCGGCAGGAAGAAGAATTAAGCAAAGTCTCAGCCACTCACTGGGAACCAGTATAGCTCCTGAACCAAAATTTTGGAATGCGGTCAGCTCACAAAAAACGAGTTGAAAAATGGAGCTCAGGGGCACAGCAATTCACAAACTGGCCGAGTAATAAAGGACAACTATCGTCCAAAAATCTGTTGAGGGAAGGCAACGAGGCGGACTTGAAAGCGAGGCAGAATAGCAGGAAACAGATTTCAAGAGGTACGTTGGAATCGCCTTTAAAGCACAGGAAGAGGGGCACAACTTCGACAATGATGCACTTGGCCAAAAAGGGCGTATGCGTTTTCTCCTGAATATATTCAGGAGAAAACGCATACGCCCTTTTTGGCCAAGCAAGCAAGCGGGCAATGCAAATCTGCACTACAAAGAAGTATCACTTCCCACCGGTCAAAAGGGACATCCACAAGATGTGTAAAAACCAGAAAGGCAAGACAGGCCCTAGAGAACAGGGAGCCTTGTTATGCTGATGGGGGGGATGTAACTTGCCAACTGCCTCTCTGGAGGAGTGCATTGTGTTCCCTAAAACAAGTAAAGAACAGAGCTAGAGAGCCAAGGGCACTTCCAGTCTAGGGAATATACCTTGGGAAAACTGAAAATCAATAAGCCAGAGCCACCCCAAAATTTAGGGCTGCACTGCTTACAAGGACCTCAACTTGGGTACACCTTAAATATCCCAGGAAATATAAAAATGGTTCAAAAAATTGTGGTACTTACGTACGATGGAATATCCCTCAGCCATGAAATCAATGTCATAAGACCAGTCGCAGCAAAATGGGTGGATTCAGGTACGATGATTCTAAGTGAAATAAGTCACACAGAAATAGAAACTTATCATAAGATATCACTTATGAAGATCCTGTAAACATGGCTACACTTGAACTGAGTTAGGAAAGAGAACAGTGTCTCACATTTAGAAAACACTCTTATGCCTGCTTAAGGGGGAAGGAGAGGTGGGGTGATGCATAAAACCAGAGTTTGATATAAGCACAGGTACCGTTCCAAAAACCAACTATGGAATAGACAAGACCTACACCTTCCTCAGTGAAAGGGACTCAAAATCCCAACTTTCCTGCAGAGGAATATATCTGACTAGTAAGAATCTTAAAACCTATGTATTGATATGTCTCCATAAGGGAATCAAGTGTGTCTAGACTGGCATAAACATGGCAGCGAGAATCAGCTCAAACCCACTATAAAAAGGAATATCAAAAACAAAACAAAAAAAATTGGAAATTCTTTACAATTCCTTCAGGGTCTCTGATGAAACCTGGAATGACCCTATGTACAACGACAGCTGGATGTGGCATAAGGCTGGACACTTGGGACTGAGAGGATTGGTGAGATTGGGTGAGCAAATGCAGACCCTTTAAAGCACAAATGCCTGGCACCCATTCCATGGGTCCCAACTCTGCAGGTTAAAGGGAATATTCCTACAGCTATAATATGTACGGGAAACCTAGAGAACGGACACACTGTGAATACGAAAGGTTTCTAAAACTCAACGAATAGTCCCTCTCCTGGTGCTCGGGTTTGACTTTCCATCTGCTTTACTATCAACCTCCCAACTTGGAGAGACAGCCCCTTTAACCTCCTGGTTTGCACAGGTTGCCAATTTGGCAGAGGATGAAAGGGAAGAGGGAGAACTAATGAGAGAGTAGCTCTTAGGCATTTGGACGGGCACATGTCACTCTAATTTCCCGGCAGGAGGAATGATTAACCAAAGCCTCAGCCACCCACCGGGAACCAGTGTAGGTCTTGAACCAAACTTTTGGACTTGCGGTCAGCTCACAAAAAACGAGTTGAATAATGGAGCTCAGGGGCACAGCAATTCACAAACTGACAGAGTAATAAATGACAACTATCGTCCAAAAATCTGTTGAGGGAAGGCATCGAGGTGGACTTGAAAGCTAGGCAGAACAGCAAGAAACAGATTTCAAGAGGTACGTTGGAATCTCATTTAAAGCACAGGATGAGCTGCACAACTTCAACAATGGTGCACTTGGGCAAAAAGGGCGTATGCGTTTTCTCCTGAATATATTCAGGAGAAAACACATACGCCCTTTTTGGCCAAGCAAGCAAGCGTGAAATGCAAATCTGCACTACAAAGAAGTATCACTTCTAACCGGTCAAAGGGGCATGGACAAAGTGTGTAAAATCCAGAAAGGCAAGACAGGCCCTGGAGAACAGGGAGCTTTGTTATGCTGATGGGCGGGATGTAAATTGCCAACTGCCTCTCTGGAGGAGTGCACTGTGTTCCCTAAAACAAGTAAACAACAGAGCTACAGAGCCAAGGGCACTTCCACTCTAAGGAATATACCATGGGAAAACTGAAAATCAATAAGACAGAGCCACCCCAAAATTTAGGGCTGCACTGCTTACAAGGACCTCAACTTGGGTACACCTTAAATATCCCAGGAAATATAAAAATGGTTCAAAAAATTGTGGTACTTCCATAAGATGGAATATCCGTCAGCCATGAAATCAATGTCATAAGACCAGTAGCACCAAATGGGTGGATTCAGGTACGATGATTCTAAGTGAAATAAGTCACACAGAAAAAGAAACTTATCATAAGATATCACTTATGAAGATCCTGTAAACATGGCTACACTTGAACTCAGTTAGGAAAGAGAACAGATTCACACATTTAGAAAACACTCTTATGGCTGCTTAAGGGGGAAGGAGAGGTGGGGTGATGCATAAAACCAGAGTTTGATATAAGCACAGGTACCGTTCCAAAAACCAACTAAGGAATAGACAAGAACTACACATTCCTCAGTGAAAGGGACTCAAAACCCCATATTTCCCACAAAGGAATATATTTGACTAGTAAGAATCTTAAAACCTATGTATTGATATCTCTCCGTAGCGAATCAAGTCTGTCTAGACTGGCATAAACATGGCAGCGTAATCAGCTCAAACCCACTATAAAAAGGAATTACAAAAACTAAGCAAAACTAAAATGGAAATTCTTCACAATTCCTTCATGGTCTCTGATGAAACCTGGAATTACCCTATCCACAATGACAGCTGGATGTGGCATAAGTCTGGACACTTGGGACTGAGAGGATTGGTGAGATTGGGTGAGCAAATGCAGACCCTTTAAAGCAATGATTCGTGGCACCCATTCCATGGGTCCCAACTCTCCAGGTTCAAGGGAATATTACTACAGCTATAACATGTACGGGAAACCTAGAGCATGGACACAGTGTGAATACGAAAGGTTTCTAAAACTCAACGAATAGTCCCTCTCCTGGTGCTCCCATTTAACTTTCCAACTGCTTTACTATCAATCTCCCAACTTGGAGAGACAGCCCCTTTAACCTACTGCTTCGAACAGGATGCCAGTTTGGCTGAGGATGAAAGTGAAGAGGGAGAACCAATGAGAGAGTAGCTGTTAGGCATTTGGACGGGCAAATGTGAATCTAATTTCCCAGCAGGAAGAATAATTAACCAAAGTCTCAGCGCCCCATCGGAAACCAGTATAGGTCCTGAACCAAAATTTTGGACTTGCGGTCAGCTCACAAAAAACGAGTAGAATAATGGAGCTCAGGGGCACAGCAATTCACAAACTGGCCGAGTAATAAAGGACAACTATCATCCAAAAATCTGGTGAGGGAAGGCAACGAGGCAGACATGAAAGCGAGGCAGAATAGCAGGAAACAGATTTCAAGAGGTACGTAGGAATCGCGTTTGAAGCACAGAAAGAGGGTCAAAATTTCAAAAATGATGCACTTGGCCAAATGGAGCGTATGTGTTTTCTCATGAATATATTCAGGAGAAAACGCATACGCCCTTTTTGGCCAAGCAAGCAGGCGGGCAATGAAAATCTGCACTACAAAGAAGTATCACTTTCCACAGGTCTAAAAGGGACATCCACAAAATGTGTAAAAACCAGAAAGGCAAAACAGGCCCTGGAGAACAGGGAGTCTTGCTATGCTGATTGGCGGGATGTAAATTGCCACCTGCCTCTCTGGAGGAGTGCATTGTGTTCCCTAAAACAAGTAAACAACAGAGCTACAGAGCCAAGGGCACTTCCAGTCTAGGGAATATACCTTGGGAAATCTAAAAATCAATAAGACAGACACACCCCAAAATTTAGGGCTGCACTGCTTAGAAAAACCTCAACTTCTGTACACCTTAAATATCCCAGGAAATATAAAAATGGTTCAAAAAATTGTGGTACTTCCGTACGATGGAATATCCCTCAGCCATGAAATCAATGGCATAAGACCAGTAGCAGCAAAATGAGTGGATTGAGGTATGATGCTTCTAAGTGAAATAAGTCACACAGAAAAAGAAACTTATATTAAAATATCACTTATGAAGATCCTGTAAACATGGCTACACTTGAACTCAGTTAGGAAAGAGAACAGAGTGTCACCTTTGGAAAACACTCTTATGCCTGCTTAAGGGGGAAGGAGAGGTGGAGTGATGCATAAAACCAGAGTTTGAAATAAGCACAGGTACCGTTCCAAAAACCATCTATTGAATAGCCAAGACCTACACCTTCCTCAGTGAAAGGGACTCAAAACCCCGTATTTCCCGCAGAGGAATATATCTCACTAGTAAGAATCTTACAACCTATGTATTGATATGTCTCCATAAGGGAATCAAGTGTGTCTAGACTGGCATAAACATGGCAGCGAGAATCAGCTCAAACCCTCTCTAAAAAGGAATTTCATAAACAAAACGAAAAAACTGGGAAATTCTTTAGAATTCCTTCAGGGTCTCTGATGAAACCTGGAATGACCCTATCTACAACGACAGCTGGATGTGGCATAAGGCTGGACACTTGGGACTGAGAGGATTGGTGAGATTGGGTGAGCAAATGCAGACCCTTTAAAGCACCAATGCCTGGCACCCATTCCATGGGTCCCAACTCTCCAGGTTGAAGGGAATATTACTACCGCTGTAACATGTATGGGAAACCTAGAGAACGGACACACTGTGAATACGAAAGGTTTCTAAAACTCAACGAATTGTCCCTCTCCTGGTGCTCCACTTTGACTTTCCATCTGCTTTACTATCAACCTCCCAACTTGGAGAGACAGCCCCTTTAACCTCCTGGTTCGCACAGGTTGCCTATTTGGCAGAGGATGAAAGGGAAGAGGGAGAACCAATGAGAGAGTAGCTGTTAGGCATTTGGACGGGCACATATCACTGTAATTTCCCGGCAGGAAGAAGAATTAAGCAAAGTCTCAGCCACTCACTGGGAACCAGTATAGGTCCTGAACCAAAATTTTGGACTTGCGGTCACCTCACCAAAAACGAGTTGAAAAATGGAACTCAGGGGCACAGCAATTCACAAACTGGCCGAGTAATAAAGGACAACTATCGTCCAAAAATCTGTTGAGGGAAGGCAACGAGGCGGACTTTAAAGCGAGGCAGAATAGCAGGAAACAGATTTCAAGAGGTACGTTGGAATCGCCTTTAAAGCACTGGAAGAGGGGCACAACTTCGACAATGATGCACTTCGCCAAAAAGGGCATATGCGTTTCCTCCTGAATATATTCAGGAGAAAACGCATACGCCCTTTTTGGCCAAGCAAGCAAGCGGGCAATGCAAATCTGCACTACAAAGAAGTATCACTTCCCACCGGTCGAAAGGGACATCCACAAAATGTGTAAAAACCAGAAAGGCAAGACAGGCCCTGGAGAACAGGGAGCCTTGTTATGCTGGTGGGCGGGATGTAAATTGCCATCTGCCTCTCTGTAGGAGTGCATTGTGTTCCCTAAAACAAGTAAAGAACAGAGCTACAGAGCCAAGGGCACTTCCATTCTAGGGAATATACCTTGGGAAATCTGAAAATCAATAAGACAGAGCCACCCCAAAATTAAGGGCTTCACTGCTTACAAGGACCTCAACATGGGTACACCTTAAATATCCCAGGAAATATAAAAATGGTTCAAAAAATAGTGGTATTTACGTACGAGGGAATATCCCTCAGCCATGAAATCAATGTCATAAGACCAGTAACAGCAAAATGGGTGGATTCAGGTACGATGATTCTAAGTGAAATAAGTCACAGAGAAAAATAAACATTTCATAAGATATCACTTATGAAGATCCTGTAAACATGGCTACACTTGAACTGAGTTAGGAAAGAGAACAGTGTCTCACATTTAGAAAACACACTTATGCCTGCTTAAGGGGGAAGGAGAGATGGGGTGATGCATAAAACCAGAGTTTGATATAAGCACAGGTACCGTTCCAAACACCATCTATGGAATAGACAAGACCTACACCTTCCTCAGTGAAAGGGACTCAAAACCCCATATTTCCCGCAGAGGAATATATCTGACTAGTAAGAATCTTAAAACCTATGTATTGATATGTCTCCATAAGGGAATCAAGTGTGTCTAGACTGGCATAAACATGGCAGCGAGAATCAGCTCAAACCCACTATAAAAAGGAATTTCAAAAACAAAACCAAAAAACTGGGAAATTCTTTACAATTCCTTCAGGGTCTCTGATGAAACCTGGAATGACCCTATCTACAACGACAGCTGGATGTGGCATAAGGAGGGACACTTGGGACTGAGACGATTGGTGAGATTGGGTGAGGAAATGCAGACCCTTTAAAGCACAAATGCCTGGCACCCATTCCATGGGTCCCAACTCTCCAGGTTGAAGGGAATATTACTACAGCTATAACATGTACTGGAAACCTAGAGAACGGACACAATGTGAATACGAAAGGTTTCTAAAACTCAACGAATACTCCCTCTCCTGGTGCTCCGGTTTGACTTTCCATCTGCTTTACTATCAATCTCCCAACTTGGAGAGACAACCCCTTTAACCTCCTGGTTCATACAGTTTGCCAATTTGGCAGAGGATGAAAGGGAAGAGGGAGAACCAATGAGAGAGTAGCTGTTAGGCATTTGGACGGGCACATATCACTCTAACTTCCCGGCAGGAAGAAGAAATAACTAAAGTCTCAGCCCCCACCCGGGAACCAGCATAGGTCCTGAACCAACATTTTGGACTTGAGGTCAGCTCACAAAAAACGAGTTGAAAAATGGAGCTCAGGGGCACAGCAATGCACAAACTGGCCGAGTAATAAAGGACAACTATCGTCCAAAAATCTGTTGAGGGAAGGAAACGAAGCGGAGTTGAAAGCGAGGCAGAATAGCAGGAAACAGATTTCAAGATGTACGTTGGAATCGCCTTTAAAGCACAGGAAGAGGGGCACAACTTCGACAATGATGCACTTGGCCAATAAGGGCGTATGCATTTTCTCCTGAATATATTCAGGAGAAAATGCATACGCCCTTTTGGCCAAGCAAGCAAGCGGGCAATGCAAATCTGCACTACAAAGAAGTATCACTTCCCACCGGTCAAAAGGGACATCCACAAAATGTGTAAAAACCAGAAAGGCAAGACAGGCCCTGGAGAACATGGAGCCTTGTTATGCTGATGGGCGGGATGTAAATTGCCAACTGCCTCTCTGGAGGAGTGCATTGTGTACCCTAAAACAAGTAAAGAACAGAGCTACAGAGCCAAGGGCACTTCCAGTCTAGGGAATATACCTTGAGAAAACTGAAAATCAATAATACAGAGCCACCCCAAAATTTAGGGCTGCACTGCTTACAAGGACCTCAACTTGGGTACACCTTAAATATCCCAGGAAATATAAAAATGGTTCAAAAAATTGTGGTACTTACGTACGATGGAATATCCCTCAGCCATGAAATCAATGTCATAAGACCACTAGAAGCAAAATGGGTGGATACAGGTACGATGATTCTAAGTGAAATAAGTCACACAGAAAAAGAAACTTATCATAAGATATCACTTATGAAGATTCTGTAAACATGGCTACACTTGAACTGAGTTAGGAAAGAGAACAGTGTCTCACATTTAGAAAACACTCTTATGCCTGCTTAAGGGGGAAGGAGAGGTGGCGTGATGCATAAAACCAGAGTTTGATATAAGCACAGGTACCGTTCCAAAAACCAACTATGGAATAGACAAGACCTACACCTTCCTCAGTGAAAGGGACTCAAAACCCCATATTTCCCACAGAGGAATATATCTGACTAGTAAGAATCTTAAAACCTATGTATTGATATGTCTCCGTAAGGGAAACAAGTGTGTCTAGACTGGCATAAACATGGCAGCGAGAATCAGCTCAAAACCACTATAAAAAGGAATTTCAAAAACAAAACAAGAAAACTGGGAAATTCTTTACAATTCCTTCAGGGTCTCTGATGAAACCTGGAATGACCCTATCTACAACGACAGCTGGATGTGGCATAAGACTGGACACTTGGGACTGAGAGGATTGGTGAGATTGGGTGAGCAAATGCAGACCCTTTAAAGCACAAATGCCTGGCACCCATTCCATGAGTCCCAACTCTCCAGGTTGAAGGGAATATTACTACAGCTATAACATGTACGGGAAACCTAGAGAACGGACACACTGTGAATACGAACGGTTTCTAAAACTCAACGAATAGTCCCTCTCCTGGTGCTCTGGTTTGACTTTCCATCTGCTTTACTATCAACCTCCCAACTTGGAGAGACAGCCCCTTTAACCTCCTGGTTCGCACATGTTGCCAATTTGGCAGAGGATGAAAGGGAAGAGGGAGAACCAATGAAAGAGTAGCTGTTAGGCATTTGGACGGGCACATATCACTGTAATTTCCCGGCAGGAAGAAGAATTAACCAAAGTCTCATCCACCCACCTGGAACCAGTATAGGTCCTGAACCAAAATTTTGGACTTGCGGTCAGCTCACCAAAAACGAGTTGAAAAATGGAGCTCAGGGGCACAGCAATTCACAAACTGGCCGAGTAATAAAGGACAACTATCGTCCAAAAATCTGTTGAGGGAAGGCAACGAGGCGGACTTGAAAGCGAGGCAGAATAGCAGGAAACAGATTTCAAGAGGTACGTTGGAATCGCCTTTAAAGCACAGGAAGAGGGGCACAACTTCGACAATGATGCACTTGGCCAAAAAGGGCGTATGCGTTTTCTCCTGAATATATTCAGGAGAAAACGCATACGCCCTTTTTGGCCAAGCAGGCAAGCGGGCAATGCAAATCTGCACTACAAAGAAGTATCACTTCCCACCAGACAAAAGGGACATCCACAAAATGTGTAAAAACCAGAAAGGCAAGACAGGCTCTGGAGAACAGGGAGCCTTGTTATGCTGATGGGCGGGATGTAAATTGCCAACTGCCTCTCTGGAGGAGTGCATTGTGTTCCCTAAAACAACTAAACAACAGAGCTACAGAGCCAAGGGCACTTCCAGTCTAGGGAATATACCTTGGGAAAACTGAAAATCAATAAGACAGAGCCACCCCAAAATTTAGGGCTTCACTGCTTACAAGGACCTCAACTTGGGTACACCTTAAATATCCCAGGAAATATAAAAATGGTTCAAAAAATTGTGGTACTTATGTACGATGGAATATCCCTCAGCCATGAAATCAATGTCATAAGACCAGTAGCAGCAAAATGGGTGCATTCAGGTACGATGATTCCAAGTGAAATAAGTCACAAAGAAAAAGAAACTTATCATAAGAAATCACTTATGAAGATCCTGTAAACATGGCTACACATGAACTGAGTTAGGAAAGAGAACAGTGTCTCACATTTAGAAAACACTCTTATGCCTGCTTAAGGGGGAAGGAGAGGTGGGGTGATGCATAAAACCAGAGTTTGATATAAGCACAGGTACCGTTCCAAAAACCAACTATGGAATAGACAAGACCTACACCTTCCTCAGTGAAAGTGACTCAAAACCCCATATTTCCCGCAGAGGAATATATCTGACTAGTAAGAATCTTAAAACCTATGTATTGATATGTCTCCGTAAAGGAATCAAGTGTGTCTAGACTGGCATAAACATGGCAGCGAGACTCAGCTTAAACCCAATATAAATAGGAATTTCAAAAACAAAACAAAAAAACTGGGAAATTCTTTACAATTCCTTCAGGGTCTCTGATGAAACCTGGAATGACCCTATCTACAATGACAGCTGGATGTGGCATAAGGAGGGACACTTGGGACTGAGAGGATTGGTGAGATTGGGTGAGCAAATGCAGACCCTTTAAAGCACAAATGCCTGGCACCCATTCCATGGGTCCCAACTCTCCAGGTTGAAGGGAATATTACTACAGCTATAACGTGTACGGGAAACCTAGAGAACGGACACACTGTGAATACGAAAGGTTTCTAAAACTCAACGAATAGTCCCTCTCCTGGTGGTCCGGCTTGACTTTCCATCTGCTTTACTATCAATGTCCCAACTTGGGGAGACAGACCCTTTAAACTCCTGGTTCGCACAGGTTGCCAATTTGGCAGAGGATGAAAGGGAAGAGGGAGAACCAATGAGAGAGTAGCTGTTAGGCATTTGGACGGGCACATATCACTGTAATTTCCCGGCAGGAAGAAGAATTAACCAAAGTCTCAGCCACCCACCGGGAACCAGTATAGGTCCTGAACCAAAATTTTGGACCTGCGGTCAGCTCACCAAAAACGAGTTGAAAATTGGAGCTCAGGGGCACAGCAATTCACAAACTGGCCGAGTAATAAAGGACAACTATCGTCCAAAAATCTGTTGAGGGAAGGCAACGAGGCGGACTTGAAAGCGAGGCAGAATAGCAGGAAACAGATTTCAAGAGGTACGTTGGAATCGCCTTTAAAGCACAGGAAGAGGGGCACAACTTCGACAATGATGCACTTGGCCAAAAAGGGCGTATGCGTTTTCTCCTGAATATATTCAGGAGAAAACGCATACGCCCTTTTTGGCCAAGCAAGCAAGCGGGCAATGCAAATCTGCACTACAAAGAAGTATCACTTCCCACCGGTCAAAAGGGACATCCACAAAATGTGTAAAAACCAGAAAGGCAAGACAGGCCCTGGAGAACAGGGAGCCTTGTTATGCTGATGGGCGGGATGTAAATTGCCAACTGCCTCTCTGGAGGAGTGCATTCTGTTCCCTAAAACAAGTAAAGAACAGAGCTACAGAGCCAAGGGCACTTCCAATCTAGGTAATATACTTTGGGAAAACTGAAAATCAATAAGACAGAGCCACCCCAAAATTTAGGGCTGCACTGCTTACAAGGACCTCAACTTGGGTACACCTTAAATATCCCAGGAAATATAAAAATGGTTCAAAAAATTGTGGTACTTACGTACGATGGAATATCCCTCAGCCATGAAATCAATGACATAAGACCAGTAGCAGCAAAATGGGTGGATTCAGGTACGATGATTCTAAGTGAAATAAGTCACACAGAAAAAGAAATTTAGCATAAGATATCACTTATGAAGATCCTGTAAACATGGCTACACTTGAACTGAGTTAGGAAAGAGAACAGTGTCTCACATTTAGAAAACACTCTTATGCCTGCTTAAGGGGAAAAGAAAGGTGGGGTGATGAATAAACCGGAGTTTGATATAAGCACAGGTACCGTTCCAAAAACCAACTATGGAATAGACAAGACCTACACCTTCCTCAGTGAAAGGGACTCAAAACCGCATATTTCCCGCAGAGGAATATATCTCACTAGTAAGAATCTTAAAACCTATGTATTGATATGTCTCCGTAAGGGAATCAAGTGTGTCTAGACTGGCATAAACATGGCAGCGAGAATCAGCTCAAACCCACTATAAAAAGGAATTTCAAAAACAAAACAAAAAAACTGGGAAATACTTTACAATTCCTTCAGAGTCTCTGATGAATCCTGGAATGACCCTATCTACAACAACAGCTGGATGTGGCATAAGGCTGGACACTTGGGACTGAGAGGATTGGTGAGATTGGGTGAGCAAATTCAGACCCTTTAAAGCACCAATGCCTGGCACACATTCCATGGGTCCCAACTCTCCAGGTTGAAGGGAATATTACTACAGTTATAACATGTACAGGAAACCTAGAGAACGGACACACAGTGAATACGAAAGGTTTCTAAAACTCAACGAATAGTCCCTCTCCTGGTGCTCCGGTTTGACTTTCCATCTGCTTTACTATCAACCTCCCAACTTGGAGAGACAGCCCCTTTCACCTCCTGGTTCGCACAGGTTGCCAATTTGGCAGAGGATGAAAGGGAAGAGGGAGAACCAATGAGAGAGTAGCTGATAGGCATTTGGACGGGCACATATCACTGTAATTTCCCGGCAGGAGAAGAATTAACCAAAGTCTCAGCCCCCCACCGGGAACCAGTATAGTTCCTGAACCAAAATTTTGGACTTGCGGTCAGCTCACCAAAAACGAATTGAAAAATGGAGCTCAGGGGCACAGCAATTCAAAAACTGGCCGAGTATTAAAGGACAACTATCGTCCAAAAATCTGTTGAGGGAAGGCAACGAGGTGGACTTGAAAGCGAGGCAGAATAGCAGGAAACAGATTTCAAGAGATACGTTGGAATCGCCTTTAAAGCACAGGAAGAGGGGCACAACTTCAACAATGATGCCCTTGGCCAAAAAGGGCGTATGCGTTTTATCCTGAATATATTCAGGAGAAAACGCATACGCCGTTTTTGGCCAAGCAAGCAAGCGGGCAATGCACATCTGCACTACAAAGAAGTATCACTTCCCACCGGTCAAAAGGGACATCCACAAAATGTGTAAAAACCAGAAAGGCAAGACAGGCCCTGGAGAACAGGGAGCCTTGTTATGTTGATGGGCGGGATGTAAATTGCCAACTGCCTCTCTGGAGGAGTGCATTGTGTTCCCTAAAACAAGTAAAGAACAGAGCTACAGAGCCAAGGGCACTTCCATTCTAGGGAATATACCTTGGGAAATCTGAAAATCAATAAGACAGAGCCACCCCAAAATTTAGGGCTGCACTGCTTACAAGGACCTCAACTTGGGTACACCTTAAATATCCCAGGAAATATAAAAATGGTTCAAAAAATTGTGGTACTTACGTACGATGGAATATCCCTCAGCCATGAAATCAATGTCATAAGACCAGTAGCAGCAAAATGGGTGGATTCAGGTACGATGATTCTAAGTGAAATAAGTCACACAGAAAAAGAAACTTATCATAAGATATCACTTATGAAGATCCTGTACACATGGCTACACTTGAACTGATTTAGGAAAGAGAACAGTGTCTCACATTTAGAAAACACTCTTATGCCTGCTTAAGGGGGAAGGAGAGGTGGGGTGATGCATAAAACCAGAGTTTGATATAAGCACACGTACCGTTCCAAAAACCAACTATGGAATAGACAAGACCTACACCTTCCTCAGTGAAAGGGACTCAAAACCCCATATTTCCCGCAGAGGAATATATCTGACTAGTAAGAATCTTAAAACCTATGTATTGATATGTCTCCATAAGGGAATCAAGTGTGTCTAGACTGGCATAAACATGGCAGCGAGAATCAGCTCAAACCCACTATAAAAAGGAATTTCAAAAATAAAACAAAAAAACTGGGAAATTCTTTACAATTCCTTCAGGGTCTCTGATGAAACCTGGAATGACCCTATCTACAACGACAGCTGGATGTGGCATAAGGAGGGACACTTGGGACTGAGAGGATTGGTGAGATTGGGTGAGCAAATGCAGACCCTTTAAAGCAATAATGCATGGCACCCATTCCATGGGTCCCAACTCTCCAGGTTGAAGGGAATATTACTACAGCTATAACATGTACGGGAAACCTAGAGAACGGACACACTGTGAATACGAAAGGTTTCTAAAACTCAACGAATAGTCCCTCTCCTGGTGCTCCACTTTGACTTTACATCTGCTTTACTATCAACCTCCCAACTTGGAGAGACAGCCCCTTTAACCTCCTGGTTCGCACAGGTTGCCTATTTGGCAGAGGATGAAAGGGAAGAGGGAGAACCAATGAGAGAGTAGCTGTTAGGCATTTGGACGGGCACATATCACTGTAATTTCCCGGCAGGAAGAAGAATTAACCAAAGTCTCAGCCAACCACCGGGAACCAGTATAGGTCCTGAACCAAAATTTTGGACTTGCGGTCAGCTCACCAAAAACGAGTTGAAAAATGGAACTCAGGGGCACAGCAATTCACAAACTGGCCGAGTAATAAAGGACAACTATCGTCCAAAAATCTGTTGAGGGAAGGCAACGAGGCGGACTTTAAAGCGAGGCAGAATAGCAGGAAACAGATTTCAAGAGGTATGTTGGAATCGCCTTTAAAGCACTGGAAGAGGGGCACAACTTCGACAATGATGCACTTGGCCAAAAAGGGTGTATGCGTTTCCTCCTGAATATATTCAGGAGAAAACGCATACGCCCTTTTTGGCCAAGGAAGCAAGCGGGCAATGCAAATCTGCACTACAAAGAAGTATCACTTCCCACCGGTCGAAAGGGACATCCACAAAATGTGTAAAAACCAGAAAGGCAAGACAGGCCCTGGAGAACAGGGAGCCTTGTTATGCTGGTGGGCGGGATGTAAATTGCCATCTGCCTCTCTGTAGGAGTGCATTGTGTTCCCTAAAACAAGTAAAGAACAGAGCTACAGAGCCAAGGGCACTTCCAGTCTAGGGAATATACCTTGGGAAACCTGAAAATCAATAAGACAGAGCCACCCCAAAATTAAGGGCTTCACTGCTTACAAGGACCTCAACATGGGTACACCTTAAATATCCCAGGAAATATAAAAATGGTTCAAAAAATAGTGGTATTTACGTACGAGGGAATATCCCTCAGCCATGAAATCAATGTCATAAGACCAGTAACAGCAAAATGGGTGGATTCAGGTACGATGATTCTAAGTGAAATAAGTCACAGAGAAAAATAAACATTTCATAAGATATCACTTATGAAGATCCTGTAAACATGGCTACACTTGAACTGAGTTAGGAAAGAGAACAGTGTCTCACATTTAGAAAACACACTTATGCCTGCTTAAGGGAGAAGGAGAGATGGGGTGATGCATAAAACCAGAGTTTGATATAAGCACAGGTACCGTTCCAAACACCATCTATGGAATAGACAAGACCTACACCTTCCTCAGTGAAAGGGACTCAATACCCCATATTTCCCGCAGAGGAATATATCTGACTAGTAAGAATCTTAAAACCTATGTATTGATATGTCTCCATAAGGGAATCAAGTGTGTCTAGAATGGCATAAACATGGCAGCGAGAATCAGCTCAAACCCACTATAAAAAGGAATTTCAAAAACAAAACCAAAAAACAGGGAAATTCTTTACAATTCCTTCAGGGTCTCTGATGAAACCTGGAATGACCCTATCTACAACGACAGCTGGATGTGGCATAAGGAGGGACACTTGGGACTGAGACGATTGGTGAGATTGGGTGAGGAAATGCAGACCCTTTAAAGCACAAATGCCTGGCACCCATTCCATGGGTCCCAACTCTCCAGGTTGAAGGGAATATTACTACAGCTATAACATGTACTGGAAACCTAGAGAACGGACACAATGTGAATACGAAAGGTTTCTAAAACTCAACGAATACTCCCTCTCCTGGTGCTCCGGTTTGACTTTCCATCTGCTTTACTATCAATCTCCCAACTTGGAGAGACAACCCCTTTAACCTCCTGGTTCGTACAGTTTGCCAATTTGGCAGAGGATGAAAGGGAAGAGGGAGAACCAATGAGAGAGTAGCTGTTAGGCATTTGGACGGGCACATATCACTCTAACTTCCCGGCAGGAAGAAGAAATAACTAAAGTCTCAGCCCCCCACCGGGAACCAGCATAGGTCCTGAACCAACATTTTGGACTTGAGGTCAGCTCACAAAAAACGAGTTGAAAAATGGAGCTCAGGGGCACAGCAATGCACAAACTGGCCGAGTAATAAAGGACAACTATTGTCCAAAAATCTGTTGAGGGAAGGAAACGAAGCGGAGTTGAAAGCGAGGCAGAATAGCAGGAAACAGATTTCAAGAGGTACGTTGGAATCGCCTTTAAAGCACAGGAAGAGGGGCACAACTTCGACAATGATGCACTTGGCCAATAAGGGCGTATGCATTTTCTCCTGAATATATTCAGGAGAAAATGCATATGCCCTTTTGGCCAAGCAAGCAAGCGGGCAATGCAAATCTGCACTACAAAGAAGTATCACTTCCCACCGGTCAAAAGGGACATCCACAAAATGTGTAAAAACCAGAAAGGCAAGACAGGCCCTGGAGAACAGGTAGCCTTGTTATGCTGATGGGCGGGATGTAAATTGCCAACTGCCTCTCTGGAGGAGTGCATTGTGTTCCCTAAAACAAGTAAAGAACAGAGCTACAGAGCCAAGGGCACTTCCAGTCTAGGGAATATACCTTGAGAAAACTGAAAATCAATAATACAGAGCCACCCCAAAATTTAGGGCTGCACTGCTTACAAGGACCTCAACTTGGGTACACCTTAAATATCCCAGGAAATATAAAAATGGTTCAAAAAATTGTGGTACTTACGTACGATGGAATATCCCTCAGCCATGAAATCAATGTCATAAGACCAGTAGCAGCAAAATGGGTGGATTCTGGTACGATGATCCAAAGTGAAATAAGTCACACAGAAAAAGAAACTTATCATAAGATATCACTTATGAAGATCCTGTAAACATGGCTACACTTGAACTGAGTTAGGAAAGAGAACAGTGTCTCACATTTAGAAAACACTCTTATGCCTGCTTAAGTGGGAAGGAGAGGTGGGGTGATGCATAAAACCAGAGTTTGATATAAGCACAGGTACCGTTCCAAAAACCAACTATGGAATAGACAAGACCTACACCTTCCTCAGTGAAAGGGACTCAAAACCCCATATTTCCCGCAGAGGAATATATCTGACTAGTAAGAATCTTAAAACCTATGTATTGATATGTCTCCGTAAGGGAATCAAGTGTGTCTAGACTGGCATAAACATGGCAGCGAGAATCAGCTCAAACCCACTATAAAAAGGAATTTCAAAAACAAAACAAAAAAACTGTGAAATTCTTTAAAATTCCTTCAGGGTCTCTGATGAAACCTGGAATGACCCTATCTACAATGACAGCTGGATGTGGCATAAGGAGGGACACTTGGGACTGAGAGGATTGGTGAGATTGGGTGAGCAAATGCAGACCCTTTAAAGCACAAATGCCTGGCACCCATTCCATGGGTCCCAACTCTCCAGGTTGAAGGGAATATTACTACAGCTATAACATGTACGGGAAACCTAGAGAATGGACACACTGTGAATACGAAAGGTTTCTAAAACTCAACTAATAGTCCCTCTCCTGGTGCTCCGGTTTGACTTTCCATCTGCTTTACTATCAACCTCCCAACTTGGAGAGACAGCCCCTTTAACCTCCTGGTTCGCACAGGTTGCCAATTTGGCAGAGGATGAAAGGGAAGAGGGAGAACCAATGAGAGAGTAGCTGTTAGGCATTTGGACGGGCACATATCACTGTAATTTCCTGGCAGGAAGAAGAATTAACCAAAGTCTCAGCCCCCCACCGGGAACCTGTATAGGTCCTGAACCAAAATTTTGGACTTGCGGTCTGCTCACAAAAAACGAGTTGAAAAATGGAGCTCAGGGGCACAGCAATTCACAAACTGGCCGAGTAATAAAGGACAACTATCGTCCAAAAATCTGTTGAGGGAAGGCAACGAGGCGGAATTGAAAGCGAGGCAGAATAGCAGGAAACAGATTTCAAGAGGTACGTTGGAATCGCCTTCAAAGCACAGGAAGAGGGGCACAACTTCGACAATGATGCACTTGGCCAAAAGGGGCGTATGCGTTTTCTCCTGAATATATTCAGGAGAAAACGCATACGCCCTTTTTGGAGAAGCAAGCAAGCGGGCAATGCAAATCTGCACTACAAAGAAGCATCACTTCCCACTGGTCAAAAGGGACATCCACAAATTGTGTAAAAACCAGAAAGGCAAGACAGGCCCTGGAGAACAAGGAGCCTTGTTATGCTGATGGGCGGGATGTAAATTGCCAACTGCCTCTCTGGAGGAGTGCATTGTGTTCCCTAAAACAAGTAAAGAACAGAGCTACAGAGCCAAGGGCACTTCCAGTCTAGGGAATATACCTTGGGAAAACTGAAAATCAATAAGACAGAGCCACCCCAAAATTTAGGGCTGCACTGCTTACAAGGACCTCAACTTGGGTACACCATAAATATCCCAGGAAATATAAAAATGGTTCAAAAAATTGTGGTACTTACGTACGATGGAATATCCCTCAGCCATGAAGTCAATGTCATAGGACCAGTAGCAGCAAAATGGGTGGATTCAGGTACGATGATTCTAAGTGAAATAAGTCACACAGAAAAAGAAACTTATCATAAGATATCCCTTATGAAGATCCTGTAAACATGGCTACACTTGAACTGAGTTAGGAAAGAGAACAGTGTCTCATATTTAGAAAACACTCTTATGCCTGCTTAAGGGGGAAGGAGAGGTGGGGTGATGCATAAAACCAGAGCTTGATATAAGCACAGGTACCGTTCCAAAAACCAACTATTGAATAGACAAGACCTACACCTTCCTCAGTGAAAGGGACTCAAAACCCCATATTTCCCGCAGAGGAATATATCTGACTAGTAAGAATCTGAAAACCTATGTATTGATATGTCTCCGTAAGGGAATCAAGTGTGTCTAGACTGGCATAAACATGGCAGCGAGAATCAGCTCAAACCCACTATAAAAAGGAATTTCAAAAACAAAACAAAAAAACTGTGAAATTCTTTACAATTCCTTCAGGGTCTCTGATGAAACCTGGAATGACCCTATCTACAATGACAGCTGGATGTGGCATAAGGAGGGACACTTGGGACTGAGAGGATTGGTGAGATTGGGTGAGCAAATGCAGACCCTTTAAAGCACAAATGCCTGGCACCCATTCCATGGGTCCCAACTCTCCAGGTTGAAGGGAATATTACTACAGCTATAACATGTACGGGAAACCTAGAGAATGGACACACTGTGAATACGAAAGGTTTCTAAAACTCAACTAATAGTCCCTCTCCTGGTGCTCCGGTTTGACTTTCCATCTGCTTTAATATCAACCTCCCAACTTGGAGAGACAGCCCCTTTAACCTCCTGGTTCGCACAGGTTGCCAATTTGGCAGAGGATGAAAGGGAAGAGGGAGAACCAATGAGAGAGTAGCTGTTAGGCATTTGGACGGGCACGTATCACGGTAATTTCCCGGCAGGAAGAAGAATTAAGCAAAGTCTCAGCCACCCACCGGGAACCAGTATAGGTCCTGAACCAAAATTTTGGAACTGCGGTCAGCTCACAAAAAAAGAGTTGAAAATTGGAGCTCAGGGGCACAGCAATTCACAAACTGGCCGAGTAATAAAAGACAACTATCGTCCAAAAATCTGTTGAGGGAAGGCAACGAGGCGGACTTGAATGTGAGGCAGAATAGCAGGAAACAGATTTCAAGAGGTACGTTGGAATCGCCTTTAAAGCACAGGAAGAGGGGCACAACTTCGACAATGATGCACTTGGCCAAAAAGGGCGTATGCGTTGTCTCCTGAATATATTCAGGAGAAAACGCATACGCCCTTTTTGGCCAAGCAAGCAAGCGGGCAATGCAAATCTGCACTACAAAGAAGTATCACTTCCCACCGGTCAAAAGGGACATCCACAAAATGTGTAAAAACCAGAAAGGCAAGACAGGCCCTGGAGAACAGGGAGCCTTGTTATGCTGATGGGCGGGATGTAAACTGCCAACTGCCTCTCTGGAGGAGTGCATTCTGTTCCCTAAAACAAGTAAAGAACAGAGCTACAGAGCCAAGGGCACTTCCAATCTAGGTAATATACCTTGGGAAAACTGAAAATCAATAAGACAGAGCCACCCCAAAATTTAGGGCTGCACTGCTTACAAGGACCTCAACTTGGGTACACCTTAAATATCCCAGGAAATATAAAAATGGTTCAAAAAATTGTGGTACTTACGTACGATGGAATATCCCTCAGCCATGAAATCAATGACATAAGACCAGTAGCAGCAAAATGGGTGGATTCAGGTACGATGATTCTAAGTGAAATAAGTCACACAGAAAAAGAAATTTAGCATAAGATATCACTTATGAAGATCCTGTAAACATGGCTACACTTGAACTGAGTTAGGAAAGAGAACAGTGTCTCACATTTAGAAAACACTCTTATGCCTGCTTAAGGGGAAAATAAAGGTGGGGTGATGCATAAAACCAGAGTTTGATATAAGCACAGGTACCGTTCCAAAAACCAACTATGGAATAGACAAGACCTACACCTTCCTCAGTGAAAGGGACTCAAAACCGCATTTTTCCCGCAGAGGAATATATCTGACTAGTAAGAATCTTAAAACCTATGTATTGATATGTCTCCGTAAGGGAATCAAGTGTGTCTAGACTGGCATAAACATGGCAGCGAGAATCAGCTCAAACCCACTATAAAAAGGAATTTCAAAAACAAAACAAAAAAACTGGGAAATACTTTACAATTCCTTCAGAGTCTCTGATGAATCCTGGAATGACCCTATCTACAACAACAGCTGGATGTGGCATAAGGCTGGACACTTGGGACTGAGAGGATTGGTGAGATTGGGTGAGCAAATTCAGACCCTTTAAAGCACCAATGCCTGGCACACATTCCATGGGTCCCAACTCTCCAGGTTGAAGGGAATATTACTACAGTTATAACATGTACAGGAAACCTAGAGAACGGACCCACTGTGAATACGAAAGGTTTCTAAAACTCAACGAATAGTCCCTCTCCTGGTGCTCCGGTTTGACTTTCCATCTGCTTTACTATCAACCTCCCAACTTGGAGAGACAGCCCCATTCACCTCCTGGTTCGCACAGGTTGCCAATTTGGCAAAGGATGAAAGGGAAGAGGGAGAACCAATGAGAGAGTAGCTGATAGGCATTTGGACGGGCACATATCACTGTAATTTCCCGGCAGGAGAAGAATTAACCAAAGTCTCAGCCCCCCACCGGGAACCAGTATAGTTCCTGAACCAAAATTTTGGACTTGCGGTCAGCTCACCAAAAACGAGTTGAAAAATGGAGCTCAGGGGCACTGCAATTCAAAAACTGGCCGAGTAATAAAGGACAACTATCGTCCAAAAATCTGTTGAGGGAAGGCAACGAGGTGGACTTGAAAGCGAGGCAGAATAGCAGGAAACGGATTTCAAGAGGTACGTTGGAATCGCCTTTAAAGCACAGTAAGAGGGGCACAACTTCAACAATGATGCACTTGGCCAAAAAGGGCGTATGCGTTTTCTCCTGAATATATTCAGGAGAAAACGCATACGCCGTTTTTGGCCAAGCAAGCAAGCGGGCAATGCACATCTGCACTACAAAGAAGTATCACTTCCCACCGGTCAAAAGGGACATCCACAAAATGTGTAAAAACCAGAAAGGCAAGACAGGCCCAGGAGAACAGGGAGCCTTGTTATGCTGATGGGCGGGATGTAAATTGCCAACTGCCTCTCTGGAGGAGTGCATTGTGTTCCCTAAAACAAGTAAACAACAGAGCTACAGAGCCAAGGGCACTTCCAGTCTAGGGAATATACCTTGGGAAAATTGAAGATCAATAAGACAGAGCCACCCCAAAATTTAGGGCTGAACTGCTTACAAGGACCTCAACTTGGGTACAGCTTAAATATCCCAGGAAATAAGAATGGTTCAAAAAATTGTGGTACTTACGTACGATGGAATATCCCTCAGCCATGAAATCAATGTCATAAGACCAGTAGCAGTAAAATGGGTGGATTCAGGTACGATGATTCTAAGTGAAATAAGTCACAGAGAAAAAGAAACTTATCATAAGATATCACTTATGAAGATCCTGTAAACATGGCTACACTTGAAATGAGTTAAGAAAGAGAACAGTGTCTCACATTTAGAAAACACTCTTATGCCTGCTTAAGGGGGAAGGAGAGGTGGGGTGATGCATAAAACCAGAGTTTGAAATAAGCACAGGTACCATTCCAAAAACCAACTATGGAATAGACAAGACCTACACCTTCCTCAGTGAAAGGTACTCAAAACCCCATATTTGCCGCAGAGGAATATATCTGACTAGTAAGAATCTTAAAACCTATGTACTGATATGTTTCCGTAAGGGAATCAAGTGTGTCTAGACTGGCATAAACATGGCAGCGAGAATCAGCTCAAACTCACTATAAAAAGGAATTTCAAAAACAAAACAAAAAAACTGGGAAATTCTTTACAATTCCTTCAGGGTCTCTGATGAAACCTGGAATGACCCTATCTACAACGACAGCTGGATGTGGCATAAGGCTGGACACTTGGGACTGAGAGGATTGGTGAGATTGGGTAGGCAAATGCAGACCCTTTAAAGCAATAATGCATGGCACACATTCCATGGGTCCCAACTCTCCAGCTTGAAGGGAATATTACTACAGCTATAACATGTACGGGAAACCTAGAGAACGGACACACAGTGAATACGAAAGGTTTCTAAAACTCAACGAATACTCCCTCTCCTGGTGCTCCGGTTTGACTTTCCATCTGCTTTACTATCAACCTCCCAACTTGGAGAGACAGCCCCTTTAACCTCCTGGTTCACACAGGTTGCCAATTTGGCAGATGATGAAAGGGAAGAGGGAGAACCAATAAGAGAGTAGCTGTTAGGGATTTAGACGGGCACATATCACTGTATTTTCCCGGCAGGAAGAAGAATTAACCAAAGTCTCAGCCACCCACCGGGAACCAGTATAGGTCCTGAACCAAAATTTTGGACCTGCGGTCAGCTCACCAAAAACGAGTTGAAAAATGGAGCTCAGGGGCACAGCAATTCAAAAACTGGCCGAGTAATAAAGGACAACTATTGTCCAAAAATCTGTTGAGGGAAGGCAACGAGGCGGACTTGAAAGCGAGGCAGAATAGCAGGAAACAGATTTCAAGAGGTACGTTGGAATCGCCTTTAAAGCACAGGAAGAGAGGCACAACTTCGACAATGATGCACTTGGCCAAAAAGGGCGTATGCGTTTTCTCCTGAATATATTCAGCAGAAAACGCATACACCCTTTTTGGCCAAGCAAGCAAGAGGGCAATGCAAATCTGCACTACAAAGAAGTATCACTTCCCACCGGTCAAAAGGGACATCCACAAAATGTGTAAAAACCAGAAAGGCAAGACAGGCCCTAGAGAACAGGGAGCCTTGTTATGCTGATGGGCGGGATGTAAATTGCCAACTGCCTCTCTGGAGGAGTGCATTGTGTTCCCTAAAACAAGTAAACAACAGATCTACAGAGCCAAGGGCACTTCCAGTCTAGGGAATATACCTTGGGAAAACTGAAAATCAATAAGACAGAGCCACCCCAAAATATAGGGCTGCACTGCTTCAAGGACCTCAACTTGGGTACACCTTAAATATCCCAGGAAATATAAAAATTGTTCAAAAAATTGTGGTACTTACGTACGATGGAATATCCCTCAGCCATGAAATCAATGACATAAGACCAGTAGCAGCAAAATGGGTGGATTCAGGTACGATGATTCTAAGTGAAATAAGTCACAGAGAAAAAGAAACTTATCATAAGATATCACTTATGAAGATCCTGTAAACATGGCTACACTTGAACTGAGTTAGGAAAGAGAACAGTGTCTCACATTTAGAAAACACTCTTATGCCTCCTTAAGGGGGAAAGAGAGGTGGGGTGATGCATAAAACCAGAGTTTGATATAAGCACAGGTACCGTTCCAAAAACCAACTATGGAATAGACAAGACCTACACCTTCCTCAGTGAAAGGGACTCAAAACCCCATATTTCCCGCAGAGGAATATATCTGACTAGTAAGAATCTTAAAACCTATATATTGATATGTCTCCGTAAGGGAATCAAGTGTGTCTAGACTGGCATAAACATGGCAGCAAGAATCACCTCAAACCCACTATAAAAAGGAATTTCAAAAACAAAACAAAAAAACTGGGAAATTCTTTACAATTCCTTCAGAGTCTCTGATGAAACCTGGAATGACCCTATCTACAACGACAGCTGGATGTGGCATAAGGCTGGACACTTGGGACTGAGAGGATTGGTGAGATTGCATGAGCAAATGCAGACCCTTTAAAGCAATAATGCATGGCACACATTCCATGGGTCCCAACTCTCCAGGTTGAAGGGAATATTACTACAGTTATAACATGTATGGGAATCCTAGAGAACGGACACACTGTGAATACGAAAGGTTTCTAAAACTCAACGAATAGTCCCTCTCCTCGTGTTCCGGTTTGACTTTCCACCTGCTTTACTATCAACCTCCCAACTTGGAGAGACAGCCCCTTTAACCTCCTGGTTCGCACAGGTTGCCAATTTGGCAGAGGATGAAAGGGAAGAGGGAGAACCAATGAGAGAGTAGCTGTTAGGCATTTGGACGGGCACATATCACTGTAATTTCCTGGCAGGAAGAAGAATTAACCAAAGTCTCAGCCCCCCACTGGGAATCAGCATAGGTCCTGAACCAAAATTTTTGACCTGCGGTCAGCTCACCAAAAACGATTTGAAAAATGGAGCTCAGGGGTACAGCAATTCACAAACTGGTCAAGTAATAAAGGAAAACTATCGTCCAAAAATCTGTTGAGGGAAGGCAACGATGCGGACCTGAAAGCGAGGCAGAATAGCAGGAAACAGATTTCAAGAGGTACGTTGGAATCACCTTTAAAGCACAGGAAGAGAGGCACAACTTCGACAATGATGCACTTGGCCAAAAAGGGCGTATGCGTTTTCTCCTGAATATATTCAGGAGAAAACGCATTCGCCCTTTTTGGCCAAGCAAGCAAGCGGGCAATGCAAATCTGCACTACAAAGAAGTATCACTTCCCACCGGTCAAAAGGGACATTCACAAAATGTGTAAAAACCAGAAAGGCAAGACAGGCCATGGAGAACAGGGAGCATTCTTATGCTGATGGGCGGGATGTAAATTGCCAACTGCCTCTCTGGAGGAGTACATTGTGTTCCCTAAAACAAGTAAAGAACAGAGCTACAGAGCCAAGGGCACTTCCAGTCTAGGGAATAAACCTTGGGAAAACTGAAGATCAATAAGACAGAGCCACCCCAAAATTTAGGGCTGCACTGCTTACAAGGACCTCAACTTGGGTACACCTTAAATATCCCAGGAAATATAAAAATGGTTCAAAAAATTGTGGTACTTACGTTCGATGGAATATCCCTCAGCCATGAAATCAATGTCATAAGACCAGTAGCAGCAAAATGGGTGGATTCAGGTACGATGATTCTAAGTGAAATAAGTCACAGAGAAAAAGAAACTTATCATAAGATATCACTTATGAAGATCCTGTAAACATGGCTACACTTGAACTGAGTTAGGAAAGAGAACAGTGTCTCACATTTAGAAAACACTCTTATGCCTGCTTAAGGGGGAAGGAGAGGTGGGGTGATGCATAAAACCAGAGTTTCATATAAGCACAGGTACCATTCCAAAAACCAAATATGGAATAGACAAGACCTACACCTTCCTCAGTGAAAGGGACTCAAAACCCCATATTTCCCGCAGAGGAATATATCTGACTAGTAAGAATCTTAAAACCTATGTATTGATATGTCTCCGTAAGGGAATCAAGTGTGTCTAGACTGGCATAAACATGGCAGCGAGAATCAGCTCAAACCCACTATAAAAAGGAATTTCAAAAACAAAACAAAAAAACTGGGAAATTCTTTACAATTCCTTCAGGGTCTCTGATGAAACCTGGAATGACCCTATCTACAACGACAGCTGGATGTGGCATAAGGCTGGACACTTGGGACTGAGAGGATTGGTGAGATTGGGTGAACAAATGCAGACCCTTTAAAGCAATAATGCATGGCACCCATTCCATGGGTCCCAACTCTCCAGGTTGAAGGGAATATTACTACAGTTATAACATGTACGGGAAACCTAGAGAACGGACACACTGTGAGTACGAAAGGTTTCTAAAACTCAACAAACAGTCTCTCTCCTGGTGCTCCGGTTTGACTTTCCATCTGCTTTACTATCAACCTCCCAACTTGGAGAGACAGCCCCTTTAACCTCCTGGTTCGCACAGGTTGCCAATTTGGCAGAGGATGAAAGGGAAGAGGGAGAACCAATGAGAGAGTTGCTGTTAGGCATTTGGACGGGCACATATCACTGTAATTTCCTGGCAGGAAGAAGAATTAACCAAAGTCTCAGCCCCCCACCGGGAACCAGTATAGGTCCTGAACCAAAATTTTGGACTTGCGGTCAGCTCACCTAAAAGGAGTTGAAAAATGGAGCTCAGGGGCACAGCAATTCACAAACTGGCCGAGTAATAAAGGACAACTATCGTCCAAAAATCTGTTGAGGGAAGGCAACGAGGCAGACTTGAAAGCGAGGCAGAATAGCAGGAAACAGATTTCAAGAGGTACGTTGGAATTGCCTTTAAAGCACAGGAAGAGGGGCACAACTTCGACAATGATGCACTTGGCCAAAAAGGGCGTATGCGTTTTCTCCTGAATATATTCAGGAGAAAACGCATACGCCCTTTTTGGCCAAGCAAGCAAGCGGGCAATGCAAATCTGCACTACAAAGAAGTATCACTTCCCACCGGTCAAAAGGGACATCCACAAAATGTGTAAAAACCGGAAAGGCAAGACAGGCCCTGGAGAACAGGGAGCCTTGTTATGCTGATGGGCGGGATGTAAATTGCCAACTGCCTCTCTGGAGGAGTGCATTGTGTTCCCTAAAACAAGTAAACAACAGAGCTACAGAGCCAAGGGTATTTCCAGTCTATGGAATATACCTTTGGAAAACTGAAAATCAAAAAGACACAGCCACCCCAAAATTTAGGGCTGCACTGCTTACAAGGACCTCAACTTGGGTCCACCTTTAATATCCCAGGAAATATAAAAATGGTTCAAAAAATTGTGGTACTTACGTACGATGGAATATCCCTCAGCCTTGAAATCAATGTCATAAGACCAGTAGCAGCAAAATGGGTGGATTCAGGTATGATGATTCTAAGTGAAATAAGTCACAGAGAAAAAGAAACTTATCATAAGATATCACTTATGAAGATCCTGTAAACATGGCTACACTTGAACTGAGTTAGGACAGAGAACAGTGTCTCACATTTAGAAAACACTCTTATGCCTGCTTAAGGGGGAAGGAGAGGTGGGGTGATGCATAAAACCAGAGTTTGATATAAGCACAGGTACCGTTCCAAAAACCAACTATGGAATAGACAAGACCTACAGCTTCCTCAGTGAAAGGGACTCAAGACCCCATATTTCCCGCAGAGAAATATATCTGAGTAGTAATAATCTTAAAACCTATGTATTGATATGTCTCCGTAAGGGAATCCATAGTGTCTAGAATGGCATAAGCATGGAAGCGAGAATCAGCTCAAACCCACTATAAAAAGGAATTTCAAAAACTAAACAAAAAAACTGGGAAATTCTTTACAATTCCTTCAGGGTCTCTGATGAAACCTGGAATGACGCTATCTACAACGACAGCTGGATGTGGCATAAGGCTGGACACTTGGGACTGAGAGGATTGGTGAGATTGGGTGAGCAAATGCAGACCCTTTAAAGCAGTAATGCATGGCACACATACCATGGGTCCCAACTCTCCAGGTTGAAGGGAATATTACTACAGCTATAACATGTACGGGAAACCTAGAGAACAGACACACTGTGAATACGAAAGGTTTCTAAAACTCAACTAATAGTCCCTCTCCTGGTGCTCAGGTTTGACTTTCCACCGGCTTTACTATCAACATCCCAACTTGGAGAGACAGCCCCTTTAACCTCCTGGTTCGCACAGGTTGCCAATTTGGCAGAGGATGAAAGGGAAGAGGGAGAACCAATGAGAGAGTAGCTGTTAGGCATTTAGACGGGCACATATCACTGTAATTTCCCGGCAGGAAGAAGAATTAACCAAAGTCTCAGGCACCCACCGGGAACCAGCATAGGTCCTGAACCAAAATTTTGGACTTGCGGTCAGCTCACCAAAAACGAGTTGAAAAATGGAGCTCAGGGGCACAGCAATTCACAAACTGGTCAAGTAATAAAGGACAACTATCGTCCAAAAATCTGTTGAGGGAAGGCAACGAGGCGGACCTGAAAGCGAGGCAGAATAGCAGGAAACAGATTTCAAGAGGTACGTTGGAATCACCTTTAAAGCACAGGAAGAGAGGCAAAACTTCGACAATGATGCACTTGGCCAAAAAGGGCGTATGCGTTTTCTCCTGAATATATTCAGGAGAAAACGCATACGCCCTTTTTGGCCAAGCAAGCAAGCGGGCAATGCAAATCTGCACTACAAAGAAGTATCACTTCCCACCGGTCAAAAGGGACATCCACAAAATGTGTAAAAACCAGAAAGGCAAGACAGGCCCTGGAGAACAGGGAGCATTCTTATGCTGATGGGCGGGATGTAAATTGCCAACTGCCTCTCTGGAGGAGTACATTGTGTTCCCTAAAACAAGTAAAGAACAGAGCTACAGAGCCAAGGGCACTTCCAGTCTAGGGAATAAACCTTGGGAAAATTGAAGATCAATAAGACAGAGCCACCCCAAAATTTAGGGCTGCACTGCTTACAAGGACATCAACTTGGGTACACCTTAAATATCCCAGGAAATATAAAAATGGTTCAAAAAATTGTGGTACTTACGTACGATGGAATATCCCTCAGCCATGAAATCAATGTCATAAGACCAGTAGCAGCAAAATGGGTGGATTCAGGTACGATGATTCTAAGTGAAATAAGTCACAGAGAAAAATAAAGTTATCATAAGATATCACTTATGAAGATCCTGTACACATGGCTACACTTGAACTGAGTTAGGAAAGAGAACAGTGTCTCACATTTAGAAAACACTCTTATGCCTGCTTAAGGGGGAAGGAGAGGTTGGGTGATGCATAAAACCAGAGTTTGATATAAGCACAGGTACCGTTCCAAAAACCAACTATGGAATGACAAGATCTACACCTTCCTCAGTGAAAGGGACTCAAAACCCCATATTTCCCGCAGAGGAATATATCTGACTAGTAAGAATCCTAAAACCTATGTATTGATATGTCTCCGTAAGGGAATCAAGTGTGTCTAGACTGGCATAAACATGGCAGCGAGAATCAGCTCAAACCCACTATAAAAGGAATTTCGAAAACAAAACAAAAAAACTGGTAAATTCTATACAATTCCTTCAGGGTCTCTGATGAACCCTGGAATGACCCTATCTAAAATGACAGCTGGATGTGGCATAAGGCTGGACACTTGGGACTTAGAGGATTGGTGAGATTGGGTGAGCAAATGCAGACACTTTAAAGCACAAATGCCTGGCACCCATTCCATGGGTCCCAACTCTCCAGGTTGAAGGGAATATTACTACAGCTATAACATGTACGGCAAACCTAGTGAATGGACACATTGTGAATACGAAAGATTTCTACATCTCAACGAATAGTCCCTCTCCTGGTGCTCCGGTTTGACTTTCCATCTGCTTTACTATCAAACTCCCAACTTGGAGAGACAGCCCCTTTAACCTCCTGGTTCGCAAAGGTTGCCAATTTGGCAGTGGATGAAAGGGAAGAGGGAGAACCAATGAGAGAGTAGCTGTTAGGCATTTGGACGGGCACATATCACTGTAATTTCCTGGCAGGAAGAAGAATTAACCAAAGTCTCAGCCCCCCACCGGGAACCAGTATAGGTCCTGAACCAAAATTTTGGACTTGCGGTCAGCCCACCTAAAACGAGTTGAAAAATGGAGCTCAGGGGCACAGCAATTCACAAACTGGCCGAGTAATAAAGGACAACTATCGTCCAAAAATCTGTTGAGGGAAGGCAACGAGGCAGACTTGAAAGCGAGGCAGAATAGCAGGAAACAGATTTCAAGAGGTACGTTGGAATTGCCTTTAAAGCACAGGAAGAGGGGCACAACTTCGACAATGATGCACTTGGCCATAAAGGGCGTATGCGTTTTCTCCTGAATATATTCAGGAGAAAACGCATACGCCCTTTTTGGCCAAGCAAGCAAGCAGGCAATGCAAATCTGCACTACAAAGAAGTATCACTTCCCACCGGTCAAAAGGGACATCCACAAAATGTGTAAAAATCGGAAAGGCAAGACAGGCCCTGGAGAACAGGGAGCCTTGTTATGCTGATGGGCGGGATGTAAATTGCCAACTGCCTCCCTGGAGGAGTGCATTGTGTTCCCTAAAACAAGTAAACAACAGAGCTACAGAGCCAAGGGTACTTTCAGTCTACGAAATATACCTTGGCAAAACTGAAAATCAAAAAGACACAGCCACCCCAAAATTTAGGGCTGCACTGCTTACAAGGACCTCAACTTGGGTACACCTTAAATATCCCAGGAAATATAAAAATGGTTCAAAAAATTGTGGTACTTACGTACGATGGAATATCCCTCAGCCAAGAAATCAATGTCATAAGACCAGTAGCAGCAAAATGGGTGGATTCAGGTACGATGATTCTAAGTGAAATAAGTCACAGAGAAAAAGAAACTTATCATAAGATATCACTTATGAAGATCCTGTAAACATGGCTACACTTGAACTGAGTTAGGACAGAGAACAGTGTCTCACATTTAGAAAACACTCTTATGCCTGCTTAAGGGGGAAGGAGAGGTGGGGTGATGCATAAAACCAGAGTTTGATATAAGCACAGGTATCATTCCACAAACCAACTATGGAATAGACAAGACCTACACCTTCCTCAGTGAAAGTGACTGAAAACCCCATATTTCCCGCAGAGGAATATATCTGACTAGTAAGAATCTTAAAACCTAAGTACTGATATGTCTCCGTAAGGGAATCAAGTGTTTCTAGACTGGCATAAATATGGCAGCGAGAATCAGCTGAAACCCACTATTAAAAGGAATTTCAAAAATAAAACAAAAAAACTGGGAAATTCTTTACAATTCCTTCAGGGTCTCTGATGAAACCTGGAATGACCCTATCTACAATGACAGCTGGATGTGGCATAAGGCTGGACACTTGGGACTGAGAGGATTGGTGAGATTGGCTCAGCAAATGCAGACCCTTTAAAGCAATAATGCATGGCACACATTCCATGGGTCCCAACTCTCCAGGTTGAGGGGAATATTACTACAGATATAACATGTATGGGAATCCTAGAAAACGGACACACTGTGAATACGAAAGGTTTCTAAAACTCAACGAATAGTCCCTCTCCTGGTGCTCCGGTTTGTCTTTCTATCTGCTTTACTATCAACCTCCCAACTTGGAGATACAGCCCCTTTAACCTCCTGGTTCGCACAGGTTGCCAATTTGGCAGAGGATGAAAGGGAAGAGGGAGAACCAATGAGAGAGTAGCTGATAGGCATTTGGACGGGCACATATCACTGTAATTTCCCGGCAGGAAGAAGAATTAACCGAAGTCTCAGCCCCCCACCGGGATCCAGTATAGGTCCTGAACCAAAATTTTGGACTTGCGGTCAGCTCACCAAAAACGAGTTGAAAAATGGAGCTCAGGGGCACAGCAATTCACAAACTGGCTGAGTAATAAAGGACAACTATCGTCCAAAAATCTGTTGAGGGAAGGCAACGAGGCGGACTTGAAAGCGAGGCAGAATAGCAGGAAACAGATTTCAAGAGGTACGTTGGAATGCCCTTTAAAGCACAGGAAGAGAGGCACAACTTCGAAAAGGATGCACTTGGCCAAAAAGGGCGTATGCGTTTTCTCCTGAATATACTCAGGAGAAAACGCATACGCACTTTTTGGCCAAGCAAGCAAGCGGGCAATGGAAATCTGCAGTACAAAGATGTTTCACTTCCCACCGGTCAAAAGGGACATCCACAAAATGTGTAAAAACCAGAAAGGCAAGACAGGCCCTGGAGAACAGGGAGCCTTGTTATGCTGATGGGCGGGATGTAAATTGCCAACTGCCTCTCTGGAGGAGTGCATTGTGTTCCCTCAAACAAGTAAACAACAGAGCTACAGAGCCAAGGGCACTTCCAGTCTAGGGAATATACCTTGGGAAAACTGAAAATCAAAAAGACACAGCCACCTCAAAATTTAGGGCTGCACTGCTTACAAGGACCTCAACTTGGGTACACCTTAAATATCACAGGAAATATAAAAATGGTTCAAAAAATTGTGGTACTTACGTACGATGGAATATCCCTCAGCCATGAAATCAATGTCATAAGACCAGTAGCAGCAAAATGGGTGGATTCAGGTACGATGATTCTAAGTGAAATATGTCACACAGAAAAAGAAACTTATCAAAAGATATCACTTATGAAGATCCTGTAAACATGGCTACACTTGAACTGAGTTAGGAAAGAGAACAGTGTCTCACATTTAGAAAACACTCTTATGCCTGCTTAAGGGGGAAGGAGAGGTGGGGTGATGCATAAAACCAGAGTTTGATATAAGCACAGGTACCGTTCCCAAAACCAACTATGGAATAGACAAGACCTACACCTTCCTCAGTGAAAAGGACTCAAAACCCCATATTTCCCGCAGAGGAATATATCTGACTAGTAAGAATCTTAAAACCTATGTATTGATATGTATCCGTAAGGGAATCAAGTGTGTCTAGACTCGCATAAACATTGCAGCGAGAATCAGCTCAAACCCACTATAAAAAGGAATTTCAAAAATAAAACAATACAACTGGGAAATTCTTTACAATTCCTTCAGGGTCTCTGATGAAACCTGGAATGACCCTATCTACAACGACAGCTGGATGTGGCATAAGGAGGGACACTTGGGACTGAGAGGATTGTTGAGATTGGGTGAACAAATGCAGACCCTTTAAAGCAATAATGCATGGCACCCATTCCATGGGTCCCAACTCTCCAGGCTGAAGTGAATATTACTACAGTTATAACATGTACAGGAAACCTAGAGATCGGACACAATGTGAATACGAAAGGTTTCTAAAACTCATTGAATAGTCCGTCTCCTGGTGCTCCGGTTTGTCTTTCCATCTGCTTTACTATCAACCTCCCAACTTGGAGAGACAGCCCCTTTAACCTCCTGGTTCGCACAGGTTGCCAATTTGGCAGAGGATGAAAGGGAAGAGGGAGAACCAATGAGAGAGTAGCTGTTAGGCATTTGGACGGGCACATATCACTGTAATTTCCCGGCAGGAAGAAGAATTAACCAAAGTCTCAGCCACCCACCGGGAACCAGTATAGGTCCTGAACCAAAATTTTGGACTTGCGGTCAGCTCACCTAAAACGAGTTGAAAAATGGAGCTCAGGGGCACAGCAATTCACAAACAGGCCGAGTAATAAAGGACACCTATCGTCCAAAAATCTGTTGAGGGAAGGCAACGAGGCGGACTTGAAAGCGAGGCAGAATAGCAGGAAACAGATTTCAAGAGGTACGTTGGAATCGCCTTTAAAGCACAGGAAGAGTGGCACAACTTCGACAATGATGCACTTGGCCAAAAAGGGCGTATGCGTTTTCTCCTGAATATATTCAGGAGAAAACGCATACGCCCTTTTTGGCCAAGCAAGCAAGCGGGCAATGAAATCTGCACTACAAAGAAGTATCACTTCCCACCGGTCAAAAGGGACATCCACAAAATGTGTAAAAACCAGAAAGGCAAGACAGGCCCTGGAGAACATGAAGCCTTGTTATATTGATGGGCGGGATGTAAATTGCCAACTGCCTCTCTGGAGGAGTGCATTGTGTTCCCTAAAACAAGTAAAGAACAGAGCTACAGAGCCAAGGGCACTTCCAGTCTAGGGAATATACATTGGGAAAACTGAAAATCAAAAAGACACAGCCACCCCAAAATTTAGGGCTGCACTGCTTACAAGGACTTCAACTTGGGTACCCCTTAAATATCCCAGGAAATATAAAAATGGTTCAAAAAATTGTGGTACTTACGTACGATGGAATATCCCTCAGCCATGAAATCAATGTCATAAGACCAGTAGCAGCAAAATGGGTGGATTCAGGTACGATGATTCTAAGTGAAATAAGTCACAGAGAAAAAGAAACTTATCATAAGATATCACTTATGAAGATCCTGTAAACATGGCTACACTTGAACTGAGTTAGGACAGAGAACAGTGTCTCACATTTAGGAAACACTCTTATGCCTGCTTAAGGGGGAAGGAGAGGTGGGGTGATGCAAAAAACCAGAGTTTGATATAAGCACAGGTAACATTCCAAAAACCAACTATGGAATAGACAAGACCTACACCTTCCTCAGTGAAAAGGACTCAAAACCCCATATTTCCCGCAGAGGAATATATCTGACTAGTAAGAATCTTAAAACCTATGTATTGATATGTATCCGTAAGGGAATCAAGTGTGTCTAGACTCGCATAAACATTGCAGCGAGAATCAGCTCAAACCCACTATAAAAAGGAATTTCAAAAATAAAACAATACAACTGGGAAATTCTTTACAATTCCTTCAGGGTCTCTGATGAAACCTGGAATGACCCTATCTACAACGACAGCTGGATGTGGCATAAGGAGGGACACTTGGGACTGAGAGGATTGTTGAGATTGGGTGAACAAATGCAGACCCTTTAAAGCAATAATGCATGGCACCCATTCCATGGGTCCCAACTCTCCAGGCTGAAGTGAATATTACTACAGTTATAACATGTACAGGAAACCTAGAGATCGGACACAATGTGAATACGAAAGGTTTCTAAAACTCATTGAATAGTCCGTCTCCTGGTGCTCCGGTTTGTCTTTCCATCTGCTTTACTATCAACCTCCCAACTTGGAGAGACAGCCCCTTTAACCTCCTGGTTCGCACAGGTTGCCAATTTGGCAGAGGATGAAAGGGAAGAGGGAGAACCAATGAGAGAGTAGCTGTTAGGCATTTGGACGGGCACATATCACTGTAATTTCCCGGCAGGAAGAAGAATTAACCAAAGTCTCAGCCACCCACCGGGAACCAGTATAGGTCCTGAACCAAAATTTTGGACTTGCGGTCAGCTCACCTAAAACGAGTTGAAAAATGGAGCTCAGGGGCACAGCAATTCACAAACAGGCCGAGTAATAAAGGACACCTATCGTCCAAAAATCTGTTGAGGGAAGGCAACGAGGCGGACTTGAAAGCGAGGCAGAATAGCAGGAAACAGATTTCAAGAGGTACGTTGGAATCGCCTTTAAAGCACAGGAAGAGTGGCACAACTTCGACAATGATGCACTTGGCCAAAAAGGGCGTATGCGTTTTCTCCTGAATATATTCAGGAGAAAACGCATACGCCCTTTTTGGCCAAGCAAGCAAGCGGGCAATGAAATCTGCACTACAAAGAAGTATCACTTCCCACCGGTCAAAAGGGACATCCACAAAATGTGTAAAAACCAGAAAGGCAAGACAGGCCCTGGAGAACATGAAGCCTTGTTATATTGATGGGCGGGATGTAAATTGCCAACTGCCTCTCTGGAGGAGTGCATTGTGTTCCCTAAAACAAGTAAAGAACAGAGCTACAGAGCCAAGGGCACTTCCAGTCTAGGGAATATACATTGGGAAAACTGAAAATCAAAAAGACACAGCCACCCCAAAATTTAGGGCTGCACTGCTTACAAGGACTTCAACTTGGGTACCCCTTAAATATCCCAGGAAATATAAAAATGGTTCAAAAAATTGTGGTACTTACGTACGATGGAATATCCCTCAGCCATGAAATCAATGTCATAAGACCAGTAGCAGCAAAATGGGTGGATTCAGGTACGATGATTCTAAGTGAAATAAGTCACAGAGAAAAAGAAACTTATCATAAGATATCACTTATGAAGATCCTGTAAACATGGCTACACTTGAACTGAGTTAGGACAGAGAACAGTGTCTCACATTTAGGAAACACTCTTATGCCTGCTTAAGGGGGAAGGAGAGGTGGGGTGATGCAAAAAACCAGAGTTTGATATAAGCACAGGTAACATTCCAAAAACCAACTATGGAATAGACAAGACCTACACCTTCCTCAGTGAAAAGGACTCAAAACCCCATATTTCCCGCAGAGGAATATATCTGACTAGTAAGAATCTTAAAACCTATGTATTGATATGTCTCCGTAAGGGAATCAAGTGTGTCTAGACTGGCATAAATATGGCAGCGAGAATCAGCTGAAACCCACTATTAAAAGGAATTTCAAAAATAAAACAAAAAAAACTGTGAAATTCTTTACAATTCCTTCAGGGTCTCTGATGAAACCTGGAATGACCCTATCTACAATGACACCTGGATGAGGCATAAGGCTGGACACTTGGGACTGAGAGGATTGGTGAGATTGGGTGAGCAAATGCAGACCCTTTAAAGCAATAATGCATGGCACACATTCCATGGGTCCCAACTCTCCAGGTTGAAGGGAATATTACTAAAGGTATAACATGTACGGGAAACCTAGAGAACGGACACACTGTGAATACGAAAGGTTTCTAAAACTCAACGAATAGTCCCTCTCCTGGTGCTCCGGTTTGACTTTCCATCTGCTTTACTATCAACCTCCCAACTTGGAGAGACAGCCCCTTTAACCTCCTGGTTCGCACAGGTTGCCAATTTGGCAGAGAATGAAAGGGAAGAGGAAGAACCAATGAGAGAGTAGCTGTTAGGCATTTGGACGGGCACATATCACTGTAATTTCCCGGCAGGAAGAAGAATTAACCAAAGTCTCAGCCACCCACCGGGAACCAATATAGGTCCTGAACCAAAATTTTAGACCTGCGGTCAGCTCACCAAAAACGAGTTGAAAAATGGAGCTCAGGGGCACAGCAATTCACAAACTGGCCGAGTAATAAAGGACAACTATCGTCCAAAAATCTGTTGAGGGAAGGCAAAGAGAGGACTTGAAAGCGAGGCAGAATAGCAGGAAACAGATTTCAAGAGGTACGTTGGAATAGCCTTTAAAGCACAGGAAGTGGGGCACAACTTCGACAATGATGCACTTGGCCAAAAAGGGCGTATGCGTTTTCTCCTGAATATATTCAGGAGAAAACGCATACGCCCTTTTTGGCCAAGCAAGCAAGCGGGCAATGCAAATCTGCACTACAAAGAAGTATCATTTCCCACCGGCCAAAAGGGATATCCACAAAATGTGTAAAAACCAGAAAGGCAAGACAGGCCCAGGAGAACAGGGAGCCTTGTTATGCTGATGGGCGAGATGTAAATTGCCAACTGACTCTCTGGAGGAGTGCATTGTGTTCCCTAAAACAAGTAAACCACAGAGCTACAGAGCCAAGGGCACTTCCAGTCTAGGGAATATACCTTCGGGAAACTGAAAATCAATAAGACAGAGCCACCCCAAAATTTAGGGCTGCACTGCTTACAAGGACCTCAAATTGGGTACACCTTAAATATCCCAGGAAATATAAAAATGGTTCAAAACATTGTGATACTTACGTACGATGGAATATCCCTCAGCCATGAAATCAATGTCATAAGACCAGTAGCAGCAAAATGGGTGGATTCAGGTACGATGATTCTAAGTGAAATAAGTCACAGAGAAAAAGAAACTTATCATAAGATATCACTTATGAAGATCCTGTAAACATGGCTACACTTGAACTGAGTTAGGAAAGAGAACAGTGTCTCACATTTAGAAAACACTCTTATGCCTGCTTAAGGGGGAAGGAGAGGTGGGGTGATGCATAAAACCAGAGTTTGATATAAGCACAGGTACCGTTCCAAAAACCAACTATGGAATAGACAAGACCTACACCTTCCTCAGTGAAAGGGACTCAAAACCCCATATTTCCCGCAGAGGAATATATCTGACTAGTAAGAATCTTAAAACCTATGTATTGATATGTCTCCATAAGGGAATCAATTGTGTCTAGACTGGCATAAACATGGCAGCGAGAATCAGCTCAAACCCACTATAAAAAGGAATTTCAAAAACAAAACAAAAAAACTGGGAAATTCTTTACAATTCCTTCAGGGTCTCTGATGAAACCTGGAATGACCCTATCTACAACGACAGCTGGATGTGGCATAAGGCTGGACACTTGGGACTGAGAGGATTGGTGAGATTGGGTGAACAAATGCAGACCCTTTAAAGCAATAATGCATGGCACCCATTCCATGGGTCCCAACTCTCCAGGTTGAAGGGAATATTACTACAGATATAACATGTACGGGAAACCTAGAGAACGGACACACTGTGAATACGAAAGGTTTCTAAAACTCAACGAATAGTCCCTCTCCTGGTGCTCCGGTTTGACTTTCCATCTGCTTTACTATCAACCTCCCAACTTGGAGAGACAGCCCCTTTAACCTCCTGGTTCGCACAGGTTGCCAATTTGGCAGAGGATGAAAGGGAAGAGGGAGAACCAATGGGAGAGTAGCTGATAGGCATTTGGACGGGCACATATCACTGTAATTTCCCGGCAGGAAGAAGAATTAATCAAAGTCTGAGCCCCCCACCGGGAACCAGTATAGGTCCTGAACCAAAATTTTGGACTTGCGGTCAGCTCACCAAAAACGAGTTGAAAAATGGAGCTCAGGGGCACAGCAATTCAGAAACTGCCCGAGTAATAAAGGACAACTATCGTCCAAAAATCTGTTGAGGGAAGGCAACGAGGCGGACTTGAAAGCGAGGCAGAATAGCAGGAAACAGATTTCAAGAAGTACGTTGGAATCGCCTTTAAAGCACAGGAAGAGGGGCACAACTTCGACAATGATGCACTTGGCCAAAAAGGGCGTATGCGTTTTCTCCTGAATATATTCAGGAGAAAACGCATACGCCCTTTTTGGCCAAGCAAGCAAGCGGGCAATGCAAATCTGCACTACACAGAAGTATCACTTCCCACCGGTCATAACGGACATCCACAAAATGTGTAAAACCAGAAAGGCAAGACAGGCCCTGGAGAACAGGGAGCCTTGTTATGCTGATGGGCGGGATGTAAATTGACAACTGCCTTTCTGGAGGAGTGCATTGTGTTCCCTAAAACAAGTAAACAACAGAGCTACAGAGCCAAGGGCACTTCCAGTCTAGGGAATATACCTTGGGAAAACTGAAAATCAATAATACAGAGCCACCCCAAAATTTAGGGCTGCACTGCTTACAAGGACCTCAACTTGGGTACACCTTAAATATCCCAGGAAATATAAAAATGGTTCAAAAAATTGTGGTACTTACGTACGATGGAATATCCCTCAGCCATGAAATCAATGTCATAAGACCAGTAGCAGCAAAATGGGTGGATACAGGTACGATGATTCTAAGTGAAATAAGTCACACAGAAAAAGAAACTTATCATAAGATATCACTTATGGAGATCCTGTAAACATGGCTACACTTGAACTGAGTTAGGAAAGAGAACAGTGTCTCACATTTAGAAAACACTCTTATGCCTGCTTAAGGGGGAAGGAGAGGTGGGGTGATGCATAAAACCAGAGTTGGATATAAGCACATGTACCGTTCCAAAAACCAACTATGGAATAGACAAGACCTACACCTTCCTCAGTGAAAGGGACTCAAGACCCCATATTTCCCGCAGAGAAATATATCTGAGTAGTAATAATCTTAAAACCTATGTATTGATATGTCTCCGTAAGGGAATCCAGAGTGTCCAGACTGGCATAAGCATGGAAGCGAGAATCAGCTCAAACCCACTATAAAAAGGAATTTCAAAAACTAAACAAAAAAACTGGGAAATTCTTTACAATTCCTTCAGGGTCTCTGATGAAACCTGGAATGACCCTATCTACAACGACAGCTGGATGTGGCATAAGGCTGGACACTTGGGACTGAGAGGATTGGTGAGATTGGGTCAGCAAATCCAGACCCTTTAAAGCAATAATGCATGGCACCCATTCCATGGGTCCCAACTCTCCAGGTGGAAGGGAATATTACTACATTTATAACATGTACGGGAAACCTATAGAAAGGAAACACTGTGAATACGAAAGGTTTCAAAAACTCAACGAATAGTCCCTCTCCTGGTGCTCCGGTTTGACTTTCCATCTGCTTTACTATCAACCTCCCAACTTGGAGAGACATCCCCTTTAACCTCCTGGTTCGCACAGGTTGCCAATTTGGCAGAGGATGAAAGGGAAGAGGGAGAACCAATGAGAGAGTAGCTGTTAGGAATTTGGACGGGCACATGTCACTGTAATTTCCCGGCAGGAAGAAGAATTAACCAAAATCTCAGCCACCCACCGGGAACCAGTATAGTTCCTGAACCAAAATTTTGGACTTGCGGTCAGCTCAACAAAAACGAGTTGAAAAATGGTGCTCAGGGGCACAGCAATTCACAAACTGGCCGAGTAATAAAGGACAACTATCGTCCAAAAATCTGTTGAGCGTAGGCAACTAGGCGGACTTGAAAGCGAGGCAGAATAGCAGGAAACAGATTTCAAGAGGTACGTTGGAATCGCCTTTAAAGCACAGGAAGAGGGGCAGAACTTCGACAATGATGCACTTGGCCAAAAAGGGCATGAGCGTTTTATCCTGAATATATTCAGGAGAAAACGCATATGCCCTTTTTGGCCAAGCAAGCAAGCGGGCAATGCAAATCTGCACTACAAAGATGTATCACTTCCCACCGGTCAAAAGGGACATCCACAAAATGTGTAAAAACCAGAAAGGCAAGACAGGCCCTGGAGAACAGGGAGCCTTGTTATGCTGATGGGCGGGATGTAAATTGACAACTGCCTTTCTGGAGGAGTGCACTGTGTTCCCTAAAACAAGTAAACAACAGAGCTACAGAGCCAAGGGCACTTCCAGTCTAGGGAATATACCTTGGGAAAACTGAAAATCAATAATACAGAGCCACCCCAAAATTTAGGGCTGCACTGCTTACAAGGACCTCAACTTGGGTACACCTTAAATATCCCAGGAAATATAAAAATGGTTCAAAAAATTGTGGTACTTACGTACGATGGAATATCCCTCAGCCATGAAATCAATGTCATAAGACCAGTAGCAGCAAAATGGGTGGATACAGGTACGATGATTCTAAGTGAAATAAGTCACACAGAAAAAGAAACTTATCATAAGATATCACTTATGGAGATCCTGTAAACATGGCTACACTTGAACTGAGTTAGGAAAGAGAACAGTGTCTCACATTTAGAAAACACTCTTATGCCTGCTTAAGTGGGAAGGAGAGGTGGGGTGATGCATAAAACCAGAGTTGATATAAGCACAGGTACCGTTCCAAAAACCAACTATGGAATAGACAAGACCTACACCTTCCTCAGTGAAAGGGAATCAGAATCCCATATTTCCCGCAGAGGAATATATCTGACTAGTAAAAATCTTAAAACCTATGTATTGATATGTCTATGTAAGGGAATCAAGAGTGTCTAGACTGGCATAAACATGGCAGCGAGAATCAGCTCAAACTCACTATAAAAAGGAATTTCAAAAACAAAACAAAAAAACTGGGAAATTCTTTACAATTCCTTCAGGGTCTCTGATGAAACCTGGAATGACCCTATCTACAATGACAGCTGGATGTGGCATAAGGCTGGACACTTGGGACTGAGAGGATTGGTGAGATTGGGTGAGCAAATCCAGACCCTTTAAAGCAATAATGCATGGCACACATTCCATGGGTCCCAACTCTCCAGGTTGAAGGGAATATTACTACAGCTATAACATGTACGGGAAACCTAGAGAACGGACACACTGTGAATACGAAAGGTTTCTAAAACTCAACGAATAGTCCCTCTCCTGGTGCTCCGGTTTGACTTTCCATCTGCTTTACTATCAACCTCCCAACTTGGAGAGACAGCCCCTTTAACCTCCTGGTTCGCACAGGTTGCCAATTTGGCAGAGGATGAAAGGGAAGAGGGAGAACCAATGAGAGAGTAGCTGTTAGGCATTTGGACGGGCACATATCACTGTAATTTCCCGGCAGGAAGAAGAATTAACCAAAGTCTCAGCCACCCACCGGGAACCAGAATAGGTCCTGAACCAAAATTTTAGACCTGCGGTCAGCTCACCAAAAACGAGTTGAAAAATGGAGCTCAGGGGCACAGCAATTCACAAACTAGCCGAGTAATAAAGGACAACTATCATCCAAAAATCTGTTGAGGGAAGGCAACGAGGAGGACTTGAAAGCGAGGCAGAATAGCAGGAAACAGATTTCAAGAGGTACGTTGGAATAGCCTTTAAAGCACAGGAAGTGGGGCACAACTTCGACAATGATGCACTTGGCCAAAAAGGGCGTATGCGTTTTCTCCTGAATATATTCAGGAGAAAACGCATACGGCCTTTTTGGCCAAGCAAGCAAGCGGGCAATGCAAATCTGCACTACAAAGAAGTATCATTTCCCACCGGCCAAAAGGGATATCCACAAAATGTGTAAAAACCAGAAAGGCAAGACAGGCCCTGGAGAACAGGGAGCCTTGTTATGCTGATGGGCGGGATGTAAATTGCCAACTGACTCTCTGGAGGAGTGCATTGTGTTCCCTAAAACAAGTAAACCACAGAGCTACAGAGCCAAGGGCACTTCCAGTCTAGGGAATATACCTTCGGGAAACTGAAAATCAATAAGACAGAGCCACCACAAAATTTAGGGCTGCACTGCTTACAAGGACCTCAAATTGGGTACACCTTAAATATCCCAGGAAATATAAAAATGGTTCAAAAAATTGTGGTACTTACGTACGATGGAATATCCCTCAGCCATGAAATCAATGTCATAAGACCAGTAGCAGCAAAATGGGTGGATTCAGGTACGATGATTCTAAGTGAAATAAGTCACACAGGAAAAGAAACTTATCATAAGATATCACTTATGAAGATCCTGTAAACATGGCTACACTTGAACTGAGTTAGGAAAGAGAACAGTGTCTCACATTTAGAAAACACTCTTATGCCTCCTTAAGGGGGAAGGAGAGGTGGGGTGATGCATAAAACAAGAATTTGATATAAGCACAGGTACCGTTCCAAAAACCAACTATGGAATAGACAAGACCTACACCTTCCTCAGTGAAAGGGACTCAAAACCCCATATTTCCCGCAGAGGAATATATCTGACTAGTAAGAATCTTAAAACCTATGTATTGATATGTCTCCATAAGAGAATCAAGTGTGTCTAGACTGGCATAAACATGGCAGCGAGAATCAGCTCAAACCCACTATAAAAAGGAATTTCAAAAACAAAACAAAAAAACTGGGAAATTCTTTACAATTCCTTCAGGGTCTCTGATGAAACCTGGAATGACCCTATCTACAACGACAGCTGGATGTGGCATAAGGCTGGACACTTGGGACTGAGAGGATTGGTGAGATTGGGTGAAGAAATGCAGACCCTTTAAAGCAATAATGCATGGCACCCATTCCATGGGTCCCAACTCTCCAGGTTGAAGGGAATATTACTACAGTTATAACATGTACGGGAAACCTAGAGAACGGACACACTGTGAATACGAAAGGTTTCTAAAACTCAACGAATAGTCTCTCTCCTGGTGCTCCGGTTTGACTTTCCATCTGCTTTACTATCAACCTCCCAACTTGGAGAGACAGCCCCTTTAACCTCCTGGTTCGCACAGGTTGCCAATTTGGCAGAGGATGAAAGGGAAGAGGGAGAACCAATGGGAGAGTAGCTGATAGGCATTTGGACGGGCACATATCACTGAAATTTACCGGCAGGAAGAAGAATTAATCAAAGTCTGAGCCCCCCACCGGGAACCAGTATAGGTCCTGAACCAAAATTTTGGACTTGCGGTCAGCTCACCAAAAACGAGTTGAAAAATGGAGCTCAGGGGCACAGCAATTCAGAAACTGCCCGAGTAATAAAGGACAACTATCGTCCAAAAATCTGTTGAGGGAAGGCAACGAGGCGGACTTGAAAGCGAGGCAGAATAGCAGGAAACAGATTTCAAGAGGTACGTTGGAATCGCCTTTAAAGCACAGGAAGAGGGGCACAACTTCGACAATGATGCACTTGGCCAAAAAGGGTGTATGCGTTTTCTCCTGAATATATTCAGGAGAAAACGCATACGCCCTTTTTGGCCAAGCAAGCAAGCGGGCAATGCAAATCTGCACTACAAAGAAGTATCACTTCCCACCGGTCAAAACGGACATCCACAAAATGTGTAAAACCAGAAAGGCAAGACAGGCCCTGGAGAACAGGGAGCCTTGTTATGCTGATGGGCGGGATGTAAATTGCCAACGGCCTCTCTGGAGGAGTACACTGTGTTCCCTAAAACAAGTAAAGAACAGAGCTACAGAGGCAAGGGCACTTCCAGTCTAGGGTATAAACCTTAGGAAAACTGAAGATCAATAAGACAGGGCCACCCCAAAATTTAGGGCTGCACTGCTTACAAGGACCTCAACTTGGGTACACCTTAAATATCCCAGGAAATATAAAAATGGTTCAAAAAATTGTGGTACTTACGTACGATGGAATATCCCTCAGCCATGAAATCAATGTCATAAGACCAGTAGCAGCAAAATGGGTGGATTCAGGTACGATGATTCTAAGTGAAATAAGTCACAGAGAAAAAGAAACTTATCATAAGATATCACTTATGAAGATCCTGTAAACATGGCTACACTTGAACTGAGTTAGGAAAGAGAACAGTGTCTCACATTTAGAAAACACTCTTATGCCTGCTTAAGGGGGAAGGAGAGGTGGGGTGATGCATAAAATCAGAGTTTGATATAAGCACAGGTACCATTCCAAAAACCAACTATGGAATAGACAAGACCTACACCTTCCTCAGTGAAAGGGACTCAAAACTCCATATTTCCCGCAGATGAATATATCTGACTACTAAGAATCTTAAAACCTATGTATTGATATGTCTCCGTAAGGGAATCAAGTGTGTCTAGACTGGCATAAACATGGCAGCGAGAATCAGCTCAAACCCACTATAAAAAGGAATTTCAAAAACAAAACAAAAAAACTGGGAAATTCTTTACAATTCCTTCAGTGTCTCTGATGAAACCTGGAATGACCCTATCTACAACGACAGCTGGATGTGGCATAAAGCTGGACACTTGGGACTGAGAGGATTGGTGAGATTGGGTGAACAAATGCAGACCCTTTAAAGCAATAATGTATGGCACCCATTCCATGGGTCCCAACTACCCAGGTTGAAGGGAATATTACTACAGTTATAACATGTACGGGAAACCTAGAGAACGGACACACTGTGAATACGAAAGGTTTCTAAAACTCAACGAATAGTCCCTCTCCTGGTGCTCCGGTTTGACTTTCCGTCTGCTTTACTATCAACCTCCCAACTTGGAGAGACAGCCCCTTTAACCTCCTGGTTCGCACATGTTGCCAATTTGGCAGAGGATGAAAGGGAAGAGGGAGAACCAATGAGAGAGTAGCTGTTAGGCATTTGGACGGGCACATATCACTGTAATTTCCCAGCAGGAAGAAGAATTAACCAAAGTCTCAGCCCCACACCGGGAACCAGCATAGGTCCTGAACCAAAATTTTGGACTTGCGGTCAGCTCACCAAAAACGAGTTGAAAAATGGAGCTCAGGGGCACAGCAATTCACAAACTGGCCAAGTAATAATGGACAACTATCGTCCAAAAATCTGTTGAGGGAAGGCAAAGAGGCAGACTTGAAAGCGAGGCAGAATAGCAGGAAACAGATTTCAAGAGGTACGTTGGAATCACCTTTACAGCACAGGAAGAGAGGCACAAATTCGACAATGATGCACTTGGCCAAAAAGGGCGTATGCGTTTTCTCCTGAATATATTCAGGAGAAAACGCATACGCCCTTTTTGGCCAAGCAAGCAAGCGGGCAATGCAAATCTGCACTACAAAGAAGTATCACTTCCCACCGGTCAAAAGGGACATCCACAAAATGTGTAAAAACCAGAAAGGCAAGACAGGCCCTGGAGAACAGGGAGCCTTGTTATGCTGATGGGCGGGATGTAAATTGCCAACTGCCTCTCTGGAGGAGTGCATTGTGTTCCCTAAAACAAGTGAACAACAGAGCTACAGAGCCAAGGGCACTTCCAGTCTAGGGAATATACCTTGGGAAAACTGAAAATCAATAAGACAGAGCCACCCCAAAATTTAGGGCTACACTGCTTACAAGGACCTCAACTTGGGTACACCTTAAATATCCCAAGAAATATATAAATGGTTGAAAAAATTGTGGTACGTACATACGACGGAATATCCCTCAGCCATGTAATCAATGTCATAAGACCAGTAGCAGCAAAATGGGTGGATTCAGGTACGATGATTCTCAGTGAAATAAGTCACACAGAAAAAGAAACTTATCATAACATATCACTTATGAAGATCCTGTAAACATGGCTACACTTGAACTGAGTTAGGAAAGAGAACAGTGTCTCACATTTAGAAAACACTCTTATGCCTGCTTAAGGGTGAAGGAGAGATGGGGTGAGGCATAAAACCAGAGTTTGATATAAGCACAGGTACCGTTCCAAAAACAAACTATGGAATAGACAAGACCTACACCTTCCTCAGTGAAAGGGACTGAAAACCCCATATTTCCCGCAGAGGAATATAACTGACTAGTAAGAATCTTAAAACCTATGTATTGATATGTCTCCGTAAGGGAATCAAGTGTGTCTAGACTGGCATAAACATGGCAGCGAGAATCAGCTCAAACCCACTATAAAAAGGAATTTCAAAAACAAAACAAAAAAACTGGGAAATTCTTTACAATTCCTTCAGGGTCTCTGATGAAACCTGGAATGACCCTATCTACAACGACAGCTGGATGTGGCATAAAGCTGGACACTTGGGACTGAGAGGATTGGTGAGATTGGGTGAACAAATGCAGACCCTTTAAAGCAATAATGTATGGCACCCATTCCATGGGTCCCAACTACCCAGGTTGAAGGGAATATTACTACAGTTATAACATGTACAGGAAACCTAGAGAATGGACACACTGTGAATACGAAAGGTTTCTAAAACTCAACGAATAGTCCCTCTCCTGGTGCTCCGGTTTGACTTTCCGTCTGCTTTACTATCAACCTCCCAACTTGGAGAGACAGCCCCTTTAACCTCCTGGTTCGCACATGTTGCCAAATTGGCAGAGGATGAAAGGGAAGAGGCAGAACCAATGAGAGAGTAGCTGTTAGGCATTTGGACGGGCACATATCACTGTAATTTCCCAGCAGGAAGAAGAATTAACCAAAGTCTCAGCCCCACACCGGGAACCAGCATAGGTCCTGAACCAAAATTTTGGACTTGCGGTCAGCTCACCAAAAACGAGTTGAAAAATGGAGCTCAGGGGCACAGCAATTCACAAACTGGCCAAGTAATAATGGACAACTATCGTCCAAAAATCTGTTGAGGGAAGGCAAAGAGGCAGACTTGAAAGCGAGGCAGAATAGCAGGAAACAGATTTCAAGAGGTACGTTGGAATCACCTTTACAGCACAGGAAGAGAGGCACAAATTCGACAATGATGCACTTGGCCAAATGGGGCGTATGCGTTTTCTCCTGAATATATTCAGGAGAAAACGCATATGCCCTTTTTGGCCAAGCAAGCAAGCGGGAAATGCAAATCTGCACTACAAAGATGTATCACTTCCCACCGGTCAAAAGGGACATCCACAAAATGTGTAAAAACCAGAAAGGCAAGACAGGCCCTGGAGAACAGGGAGCCTAGTTATGCTGATGGGCGGGATGTAAATTGCCAACGGCCTCTCTGGAGGAGTACATTGTGTTCCCTAAAACAAGTAAAGAACAGAGCTACAGAGCCAAGGGCACTTCCAGTCTAGGGAATATATCTGGGGAAAACTGAAAATCAATAAGAGAGAGCCACTCCAAAATTTAGGGCTGCACTGCTTACAAGGACCTCAACTTGGGTACACCTTAAATATCCGACGAAATATAAAAATGGTTCAAAAAATTGTGGTACTTATGTACGATGGAATATCCCTCAGCCATGAAATCAATGTCATAAGACCAGTAGCAGCAAAATGGGTGGATTCAGGTACGATGAGTCTAAGTGAAATAAGTCACAGAGAAAAAGAAACTTATCATAAGATATCACTTATGAAGATCCTGTAAACATGGCTACACTTGAACTGAGTTAGGAAAGAGAACATGGTCTCACATTTAGAAAACACTCTTATGCCTGCTTAAGGGGGAAGGAGAGATGGGGTGAGGCATAAAACCAGAGTTTGATATAAGCACAGGTACCGTTCCAAAAACCAACTATGGAATAGACAAGACCTACACCTTCCTCAGTGAAAGGGACTCAAAACCCCATATTTCCCGCAGAGGAATATATCTGACTAGTAAGAATCTTAAAACCTATGTATTGATATGTCTCCGTAAGGGAATCAAGTGTGTCTAGACTGGCATAAACATGGCAGCGAGAATCAGCTCAAACCCACTATAAAAAGGAATTTCAAAAACAAAACAAAAAAACTGGGAAATTCTTTACAATTCCTTCAGGGTCTCTGATGAAACCTGGAATGACCCTATCTACAACGACAGCTGGATGTGGCAGAAGGCTGGACACTTGGGACTGAGAGGATTGGTGAAATTGGGTGAGCAAATGCAGACCCTTTAAAGCACAAATGCCTGGCACCCATTCCGTTGGTCCCAACTCTCCAGGTTGAAGGGAATATTACTACAGCTATAACATGTGCGGGAAACCTAGAGAACGGACACACTGTGAATACGAAAGGTTTCTAAAACTCAACGAATAGTCCCTCTCCTGGTGCTCCGGTTTGACTTTCCATCTGCTTTACTATCAACCTCCCAACTTGGAGAGACAGCCCATTTAACCTCCTGGTTCACACAGGTTGCCAATTTGGCAGAGGATGAAAGGGAAGAGGGAGAACCAATGAGAGAGTAGCTGTTAGGCATTTGGACGGGCACATATCACTCTAATTTCCCGGCAGGAAGAAGAATTAACCAAAGTCTCAGCCACCCACTGGGAACCAGTATAGGTGCTGAATCAAAATTTTGGACTTGAGGTCAGCTCACCAAAAAGGAGTTGAAAAATGGAGCTCAGGGGCACAGCAATTCACAAAATGGCCGAGTAATAAAGGACAACTATCATCCAAAAATCTGTTGAGGGAAGGCAACGAGGCGGACTTGAAAGCGAGGCAGAATAGCAGGAAACAGATTTCAAGAGGTACGTTGGAATCGCCTTTAAAGCACAGGAAGAGGGGCACAACTTCGACAATGATGCACTTCGCCAAAAAGGGCATATGCGTTTTCTCCCGAATATATTCAGGAGAAAATGCATACGCCCTTTTTGGCCAAGCAAGCAAGCGGGCAATGCAAATCTGCACTACAAAGAAGTATCACTTCCCACCGGTCAAAAGGGACATCCACAAAATGTGTAAAAACCAGAAAGGCAAGACAGGCCCTGGAGAACAGGGAGCCTTTTTATGCTGATGGGTTGGATGTAAATTGCCAACTGCCTCTCAGGAGGAGTGCATTGTGTTCCCTCAAACAAGTAAACAACAGAGCTACAGAGCCAAGGGCACTTCCAGTCTAGGGAATATACCTTGGGAAAACTGAAAATCAATAAGACAGAGCCACCCCAAAATTTAAGGCTGCACTGCTTACAAGGACCTCAACCTGGGTACACCTTAAATATCCCAGGAAATATAAAAATGGTTCAAAAAATTGTGGTACATACGTACGAAGGAATATCCCTCAGCCATGAAATCAATGTCATAAGACCAGTAGCAGCAAAATGGGTGGATTCATGTACGATGATTCTAAGTGAAATAAGTCACACAGGAAATGAGACTTATCATAAGATATCACTTATGAAGATCCTGTAAACATGGCTACACTTGAACTGAGTTAGGAAAGAGAACAGTGTCTCACATTTAGAAAACACTCTTATGCCTGCTTAAGTGGGAAGGAGAGGTGGGGTGATGCATAAAACCAGAGTTTGATATAAGCACAGGTACCGTTCCAAAAACCAACTATGGAATAGACAAGACCTACACCTTCCTCAGTGAAAGGGAATCAGAATCCCATATTTCCCGCAGAGGAATATATCTGACTAGTAAGAATCTTAAAACCTATGTATTGATATGTCTCCGTAAGGGAATCAAGAGTGTCTAGACTGGCATAAACATGGCAGCGAGAATCAGCTCAAACTCACTATAAAAAGGAATTTCAAACACAAAACAAAAAAACTGGGAAATTCTTTACAATTCCTTCAGGGTCTCTGATGAAACCTGGAATGACCCTATCTAAAACGACAGCTGGATGTGGCATAATGCTGGACACATGGGACTGAGAGGTTTGTTGAGATTGGGTGAGCAAATGCAGACCCTTTAAAGCACAAATGCCTGGCACCCATTCCATGGGTCCCAACTCTCCAGGTTGTAGGGAATATTACTACAGGTATAACATGTACGGGAAACCTAGAGAACTTACACACTGTGAATACGAAAGGTTTCTAAAACTCAACGAATAGTCCCTCTCCTGGTGCTCCGGTTTGACTTTCCATCTGCTTTACTATATACCTCCCAACTTGGAGAGACAGCCCCATTAACCTCCTGGTTCACACAGGTTGCCAACTTGGCAGAGGATGAAAGGGAAGAGGGAGAGCCAATGAGAGAGTAGCTGTTAGGCATTTGGACGGGCACAAACCACTGTAATTTCCCGGAAGGAAGAAGAATTAACCAAAGTCTCAGCCACCCACTGGGAACCAGTATAGGTCCTGAAACAAAACTTTGGACTTGCGGTCAGCTCACCAAAAACGAGTTGAAAAATGGAGCTCAGGGGCACAGCAATTCACAAACTGGCCGAGTAATAAAGGACAACTCACGTCCAAAAATCTGTTGAGGGAAGGCAACGAGGCGGACTTGAAAGCGAGGCAGAATAGCAGGAAACAGATTTCAAGAGGTACGTTGGAATCGCCTTTAAAGCACAGGAAGGGGGGCACAACTTCGACAATGATGCACTTGGCCAAATGGGGCGTATGCGTTTTCTCCTGAATATATTCAGGAGAAAACGCATATGCCCTTTTTGGCCAAGCAAGCAAGCGGGAAATGCAAATCTGCACTACAAAGATGTATCACTTCCCACTGGTCAAAAGGGACATCCACAAAATGTGTAAAAACCAGAAAGTCAAGACAGGCCCTGGAGAACAGGGAGCCTAGTTATGCTGATGGGCGGGATGTAAATTGCCAACGGCCTCTCTGGAGGAGTACATTGTGTTCCCTAAAACAAGTAAAGAACAGAGCTACAGAGCCAAGGGCACTTCCAGTCTAGGGAATATATCTGGGGAAAACTGAAAATCAATAAGAGAGAGCCACCCCAAAATTTAGGGCTGCACTGCTTACAAGGACCTCAACTTGGGTACACCTTAAATATCCGACGAAATATAAAAATGGTTCAAAAAATTGTGGTACTTACGTACGATGGAATATCCCTCAGCCATGAAATCAATGTCATAAGACCAGTAGCAGCAAAATGGGTGGATTCAGGTACGATGATTCTAAGTGAAATAAGTCACAGAGAAAAAGAAACTTATCATAAGATATCACTTATGAAGATCCTGTAAACATGGCTACACTTGAACTGAGTTAGGAAAGAGAACATGGTCTCACATTTAGAAAACACTCTTATGCCTGCTTAAGGGTGAAGGAGAGATGGGGTGAGGCATAAAACCAGAGTTTGATATAAGCACAGGTACAGTTCCAAAAACCAACTATGGAATAGACAAGACCTACACCTTCCTCAGTGAAAGGGACTCAAAACCCCATATTTCCCGCAGAGGAATATATCTGACTAGTAAGAATCTTAAAACCTATGTATTGATATGTCTCCGTAAGGGAATCAAGTGTGTCTAGACTGGCATAAACATGGCAGCGAGAATCAGCTCAAACCCACTATAAAAAGGAATTTCAAAAACAAAACAAAAAAACTGGGAAATTCTTTACAATTCCTTCAGGGTCTCTGATGAAACCTGGAATGACCCTATCTACAACGACAGCTGGATGTGGCAGAAGGCTGGACACTTGGGACTGAGAGGATTGGTGAAATTGGGTGAGCAAATGCAGACCCTTTAAAGCACAAATGCTTGGCACCCATACCGTTGGTCCCAACTCTCCAGGTTGAAGGGAATATTACTACAGCTATAACATGTGCGGGAAACCTAGAGAACGGACACACTGTGAATACGAAAGGTTTCTAAAACTCAACGAATAGTCCCTCTCCTGGTGCTCCGGTTTGACTTTCCATCTGCTTTACTATCAACCTCCCAACTTGGAGAGACAGCCCATTTAACCTCCTGGTTCACACAGGTTGCCAGTTTGGCAGAGGATGAAAGGGAAGAGGGAGAACCAATGAGAGAGTAGCTGTTAGGCATTTGGACGGGCACATATCACTCTAATTTCCCGGCAGGAAGAAGAATTAACCAAAGTCTCAGCCACCCACTGGGAACCAGTATAGGTGCTGAATCAAAATTTTGGACTTGAGGTCAGCTCACCAAAAACGAGTTGAAAAATGGAGCTCAGGGGCACAGCAATTCACAAACTGGCCGAGTAATAAAGGACAACTATCATCCAAAAATCTGTTGAGGGAAGGCAACGAGGCAGACTTGAAAGCGAGGCAGAATAGCAGGAAACAGATTTCAAGAGGTACGTTGGAATCGCCTTTAAAGCACAGGAAGAGGGGCACAACTTCGACAATGATGCACTTCGCCAAAAAGGGCATATGCGTTTTCTCCTGAATATATTCAGGAGAAAATGCATACTCCCTTTTTGGCCAAGCAAGCAAGCGGGCAATGCAAATCTGCACTACAAAGAAGTATCACTTCCCACCGGTCAAAAGGGACATCCACGAAATGTGTAAAAACCAGAAAGGCAAGAGAGGCCCTGGAGAACAGGGAGCCTTTTTATGCTGATGGGTTGGATGTAAATTGCCAACTGCCTCTCTGGAGGAGTGCATTGTGTTCCCGCAAACAAGTAAACAACAGAGCTACAGAGCCAAGGGCACTTCCTGTCTAGGGAATATACCTTGGGAAAACTGAAAATCAATAAGACAGAGCCACCCCAAAATTTAAGGCTGCACTGCTTACAAGGACCTCAACTTGGGTACACCTTAAATATCCCAGGAAATATAAAAATGGTTCAAAAAATTGTGGTACATACGTACGAAGGAATATCCCTCAGCCATGAAATCAATGTCATAAGACCAGTAGCAGCAAAATGGGTGGATTCATGTACGATGATTCTAAGTGAAATAAGTCACACAGGAAATGAAACTTATCATAAGATATCACTTATGAAGATCCTGTAAACATGGCTACACTTGAACTGAGTTAGGAAAGAGAACAGTGTCTCACATTTAGAAAACACTCTTATGCCTGCTTAAGGGGGAAGGAGAGGTGGGGTGATGCATAAAACCAGAGTTTGATATAAGCACAGGTACCGTTCCAAAAACCAACTATGGAATAGACAAGACCTACACCTTCCTCAGTGAAAGGGAATCAGAATCCCATATTTCCCGCAGAGGAATATATCTGACTAGTAAGAATCTTAAAACCTATGTATTGATATGTCTCCGTAAGGGAATCAAGAGTTTCTAGACTGGCATAAACATGGCAGCGAGAATCAGCTCAAACCCACTATAAAAAGGAATTTCAAAAACAAAACAAAAAAACTGGGAAATTCTTTACAATTCCTTCAGGGTCTCTGATGAAACCTGGAATGACCCTATCTACAACGACAGCTGGATGTGGCATAAGGCTGGACACTTGGGACTGAGAGGTTTGGTGATATTGGGTGAGCAAATGCAGACCCTTTAAAGCACAAATGCCTGGCACCCATTCCATGGGTCCCAACTCACCAGGTTGAAGGGAATATTACTACAGGTATAACATGTACGGGAAACCTAGAGAACTTACACACTGTGAATACGAAAGGTTTCTAAAACTCAACGAATAGTCCCTCTCCTGGTGCTCCGGTTTGACTTTCCATCTGCTTTACTATCAACCTCCCAACTTGGAGAGACAGCCCCATTAACCTCCTGGTTCACACAGGTTGCCAATTTGGCAGAGGATGAAAGGGAAGAGGGAGAGCCAATGAGAGAGTAGCTGTTAGGCATTTGGACGGGCACATATCACTGTAATTTCCCGGAAGGAAGAAGAATTAACCAAAGTCTCAGCCACCCACTGGGAACCAGTATAGGTCCTGAAACAAAATTTTGGACTTGCGGTCAGCTCACCAAAAACGAGTTGAAAAATGGAGCTCAGGGGCACAGCAATTCACAAACTGGCCGAGTAATAAAGGACAACTCACGTCCAAAAATCTGTTGAGGGAAGGCAACGAGGCGGACTTGAAAGCGAGGCAGAATAGCAGGAAACAGATTTCAAGAGGTACGTTGGAATCGCCTTTAAAGCACAGGAAGGGGGGCACAACTTCGACAATGATGCACTTGGCCAAATGGGGCGTATGCGTTTTCTCCTGAATATATTCAGGAGAAAACGCATATGCCCTTTTTGGCCAAGCAAGCAAGCGGGAAATGCAAATCTGCACTACAAAGATGTATCACTTCCCACTGGTCAAAAGGGACATCCACAAAATGTGTAAAAACCAGAAAGGCAAGACAGGCCCTGGAGAACAGGGAGCCTAGTTATGCTGATGGGCGGGATGTAAATTGCCAACGGCCTCTCTGGAGGAGTACATTGTGTTCCCTAAAACAAGTAAAGAACAGAGCTACAGAGCCAAGGGCACTTCCAGTCTAGGGAATATATCTGGGGAAAACTGAAAATCAATAAGACAGAGCCACCCCAAAATTTAGTGCTGCACTGCTTACAAGGACCTCAACTTGGGTACACCTTAAATATCCCAGGAAATATAAAAATGGTTCAAAAAATTGTGGTACTTACGTACGATGGAATATCCCTCAGCCATGAAATCAATGTCATAAGACCAGTAGCAGCAAAATGGGTGGATTCAGGTACGATGATTCTAAGTGAAATAAGTCACAGAGAAAAAGAAACTTATCATAAGATATCACTTATGAAGATCCTGTAAACATGGCTACACTTGAACTGAGTTAGGAAAGAGAACATGGTCTCACATTTAGAAAACACTCTTATGCCTGCTTAAGGGTGAAGGAGAGATGGGGTGAGGCATAAAACCAGAGTTTGATATAAGCACAGGTACCGTTCCAAAAACCAACTATGGAATAGACAAGACCTACACCTTCCTCAGTGAAAGGGACTCAAAACCCCATATTTCCCGCAGAGGAATATATCTGACTAGTAAGAATCTTAAAACCTATGTATTGATATGTCTCCGTAAGGGAATCAAGTGTGTCTAGACTGGCATAAACATGGCAGCGAGAATCAGCTCAAACCCACTATAAAAAGGAATTTCAAAAACAAAACAAAAAAACTGGGAAATTCTTTACAATTCCTTCAGGGTCTCTGAAGAAACCTGGAATGACACTATCTACAACGACAGCTGGATGTGGCAGAAGGCTGGACACTTGGGACTGAGAGGATTGGTGAAATTGGGTGAGCAAATGCAGACCCTTTAAAGCACAAATGCCTGGCACCCATTCCGTTGGTCCCAACTCTCCAGGTTGAAGGGAATATTACTACAGCTATAACATGTGCGGGAAACCTAGAGAACGGACACACTGTGAATACGAAAGGTTTCTAAAACTCAACGAATAGTCCCTCTCCTGGTGCTCCGGTTTGACTTTCCATCTGCTTTACTATCAACCTCCCAACTTGGAGAGACAGCCCATTTAACCTCCTGGTTCACACAGGTTGCCAATTTGACAGAGGATGAAAGGGAAGAGGGAGAACCAATGAGAGAGTAGCTGTTAGGCATTTGGACGGGCACATATCACTCTAATTTCCCGGCAGGAAGAAGAATTAACCAAAGTCTCAGCCACCCACTGGGAACCAGTATAGGTGCTGAATCAAAATTTTGGACTTGAGGTCAGCTCACCAAAAACGAGTTGAAAAACGGAGCTCAGGGGCACAGCAATTCACAAACTGGCCGAGTAATAAAGGACAACTATCATCCAAAAATCTGTTGAGGGAAGGCAACGAGGCAGACTTGAAAGCGAGGCAGAATAGCAGGAAACAGATTTCAAGAGGTACGTTGGAATCGCCTTTAAAGCACAGGAAGAGGGGCACAACTTCGACAATGATGCACTTCGCCAAAAAGGGCATATGCGTTTTCTCCTGAATATATTCAGGAGAAAATGCATACTCCCTTTTTGGCCAAGCAAGCAAGCGGGCAATGCAAATCTGCACTACAAAGAAGTATCACTTCCCACCAGTCAAAACGGACCTCCACGAAATGTGTAAAAACCAGAAGGCAAGACAGGCCCTGGAGAACAGGGAGCCTTTTTATGCTGATGGGTGGGATGTAAATTGCCAACTGCCTCTCTGGAGGAGTGCATTGTGTTCCCTCAAACAAGTAAACAACAGAGCTACAGAGCCAAGGGCACTTCCAGTCTAGGGAATATACCTTGGGAAAACTGAAAATCAATAAGACAGAGCCACCCCAAAATTTAAGGCTGCACTGCTTACAAGGACCTCAACTTGGGTACACCTTAAATATCCCAGGAAATATAAAAATGGTTCAAAAAATTGTGGTACATACGTACGAAGGAATATCCCTCAGCCATGAAATCAATGTCATAAGACCAGTAGCAGCAAAATGGGTGGATTCATGTACGATGATTCTAAGTGAAATAAGTCACACAGGAAATGAAACTTATCATAAGATATCACTTATGAAGATCCTGTAAACATGGCTACACTTGAACTGAGTTAGGAAAGAGAACAGTGTCTCACATTTAGAAAACACCCTTATGCCTGCTTAAGTGGGAAGGAGAGGTGGGGTGATGCATAAAACCAGAGTTTGATATAAGCACAGGTACCGTTCCAAAAACCAACTATGGAATAGACAAGACCTACACCTTCCTCAGTGAAAGGGAATCAGAATCCCATATTTCCCGCAGAGGAATATATCTGACTAGTAAGAATCTTAAAACCTATGTATTGATATGTCTCCGTAAGGGAATCAAGAGTGTCTAGACTGGCATAAACATGGCAGCGAGAATCAGCTCAAACTCACTATAAAAAGGAATTTCAAAAACAAAACAAAAAAACTGGGAAATTCTTTACAATTCCTTCAGGGTCTCTGATGAAACCTGGAATGACCCTATCTACAATGACAGCTGGATGTGGCATAAGGCTGGACACTTGGGACTGAGAGGTTTGGTGAGATTGGGTGAGCAAATGCAGACCCTTTAAAGCACAAATGCCTGGCACCCATTCAATGGGTCCCAAATCTCCAGGTTGAAGGGAATATTACTACAGGTATAACATGTACGGGAAACCTAGAGAACTTACACACTGTGAATACGAAAGGTTTCTAAAACTCAACGAATAGTCCCTCTCCTGGTTCTCCGGTTTGACTTTCCATCTGCTTTACTATCAACCTCCCAACTTGGAGAGACAGCCCCATTAACCTCCTGGTTCACACAGGTTGCCAATTTGGCAGAGGATGAAAGGGAAGAGGGAGAGCCAATGAGAGAGTAGCTGTTAGGCATTTGGACGGGCACATATCACTGTAATTTCCCGGAAAGAAGAAGAATTAACCAAAGTCTCAGCCACCCACTGGGAACCAGTATAGGTCCTGAAACAAAATTTTGGACTTGCGGTCAGCTCACCAAAAACGAGTTGAAAAATGGAGCTCAGGGGCACAGCAATTCACAAACTGGCCGAGTAATAAAGGACAAGTATCGTCCAAAAATCTGTTGAGGGAAGGCAACGAGGCGGACTTGAAAGCGAGGCAGAATAGCAGGAACCAGATTTCAAGAGGTACGTTGGAATCGCCATTAAAGCACAGGAAGAGAGGCACAACTTCGACAATGATGCACTTGGCCAAATGGGGCGTATGTGTTTTCTCCTGAATATATTCAGGAGAAAACGCATATGCCCTTTTTGGCCAAGCAAGCAAGCGGGAAATGCAAATCTGCACTACAAAGATGTATCACTTCCCACTGGTCAAAAGGGACATCCACAAAATGTGTAAAAACCAGAAAGGCAAGACAGGCCCTGGAGAACAGGGAGCCTAGTTATGCTGATGGGCGGGATGTAAATTGCCAACGGCCTCTCTGGAGGAGTACATTGTGTTCCCTAAAACAAGTAAAGAACAGAGCTACAGAGCCAAGGGCACTTCCAGTCTAGGGATAAATATCTGGGGAAAACTGAAAATCAATAAGACAGAGCCACCCCAAAATTTAGGGCTGCACTGCTTACAAGGACCTCAACTTGGGTACCCCTTAAATATCCGACGAAATATAAAAATGGTTCAAAAAATTTTGGTACTTACGTACGATGGAATATCCCTCAGCCATGAAATCAATGTCATAAGACCAGTAGCAGCAAAATGGGTGGATTCAGGTACGATGATTCTAAGTGAAATAAGTCACAGAGAAAAAGAAACTTATCATAAGATATCACTTATGAAGATCCTGTAAACATGGCTACACTTGAACTGAGTTAGGAAAGAGAACAGTGTCTCACATTTAGAAAACACTCTTATGCCTGCTTAAGGGTGAAGGAGAGATGGGGTGAGGCATAAAACCAGAGTTTGATATAAGCACAGGTACCGTTCCAAAAACCAACTATGGAATAGACAAGACCTACACCTTCCTCAGTGAAAGGGACTCAAAACCCCATATTTCCCGCAGAGGAATATATCTGACTAGTAAGAATCTTAAAACCTATGTATTGATATGTCTCCGTAAGGGAATCAAGTGTGTCTAGACTGGCATAAACATGGCAGCGAGAATCAGCTCAAACCCACTATAAAAAGGAATTTCAAAAACAAAACAAAAAAACTGGGAAATTCTTTACAATTCCTTCAGGGTCTCTGAAGAAACCTGGAATGACCCTATCTACAACGACAGCTGGATGTGGCAGAAGGCTGGACACTTGGGACTGAGAGGATTGGTGAAATTGGGTGAGCAAATGCAGACCCTTTAAAGCACAAATTCCTGGCACCCATTCCGTTGGTCGCAACTCTCCAGGTTGAAGGGAATATTACTACAGCTATAACATGTGCGGGAAACCTAGAGAACGGACACACTGTGAATACGAAAGGTTTCTAAAACTCAACGAATAGTCCCTCTCCTGGTGCTCCGGTTTGACTTTCCATCTGCTTTACTATCAACCTCCCAACTTGGAGAGACAGCCCATTTAACCTCCTGGTTCACACAGGTTGCCAATTTGGCAGAGGATGAAAGGGAAGAGGGAGAACCAATGAGAGAGTAGCTGTTAGGCATTTGGACGGGCACATATCACTCTAATTTCCCGGCAGGAAGAAGAATTAACCAAAGTCTCAGCCACCCACTGGGAACCAGTATAGGTGCTGAATCAAAATTTTGGACTTGAGGTCAGCTCACCAAAAACGAGTTGAAAAACGGAGCTCAGGGGCACAGCAATTCACAAACTGGCCGAGTAATAAAGGACAACTATCATCCAAAAATCTGTTGAGGGAAGGCAACGAGGCAGACTTGAAAGCGAGGCAGAATAGCAGGAAACAGATTTCAAGAGGTACGTTGGAATCGCCTTTAAAGCACAGGAAGAGGGGCACAACTTCGACAATGATGCACTTCGCCAAAAAGGGCATATGCGTTTTCTCCTGAATATATTCAGGAGAAAATGCATACTCCCTTTTTGGCCAAGCAAGCAAGCGGGCAATGCAAATCTGCACTACAAAGAAGTATCACTTCCCACCGGTCAAAAGGGACATCCACGAAATGTGTAAAAACCAGAAAGGCAAGACAGGCCCTGGAGAACAGGGAGCCTTTTTATGCTGATGGGTGGGATGTAAATTGCCAACTGCCTCTCTGGAGGAGTGCATTGTGTTCCCTCAAACAAGTAAACAACAGAGCTACAGAGCCAAGGGCACTTCCAGTCTAGGGAATATACCTTGGGAAAACTGAAAATCAATAAGACAGAGCCACCCCAAAATTTAAGGCTGCACTGCTTACAAGGACCTCAACTTGGGTACACCTTAAATATCCCAGGAAATATAAAAATGGTTCAAAAAATTGTGGTACATACGTACGAAGGAATATCCCTCAGCCATGAAATCAATGTCATAAGACCAGTAGCAGCAAAATGGGTGGATTCATGTACGATGATTCTAAGTGAAATAAGTCACACAGGAAATGAAACTTATCATAAGATATCACTTATGAAGGTCCTGTAAACATGGCTACACTTGAACTGAGTTAGGAAGAGAACAGTGTCTCACATTTAGAAAACACTCTTATGCCTGCTTAAGGGTGAAGGAGAGATGGGATGAGGCATAAAACCAGAGTTTGATATAAGCAGAGGTACCGTTCCGAAAACCAACTATGGAATAGACAAGACCTACACCTTCCTCAGTGAAAGGGACTCAAAACCCCATATTTCCCGCAGAGGAATATATCTGACTAGTAAGAATCTTAAAACCTATGTATTGATATGTCTCCGTAAGGGAATCAAGTGTGTCTAGACTGGCATAAACATGACAGCGAGAATCAGCTCAAACCCACTATAAAAAGGAATTTCAAAAACAAAACAAAAAAACTGGGAAATTCTTTACAATTCCTTCAGGGTCTCTGATGAAACCTGGAATGACCCTATCTAAAACGACAGCTGGATGTGGCAGAAGGCTGGACACTTGGGACTGAGAGGATTGGTGAATTTGGGTGAGCAAATGCAGACCCTTTAAAGCACAAATGCCTGGCACCCTTTCCGTTGGTCCCAACTCTCCAGGTTGAAGGGAATATTACTACAGCTATAACATGTGCGGGAAACCTAGAGAACGGACACACTGTGAATACGAAAGGTTTCTAAAACTCAACGAATAGTCCCTCTCCTGGTGCTCCGGTTTGACTTTCCATCTGCTTTACTATCAACCTCCCAACTTGGAGAGACAGCCCATTTAACCTCCTGGTTCACACAGGTTGCCAATTTGGCAGAGGATGAAAGGGAAGAGGGAGAACCAATGAGAGAGTAGCTGTTAGGCATTTGGACGGGCACATATCACTCTAATTTCCCGGCAGGAAGAAGAATTAACCAAAGTCTCAGCCACCCACTGGGAACCAGTATAGGTGCTGAATCAAAATTTTGGACTTGAGGTCAGCTCACCAAAAACGAGTTGAAAAATGGAGCTCAGGGGCACAGCAATTCACAAACTGGCCGAGTAATAAAGGACAACTATCATCCAAAAATCTGTTGAGGGAAGGCAACGAGGCGGACTTGAAAGCGAGGCAGAATAGCAGGAAACAGATTTCAAGAGGTACGTTGGAATCGCCTTTAAAGCACAGGAAGAGGGGCACAACTTCGACAATGATGCACTTCGCCAAAAAGGGCATATGCGTTTTCTCCTGAATATATTCACGAGAAAATGCATACTCCCTTTTTGGCCAAGCAAGCAAGCGGGCAATGCAAATCTGCACTACAAAGAAGTATCACTTCCCAGCAGTCAAAACGGACCTCCACGAAATGTGTAAAAACCAGAAGGCAAGACAGGCCCTGGAGAACAGGGAGCCTTTTTATGCTGATGGGTGGGATGTAAATTGCCAACTGCCTCTCTGGAGGAGTGCATTGTGTTCCCTCAAACAAGTAAACAACAGAGCTACAGAGCCAAGGGCACTTCCAGTCTAGGGAATATACCTTGGGAAAACTGAAAATCAATAAGACAGAGCCACCCCAAAATTTAAGGCTGCACTGCTTACAAGGACCTCAACTTGGGTACACCTTAAATATCCCAGGAAATATAAAAATGGTTCAAAAAATTGTGGTACATACGTACGAAGGAATATCCCTCAGCCATGAAATCAATGTCATAAGACCAGTAGCAGCAAAATGGGTGGATTCATGTACGATGATTCTAAGTGAAATAAGTCACACAGGAAATGAAACTTATCATAAGATATCACTTATGAAGATCCTGTAAACATGGCTACACTTGAACTGAGTTAGGAAAGAGAACAGTGTCTCACATTTAGAAAACACCCTTATGCCTGCTTAAGTGGGAAGGAGAGGTGGGGTGATGCATAAAACCAGAGTTTGATATAAGCACAGGTACCGTTCCAAAAACCAACTATGGAATAGACAAGACCTACACCTTCCTCAGTGAAAGGGAATCAGAATCCCATATTTCCCGCAGAGGAATATATCTGACTAGTAAGAATCTTAAAACCTATGTATTGATATGTCTCCGTAAGGGAATCAAGAGTGTCTAGACTGGCATAAACATGGCAGCGAGAATCAGCTCAAACTCACTATAAAAAGGAATTTCAAAAACAAAACAAAAAAACTGGGAAATTCTTTACAATTTCTTCAGGGTCTCTGATGAAACCTGGAATGACCCTATCTACAATGACAGCTGGATGTGGCATAAGGCTGGACACTTGGGACTGAGAGGTTTGGTGAGATTGGGTGAGCAAATGCAGACCCTTTAAAGCACAAATGCCTGGCACCCATTCAATGGGTCCCAAATCTCCAGGTTGAAGGGAATATTACTACAGGTATAACATATACGGGAAACCTAGAGAACTTACACACTCTGAATACGAAAGGTTTCTAAAACTCAACGAATAGTCCCTCTCCTGGTGCTCCGGTTTGACTTTCCATCTGCTTTACTATCAACCTCCCAACTTGGAGAGACAGCCCCATTAACCTCCTGGTTCACACAGGTTGCCAATTTGGCAGAGGATGAAAGGGAAGAGGGAGAGCCAATGAGAGAGTAGCTGTGAGGCATTTGGACGGGCACATATCACTGTAATTTCCCGGAAAGAAGAAGAATTAACCAAAGTCTCAGCCACCCACTGGGAACCAGTATAGGTCCTGAAACAAAATTTTGGACTTGCGGTCAGCTCACCAAAAACGAGTTGAAAAATGGAGCTCAGGGGCACAGCAATTCACAAACTGGCCGAGTAATAAAGGACAAGTATCGTCCAAAAATCTGTTGAGGGAAGGCAACGAGGCGGACTTGAAAGCGAGGCAGAATAGCAGGAACCAGATTTCAAGAGGTACGTTGGAATCGCCATTAAAGCACAGGAAGAGAGGCACAACTTCGACAATGATGCACTTGGCCAAATGGGGCGTATGTGTTTTCTCCTGAATATATTCAGGAGAAAACGCATATGCCCTTTTTGGCCAAGCAAGCAAGCGGGAAATGCAAATCTGCACTACAAAGATGTATCACTTCCCACTGGTCAAAAGGGACATCCACAAAATGTGTAAAAACCAGAAAGGCAAGACAGGCCCTGGAGAACAGGGAGCCTAGTTATGCTGATGGGCGGGATGTAAATTGCCAACGGCCTCTCTGGAGGAGTACATTGTGTTCCCTAAAACAAGTAAAGAACAGAGCTACAGAGCCAAGGGCACTTCCTGTCTAGGGAATATATCTGGGGAAAACTGAAAATCAATAAGACAGAGTCACCCCAAAATTTAGTGCTGCACTGCTTACAAGGACCTCAACTTGGGTACACCTTAAATATCCCAGGAAATATAAAAATGGTTCAAAAAATTGTGGTACTTACGTACGATGGAATATCCCTCAGCCATGAAATCAATGTCATAAGACCAGTAGCAGCAAAATGGGTGGATTCATGTACGATGATTCTAAGTGAAATAAGTCACACAGGAAATGAAACTTATCATAAGATATCACTTATGAAGGTCCTGTAAACATGGCTACACTTGAACTGAGTTAGGAAGAGAACAGTGTCTCACATTTAGAAAACACTCTTATGCCTGCTTAAGGGTGAAGGAGAGATGGGATGAGGCATAAAACCAGAGTTTGATATAAGCAGAGGTACCGTTCCGAAAACCAACTATGGAATAGACAAGACCTACACCTTCCTCAGTGAAAGGGACTCAAAACCCCATATTTCCCGCAGAGGAATATATCTGACTAGTAAGAATCTTAAAACCTATGTATTGATATGTCTCCGTAAGGGAATCAAGTGTGTCTAGACTGGCATAAACATGACAGCGAGAATCAGCTCAAACCCACTATAAAAAGGAATTTCAAAAACAAAACAAAAAAACTGGGAAATTCTTTACAATTCCTTCAGGGTCTCTGATGAAACCTGGAATGACCCTATCTAAAACGACAGCTGGATGTGGCAGAAGGCTGGACACTTGGGACTGAGAGGATTGGTGAATTTGGGTGAGCAAATGCAGACCCTTTAAAGCACAAATGCCTGGCACCCTTTCCGTTGGTCCCAACTCTCCAGGTTGAAGGGAATATTACTACAGCTATAACATGTGCGGGAAACCTAGAGAACGGACACACTGTGAATACGAAAGGTTTCTAAAACTCAACGAATAGTCCCTCTCCTGGTGCTCCGGTTTGACTTTCCATCTGCTTTACTATCAACCTCCCAACTTGGAGAGACAGCCCATTTAACCTCCTGGTTCACACAGGTTGCCAATTTGGCAGAGGATGAAAGGGAAGAGGGAGAACCAATGAGAGAGTAGCTGTTAGGCATTTGGACGGGCACATATCACTCTAATTTCCCGGCAGGAAGAAGAATTAACCAAAGTCTCAGCCACCCACTGGGAACCAGTATAGGTGCTGAATCAAAATTTTGGACTTGAGGTCAGCTCACCAAAAACGAGTTGAAAAATGGAGCTCAGGGGCACAGCAATTCACAAACTGGCCGAGTAATAAAGGACAACTATCATCCAAAAATCTGTTGAGGGAAGGCAACGAGGCGGACTTGAAAGCGAGGCAGAATAGCAGGAAACAGATTTCAAGAGGTACGTTGGAATCGCCTTTAAAGCACAGGAAGAGGGGCACAACTTCGACAATGATGCACTTCGCCAAAAAGGGCATATGCGTTTTCTCCTGAATATATTCACGAGAAAATGCATACTCCCTTTTTGGCCAAGCAAGCAAGCGGGCAATGCAAATCTGCACTACAAAGAAGTATCACTTCCCAGCAGTCAAAACGGACCTCCACGAAATGTGTAAAAACCAGAAGGCAAGACAGGCCCTGGAGAACAGGGAGCCTTTTTATGCTGATGGGTGGGATGTAAATTGCCAACTGCCTCTCTGGAGGAGTGCATTGTGTTCCCTCAAACAAGTAAACAACAGAGCTACAGAGCCAAGGGCACTTCCAGTCTAGGGAATATACCTTGGGAAAACTGAAAATCAATAAGACAGAGCCACCCCAAAATTTAAGGCTGCACTGCTTACAAGGACCTCAACTTGGGTACACCTTAAATATCCCAGGAAATATAAAAATGGTTCAAAAAATTGTGGTACATACGTACGAAGGAATATCCCTCAGCCATGAAATCAATGTCATAAGACCAGTAGCAGCAAAATGGGTGGATTCATGTACGATGATTCTAAGTGAAATAAGTCACACAGGAAATGAAACTTATCATAAGATATCACTTATGAAGATCCTGTAAACATGGCTACACTTGAACTGAGTTAGGAAAGAGAACAGTGTCTCACATTTAGAAAACACCCTTATGCCTGCTTAAGTGGGAAGGAGAGGTGGGGTGATGCATAAAACCAGAGTTTGATATAAGCACAGGTACCGTTCCAAAAACCAACTATGGAATAGACAAGACCTACACCTTCCTCAGTGAAAGGGAATCAGAATCCCATATTTCCCGCAGAGGAATATATCTGACTAGTAAGAATCTTAAAACCTATGTATTGATATGTCTCCGTAAGGGAATCAAGAGTGTCTAGACTGGCATAAACATGGCAGCGAGAATCAGCTCAAACTCACTATAAAAAGGAATTTCAAAAACAAAACAAAAAAACTGGGAAATTCTTTACAATTTCTTCAGGGTCTCTGATGAAACCTGGAATGACCCTATCTACAATGACAGCTGGATGTGGCATAAGGCTGGACACTTGGGACTGAGAGGTTTGGTGAGATTGGGTGAGCAAATGCAGACCCTTTAAAGCACAAATGCCTGGCACCCATTCAATGGGTCCCAAATCTCCAGGTTGAAGGGAATATTACTACAGGTATAACATATACGGGAAACCTAGAGAACTTACACACTCTGAATACGAAAGGTTTCTAAAACTCAACGAATAGTCCCTCTCCTGGTGCTCCGGTTTGACTTTCCATCTGCTTTACTATCAACCTCCCAACTTGGAGAGACAGCCCCATTAACCTCCTGGTTCACACAGGTTGCCAATTTGGCAGAGGATGAAAGGGAAGAGGGAGAGCCAATGAGAGAGTAGCTGTGAGGCATTTGGACGGGCACATATCACTGTAATTTCCCGGAAAGAAGAAGAATTAACCAAAGTCTCAGCCACCCACTGGGAACCAGTATAGGTCCTGAAACAAAATTTTGGACTTGCGGTCAGCTCACCAAAAACGAGTTGAAAAATGGAGCTCAGGGGCACAGCAATTCACAAACTGGCCGAGTAATAAAGGACAAGTATCGTCCAAAAATCTGTTGAGGGAAGGCAACGAGGCGGACTTGAAAGCGAGGCAGAATAGCAGGAACCAGATTTCAAGAGGTACGTTGGAATCGCCATTAAAGCACAGGAAGAGAGGCACAACTTCGACAATGATGCACTTGGCCAAATGGGGCGTATGTGTTTTCTCCTGAATATATTCAGGAGAAAACGCATATGCCCTTTTTGGCCAAGCAAGCAAGCGGGAAATGCAAATCTGCACTACAAAGATGTATCACTTCCCACTGGTCAAAAGGGACATCCACAAAATGTGTAAAAACCAGAAAGGCAAGACAGGCCCTGGAGAACAGGGAGCCTAGTTATGCTGATGGGCGGGATGTAAATTGCCAACGGCCTCTCTGGAGGAGTACATTGTGTTCCCTAAAACAAGTAAAGAACAGAGCTACAGAGCCAAGGGCACTTCCTGTCTAGGGAATATATCTGGGGAAAACTGAAAATCAATAAGACAGAGTCACCCCAAAATTTAGTGCTGCACTGCTTACAAGGACCTCAACTTGGGTACACCTTAAATATCCCAGGAAATATAAAAATGGTTCAAAAAATTGTGGTACTTACGTACGATGGAATATCCCTCAGCCATGAAATCAATGTCATAAGACCAGTAGCAGCAAAATGGGTGGATTCAGGTACGATGATTCTAATTGAAATAAGTCACAGAGAAAAAGAAACTTATCATAAGATATCACTTATGAAGATCCTGTAAACATGGCTACACTTGAACTGAGTTAGGAAAGAGAACAGTGTCTCACATTTAGAAAACACTCTTATGCCTGCTTAAGGGGGAAGGAGAGGTGGGGTGATGCATAAAACCAGAGTTTGATATAAGCACAGGTACCGTTCCAAAAACCAACTATGGAATAGACAAGACCTACACCTTCCTCAGTGAAAGGGACTCAAAACCCCATATTTCCCGAAGAGGAATATATCTGACTAGTAAGAATCTTAAAACCTATGTATTGATATGTCTCCGTAAGGGAATCAAGTGTGTCTAGACTGGCATAAACATGGCAGCGAGAATCAGCTCAAACCCACTATAAAAGGAATTTGGAAAACAAAACAAAAAAACTGGTAAATTCTTTACTATTCCTTCAGGGTCTCTGATGAACCCTGGAATGACCCTATCTAAAATGACAGCTGGATGTGGCATAAGGCTGGACACTTGGGACTTAGAGGATTGGTGAGATTGGGTGAGCAAATGCAGACCCTTTAAAGCACAAATGCCTGGCACCCATTCCATGGGTCCCAACTCTCCAGGTTGAAGGGAATATTACTACAGCTATAACATGTACGGCAAACCTAGAGAATGGACACATTGTGAATACGAAAGGTTTCTACATCTCAACGAATAGTCCCTCTCCTGGTGCTCCGGTTTGACTTTCCATCTGCTTTACTATCAACCTCCCAACTTGGAGAGACAGCCCCTTTAACCTCCTGGTTCGCACAGGTTGCCAATTTGGCAGAGGATGAAAGGGAAGAGGGAGAACCAATGAGAGAGTAGCTGTTAGGCATTTGGACGGGCACATATCACTGTAATTTCCCGGCAGGAAGAAGAATTAACCAAAGTCTCAGCCACCCACCGGGAACCAATATAGGTCCTGAACCAAAATTTTGGACTTGCGGTCAGCTCACCTAAAACGAGTTGAAAAATGGAGCTCAGGGGCACAGCAATTCACAAACTGGCCGAGTAATAAAGGACACCTATCGTCCAAAAATCTGTTGAGGGAAGGCAACGAGGCGGACTTGAAAGCGAGGCAGAATAGCAGGAAACAGATTTCAAGAGGTACGTTGGAATCGCCTTTAAAGCACAGGAAGAGTGGCACAACTTCGACAATGATGCACTTGGCCAAAAAGGGCGTATGCGTTTTCTCCTGAATATATTCAGGAGAAAACGCATACGCCCTTTTTGGCCAAGCAAGCAAGCGGGCAATGAAATCTGCACTACAAAGAAGTATCACTTCCCACCGGTCAAAAGGGACATCCACAAAATGTGTAAAAACCAGAAAGGCAAGACAGGCCCTGGAGAACATGGAGCCTTGTTATGCTGATGGGCGGGATGTAAATTGCCAACTGCCTCTCTGGAGGAGTGCATTGTGTTCCCTAACACAAGTAAAGAACAGAGCTACAGAGCCAAGGGCACTTCCAGTCTAGGGAATATACATTGGGAAAACAGAAAATCAAAAAGACACAGCCACCCCAAAATTTAGGGCTGCACTGCTTACAAGGACTTCAACTTGGGTACCCCTTAAATATCCCAGGAAATATAAAAATAGTTCAAAAAATTGTGGTACTTACGTACGATGGAATATCCCTCAGCCATGAAATCAATGTCATAAGACCAGTAGCAGCAAAATGGGTGGATTCAGGTACGATGATTCTAAGTGAAATAAGTCACAGAGAAAAAGAAACTTATCATAAGATATCACTTATGAAGATCCTGTAAACATGGCTACACTTGAACTGAGTTAGGACAGAGAACAGTGTCTCACATTTAGGAAACACTCTTATGCCTGCTTAAGGGGGAAGGAGAGGTGGGGTGATGCATAAAACCAGAGTTTGATATAAGCACAGGTACCATTCCAAAAACCAACTATGGAATAGACAAGACCTACACCTTCCTCAGTGAAAAGGACTCAAAACCCCATATTTCCCGCAGAGGAATATATCTGACTAGTAAGAATCTTAAAACCTATGTATTGATATGTCTCCGTAAGGGAATCAAGTGTGTCTAGACTGTCATAAATATGGCAGCGAGAATCAGCTGAAACCCACTATTAAAAGGAATTTCAAAAATAAAACAAAAAAAACTGGGAAATTCTTTACAATTCCTTCAGGGTCTCTGATGAAACCTGGAATGACCCTATCTACAATGACAGCTGGATGTGGCATAAGGCTGGACACTTGGGACTGAGAGGATTGGTGAGATTGGGTGAGCAAATGCAGACCCTTTAAAGCAGTAATGCATGGCACACATTCCATGGGTCCCAACTCTCCAGGTTGAAGGGAATATTACTACAGCTATAACATGTACGGGAAACCTAGAGAACGGACACACTGTGAATACGAAAGGTTTCTAAAACTCAACGAATAGTCCCTCTCCTGGTGCTCCGGTTTGACTTTCCATCTGCTTTACTATCAACCTCCCAACTTGGAGAGACAGCCCCTTTAACCTCCTGGTTCACACAGGTTTCCAATTTGGCAGAGGATGAAAGGGAAGAGGGAGAACCAATGGGAGAGTAGCTGATAGGCATTTGGACGGGCACATATCACTGTAATTTCCCGGCAGGAAGAAGAATTAATCAAAGTCTGAGCCCCCCACCGGGAACCAGTATAGTTCCTGAACCAAAATTTTGGACTTGCGGTCAGCTCACCAAAAACGAGTTGAAAAATGGAGCTCAGGGGCACAGCAATTCAGAAACTGCCCGAGTAATAAAGGACAACTATCGTCCAAAAATCTGTTGAGGGAAGGCAACGAGGTGGACTTGAAAGCGAGGCAGAATAGCAGGAAACAGATTTCAAGAAGTACGTTGGAATCGCCTTTAAAGCACAGGAAGAGGGGCACAACTTCGACAATGATGCACTTGGCCAAAAAGGGCGTATGCATTTTCTCCTGAATATATTCAGGAGAAAACGCATACGCCCTTTTTGGCCAAGCAAGCAAGCGGGCAATGCAAATCTGCACTACAAAGAAGTATCACTTCCCACCGGTCAAAACGGACATCCACAAAATGTGTAAAACCAGAAAGGCAAGACAGGCCCTGGAGAACAGGGAGCCTTGTTATGCTGATGGGCGGGATGTAAATTGCCAACGGCCTCTCTGGAGGAGTACACTGTGTTCCCTAAAACAAGTAAAGAACAGAGCTACAGAGGCAAGGGCACTTCCAGTCTAGGGTATAAACCATAGGAAAACTGAAGATCAATAAGACAGAGCCACCCCAAAATTTAGGGCTGCACTGCTTACAAGGACCTCAACTTGGGTACACCTTAAATATCCCAGGAAATATAAAAATGGTTCAAAAAATTGTGGTACTTACGTACGATGGAATATCCCTCAGCCATGAAATCAATGTCATAAGACCAGTAGCAGCAAAATGGGTGGATTCAGGTACGATGATTCTAAGTGAAATAAGTCACAGAGAAAAAGAAACTTATCATAAGATATCACATATGAAGATCCTGTAAACATGGCTACACTTGAACTGAGTTAGGAAAGAGAACAGTGTCTCACATTTAGAAAACACTCTTATGCCTGCTTAAGGGGGAAGGAGAGGTGGGGTGATGCATAAAACCATAGTTTGATATAAGCACAGGTACCATTCCAAAAACCAACTATGGAATAGACAAGACCTACACCTTCCTCAGTGAAAGGGACTCAAAACCCCATATTTCCCGCAGAGGAATATATCTGACTAGTAAGAATCTTAAAACCTATGTATTGATATGTCTCCGTAAGGGAATCAAGTGTGTCTAGACTGGCATAAACATGGCAGCGAGAATCAGCTCAAACCCACTATAAAAAGGAATTTCAAAAACAAAACAAAAAAACTGGGAAATTCTTTACAATTCCTTCAGGGTCTCTGATGAAACCTGGAATGACCCTATCTACAACAACAGCTGGATGTGGCATAAAGCTGGACACTTGGGACTGAGAGGATTGGTGAGATTGGGTGAACAAATGCAGACCCTTTAAAGCAATAATGCATGGCACCCATTCCATGGGTCCCAACTATCCAGGTTGAAGGTAATATTACTACAGTTATAACATGTGCGGGAAACCTAGAGAACGGACACACTGTGAATACGAAAGGTTTCTAAAACTCAACGAATAGTCCCTCTCCTGGTGCTCCGGTTTGACTTTCCATCTGCTTTACTATCAACCTCCCAACTTGGAGAGACAGCCCCTTTAACCTCCTGGTTCGCACATGTTGCCAATTTGGCAGAGGATGAAAGGGAAGAGGGAGAACCAATGAGAGAGTAGCTGTTAGGCATTTGGACGGGCAAATATCACTGTAATTTCCCAGCAGGAAGAAGAATTAACCAAAGTCTCAGCCCCACACCGGGAACCAGCATAGGTCCTGAACCAAAATTTTGGACTTGCGGTCAGCTCATCAAAAACGAGTTGATAAATGGAGCTCAGGGGCACAGCAATTCACAAACTGGCCAAGTAATAAAGGACAACTATCGTCCAAAAATCTGTTGAGGGAAGGCAACGAGGCAGACTTGAAAGCGAGGCAGAATAGCAGGAAACAGATTTCAAGAGGTACGTTGGAATCGCCGTTAAAGCACAGGAAGAGGGGCACAACTTCGACAATGATGCACTTGGCCAAAAAGGGCGTATGCGTTTTCTCCTGAATATATTCAGGAGAAAACGCATACGCCCTTTTTGGCCAAGCAAGCAAGCGGGCAATGCAAATCTGCACTACAAAGAAGTATCACTTCCCACCGGTCAAAAGGGACATCCACAAAATGTGTAAAAACCAGAAAGGCAAGACAGGCCCTGGAGAACAGGGAGCCTAGTTATGCTGATGGGCGGGATGTAAATTGCCAACGGCCTCTCTGGAGGAGTACATTGTGTTCCCTAAAACAAGTAAAGAACAGAGCTACAGAGCCAAGGGCACTTCCAGTCTAGGGAATATATCTGGGGAAAACTGAAAATCAATAAGACAGAGCCACCCCAAAATTTAGTGCTGCACTGCTTACAAGGACCTCAACTTGGGTACACCTTAAATATCCCAGGAAATATAAAAATGGTTCAAAAAATTGTGGTACTTACGTACGAAAGAATATCCCTCAGCCATGAAATCAATGTCATAAGACCAGTAGCAGCAAAATGGGTGGATTCATGTACGATGATTCTAATTGAAATAAGTCACAGAGAAAAAGAAACTTATCATAAGATATCACTTATGAAGATCCTGTAAACATGGCTACACTTAAACTGAGTTAGGAAAGAGAACAGTGTCTCACATTTAGAAAACACTCTTATGCCTGCTTAAGGGGGAAGGAGAGGTGGGGTGATGCATAAAACCAGAGTTTGATATAAGCACAGGTACCGTTCCAAAAACCAACTATGGAATAGACAAGACCTACACCTTCCTCAGTGAAAGGGACTCAAAACCCCATATTTCCCGAAGAGGAATATATCTGACTAGTAAGAATCTTAAAACCTATGTATTGATATGTCTCCGTAAGGGAATCAAGTGTGTCTAGACTGGCATAAACATGGCAGCGAGAATCAGCTCAAACCCACTATAAAAGGAATTTGGAAAACAAAACAAAAAAACTGGTAAATTCTTTACTATTCCTTCAGGGTCTCTGATGAACCCTGGAATGACCCTATCTAAAATGACAGCTGGATGTGGCATAAGGCTGGACACTTGGGACTTAGAGGATTGGTGAGATTGGGTGAGCAAATGCAGACCCTTTAAAGCACAAATGCCTGGCACCCATTCCATGGGTCCCAACTCTCCAGGTTGAAGGGAATATTACTACAGCTATAACATGTACGGCAAACCTAGAGAATGGACACATTGTGAATACGAAAGGTTTCTACATCTCAACGAATAGTCCCTCTCCTGGTGCTCCGGTTTGACTTTCCATCTGCTTTACTATCAACCTCCCAACTTGGAGAGACAGCCCCTTTAACCTCCTGGTTCGCACAGGTTGCCAATTTGGCAGAGGATGAAAGGGAAGAGGGAGAACCAATGAGAGAGTAGCTGTTAGGCATTTGGACGGGCACATATCACTGTAATTTCCCGGCAGGAAGAAGAATTAACCAAAGTCTCAGCCACCCACCGGGAACCAATATAGGTCCTGAACCAAAATTTTGGACTTGCGGTCAGCTCACCTAAAACGAGTTGAAAAATGGAGCTCAGGGGCACAGCAATTCACAAACTGGCCGAGTAATAAAGGACACCTATCGTCCAAAAATCTGTTGAGGGAAGGCAACGAGGCGGACTTGAAAGCGAGGCAGAATAGCAGGAAACAGATTTCAAGAGGTACGTTGGAATCGCCTTTAAAGCACAGGAAGAGTGGCACAACTTCGACAATGATGCACTTGGCCAAAAAGGGCGTATGCGTTTTCTCCTGAATATATTCAGGAGAAAACGCATACGCCCTTTTTGGCCAAGCAAGCAAGCGGGCAATGAAATCTGCACTACAAAGAAGTATCACTTCCCACCGGTCAAAAGGGACATCCACAAAATGTGTAAAAACCAGAAAGGCAAGACAGGCCCTGGAGAACAGGGAGCCTTGTTATGCTGATGGGCGGGATGTAAATTGCCAACTGCCTCTCTGGAGGAGTGCATTGTGTTCCCTAACACAAGTAAAGAACAGAGCTACAGAGCCAAGGGCACTTCCAGTCTAGGGAATATACATTGGGAAAACTGAAAATCAAAAAGACACAGCCACCCCAAAATTTAGGGCTGCACTGCTTACAAGGACTTCAACTTGGGTACCCCTTAAATATCCCAGGAAATATAAAAATAGTTCAAAAAATTGTGGTACTTACGTACGATGGAATATCCCTCAGCCATGAAATCAATGTCATAAGACCAGTAGCAGCAAAATGGGTGGATTCAGGTACGATGATTCTAAGTGAAATAAGTCACAGAGAAAAAGAAACTTATCATAAGATATCACTTATGAAGATCCTGTAAACATGGCTACACTTGAACTGAGTTAGGACAGAGAACAGTGTCTCACATTTAGGAAACACTCTTATGCCTGCTTAAGGGGGAAGGAGAGGTGGGGAGATGCATAAAACCAGAGTTTGATATAAGCACAGGTACCATTCCAAAAACCAACTATGGAATAGACAAGACCTACACCTTCCTCAGTGAAAAGGACTCAAAACCCCATATTTCCCGCAGAGGAATATATCTGACTAGTAAGAATCTTAAAACCTATGTATTGATATGTCTCCGTAAGGGAATCAAGTGTGTCTAGACTGTCATAAATATGGCAGCGAGAATCAGCTGAAACCCACTATTAAAAGGAATTTCAAAAATAAAACAAAAAAAACTGGGAAATTCTTTACAATTCCTTCAGGGTCTCTGATGAAACCTGGAATGACCCTATCTACAATGACAGCTGGATGTGGCATAAGGCTGGACACTTGGGACTGAGAGGATTGGTGAGATTGGGTGAGCAAATGCAGACCCTTTAAAGCAGTAATGCATGGCACACATTCCATGGGTCCCAACTCTCCAGGTTGAAGGGAATATTACTACAGCTATAACATGTACGGGAAACCTAGAGAACGGACACACTGTGAATACGAAAGGTTTCTAAAACTCAACGAATAGTCCCTCTCCTGGTGCTCCGGTTTGACTTTCCATCTGCTTTACTATCAACCTCCCAACTTGGAGAGACAGCCCCTTTAACCTCCTGGTTCGCACAAGTTGCCAATTTGGCAGAGGATGAAAGGGAAGAGGGAGAACCAATGAGAGAGTAGCTGTTAGGCATTTGGACGGGCACATATCACTGTAATTTCCCGGCAGGAAGAAGAAATAACCAAAATCTCAGCCACCCACCGGGAACCAGTATAGGTCCTGAACCAAAATTTTGGACCTGCGGTCAGCTCACCAAAAACGAGTTGAAAAATGGAGCTCAGGGGCACAGCAATTCACAAACTGGCCGATTAATAAAGGACAACTATCGTCCAAAAATCTGTTGAGGGAAGGCAACGAGAGGACTTGAAAGCGAGGCAGAATAGCAGGAAACAGATTTCAAGAGGTACGTTGGAATAGCCTTTAAAGCACAGGAAGTGGGGCACAACTTCGACAATGATGCACTTGGCCAAAAAGGGCGTATGCGTTTTCTCCTGAATATATTCAGGAGAAAACGCATACGCCCTTTTTGGCCAAGCAAGCAAGCGGGCAATGCAAATCTGCACTACAAAGAAGTATCATTTCCCACCGGCCAAAAGGGATATCCACAAAATGTGTAAAAACCAGAAAGGCAAGACAGGCCCTGGAGAACAGGGAGCCTTGTGATGCTGATGGGCGGGATGTAAATTGCCAACTGACTCTCTGGAGGAGTGCATTGTGTTCCCTAAAACAAGTAAACCACAGAGCTACAGAGCCAAGGGCACTTCCAGTCTAGGGAATATACCTTCGGGAAACTGAAAATCAATAAGACAGAGCCACCCCAAAATTTAGGGCTGCACTGCTTACAAGGACCTCAAATTGGGTACACCTTAAATATCCCAGGAAATATAAAAATGGTTCAAAACATTGTGATACTTACGTACGATGGAATATCCCTCAGCCATGAAATCAATGTCATAAGACCAGTAGCAGCAAAATGGGTGGATTCAGGTACGATGATTCTAAGTGAAATAAGTCACACAGAAAAAGAAACTTATCATAAGATATCACTTATGAAGATCCTGTAAACATGGCTACACTTGAACTGAGTTAGGAAAGAGAACAGTGTCTCACATTTAGAAAACACTCTTATGCCTGCTTAAGGGGGAAGGAGAGGTGGGGTGATGCATAAAACCAGAGTTTGATATAAGCACAGGTACCGTTCTAAAAACCAACTATGGAATAGACAAGACCTACACCTTCCTCAGTGAAAGGGACTCAAAACCCCATATTTCCCGCAGAGGAATATATCTGACTAGTAAGAATCTTAAAACCTATGTATTGATATGTCTCCATAAGGGAATCAAGTGTGTCTAGACTGGCATAAACATGGCAGCGAGAATCAGCTCAAACCCACTATAAAAAGGAATTTCAAAAACAAAACAAAAAAACTGGGAAATTCTTTACAATTCCTTCAGGGTCTCTGATGAAACCTGGAATGACCCTATCTACAACGACAGCTGGATGTGGCATAAGGCTGGACACTTGGGACTGAGAGGATTGGTGAGATTGGGTGAACAAATGCAGACCCTTTAAAGCAATAATGCATGGCACCCATTCCATGGGTCCCAACTCTCCAGGTTGAAGGGAATATTACTACAGATATAACATGTACGGGAAACCTAGAGAACGGACACACTGTGAATACGAATGGTTTCTAAAACTCAACGAATAGTCTCTCTCCTGGTGCTCCGATTTGACTTTCCATCTGCTTTACTATCAACCTCCCAACTTGGAGAGACAGCCCCTTTATCCTCCTGGTTCGCACAGGTTGCCAATTTGGCAGAGGATGAAAGGGAAGAGGGAGAACCAATGGGAGAGTAGCTGTTAGGCATTTGGACGGGCACATATCACTGTAATTTCCCGGCAGGAAGAAGAATTAATCAAAGTCTGAGCCCCCCACCGGGAACCAGTATAGGTCCTGAACCAAAATTTTGGACTTGCGGTCAGCTCACCAAAAACGAGTTGAAAAATGGAGCTCAGGGGCACAGCAATTCAGAAACTGCCCGAGTAATAAAGGACAACTATCGTCCAAAAATCTGTTGAGGAAAGGCAACGAGGCGGACTTGAAAGCGAGGCAGAATAGCAGGAAACAGATTTCAAGAAGTACGTTGGAATCGCCTTTAAAGCACAGGAAGAGGGGCACAACTTCGACAATGATGCACTTGGCCAAAAAGGGCATATGCATTTTCTCCTGAATATATTCAGGAGAAAACGCATACGCCCTTTTTGGCCAAGCAAGCAAGCGGGCAATGCAAATCTGCACTACAAAGAAGTATCACTTCCCACCGGTCAAAACGGACATCCACAAAATGTGTAAAACCAGAAAGGCAAGACAGGCCCTGGAGAACAGGGAGCCTTGTTATGCTGATGGGCGGGATGTAAATTGCCAACGGCCTCTCTGGAGGAGTACACTGTGTTCCCAAAAACAAGTAAAGAACAGAGCTACAGAGGCAAGGGCACTTCCAGTCTAGGGTATAAACCTTAGGAAAACTGAAGATCAATAAGACAGAGCCACCCCAAAATTTAGGGCTGCACTGCTTACAAGGACCTCAACTTGGGTACACCTTAAATATCCCAGGAAATATAAAAATGGTTCAAAAAATTGTGGTACTTACGTACGATGGAATATCCCTCAGCCATGAAATCAATGTCATAAGACCAGTAGCAGCAAAATGGGTGGATTCAGGTACGATGATTCTAAGTGAAATAAGTCACAGAGAAAAAGAAACTTATCATAAGATATCACATATGAAGATCCTGTAAACATGGCTACACTTGAACTGAGTTAGGAAAGAGAACAGTGTCTCACATTTAGAAAACACTCTTATGCCTGCTTAAGGGGGAAGGAGAGGTGGGGTGATGCATAAAACCAGAGTTTGATATAAGCACAGGTACCATTCCAAAAACCAACTATGGAATAGACAAGACCTACACCTTCCTCAGTGAAAGGGACTCAAAACCCCATATTTCCTGCAGTGGAATATATCTGACTAGTAAGAATCTTAAAACCTATGTATTGATATGTCTCCGTAAGGGAATCAAGTGTGTCTAGACTGGCATAAACATGGCAGCGAGAATCAGCTCAAACCCACTATAAAAAGGAATTTCAAAAACAAAACAAAAAAACTGGGAAATTCTTTACAATTCCTTCAGGGTCTCTGATGAAACCTGGAATGACCCTATCTACAACGACAGCTGGATGTGGCATAAGGCTGGACACTTGGGACTGAGAGGATTGGTGAAATTGGGTGAGCAAATGCAGACCCTTTAAAGCACAAATGCCTGGCACCCTTTCCGTTGGTCCCAACTCTCCAGGTTGAAGGGAATATTACTACAGCTATAACATGTGCGGGAAACCTAGAAAACGGACACACTGTGAATACGAAAGGTTTCTAAAACTCAACGAATAGTCCCTCTCCTGGTGCTCCGGTTTGACTTTCCATCTGCTTTACTATCAACTTCCGAACTTGCAGAGACAGCCCATTTAACCTCCTGGTTCACACAGGTTGCCAATTTGGCAGAGGATGAAAGGGAAGAGGGAGAACCAATGAGAGAGTAGCTGTTAGGCATTTGGACGGGCACATATCACTCTAATTTCCCGGCAGGAAGAAGAATTAACCAAAGTCTCAGCTACCCACTGGGAACCAGTATAGGTGCTGAATCAAAATTTTGTACTTGAGGTCAGCTCACCAAAAACGATTTGAAAAATGGAGCTCAGGGCCACAGCAATTCACAAACTGGCCGAGTAATAAAGGACAACTATCATCCAAAAATCTGTTGAGGGAAGGCAACGAGGCGGACTTGAAAGCGAGGCAGAATAGCAGGAAACAGATTTCAAGAGGTACGTTGGAATCACCTTTAAATCACAGGAAGAGGGGCACAACTTCGACAATGATGCACTTCGCCAAAAAGGGCATATGCGTTTTCTCCTGAATATATTCAAGAGAAAATGCATCCTCCCTTTTTGGCCAAGCAAGCAAGCGGGCAATGCAAATCTGCACTACAAAGAAGTATCACTTCCCACCAGTCAAAACGGACATCCACGAAATGTGTAAAAACCAGAAGGCAAGACAGGCCCTGGAGAACAGGGAGCCTTTTTATGCTGATGGGTGGGATGTAAATTGCCAACTGCCTCTCTGGAAGAGTGCATTGTGTTCCCTCAAACAAGTAAACAACAGAGCTACAGAGCCAAGGGCACTTCAAGTCTAGGGAATATACCTTGGGAAAACTGAAAATCAATAAGATAGAGCCACCCCAAAATTTAAGGCTGCACTGCTTACAAGGACCTCAACTTGGGTACACCTTAAATATCCCAGGAAATATAAAAATGGTTCAAAAAATTGTGGTACATACGTACGAAGGAATATCCCTCAGCCATGAAATCAATGTCATAAGACCAGTAGCAGCAAAATGGGTGGATTCATGTACGATGATTCTAAGTGAAATAAGTCACACAGGAAATGAAACTTATCATAAGATATCACTTATGAAGATCCTGTAAACATGGCTACACTTGAACTGAGTTAGGAAAGAGAACAGTGTCTCACATTTAGAAAACACTCTTATGCCTGCTTAAGGGGGAAGGAGAGGTGGGGTGATGCATAAAACCAGAGTTTGATATAAGCACAGGTACCGTTCCAAAAACCAACTATGGAATAGACAAGACCTACACCTTCCTCAGTGAAAGGGAATCAGAATCCCATATTTCCCGCAGAGGAATATATCTGACTAGTAAGAATCTTAAAACCTATGTATTGATATGTCTCCGTAAGGGAATCAAGAGTGTCTAGACTGGCATAAACATGGCAGCGAGAATCAGCTCAAACTCACTATAAAAAGGAATTTCAAAAACAAAACAAAAAAACTGGGAAATTCTTTACAATTCCTTCAGGGTCTCTGATGAAACCTGGAATGACCCTATCTACAATGACAGCTGGATGTGGCATAAGGCTGGACACTTGGGACTGAGAGGTTTGGTGAGATTGGGTGAGCAAATGCAGACCCTTTAAAGCACAAGTGCCTGGCACCCATTCAATGGGTCCCAAATCTCCAGGTTGAAGGGAATATTACTACAGGTATAACATGTACGGGAAACCTAGAGAACTTACACACTGTGAATACGAAAGGTTTCTAAAACTCAACGAATAGTCCCTCTCCTGGTGCTCCGGTTTGACTTTCCATCTGCTTTACTATCAACCTCCCAACTTGGAGAGACAGCCCCATTAACCTCCTGGTTCACACAGGTTGCCAATTTGGCAGAGGATGAAAGGGAAGAGGGAGAGCCAATGAGAGAGTAGCTGTTAGGCATTTGGACGGGCACATATCACTGAAATTTCCCGGAAGGAAGAAGAATTAACCAAAGTCTCAGCCACCCACTGGGAACCAGTATAGGTCCTGAAACAAAATTTTGGACTTGCGGTCAGCTCACCAAAAACGAGTTGAAAAATGGAGCTCAGGGGCACAGCAATTCACAAACTGGCCGAGTAATAAAGGACAAGTATCGTCCAAAAATCTGTTGAGGGAAGGCAACGAGGCGGACTTGAAAGCGAGGCAGAATAGCAGGAACCAGATTTCAAGAGGTACGTTGGAATCGCCTTTAAAGCACAGGAAGAGAGGCACAACTTCGACAATGATGCACTTGGCCAAATGGGGCGTATGCGTTTTCTCCTGAATATATTCAGGAGAAAACGCATATGACCTTTTTGGCCAAGCAAGCAAGCGGGAAATGCAAATCTGCACTACAAAGATGTATCACTTCCCACTGGTCAAAAGGGACATCCACAAAATGTGTAAAAACCAGAAAGGCAAGACAGGCCCTGGAGAACAGGGAGCCTAGTTATGCTGATGGGCGGGATGTAAATTGCCAACGGCCTCTCTGGAGGAGTACATTGTGTTCCCTAAAACAAGTAAAGAACAGAGCTACAGAGCCAAGGGCACTTCCAGTCTAGGGAATATATCTGGGGAAAACTGAAAATCAATAAGACAGAGCCACCCCAAAATTTAGGGCTGCACTGCTTACAAGGACCTCAACTTGGGTACACCTTAAATATCCCAGGAAATATAAAAATGGTTCAAAAAATTGTGGTACTTACGTACGAAGGAATATCCCTCAGCCATGAAATCAATGTCATAAGACCAGTAGCAGCAAAATGGGTGGATTCATGTACGATGATTCTAAGTGAAATAAGTCACACAGGAAATGAAACTTATCATAAGATATCACTTATGAAGATCCTGTAAACATGGCTACACTTGAACTGAGTTAGGAAAGAGAACAGTGTCTCACATTTAGAAAACACTCTTATGCCTGCTTAAGGGGGAAGGAGAGGTGGGGTGATGCATAAAACCAGAGTTTGATATAAGCACAGGTACCGTTCCAAAAACCAACTATGGAATAGGCAAGACCTACACCTTCCTCAGTGAAAGGGAATCAGAATCCCATATTTCCCGCAGAGGAATATATCTGACTAGTAAGAATCTTAAAACCTATGTATTGATATGTCTCCGTAAGGGAATCAAGAGTGTCTAGACTGGCATAAACATGGCAGCGAGAATCAGCTCAAACTCACTATAAAAAGGAATTTCAAAAACAAAACAAAAAAACTGGGAAATTCTTTACAATTCCTTCAGGGTCTCTGATGAAACCTGGAATGACCCTATCTACAATGACAGCTGGATGTGGCATAAGGCTGGACACTTGGGACTGAGAGGTTTGGTGAGATTGGGTGAGCAAATGCAGACCCTTTAAAGCACAAATGCCTGGCACCCATTCAATGGGTCCCAAATCTCCAGGTTGAAGGGAATATTACTACAGGTATAACATGTACGGGAAACCTAGAGAACTTACACACTGTGAATACGAAAGGTTTCTAAAACTCAACGAATAGTCCCTCTCCTGGTGCTCCGGTTTGACTTTCCATCTGCTTTACTATCAACCTCCCAACTTGGAGAGACAGCCCCATTAACCTCCTGGTTCACACAGGTTGCCAATTTGGCAGAGGATGAAAGGGAAGAGGGAGAGCCAATGAGAGAGTAGCTGTTAGGCATTTGGACGGGCACATATCACTGTAATTTCCCGGAAGGAAGAAGAATTAACCAAAGTCTCAGCCACCCACTGGGAACCAGTATAGGTCCTGAAACAAAATTTTGGACTTGCGGTCAGCTCACCAAAAACGAGTTGAAAAATGGAGCTCAGGGGCACAGCAATTCACAAACTGGCCGAGTAATAAAGGACAAGTATCGTCCAAAAATCTGTTGAGGGAAGGCAACGAGGCGGACTTGAAAGCGAGGCAGAATAGCAGGAACCAGATTTCAAGAGGTACGTTGGAATCGCCTTTAAAGCACAGGAAGAGAGGCACAACTTCGACAATGATGCACTTGGCCAAATGGGGCGTATGCGTTTTCTCCTGAATATATTCAGGAGAAAACGCATATGCCCTTTTTGGCCAAGCAAGCAAGCGGGAAATGCAAATCTGCACTACAAAGATGTATCACTTCCCACTGGTCAAAAGGGACATCCACAAAATGTGTAAAAACCAGAAAGGCAAGACAGGCCCTGGAGAACAGGGAGCCTAGTTATGCTGATGGGCGGGATGTAAATTGCCAACGGCCTCTCTGGAGGAGTACATTGTGTTCCCTAAAACAAGTAAAGAACAGAGCTACAGAGCCAAGGGCACTTCCAGTCTAGGGAATATATCTGGGGAAAACTGAAAATCAATAAGACAGAGCCACCCCAAAATTTAGGGCTGCACTGCTTACAAGGACCTCAACTTGGGTACACCTTAAATATCCCAGGAAATATAAAAATGGTTGAAAAAATTGTGGTACTTACGTACGATGGAATATCCCTCAGCCAAGAAATCAATGTCATAAGACCAGTAGCAGCAAAATGGGTGGATTCAGGTACGATGATTCTAAGTGAAATAAGTCACAGAGAAAAAGAAACTTATCATAAGATATCACTTATGAAGATCCTGTAAACATGGCTACACTTGAACAGAGTTAGGAAAGAGAACAGTGTCTCACATTTAGAAAACACTCTTATGCCTGCTTAAGGGGGAAGGAGAGGTGGGGTGATGCATAAAACCAGAGTTTGATATAAGCACAGGTACCGTTCCAAAAACCAACTATGGAATAGACAAGACCTACACCTTCCTCAGTGAAAGGGACTCAAAACCCCATATTTCCCGAAGAGGAATATATCTGACTAGTAAGAATCTTAAAACCTATGTATTGATATGTCTCCGTAAGGGAATCAAGAGTGTCTAGACTGGCATAAACATGGCAGCGAGAATCAGCTCAAACCCACTATAAAAGGAATTTGGAAAACAAAACAAAAAAACTGGTAAATTCTTTACTATTCCTTCAGGGTCTCTGATGAACCCTGGAATGACCCTATCTAAAATGACAGCTGGATGTGGCATAAGGCTGGACACTTGGGACTTAGAGGATTGGTGAGATTGGGTGAGCAAATGCAGACCCTTTAAAGCACAAATGCCTGGCACCCATTCCATGGGTCCCAACTCTCCAGGTTGAAGGGAATATTACTACAGCTATAACATGTACGGCAAACCTAGAGAATGGACACATTGTGAATACGAAAGGTTTCTACATCTCAACGAATAGTCCCTCTCCTGGTGCTCCGGTTTGATTTTCCATCTGCTTTACTATCAACCTCCCAACTTGGAGAGACAGCCCCTTTAACCTCCTGGTTCGCACAGGTTGCCAATTTGGCAGAGGATGAAAGGGAAGAGGGAGAACCAATGAGAGAGTAGCTGTTAGGCATTTGGACGGGCACATATCACTGTAATTTCCCGGCAGGAAGAAGAATTAACCAAAGTCTCAGCCACCCACCGGGAACCAGTATAGGTCCTGAACCAAAATTTTGGACTTGCGGTCAGCTCACCTAAAACGAGTTGAAAAATGGAGCTCAGGGGCACAGCAATTCACAAACTGGCCGAGTAATAAAGGACAACTATCGTCCAAAAATCTGTTGAGGGAAGGCAACGAGGCGGACTTGAAAGCGAGGCAGAATAGCAGGAAACAGATTTCAAGAGGTTCGTTGGAATCGCCTTTAAAGCACAGGAAGAGTGGCACAACTTCGACAATGATGCACTTGGCCAAAAAGGGCGTATGCGTTTTCTCCTGAATATATTCAGGAGATAACGCATACGCCCTTTTTGGCCAAGAAAGCAAGTGGGCAATGAAATCTGCACTACAAAGAAGTATCACTTCCCACCGGTCAAAAGGGACATCCACAAAATGTGTAAAAACCAGAAAGGCAAGACAGGCCCTGGAGAACATGGAGCCTTGTTATGCTGATGGGCGGGATGTAAATTGCCAACTGCCTCTCTGGAGGAGTGCATTGTGTTCCCTAACACAAGTAAAGAACAGAGCTACAGAGCCAAGGGCACTTCCAGTCTAGGGAATATACATTGGGAAAACAGAAAATCAAAAAGACACAGCCACCCCAAAATTTAGGGCTGCACTGCTTACAAGGACTTCAACTTGGGTACCCCTTAAATATCCCAGGAAATATAAAAATGGTTCAAAAAATTGTGGTACTTACGTACGATGGAATATCCCTCAGCCATGAAATCAATGTCATAAGACCAGTAGCAGCAAAATGGGTGGATTCAGGTACGATGATTCTAAGTGAAATAAGTCACACAGAAAAAGAAACTTATCATAAGATATCACTTATGAAGATCCTGTAAACATGGCTACACTTGAACTGAGTTAGGACAGAGAACAGTGTCTCACATTTAGAAAACACTCTTATGCCTGCTTAAGGGGGAAGGAGAGGTGGGGTGATGCATAAAACCAGAGTTTGATATAAGCACAGGTACCGTTCCAAAAACCAACTATGGAATAGACAAGACCTACACCTTCCTCAGTGAAAGGGACTCAAAACCCCATATTTCCCGGAGAGGAATATATCTGACTACTAAGAATCTTAAAACCTATGTATTGATATGTCTCCATAAGGGAATCAAGTGTGTCTAGACTGGCATAAACATGGCAGCGAAAATCAGCTCAAACCCACTATAAAAAGGAATTTCAAAAACAAAACAAAAAAACTGGGAAATTCTTTACAATTCCTTCAGGGTCTCTGATGAAACCTGGAATGACCCTATCTACAATGACAGCTGGATGTGGCATAAAGCTGGACACTTGGGACTGAGAGGATTGGTGAGATTGGGTGAACAAATGCAGACCCTTAAAGCAATAATGCATGGCACCCATTCCATGGGTCCCAACTCTCCAGGTTGAAGGGAATATTACTACAGATATAACATGTACGGGAAACCTAGAGAACGGACACACTGTGAATACGAATGGTTTCTAAAACTCAACGAATAGTCTCTCTCCTGGTGCTCTGGTTTGACTTTCCATCTGCTTTACTATCAACCTCCCAACTTGGAGAGACAGCCCCTTTAACCTCCTGGTTCGCACAGGTTGCCAATTTGGCAGAGGATGAAAGGGAAGAGGGAGAACCAATGGGAGAGTAGCTGATAGGCATTTGGACGGGCACATATCCCTGTAATTTCCCGGCAGGAAGAAGAATTAATCAAAGTCTGAGCCCCCCACCGGGAACCAGTATAGGTCCTGAACCAAAATTTTGGACTTGCGGTCAGCTCACCAAAAACGAGTTGAAAAATGGAGCTCAGGGGCACAGCAATTCAGAAACTGCCCGAGTAATAAAGGACAACTATCGTCCAAAAATCTGTTGAGGGAAGGCAACGAGGTGGACTTGAAAGCGAGGCAGAATAGCAGGAAACAGATTTCAAGAAGTACGTTGGAATCACCTTTAAAGCACAGGAAGAGGGGCACAACTTCGACAATGATGCACTTGGCCAAAAATGGCGTATGCATTTTCTCCTGAATATATTCAGGAGAAAACGCATACGCCCTTTTTGGCCAAGCAAGCAAGCGGGCAATGCAAATCTGCACTACAAAGAAGTATCACTTCCCACCGGTCAAAACGGACATCCACAAAATGTGTAAAACCAGAAAGGCAAGACAGGCCCTGGAGAACAGGGAGCCTTGTTATGCTGATGGGCGGGATGTAAATTGCCAACGGCCTCTCTGGAGGAGTACACTGTGTTCCCTAAAACAAGTAAAGAACAGAGCTACAGAGGCAAGGGCACTTCCAGTCTAGGGTATAAACCTTAGGAAAACTGAAGATCAATAAGACAGAGCCACCCCAAAATTTAGGGCTGCACTGCTTACAAGGACCTCAACTTGGGTACACCTTAAATATCAAAGGAAATATAAAAATGGTTCAAAAAATTGTGGTACTTACGTACGATGGAATATCCCTCAGCCATGAAATCAATGTCATAAGACCAGTAGCAGCAAAATGGGTGGATTCAGGTACGATGATTCTAAGTGAAATAAGTCACAGAGAAAAAGAAACTTATCATAAGATATCACATATAAAGATCCTGTAAACATGGCTACACTTGAACTGAGTTAGGAAAGAGAACAGTGTCTCACATTTAGAAAACACTCTTATGCCTGCTTAAGGGGGAAGGAGAGGTGGGGTGATGCATAAAACCAGAGTTTGATATAAGCACAGGTACCATTCCAAAAACCAACTATGGAATAGACAAGACCTACACCTTCCTCAGTGAAAGGGACTCAAAACCCCATATTTCCCGCAGAGGAATATATCTGACTAGTAAGAATCTTAAAACCTATGTATTGATATGTCTCCGTAAGGGAATCAAGTGTGTCTAGACTGGCATAAACATGGCAGCGAGAATCAGCTCAAACCCACTATAAAAAGGAATTTCAAAAACAAAACAAAAAAACTGGGAAATTCTTTAGAATTCCTTCAGGGTCTCTGATGAAACCTGGAATGACCCTATCTACAACAACAGCTGGATGTGGCATAAAGCTGGACACTTGGGACTGAGAGGATTGGTGAGATTGGGTGAACAAATGCAGACCCTTTAAAGCAATAATGCATGGCACCCATTCCATGGGTCCCAACTATCCAGGTTGAAGGGAATATTACTACAGTTATAACATGTGCGGGAAACCTAGAGAACGGACACACTGTGAATACGAAAGGTTTCTAAAACTCAACGAATAGTCCCTCTCCTGGTGCTCCGGTTTGACTTACCACCTGCTTTACTATCAACCTCCCAACTTGGAGAGACAGCCCCTTTAACCTCCTGGTTCGCACATGTTGCCAATTTGGCAGAGGATGAAAGGGAAGAGGGAGAACCAATGAGAGAGTAGCTGTTAGGCATTTGGACGGGCACATATCACTGTAATTTCCCAGCAGGAAGAAGAATTAACCAAAGTCTCAGCCCCACACCGGGAACCAGCATAGGTCCTGAACCAAAATTTTGGACTTGCGGTCAGCTCACCAAAAACGAGTTGATAAATGGAGCTCAGGGGCACAGCAATTCACAAACTGGCCAAGTAATAAAGGACAACTATCGTCCAAAAATCTGTTGAGGGAAGGCAACGAGGCAGACTTGAAAGCGAGGCAGAATAGCAGGAAACAGATTTCAAGAGGTACGTTGGAATCGCCGTTAAAGCACAGGAAGAGGGGCACAACTTCGACAATGATGCACTTGGCCAAAAAGGGTGTATGCGTTTTCTCCTGAATATATTCAGGAGAAAACGCATACGCCCTTTTTGGCCAAGCAAGCAAGCGGGCAATGCAAATCTGCACTACAAAGAAGTATCACTTCCCACCGGTCAAAAGGGACATCCACAAAATGTGTAAAAACCAGAAAGGCAAGACAGGCCCTGGAGAACAGGGAGCCTTGTTATGCTGATGGGCGGGATGTAAATTGCCAACGGCCTCTCTGGAGGAGTACATTGTGTTCCCTAAAACAAGTAAAGAACAGAGCTACAGAGCCAAGGGCACTTCCAGTCTAGGGAATAAACCTTGGGAAAACTGAAGATTAATAAGACAGAGCCACCCCAAAATTTAGGGCTGCACTGCTTACAAGGACCTCAACTTGCTTACACCTTAAATATCCCAGGAAATATAAAAATGGTTCAAAAAATTGTGGTACTTACGTACGATGGAATATCCCTCAGCCATGAAATCAATGTCATAAGACCAGTAGCAGCAAAATGAGTGGATTCAGGTTCGATGATTCTAAGTGAAATAAGTCACACAGAAAAAGGAACTTATCATAAGATATCACTTATGAAGATCCTGTAAACATGGCTACACTTGAACTGAGCTAGGAAAGAGAACATAGTCTCACATTTAGAAAACACTCTTATGCCTGCTTAAGTGGGAAGGAGAGGTGGGGTGATGCATAAAACAAGAGTTTGATATAAGCACAGGTACCGTTCCAAAAACCAACTATGGAATAGACAAGACCTACACCTTCCTCAGTGAAAGGGAATCAGAATCCCATATTTCCCGCAGAGGAATATATCTGACTAGTAAGAATCTTAAAACCTATGTATTGATATGTCTCCGTAAGGGAATCAAGTGTGTCTAGACTGGCATAAACATGGCAGCGAGAATCAGCTCAAACTCACTATAAAAAGGAATTTCAAAAACAAAACAAAAAAACTGGGAAATTCTTTACAATTCCTTCAGGGTCTCTGATGAAACCTGGAATGACCATATCTACAACGACAGCTGGATGTGGCATAAGGCTGGACACTTGGGACTGAGAGGATTGGTGAAATTGGGTGAGCAAATGCAGACCCTTTAAATCACAAATGCCTGGCACCCATTCCATGGGTCCCAACTCTCCAGGTTGAAGGGAATATTACTACAGGTATAACATGTACGGGAAACCTAGAGAACGGACACACTGTGAATACGAAAGGTTTCTAAAACTCAACGAATAGTCCCTCTCCTGGTGCTCCGGTTTGACTTTCCATCTGCTTTACTATCAACCTCCCAACTTGGAGAGACAGCCCCATTAACCTCCTGGTTCACACAGGTTGCCAATTTGGCAGAGGATGAAAGGGAAGAGGGAGAGCCAATGAGAGAGTAGCTGTTAGGCATTTGGACGGGCACATATCACTGTAATTTCCCGGAAGGAAAAGAATTAACCAAAGTCTCAGCCACCCACTGGGAACCAGTATAGGTCCTGAAACAAAATTTTGGACTTGCGGTCAGCTCACCAAAAACGAGTTGAAAAATGGAGCTCAGGGGCACAGCAATTCACAAACTGGCCGAGTAATAAAGGACAACTCACGTCCAAAAATCTGTTGAGGGAAGACAACGAGGCGGACTTGAAAGCGAAGCAGAATAGCAGGAAACAGATTTCAAGAGGTACGTTGGAATCGCCTTTCAAGCACAGGAAGGGGGGCACAACTTCGACAATGATGCACTTGGCCAAATGGGGTGTATGCGTTTTCTCCTGAATATATTCAGGAGAAAACGCATATGCCCTTTTTGGCCAAGCAAGCAAGCGGGAAATGCAAATCTGCACTACAAAGAAGTATCACTTCCCACCGGTCAAAAGGGACATCCACAAAATGTGTAAAAACCAGAAAGGCAAGACAGGCCCTGGAGAACAGGGAGCCTTGTTATGCTGATGGGCGGGATGTAAATTGACAACGGCCTCTCTGGAGGAGTGCATTGTGTTCCCTAAAACAAGTAAACAACAGAGCTACAGAGCCAAGGGCACTTCCAGTCTAGGGAATATACCTTGGGAAAACTGAAAATCAATAATACAGAGCCACCCCAAAATTTAGGGCTGCACTGCTTACAAGGACCTCAACTTGGGTACACCTTAAATATCCCAGGAAATATAAAAATGGTTCAAAAAATTGTGGTACTTACGTACGATGGAATATCCCTCAGCCATGAAATCAATGTCATAAGACCAGTAGCAGCAAAATGGGTGGATTCAGGTACGATGATTCTAAGTGAAATAAGTCACAGAGAAAAAGAAACTTATCATAAGATATCACATATGAAGATCCTGTAAACATGGCTACACTTGAACTGAGTTAGGAAAGAGAACAGTGTCTCACATTTAGAAAACACTCTTATGCCTGCTTAAGGGGGAAGGAGAGGTGGGGTGATGCATAAAACCAGAGTTTGATATAAGCACAGGTACCATTCCAAAAACCAACTATGGAATAGACAAGACCTACACCTTCCTCAGTGAAAGGGACTCAAAACCCCATATTTCCCGCAGAGGAATATATCTGACTAGTAAGAATCTTAAAACCTATGTATTGATATGTCTCCGTAAGGGAATCAAGTGTGTCTAGACTGGCATAAACATGGCAGCGAGAATCAGCTCAAACCCACTATAAAAAGGAATTTCAAAAACAAAACAAAAAAACTGGGAAATTCTTTAGAATTCCTTCAGGGTCTCTGATGAAACCTGGAATGACCCTATCTACAACAACAGCTGGATGTGGCATAAAGCTGGACACTTGGGACTGAGAGGATTGGTGAGATTGGGTGAACAAATGCAGACCCTTTAAAGCAATAATGCATGGCACCCATTCCATGGGTCCCAACTATCCAGGTTGAAGGGAATATTACTACAGTTATAACATGTGCGGGAAACCTAGAGAACGGACACACTGTGAATACGAAAGGTTTCTAAAACTCAACGAATAGTCCCTCTCCTGGTGCTCCGGTTTGACTTACCACCTGCTTTACTATCAACCTCCCAACTTGGAGAGACAGCCCCTTTAACCTCCTGGTTCGCACATGTTGCCAATTTGGCAGAGGATGAAAGGGAAGAGGGAGAACCAATGAGAGAGTAGCTGTTAGGCATTTGGACGGGCACATATCACTGTAATTTCCCAGCAGGAAGAAGAATTAACCAAAGTCTCAGCCCCACACCGGGAACCAGCATAGGTCCTGAACCAAAATTTTGGACTTGCGGTCAGCTCACCAAAAACGAGTTGATAAATGGAGCTCAGGGGCACAGCAATTCACAAACTGGCCAAGTAATAAAGGACAACTATCGTCCAAAAATCTGTTGAGGGAAGGCAACGAGGCAGACTTGAAAGCGAGGCAGAATAGCAGGAAACAGATTTCAAGAGGTACGTTGGAATCGCCGTTAAAGCACAGGAAGAGGGGCACAACTTCGACAATGATGCACTTGGCCAAAAAGGGTGTATGCGTTTTCTCCTGAATATATTCAGGAGAAAACGCATACGCCCTTTTTGGCCAAGCAAGCAAGCGGGCAATGCAAATCTGCACTACAAAGAAGTATCACTTCCCACCGGTCAAAAGGGACATCCACAAAATGTGTAAAAACCAGAAAGGCAAGACAGGCCCTGGAGAACAGGGAGCCTTGTTATGCTGATGGGCGGGATGTAAATTGCCAACGGCCTCTCTGGAGGAGTACATTGTGTTCCCTAAAACAAGTAAAGAACAGAGCTACAGAGCCAAGGGCACTTCCAGTCTAGGGAATAAACCTTGGGAAAACTGAAGATTAATAAGACAGAGCCACCCCAAAATTTAGGGCTGCACTGCTTACAAGGACCTCAACTTGCTTACACCTTAAATATCCCAGGAAATATAAAAATGGTTCAAAAAATTGTGGTACTTACGTACGATGGAATATCCCTCAGCCATGAAATCAATGTCATAAGACCAGTAGCAGCAAAATGAGTGGATTCAGGTTCGATGATTCTAAGTGAAATAAGTCACACAGAAAAAGGAACTTATCATAAGATATCACTTATGAAGATCCTGTAAACATGGCTACACTTGAACTGAGCTAGGAAAGAGAACATAGTCTCACATTTAGAAAACACTCTTATGCCTGCTTAAGTGGGAAGGAGAGGTGGGGTGATGCATAAAACAAGAGTTTGATATAAGCACAGGTACCGTTCCAAAAACCAACTATGGAATAGACAAGACCTACACCTTCCTCAGTGAAAGGGAATCAGAATCCCATATTTCCCGCAGAGGAATATATCTGACTAGTAAGAATCTTAAAACCTATGTATTGATATGTCTCCGTAAGGGAATCAAGTGTGTCTAGACTGGCATAAACATGGCAGCGAGAATCAGCTCAAACTCACTATAAAAAGGAATTTCAATAACAAAACAAAAAAACTGGGAAATTCTTTACAATTCCTTCAGGGTCTCTGATGAAACCTGGAATGACCATATCTACAACGACAGCTGGATGTGGCATAAGGCTGGACACTTGGGACTGAGAGGATTGGTGAAATTGGGTGAGCAAATGCAGACCCTTTAAATCACAAATGCCTGGCACCCATTCCATGGGTCCCAACTCTCCAGGTTGAAGGGAATATTACTTCAGGTATAACATGTACGGGAAACCTAGAGAACGGACACACTGTGAATACGAAAGGTTTCTAAAACTCAACGAATAGTCCCTCTCCTGGTGCTCCGGTTTGACTTTCCATCTGCTTTACTATCAACCTCCCAACTTGGAGAGACAGCCCCATTAACCTCCTGGTTCACACAGGTTGCCAATTTGGCAGAGGATGAAAGGGAAGAGGGAGAGCCAATGAGAGAGTAGCTGTTAGGCATTTGGACGGGCACATATCACTGTAATTTCCCGGAAGGAAAAGAATTAACCAAAGTCTCAGCCACCCACTGGGAACCAGTATAGGTCCTGAAACAAAATTTTGGACTTGCGGTCAGCTCACCAAAAACGAGTTGAAAAATGGAGCTCAGGGGCACAGCAATTCACAAACTGGCCGAGTAATAAAGGACAACTCACGTCCAAAAATCTGTTGAGGGAAGACAACGAGGCGGACTTGAAAGCGAAGCAGAATAGCAGGAAAAAGATTTCAAGAGGTACGTTGGAATCGCCTTTCAAGCACAGGAAGGGGGGCACAACTTCGACAATGATGCACTTGGCCAAATGGGGCGTATGCGTTTTCTCCTGAATATATTCAGGAGAAAACGCATATGCCCTTTTTGGCCAAGCAAGCAAGCGGGAAATGCAAATCTGCACTACAAAGAAGTATCACTTCCCACCGGTCAAAAGGGACATCCACAAAATGTGTAAAAACCAGAAAGGCAAGACAGGCCCTGGAGAACAGGGAGCCTTGTTATGCTGATGGGCGGGATGTAAATTGACAACGGCCTCTCTGGAGGAGTGCATTGTGTTCCCTAAAACAAGTAAACAACAGAGCTACAGAGCCAAGGGCACTTCCAGTCTAGGGAATATACCTTGGGAAAACTGAAAATCAATAATACAGAGCCACCCCAAAATTTAGGGCTGCACTGCTTACAAGGACCTCAACTTGGGTACACCTTAAATATCCCAGGAAATATAAAAATGGTTCAAAAAATTGTGGTACTTACGTACGATGGAATATCCCTCAGCCATGAAATCAATGTCATAAGACCAGTAGCAGCAAAATGGGTGGACACAGGTACGATGATTCTAAGTGAAATAAGTCACACAGAAAAAGAAACTTATCATAAGATATCACTTATGGAGATCCTGTAAACATGGCTACACTTGAACTGAGTTAGGAAAGAGAAGAGTGTCTCACATTTAGAAAACACTCTTATGCCTGCTTAAGGGGGAAGGGGAGGTGGGGTGATGCATAAAACCAGAGTTTGATATAAGCACATGTACCGTTCCAAAAACCAACTATGGAATAGACAAGACCTACACCTTCCTCAGTGAAAGGGACTCAAGACCCCATATTTCCCGCAGAGAAATATATCTGAGTAGTAATAATCTTAAAACCTATGTATTGATATGTCTCCGTAAGGGAATCCAGAGTGTCTAGACTGGCATAAGCATGGAAGCGAGAATCAGCTCAAACCCACTATAAAAAGGAATTTCAAAAACAAAACAAAAAAACTGGGAAATTCTTTAAAATTCCTTCAGGGTCTCTGATGAAACCTGGAATGACCCTATCTACAACGACAGCTGGATGTGGCATAAGGCTGGACACTTGGGACTGAGAGGATTGGTGAGATTGGGTGAGCAAATGCAGACCCTTTAAAGCAATAATGCATGGCACCCATTCCATGGGTCCCAACTCTCCAGGTGGAAGGGAATATTACTACATTTATAACATGTACGGGAAACCTATAGAACGGAAACACTGTGAATACGAAAGGTTTCAAAAACTCAACGAATAGTCCCTCTCCTGGTGCTCCGGTTTGACTTTCCATCTGCTTTACTATCAACCTCCCAACTTGGAGAGACATCCCCTTTAACCTCCTGGTTCGCACAGGTTGCCAATTTGGCAGAGGATGAAAGGGAAGAGGGAGAACCAATGAGAGAGTAGCTGTTAGGAATTTGGACGGGCACGTGTCACTGTAATTTCCCGGCAGGAAGAAGAATTAACCAAAATCTCAGCCACCCACCGGGAACCAGTATAGTTCCTGAACCAAAATTTTGGACTTGCGGTCAGCTGAACAAAAACGAGTTGAAAAATGGTGCTCAGGGGCACAGCAATTCACAAACTGGCCGAGTAATAAAGGACAACTATCGTCCAAAAATCTGTTGAGCGTAGGCAACGAGGCGGACTTGAAAGCGAGGCAGAATAGCAGGAAACAGATTTCAAGAGGTACGTTGGAATCGCCTTTAAAGCACAGGAAGAGGGGCACAACTTCGACAATGATGCACTTGGCCAAAAAGGGCATATGCGTTTTATCCTGAATATATTCAGGAGAAAACGCATATGCCCTTTTTGGCCAAGCAAGCAAGCGGGCAATGCAAATCTGCACTACAAAGAAGTATCACTTCCCACCGGTCAAAAGGGACATCCACAAAATGTGTAAAAACCAGAAAGGCAAGACAGGCCCTGGAGAACAGGGAGCCTTGTTATGCTGATGGGCGGGATGTAAATTGCCAACTGCCTCTCTGGAGGAGTGCATTGTGTTCCCTAAAACAAGTAAACAACAGAGCTACAGAGCCAAGGGCACTTCCAGTCTAGGGAATATACCTTGGGAAAACTGAAAATCAATAAGACAGAGCCACCCCAAAATTTAAGGCTGCACTGCTTACAAGGACCTCAACCTGGGTACACCTTAAATATCCCAGGAAATATAAAAATGGTTCAAAAAATTGTGGTACATATGTACGAAGGAATATCCCTCAGCCATGAAATCAATGTCATAAGACCAGTAGCAGCAAAATGGGTGTATTCATGTACGATGATTCTAAGTGAAATAAGTCACACAGGAAATGAGACTTATCATAAGATATCACTTATGAAGATCCTGTAAACATGGCTACACTTGAACTGAGTTAGGAAAGAGAACAGTGTCTCACATTTAGAAAACACTCTTATGCCTGCTTAAGTGGGAAGGAGAGGTGGGGTGATGCATAAAACCAGAGTTTGATATAAGCACAGGTACCGTTCCAAAAACCAACTATGGAATAGACAAGACCTACACCTTCCTCAGTGAAAGGGAATCAGAATCCCATATTTCCCGCAGAGGAATATATCTGACTAGTAAGAATCTTAAAACCTATGTATTGATATGTCTCCGTAAGGGAATCAAGAGTGTCTAGACTGGCATAAACATGGCAGCGAGAATCAGCTCAAACTCACTATAAAAAGGAATTTCAAAAACAAAACAAAAAAACTGGGAAATTCTTTACAATTCCTTCAGGGTCTCTGATGAAACCTGGAATGACCCTATCTACAATGACAGCTGGATGTGGTATAAGGCTGGACACTTGGGACTGAGAGGATTGGTGAGATTGGGTGAGCAAATCCAGACCCTTTAAAGCAATAATGCATGGCACACATTCCATGGGTCCCAACTCTCCAGGTTGAAGGGAATATTACTACAGCTATAACATGTACGGGAAAACTAGAGAACGGACACACTGTGAATACGAAAGGTTTCTAAAACTCAACGAATAGTCCCTCTCCTGGTGCTCCGGTTTGACTTTCCATCTGCTTTACTATCAACCTCCCAACTTGGAGAGACAGCCCCTTTAACCTCCTGGTTCGCACAGGTTGCCAATTTGGCAGAGGATGAAAGGGAAGAGGGAGAACCAATGAGAGAGTAGCTGTTAGGCATTTGGACGGGCACATATCACTGTAATTTCCCGGCCGGAAGAAGAATTAACCAAAGTCTCAGCCACCCACCGGGAACCAGTATAGGTCCTGAACCAAAATTTTGGACCTGCGGTCAGCTCACCAAAAACGAGTTGAAAAATGGAGCTCAGGGGCACAGCAATTCACAAACTGGCCGAGTAATAAAGGACAACTATCATCCAAAAATCTGTTGAGGGAAGGCAACGAGGAGGACTTGAAAGCGAGGCAGAATAGCAGGAAACAGATTTCAAGAGGTACGTTGGAATAGCCTTTAAAGCACAGGAAGTGGGGCACAACTTCGACAATGATGCACTTGGCCAAAAAGGGCGTATGCGTTTTCTCCTGAATATATTCAGGAGAAAACGCATACGGCCTTTTTGGCCAAGCAAGCAAGCGGGCAATGCAAATCTGCACTACAAAGAACTATCATTTCCCACCGGCCATAAGGGATATCCACAAAATGTGTAAAAACCAGAAAGGCAAGACAGGCCCTGGAGAACAGGGAGCCTTGTTATGCTGATGGGCGGGATGTAAATTGCCAACTGACTCTCTGGAGGAGTGCATTGTGTTCCCTAAAACAAGTAAACCACAGAGCTACAGAGCCAAGGGCACTTCCAGTCTAGGGAATATACCTTCGGGAAACTGAAAATCAATAAGACAGAGCCACCCCAAAATTTAGGGCTGCACTGCTTACAAGGACCTCAAATTGGGTACACCTTAAATATCCCAGGAAATATAAAAATGGTTCAAAAAATTGTGGTACTTACGTACGATGGAATATCCCTCAGCCATGAAATAAATGTCATAAGACCAGTAGCAGCAAAATGGGTGGATTCAGGTACGATGATTCTAAGTGAAATAAGTCACACAGAAAAAGAAACTTATCATAAGATATCACTTATGAAGATCCTGTAAACATGGATACACTTGAACTGAGTTAGGAAAGAGAACAGTGTCTCACATTTAGAAAACACTCTTATGCCTGCTTAAGGGGGAAGGAGAGGTGGGGTGATGCATAAAACCAGAGTTTGATATAAGCACAGGTACCGTTCCAAAAACCAACTATGGAATAGACAAGACCTACAACTTCCTCAGTGAAAGGGACTCAAAACCCCATATTTCCCGCAGAGGAATATATCTGACTAGTAAGAATCCTAAAACCTATGTATTGATATGTCTCCATAAGGGAATCAAGTGTGTCTAGACTGGCATAAACATGGCAGCGAGAATCAGCTCAAACCCACTATAAAAAGGAATTTCAAAAACAAAACAAAAAAACTGGGAAATTCTTTACAATTCCTTCAGGGTCTCTGATGAAACCTGGAATGACCCTATCTACAACGACAGCTGGATGTGGCATAAGGCTGGACACTTGGGACTGAGAGGATTGGTGAGATTGGGTGAAGAAATGCAGACCCTTTAAAGCAATAATGCATGGCACCCATTCCATGGGTCCCAACTCTCCAGGTTGAAGGGAATATTACTACAGTTATAACATGTACGGGAAACCTAGAGAACGGACACACTGTGAATACGAAAGGTTTCTAAAACTCAACGAATAGTCTCTCTCTTGGTGCTCCGGTTTGACTTTCCATCTGCTTTACTATCAACCTCCCAACTTGGAGAGACAGCCCCTTTAACCTCCTGGTTCGCACAGGTTGCCAATTTGGCAGAGGATGAAAGGGAAGAGGGAGAACCAATGGGAGAGTAGCTGATAGGCATTTGGACGGGCACATATCACTGTAATTTCCTGGCAGGAAGAAGAATTAATCAAAGTCTGAGCCCCCCACCGGGAACCAGTATAGGTCCTGAACCAAAATTTTGGACTTGCGGTCAGCTCACCAAAAACGAGTTGAAAAATGGAGCTCAGGGGCACAGCAATTCACAAACTGGCCAAGTAATAATGGACAACTATTGTCCAAAAATCTGTTGAGGGAAGGCAACGAGGCAGACTTGAAAGCGAGGCAGAATAGCAGGAAACAGATTTCAAGAGGTACGTTGGAATCACCTTTACAGCACAGGAAGAGAGGCAAAAATTCAACAATGATGCACTTGGCCAAAAAGGGCGTATGCGTTTTCTCCTGAATATATTCAGGAGAAAACGCATACGCCCTTTTTGGCCAAGCAAGCAAGCGGGCAATGCAAATCTGCACTACAAAGAAGTATCACTTCCCACCGGTCAAAAGGGACATCAACAAAATGTGTAAAAACCAGAAAGGCAAGACAGGCCCTGGAGAACAGGGAGCCTTGTTATGCTGATGGGCGGGATGTAAATTGCCAACTGCCTCTCTGGAGGAGTACATTGTGTTCCCTAGAACAAGTAAAGAACAGAGCTACAGAGCCAAGGGCACTTCCAGTCTAGGGAATAAACCTTGGGAAAACTGAAGATCAATAAGACAGAGCCACCCCAAAATTTAGGGCTGCACTGCTTACAAGGACCTCAACTTGGGTACACCTTAAATATCCCAGGAAATATAAAAATGGTTCAAAAAATTGTGGTACTTACGTACGATGGAATATCCCTCAGCCATGAAACCAATGTCATAAGACCAGTAGCAGCAAAATGAGTGGATTCAGGTTCGATGATTCTAAGTGAAATAAGTCACACAGAAAAAGGAACTTATCATAAGATATCACTTATGAAGATCCTGTAAACATGGCTACACTTGAACTGAGCTAGGAAAGAGAACATAGTCTCACATTTAGAAAACACTCTTATGCCTGCTTAAGTGGGAAGGAGAGGTGGGGTGATGCATAAAACAAGAGTTTGATATAAGCACAGGTACCGTTCCAAAAACCAACTATGGAATAGACAAGACCTACACCTTCCTCAGTGAAAGGGAATCAGAATCCCATATTTCCCGCAGAGGAATATATCTGACTAGTAAGAATCTTAAAACCTATGTATTGATATGTCTCCGTAAGGGAATCAAGTGTGTCTAGCCTGGCATAAACATGGCAGCGAGAATCAGCTCAAACTCACAATAAAAAGGAATTTCAAAAACAAATCAAAAAAACTAGGAAATTCTTTACAATTCCTTCAGGGTCTCTGATGAAACCTGGAATGACCCTATCTACAACGACAGCTGGATGTGGCATAAGGCTGGACACTTGGGACTGAGAGGATTGGTGAGATTGGGTGAGCAAATGCAGACCCTTTAAATCACAAATGCCTGGCACCCATTCCATGGGTCCCAACTCTCCAGGTTGAAGGGAATATTACTACAGGTATAACATGTACAGGAAACCTAGAGAACGGACACACTGTGAATACGAAAGGTTTCTAAAACTCAACGAATAGTCCCTCTCCTGGTGCTCCGGTTTGACTTTCCATCTGCTTTACTATCCACCTCCCAACTTGGAGAGACAGCCCCATTATCCTCCTGGTTCACACAGGTTGCCAATTTGGCAGAGGATGAAAGGGAAGAGGGAGAGCCAATGAGAGAGTAGCTGTTAGGCATTTGGACGGGCACATATCACTGTAATTTCCCGGAAAGAAGAAGAATTAACCAAAGTCTCAGCCACCCACTGGGAACCAGTATAGGTCCTGAAACAAAATTTTGGACTTGCGGTCAGCTCACCAAAAACGAGTTGAAAAATGGAGCTCAGGGGCACAGCAATTCAAAAACTGGCCGAGTAATAAAGGACAACTCACGTCCAAAAATCTGTTGAGGGAAGACAACGAGGCAGACTTGAAAGCGAGGCAGAATAGCAGGAAACAGATTTCAAGAGGTACGTTGGAATCGCCTTTCAATCACAGGAAGGGGGGCACAACTTCGACAATGATGCACTTGGCCAAATGGGGCATATGCGTTTTCTCCTGAATATATTCAGGAGAAAACGCATATGCCCTTTTTGGCCAAGCAAGCAAGCGGGAAAAGCAAATCTGCACTACAAAGATGTATCACTTCCCACTGGTCAAAAGGGACATCCACAAAATGTGTAAAAACCAGAAAGGCAAGACAGGCCCTGGAGAACAGGGAGCCTAGTTATGCTGATGGGCGGGATGTAAATTGCCAACGGCCTCTCTGGAGGAATACATTGTGTTCCCTAAAACAAGTAAAGAACAGAGCTACAGAGCCAAGGGCACTTCCAGTCTAGGGAATATATCTGGGGAAAACTGAAAATCAATAAGACAGAGCCACCCCAAAATTTAGGGCTGCACTGCTTACAAGGACCTCAACTTGGGTACACCTTAAATATCCGACGAAATATAAAAATGGTTCAAAAAATTGTGGTACTTACGTACGATGGAATATCCCTCAGCCATGAAATCAATGTCATAAGACCAGTAGCAGCAAAATGGGTGGATTCAGGTACGATGATTCTAAGTGAAATAAGTCACAGAGAAAAAGAAACTTATCATAAGATATCACTTATGAAGATCCTGTAAACATGGCTACACTTGAACTGAGTTAGGAAAGAGAACATGGTCTCACATTTAGAAAACACTCTTATGCCTGCTTAAGGGTGAAGGAGAGATGGGGTGAGGCATAAAACCAGAGTTTGATATAAGCACAGGTACCGTTCCAAAAACCAACTATGGAATAGACAAGACCTACACCTTCCTCAGTGAAAGGGACTCAAAACCCCATATTTCCCGCAGAGGAATATATCTGACTAGTAAGAATCTTAAAACCTATGTATTGATATGTCTCCGTAAGGGAATCAAGTGTGTCTAGACTGGCATAAACATGGCAGCGAGAATCAGCTCAAACCCACTATAAAAAGGAATTTCAAAAACAAAACAAAAAAACTGGGATATTCTTTAAAATTCCTTCAGGGTCTCTGAAGAAACCTGGAATGACCCTATCTACAACGACAGCTGGATGTGGCAGATGGCTGGACACTTGGGACTGAGAGGATTGGTGAAATTGGGTGAGCAAATGCAGACCCTTTAAAGCACAAATGCCTGGCACCCATTCCGTTGGTCCCAACTCTCCAGGTTGAAGGGAATATTTCTACAGCTATAACATGTGCGGGAAACCTAGAGAACGGACACACTGTGAATACGAAAGGTTTCTAAAACTCAACGAATAGTCCCTCTCCTGGTTCTCCGGTTTGACTTTCCATCTGCTTTACTATCAACCTCCCAACTTGGAGAGACAGCCCATTTAACCTCCTGGTTCACACAGGTTGCCAATTTGGCAGAGGATGAAAGGGAAGAGGGAGAACCAATGAGAGAGTAGCTGTTAGGCATTTGGACGGGCACATATCACTCTAATTTCCCGGCAGGAAGAAGAATTAACCAAAGTCTCAGCCACCCACTGGGAACCAGTATAGGTGCTGAATCAAAATTTTGGACTTGAGGTCAGCTCACCAAAAACGATTTGAAAAATGGAGCTCAGGGGCACAGCAATTCACAAACTGGCCGAGTAATAAAGGACAACTATCATCCAAAAATCTGTTGAGGGAAGGCAACGAGGCGGACTTGAAAGCGAGGCAGAATAGCAGGAAACAGATTTCAAGAGGTACGTTGGAATCGCATTTAAAGCACAGGAAGAGGGGCACAACTTCGACAATGATGCACTTCGCCAAAAAGGGCATATGCGTTTTCTCCTGAATATATTCAGGAGAAAATGCATACTCCCTTTTTGGCCAAGCAAGCAAGCGGGCAATGCAAATCTGCACTACAAAGAAGTATCACTTCCCACCGGTCAAAAGGGACATCCACGAAATGTGTAAAAACCAGAAAGGCAAGACAGGCCCTGGAGAACAGGGAGCCTTTTTATGCTGATGGGTGGGATGTAAATTGCCAACTGCCTCTCTGGAGGAGTGCATTGTGTTCCCTCAAACAAGTAAACAACAGAGCTACAGAGCCAAGGGCACTTCCAGTCTAGGGAATATACCTTGGGAAAACTGAAAATCAATAAGACAGAGCCACCCCAAAATTTAAGGCTGCACTGCTTACAAGGACCTCAACTTGGGTACACCTTAAATATCCCAGGAAATATAAAAATGGTTCAAAAAATTGTGGTACATACGTACGAAGGAATATCCCTCAGCCATGAAATCAATGTCATAAGACCAGTAGCAGCAAAATGGGTGGATTCATGTACGATGATTCTAAGTGAAATAAGTCACACAGGAAATGAAACTTATCATAAGATATCACTTATGAAGATCCTGTAAACATGGCTACACTTGAACTGAGTTAGGAAAGAGAACAGTGTCTCACATTTAGAAAACACTCTTATGCCTGCTTAAGTGGGAAGGAGAGGTGGGGTGATGCATAAAACCAGAGTTTGATATAAGCACAGGTACCGTTCCAAAAACCAACTATGGAATAGACAAGACCTACACCTTCCTCAGTGAAAGGGAATCAGAATCCCATATTTCCCGCAGAGGAATATATCTGACTAGTAAGAACCTTAAAACCTATGTATTGATATGTCTCCGTAAGGGAATCAAGAGTGTCTAGACTGGCATAAACATGGCAGCGAGAATCAGCTCAAACTCACTATAAAAAGGAATTTCAAAAACAAAACAAAAAAAACTGGGAAATTCTTTACAATTCCTTCAGGGTCTCTGATGAAACCTGGAATGACCCTATCTAAAACGACAGCTGGATGTGGCATAAGGCTGGACACTTGGGACTGAGAGGTTTGGTGAGACTGGGTGAGCAAATGCAGACCCTTTAAAGCACAAATGCCTGGCACCCATTCCATGGGTCCCAACTCTCCAGGTTGAAGGGAATATTACTACAGGTATAACATGTACGGGAAACCTAGAGAACTTACACACTGTGAATACGAAAGGTTTCTAAAACTCAACGAATAGTCCCTCTCCTGGTGCTCCGGTTTGACTTTCCATCTGCTTTACTATCAACCTCCCAACTTGGAGAGACAGCCCCATTAACCTCCTGGTTCACACAGGTTGCCAATTTGGCAGAGGATGAAAGGGAAGAGGGAGAGCCAATGAGAGAGTAGCTGTTAGGCATTTGGACGGGCACATATCACTGTAATTTCCCGGAAGGAAGAAGAATTAACCAAAGTCTCAGCCACCCACTGGGAACCAGTATAGGTCCTGAAACAAAATTTTGGACTTGCGGTCAGCTCACCAAAAACGAGTTGAAAAATGGAGCTCAGGGGCACAGCAATTCACAAACTGGCCGAGTAATAAAGGACAACTCACGTCCAAAAATCTGTTGAGGGAAGGCAACGAGGTGGACTTGAAAGCGAGGCAGAATAGCAGGAAACAGATTTCAAGAGGTACGTTGGAATCGCCTTTAAAGCACAGGAAGGGGGGCACAACTTCGACAATGATGCACTTGGCCAAATGGGGCATATGCGTTTTCTCCTGAATATATTCAGGAGAAAACGCATATGCCCTTTTTGGCCAAGCAAGCAAGCGGGAAATGCAAATCTGCACTACAAAGAAGTATCACTTCCCACTGGTCAAAAGGGACATCCACAAAATGTGTAAAAACCAGAAAGGCAAGACAGGCCCTGGAGAACAGGGAGCCTAGTTATGCTGATGGGCGGGATGTAAATTGCCAACGGCCTCTCTGGAGGAGTACATTGTGTTCCCTAAAACAAGTAAAGAACAGAGCTACAGAGCCAAGGGCACTTCCAGTCTAGGGAATATATCTGGGGAAAACTGAAAATCAATAAGACAGAGCCACCCCAAAATTTAGGGCTGCACTGCTTACAAGGACCTCAACTTGGGTACACCTTAAATATCCGACGAAATATAAAAATGGTTCAAAAAATTGTGGTACTTACGTACGATGGAATATCCCTCAGCCATGAAATCAATGTCATAAGACCAGTAGCAGCAAAATGGGTGGATTCAGGTACGATGATTCTAAGTGAAATAAGTCACAGAGAAAAAGAAACTTATCATAAGATATCACTTATGAAGGTCCTGTAAACATGGCTACACTTGAACTGAGTTAGGAAAGAGAACAGTGTCTCACATTTAGAAAACACTCTTATGCCTGCTTAAGGGTGAAGGAGAGATGGGGTGAGGCATAAAACCAGAGTTTGATATAAGCAGAGGTACCGTTCCGAAAACCAACTATGGAATAGACAAGACCTACACCTTCCTCAGTGAAAGGGACTCAAAACCCCATATTTCCCGCAGAGGAATATATCTGACTAGTAAGAATCTTAAAACCTATGTATTGATATGTCTCCGTAAGGGAATCAAGTGTGTCTAGACTGGCATAAACATGACAGCGAGAATCAGCTCAAACCCACTATAAAAAGGAATTTCAAAAACAAAACAAAAAATCTGGGAAATTCTTTACAATTCCTTCAGGGTCTCTGATGAAACCTGGAATGACCCTATCTACAACGACAGCTGGATGTGGCAGAAGGCTGGACACTTGGGACTGAGAGGATTGGTGAAATTGGGTGAGCAAATGCAGACCCTTTAAAGCACAAATGCCTGGCACCCTTTCCGTTGGTCCCAACTCTCCTGGTTGAAGGGAATATTACTACAGCTATAACATGTGCGGGAAACCTAGAGAACGGACACACTGTGAATACGAAAGGTTTCTAAAACTCAACGAATAGTCCCTCTCCTGGTGCTCTGGTTTGACTTTCCATCTGCTTAACTATCAACCTCCCAACTTGGAGAGACAGCCCATTTAACCTCCTGGTTCACACAGGTTGCCAATTTGGCAGAGGATGAAAGGGAAGAGGGAGAACCAATGAGAGAGTAGCTGTTAGGCATTTGGACGGGCACATATCACTCTAATTTCCCGGCAGGAAGAAGAATTAACCAAAGTCTCAGCCACCCACTGGGAACCAGTATAGGTGCTGAATCAAAATTTTGGACTTGAGGTCAGCTCACCAAAAACGAGTTGAAAAATGGAGCTCAGGGGCACAGCAATTCACAAACTGGCCGAGTAATAAAGGACAACTATCATCCAAAAATCTGTTGAGGGAAGGCAACGAGGCGGACTTGAAAGCGAGGCAGAATAGCAGGAACCAGATTTCAAGAGGTACGTTGGAATCGCCTTTAAAGCACAGGAAGAGGGGCACAACTTCGACAATGATGCACTTCGCCAAAAAGGGCATATGCGTTTTCTCCTGAATATATTCAGGAGAAAATGCATACTCCCTTTTTGGCCAAGCAAGCAAGCGGGCAATGCAAATCTGCACTACAAAGAAGTATCACTTCCCACCAGTCAAAACGGACATCCACGAAATGTGTAAAAACCAGAAGGCAAGACAGGCCCTGGAGAACAGGGATCCTTTTTATGCTGATGTGTGGGATGTAAATTGCCAACTGCCTCTCTGGAGGAGTGCATTGTGTTCCCTCAAACAAGTAAACAACAGAGCTACAGAGCCAAGGGCACTTCCAGTCTAGGGAATATACCTTGGGAAAACTGAAAATCAATAAGACAGAGCCACCCCAAAATTTAAGGCTGCACTGCTTACAAGGACCTCAACTTGGGTACACCTTAAATATCCCAGGAAATATAAAAATGGTTCAAAAAATTGTGGTACATACGTACGAAGGAATATCCCTCAGCCATGAAATCAATGTCATAAGACCAGTAGCAGCAAAATGGGTGGATTCATGTACGATGATTCTAAGTGAAATAAGTCACACAGGAAATGAAACTTATCATAAGATATCACTTATGAAGATCCTGTAAACATGGCTACACTTGAACTGAGTTAGGAAAGAGAACAGTGTCTCACATTTAGAAAACACCCTTATGCCTGCTTAAGTGGGAAGGAGAGGTGGGGTGATGCATAAAACCAGAGTTTGATATAAGCACAGGTACCGTTCCAAAAACCAACTATGGAATAGACAAGACCTACACCTTCCTCAGTGAAAGGGAATCAGAATCCCATATTTCCCGCAGAGGAATATATCTGACTAGTAAGAATCTTAAAACCTATGTATTGATATGTCTCCGTAAGGGAATCAAGAGTGTCTAGACTGGCATAAACATGGCAGCGAGAATCAGCTCAAACTCACTATAAAAAGGAATTTCAAAAACAAAACAAAAAAACTGGGAAATTCTTTACAATTCCTTCAGGGTCTCTGATGAAACCTGGAATGACCCTATCTACAATGACAGCTGGATGTGGCATAAGGCTGGACACTTGGGACTGAGAGGTTTGGTGAGATTGGGTGAGCAAATGCAGACCCTTTAAAGCACAAATGCCTGGCACCCATTCAATGGGTCCCAAATCTCCAGGTTGAAGGGAATATTACTACAGGTATAACATGTACGGGAAACCTAGAGAACTTACACACTGTGAATACGAAAGGTTTCTAAAACTCAACGAATAGTCCCTCTCCTGGTGCTCCGGTTTGATTTTCCATCTGCTTTACTATCAACCTCCCAACTTGGAGAGACAGCCCCATTAACCTCCTGGTTCACACAGGTTGCCAATTTGGCAGAGGATGAAAGGGAAGAGGGAGAGCCAATGAGAGAGTAGCTGTTAGGCATTTGGACGGGCACATATCACTGTAATTTCCCGGAAGGAAGAAGAATTAACCAAAGTCTCAGCCACCCACTGGGAACCAGTATAGGTCCTGAAACAAAATTTTGGACTTGCGGTCAGCTCACCAAAAACGAGTTGAAAAATGGAGCTCAGGGGCACAGCAATTCACAAACTGGCCGAGTAATAAAGGACAAGTATCGTCCAAAAATCTGTTGAGGGAAGGCAACGAGGCGGACTTGAAAGCGAGGCAGAATAGCAGGAACCAGATTTCAAGAGGTACGTTGGAATCGCCTTTAAAGCACAGGAAGAGAGGCACAACTTCGACAATGATGCACTTGGCCAAATGGGGCGTATGCGTTTTCTCCTGAATATATTCAGGAGAAAACGCATATGCCCTTTTTGGCCAAGCAAGCAAGCGGGAAATGCAAATCTGCACTACAAAGATGTATCACTTCCCACTGGTCAAAAGGGACATCCACAAAATGTGTAAAAACCAGAAAGGCAAGACAGGCCCTGGAGAACAGGGAGCCTAGTTATGCTGATGGGCGGGATGTAAATTGCCAACGGCCTCTCTGGAGGAGTACATTGTGTTCCCTAAAACAAGTAAAGAACAGAGTTACAGAGCCAAGGGCACTTCCAGTCTAGGGAATATATCTGGGGAAAACTGAAAATCAATAAGACAGAGCCACCCCAAAATTTAGGGCTGCACTGCTTACAAGGACCTCAACTTGGGTACACCTTAAATATCCCAGGAAATATAAAAATGGTTCAAAAAATTGTGGTACTTACGTACGATGGAATATCCCTCAGCCATGAAATCAATGTCATAAGACCAGTAGCAGCAAAATGGGTGGATTCAGGTACGATGATTCTAAGTGAAATAAGTCACAGAGAAAAAGAAACTTATCATAAGATATCACTTATGAAGATCCTGTAAACATGGCTACACTTGAACTGAGTTAGGAAAGAGAACAGTGTCTCACATTTAGAAAACACTCTTATGCCTGCTTAAGGGGGAAGGAGAGGTGGGGTGATGCATAAAACCAGAGTTTGATATAAGCACAGGTACCGTTCCAAAAACCAACTATGGAATAGACAAGACCTACACCTTCCTCAGTGAAAGGGACTCAAAACCCCATATTTCCCGAAGAGGAATATATCTGACTAGTAAGAATCTTAAAACCTATGTATTGATATGTCTCCGTAAGGGAATCAAGTGTGTCTAGACTGGCATAAACATGGCAGCGAGAATCAGCTCAAACCCACTATAAAAGGAATTTGGAAAGCAAAACAAAAAAACTGGTAAATTCTTTACTATTCCTTCAGGGCCTCTGATGAACCCTGGAATGACCCTATCTAAAATGACAGCTGGATGTGGCATAAGGCTGGACACTTGGGACTTAGAGGATTGGTGAGATTGGGTGAGCAAATGCAGACCCTTTAAAGCACAAATGCCTGGCACCCATTCCATGGGTCCCAACTCTCCAGGTTGAAGGGAATATTACTACAGATATAACATGTACGGCAAACCTAGAGAATGGACACATTGTGAATACGAAAGGTTTCTACATCTCAACGAATAGTCCCTCTCCTGGTGCTCCGGTTTGACTTTCCATCTGCTTTACTATCAACATCCCAACTTGGAGAGACAGCCCCTTTAACCTCCTGGTTCGCACAGGTTGCCAATTTGGCAGTGGATGAAAGGGAAGAGGGAGAACCAATGAGAGAGTAGCTGTTAGGCATTTGGACGGGCACATATCACTGTAATTTCCCGGCAGGAAGAAGAATTAACCAAAGTCTCAGCCCCCCACCGGGAACCAGTATAGGTCCTGAACCAAAATTTTGGACTTGCGGTCAGCTCACCTAAAATGAGTTGAAAAATGGAGCTCAGGGGCACAGCAATTCACAAACTGGCCGAGTAATAAAGGACACCTATCGTCCAAAAATCTGTTGAGGGAAGGCAACGAGGCAGACTTGAAAGCGAGGCAGAATAGCAGGAAACAGATTTCAAGAGGTACGTTGGAATTGCCTTTAAAGCACAGGAAGAGGGGCACAACTTCGACAATGATGCACTTGGCCAAAAAGGGCGTATGCGTTTTCTCCTGAATATATTCAGGAGAAAACGCATACGCCCTTTTTGGCCAAGCAAGCAAGCGGGCAATGCAAATCTGCACTACAAAGAAGTATCACTTCCCACCAGTCAAAAGGGACATCCACAAAATGTGTAAAAACCGGAAAGGCAAGACAGGCCCTGGAGAACAGGGAGCCTTGTTATGCTGATGGGCGGGATGTAAATTGCCAACTGCCTCCCTGGAGGAGTGCATTGTGTTCCCTAAAACAAGTAAACAACAGAGCTACAGAGCCAAGGGTACTTCCAGTCTACGGAATATACCTTGGGAAAACTGAAAATCAAAAAGACACAGCCAGCCCAAAATTTAGGGCTGCACTGCTTACAAGGACCTCAACTTGGGTACACCTTAAATATCCCAGGAAATATAAAAATGGTTCAAAAAATTGTGGTACTTACGTACGATGGAATATCCCTCAGCCATGAAATCAATGTCATAAGACCAGTAGCAGCAAAATGGGTGGATTCAGGTACGATGATTCTAAGTGAAATAAGTCACACAGAAAAAGAAACTTATCATAAGATATCACTTATGAAGATCCTGTAAACATGGCTACACTTGAACTGAGTTAGGACAGAGAACAGTGTCTCACATTTAGAAAACACTCTTATGCCTGCTTAAGGGGGAAGGAGAGGTGGGGTGATGCATAAAACCAGAGTTTGATATAAGCACAGGTACCATTCCAAAAACCAACTATGGAATAGACAAGACCTACACCTTCCTCAGTGAAAGGGACTCAAAACCCCATATTTCCCGCAGAGGAATATATTTGACTACTAAGAATCTTAAAACCTATGTATTGATATGTCTCCGTAAGGGAATCAAGTGTGTCTAGACTGGCATAAACATGGCAGCGAGAATCAGCTCAAACCCACTATAAAAAGGAATTTCAAAAAGAAAACAAAAAAACTGGGAAATTCTTTACAATTCCTTCAGGGTCTCTGATGAAACCTGGAATGACCCTATCTAAAACGACAGCTGGATGTGGCATAAGGCTGGACACTTGGGACTGAGAGGATTGGTGAGATTGGGTGAACAAATGCAGACCCTTTAAAGCAATAATGCATGGCACCCATTCCATGGGTCCCAACTCTCCAGGTTGAAGGGAATATTACTACAGTTATAACATGTACGGGAAACCTAGAGAACGGACACACTGTGAATACGAAAGGTTTCTAAAACTCAACGAATAGTCTCTCTCCTGGTGCTCCGGTTTGACTTTCCATCTGCTTTACTATCAACCTCCCAACTTGGAGAGACAGCCCCTTTAACCTCCTGGTTCGCACAGGTTGCCAATTTGGCAGAGGATGAAAGGGAAGAGGGAGAACCAATGAGAGAGTAGCTGATAGGCATTTGGACGGGCACATATCACTGTAATTTCCCGGCAGGAAGAAGAATTAATCAAAGTCTGAGCCCACCACCGGGAACCAGTATAGGTCCTGAACCAAAATTTTGGACTTGCGGTCAGCTCACCAAAAACGAGTTGAAAAATGGAGCTCAGGGTCACAGCAATTCACAAACTGGCCGAGTAATAAAGGACAACTATCGTCCAAAAATCTGTTCAGGGAAGGCAACGAGGCGGACTTGAAAGCGAGGCAGAATAGCAGGAATCAGATTTCAAGAAGTACGTTCGAATCGCCTTTAAAGCACAGGAAGAGGGGCACAACTTCGACAATGATGCACTTGGCCAAAAAGGGCGTATGCGTTTCCCCCTGAATATATTCAGGAGAAAACTCATACGCCCTTTTTGGCCAAGCAAGCAAGCGGGCAATGCAAATCTGCACTACAAAGAAGTATCACTTCCCACCGGTCAAAAGGGACATCCACAAAATGTGTAAAACCAGAAAGGCAAGACAGGCCCTGGAGAACAGGGAGCCTTGTTATGGTGATGGGCGGGATGCAAATTGCCAACTGCCTCTCTGGAGGAGTACACTGTGTTCCCTAAAACAAGTAAAGAACAGAGTTACAGAGCCAAGGGCACTTCCAGTCTAGGGAATAATCCTTAGGAAAACTGAAGATCAATAAGACAGAGCCACCCCAAAATTTAGGGCTGCACTGCTTACAAGGACCTCAACTTGGGTACACCTTAAATATCCCAGGAAATATAAAAATGGTTCAAAAAATTGTGGTACTTACGTACGATGGAATATCCCTCAGCCATGAAATCAATGTCATAAGGCCAGTAGCAGCAAAATGGGTGGATTCAGGTACGATGATTCTAAGTGAAATAAGTCACAGAGAAAAAGAAACTTATCATAAGATATCACTTATGAAGATCCTGTAAACATGGCTACACTTGAACTGAGTTAGGAAAGAGAACAGTGTCTCACATTTAGAAAACACTCTTATGCCTGTTTAAGGGGGAAGGAGAGGTGGGGTGATGCATAAAACCAGAGTTTGATATAAGCACAGGTACCATTCCAAAAACCAACTATGGAATAGACAAGACCTACACCTTCCTCAGTGAAAGGGACTCAAAACCCCATATTTCCCGCAGAGGAATATATCTGACTAGTAAGAATCTTAAAACCTATGTATTGATATGTCTCCGTAAGGGAATCAAGTGTGTCTAGACTGGCATAAACATGGCAGCGAGAATCAGCTCAAACCCACTATAAAAAGGAATTTCAAAAACAAAACAAAGGGCCTCCCTGGTGGCGCAGTGGTTGAGAGTCCGCCTGCTGATGCAGGGGATACGGGTTCGTGCCCCGGTCTGGGAGGATCCCATATGCCGCGGAGCGGCTGGGCCCGTGAGCCATGGCCGCTGAGCCTGCGCATCCAGAGCCTGTGCTCCGCAACGGGAGAGGCCACAACAGTGAGAGGCCTGCGTACCGCAAAAAAAAAAAAAAAAAAAAAAAAAAAAAAAAAAAAAAAAAAAAAAAAAAAAAAAAAAAAACAAAAAAACTGGGAAATTCTTTACAATTCCTTCAGGGTCTCTGATGAAACCTGGAATGACCCTATCTACAACGACAGCTGGATGTGGCATAAGGCTGGACACTTGGGACTGAGAGGATTGGTGAGATTGGGTGAGCAAATGCAGACCCTTTAAAGCACAAATTCCTGGCAAACATTCCACGGGTCCCATCTCTCCATGTTGAAGGGAATATTACTACAGCTATAACATGTACGGGAAACCTAGAGGACGGACACACTGTGAATACGAAAGGTTTCTAAAACTCAACGAATAGTCCCTCTCCTGGTGCTGTGGTTTGACTTTCCATCTGCTTTACTATCAACCTCCCAACTTGGAGAGACAGCCCCTTTAACCTCCTCGTTTGCACAGGTTGCCAATTTGGCAGAGGATGAAAGGGAAGAGGGAGAACCAATGAGAGAGTAGCTGTTAGGCATTTGGACGGGCATATATCAGTGTAATTTCCCAGCAAGAAGAAGAATTAACCAAAGTCTCAGCCACCCACCGGGAACCAGTATAGGTCCTAAACCAAAATTTTGGACTTGCGGTCAGCTCACCAAAAACGAGTTGAAAAATGGAGCTCAGGGTCACAGCAATTCACAAACTGGCCGAGTAATAAAGGACAACTATCGTCCAAAAATCTGTTGAGGGAAGGCAACGAGGCGGACTTGAAAGCAAGCAGAATAGCAGGAAACAGATTTCAAGAGGTACGTTGGAATCGCCTTTAAAGCACAGGAAAAGGGGCACAACTTCGACAATGATGCACTTGGCCAAAATGGGCGTATGCGTTTTCTCCTGAATATATTCAGGAGAAAACGCATACGCCCTTTTTGGCCAAGCAAGCAAGCGGGCAATGCGAATCTGCACTACAAAGAAGTATAACTTCCCACCGGTCAAAAGGGACATCCACAAAATGTGTAAAAACCAGAAAGGCAAGACAGGCCCTGGAGAACAGGGAGCCTTGTTATGCTGATGGGAGGGATGTAAATTGCCAACTGCCTCTCTGGAGGAGTGCAATGTGTTCCCTAAAACAAGTAAAGAACAGAGCATCATAGACAAGGGCACTTCCAGTCTAGGGAATATTCCTTGGGAAAACTGAAAATCAATAAGACAGAGCCACCCGAAAATTTAGGTCTGCACTGCTTACAAGGACCTCAACTTGTGTACGCCTTAAATATCCCGGGTAATATAAAAATGGTTCAAAGAATTGTGGTACTTACGTACGATGGAATATCCCTCAGCCATGAAATCAATGTCATAAGACCAGTAGCAGCAAAATGGGTGGATTCAGGTACGATGATTCTAAGTGAAATAAGTCACAGAGAAAAAGAAACTTATCATAAGATATCACTTATGAAGATCCTGTAAACATGGCTACACTTGAACTGAGTTAGGAAAGAGAACAGTGTCTCACATTTAGAAAACACTCTTATGCCTGCTTAAGGGGGAAGGAGAGGTGGGGTGATGCATAAAACCAGAGTTTGATATAAGCACAGGTACCGTTCCAAAAACCAACTATGGAATAGACAAGACCTACACCTTCCTCAGTGAAAGGGACTCAAAACCCCATATTTCCCGCAGAGGAATATATCTGACTAGTAAGAATCTTAAAACCTATGTATTGATATGTCTCCATAAGGGAATCAAGTGTGTCTAGACTGGCATAAACATGGCAGCGAGAATCAGCTCAAACCCACTATAAAAAGGAATTTCAAAAACAAAACAAAAAACTGGGAAATTCTTTACAATTCCTTCAGGGTCTCTGATGAAACCTGGAATGACCCTATCTACAACGACAGCTTGATGTGGCATAAGGCTGGACACTTGGGACTGAGAGGATTGGTGAGATTGGGTGAGCAAATGCAGACCCTTTAAAGCAATAATGCATGGCACCCATTCCATGGGTCCCAACCCTCCAGGTTGAAGGGAATATTACTACAGTTATAACATGTACGGGAAACCTATAGAACGGAAACACTGTGAATACGAAAGGTTTCTAAAACTCAACGAATAGTCCCTCTCCTGGTGCTCCGGTTTGACTTTCCATCTGCTTTACTATCAACCTCCCAACTTGGAGAGACAGCCCCTTTAACCTCCTGGTTCGCACAGGTTGCCAATTTGGCAGAGGATGAAAGGGAAGAGGGAGAACCAATGAGAGAGTAGCTGTTAGGAATTTGGACGGGCACATGTCACTGTAATTTCCCGGCAGGAAGAATAATTAACCAAAATCTCAGCCACCCACCGGGAACCAGTATAGGTCCTGAACCAAAATTTTTGACTTGCGGTCAGCTCAACAAAAACGAGTTGAAAAATGGTGCTCAGGGGCACAGCAATTCACAAACTGGCCGAGATATAAAGGACAACTATCGTCCAAAAATCTGTTGAGCATAGGCAACGAGGCAGACTTGAAAGCGAGGCAGAATAGCAGGAAACAGATTTCAAGTTGTACGTTGGAATCGCCTTTAAAGCACAGGAAGAGGGGCACCACTTCGAAAATGATGCCCTTGGCCAAATGGGGCGTATGCGTTTTCTCCTGAATATATTCAGGAGAAAACGCATACGCCCTTTTTGGCCAAGCAAGGAAGCGGGAAATGCAAATCTGCACTACAAAGAAGTATCACTTCCCACCGGTCAAAAGGGACATCCACAAAATGTGTAAAAACCAGAAAGGCAAGACAGGCCCTGGAGAACAGGGAGACTAGTTATGCTGATGGGTGGGATGTAAATTGCCAACTGCCTCTCTGGAGGAGTACATTGTGTTCCCTAAAACAAGTAAAGAACAGAGCTACAGAGCCAAGGGCACTTCCAGTCTAGGGAATATACCTGGGGAAAACTGAAAATCAATAAGACAGAGCTACCCCAAAATTTAGGGCTGCACTGCTTACAAGGACCTCAACTTGGGTACACCTTAAATATCCCAGGAAATATAAAAATGGTTCAAAAAATTGTGGTACTTATGAACGATGGAATTTTCCTCAGCCATGAAATCAATGTCATAAGACCAGTAGCAGCAAAATGGGTGGATTCAGGTACGATGATTCTAAGTGAAATAAGTCACACAGAAAAAGAAACTTATCATAAGATATCACTTATGAAGATCCTGTAAACATGGCTACACTTGAACTGAGTTAGGAAAGAGAACAGTGTCTCACATTTAGAAAACACCCTTATGCCTGCTTAAGGGAGAAGGAGAGGTGGGGTGATGCATAAAACCAGAGTTTGATATAAGCACAGGTACCGTTCCAAAAACCAACTATGGAATAGACAAGACCTACACCTTCCTCAGTGAAAGGGACTCAGAACCCCATATTTCCCGCAGAGGAATATATCTGACTAGTAAGAATCTTAAAACCTATGTATTGATATGTCTCCGTAAGGGAATCAAGTGTGTCTAGACTGGCATAAACATGGCAGCGAGAATCAGCTCAAACCCACTATAAAAAGGAATTTCAAAAACAAAACAAAAAAACTGGGAAATTCTTTACAATTCCTTCAGGGTCTCTGATGAAACCTGGAATGACCCTATCTACAACGACAGCTGGATGTGGCAGAAGGCTGGACACTTGGGACAGAGAGATTTGGTGAGATTGGGTGAGCAAATGCAGACCCTTTAAAGCACAAATGCCTGGCACCCATTCCGTTGGTCCCAACTCTCCAGGTTGAAGGGAATATTACTACAGGTATAACATGTACGGGAAACCTAGAGAACGGACACACTGTGAATACGAAAGGTTTCTAAAACTCAACGAATAGTCCCTCTCCTGGTGCTCCGGTTTGACTTTCCATCTGCTTTACTATCAACCTCCCAAATTGGGGAGACAGCCCCTTTAACCTCCTGGTTCACACAGGTTGCCAATTTGGCAGAGGATGAAAGGAAAGAGGGAGAACCAATGAGAGAGTAGCTGTTAGGCATTTGGACGGGCACATATCACTCTAATTTCCCGGCAGGGAGAAGAATTAACCAAAGTCTCAGCCACCCACTGGGAAACAGTATAGTTGCTGAATCAAAATTTTGGACTTGCGGTCAGCTCACCAAAAACGAGTTGAAAAATGGAGCTCAGGGGCACAGCATTTCACAAACTGGCCGAGTAATAAAGGACAACTATCGTCCAAAAATCTGTTGAGGGAAGGCAACCAGGCGGACTTGAAAGCGAGGCAGAATAGCAGGAAACAGATTTCAAGAGGTACGTTGGAATCGCCTTTAAAGCACAGGAAGAGGGGCACAACTTCGACAATGATGCACTTGGCCAAACAGGGTGTGTGCGTTTTCTCCTGAATATATTCAGGAGAAAACGCATACTCCCTTTTTGGCCAAGCAAGCAAGCGGTCAATGCAAATCTGCATTACAAAGAAGTATCACTTCCCACCAGTCAAAACGGACATCCACACAATGTATAAAAACCAGAAAGGCAAGACAGGCCCTGGAGAACAGGGAGCCTTGTTATGCTGATGGGCGGGATGTAAATTGCCAACTGCCTCTCTGGAGGAGTGCATTGTGTTCCCTAAAACAAGTAAACAACAGAGCTACAGAGCCAAGGGCACTTCCAGTCTAGATAATATACCTTGGGAAAACTGAAAATCAATAAGACAGAGCCACCCCAAAATTTAGGGCTGCACTGCTTACAAGGACCTCAACTTGGGTACACCTTAAATATCCCAGGAAATATAAAAATGGTTCAAAAAATTGTGGTACTTACGTACGATGGAATATCCCTCAGCCATGAAATCAATGTCATAAGACCAGTAGCAGCAAAATGGGTGGATTCAGGTACGATGATTCTAAGTGAAATAAGTCACATAGAAAAGAAACTTATCATAAGATATCACTTATGAAGATCCTGTAAACATGGCTACACTTGAACTGAGTTAGGAAAGAGAACAGTGTCTCACATTTAGAAAACACTCTTATGCCTGCTTAAGGGGGAAGGAGAGGTGGGGTGATGCATAAAACCAGAGTTTGATATAAGCACAGGTACCGTTCCAAAAACCAACTATGGAATAGACAAGACCTACACCTTCCTCAGTGAAAGTGTCTCAAAACCCCATATTTCCCACAGAGGAATATATCTGACTAGTAAGAATCTTAAAACCTATGTATTGATATGTCTCCGTAAGGGAATCAAGTGTGTCTAGACTGGCATAAACATGGCAGCGAGAATCAGCTCAAACCCACTATAAAAAGAATTTCAAAAACAAAACAAAAAAAACAGGGAAATTCTTTACAATTCCTTCCGGGTACCTTATGAAACCTGGAATGACCCTATCTACAACGACAGCTGGATGTGGCATAAGGAGGGACACTTGGGACTGAGACGATTGGTGAGATTGGGTGAGCAAATGCAGACCCTTTAAATCACAAATGCCTGGCACCCATTCCGTGGGTCCCAACTCTCCAGGTTGAAGGGAATATTACTACAGCTATAACATGTACGGGAAACCTAGAGAACGGACACACTGTGAATACGAAAGGTTTCTAAAACTCAACGAATAGTCCCTCCCCTGGTGCTCCGTTTTGACTTTCCATCTGCTTTACTATCAATCTCCCAACTTGGAGAGACAGCCCCTTTAAGCTCCTGGTTCGCACAGGTTGCCAATTTGGCAGAGGATGAAAGGGAAGAGGGAGAAACAATGAGAGAATAGCTGTTAGGCATTTGGTCGGGCAAATATCACTCTAACTTCCGGCAGGAAGAAGAATTAATCAAAGTCTCAGCCCGCAACCGGGAACCAGCATAGGTCCTGAACCAAAATTTTGGACTTGCGGTCAGCTCACCAAAAACGAGTTGAAAAATGGAGCTCAGGGGCACAGCAATTCAGAAACTGGACAAGTAATAAAGGACAACTATCGTCCAAAAATCTGTTGCGGGAAGGCAACGAGGCGGACTTGAAAGCGAGGCAGAATATCAGGAAACGGATTTCAAGAGGTATGTTGGAATCGCCTTTAAAGCACAGGAAGAGGGGCACAACTTCGACAATGATGCACTTGGCCAAATGGGGCGTATGCGTTTTCTCCTGAATATATTCAGGAGAAAACGCATATGCCCTTTTTGGCCAAGCAAGCAAGCGGGAAATGCAAATCTGCACTACAAAGAAGTATCACTTCCCACTGGTCAAAAGGGACATCCACAAAATGTGTAAAAACCAGAAAGGCAAGACAGGCCCTGGAGAACAGGGAGCCTAGTTATGCTGATGGGCGGGATGTAAATTGCCAACTGCCTCTCTGGAGCAGTACATTGTGTTCCCTAAAAGAAGTAAAGAACAGAGCTACAGAGCCAAGGGCACTTCCAATCTAGGTAATATACCTGGGGAAAACTGAAAATCAATAAGACAGAGCCACCCCAAAATTTAGGGCTGCACTGCTTACAAGGACCTCAACTTGGGTACACCTTAAATATCCCAGGAAATATAAAAATGGTTCAAAAAATTGTGGTACTTATGTACGATGGAATATCCCTCAGCTATGAAATCAATGTCATAAGACCAGTAGCAGCAAAATGGGTGGATTCAGGTACGATGATTCTAAGTGAAATAAGTCACACAGAAAAATAAACTTATCATAAGATATCAGTTATGAAGATCCTGTAAACATGGCTACACTTGAACTGAGTTAGGAAAGAGAACAGTGTCTCACATTTAGAAAACACTCTTATGCCTGCTTAAGGGGGAAGGAGAGGTGGGGTGATGCATAAAACCAGAGTGTCATATAAGCACCGGTACCATTCCAAAAACCAAATATGGAATAGACAAGACCTACACCTTCCTCAGTGAAAGGGACTCAAAACCCCATATTTCCCACAGAGGAATATATCTGACTAGTAAGAATCTTAAAACCTATGTATTGATATGTCTCCATAAGGGAATCAAGTGTGTCTAGACTGGCATAAACATGGAAGCGAGAATCAACTCAAACCCACTATAAAAAGGAATTTCAAAAACAAAACAAAAAAACTGGGAAATTCTTTAAAATTCCTTACGGGTCCCTGATGAAACCTGGAATGACCCTATCTACAATGACAGCTGGATGTGGCATAAGGAGGGACACTTGGGACTGAGACGATTGGTGAGATTCGGTGAGCAAATGCAGACCCTTTAAAGCAATAATGCATGGCACCCATTCCATGGGTCCCAACTCTCCAGGTTGAAAGGAATATTACTACAGCTATAACATGTACGGGAAACCTAGAGAACGGAAACACTGTGAATATGAAAGGTTTCTAAAACTCAACGAATAGTCCCTCTCCTCGTGCTCCGGTTTGACTTTCCATCTGCTTTATATTCAATCTCCCAACTTGGAGAGACAGCCCCTTTAAGCTCCTGGTTCGCACAGGTTGCCAATTTGGCAGAGGATGAAAGGGAAGAGGGAGAACCAATGAGAGAGTAGCTGTTAGGCATTTGGACGGGCACATATCACTCTAACTTCCCAGGCCAGCTGCTGTTGAACTTATCCCAACCTTCCCAGGTAAAACACCTGAATATGTACAAGGGCTTGAAAGCCTAGAGCAAGGGCCGTGGAGGCACACCAGCGACAGCACGCAGGCCAACTTGGTGCCTGCAGGCCATCCAGGAAGGTCCTGGCTCTGGGCGCTCTTCTGGAAGCTTTCCATTGCCCTGCCTGAGATACCCCTCCTGTCCCGGCCCCCACTGCTTTTTTCCTTCCTCACCTCTGCCCAGAGAGAAATTCCAGCGGAAGGAATGGGTGACACATCCTCTTCGTTACAGGTGGCAGCCTTGCAACTCCTGCAGAAAGTCCAGCAGAGACCCACTCACACCGGGCCACCCACAAAGCTGTGGCCCCTCACTCCCTCCCACCAGCACAGCCCCGAGACTGCTGACGGGGCAGAGAATATGGATTCAGGCACAGCTTCAGGGGCTATTGCTGCCTGCAGCGCCGTTTATATTGACCTCAACCCAGGCACACCATGGGAGGGCCGGCTGGCAGGGTCAGGCTACGCTGGCCAGCTAATCCTCAGCCCTCAGGGAATCACATTGTTGAAAATGGACCTCGCTAAGGCAGAATAGTAACCAAGGAATAAAAGGACAGAGTGCCATTTGCAGGACCGTAGGTGTGTCAAGAGGTAATCACGTGACTTGTAGTAAGTCAGAAAGTAAAATTCACATATCATATCATATCTCTTATAGGTGTGACCGAAAAATGGATATGAGGGCAGATATTTCCACGCAGAAGGGCAATCACAGATTCATTCAACAAACTTATGGTTCACCAATGGAAAGGTGTGAGGATTGGTTTCATTATGATATTGGGGTTAACAGACATATACAAACACAGGTGACATATATAATCACCAAAGACCTACAGAATACCAAGAGAAGACTACTCAACATTCTGTCATAAGGTACATGGGAAAAGGATCCCAGGAAGTACAAACATATGTATATGTGTAAAAGAACCACATCTTCTACACCTACAACAAGCCAAACATTGTAATCAAATTTGCTGTAATAAAAAATAAAAAATTAAATTAAAAACACGAACAAGAAGTAGTGAGACACACTTGAGGGGCTTTCTTCTGGCACATTCCATTCTAAATTCCAATCAAGAACACGACTTCCATTGAGGCTCTGTTGCCCCAGTAACCAGATTTGGTAAGGGAGAACTGCTGCCACCTTGTAGCCGTTTCACACAACAGCAGCTTTAATCCCAGCGCTAATGGTCAGTTGATATTCAAAATCATTGCAGGCCTGTAAATGACACCTGCCCTGAAAACAAATCCTGGGTTCATATATTGACCAAAAAATTCAGAGGACGTCCATATTTCAAAAGGACAGTTTCAAAAGGCATATTTTACACACATTAGTGTTCTGCTTCTTTTTCTTTATTTCTTTTTTTGTTAAAAAAACGGGAATGGCAAAAGCATCCCTTAGAAGGGGCGAAAATATTGGCAAACGAATCAATGGATAAAGGTTTAATCTCCAATATATATAAAGAGCTCATGCAGCTTAATATTAAAAAAACAAACAACCCAATACAAAAATGGGCAGAATATCTAAAGAGACGTTTCTTCAAAGAAGACACAGAGATGGCCAAGACGCACATGAAAAGCTGCTCAACATCACTAATTATTAGAGAAATGCAAATCAAAACTACAATGAGGTATCACCTCACACCTGTTAGAATCGGCATCATCAGAAAATCTACAAACAACAAATTCTTGGGAGGGTGTGGACAACAGCATCCCTCTTCCACTAGTGGTGGAAATGTAAATTTATACAGTCACGATGGAGAACAGTATGGGTTTTCCTTAAAAAACCTAGAAATAGAATTACCATATGATCCAGCAATCCCACTTCTGAGCATATACCCAGAGAAAACCATAAATCAAAAAGGCACATTCACCACAATGCTCATTTCAGCACTATTTACAATAGTCAGGTAATGGAAGCAACCTAAATACCCACAGACAGAAGAATGGATAAAGATGTGGTACATATATAAAATGGAATATTACTCAGCCTTAAGAATGAATGAAACTGGGTCATTTGTAGAGACGTCGATGGATCTAGAGTCTGTCATACAGAATGAAGTCAGAAAGAGAAAAACAAATATTGTATATTAAAGCATATTTGTGGAACCTAGAAAAATGGTACAGATGAACTGGTTTGCAGGGAAGAAATAGAGACACAGAGGTAGAGAACACACGTATGGGCACCAAGTGTGGGAAGCCATGGAGTGGTGGTGGTGGGATGAGTTGCGAGATTGGGATTGACCTGTATACATGTATATGCTTAAAATAAATAACTGATAATAACCTGCTGTATAAAAAATAAATAATAATAAATTTCAAAATTTTAAAAAATAAAATTTAAAAATAAAACAGGAAATAGTTCTTCCCTTCTCAGAGATGAATTTATATGAATGAATTATTTCCATGCTTATATCTATAAATACATAAAAGAGGAATAATATCTAACTTGAACCAAAAAAGAAAAAAAATAAAGCCTGATCCCACCAGTTATACAGAGGAAAATCCTATCAGGGCACTTGCTCCAGCGGTAAACAATTCTGAAATTGGTCAGAGGTGGGGAATCATCTCCCATACAGCCAGCAGCCCACCCCCCAAGCAAGGAGGGTCCTCATTGCAAAGCTGGGGGACCGTGCCAAGGCATCTGTGAGTAAACGTGAGCTGAGCCCCAGTCCTGCTGCAGCTGAACTCTTCCCACCTTTTCCAGGTAAAACACCTGAATATGTACAAGAACTGGCAAGCCTAGAGGAAAGGCTGTGGAGCCACACCAGCGACAGCACACAGGCCGACTTGGTGCCTGCAGGCCAGTCAGGATGGTCCTGGCCCCAGATGCTCTTCTAGAAGCTTTCCATTTCGCTGCCTGAGATACCCCTGCTGCCACGGCCCCCACTGCTTTTTTACTTCCTCACCTCTGCCTGGGGTGAAATTCCAGCGGCAAGTATCGGTGACACATCCTCTTCTTTAGCAGGTGGCAGCCTGGCAACTCCTGAAGAAAGTCCAGCAGAGCCCCACTCACACTGGGCCCGCCACAAAGCCACAGCCCCTCACTCCCTCCCACCAGCACAGCCCCGGCACTGCCTACGGTGCAGAGATATGGCATCAGTCACAGCTACAAGGGCTCTCGCTCACTGGAGAGCTGTTTATATTGCCCTCAACCCAGGCACACCTGTGGAGGGCTGGCAGGCAGTTTCAGGCTACCAAAATCAGCCAATCCTCACCCCTCAGGGGCTCACAGTTGCAGAAAATGAAACTTGCTAAACGGGCCAGGCCCTAGGAACAGGTGTGGGCTCTTGAGAGTCAGGATAGACAAGGGGCTGAAGCTGCGGCTTGTTTTCTTATCATTTTATCTGGTCCATGAGTGGAAAACAACTTCAAGAAGACACTATCCTAATGAGAGGAACCCAGGAGTCAGGGAGAGGAGTGATGGTGGGTGGAGACAGAGGCCTGGTGCCCTGGCTGCAGTGGAAGTGTCTGGAAGACCAGGCATAAAGAGCCTGCAGAGAGTGATAGCCATGGTCACAGACCTGTCAGAGCTGCTGTTTGTTAGTTCAAGTCCTGCTCTGAGGTGTTCTGTGTCAGCTGTGAGCGACAGGTGAGCTGGGGGTTCTCTGCAAGGTGGGCTATGTGCACAGTTCCTGTGTGTCCAGCCCTGCTGGGGTACCTGCCCAGGGGAGCTCCGTATCCTGGGAAGGGCCTGAGTAGGAGAGCCCCATGGGCTGCTGGGTAGCTGCAGAGGTGAGCTCCATACCCTGGGAGGGACTTGACCACGAGAGCCCCGTGGGCTGTGGGATAGGGGTGCAGCCCAGGTGAGCTCCATATCCTGGGATTGGCCTGACCACGAGAGCCCCATGGGCTGCTGGAGACCTGGTAAAGGATATCAGGACAGTCAGTGAAGCCACCGAGGATATACATCCAGTAGCTCCTATTTCCTACTCCCTGCTGGTCATTCTACCTTCCACCAGGCCATGGCATTCTGTATTAGACTTCAAAGATGCCTTCTTCTGTATTCCATTCATCTCAGAGTCACAAGAATTTTTGGCTTGTGAGTGGCAGGACACAACATGCAACAAAAGCAATAATGCTGGGCCGTCCTGCCCCAATGGTTCAAAAATCCCCACACCATCATTGGGGAAATGTCCCCTAAAGAACTAAAAGTTCAACCTCTGTAAAAGGGAACCCTCCTTCAATATGCAGATGACATTCTGATCGCCAGGCCTACTAAAGACGCCTCTGAACTACCTAGCCAAGAAAGGATAGAAGGTGTCCAAGTAAAACGCTCAAATATCCCAGGCTAAGGTGACATGCCTGGGCTTCATTCTCACAGATATTCGGAGAAACGCATCCCAGGATAGGGAAGAAGCCATTTGCAGCCTTACCTCTTCTAAAACTAGAAGACAGCTTAGGGGTTCCTGGGGAGGCCAAGGTTTTCTGCATCTGGATCCCTAACTACAGTCTAATAGCTGGGCCTCTACATGAAACACTGACACGAAAAGATGATGATCCTTTTGAATAGAATCCAGAAGCAGCCTTTCAAGAATGGAAAGAGCAGTCAATACAGACCCTTGCCCAGGAACTCCCTAATTTAGCTAAACCCTTTGACCTTTACATACCCGGTCAAAGGTTAATCGCCCTTGGAGCCTTAGTGCAAAAACTGGGACCACTTGAAATGGAGCAACACAAGAATGCCCTTCAGGTATGATAAACTATGGTCACCAAGGGCTTTGCCCACCGACTCATCAGGCCAGGATACTGGGGTATCTAAAAAGCTGGAAATCAGCAGCCCGCAAGGCCAGCTCCCTCCTAAGGGAAAAGGACCCCACGTGGTGATCCTAACCACCCATCATGCCCTGAAGTTGCAGGGGTCGCTCTGTGGACACACTGACCTCGAGTGAGGAGGCCCTCCAACTCCAACCTCCAGAGAGATAAACGGGGGCAACGGGCCCACAAGATGACTCGTGTGGCCATCACTTGACCTGGAGTTTCTCTCAGAAAACGACAAGACTGTGCCCCAAAAGAGCAGACTACTGCTTGCAGGACTTACTGCACCCAGAGGGGAGCTAATAAGCTTGGCGGGGGAAACGTATATCACACTTTCACCATAGAAAACCCTACAGACACCGTGGTGATGGTGGCCAATATGACCGGCTGGACTGCTGGCTACTTCTAAAGGCCGTTGACTCAGTGGACGTCATAGTCCTGGATCACCACTGACCCTGGACTGTCTGGGAGTTGTGCGGGCAGGGCTCTGACACATGGTGCTGTTTGTACATTAATTCAGGGACCTAATTAAAGAAAGCACAGACTACTGGTCAGAGCATCTAGTCTGGCAAAAACTGTCAGCCTAAGGTCGCCGAACATATGTGGGGTGGGGTGAAACCTGCCACCACAGCATCTCTGCGCCTCTCTTTCCTGGACCCTTAAAGGTCATTAGAATCTGTAACACTTCCAATGCTGTTGCTCAGACGGACGAGAAGTGAGGCAGGAGGACTTGGGACAATCAACCTCACCAGGAGGCTGGTGGGGAGACGTTTTGCCCTTCCCCCCATGTATCAGGGCTCCCACCACAGCATGAAGCAGTTACAAAAGAGGGGTCTGCACCCTCAACACCCCAAGAATAAGGAACGGAACAGAAAGCAGAGGAGGTGTTCGTCTCCGGCAACGTTCATTAAAAATTCCTGGGAGATAAAAAGAGAATCTGGGCAATAAAATAAAGTCTAACCTGTTTTGCCTTTGTGCTTTGTCTAATTTCACGTGCTCCTAGGGTTCCGCATGCAGAGGTCCCACACCCGGCACTTCAGACCCGATTTCCTAGTGCAGAATGGCTGGGTCGACACCTCAGCTAGCGGGGTCCCATGCAGACTCCGCGGCATAGAGCCTGAGCTGCAGCCAACCCAGCCCTCGAGAGCTCCATCCCCTCCCTCCCACTGACGCTGCCGGGGTCCCTACACAGCAGCCCAGCCCACAGCCCATGGGGGAGTGCACACTCTCACCTCTCCATTCTGTTTTCAAAATAATGTTTCCTTTGCTTCTGAACCAAACTCAGTCTTGATCTGTTGGCTCCAATGACACTGGGCACGGGGACTCCTGTTGGGGTCCACTCTGGAGGATCAGTAACAGAAATTGAGAACATTGTAACTTCAATGAACAGATGTGTGAGCCAAACTGTAGTTAACATAGAGCAGTGTATAATGCTCGGGTAAAATAAGATGTTTCTAAGACTTACATTTGATATTTCCATCACTTTCCTATAAGCAAGTTCAGTGAAGACGTCTGTCTTATTTGTCAGGTCAACATTAGAGAAATGAAGTGATTTATTTCCATGGATGTACATCGAATACTCTTGGCTGAAGCTTCAATCTTGTTTTGAATGCTTTTCCATTGAAAATGATACCTCTCTTTCAGCTCCCCCATTTCTGAGAAGTATAAAATCTTATAATTTATTATTACCAAAGGGGAAAGGTAGGAGAAGGGATAAATTAACAGTTTGGGATTAACACATACACACTGCTATGTATAAAATAGATCATCAACAAGGAACTACTGTATAGCACAGGGAACTACACTGAATATTTTGCAATAACCTATAAGGGGAAATAATCTGAAAAAGAATAGATATTTTTATTGACATCATCTATCAATGACAGATAAAATGTAACCTAAGCAAGGCCGATGGTGAGCGCTTCTGACCCTGAAGATTTCAGTCATCTAAAGTTTGGGCTCTGCCTATTTCCCAAGGCCCTTAAAGGACATACGTGTAGCCGTAGCTTAAAAATTCCCCAGTTTGGGGTTCGGGGAGGCACTGATTTGGAAAAATCCCTGGTGTTCTCCTTACATGCACGGGACCCTTCCTACAGCTAAAACATGCCTGTCACACCTAGAGGATGGTACACCGTTTGATGGGAAAGAGTTTGGAAAAGGAACCTCATATCCTCATCGCCTGGTGCTCGGGTTCAACCCTCCAGCATCTTTCCTAACAATCTCCTCACTTGGGGATATCAGCACCGTCAACATCCTGTTGCACACAGTTTGGAATTTGTCCAGAGGATGAAGCGGAAGGATGAGAAAAATTTAGAGACAAGTCTTAGGTGTTCGGACAGGCACATGCCACTCTAATTTCCAATCCAGAAGACAAATTCATCAAAGGCTAGAATTGCCCACGGAAACAGAATAGGGCTAGAGGAAATCCCGCTGTTTTGTGTCCAGTTTCCAAAAACACAAGTTGAAAAATGGAACTCAGGGGCACTAAAATTCATGAAACTGCAGAGTTGAAAATATCTATCGTCGAAAAATGTCTTGAGGTAAGTCACAGAAAAGGACTTGTAAGCAAGGGAGAGTGGCAGGAAACAGATTTGAAGAGGTAGAAAGGACTCCACATTAAAGCACAAGAAAAGGGGCTGAACATCGCCAATGATGCAGTTGGCCAAAAAGGGTGTATGCATTTTTTCTGAATATATTCAAGTAAAGGCCATACACACTTCTTATCCAACCAAACAGGTGGGCACTGGAAATCAATATCACAAAATGTATCACTTCACATCAGTCAGAAGGGCCATCCACATAAAGTGTAAACACCAGAAATGCAGGACAGGGCGAGGAAAAAAGGGAGCCCTGTGAGGCTGATAGTGGAAATGTAATTTGCCAACGGCCACTCTGGAGAAGTGTATTGTGTTTGCTAAAACATCTAAAAAATGAGCTACAGAGCATAGGGCACTTGCACTCATGGGCGTGTACCTTGGGAAAAACAAAAATCGACAGAAAACAGGCAACCGAACGTTTACCACCTCTCTGTTAAAAAGGGCCTCAACTTGGATATAACCTAAATGTCCCTGGAAGGATAAAATGGATAAAAGAGATGGGGTACTTATGTAGAGTGGAATATTACTCATCCAGAAATCAATGAAATAAGGCCAGTTGTAACAACTCTGGAGGAGTTACATACGATCATTCTAAGTGACATATGTCAGAAAGAAAAAGACACATATCATAAGATGTCACTTAAAGGTGGAATCAAAAATGGCTACACATGAAATAAATTACAAAACAGTAACATAGTCAAATATGTAGAAAATAGACATAAGGCTGCTAAATGGGAAAGGTGGGGAATGGTGAGGTATTATCCAGGAGGTTGAAATTAGCAAAGATACCATTCCAAGTACCAAATTGAATAACTGACAAGGCCTACACGGTACCTCAAAGAACTGCACTCAGCCCACTCAAGTCACTGGAAAATAATACATATGACTGGTAAGCATCTGAAAAAGAAGTTATTGTTGTCTCACAGTACATGAATCAAGTGGATGTACAGCAGCAAAAAACAGAGCTTTGAAAATCAGCTGTAACCAATATAAAAATAAATTTAAAACTATTTATAAAAAGAGTGAGACAGACAAAAATTCTTACAACTTTTGTTGAAGGGCTACGATGTAACATGGATTGAACACATGTAGACCCACAGCAGGATGATTATATAAGGCTGGAAGCTATGCACGCTAAGAGATGTTAGAGAGGCTGGGTGAGGAAATGCAGACCTTTTAAAGTAATACTGCCTGGTACCCATTCCATGGGTCCCAAATCTGCAGGTTCAAGGGAATCTTCTGACAGCGAAAACATGCCCGGGAAACCGAGATGAATGTACACCGTGTGCTCAGGAAAGGTGTCTAAAATGCACCTCATTTTTGATCTCCTGGTGCTGGGGTTCGCCATTCCAGCCACATTACGAACAATCTCCCCACTTGGAGAATCAGCACCTTTAACCTCCTGTTTCACACAGTTTGCAATTTGTGCAGAGGATAAATGGGAAGAGGGGGAACCAATGAGAGATTAGCTGTAGGACTTTTGACAGGCACATGTCACTCTAATTTCCCATTAGGAAGAAGAATTAACCAAAGGCTCAGCCTGCCTCCCCAGAACCAGAATAGGGCCAGAAGTAATCCAATGGTTTGGCTGCCAGCTCACAAAAAAAGCGAGTTGCAAAATGGAGCTCAGGAGCAGACAATTCAAAGACCTGCAATGATATAAATGATAACCAACGTCCAAAAATATATTCAGGTAAGGTAACGAAGAGGATCTGAATGAGAGGCAGAATTGCAGGAAACAGATTTCAAAAGGTAGATTGTACTCACATTTAAAGCATATGAAAAGCAGCAGAATTTCTAAAATGATGCGGTTGGGCAAAAGGGTGTATGCGTTTTTTTCGTGAATATCTTCAGGAAAAAAACACATGCAGAGTTTTTGGCCAACCAAGCAAGAGGGAAATGCAAATCCGCACAACAAAGAAGTCTCAAGTTCCACTGCTCAGAAAGGCCATCCAAAAAGTGTGTACAAACCAGAAATGCAGGAGAGGCCATGGAAAACAGGGAGCCTAGTCACGCTGATGGGTGGGGTATAAATATCCAAGAGCCACTCTGAAGAAGTGTATGCTGTTTTTAAAACATCTAAAATACAAAGCCCCGGAGCAAGGGGACTTCAACTCATGGACATATAACTTGGGAAGACTAAATGTCAATAAGACACAGGCACCCCAAAGTTTAGGGCTGCTCTGCATACAAGAACCTCAACTTTGGTACACCTAAAATATCCCAGGAAAAAGAGAAATGCATAAAGAACTTGTGGTAATTTTGTACAACGGAATATCACTCAGACGTGAAATCAATGTATATAAGGCCAGTAGCAGCATAATGAGTGGATTTAGGTATAATGATTTTAAGGGAAATTAGTCACACAGAAAAAGAATCTTATCATAAGATATCACTTATAGAGGGAATGTCAATATCACAACACATGAACTGAATTAGGAAAGAGAACAGAGTCTCACATTTAGCAAAAATCTCTTATGCCTGCTTCAGGGGAAAGGAGAGGTGGGGTGATGGATAAAACCAGAGTTTGATATTAGCACAGGTACCATTCCATAAACCAAATACAGAATAGACAAGACCTACACCTTCCTCAGTGAACGGGACTCAACACCCCTATGCCCCACAGAGGAATATATCTGACTACTAAGAATCTTAAAACCTATGTATTGATATGTCTCCGTAAGGGAATCAATTGTGTCTAGACTGGCATAAACACGTCAGTGAAAATCAGCTCAACCCCATTATAAAAATGAATTTCAAAAAAACCCCCCAAAACAGCGAAATTCTTACACAATTCCTTCAGGGGTTCTGATGAAACCTGGAATGACCCTATCTGCAAAGACAGCTGGATGAGACATAAGGCTGGACACTTGGGACTGAGAGGACTGGTGAGATTGGGAGAGAAAATGCAGACCTTTTAAAGTAGTAATGCATGCCACCATTCCATGTGTCCCAAATCTCCAGGTAGAAGGGAATATCACTACAATTATAACATGTATGGGAAACCTACAAAATGGACACCCTGTGATGGCGAAAGGTTTCTAAAACTCTCCTAATTTTTCCTCTCCTTGTGCTCCACTTTGGCATTCCAACTGCTTTACTATCAATCTCCCAACTTAGGAGAGTCAGCCCCTATAACCTCCTGGTTCGCACAGTTTGCTAATTGTGCAGAGGATGAAAGGGAAGAGGGAGAACCAATCAGAGAGTAGATGTAGACATTTGGACGGGCACATGTCACTCTAATTTCCCGGCAGGAAGAAGAATTAACCAAAGCCTCAGCCACCCACAGGGAACCAATATAGCGACCCCTGGAACCAGTATAGGTCCTGAAGCAAAATTGTGGATTTGCGGCCAGCTCACAAAGATGGGATTTGAAAATTGGAGCTCAGGGGCACAGCAATTCACAAACCTGCAGACTTATAAAGGATTACTCTCTTCCAAAAATCTGTTGAGGGAAGGCAATGAAGCGGCCTTGCAAATGAGGCAGAATTGCACAAAACATATTTCAAGAGGTAAATTGGAACCACTTTTAAAGCACAGGAAAAGCATCCCAACTTGGACAGAGATGCACTTGGCCAAAAAGGGCATATGCCTTTTCTCCTGAATATATTCAGAAGAAAACGCATACACCCTTTTTGGCCAATCAAGCAAGCGCGCAATACAAATCCACACTACAAAGAATTGTCACTTACCACCAGTCAAAAGGGACATCCGAATATCTGTATAAACCAGAAAGGCAAGAGAGAGATGGCAAGGGCATGAAGCAATGTGATCCCAATGGTCATGGAGGATTGTGATGACAAGTGCATGGAGAATTGTGATGAGAAGATTATGTACCATTTTGTTGACAAAGGCAAGGAGCATTATGATGACAAGGTTCATGGAGCACTGTGATGACAAGCATCACGGAGCATAGCGATTACAGGGGTCATGGAGCATTGGGATGCCAAGCGCATGGATCATTGTGATGACAGTGGTCATGGAGCATTTTAATGACAAGAGTCCCGGATCATTGTGTTGTCAGGGTTCATGGAGCATTGTGATGACAGGGGTCATGGCGCATTGTGATGAGAAGGTCATGGAGCATTGGGCTGAAAATGTCCATGGAGTACTGTGATGACAGGGGTCATGGAGCATTGTGATGACAAGGTACTGGAGCACTGTGATGAGAAGACCATGGAGCCTTGTGATGACAAGTCTCATGGAGCATTCTGATGAAAAGTGCCATGGAACATTGTGATTACAGGGGTCTTGGAGCATTTTGATGACAAGGGCATGGAGCATTGGGATGAGAAAGCCATGGAGCGTTCTGATGACATGCATCATGGAGCTTTGTGATGACAAGGGCATGGAGCATTGTGATTACAGCGGTCTTGGAGCACTGTGATGAAAAGGGCATGGACCATTGTGATGAAAAAGGCATGGAAAAAAAAAAAAGGCATGGAGCCTTGTCATGGCAGTGTTCAAGGAGCAAACTGACAACAAGGGTCAGGGAGCATTGTGATGACAAGGGTATTGAGTATTGTGATGACAAAGGTCATGGAGCATTGTGATGAGAAGACGATGGATAATTGTGATGACGAGCGTCATGGGGCGTTGTGATGATAAGTGTTATGGAACATATTGATAACAAGGATTTGGAGCATTGTGATGACAGAGGTCATGGAGCATTTTGGTTTCATTGTGATGACAATAGCCTGAAGCATTATGATGATGGGCATGGTGCATTGTGATGACAGGGTTCATGGGGCATTGAGATGAAAAGGGGTATGGAGCATTGCGATTACAGGAGTCTTGGAGCATTGTGATGACAAAGGCATGGAACATCGTGAATGAGAAGGCCATGGAGCATTCTCTTGACATGCGTCATGGAGCTTTGTGATGACAAAGGCATGGAGCATTGTGATTACAGGGGTCTTGGAGAATTGTGATGACAAGGGTCATGGAGCCTTGTGATGACAAGGCTGTGGAACATTGTGATGGCAGGGTTTATGGAGCATTGTTATGACAGGGGTAATGGAGCATTGTGATGACAAGGGCATGGAGCATTGGTCTGATAAGTTTAATGGATTATTGTGATGAGAGGGGGCAAGGAGCATTGTCATGACAAGGGCCTGGAACACTGTGATACATGGGTCATGGAGGATTGTAATGACAAGCGCATGGAGCATTGTGATAAGAATGGCATCGAGCATTGTGATGAAAAGCATCATGGAGCCTGTGATGACAAGGGCATGGAACAATGTGATGAGAGGGTTCATGGAGCATTGTGATGACAATGGCATGAAGCATTGTGATGACAAGGGTCATTGAGCTTTGTGATGACAAAGGTCATGGAGCATTTTGATGACAAGGGTGTGGTGCATTCTGTTGTGAAGGGCAGGGAGCATTGTGATGACAGGGGTTATGGAACATTGTGATGTCAGGGGAATGGAGCATTGTGATGATAAAGGCATGTAGCATTGTTGTGACAAGGGTCATGGAATATTGTGATGACAGGGGTGAAGGAGTATTGTGTTGACTAGTGATGGAACATTGTGATATCAGTGGTGAGAGAGCATTTTGATGAGAAGTGCATGAAGCAGTGTGATGAAAAGGTTTATGGAGCATTGTGATGACAAAGATGTGGAGCATTGTGATGACAAGCGCATGGCACAGTGTGATGCCATGGGTCATGGAGTATTGTGCTAACAAAGGGATTGAGCATTGGGATGACAAGGGTCACCGAGCATTGTGATGAAATGTTCATGGAGCGCTGTGGTGACAAAGGTCACAGAGCCTTGTGATGACGAGGGCATGGACCATTGTGATGACAAAGGTCATGAGGCATTGTGATGACTGGAGTCACGGAGCATTGTGATGACAGGGGTCATAGAGCATTGTGATGAAAGGGCATGGAGCATTGTGATGACAGGGGCATGTTGCATTGGTTTGACAAGTTTCAGGGATTATTGTGATGACAGTGGGCATGGCGCATTGTGATGACAAGGGCATGGAGCATTGTGATGAGAAGGTCATGGGGTATTGTGAAGAAGGGTGTCAGGGAGCATTGTGATGACATATGTCATGGTCCATTGCGATGACAATGGAATGGAGCATTGTGATGCCAAGTGTCATGGAGGATTGTGATGACAAAGGTAATGGAGCATTTTGATGACAAGCGCTTGGAGCATTGTGATGACAAGGGTCATGGAGCATTGTGATAACAAGGGCCATTGAGAATTTTGATGACATGTTCATGAAGCATTGTGATGACAATCACATGGAGCTTGCTGTGACAGGGATCATGGAGCATTGCGATGACAAGTGCATAGAGAATTGTGATGACAAAGCATGTAACACTGTGATGAAAAGCATCATGGAGCACAGTGATGGCAAGACCGTGGAGCATTGTGATGAGAAGACCATGGATAATTTTGATGATGAGCGTCATGGAGCACTGTAATGACAAGGGGTATGGAGCATTGTGATAACAGGGGTCATGGAGCATTGTGATGACAAGTTTCATGGAGCATTCTGATGACAAGCTTGTGGAGTATTTTGATGACAATGACATGGAGCATTTTGATGAAAATGGCATGGGGCATTGTGATGAAAAAGACATGGAGCCTTTTCAAGACAGTTTTCAGGGAGCATTCTGACGACAAGTGTCAGGGAGCTTTGTGATGACAAAGGTCATGGAGAATTGTGACGACAAGGGCATGGAGTATTGTGATGACAAGCACATGGAGCTTGCTATGACGGGGTCATGGAGCATTGCGATGACAAGTGCATAGAGAATTGTGATGACTAAGCATGTAACACTGTGATGAGAAGTGTCATGGAGCATAGTGATGCCAAGATCGTGGAGAATTGTGATGACAGGGGACATGGAGCATTGTGATGACCAGGGCATGGAGCATTGCGATGGCAAGATCGTGGAGCATTGTGATGAGAAGACCATGGATAATTGTGATGACGAGGGTCATGGAGCACTGTAATGACAAGGGGTATAGAGCATTGTGATGACAGTGGTCATGGAGCATTGTGATGACCGGGGACATGGAGCATTGTGATGCCCAAGGCATGGAGCACTGTGATGGCAAGACCGTGGAGCATTGTGATGAGAAGACCATGGATAATTGTGATGAGGAGCGTCATGGAGCACTGTAATGACAAGTGGTATGGAGCCTTGTGATGACAGGGGTCATGGAGCATTGTTATGACAGTGGTCATGGAGCATTGTAATGACAAGGGTCATGGAGCATTTTGATGACAAGGGCGTGGAGCATTGTGATGAGAAGACCATGGACAATTGTGATTACGAGTGTCATGGAGCACTGTAATAACAAGCAGTATGGAGCATTGTGATGACAGGGGTCATGGAGCATTGTGATGACTGGGGACATGGAGCATTGTGATGACCAGGGCATGGAGCATTGTGATGACAAGACCGTGGAGCACTGTGATGAGAAGACCATGGATAATTGTGATGACGAGCGTCATGGAGCACTGTAATGACAAGGGGTATGGAGCATTGTGATGACAGGTGTCATGGAGCATTGTGATGACTGGGGACATGGAGCATTGTGATGACCAGGGCATGGAGCCTTGTGATGGCGAGATCGTGGAGCACTGTGATGAGAAGATCATGGATAATTGTGATGACGAGTGTCATGGAGCACTGTAATGACAAGGGGTATAGAGCAATGTGATGACAGTGGTCATGGAGCATTGTGATGACCGGGGACATGGAGCATTGTGATGCCCAAGGCATGGAGCACTGTGATGGCAAGACCGTGGAGCATTGTGATGAGAAGACCATGGATAATTGTGATGAGGAGCGTCATGGAGCACTGTAATGACAAGTGGTATGGAGCCTTGTGATGACAGGGGTCATGGAGCATTGTTATGACAGTGGTCATGGAGCATTGTGATGACAAGGGTCATGGAGCATTTTGATGACAAGGGCGTGGAGCATTGTGATGAGAAGACCATGGACAATTGTGATTACGAGTGTCATGGAGCACTGTAATGACAAGCAGTATGGAGCATTGTGATGACAGGGGTCATGGAGCATTGTGATGACTGGGGACATGGAGCATTGTGATGACCAGGGCATGGAGCATTGTGATGGCAAGACCGTGGAGCACTGTGATGAGAAGACCATGGATAATTGTGATGACGAACATCATGGAGCACTGTAATGACAAGGGGCATGGAGCATTGTGATGACAGGTGTCATGGAGCATTGTGATGACAGGGGTCATGGATCATTGAGATGAAAAGTGTCACGGAGCATTCTGATGACAAGCTTGTGGAGTATTGTGATGACAATGGCATGGAGCATTGTGATGAAAAGGGCATGGATCATTGTGATGAAAAAGGCATGGAGACTTGTCATGACAGGTTTCAATGAGCATACTGATGACAAGTATCAGGGAGCATTGTGATGACAAGTGTATTGAGAATTGTGATGACAAAGGTCATGGAGCATTGTGATGAGAAGTCCATGGATCATTGTGATGGCCAGCGTCATGGGGCGTTGTGATGACAAGTGTTATGGAACATTGTGATCACAAGGGTTTGGAGCATTGTGATGAGAGAGGTCATGGAGAATTTTGATTTCATTGTGATGACAATAGCATGAAGCATTATGATGATGGGCATGGTGCATTGTGATGACGGTTCATGGAGCATTGAGATGAAAAGAGGCATGGATCATTGTAATAACAAGGGTCTTGGAGCATTGTGATGACAAGGGCATGGAGTATTGTGATGAGAAGCCCATGGAGCATTCTGATGACATGCGTCAGGGAGCTTTGTGATGACATGGGCATGGAGCATTGTGATTACAGGGGTCTTGGAGCATTGTGATGACAAGGGCCATGGAGTCTTGTGATGACAAGGCCGTAGAACATTGTGATGGCAGGGGTCATGGAGCATTGTTATGACAGGTGTAACGGAGCATTGTGATGACAAGGGCATGGAGCATTGGTCTGAAAAGTTTCATGGATTATTGTGATGAGAGTGAGCATGGAGCATTGTGATGACAAGGGCACGGAACACAGTGATACATGTGTCATGGAGGATTGCAATGACAAGGGCATGGAGCATTGTGATGACAAGCGTCATGGAGCTTTGTGATGACAACGGCATGGAGCAATGTGATGAGAGGTTTCATGGAGCTTTGTGATGACAATGGCATGGAGCATTGTGATTCCAAGGGTCATGGAGCTTTGTGATGACATAGGCCATGGAGCATTTTGATGACAAGGGCGTGGTGCATTGTGATGAGAAGGGCAGGGAGCATTGTGATGACAGGGTCATGGAGCAATTGGATGAAAAGGGTCATGGAACATTTTGATGACAGTGTTTATGGAACATTGTGATGTTAGGGGTCATGGAGCATTGTGATGAAAAGGGTCATGGAGCATTGTCATGACAGGGGTTATGGAACATTTTGATGTCAGGGGTCGTGGAGCATTGTGATGATAAGAGCATGTAGCATTGTTGTGACAAGGGTCATGGAACATTGGGATGACAGGGTGGAGGGAGTATTGTGTTGACTAGTGATGGAACATTGTGATATCAGTGGTGAGAGAGCATTTTGATGAGAGGTGCATGGAGCATTTTGATGACAAGGCTGTGGAGCATTGTGATGAGAAACGCAGGGCACATTGTGATGACATGGGTCATGGAACATTGTGCTGACAAACGCATGGAGCATTGTGATGACAAGGTTTATGGAGCATTGTGATGACAACGATGTGGAGCATTGTGATGACAAGCGCATGGCACATTTGATGCCATGTGTCATGGAGTAATATGCTGACAAAGGCATGGAGCATTGTGATGACAAGGGTCACCGAGCATTGTGATGAAATGTTCATGGAGCGTTGTGGTCACAAAGGTCACAGAACCTTGTGATGACGAGGGCATGGACCATTGTGATGACAAAGGTAATGAAGCATTGTGATAACTGGAGTCACGGAGCATTGTGATGACAGGGGTCATAGAGCATTGTGATGAAAGGGCATGGAGCATTGTGATGACAGGGTCATGGAGCATTTTTCTGACAATTTTCATGGATTATTGTGATGACAGTGGGCATGGCGCATTGTGATGACAAGGGCATGGAGCATTGTGATGAGAAGGTCATGGAGTATTGTGAAGAAGGGTGTCAGGGAGCATTGTGATGACATATGTCATGGTCTATTTCAATGACAATTGAATGGAGCATTGTGATGCCAAGTGTCATGGAGGATTGTGATGACAAAGGTAATGGAGCATTTTGATGACAAGCGCTTGGAGCATTGTGATGACAAGGGTCATGGAGCATTGTGATAACAAGGGCCGTTGAGAATTTTGATGACATGTTCATGAAGCATTGTGATGACAATCACATGGAGCTTGCTATGACAGGGGTCATGGAGCATTACGATGACAAGTGCATAGAGAATTGTGATGACAAAACATGTAACACTGTGATGAGAAGTATCATGGAGCATAGTGATGCCAAGAACGTGGAGAATTGTGATGACAGGGGACATGGAGCATTGTGATGACCAGGGCATGGAGCATTGTGATGGCAAGACCGTTGAGCATTGTGATGAGAAGACCATGGATAATTGTGATAACGAGCGTCATGGAGCAGTGTAATGACAAGGTGTATGGAGCATTGTGATGACAGGGGTCATGGAGCATTGTGATGACTGAGGACATGGAGCATCGTGATGACCAAGGCATGGAGCATTGTGATGGCAAGACCGTGGAGCATTGTGATGAGAAGACCATGGATAATTGTGATGACGAGCGTCATGGAACACTGTAATGACAAGGGGTATGGAGCATTGTGATGACAGGGGTCATGGACCATTCTGAAGACAATGATCAGGGAGCATTCTGATGACAAGCTTGTGGAGTATTGTGATGACAATGACATGGAGCGTTGTGATGAAAAGGACATGGAGCATTCTTATGAAAAAGGCATGGAGCCTTTTCATGACAGTGTTCAAGGAGTATTCTGACGACAAGTGTCAGGGAGCATTGTGATGACAAGTGTATTGAGAATTGTGATGACAAAGGTAATGGAACATTGTGACGACAAGTGCATGGAGTATTGTCATGACAGTCATCATGGAGTGTTGTGATGACAAGTGTTATGGAACATTGTGATCACAAGGGGTTGGAGCATTGTGATGACAGAGGTCATGGACCATTTTGATTTCAAGGAGCATGGAGCATTGTGATGACAAGGGCATGGAGCAATGTGATCCCAAGGTTCATGGAGGATTGTGATGAAAATGGTAATGGAGTATTGTGATGACAAGCTCATGGAGCATTGTGATGACAAGGTCATGTAGGATTTTGATGACACAGGCATGGAGAATTGTGATGATAAGGGTCATGGATCACTGTGATGATAAGCGTCACGGAGCATTGTGATTACAGGGGTCATGGAGCATTGGGATGACAAGGGCATGGATCATTGTGATGACAAGTGTCATGGAGCATTGGGCTGAAAATGTTCATGGAGCATTGTGATGACAAGGGAATGGAGCATTGTGATGACAAGAGTCCCGGATCATTGTGTTGTCAGGGGTCATGGAGTGTTGTGATGACAGTGGTCATGGAGGATTGTGATGATATGGGTCATGGAGCATTGTGATGAGAAGGTCATGAAGCATTGGGCTGAAAATGTTCATGGAGTATTGTGATGACAGGGGTCATGGAGCATTGCAATGAGAAGGGAATTGAGCACTGTGATGACAAGGTCCTGCAGCATTGTGATGGGAAGTCCATGGAGCCTTGTGATGACAATTCTCATGGAACATTCTGATGAAAAGGGGCATGGAGCATTGTGATTACAGGGGTCTTGGAGCATTGTGATGACAAGGGCATGGAGCATTGTGATGAGAAGGCCATGGAGCATTCTGATGACATGCGTCATGGAGCTTTGTGCTGACAAGGGCATGGAGCATTGTGATGAAAATGGCATGGATCATTGTTATGAAAAAGGCATGGAGCCTTGTCATGACAGGGTTCAAGGAGCATACTGACGACAAGTGTCACGGAGCATTGTGATGACAAGTGTATTGAGCATTGTGATGACAAAGTTCATGGAGCATTGTGATGAGAAGACCATGGATAATTGTGATGATGAGCGTCATGGGGCGTTGTGATGATAAGTTTTATGGAACATTGTGATCACAAGGCTTTGGAGCATTGTGATGACAGAGGTCATGGAGCATTTTGATTTCATTGTGATGACAATAGCCTGAAGCATTATGGTGATGGGCATGGTGCATTGTGATGACAGCATTCATGGAGCATTGAGATGAAAAGGGTCATGGATCATTGTGATTACAGGGGTCTTGGAGCATTGTGATGACAAGGGTCATGGAGCCTTGTGATGACAATGATGTGGAACATTGTGATGGCAGGGGTCATGGAGCATTGTTATGACAGGGGTAATGGAGCATTGTGATGAGAAGGGCATGGAGCATTGTGATTACAGGGGTCTTGGAGCATTGTGATGACAAGGGTCATGGAGCCTTGTGATGACAATGATGTGGAACATTGTGATGGCAGGGGTCATGGAGCATTGTTATGACAGGGGTAATGGAGCATTGTGATGAGAAGGGCATGGAGCATTGGTCTGAAAAGTTTCATGGATTATTGTGATGAGAGTGGGCATGGAGCATTGTGATGACAAGGTCACGGAACACTGTGATCCATGGGTCATGGAGGATTGTAATGACAAGGGCATGGAGCATTGTGATGAGAAGGGCATCAAACATTGTTTTGACAAGCGTCATGGAGCTTTGTGATGACAAGGGCATGGAATAATGTGATGAGAGGGTTCATGGAACATTGTGATTCCAAGGGTTATGGAGCTTTGTGATGACAAATGTCATGGAGCATTTTGATGTCAAGGGCATGTTGCATTGTGATGAGAAGGGCAGGGAGCATTTTGATGACAGGGTCATGCAGCAATTTGATGAAAAGTGTAATGGAACATTTTGATGACAGGGGTTATAGAACATTGTGATGTCAGGGGTCATGGAGCTTTGGGATGAAAAGGGTCATGGAGCATTTTGATGACAGGGGTTATGGAACATTGTGATGTCAGGGGTCATGGAACTTTGTGATGATACGGGGATGTAGCATTGTGATGACAGGGGTCATGGAACATTGTGATTACAGGGGTGAGGGAGTATTGTGATGACTAGTGATAACATTGTGATATCTCTGTTGAGAGAGCATTTTGATGAGAAGTGCATGGAGCATTGTGATTACAAGGTTTATGGAGCATTACGATGACAAGGTTGTGGACCGTTGTGATGAAAATCACGTGGCACATTGTGATGACAAGGGTCATGGAGCATTGTGATGACAAGGGTCACGGAGCATTGTGATGAAAAGTTCATGGAGTATTTTGGTTACAAAGGTCACAGAGCCTTGTGATGATGTGGGCATGGACCACTGTGATGACAAATGTTATGAAGCATTGTGATGACTGGAGTCACAGAGCACTGTGATGACAGGGGTCATGGAGCATTGTGATGACAAGGGCATGGAGCATTGTGATGACAGGGGCATGGAGCATTGGTCTGACAAGTTTAATAGATTATTGTGATGACAGTGGGCATGGGGCATTGTGATGACAAGGGCATGGGGCATTGTGATGAGAAGGTCATGGAGTATTGTGAAGACAGGTGTCAGGGAGCATTGTGATGACATATGTCATGGTCCATTGCGATGACAATGGCATGGAGCATTGTGATGCCAAATGTAATGGAGGATTGTGATGACAAATATAATGGAGCATTGTGATGACTAGGGCTTGGAGCATTATGATGACAAGGGCCATTGAAAATTTTCATGACAAGGTCGTGAAGCATTGTGATGACAAGGTGCTGGAGCATTGTGATGAGAAAACCATGGAGCCTTGTGAGACAAGTCTCATGGAGCATACTGATGAAAAGGGGCATGGAGCATTGTGATTAGAGTGTCTTGGAAAATTGTGATGACAAGGGCATGGAGCATTGTGATGAGAAGGCCAAGGAGCAGTCTGATGACATGTGTCATTGAGCTTTGTGATGACAAGGGCATGGAGCATTGTAATTACAGGCGTCTTGGAGCATTGTGATGAAAAAGGCATGGATCATTGTGATGAAAAAGGCATGGAGCCTTGTCATGACAGGGTTCAAGGAGCATACAGAGAACAAGTGTCAGGGAGCATTTTGATGACAAGTGTATTGAGCATTGTGATGACAAAGGTCATGGAGCATTGTGATGAGAAGACCATTGATAATTGTGATGACGAGCGTCATGGGGCATTGTGATGACAAGTGTTATGGAATATTGTGATCACAAGGGTTTGGAGCAGTGTTATGACAGAGGTCATGGAGCATTTTGATTTCATTGTGATGACAATAGCCTGAAGCATTATGATGATGGGCATGGTGCATTGTGATGACAGGGTTCATGGATCATTGAGATAAAAAGGGACATGGAGCATTGTGATTACAGGGGTCTTGGAGCATTGTGATGAGAAGGGTCATGGAGCCTTGTGATGACAAGGCCATGGAACATCGTGATGGCAGGGGTCATGGAGCATTGTTATCACAGGGGTAATGGAGCATTGTGATGGCAAGGGCATGGAGCATTCTGATGACATGCATCATGGAGCTTTGTGATGACAAGGGCATGGAGCACTGTGATTACAGGGGTCTTGGAGCATTGTGATGACAAGGGTCATGGAGCCTTGTGATGACAAGGCCGTGGAACGTTGTGATGGCAGGGGTCATGGAGCATTGTTATGACAGGGGTAATGGAGCATTGTGATGACAAGAGCATGGAACATTTGTCTGAAAAGTTTCATGGATTATTGTGATGAGAGTGGGCATGGAGCATTGTGATGACAAGGGCACGGAACACAGTGATCCATGGGTCATGGAGGATTGTAATGACAAGGGCATGGAGCATTGTGATGAGAAGGGCATCGAGCAGTGTGATGACAAGCACCATGGAGCTTTTTGATGACAATTGCATGGAACAATGTGATGAGAGGTTTCATGGAGTATTGTGATGACAATGGCATGGAGCATTGTGATGCCAAGGGTCATGGAGCTTTGTGATGACAAAGGTCATGGAGCATTTTGATGACAAGGGCGTGGTGCATTGTGATGAGAAGGGCAGGGAGCATTGTGATGACATTGTCATGGACCAATTTGATGAAAAGGGTCATGGAACATTTTGATGAGAGGCGTTATGTAACATTGTGATGTCAGGGGTCATGGAGCATTTTGATGAAAAGGGTCATGGAGCATTTTGATGACAGGGGTTATGGAACATTGTGATGTCAGGGATCATCGAACATTGTGATGATAAGTGCATGTAGCATTGTGATGACAGGAATCATGGAACATTGTGATGACAGGGTTGAGGGAGTATTGTGATGAATAGTGATGTAACATTGTGATATCAGTGGTGAGAGAGCATTTTGATTTGAAGTGCATGGAGCATTGTGATGACAAGTTTTATGGAGCATTGTGATGACAAGATTGTGGAGCACTGTGACGACAAGCGCATGGTGCATTGTGATGACATGGGTCATGGAGCATTGTGCTGACAAGCGCATGGAGCATTGTGATGACAAGGGTCATGGAGCATTGTGCTGAGAAAGGCATAGAGCATTGTGATGACAAGGGTCAAAGAGCATTGTGATGAAAAGTTCATGAAGCATTGTGGTTAAAAAGGTCACAGAGACTGTTGATGACAAGGGCATGGACCATTGTGATGACAAAGGTCATGAAGCCTTGTGATGACTGGAGTCACGGAGCATTGTGATGACAGGGGTCATGGAGCATTGTGATAACAAGGGCATGGGGCATTGTGATGACAAGGGCATGGAGCATTGGTCTAATAAGTTTCATGGCTTATTGCGATGACAGTTGGAATGGGGCATTGTGATGACAAGGGCATGGAGCATTGTGATGACCAGGTCATTCATTATTGTGAAGACAGGTGTCAGGGAGCATTGTGATGACATATGTAATGGCCCATTGTGATGACAATGCCATGGAGCATTGTGATGCCAAGTGTCATGGAGGATTCTGATGACAAAGGTAATGGAGCATTGTGATGACAATGGCTTGGAACATTGTGATGACAAGGGTCAGGGAGCATTGTGCTGACAAGTGCATGGAAAATTGTGATGACAAGGGACATGGAGCATTCTGATGACAAGCTTGTGGAGTATTTTGATGACAATGGCATGGAGCATTGTGATGAAAACGGCATGGTGCATTTTGATGAAAAAAGCACGGAGCCTTTTTGTGACAGGGTTCAAGGAGCATTCTGACGACAAGTGTCAGGGAGCATTGTGATGACAAGTGTATCGAGAATTGTGATGACAAAGGTCATGGAGCATTGTGATGAAAAGGGCATGGAGTATTGTGATGACAGGCATCATGGAGCATTGTGATGACAAGTGTTATGGAACATTGTGATCACAAGGGTTTGGAGCATTGTGATGACAGAGGTCATGGATCATTTTGATTTCAAGGAGCATGGAGCATTGTGATGACAAGGGCATGGAGCAATGTGATCCCAAGGTTCATGGAGGATTGTGATGGCAATGGTAATGGAGTATTGTGATGACAAGTGCATAGAACATTGTAATGACAAGGTCATGTAGCATTTTGCTGACAAAGGCATGGAGCATTGTGATGACAGGTGTCATGGAGCACTGTGATGACAAGCGTCACGGAGCATTGTGATTACAGGGGTCATGGAGCATTGGGATGACAAGGGCATGCATCATTGTGATGACAAGTGTCATGGAGCATTTGGCTGAAAATGTTCATGGAGTATTGTGATGACAGGGGTCATGGAGCATTGTGATGACTAGAGAATGGAGCATTGTGATGACAAGAGTCCCGGATCATTGTGTTGTCAGGTGATATTGAGCATTGTGATGACTGTGGTCATGGAGCATTGTGATGATATTGGTCATGGAGCATTGTGATGAGAAGGTCATGGAGCATTGGGCTGAAAATGTTCATGGAGTATTGTGATGACAGGGGTCATGGAGCATTGTGATGATAAGGGAATGGGGCATTTTGATGACAATGTCCTGGAGCATTGTGATGAGAAGGCCATGGAGCCTTGTGATGACAAGTCTCATGGAGCATTCTGATGAAAAGGGGCATGGACCATTGTGATTACAGGGGTCTTGGAGCCTTGTGATGACAAGGGCATGGAGCATTGTGATGAGAAGGCCATGGAGCATTCTGATGACATGCATCATGGAGCTTTGTGATGACAAGGGCATGGAGCATTGTGATTACAGGGGTCTTGGAGCATTGTGATGAAAATGGCATGGATCATTGTGATGAAAAAGGCATGGAGCCCTGTCATGAAAGGTTTCAGGGAGCATACTGATGACAAGAGTCAGGGAGCATTGTGATGACATGTGTGTTGTGCATTGTGATGACAAATGTCATGGGGCATTGTGATGAGAAATCCATGGATAATTGTGATGACTAGCGTCATGGGGTATTGTGATGACAAGTGTTATGGAACATTGTGATCACAAGGGTTTGGAGCATTGTGATGACAGAGGTCATGGAGCATTTTGATTTCATTGTGATGACAAGAGCATGAAGCATTATGATGATGGGCATGGTGCATTGTGATGACAGGGTTCATGGAGCATTGTGATGAAAGGTGGCATGGAGCTTTGGTCTGACAAGTTTCATGGATTATTTTGATGACAGTGGGCATGGCACATTGTGATGACAAGGGCATGGAGCATTGTGATGACAAGGTCATGGATTATTGTGAAGACAGGTGTCAGGGAGCATTGTGATGACATATGTCATGTTCCATTGTGATGACAATAGCACAGAGCATTGTGATGCCAAGTGTCATGGAGGATTGTTGTGACAAAGGTAAAGGAGCATTGTGATGATAAGCGCATGGAGCATTGAGATGACAAGGGCCATTGATAATTTAAATGTCCATGTCCTGAAACATTGTGATGACAAGCGCATGGAGCTTCCTATGACAGGGGTCATAGAGCATTGCGATGACAAGTGCATGGAGTATTGTTATGACAAGAGCATATAACATTGTGATGAGAAGTGCCATGGAGCATTGTGATGACAAGGACGTGGAGAATTTTGAGGACAAGGACATTGAGCTTTGAGATGACCAGGGCATGGAGCATTGTGATGGCAAAACCGTGGAGCATTGTGATGAGAAGACCATGGGTAATTGTGATGACGAGCGTCATGGACCACTGTAATGACAAGGGGCATGAAGCATTGTGATGACAGGTGTCAGGGAGCATTGTGATGACAGGGGTCATGGAGTATTGTGATGACAAGGGCATGGAGCATTGTGATGACAAGGGTACGGAACATTGTGATGAAAAGTGCCATTGAGAATTTTGATGATAAAGTCGTGAAGCATTGTGATGACAAACACTTGGAGCTTCCTATGACAGGGGTCATGGAACATTGCAATGACAAGTGCATGGAGAATTGTGATGAAACGAGCATGTAACTTTGTGATGAGAAGTGTCATGTAGCATTGTGATGACAAGTTCGTGGAGAATTGTTATGACAAGGGACATGGAGCATTGTGATAACCAGGGAATGGAGCATTGTGATGACAGGGGTCATGGAGCATTATTATGACAAGGGCCATGGTGCATTCTGATATAAGATATCACTTATGAAGGGAATGTAAACCTGGCTACATATGAACTGAATTAGGAAAGAGAACAGAGTCTCAGATTTAGAAAACACTCTTATGCTTGCTTAAGGGGGAAGGAGAGGTGGGGAGACACACAAAACCAGAGTTTGATATTAACACAGGTACCGTTCCATAATCCAAATACAGAAGAGACAAGCCCGACTCCTTCCTCAGTGAATGGGACTCAACACCCCTCTTCCCCACAGAGAAATATATCTGACTAGTAAGGATCTTAAAACCTATGTATTGATATGTCTCCATAAGGGAACCAAGTGTGTCTAGAATGACATAAACACGGCAGTGAGAATCAGCTCAAACCCAGTATAAAAAGGAATTTCAAAACAAAACAAAGAAACAGTGAAATTCTTACACAATACCTTCAGGGGTTCTGATGAAACTTGGAATGACCCTATCTACAACAACAGCTGGATGTGGCATAAGGCTGTTCACCTGGGACTGAGAGGATTGGTGAGATTGGGTGAGAAAATGGAGACGCATTAAAGCAATAATGCCTGCCACTGATTCCATGGTTCCCAACTCTCCAGGTAGAAGGGAATATCACTACAGTTATAACATGTATGGGAAACCTAGAGAATTGACACACTCTGATGGTGAAAGGTTTCTAAAACTCTACTAATTTTTTTCTCTCCATGTGCTCCAGCTTGACATTCCAACTGCTTTAATATCAATCTCCCAACTTGGAGAGTCAGCCCCTATAACCTCCTGGTTCGCACAGTTGTCACATTGTGCAGAGGATATAAGGGAAGAGGGAGAATCAATGAGAGAGTAGCTGTAGGCATTTGGACGGCCACATGTCACTCTAATTTCCCGTCACGAAGAAGAATTAACGAAACTCTTAGCCTGCCCCACCCCCATAACTAGTATAGGTCCTGAAGCAAAATTGTGGGTTTGCGGTCAGCTCACAAAAACACAAGTTGAAAAATGGAGCTCAGGGGCACAGTAATTCACTAACTTGCAGAGTTATACAGGACTACTCTCTTCCAAAAATCTGTTGAGGAAAAGCCATGAGGCGGACTTGAAAATGAGGGAGATTTGCACGAAACAGACTTCCAGAAGTACATTGGAATCGACTTTAAACACAGGAAAAGCATCACAACTTCAACAATTATGGAATTGTCCATAAAGGGCGCACGCGTTTTCTCCTGAATATATTCAGGAGAAAACGCATACACCCATTTTGGCCAACCAAGCAACCGCACAATGTAAATCTGCACTACAAAGAAGTATCACTTCCCACCAGTCAAAAGGGATATCCGTAAAATGTGTAAAAACCAGAAAGGCAAGAGGGGCTCTGGAGGACAGGGAGCCTTGTTATGCTGTTGGGTGGGATGTAGATTGCCAACAGCCACTCTGGAGGAGTGCACTGTGTTCCCTAAAAGAATTAAACAACAGAGCTTCACAACCTAAGGCACTTCCAGTCATGGGAATATACCTTGGGAAAATTGAAAATCAATAAGACACAGCCAACCCAAAATATAGGGCAGCACTGCTTACAAGAACCTCGACGTTGGGACACCTTAAATATCCCAGGAAAGACAAAAATAGTAAAGAAATTGTGGTACATACGTACGATGGAATATCCCTCAGCCATGAAATCAATGTCATAAGGCCAGTAGCAGCATAATGAGTGGATTCATGTACGATGATTCTAACTGAAATAAGTCACACAGAAAAAGAAACTTATCATAAGATATCACTTATGAATGTCTTGTAAACATGGCTACACATGAACTGAATTAGGAAAGAGAAGAGTCTCACATTTAGAAAACACTCTTATGCCTGCTCAAGAGGAAAGGAGAGGTGGGGTGATGCATAAAACCAGAGTTTGATATTAGCACAGGTACGGTTGCATAATCCAAATACAGAATAGACAAGACCTACTCTTTCCTCACTGAACGGGGCTCAACACCCCTATTCCCCGCAGAGTAGTATATCTGACTAGTAAGAATCTTAAAACCTATGTATTGATATGTCTCCATAAGGTAACCAAGTGTGTCTAGAACGACATAAACACGGCAGTGAGAATCAGCTCAAACCCACTATAGAAATGAATTTCAAAACAAAACAAATAAACAGTGAAATTCTTACACAATACCTTCAGGGGTTCTGATGAAACTTAGAATGACCCTATCTACAACGACAGCTGGATGTGGCATAAGGCTGGTCACTTGGGACTGAGAGGATTGGTGAGATTGGGTGAGAAAATGCAGACCGTTTAAAGCAATAATACCTGGCACCCATTCCATGGTTCCCAACTCTCCAGGTAGAAGGGAATATCACTACAGTTATAACATGTATGGGAAACCTAGAGAATGGACACCATCTGATGGTGAAAAGTTTCTAAAACTCTACTAATTTTTTTCTCTCCTTGTGCACCAGTTTGACATTCCAACTGCTTTAGTATCAATCTCCCAAATTGGAGAGTCAGCACCTATAACCACCTGGTTCGCACAGTTGGCACGTTGTGCAGAGGATATAAGGGAAGAGGGAGAAACAATTAGAGAGTAGCTGTAGGCATTTGGATGGCCACATGTCACTCTAAATTCCCGTCACGAAGACGAATTAACAAACTCTGAGCCATCCCCCCCAATGGAACCAGTATAGGTCCTGAAGCAAAATTGTGGATTGGCAGTCAGCTCACAAAAACGCGAGTTGAAAAATGGAGCTCAGGGGCACAGCAATTCACTAACTTGCAGAGTTATAAAGGACTACTCTCTTCCAAAAATCTGTTAAGAGAAAGCCAAGAGGCGGACTTGAAAATGAGGCAGAAGTGCACGAAACAGATTTCCAGAAGTACATTGGAATCGCCTTTAAACACAAGAAAAACATCACAACTTCGACAATTATGGAATTGTCCATAAAGGGTGCATGCGTTTTCTCCTGAATATATTCAGGAGAATACGCATACGCCCATTTTGGCCAACCAAGCAACTGCACAATGCAAATCTGCACTACAAAGGAGTATCACTTCCAACCGGTCAAAAGGGACATCCATAAAATGTGTAAAAACAAGAAAGGCAAGACAGGTTCTGGAGAAGAGGGAGCCTTGTTATGCGGATGGGTGTGATGTAAATTGCAAACAGCCACTCTGGAGGAGTGCATTGTGTTCCCAAAAAGAAGTAAACAACAGTGCTTCACAACTGAAGGCACTTCCAGTCACGGGAATATACCTTGGGAAAAATGAAAATCAATAAGACACAGTCACCCCAAAATTTATGGCAGCACTGCTTACAAGAACCTCGACTTCGGTACACCCTATATATCCCAGGAAAGACAAAAATGGTAAAGAAAAGGTGGTACATACGTATGATGGAATATCCCTCAGCCATGAAGTCAATGTCATAAGGCCAGTAGCAGCATAATGACGGGATTCAAGTACGATGATTCTAACTGAAAAAATCACACAGAAAAAGAAACTTATCATAAGATATCACTTATGAAGGGTATATAAACATGGCTACACATGGAATGAATTAGGGAAGGGAACAGATTCTCATATTTAGAAAACACTCTTATGCATGTTTAAGGGGAAAGCAGAGGTGGGGTGATGAATAAAACCAGAGTTTGATACTAGCACAGGTATGGTTCCATAATCCAAATACAGAATAGACAAACCTACACCTTCCTCAGTGAAAGGGACTCAAAACCCCATATTTCCCGCAGAGGAATATATCTGACTAGTAAGAATCTTAAAACCTATGTATTGATATGTCTCCGTAAGGGAATCAAGTGTGTCTAGACTGGCATAAACATGGCAGCGAGAATCAGCTCAAACACACTATAAAAAGGAATTTCAAAAACAAAACAAAAAAAACTGGGAAATTCTTTACAATTCCTTCAGGGTCTCTAATGAAACCTGGAATGACCCTATCTACAATGACAGCTGGATGTAGCATAAGGAGGGACACTTGGGACTGAGACGATTGGTGAGATTGGGTGAGCAAATGCAGACCCTTTAAAGCAAAAATGCCTGGCACACATTCCATGGGTCCCAACTCTCCAGGTTGAAGGGAATATTACTACAGCTATAACATGTCCGGGAAACCTAGAGAACGGACACACTGTGAATACGAAAGGTTTCTAAAACTCAACGAATAGTCCCTCTCCTGTAGCTCCGGTTTGACTTTCCATCTGCTTTACTATCAACTTCCCAACTTGGAGAGACAGCCCCTTTAACCTCCTGGTTCGCACAGGTTGCCAGTTTGGCAGAGGATGAAAGGGAAGAGGGAGAACCAATGAGAGAGTAGCTGTTAGGCATTTGGACGGGCACATATCACTGTAATTTCCCGGCAGGAAGAATAATTAACCAAAGTCTCAGCCACCCACCGGGAACCAGCATAGGTCCTGAACCAAAATTTTGGACTTGCTGTCAGCTCACCAAAAACGAGTTGAAAAATGGAGCTCAGGGGCACAGCAATTCACAAACTGGCCGAGTAATAAAGGACAACTATCGTCCAAAAATCTGTTGAGGGAAGGCACCGAGGCGGACTTGAAAGCGAGGCAGAATAGCAGGAAACAGATTTCAAGAGGTACGTTGGAATCGCCTTTAAAGCACAGGAAGAGGGGCACAACTTCCACAATGATGCTCTTGGCCAAAAAAGGCATATGCGTTTTCTCCTGAATATATTCAGGAGAAAACGCATACGCTCTTTTTGGCCAAGCAAGCAAGCGGGCAATGCAAATCTGCACTACAAAGAAGTATCACTTCCCACCGGTCAAAAGGGACATCCACAAAATGTGTAAAAACCAGAAAGGCAAGACAGGCCCTGGAGAACAGGGAGCCTTGTTATGCTGATGGGCGGGATGTAAATTGCCAACTGCCTCTCTGGAGGAGTGCATTGTGTTCCCTAAAACAAATAAAGAACAGAGCTACAGAGCCAAGGGCACTTCCAGTCTACGGAATATACCTTGGGAAAACTGAAAATCAATAAGACAGAGCCACCCCAAAATTTAGGGCTGCACTGCTTACAAGGACCTCAACTTGGGTACACCTTAAATATCCCAGGAAATATAAAAATGGTTCAAAAAATTGTGGTACTTACATACGATGGAATATCCCTCAGCCATGAAATCAATGTCATAAGACCAGTAGCAGCAAAATGGGTGGATTCAGGTACGATGATTCTAAGTGAAATAAGTCACACAGAAAAAGAAACTTATCATAAGATATCACTTATTAAGATCCTGTAAACATGGCTACACTTGAACTGAGTTAGGAAAAGAAGAGTGTCTAAGATTTAGAAAACACTCTTATGCCTGCTTAAGGAGGAAGGAGAGCTGGGGTGATGCATAAAACCAGAGTTTGATATAAGCCCAGGTACCGTTCCAAAAACCAACTATGGAATAGACAAGACATACACCTTCCTCAGTGAAAGGGACTCAAAACACCATATTGCCCGCAGAGGAATATATCTGACTAGTAAGAATCTTAAAGCCTATGTATTGATATGTCTCCGTAAGGGAATCAAGTGTGTCTAGACTGGCATATACATGGTAGCGAGAATCAGCTCAAACCCACTATAAAAAGGAATTTCAAAAACAAAACAAAAAACTGGGAAAATCTTTACAATTCCTTCAGGGTCTCTGATGAAACCTGGAATGACCCTATCTACAATGACAGCTGGATGTGGCATAAGGAGGGACACTTGGGACTGAGACGATTGGTGAGATTGGGTGAGCAAATGCAGACCCTTTAAAGCACAAATGCCTGGCACCCATTCCATGGGTCCCAACTCTCCAGGTTGAAGGGAATATTACTACAGCTATAACATGTACGGGAAACCTAGAGAACGGACACACTGTGAATACGAAAGGTTTCTAAAACTCAACGAATAGTCCCTCTCTTGGTGCTCCGGTTTGACATTCCATCTGCTTTACTATCAACATCCCAATTTGGAGAGACATTCCCTTTAACCTCCTGGTTAGCACAGGTTGCCAATTTGGCAGAGGATGAAAGTGAAGAGGGAGAACCAATGAGAGAGTAGCTGTTAGGCATTTGGACGGGCACATATCACTCTAACTTCCCGGCAGGAAGAAGAATTAACCAAAGTCTCAGCCCCCAACCAGGAACCAGCATAGTTCCTGAACCAAAATTTTGGACTTGCGGTCATCTCACAAAAAACGAGTTGAAAAATGGAGCTCAGGGGCACAGCAATTCACAAACTGGCCGAGTAATAAAGGGCAATTATCGCCCAAAAATCTGTTGAGGGTAGGCAACGAGGGGGACTTGAAAGCGAGGCAGAATAGCAGGAAACAGATTTCAAGAGGTACGTTGGAATCTCCTTTAAAGCACAGGAAGAGGGGCCCCACTTCGACAATGATGCACTTGGCCAAAAAGGGCGTATGCCTTTTCTCCTGAATATATTCAGGAGAAAAGGCATACACCCTTTTTGGCCAAGCAAGCAAGCGGGCAATGCAAATCTGCACTACAAAGAAGTATCACTTCCCACCGGTCAAAAGGGACATCCACAAAATGTGTAAAAACCAGAAAGGCAGGACAGGCCCTGGAGAACAGGGAGACTTGTTATGCTGATGGGCGGGATGTAAATTGCCAACTGCCTCTCTGGAGGAGTACATTGTGTTTCCTAAAACAAGTAAAGAACAGAGCTACAGCGCCAAGGGCACTTCCAGTCTAGGGAATATACCTTGGGAAAACTGATAATCAATAAGACAGAGCCCCCCCAAAATTTAGGGCTGCACTGCTTACAAGGACCTCAACTTGGGTACACCTTAAATATCCCAGGAAATATAAAAATGGTTCAAAAAATTGTGGTACTTACGTATGATGGAATATCCCTCAGCCATGAAATCAATGTCATAAGACCAGTAGCAGCAAAATGGGTGGATTCAGGTACGATGATTCTAAGTGAAATAAGTCACACAGAAAAAGAAACTTATCATAAGATATCAGTTATGAAGATCCTGTAAACATGGCTACACTTGAACTGAGTTAGGAAAGAGAACAGTGTCTCACATTTAGAAAACACTCTTATGCCTGCTTAAGGGGGAAGGAGAGGTGGGGTGATGCATAAAACCAGAGTTTGATATAAGCACAGGTACCGTTCCAAAAACCAACTATGGAATAGACAAGACCTACACCTTCCTCAGTGAAAGGGACTCAAAACCCCATATTTCCCGCAGAGGAATATATCTGACTAGTAAGAATCTTAAAACCTATGTATTGATATGTCTCCGTAAGGGAATCAAGTGTGTCTAGACTGACATAAACATGGCAGCGAGAATCAGCTCAAACCCCCTATAAAAAGGAATTTCAAAAACAAAACAAAAAAACTGTGAAATTCTTTACAATTCCTTCAGGGTCTCTGATGAAACCTGGAATGACCCTATCTACAATGACAGCTGGATGTGGCATAAGGCTGGACACTTGGGTCTGAGAGGATTGGTGAGATTGGGTGAGCAAATGCAGACCCTTTAAGGCAATAATGCATGGCAACCATTCCATGGGTCCCAACTCTCCAGGTTGAAGGGAATATTACTACAGTTATAACATGTACGGGAAACCTAGAGAACGGACACACTGTGAATACGAAAGGTTTCTATAACTCAACGAATAGTCCCTCTCCTGGTGCTCCGGTTTGACTTTCCATCTGCTTTACTATCAACCTCCCAACTTGGAGAGACAGCCCCTTTAACCTCCTGGTTCGCACAGGTTGCCAATTTGGCAGAGGATGAAAGCGAAGAGGGAGAACCAATGAGAGAGTAGATGTTAGGCATTTGGACAGGCACATATCACTGTAATTTCCCGGCAGGAAGAAGAATTAACCAAAGTCTCAGCCACCCACCGGGAACCAGCATAGGTCCTGAACCAAAATTTTGGACTTGCTGTCAGCTCACCAAAAACGAGTTGAAAAATGGAGCTCAGGGGCACAGCAATTCACAAACTGGCCGAGTAATAAAGGGCAACTATCGCCCAAAAATCTGTTGAGGGTAGGCAACGAGGGGGACTTGAAAGCGAGGCAGAATAGCAGGAAACAGATTTCAAGAGGTACGTTGGAATCTCCTTTAAAGCACAGGAAGAGGGGCCCCACTTCGACAATGATGCACTTGGCCAAAAAGGGCGTATGCCTTTTCTCCTGAATATATTCAGGAGAAAACACATACGCCCTTTTTGGCCAAGCAAGCAAGCGGGCAATGCAAATCTGCACTACAAAGAAGTATCACTTCCCACCGGTCAAAAGGGACATCCACAAAATGTGTAAAAACCAGAAAGGCAGGACAGGCCCTGGAGAACAGGGAGCCTTGTTATGCTGATGGGCGGGATGTAAATTGCCAACTGCCTCTCTGGAGGAGTGCATTGTGTTCCCTAAAACAAGTAAACAAAAGAGCTACAGAGCGAAGTGAACTTCCAGTCTAGGGAATATACCTTGGGAAAACTGAAAATCAATAAGACAGGGCCACCCCAAAATTTAGGGCTGCACTGCTAACAAGGACCTCAACTTGGGTTCACCTTAAATATCCCAGGAAATATAAAAATGGTTCAAAAAATTGCGGTATTTACGTACGATGGAATATCCCTCAGCCATGAAATCAATGTCATAAGACCAGTAGCAGCAAAATGGGTGGATTCAGGTACGATGATTCTAAGTGAAATAAGTGACACAGAAAAAGAAACTTATCATAAGATATCACTTATGAAGATCCTGTAAACATGGCTACACTTGAACTGAGTTAGGAAAGAGAGCAGTGTCTCACATTTAGAAAAGAGTCTTATGCCTGCTTAAGGGGGAAGGAGATGTGGGGTGATGCATAAAACCAGAGTTTGATATAAGCACAGGTACCGTTCCAAAAACCAACTATGGAATAGACAAGACCTACACCTTCCTCAGTGAAAGGGACTCAAAACCCCATATTTCCCGCAGAGGAATATATCTGACTAGTAAGAATCTTAAAACCTATGTATTGATATGACTCCGTAAGGGAATCAAGTGTGTCTAGACTGGCATAAACATGGCAGCGAGAATCAGCTCAAACCCACTATAAAAAGGAATTTCAAAACAAAACAAAAAAAATGGGAAATTCTTTACAATTCCTTCAGGGTCTCTGATGAAACCTGGAATGACCCTATCTACAATGACAGCTGGATGTGGCATAAGGCTGGACACTTGGGTCTGAGAGGATTGGTGAGATTGGGTGAGCAAATGCAGACCGTTTAAGGCAATAATGCATGGCACCCATTCCATGGGTCCCAACTCTCCAGGTTGAAGGGAATATTACTACAGTTATAACATGTACGGGAAACCTAGAGAATGGACACACTGTGAATACGAAAGGTTTCTAAAACTCAACGAATAGTCCCTCTCCTGCTGCTCCGGTTTGACTTTACATCTGCTTTACTATCAACCTCCCAACTTGGAGAGACAGCCCCTTTAACCTCCTGGTTCGCACACGTTGCCAATTTGGCAGAGGATGAAAGGGAAGAGGGAGAACCAATGAGAGAGTAGCTGTTAGGCATTTGGACGGGAACATATCACTGTAATTTCCGGGCAGGAAGAAGAATTAACCAAAGTCTCAGCCACCCACCGGGAGCCAGTATAGGACCTGAACCAAAATTTTGGACTTGCGGTCAGCTCACCAAAAACGAGTTGAAAAATGGAGCTCAGGGGCACAACAATTCACAAACTGGCCGAGTAATAAAGGACAACTATCGTCCAAAAATCTGTTGAGGGAAGGCAACGAGGCGGACTTGAAAGCGAGGCAGAATAGCAGGAAACAGATTTCAAGAGGTACGTTGGAATCGCCTGTAAAGCACAGGAAGAGGGGCACAACTTCGACAATGATGCACTTGGCCAAAAAGGGCGTATGCGTTTTCTCCTGAATATATTCAGGAGAAAACGCATACGCCCTTTTTGGCCAAGCAAGCAAGCGGGCAATGCAAATCTGCACTACAAAGAGGTATCACTTCCCACCGGTCAAAAGGGACATCCACAAAATATGTAAAAACCAGAAAGGCAAGACAGGCCCTGGAGAACAGGGAGCCTTGTTATGCTGATGGGCGGGATGTAAATTGCTAACTGCCTCTCTGGAGGAGTACATTGTGTTCCCTAAAAGAAGTAAAGAACAGAGCTACAGAGCCAAGGGCACTTCCAGTCTAGGGAATATACCTTGGGAAAACTGAAAATCAATAAGACAGAGCCACCCCAAAATTTAGGGCTGCACTGCTTACAAGGACCTCAACTTGGGTACAACTTAAATATCCCAGGAAATATAAAAATGGTTCAAAAAATTGTGTTACTTACGTACGATGGAATATCCCTCAGCCATGAAATCAATGTCATAAGACCAGTAGCAGCAAAATGGGTGGATTCAGGTACGATGATTCTAAGTGAAATAAGTCACACAGAAAAAGAAACTTATCATAAGATATCACTTATGAAGATCCTGTAAACATGGCTACACTTGAACTGAGTTAGGAAAGAGAAGAGTGTCTCACATTTAGAAAACACTCTTATGCCTGCTTAAGGGGGAAGGAGATGTGGGGTGATGCATAAAACCAGAGTTTGATATAAGCACAGGTACCGTTCCAAAAACCAACTATGGAATAGACAAGACCTACACCTTCCTCAGTGAAAGGGACTCAAAACCCCATATTTCCCGCAGAGGAATATATCTGACTAGTAAGAATCTTAAAACCTATGTATTGATATGTCTCCGTAAGGGAATCAAGTGTGTCTAGACTGGCAGAAACATGGCAGCGAGAATCAGCTCACACCCACTATAAAAAGGAATTTCAAAAACAAAACAAAAAAACTGGGAAATTCTTTTCAATTCCTTCAGGGTCTCTGATGAAACCTGGAATGACCCTATCTACAATGACAGCTGGATGTGGCATAAGGAGGGACACTTGGGACTGAGACTATTGGTGAGATTGGGTGAGCAAATGCAGACCCTTTAAAGCACAAATGCCTGGCACCCATTCCATGGGTCCCAACTCTCCAGGTTGAAGGGAATATTACTACAGCTATAACATGTACGGGAAACCTAGAGAACGGACACACTGTGAATACGAAAGGTTTCTAAAACTCAACGAATAGTCCCTCTCCTGGTGCTCTGGTTTGACTTTCCATCTGCTTTACTATCAACCTCCCAACTTGGAGAGACAGCCCCTTTAACCTCCTGGTTCGCACAGGTTGCCAATTTGGCAGAGGATGAAAGGGAAGAGGGAGAACCAATGAGAGAGTAGCTGTTAGGCATTCGGATGGGCACATATCACTGTAAGTTCCCGGCAGGAAGAAGAATTAACCAAAGTCTCAGCCACCCACCGGGAACCAGTATAGGTCCTGAACCAAAATTTTGTACTTGTGGTCAGCTCACCAAAAACGAGTTGAAAAATGGAGCTCAGGGGCACAGCAATTCACAAACTGGCCGAGTAATAAAGGACAACTATCGTCCAAAAATCTGTTGAAGGTAGGCAACGAGGCGGACTTGAATGCGAGGCAGAATAGCAGGAAACATATTTCAAGAGGTACGTTGGAATCGCCTTTAAAGCACAGGAAGAGGGGCACAACTTCGACAATGATGCACTTGGCCAAAAAGGGCATATGCGTTTTCTCCTGAATATATTCAGGAGAAAACGCATACGCCCTTTTTGGCCAAGCAAGCAAGCGGGCAAAGCAAATCTGCACTACAAGGAAGGATCACTTCCCACCGGTCAAAAGGGACATCCACAAAATGTGTAAAAACCAGAAAGGCAAGACAGGCCCTGGAGAACAGGGAGCCTTGTTATGCTGATGGGCGGGATGTAAATTGCCAACTGGCTCTCTGGAGGAGTGCATTGTGTTCCCTAAAACAAGTAAACAACAGAGCTACAGAGCCAAGGGCACTTCCAGTCTAGGGAATATACCTTGGGAAAACTGAAAATCAATAAGACAGAGCCACCCCAAAATTTAGGGCTGCACTGCTTACAAGGACCTCAACTTGGGTACACCTTAAATATCCCAGGAAATATAAAAATGGTTCAAAAAATTGTGGTACTTACGTATGATGGAATATCCCTCAGCCATGAAATCAATGTCATAAGACCAGTAGCAGCAAAATGGGTGGATTCATGTACGATGATTCTAAGTGAAATAAGTCACACAGAAAAAGAAACTTATCATAAGATATCAGTTATGAAGATCCTGTAAACATGGCTACACTTGAACTGAGTTAGGAAAGAGAACAGTGTCTCACATTTAGAAAACACTCTTATGCCTGCTTAAGGGGGAAGGAGAGGTGGGGTGATGCATAAAACCAGAGTTTGATATAAGCACAGGTACCGTTCCAAAAACCAACTATGGAATAGACAAGACCTACACCTTCCTCAGTGAAAGGGACTCAAAACCCCATATTTCCCGCAGAGGAATATATCTGACTAGTAAGAATCTTAAAACCTATGTATTGATATGTCTCCGTAAGGGAATCAAGTGTGTCTAGACTGACATAAACATGGCAGCGAGAATCAGCTCAAACCCCCTATAAAAAGGAATTTCAAAAACAAAACAAAAAAACTGTGAAATTCTTTACAATTCCTTCAGGGTCTCTGATGAAACCTGGAATGACCCTATCTACAATGACAGCTGGATGTGGCATAAGGCTGGACACTTGGGTCTGAGAGGATTGGTGAGATTGGGTGAGCAAATGCAGACCCTTTAAGGCAATAATGCATGGCAACCATTCCATGGGTCCCAACTCTCCAGGTTGAAGGGAATATTACTACAGTTATAACATGTACGGGAAACCTAGAGAACGGACACACTGTGAATACGAAAGGTTTCTAAAACTCAACGAATAGTCCCTCTCCTGGTGCTCCGGTTTGACTTTCCATCTGCTTTACTATCAACCTCCCAACTTGGAGAGACAGCCCCTTTAACCTCCTGGTTCGCACAGGTTGCCAATTTGGCAGAGGATGAAAGCGAAGAGGGAGAACCAATGAGAGAGTAGATGTTAGGCATTTGGACGGGCACATATCACTGTAATTTCCCGGCAGGAAGAAGAATTAACCAAAGTCTCAGCCACCCACCGGGAACCAGCATAGGTCCTGAACCAAAATTTTGGACTTGCTGTCAGCTCACCAAAAACGAGTTGAAAAATGGAGCTCAGGGGCACAGCAATTCACAAACTGGCCGAGTAATAAAGGACAACTATCGTCCAAAAATCTGTTGAGGGAAGGCACCGAGGCGGACTTGAAAGCGAGGCAGAATAGCAGGAAACAGATTTCAAGAGGTACGTTGGAATCGCCTTTAAAGCACAGGAAGAGGGGCACAACTTCGACAATGATGCACTTGGCCAAAAAGGGCGTATGCGTTTTCACCTGAATATATTCAGGAGAAAACACATACGCCCTTTTTGGCCAAGCAAGCAAGCGGGCAATGCAAATCTGCACTACAAAGAAGTATCACTTCCCACCGGTCAAAAGGGACATCCACAAAATGTGTAAAAACCAGAAAGGCAGGACAGGCCCTGGAGAACAGGGAGCCTTGTTATGCTGATGGGCGGGATGTAAATTGCCAACTGCCTCTCTGGAGGAGTGCATTGTGTTCCCTAAAACAAGTAAACAAAAGAGCTACAGAGCGAAGTGAACTTCCAGTCTAGGGAATATACCTTGGGAAAACTGAAAATCAATAAGACAGGGCCACCCCAAAATTTAGGGCTGCACTGCTAACAAGGACCTCAACTTGGGTTCACCTTAAATATCCCAGGAAATATAAAAATGGTTCAAAAAATTGCGGTATTTACGTACGATGGAATATCCCTCAGCCATGAAATCAATGTCATAAGACCAGTAGCAGCAAAATGGGTGGATTCAGGTACGATGATTCTAAGTGAAATAAGTGACACAGAAAAAGAAACTTATCATAAGATATCACTTATGAAGATCCTGTAAACATGGCTACACTTGAACTGAGTTAGGAAAGAGAGCAGTGTCTCACATTTAGAAAAGAGTCTTATGCCTGCTTAAGGGGGAAGGAGATGTGGGGTGATGCATAAAACCAGAGTTTGATATAAGCACAGGTACCGTTCCAAAAACCAACTATGGAATAGACAAGACCTACACCTTCCTCAGTGAAAGGGACTCAAAACCCCATATTTCCCGCAGAGGAATATATCTGACTAGTAAGAATCTTAAAACCTATGTATTGATATGACTCCGTAAGGGAATCAAGTGTGTCTAGACTGGCATAAACATGGCAGCGAGAATCAGCTCAAACCCACTATAAAAAGGAATTTCAAAACAAAACAAAAAAAATGGGAAATTCTTTACAATTCCTTCAGGGTCTCTGATGAAACCTGGAATGACCCTATCTACAATGACAGCTGGATGTGGCATAAGGCTGGACACTTGGGTCTGAGAGGATTGGTGAGATTGGGTGAGCAAATGCAGACCGTTTAAGGCAATAATGCATGGCACCCATTCCATGGGTCCCAACTCTCCAGGTTGAAGGGAATATTACTACAGTTATAACATGTACGGGAAACCTAGAGAATGGACACACTGTGAATACGAAAGGTTTCTAAAACTCAACGAATAGTCCCTCTCCTGCTGCTCCGGTTTGACTTTACATCTGCTTTACTATCAACCTCCCAACTTGGAGAGACAGCCCCTTTAACCTCCTGGTTCGCACACGTTGCCAATTTGGCAGAGGATGAAAGGGAAGAGGGAGAACCAATGAGAGAGTAGCTGTTAGGCATTTGGACGGGAACATATCACTGTAATTTCCGGGCAGGAAGAAGAATTAACCAAAGTCTCAGCCACCCACCGGGAGCCAGTATAGGACCTGAACCAAAATTTTGGACTTGCGGTCAGCTCACCAAAAACGAGTTGAAAAATGGAGCTCAGGGGCACAACAATTCACAAACTGGCCGAGTAATAAAGGACAACTATCGTCCAAAAATCTGTTGAGGGAAGGCAACGAGGCGGACTTGAAAGCGAGGCAGAATAGCAGGAAACAGATTTCAAGAGGTACGTTGGAATCGCCTGTAAAGCACAGGAAGAGGGGCACAACTTCGACAATGATGCACTTGGCCAAAAAGGGCGTATGCGTTTTCTCCTGAATATATTCAGGAGAAAACGCATACGCCCTTTTTGGCCAAGCAAGCAAGCGGGCAATGCAAATCTGCACTACAAAGAGGTATCACTTCCCACCGGTCAAAAGGGACATCCACAAAATATGTAAAAACCAGAAAGGCAAGACAGGCCCTGGAGAACAGGGAGCCTTGTTATGCTGATGGGCGGGATGTAAATTGCTAACTGCCTCTCTGGAGGAGTACATTGTGTTCCCTAAAAGAAGTAAAGAACAGAGCTACAGAGCCAAGGGCACTTCCAGTCTAGGGAATATACCTTGGGAAAACTGAAAATCAATAAGACAGAGCCACCCCAAAATTTAGGGCTGCACTGCTTACAAGGACCTCAACTTGGGTACAACTTAAATATCCCAGGAAATATAAAAATGGTTCAAAAAATTGTGTTACTTACGTACGATGGAATATCCCTCAGCCATGAAATCAATGTCATAAGACCAGTAGCAGCAAAATGGGTGGATTCAGGTACGATGATTCTAAGTGAAATAAGTCACACAGAAAAAGAAACTTATCATAAGATATCACTTATGAAGATCCTGTAAACATGGCTACACTTGAACTGAGTTAGGAAAGAGAAGAGTGTCTCACATTTAGAAAACACTCTTATGCCTGCTTAAGGGGGAAGGAGATGTGGGGTGATGCATAAAACCAGAGTTTGATATAAGCACAGGTACCGTTCCAAAAACCAACTATGGAATAGACAAGACCTACACCTTCCTCAGTGAAAGGGACTCAAAACCCCATATTTCCCGCAGAGGAATATATCTGACTAGTAAGAATCTTAAAACCTATGTATTGATATGTCTCCGTAAGGGAATCAAGTGTGTCTAGACTGGCAGAAACATGGCAGCGAGAATCAGCTCACACCCACTATAAAAAGGAATTTCAAAAACAAAACAAAAAAACTGGGAAATTCTTTTCAATTCCTTCAGGGTCTCTGATGAAACCTGGAATGACCCTATCTACAATGACAGCTGGATGTGGCATAAGGAGGGACACTTGGGACTGAGACTATTGGTGAGATTGGGTGAGCAAATGCAGACCCTTTAAAGCACAAATGCCTGGCACCCATTCCATGGGTCCCAACTCTCCAGGTTGAAGGGAATATTACTACAGCTATAACATGTACGGGAAACCTAGAGAACGGACACACTGTGAATACGAAAGGTTTCTAAAACTCAACGAATAGTCCCTCTCCTGGTGCTCTGGTTTGACTTTCCATCTGCTTTACTATCAACCTCCCAACTTGGAGAGACAGCCCCTTTAACCTCCTGGTTCGCACAGGTTGCCAATTTGGCAGAGGATGAAAGGGAAGAGGGAGAACCAATGAGAGAGTAGCTGTTAGGCATTCGGATGGGCACATATCACTGTAAGTTCCCGGCAGGAAGAAGAATTAACCAAAGTCTCAGCCACCCACCGGGAACCAGTATAGGTCCTGAACCAAAATTTTGTACTTGTGGTCAGCTCACCAAAAACGAGTTGAAAAATGGAGCTCAGGGGCACAGCAATTCACAAACTGGCCGAGTAATAAAGGACAACTATCGTCCAAAAATCTGTTGAAGGTAGGCAACGAGGCGGACTTGAATGCGAGGCAGAATAGCAGGAAACATATTTCAAGAGGTACGTTGGAATCGCCTTTAAAGCACAGGAAGAGGGGCACAACTTCGACAATGATGCACTTGGCCAAAAAGGGCATATGCGTTTTCTCCTGAATATATTCAGGAGAAAACGCATACGCCCTTTTTGGCCAAGCAAGCAAGCGGGCAAAGCAAATCTGCACTACAAGGAAGGATCACTTCCCACCGGTCAAAAGGGACATCCACAAAATGTGTAAAAACCAGAAAGGCAAGACAGGCCCTGGAGAACAGGGAGCCTTGTTATGCTGATGGGCGGGATGTAAATTGCCAACTGGCTCTCTGGAGGAGTGCATTGTGTTCCCTAAAACAAGTAAACAACAGAGCTACAGAGCCAAGGGCACTTCCAGTCTAGGGAATATACCTTGGGAAAACTGAAAATCAATAAGACAGAGCCACCCCAAAATTTAGGGCTGCACTGCTTACAAGGACCTCAACTTGGGTACACCTTAAATATCCCAGGAAATATAAAAATGTTTCAAAAATTTGTGGTATTTACGTACGATGGAATATCCCTCAGCCATGAAATCAATGTCATAAGACCAGTAGCAGCAAAATGGGTGGATTCAGGTAGGATGATTCTAAGTGAAATAAGTCACAGAGAAAAAGAAACTTATCATAAGATATCACTTATGAAGATCCTGTAAACATGGCTACACTTGAACTGAGTTAGGAAAGAAAACAGAGTCTCACATTTAGAAAACACTCTTATGTCTGCTTAAGGGGGAAGGAGAGGTGGGGTGATGCATAAAACCAGAGTTTGATATAAGCACAGGTACCGTTCCAAAAACCAACTATGGAATAGACAAGACCTACACCTTCCTCAGTGAAAGGGACTCAAAACCCCATATTTCCCGCAGAGGAATATATCTGACTAGTAAGAATCTTAAAACCTATGTATTGATATGTCTCCGTAAGGGAATCAAGTGTGTCTAGACTGGCAGAAACATGGCAGCGAGAATCAGCTCACACCCACTATAAAAAGGAATTTCAAAAACAAAACAAAAAAACTGGGAAATTCTTTTCAATTCCTTCAGGGTCTCTGATGAAACCTGGAATGACCCTATCTACAATGACAGCTGGATGTGGCATAAGGAGGGACACTTGGGACTGAGACTATTGGTGAGATTGGGTGAGCAAATGCAGACCCTTTAAAGCACAAATGCCTGGCACCCATTCCATGGGTCCCAACTCTCCAGGTTGAAGGGAATATTACTACAGCTATAACATGTACGGGAAACCTAGAGAACGGACACACTGTGAATACGAAAGGTTTCTAAAACTCAACGAATAGTCCCTCTCCTGGTGCTCTGGTTTGACTTTCCATCTGCTTTACTATCAACCTCCCAACTTGGAGAGACAGCCCCTTTAACCTCCTGGTTCGCACAGGTTGCCAATTTGGCAGAGGATGAAAGGGAAGAGGGAGAACCAATGAGAGAGTAGCTGTTAGGCATTTGGACGGGCACATATCACTGTAAGTTCCCGGCAGGAAGAAGAATTAACCAAAGTCTCAGCCACCCACCGGGAACCAGTATAGGTCCTGAACCAAAATTTTGTACTTGCGGTCAGCTCACCAAAAACGAGTTGAAAAATGGAGCTCAGGGGCACAGCTATTCACAAATTGGCCGAGTAATAAAGGACAACTATCGTCCAAAAATCTGTTGAAGGTAGGCAATGAGGCGGACTTGAATGCGAGGCAGAATAGCAGGAAACAGATTTCAAGAGGTACGTTGGAATCGCCTTTAAAGCACAGGAAGAGGGGCACAACTTCGACAATGATGCACTTGGCCAAAAAGGGCGTATGCGTTTTCTCCTGAATATATTCAGGAGAAAACGCATACGCCCTTTTTGGCCAAGCAAGCAAGCGGGCAAAGCAAATCTGCACTACAAGGAAGGATCACTTCCCACCGGTCAAAAGGGACATCCACAAAATGTGTAAAAACCAGAAAGGCAAGACAGGCCCTGGAGAACAGGGAGCCTTGTTATGCTGATGGGCGGGATGTAAATTGCCAACTGCCTCTCTGGAGGAGTGCATTGTGTTCCCTAAAACAAGTAATCAACAGAGCTACAGAGCCAAGGGCACTTCCAGTCTAGGGAATATACCTTGGGAAAACTGAAAATCAATAAGACAGAGCCACCCCAAAATTTAGGGCTGCACTGCTTACAAGGACCTCAACTTGGGTACACCTTAAATATCCCAGGAAATATAAAAATGGTTCAAAAATTTGTGGTATTTACGTACGATGGAATATCCCTCAGCCATGAAATCAATGTCATAAGACCAGTAGCAGCAAAATGGGTGGATTCAGGTAGGATGATTCTAAGTGAAATAAGTCACAGAGAAAAAGAAACTTATCATAAGATATCACTTATGAAGATCCTGTAAACATGGCTACACTTGAACTGAGTTAGGAAAGAAAACAGAGTCTCACATTTAGAAAACACTCTTATGTCTGCTTAAGGGGGAAGGAGAGGTGGGGTGATGCATAAAACCAGAGTTTGATATAAGCACAGGTACCGTTCCAAAAACCAACTATGGAATAGACAAGACCTACACCTTCCTCAGTGAAAGGGACTCAAAACCCCATATTTCCCCCAGAGGAATATATCTGACTAGTAAGAATCTTAAAACCTATGTATTGATATGTCTCCATAAGGGAATCAAGTGTGTCTAGACTGGCATAAACATGGCAGCGAGAATCAGCTCAAACCCACTATAAAAAGGAATTTCAAAAACGAAACAAAAAACCTGGGAAATTCTTTACAATTCCTTCAGGGTCTCTGATGAAACCTGGAATGACCCTATCTACAATGACAGCTGGATGTGGCATAAGGAGGGACACTTGGGACTGAGACGATTGGTGAGATTGGGTGAGAAAATGCAGACCCTTTAAAGCACAAATGCCTGGCACCCATTCCATGGGTCCCAACTCTCCAGGTTGAAGGGAATATTACTACAGCTATAACATGTACGGGAAACCTAGAGAACGGACACACTGTGAATACGAAAGGTTTCTAAAACTCAACGAATAGTTCCTCTCCTGGTGCTCCGCTTTGACTTTCCATCTGCTTTACCATCAACCTCCCAACTTGGAGAGACAGCCCCATTAACCTCCTGGTTCGCACAGGTTGCCAATTTGGCAGAGGTTGAAAGGGAAGAGGGAGAACCAATGAGAGAGTAGCTGTTAGGCATTTGGACGGGCACATATCACTGTAATTTCCTGGCAGGAAGAAGAATTAACCAAAGTCTCATCCACCCACCAGGAACCAGTATAGGTCCTGAACCAAAATTTTGGACTTGCGGTCACCTCACAAAAAAACGGGTTGAAAAATGGACCTCAAGGGCACAGCAATTCACAAACTGGCCGAGTAATAAAGGACAACTATCGTCCAAAAATCTGTTGAGGGAAGACAACGAGGAGGACTTGAAAGCGAGGCAGAATAGCAGAAAACAGATTTCAAGAGGTACGTTGGAATCGCCTTTAAAGCACAGGAAGAGGGGCACAACTTCGACAATGATGCACTTGGCCACAAAGGGCGTATGCGTTTTCTCCTGAATATATTCAGGAGAAAACGCATAAGCCCTTTTTGGCCAAGCAATCAAGCGGGCAATGCAAATCTGCACTACAAAGAAGTATCACTTCCCACCAGTCAAAAGGGACATCCACAAAATGTGTAAAAACCAGAAAGGCAAGACAGGCCCTGGAGAACAGGAAGCCTTGTTATGCTGATGGGCGGGATGTAAATTGCCAACTGCCTCTCTGGAGGAGTGCATTGTGTTCCCTAAAACAAGTAAAGAACAGAGCTACAGAGCCAAGGGCACTTCCAGTCTAGGGAATATACCTTGGGAAAACTGAAAATCAATAAGACAGAACCACCCCAAAATTTAGGGCTGCACTGCTTACAAGGACCTCAACTTGGGTACACCTTAAATATCCCAGGAAATATAAAAATGGTTCAAAAAATTGTGGTACTTACGTACGATGGAATATCCCTCAGCCATGAAATCAATGTCATAAGACCAGTAGCAGCAAAATGGGTGGATTCAGGTACGATGATTCTAAGTGAAATAAGTCACAGAGAAAAAGAAACTTATCATAAGATATCACTTATGAAGATCCTGTAAACATGGCTACACTTGAACTGAGTTAGGAAAGAAAACAGAGTCTCACATTTAGAAAACACTCTTATGTCTGCTTAAGGGGGAAGGAGAGGTGGGGTGATGCATAAAACCAGAGTTTGATATAAGCACAGGTACCGTTCCAAAAACCAACTATGGAATAGACAAGACCTACACCTTCCTCAGTGAAAGGGACTCAAAACCCCATATTTCCCCCAGAGGAATATATCTGACTAGTAAGAATCTTAAAACCTATGTATTGATATGTCTCCATAAGGGAATCAAGTGTGTCTAGACTGGCATAAACATGGCAGCGAGAATCAGCTCAAACCCACTATAAAAAGGAATTTCAAAAACGAAACAAAAAACCTGGGAAATTCTTTACAATTCCTTCAGGGTCTCTGATGAAACCTGGAATGACCCTATCTACAATGACAGCTGGATGTGGCATAAGGAGGGACACTTGGGACTGAGACGATTGGTGAGATTGGGTGAGAAAATGCAGACCCTTTAAAGCACAAATGCCTGGCACCCATTCCATGGGTCCCAACTCTCCAGGTTGAAGGGAATATTACTACAGCTATAACATGTACGGGAAACCTAGAGAACGGACACACTGTGAATACGAAAGGTTTCTAAAACTCAACGAATAGTTCCTCTCCTGGTGCTCCGCTTTGACTTTCCATCTGCTTTACCATCAACCTCCCAACTTGGAGAGACAGCCCCATTAACCTCCTGGTTCGCACAGGTTGCCAATTTGGCAGAGGTTGAAAGGGAAGAGGGAGAACCAATGAGAGAGTAGCTGTTAGGCATTTGGACGGGCACATATCACTGTAATTTCCTGGCAGGAAGAAGAATTAACCAAAGTCTCATCCACCCACCAGGAACCAGTATAGGTCCTGAACCAAAATTTTGGACTTGCGGTCACCTCACAAAAAAACGGGTTGAAAAATGGACCTCAAGGGCACAGCAATTCACAAACTGGCCGAGTAATAAAGGACAACTATCGTCCAAAAATCTGTTGAGGGAAGACAACGAGGAGGACTTGAAAGCGAGGCAGAATAGCAGAAAACAGATTTCAAGAGGTACGTTGGAATCGCCTTTAAAGCACAGGAAGAGGGGCACAACTTCGACAATGATGCACTTGGCCACAAAGGGCGTATGCGTTTTCTCCTGAATATATTCAGGAGAAAACGCATAAGCCCTTTTTGGCCAAGCAATCAAGCGGGCAATGCAAATCTGCACTACAAAGAAGTATCACTTCCCACCGGTCAAAAGGGACATCCACAAAATGTGTAAAAACCAGAAAGGCAAGACAGGCCCTGGAGAACAGGAAGCCTTGTTATGCTGATGGGCGGGATGTAAATTGCCAACTGCCTCTCTGGAGGAGTGCATTGTGTTCCCTAAAACAAGTAAAGAACAGAGCTACAGAGCCAAGGGCACTTCCAGTCTAGGGAATATACCTTGGGAAAACTGAAAATCAATAAGACAGAACCACCCCAAAATTTAGGGCTGCACTGCTTACAAGGACCTCAACTTGGGTACACCTTAAATATCCCAGGAAATATAAAAATGGTTCAAAAAATTGTGGTACTTACGTACGATGGAATATCCCTCAGCCATGAAATCAATGTCATAAGACCAGTAGCAGCAAAATGGGTGGATTCAGGTACGATGATTCTAAGTGAAATAAGTCACACAGAAAAAGAAACTTATCATAAGATATCACTTATGAAGATCCTGTAAACATGGTACACTTGAACTGAGTTAGGAAAGAGAACAGTGTCTCACATTTGGAAAACAATCTTAGGCCTGCTTAAGGGGGAAGGAGAGGTAGGGTGATGCATAAAACCAGAGTTTTATATAAGCACAGGTACCGTTCCAAAAACCAACTATGGAATAGATAAGACCTACACCTTCCTCAGTGAAAGGGACTCAAAACCCCATATTTCCCGCAGAGGAATATATCTGACTAGTAAGAATCTTAAAACCTATGTATTGATATGTCTCCGTAAGGGAATCAAGTGTGTCTAGACTGGCATAAACATGGCAGCGAGAATCAGCTCAAACCCACTATAAAAAGGAATTTCAAAAACAAAACAAAAAAACTGGGAAATTCTTTACAATTCCTTCAGGGTCTCTGATGAAACCTGGAATGACCCTATCTACAATGACAGCTGGATGTGGCATATGGCTGGACACTTGGGACTGAGAGATTTGGTGAGATTGGGTGAGCAAATGAAGACCCTTTAAAGCACAAATGCCTGGCACCCATTCCATGGGTCCCAACTCTCCAGTTTGAAGGGAATATTACTACAGCTATAACATGTACGGGAAACCTAGAGAACGGACACACTGTGAATACGAAAGGTTTCTAAAACTCAACGAATAGTCCCTCTCCTGGTGCTCCGGTTTGACTTTCCACCTGCTTTACTATCAACCTCCCAACTTGGAGAGACAGCCCCTTTAACCTCCTGGTTCGCACAGGTTGCCAATTTGGCAGAGGATGAAAGGGAAGAGGGAGAACCAATGAGAGAGTAGCTGTTAGGCATTTGGACGGGCACATATCACTGTAATTTCCCAGCAGGAAGAAGAATTAACCAAAGTCTCAGCCACCCACCGGGTACCAGTATAGTTCCTGAACCAAAATTTTGGACTTGCGGTCAGCTCACAAAAAACGAGTTGAAAAATGGAGCTCAGGGGCACAGCAATTCACAAACTGGCCGAGTAATAAAGGACAACTATCGTCCAAAAATCTGTTGAGGGAAGGCAACGAGGCGGACTTGAAAGCGAGGCAGAATAGCAGGAAACAGATTTCAAGAGGTATGTTGGAATCGCCTTTAAAGCACAGGAAGAGGGGCACAAATTCGACAATGATGCACTTGGCCAAAAAGGGCGTATGCGTTTTCTCCTGAATATATTCAGGAGAAAACGTATACGCCCTTTTTGGCGAAGCAAGCAAGAGCCAATGCAAATCTGCACTACAAAGAAGTATCACTTCCCACCGGTCAAAAGGGACATCCACAAAATGTGTAAAAACCAGAAAGGCAAGACAGGCCCTGAAGAACAGGGAGCCTTGTTATGCTTATGGGCGGGATGTAAATTGCCAACTGCCTCTCTGGAGGAGTGCATTGTGTTCCCTAAAATAAGTAAAGAATAGAGCTACAGAGCCAAGGGCACTTCCAGTCTAGGGAATATACTTTGGGAAAACTCAAAATCAATAAGACAGAGCCACCCCAAGATTTAGGGCTGCACTGCTTACAAGGACCTCAAAATGGGTACACCTTAAATGTCCAAGGAAATATAAAAATGGTTCAAAAAATTGTGGTACTTACGTACGATGGAATATCCCTCAGCCATGAAATCAATGTCATAAGACCAGAAGCAGCAAAATGGGTAGATTCATGTACGATGATTCTAAGTGAAATAAGTCACACAGAAAAAGAAACTTATCATAATATATCACTTATGAAGATCCTGTAAACATGGCTACACTTGAACTGAGTTAGGAAAGGGAACAGTGTCTCACATTTAGAAAACACTCTTATGCCTGCTTATGGCGGAAGGAGAGGTGGGGTGATGCATAAAACCAGAGTTTGATATAAGCACATGTACCTTTCCAAAAACCAACTATGGAAAAGAAAAGGCCTACACCTTCCTCAGTGAAAGGGACTCAAAACCCCAAATTTCCCACAGAGGAAAATATCTGACTAGTAAGAATCATAAAACCTATGTATTGATATGTCTCCGTAAGGGAATCAAGTGTGTCTAGACTGGCATAAACATGGCAGCGAGAATCAGCTCAAACCCACTATAAAAAGGAATTTCAAAAACAAAACAAAAAAACTGGGAAATTCTTTACAATTCCTTCAGGGTCTCTGATGAAACCTGGAATGACCCTATCTACCAGGACAGCTGGATGTGGCATAAGGCTGGACACTTGGGACTGAGAGGATTGGTGAGATTGGGTGAGCAAATGCAGACCCTTTAAAGCAATAATGCATGGCACCCATTCCATGGGTCCAACTCTCCAGGTTGAAGGGAATATTACTACAGTTATAATATGTACGGGAAACCTAGAGAACGGACACACTGTGAATACGAAAGGTTTCTAAAACTCAACGAATAGTCCCTCTCCTGGTGCTCTGGTTTGACTTTCCATCTCCTTTCCTATCAACCACCCAACTTAGAGAGACAGCCCCTTTAACCTCCTGGTTCGCACAGGTTGCCAATTTGGCAGAGGATGAAAGGGAAGAGGGAGAACTAATGAGAGAGTAGCTGTTAGGCATTTGGACGGACACATATCACTGTAATTTCCCGGCAGGAAGAAGAATTAACCAAAGTCTCAGCCACCCACCTGGAACCAGTATAGGTCCTGAACCAAAATTTTGGACTTGCGGTCAGCTCACCAAAATCGAGTTGAAAAATGGAGCTCAGGGGCACAGCAATTCACAAACTGGCCGAGTAATAAAGGACAACTATCGTCCAAAAATCTGTTGAGGGAAGACAACGAGGCGGACTTGAAAGCGAAGCAGAATAGCAGGAAACAGATTTCAAGAGGTACGTTGGAATCGCCTTTCAAGCACAGGAAGGGGGGCACAACTTCGACAATGATGCACTTGGCCAAATGGGGCGTATGCGTTTTCTCCTGAATATATTCAGGAGAAAACGCATATGCCCTTTTTGGCCAAGCAAGCATGCGGGAAATGCAAATCTGCACTACAAAGAAGTATCACTTCCCACCGGTCAAAAGGGACATCCACAAAATGTGTAAAAACCAGAAAGGCAAGACAGGCCCTGGAGAAGAGGGAGCCTTGTTATGCTGATGGGCGGGATGTAAATTGCCAACTGCCTCTCTGGAGGAGTGCATTGTGTTCCCTAAAACAAGTAAAGAATAGAGCTACAGAGCCAAGGGCACTTCCAGTCTAGGGAATATACCTTGGGAAAACTGAAAATCAATAAGACAGAGCCACCCCAAAATTTATGGCTGCACTGCTTATAAGGACCTCAACTTGGGTACACCTTAAATATCCCAGGAAATATAAAAATGGTTCAAAAAATTGTGGTACTTACGTACGATGGAATATCCCTCAGCCATGAAATCAATGTCATAAGACCAGAAGCAGCAAAATGCGTGGATTCAGGTACGATGATTCTAAGTGAAATAAGTCACACAGAAAAAGAAACTTATCATAAGATATCACTTATGAAGATCCTGTAAACATGGCTACACTTGAACTGAGTTAGGAAAGAGAAGAGTGTCTCACATTTAGAAAACACTCTTATGCCTGCTTAAGGGGGAAGGAGAGGTGGGATGATGCATAAAACCAGAGTTTGATATAAGCACAGGTACCTTTCCAAAAACCAACTATGGAATAGACAAGGCCTACACCTTCCTCAGTGAAAGGGACTCAAAACCCCATATTTCCTGCAGAGGAATATATCTGACTAGTAAGAATCATAAAACCTATGTATTGATATGTCTCCGTAAGGGAATCAAGTGTGTCTAGACTGGCATAAACATAGCAGCGAGAATCAGCACAAACACACTATAAAAAGGAATTTCAAAAACAAAACAAAAAAACTGGGAAATTCTTTACAATTCCTTCAGGGTCTCTGATGAAACCTGGAATGACCCTATCTACAACGACAGCTGGATGTGGCATAAGGCTGCACTCTTGGGACTGAGAGGATTGGTGAGATTGGGTGAGCAAATGCAGACCCTTTAAAGCAATAATGCATGGCACCCATTCCATGGGTCACAACTCTCCAGGTTGAAGGGAATATTACTACAGCTATAACATGTACGGGAAACCTAGAGAACGGACACACTCTGAACACAAAAGGTTTCTAAAACTCAACGAATAGTCCCTCTCCTGGTGCTCCGGTTTGACTTTCCACCTGCTTTACTATCAACCTCCCAACTTGGAGAGACACCCCCTTTAACCTCCTGGTTCGCACAGGTTGCCAATTTGGCAGAGGATGAAAGGGAAGAGGGAGAACCAATGAGAGAGTAGCTGTTAGGCATTTGGACGGGCACATATCACTGTAATTTCCCGGCAGGAAGAAGAATTAACCAAAGTCTCAGCCCCCCACCGGGAACCAGTATAGGTCCTGAACCAAGATTTTGGACTTGCGGTCAGCTCACCAAAAACGAGTTGAAAAATGGAGCTCAGGGGCACAGCAATTCACAAACTGGCCGAGTAATAAAGGACAACTATCGTCCAAAAATCGGTTGAGGGAAGGCAACGAGGCGGACTTGAAAGCGAGGCAGAATAGCAGGAAACAGATTTCAAGAGGTACGTTGGAATCGCCTTTAAAGCACAGGAAGAGGGGCACAACTTCGACAATGATGCACTTGGCCAAAAAGGGCGTATGCGTTTTCTCCTGAATATATTCAGGAGAAAATGCATACGCCCTTTTTGGCCAAGCAAGCAAGCGGGCAATGCAAATCTGCACTACAAAGAAGTATCACTTCCCACCGGTCAAAAGGGACATCCACAAAATGTGTAAAAACCAGAAAGGCAAGACAGGCCCTGGAGAACAGGGAGCCTTGTTATGCTGATGGGCGGGATGTAAATTGCCAACTGCCTCTCTGGAGGAGTGCATTGTGTTCCCTAAAACAAGTAAAGAACAGAGCTAGAGACCCAAGGGCACATCCAGTCTAGGGAATATTCCTTGGGAAAACTGAAAATCAATAAGACAGAGCCACCCCAAAGTTTAGGGCTGCACTGCATACAAGGACCTCAACTTGGATACACCTTAAGTATCCCAGGAAATATAAAAATGGTTCAAAAATTTGTGGTACTTACGTACGATGGAATATCCCTCAGCCATGAAATAAATGTCATATGACCAGTAGCAGCAAAATGGGTGGATTCAGGTACGATGATTCTAAGTGAAATAAGTCACACAGAAAAAGAAACTTATCATAAGATATCACTTATGAAGATCCTGTAAACATGGCTACACTTGAACTGAGTTAGGAAAGAGAACAGTGTCTCACATTTAGAAAACACTCTTATGCCTGCTTAAGGGGGAAGGAGAGGTGGGGTGATGCATAAAACCAGAGTTTGATATAAGCACAGGTACCGTTCCAAAAACCAACTATGGAATAGACAAGGCCTACACCTTCCTCAGTGAAAGGGACTCAAAACCCCATATTTCCCACAGAGGAATATATCTGACTAGTAAGAATCATAAAACCTATGTATTGATATGTCTCCATAAGGGAATCAAGTTTGTCTAGACTGGCATAAACATGGCAGCGAGAATCAGCTCAAAACCAGTATAAAAAGGAATTTCAAAAAGAAAACAAAAAAACTGGGAAATTCTTTACAATTCCTTCAGGGTCTCTGATGAAACCTGGAATGACCCTATCTACAACGACAGCTGGATGTGGCATATGGCTGGACACTTGGGACTTAGAGGATTGGTGAGATTGTGAGAGCGAATGCAGACCCTTTAAAGTAATAATGCATGGCACACATTCCATGGGTCCCAACTCTCCAGGTTGAAGGGAATATTACTACAGCTATAACATGTATGGGAAACCTAGAGAACGGACCCACTGTGAATACGAAAGGTTTCTAAACCTCAGTGAATAGTCCCTCTCCTGGTGCTCCGGTTTGACTTTCCATCTGCTTTACTATCAATCTCCCAACTTGGAGAGACAGCCCCTTTAACCTGCTGGTTCGCACACGTTTCCCATTTGGCAGAGCATGAAAGGGAAGAGGGAGAACCAATGAGAGAGTAGCTGTTAGGCATTTGGACGGGCACATATCACTCTAATTTCCCGGCAGTAAGAAGAATTAACCAAAGTCTCAGCCACCCACCGGGAACCCGTATAGGTCTTGTACCAAAATTTTGGACTTGCGGTCAGCTCACAAAAAACGAGTTGAAAAATGGAGCTCAGGGGCACAGCAATTCACAAACTGGCCGAATAATAAAGGACAAGTATCATCCAAAAATCTGTTGAGGGAAGGCAACGAGGCGGACTTGAAAGCGAGGCAGAATAGCAGGAAACAGATTGCAAGAGGTACGTTGGAATCGCTTTTAAAGCACAGGAAGAGGGGCACAACTTCGACAATGATGCCTTGGCCAAAAAGGGCGTATGCGTTTTCTCCTGAATATATTCAGGAGAAAATGCATACACCCTTTTTGGCAAAGCAAGCAAGCGGGCAATGCAAATCTGCACTACAAAGAAGTATCACTTCCCACCGGTCAAAAGGGACATCCTCAAAATATGTAAAAACCAGAAAGGCAAGACAGGCACTGGAGAACAGGGAGCCTTGTTATGCTGATGGACGGGATGTAAATTGCCAACTGCCTCTCTGAGGGAGTACATTGTGTTCCCTAAAACAAGTAGAGAACAGAGCCTCAGAGCCAAGGGCACTTCCAGTCTAGCGAATATACCTTGGAAAAACTGAAAATCAATAAGACAGAGCCACCCCAAAATTTAGGGCTGCACTGCTTACAAGGACCTCAACTTGGGTACACCTTAAATATCCCAGGAAATATAAAAATGGTTCAAAAAATTGTGGTACTTACGTACGATGGAATATCCCTCAGCCATGAAATCAATGTCATAAGACCAGTAGCAGCAAAATGGGTGGATTCAGTTACGATGATTCTAAGTGAAATAAGTCACACAGAAAAAGAAACTTATCATAAGATATCACTTATGAAGATCCTCTAAACATGGCTACACTTGAACTGAGTTAGGAAAGAGAACAGTGTCTCACATTTAGAAAACACTCTTATGCCTGCTTAAGGGGGAAGGAGAGGTGGGGGGATGCATAAAACCAGAGTTTGATATAAGCACAGGTACCGTTCCAAAAACCAACTCTGGAATAGACAAGACCTACACCTTTCTCAGTGAAAGGGACTCACAACCCCATATTTCCCGCAGAGGAATATATCTGACTAGTAATAATCTTAAAACCTATGTATTGATATGTCTCCGTAAGGGAATCAAGTGTGTCTAGACTGGCATAAACATGGCAGCGAGAATCAGCTCAAACCCACTATAAAAAGGAATTTCAAAAACAAAAAAAAAAACTGGGAAATTCTTTACAATTCCTTCAGGGTCTCTGATGAAACCTGGAATGACCCTATCAACAATGACAGCAGGATGTGGCATAAGGCTGGACACTTGGGACTTAGACGATTGGTGAGATTGGGTGAGCAAATGCAGACCCTTTAAAGCACAAATGGCTGGCACCCATTCCATGGGTCCCAACTCTCCAGGTTGAAGGGAGTATTACTACACCTATAACATGTACGGGAAACCTAGAGAACGGACTCACTGTGAATACGAAAAATTTCTAAAACTCAACGAATAGTCCCTCTCCAGGTGCTCCTGTTTGGCTTTCCATCTGCTTTACTATCAACCTCCCAAATTGGAGAGACAGCCCCTTTAACCTCCTGGTTTGCACAGGTTGCCAATTTGGCAGAGGATGAAAGGGAAGAGGGAGAACCAATGAGAGAGTAGCTGTTAGGCATTTGGACGGGCATATATCACTGTAATTTCCCGGCAGGAAGAAGAATTAACCAAAGTCTCAGCCACCCACCGGGAACCAGTATAGGTCCTGAACCAAAATTTTGGACTTGCGGTCAGCTCACCAAAAACGAGTTGAAAAATGGAGCTCAGGGACACAGCAATTCACAAACTGGCCGAGTAATAAAGGACAACTATCGTCCAAACATCAGTTGAGGGAAGGCAATGAGGCGGACTTGAAAGCGAGGCAGAATAGCAGGAAACAGATTTCAAGAGGTACGTTGGAATCGCCTTTAAAGCACAGGAAGAGGGGCACAACTTCGACAATGATACACTTGGCCAAAAACGGCGTATGCGTTTTCTCCTGAATATATTCAGGAGAAAACGCATACGCCCTTTTTGGCCAAGCAAGCAAGCGGGCAATGCAAATCTGCACTACAAAGAAGTATCACTTCCCACCGGTCAAAAGGGACATCCACAAAATGTGTAAAAACCAGAAAGGCAAGACAGGCCCTGGAGAACAGGGAGCCTTGTTATGCTGATGGGCGGGATGTAAATTGCCAACTGCCTCTCTGGAGGAGTGCATTGTGTTCCCTAAAACAAGTAAACAACAGAGCTACAGTGCCAAGTTCACTTCCAGTCTAGGGAATATACTTTGGGAAAACTGAAAATCAATAATACAGGGACTCCTCAAAATTTAGGGCTGCACTGCTTACAAGGATCTCAACTTGGGTACACCTTAAATATCCCAGGAAATATAAAAATGGTTCCAAAAATTGTGGTACTTACGTACGATGGAATATCCCTCAGCCATGAAATCAATGTCATAAGACCAGTAGCAGCAAAATGGGTGGATTCAGGTACGATGATTCTAAGTGACATAAGTCACACAGAAAAAGAATCTTATCATAATATAACACTTATGAAGATCATGTAAACATGTCGACACTTGAACTGAGTTAGGAAAGAGAACAGTGTCTCACATTTAGAAAACACTCTTATGCCTGCTTAAGGGGGAAGGAGAGGTGGGGTGATGCATAAAACCAGAGTTTGATATAAGCACAGGTACCGTTCCAAAAACCAACTATGGAATAGACAAGACCTACACCTTCCTCAGTGAAAGGGACTCAAAACCCCATATTTCCGGCAGAGGAATATATCTGACTAGTAAAATCTTAAAACCTATGTATTGATATGTCTCCGTAAGGGAATCAAGTGTGTCTAGACTGACATAAACATGGCAGCGAGAATCAGCTCAAACCCACTATAAAAAGGAATTTCAAAAACAAAACAAGAAAACTGGGAAATTCTTTACAATTCCTTCAGGGTCTCTGATGAAACCTGGAATGACCCTATCTACAACGACAGCTGGATGTGGCATAAGGCTGGACACTTGGGACTGAGATGATTGGTGAGATTGGGTGAGCAAATGCAGACCCTTTAAACACAAAAGCCTGGCACCCATTCCATGGGTCCCAACTCTCCAGGTTGAAGGGAATATTACTACAGCTATAACATGTACGGTAAACCAAGAGAACGGACACACTGTGAATATGAAAGGTTTCTAAAACTCAACGAATAGTCCCTCTCCTGGTGCTCCGGTTTGACTTTCCATCTGCTTTACTATCAATCTCCCAACTTGGAGAGACAGCCCCTTTAACCTCCTGGTGCGCACAGGTTTCCAAATTGGCAGAATATGAAAGGGAAGAGGGAGAACCAATGAGAGAGTAGCTGTTAGGCCTTTGGACGGGCACATATCACTCTAACTTCCAAGCAGGAAGAAGAATTAACCAAAGTCTCAGGCCCCCACCGGGAACCAGCATAAATCCTGAACTAAAATTTTGGACTTGCGGTCAGCTCACAAAAAACGAGTTGAAAAATGGAGCTCAGGGGCACAGCAATTCACAAACTGGCCGAGTAATAAAGGACAACTATCGTCCAAAAATCTGTTGAGGGAAGGCAACGAGGCGGACTTGAAAGCGAGGCAGAATAGCAGGAAACAGATTTCAAGAGGTACGTTGGAATCGCCTTTAAAGCACAGGAAGAGGGGCAAAATTTCGACAATGATGCCTTGGCTAAAAAGGTCGTATGCGTTTTCTCCTGAATATATTCAGGAGAAAATGCATACGCCCTTTTTGGCAAAGCAAGCAAGCGGGCAATGCAAATCTGCACTACAAAGGAGTATCACTTCCCACCGGTCAAAAGGGACATCCTCAAAATATGTAAAAACCAGAAAGGCAAGACAGGCCCTGGAGAACAGGGAGCCTTGTTATGCTGATGGACGGGATGTAAATTGCCAACTGCCTCTCTGGGGGAGTACATTGTGTTCCCTAAAACAAGTAGAGAACAGAGCTACAGAGCCAAGGGCACTTCCAGTCTAGGGAATATACCTTGGGAAAACTGAAAATCAATAAGACAGAGCCACCCCAAAATATAGGGCTGCACTGCTTACAAGGACCTCACCTTGGGTACACCTTAAATATCCCAGGAAATATAAAAATGGTTCAAAAAATTGTGGTACTTACGTACGATGGAATATCCCTCAGCCATGAAATCAATGTCATAAGACCAGTAGCAGCAAAATGGGGGATTCAGGTACGATGATTCTAAGTGAAATAAGTCACACAGAAAAAGAAACTTCTCATAAGATATCACTTATGAAGATCCTGTAAACATGGCTACACTTGAACTGAGTTAGGAAATAGAACAGTGTCTCACATTTAGGAAAAACTCTTATGCGTGCTTAAGGGAAAGGAGAGGTGTGGTGATGCATAGAAGCAGAGTTTGATATAAGTACAGGTACCCTTCCAAAAACCAACTATGGAATAGACAAGACCTACACCTTCCTCAGTGAAAGGGACTCAAAACCCCATATTTCCCGAAGAGGAATACATCTGACTAGTAAGAATCTTAAAACCTATGTATTGATATGTCTCCGTAAGGGAATCAAGTGTGTCTAGACTGGCATAAACATGGCAGCGAGAATCAGCTCAAACGCACTATAAAAAGGAATTTCAAAAACAAAACAAAAAAACTGGGAAATTCTTTACAATTCCTTCAGGGTCTCTGCTGAAACCTGGAATGACCCTATCTACAAAGACAGCTGGATGTGGCATAAGGCTGGACACTTGGGACTGAGACGATTGGTGAGATTGGGTGAGCAAATGCAGACGCTTTAAAGCACAAATGCCTGGCACACATTACATGGGTCCCAACTCTCCAGGTTGAAGGAAATATTACTACAGTTATAACATGTACAGGAAACCTAGAGAACGGACACACTGTGAATACAAAAGGTTTCTAAAACTCAACGAATAGTCCCTCTCCTGGTGCTCCAGTTTGACTTTCCATCTGCTTTACTATCAACCTCCCAACTTGGAGAGAAAGCCACTTTAACCTCCTGGTTCGCACAGGTTGCCAATTTGGCAGAGGATGAAAGGGAAGAGGTAGAACCAATGAGAGAGTAGCTGTTAGGAATTTGGACGGGCATATGTCACAGTAATTTCCCGGCAGGAAGAAGAATTAACCAAAATCTCAGCCACCCACCGGGAACCAGTATAGGTCCTGAACCAAAATTTTGGACTTGCGGTCAGCTCAACAAAAACGAGTTGAAAAGTGGTGCTCAGGGGCACAGCAATTCACAAACTGGCCGAGTAATAAAGGACAACTATCGTCCAAAAATCTGATGAGGGTAGGCAACGAGGCAGACTTGAAAGCGAGGCAGAAGAGCAGGAAACAGATTTCAAGAGGTACGTTGGAATCACCTTTAAAGCACAGGAAGAGGGGCACAACTTCGACAATGATGCACTTGGCCAAAAAGGGCGTATGCGTTTTCTCCTGAATATATTCAGGTGAAAACGCATACGCCCTTTTTGGCCAAGCAAGCAAGCGGGCAATGCAAATCTGCACTACAAAGAAGTATCACTTCCCACCGGTCAAAAGGGACATCCACAAAATGTGTAAAAACCAGAAAGGCAAGACAGGCCCTGGAGAACAGGGAGCCTTGTTATGCTGATGGGCGGGATGTAAATTGCCAACTGCCTCTCTGGAGGAGTGCATTGTGTTCCCTAAAACAAGTAAACAACAGAGCTACAGAGCCAAGGGCACTTCCAGTCTAGGGAATATACCTTGGGAAAACTGAAAATCAATAAGACAGAGCCACCCCAAAATTTAGGGCTGCACTGCTTACAAGGACCTCAACTTGGGTACAGCTTAAATATCCCAGGAAATATAAAAATGGTTCAAAAAATTGTGGTACTTACGTACGATGGAATATCCCTCAGCCTTGAAATCAATGTCATAAGACCGGTAGCAGCAAAATGGGTGGATTCAGGTACGATGTTTCTAAGTGAAATAAGTCACACAGAAAAAGAAACTTATCATAAGATATCACTTATGAAAATCCTGTAAACATGGCTACACTTGAACTGAGTTAGGAAAGAGAACATTGTCTCACATTTAGAAAACACTCTTATGCCTGCTTAAGGGGGAAGGAGAGGTGGGGTGATGCATAAAACCAGAGTTTAATATAAGCAGAGGTACCGTTCCAAAAACCAACAATGGAATAGACAAGACCTACACCTTCCTCAGTGAAAGGGACTCAAAACCCCATATTTCCCGCAGAGGAATATATCTGACTAGTAAGAATCTTAAAACCTATGTATTGATATGTCCCCGTAAGGGAATCAAGTGTGTCTAGACTGGCATAAACATGGCAGTGAGAATCAGCTCAAACCCACTATAAAAAGGAATTTCAAAAACAAAACAAAAAAACTGGGAAATTCTTTACAATTCCTTCAGGGTCTCTGATGAAACCTGGAATGACCCTATCTACAACAACAGCTGGATGTTGCATAAGGAGGGACACTTGGGACTAAGACGAGTGATGAGATTGGGAGAGCAAATGCAGACCCTTTAAAGCAATAATGCATGGCACCCATTCCATGGGTCCGAACTCTCCAGGTTGAAGGGAATATTTCTACAGCTATAACATGTACGGGAAACCTAGAGAATGGACACACAGTGAATACGAAAGGTTTCTAAAACTCAACGAATAGTCCCTCTCCTGGTGCTCCGGTTTGACTTTCCATCTGCTTTACTATCAACCTCCCAACTTGGAGAGACAGCCACTTTAATCTCCTGGTTCACACAGGTTGCCAATTTGGCAGAGGATGAAAGGGAAGAGGGAGAGCCAATGAGAGAGTAGCTGTTAGGCATTTGGACGGGCACATATCACTGTAATTTCCTGGAAGGAAGAAGAATTAACCAAAGTCTCAGCCACCCATGGGAACCAGTATAGGTCCAGAAACAAAATTTTGGACTTGCGGTCAGCTCACCAAAAACGAGTTGAAAAATGGAGCTCAGGGGCACAGCAATTCACAAACTGGCCAAGTAATAAAGGACAACTCACGTCCAAAAATCTGTTGAGGGAAGGCAACGAGGCGGACTTGAAAGCGAGGCAGAATAGCAGGAAACAGATTTCAAGAGGTACGTTGGAATCACCTTTAAAGCACAGGAAGAGGGGCACAACTTCGACAATGATGCACTTGGCCAAATGGGGCGTATGCGTTTTCTCCTGAATATATTCAGGAGAAAACGCATATGCCCTTTTTGGCCAAGCAAGCATGCGGGAAATGCAAATCTGCACTACAAAGAAGTATCACTTCCCACCGGTCAAAAGGGACATCCACAAAATGTGTAAAAACCAGAAAGGCAAGACAGGCCCTGGAGAACTGGGAGCCTAGTTATGCTGATGGGCGGGATGTAAATTGCCAACTGCCTCTCTGGAGGAGTGCATTGTGTTCCCTAAAACAAGTAAACAACAGAGCTACAGAGCCAAGGGAACTTCCAATATAGGGAATATACCTTGGGAAAACTGAAAATCAATAAGACAGAGCCACCCCAAAATTTAGGGCTGCACTGCTTACAAGGACCTCAACTTGGGTACACCTTAAATATCCCAGGAAATATAAAAATGGTTCAAAAAATTGTGGTACTTACGTACGATGGAATATCCCTCAGCCATGAAATCAATGTCATAAGACCAGTAGCAGCAAAATGGGTGGCTTCATGTACGATGATTCTAAGTGAAATAAGTCACACAGGAAAAGAAACTTATCATAATATATCACTTATGAAGATCCTGTAAATATGGCTACACTTGAACTGAGTTAGGAAAGAGAACAGTGTCTCACATTTAGAAAACACTCTTATGCCTGCTTAAGTGGGAAGGAGAGGTGGGGTGATGCATAAAACCAGAATTTGATATAAGCACAGGTACCGTTCCAAAAACCAACTATGGAATAGACAAGACCTACACCTTCCTCAGTGAAAGGGAATCAGAATCACATATTTCCTACAGAGGAATATATCTGACTAGTAAGAATCTTAAAACCTATGTATTGATATGTCTCCGTAAGGGAATCAAGTGTGTCTAGACTGGCATAAACATGGCAGCGAGAATCAGCTCAAACCCACTATAAAAAGGAATTTCAAAAACAAAACAAAAAAACTGGGAAATTCTTTACAATTCCTTCAGGGTCTCTGATGAAACCTGCAATGACCCTATCTACAACGACAGCTGGATGTGGCATAAGGCTGGACACTTGGGACTGAGAGGATTGGTGAGATTGGGTGAGCAAATGCAGACCCTTTAAAGTACAAATGCCCGGCACCCTTTCCATGGGTCCCAACTCTCCAGGTTGAAGGGAATATTACTACAGCTATAACATGTGCGGGAAACCTAGAGAACGGACACACTGTGAATACGAAAGGTTTCTAAAACTCAACGAATAGTCCCTCTCCTGGTGCTCCGGTTTGACTTTCCATCTGCTTTACTATCAACCTCCCAACTTGGAGAGACAGCCCCATTAACCTCCTGGTTCACACAGGTTGCCAATTTGGCAGAGGATGAAAGGGAATAGGGAGAGCCAATGAGAGAGTAGCTGTTAGGCATTTGGACGTGCACATATCACTGTAATTTCCTGGAAGGAAGAAGAATTAACCAAAGTCTCAGCCACCCATGGGAACCAGTATAGGTCCTGAAACAAAATTTTGGACTTGCGGTCAGCTCACCAAAAACGAGTTGAAAAATGGAGCTCAGGGGCACAGCAATTCACAAACTGGCCGAGTAATAAAGGACAACTCACGTCCAAAAATCTGTTGAGGGAAGGCAACGAGGCGGACTTGAAAGCGAGGCAGAATAGCAGGAAACAGATTTCAAGAGGTACGTTGGAATCACCTTTAAAGCACAGGAAGAGGGGCACAACTTCGACAATGATGCACTTGGCCAAATGGGGCGTATGCGTTTTCTCCTGAATATATTCAGGAGAAAACGCATATGCCCTTTTTGGCCAAGCAAGCATGCGGGAAATGCAAATCTGCACTACAAAGAAGTATCACTTCCCACCGGTCAAAAGGGACATCCACAAAATGTGTAAAAACCAGAAAGGCAAGACAGGCCCTGGAGAACTGGGAGCCTAGTTATGCTGATGGGCGGGATGTAAATTGCCAACTGCCTCTCTGGAGGAGTGCATTGTGTTCCCTAAAACAAGTAAACAACAGAGCTACAGAGCCAAGGGCACTTCCAGTCTAGGGAATATACCTTGGGAAAACTGAAAATCAATAAGACAGAGCCACCCCAATATTTAGGGCTGCACTGCTTACAAGGACCTCAACTTGGGTACAACTTAAATATCCCAGGAAATATAAAAATGGTTCAAAAAATTGTGGTACTTACGTACGATGGAATATCCCTCAGCCATGAAATCAATGTCATAAGACCAGTAGCAGCAAAATGGGTGGATTCAGGTACGATGATTCTAAGTGAAATAAGTCACACAGAAAAGAAACTTATCATAAGATATCACTTATGAAGATCCTGTAAACATGGCTACCCTTGAACTGAGTTAGGAAAGAGAGCAGTGTCTCACATTTAGAAAACACTCTTATGCCTGCTTAAGGGGGAAGGAGAGGTGGGGTGATGCATAAAACCAGAGTTTGATATAAGCACAGGTACCGTTCCAAAAACCAACTATGGAATAGACAAGACCTACACCTTCCTCAGTGAAAGGGACTTAAAACCCCATATTTCCCACAGAGGAATATATCTGACTAGTAAGAATCTTAAAACCTATGTATTGATATGTCTCCATAAGGGAATCAAGTGTGTCTAGACTGGCATAAACATGGCAGCGAGAATCAAATGAAACCCACTATAAAAAGGAATTTCAAAAACAAAACAAAAAAACTGGGAAATTCTTTACAATTCCTTCCGGGTCCCTGATGAAACCTTGAATGACCCTATCTACAACGACAGCTGGATGTGGCATAAGGAGGGACACTTGGGACTGAGACGATTGGTGAGATTGGGTGAGCAAATGCAGACCCTTTAAATCACAAATGCCTGGCACCCATTCCATGGGTCCCAACTCTCCAGGTTGAAGGGAATATTACTACAGCTATAACATGTACGGGAAACCTAGAGAACAGACACACTGTGAATACGAAAGGTTTCTAAAACTCAACGAATAGTCCCTCCCCTGGTGTTCCGGTTTGACTTTCCATCTCCTTTACTATCAATCTCCCAACTTGGAGAGACAACCCCTTTAAGCTCCTGGTTCGCACAGGTTGCCAATTTGCAGAGGATGAAAGGGAAGAGGGAGAACCAATGAGAGAGTAGCTGTTAGGCATTTGGACGGGCATATATCACTCTAACTTCCGGCAGGAAGAAGAATTAACCAAAGTCTCAGACCCCACCCGGGAACCAGCATAGGTCCTGAACCAAAATTTTGGACTTGCGGTCAGCTCACCAAAAACGAGTTGAAAAATGGAGCTCAGGGGCACAGCAATTCACAAACTGGCCAAGTAATAAAGGACAAGTATCGTCCAAAAATCTGTTGAGGGTAGGCAACGAGGAGGACTTGAAAGCGAGGCAGAACAGCAGGAAACAGATTTCAAGAGGTATGTTGGAATCGCCTTTAAAGCACAGGAAGAGGGGCACAACTTCGACAATGATGCACTTGGCCAAATGGGGCGTATGCGTTTTCTCCTGAATATATTCAGGAGAAAACGCATACGCCCTTTTTGGCCAAGCAAGCAAGAGAGCAATGCAAATCTGCACTACAAAGAAGTATCACTTCCCACCGGTCAAAAGGGACATCCACAAAATGTGTAAAAACCAGAAAGGCAAGACAGGCCCTGGAGAACAGGGACCCTTGTTATGCTGATGGGCGGGATGTAAATTGCCAACTGCCTCTCTGGAGGAGTGCATTGTGTTCCCTAAAACAAGTAAACAACAGAGCTACAGAGCCAAGGGCACTTCCAGTCTAGGGAATATACCTTGGGAAAACTGAAAATCAATAAGACAGAGCCACCCCAATATTTAGGGCTGCACTGCTTACAAGGACCTCAACTTGGGTACAACTTAAATATCCCAGGAAATATAAAAATGGTTCAAAAAATTGTGGTACTTACGTACGATGGAATATCCCTCAGCCATGAAATCAATGTCATAAGACCAGTAGCAGCAAAATGGGTGGATTCAGGTACGATGATTCTAAGTGAAATAAGTCACACAGAAAAGAAACTTATCATAAGATATCACTTATGAAGATCCTGTAAACATGGCTACACTTGAACTGAGTTAGGAAAGAGAACAGTGTCTCACATTTAGAAAACACTCTTATGCCTGCTTAAGGGGGAAGGAGAGGTGGGGTGATGCATAAAACCAGAGTTTGATATAAGCACAGGTACCGTTCCAAAAATCAACTATGGAATAGACAAGACCTACACCTTCCTCAGTGAAAGGGACTCAAAACCCAATATTTCCCACAGAGGAATATATCTGACTAGTAATAATCTTAAAACCTATGTATTGATATGTCTCCGTAAGGGAATCAAGTGTGTCTAGACTGGCATAAACATGGCAGCGAGAATCAGCTCAAACCCACTATAAAAAGGAATTTCAAAAACAAAAAAAAAAACTGGGAAATTCTTTACAATTCCTTCAGGGTCTCTGATGAAACCTGGAATGACCCTATCAACAATGACAGCAGGATGTGGCATAAGGCTGGACACTTGGGACTTAGACGATTGGTGAGATTGGGTGAGCAAATGCAGACCCTTTAAAGCACAAATGGCTGGCACCCATTCCATGGGTCCCAACTCTCCAGGTTGAAGGGAGTATTACTACACCTATAACATGTACGGGAAACCTAGAGAACGGACTCACTGTGAATACGAAAAATTTCTAAAACTCAACGAATAGTCCCTCTCCAGGTGCTCCTGTTTGGCTTTCCATCTGCTTTACTATCAACCTCCCAAATTGGAGAGACAGCCCCTTTAACCTCCTGGTTTGCACAGGTTGCCAATTTGGCAGAGGATGAAAGGGAAGAGGGAGAACCAATGAGAGAGTAGCTGTTAGGCATTTGGACGGGCATATATCACTGTAATTTCCCGGCAGGAAGAAGAATTAACCAAAGTCTCAGCCACCCACCGGGAACCAGTATAGGTCCTGAACCAAAATTTTGGACTTGCGGTCAGCTCACCAAAAACGAGTTGAAAAATGGAGCTCAGGGACACAGCAATTCACAAACTGGCCGAGTAATAAAGGACAACTATCGTCCAAACATCAGTTGAGGGAAGGCAATGAGGCGGACTTGAAAGCGAGGCAGAATAGCAGGAAACAGATTTCAAGAGGTACGTTGGAATCGCCTTTAAAGCACAGGAAGAGGGGCACAACTTCGACAATGATACACTTGGCCAAAAACGGCGTATGCGTTTTCTCCTGAATATATTCAGGAGAAAACGCATACGCCCTTTTTGGCCAAGCAAGCAAGCGGGCAATGCAAATCTGCACTACAAAGAAGTATCACTTCCCACCGGTCAAAAGGGACATCCACAAAATGTGTAAAAACCAGAAAGGCAAGACAGGCCCTGGAGAACAGGGAGCCTTGTTATGCTGATGGGCGGGATGTAAATTGCCAACTGCCTCTCTGGAGGAGTGCATTGTGTTCCCTAAAACAAGTAAACAACAGAGCTACAGTGCCAAGTTCACTTCCAGTCTAGGGAATATACTTTGGGAAAACTGAAAATCAATAATACAGGGACTCCTCAAAATTTAGGGCTGCACTGCTTACAAGGATCTCAACTTGGGTACACCTTAAATATCCCAGGAAATATAAAAATGGTTCCAAAAATTGTGGTACTTACGTACGATGGAATATCCCTCAGCCATGAAATCAATGTCATAAGACCAGTAGCAGCAAAATGGGTGGATTCAGGTACGATGATTCTAAGTGACATAAGTCACACAGAAAAAGAATCTTATCATAATATAACACTTATGAAGATCATGTAAACATGTCGACACTTGAACTGAGTTAGGAAAGAGAACAGTGTCTCACATTTAGAAAACACTCTTATGCCTGCTTAAGGGGGAAGGAGAGGTGGGGTGATGCATAAAACCAGAGTTTGATATAAGCACAGGTACCGTTCCAAAAACCAACTATGGAATAGACAAGACCTACACCTTCCTCAGTGAAAGGGACTCAAAACCCCATATTTCCGGCAGAGGAATATATCTGACTAGTAAAATCTTAAAACCTATGTATTGATATGTCTCCGTAAGGGAATCAAGTGTGTCTAGACTGACATAAACATGGCAGCGAGAATCAGCTCAAACCCACTATAAAAAGGAATTTCAAAAACAAAACAAGAAAACTGGGAAATTCTTTACAATTCCTTCAGGGTCTCTGATGAAACCTGGAATGACCCTATCTACAACGACAGCTGGATGTGGCATAAGGCTGGACACTTGGGACTGAGATGATTGGTGAGATTGGGTGAGCAAATGCAGACCCTTTAAACACAAAAGCCTGGCACCCATTCCATGGGTCCCAACTCTCCAGGTTGAAGGGAATATTACTACAGCTATAACATGTACGGTAAACCAAGAGAACGGACACACTGTGAATATGAAAGGTTTCTAAAACTCAACGAATAGTCCCTCTCCTGGTGCTCCGGTTTGACTTTCCATCTGCTTTACTATCAATCTCCCAACTTGGAGAGACAGCCCCTTTAACCTCCTGGTGCGCACAGGTTTCCAAATTGGCAGAATATGAAAGGGAAGAGGGAGAACCAATGAGAGAGTAGCTGTTAGGCCTTTGGACGGGCACATATCACTCTAACTTCCAAGCAGGAAGAAGAATTAACCAAAGTCTCAGGCCCCCACCGGGAACCAGCATAAATCCTGAACTAAAATTTTGGACTTGCGGTCAGCTCACAAAAAACGAGTTGAAAAATGGAGCTCAGGGGCACAGCAATTCACAAACTGGCCGAGTAATAAAGGACAACTATCGTCCAAAAATCTGTTGAGGGAAGGCAACGAGGCGGACTTGAAAGCGAGGCAGAATAGCAGGAAACAGATTTCAAGAGGTACGTTGGAATCGCCTTTAAAGCACAGGAAGAGGGGCAAAATTTCGACAATGATGCCTTGGCTAAAAAGGTCGTATGCGTTTTCTCCTGAATATATTCAGGAGAAAATGCATACGCCCTTTTTGGCAAAGCAAGCAAGCGGGCAATGCAAATCTGCACTACAAAGGAGTATCACTTCCCACCGGTCAAAAGGGACATCCTCAAAATATGTAAAAACCAGAAAGGCAAGACAGGCCCTGGAGAACAGGGAGCCTTGTTATGCTGATGGACGGGATGTAAATTGCCAACTGCCTCTCTGGGGGAGTACATTGTGTTCCCTAAAACAAGTAGAGAACAGAGCTACAGAGCCAAGGGCACTTCCAGTCTAGGGAATATACCTTGGGAAAACTGAAAATCAATAAGACAGAGCCACCCCAAAATATAGGGCTGCACTGCTTACAAGGACCTCACCTTGGGTACACCTTAAATATCCCAGGAAATATAAAAATGGTTCAAAAAATTGTGGTACTTACGTACGATGGAATATCCCTCAGCCATGAAATCAATGTCATAAGACCAGTAGCAGCAAAATGGGGGATTCAGGTACGATGATTCTAAGTGAAATAAGTCACACAGAAAAAGAAACTTCTCATAAGATATCACTTATGAAGATCCTGTAAACATGGCTACACTTGAACTGAGTTAGGAAATAGAACAGTGTCTCACATTTAGGAAAAACTCTTATGCGTGCTTAAGGGAAAGGAGAGGTGTGGTGATGCATAGAAGCAGAGTTTGATATAAGTACAGGTACCCTTCCAAAAACCAACTATGGAATAGACAAGACCTACACCTTCCTCAGTGAAAGGGACTCAAAACCCCATATTTCCCGAAGAGGAATACATCTGACTAGTAAGAATCTTAAAACCTATGTATTGATATGTCTCCGTAAGGGAATCAAGTGTGTCTAGACTGGCATAAACATGGCAGCGAGAATCAGCTCAAACGCACTATAAAAAGGAATTTCAAAAACAAAACAAAAAAACTGGGAAATTCTTTACAATTCCTTCAGGGTCTCTGCTGAAACCTGGAATGACCCTATCTACAAAGACAGCTGGATGTGGCATAAGGCTGGACACTTGGGACTGAGACGATTGGTGAGATTGGGTGAGCAAATGCAGACGCTTTAAAGCACAAATGCCTGGCACACATTACATGGGTCCCAACTCTCCAGGTTGAAGGAAATATTACTACAGTTATAACATGTACAGGAAACCTAGAGAACGGACACACTGTGAATACAAAAGGTTTCTAAAACTCAACGAATAGTCCCTCTCCTGGTGCTCCAGTTTGACTTTCCATCTGCTTTACTATCAACCTCCCAACTTGGAGAGAAAGCCACTTTAACCTCCTGGTTCGCACAGGTTGCCAATTTGGCAGAGGATGAAAGGGAAGAGGTAGAACCAATGAGAGAGTAGCTGTTAGGAATTTGGACGGGCATATGTCACAGTAATTTCCCGGCAGGAAGAAGAATTAACCAAAATCTCAGCCACCCACCGGGAACCAGTATAGGTCCTGAACCAAAATTTTGGACTTGCGGTCAGCTCAACAAAAACGAGTTGAAAAGTGGTGCTCAGGGGCACAGCAATTCACAAACTGGCCGAGTAATAAAGGACAACTATCGTCCAAAAATCTGATGAGGGTAGGCAACGAGGCAGACTTGAAAGCGAGGCAGAAGAGCAGGAAACAGATTTCAAGAGGTACGTTGGAATCACCTTTAAAGCACAGGAAGAGGGGCACAACTTCGACAATGATGCACTTGGCCAAAAAGGGCGTATGCGTTTTCTCCTGAATATATTCAGGTGAAAACGCATACGCCCTTTTTGGCCAAGCAAGCAAGCGGGCAATGCAAATCTGCACTACAAAGAAGTATCACTTCCCACCGGTCAAAAGGGACATCCACAAAATGTGTAAAAACCAGAAAGGCAAGACAGGCCCTGGAGAACAGGGAGCCTTGTTATGCTGATGGGCGGGATGTAAATTGCCAACTGCCTCTCTGGAGGAGTGCATTGTGTTCCCTAAAACAAGTAAACAACAGAGCTACAGAGCCAAGGGCACTTCCAGTCTAGGGAATATACCTTGGGAAAACTGAAAATCAATAAGACAGAGCCACCCCAAAATTTAGGGCTGCACTGCTTACAAGGACCTCAACTTGGGTACAGCTTAAATATCCCAGGAAATATAAAAATGGTTCAAAAAATTGTGGTACTTACGTACGATGGAATATCCCTCAGCCTTGAAATCAATGTCATAAGACCGGTAGCAGCAAAATGGGTGGATTCAGGTACGATGTTTCTAAGTGAAATAAGTCACACAGAAAAAGAAACTTATCATAAGATATCACTTATGAAAATCCTGTAAACATGGCTACACTTGAACTGAGTTAGGAAAGAGAACATTGTCTCACATTTAGAAAACACTCTTATGCCTGCTTAAGGGGGAAGGAGAGGTGGGGTGATGCATAAAACCAGAGTTTAATATAAGCAGAGGTACCGTTCCAAAAACCAACAATGGAATAGACAAGACCTACACCTTCCTCAGTGAAAGGGACTCAAAACCCCATATTTCCCGCAGAGGAATATATCTGACTAGTAAGAATCTTAAAACCTATGTATTGATATGTCCCCGTAAGGGAATCAAGTGTGTCTAGACTGGCATAAACATGGCAGTGAGAATCAGCTCAAACCCACTATAAAAAGGAATTTCAAAAACAAAACAAAAAAACTGGGAAATTCTTTACAATTCCTTCAGGGTCTCTGATGAAACCTGGAATGACCCTATCTACAACAACAGCTGGATGTTGCATAAGGAGGGACACTTGGGACTAAGACGAGTGATGAGATTGGGAGAGCAAATGCAGACCCTTTAAAGCAATAATGCATGGCACCCATTCCATGGGTCCGAACTCTCCAGGTTGAAGGGAATATTTCTACAGCTATAACATGTACGGGAAACCTAGAGAATGGACACACAGTGAATACGAAAGGTTTCTAAAACTCAACGAATAGTCCCTCTCCTGGTGCTCCGGTTTGACTTTCCATCTGCTTTACTATCAACCTCCCAACTTGGAGAGACAGCCACTTTAATCTCCTGGTTCACACAGGTTGCCAATTTGGCAGAGGATGAAAGGGAAGAGGGAGAGCCAATGAGAGAGTAGCTGTTAGGCATTTGGACGGGCACATATCACTGTAATTTCCTGGAAGGAAGAAGAATTAACCAAAGTCTCAGCCACCCATGGGAACCAGTATAGGTCCAGAAACAAAATTTTGGACTTGCGGTCAGCTCACCAAAAACGAGTTGAAAAATGGAGCTCAGGGGCACAGCAATTCACAAACTGGCCAAGTAATAAAGGACAACTCACGTCCAAAAATCTGTTGAGGGAAGGCAACGAGGCGGACTTGAAAGCGAGGCAGAATAGCAGGAAACAGATTTCAAGAGGTACGTTGGAATCACCTTTAAAGCACAGGAAGAGGGGCACAACTTCGACAATGATGCACTTGGCCAAATGGGGCGTATGCGTTTTCTCCTGAATATATTCAGGAGAAAACGCATATGCCCTTTTTGGCCAAGCAAGCATGCGGGAAATGCAAATCTGCACTACAAAGAAGTATCACTTCCCACCGGTCAAAAGGGACATCCACAAAATGTGTAAAAACCAGAAAGGCAAGACAGGCCCTGGAGAACTGGGAGCCTAGTTATGCTGATGGGCGGGATGTAAATTGCCAACTGCCTCTCTGGAGGAGTGCATTGTGTTCCCTAAAACAAGTAAACAACAGAGCTACAGAGCCAAGGGAACTTCCAATATAGGGAATATACCTTGGGAAAACTGAAAATCAATAAGACAGAGCCACCCCAAAATTTAGGGCTGCACTGCTTACAAGGACCTCAACTTGGGTACACCTTAAATATCCCAGGAAATATAAAAATGGTTCAAAAAATTGTGGTACTTACGTACGATGGAATATCCCTCAGCCATGAAATCAATGTCATAAGACCAGTAGCAGCAAAATGGGTGGCTTCATGTACGATGATTCTAAGTGAAATAAGTCACACAGGAAAAGAAACTTATCATAATATATCACTTATGAAGATCCTGTAAATATGGCTACACTTGAACTGAGTTAGGAAAGAGAACAGTGTCTCACATTTAGAAAACACTCTTATGCCTGCTTAAGTGGGAAGGAGAGGTGGGGTGATGCATAAAACCAGAATTTGATATAAGCACAGGTACCGTTCCAAAAACCAACTATGGAATAGACAAGACCTACACCTTCCTCAGTGAAAGGGAATCAGAATCACATATTTCCTACAGAGGAATATATCTGACTAGTAAGAATCTTAAAACCTATGTATTGATATGTCTCCGTAAGGGAATCAAGTGTGTCTAGACTGGCATAAACATGGCAGCGAGAATCAGCTCAAACCCACTATAAAAAGGAATTTCAAAAACAAAACAAAAAAACTGGGAAATTCTTTACAATTCCTTCAGGGTCTCTGATGAAACCTGCAATGACCCTATCTACAACGACAGCTGGATGTGGCATAAGGCTGGACACTTGGGACTGAGAGGATTGGTGAGATTGGGTGAGCAAATGCAGACCCTTTAAAGTACAAATGCCCGGCACCCTTTCCATGGGTCCCAACTCTCCAGGTTGAAGGGAATATTACTACAGCTATAACATGTGCGGGAAACCTAGAGAACGGACACACTGTGAATACGAAAGGTTTCTAAAACTCAACGAATAGTCCCTCTCCTGGTGCTCCGGTTTGACTTTCCATCTGCTTTACTATCAACCTCCCAACTTGGAGAGACAGCCCCATTAACCTCCTGGTTCACACAGGTTGCCAATTTGGCAGAGGATGAAAGGGAATAGGGAGAGCCAATGAGAGAGTAGCTGTTAGGCATTTGGACGTGCACATATCACTGTAATTTCCTGGAAGGAAGAAGAATTAACCAAAGTCTCAGCCACCCATGGGAACCAGTATAGGTCCTGAAACAAAATTTTGGACTTGCGGTCAGCTCACCAAAAACGAGTTGAAAAATGGAGCTCAGGGGCACAGCAATTCACAAACTGGCCGAGTAATAAAGGACAACTCACGTCCAAAAATCTGTTGAGGGAAGGCAACGAGGCGGACTTGAAAGCGAGGCAGAATAGCAGGAAACAGATTTCAAGAGGTACGTTGGAATCACCTTTAAAGCACAGGAAGAGGGGCACAACTTCGACAATGATGCACTTGGCCAAATGGGGCGTATGCGTTTTCTCCTGAATATATTCAGGAGAAAACGCATATGCCCTTTTTGGCCAAGCAAGCATGCGGGAAATGCAAATCTGCACTACAAAGAAGTATCACTTCCCACCGGTCAAAAGGGACATCCACAAAATGTGTAAAAACCAGAAAGGCAAGACAGGCCCTGGAGAACTGGGAGCCTAGTTATGCTGATGGGCGGGATGTAAATTGCCAACTGCCTCTCTGGAGGAGTGCATTGTGTTCCCTAAAACAAGTAAACAACAGAGCTACAGAGCCAAGGGCACTTCCAGTCTAGGGAATATACCTTGGGAAAACTGAAAATCAATAAGACAGAGCCACCCCAATATTTAGGGCTGCACTGCTTACAAGGACCTCAACTTGGGTACAACTTAAATATCCCAGGAAATATAAAAATGGTTCAAAAAATTGTGGTACTTACGTACGATGGAATATCCCTCAGCCATGAAATCAATGTCATAAGACCAGTAGCAGCAAAATGGGTGGATTCAGGTACGATGATTCTAAGTGAAATAAGTCACACAGAAAAGAAACTTATCATAAGATATCACTTATGAAGATCCTGTAAACATGGCTACCCTTGAACTGAGTTAGGAAAGAGAGCAGTGTCTCACATTTAGAAAACACTCTTATGCCTGCTTAAGGGGGAAGGAGAGGTGGGGTGATGCATAAAACCAGAGTTTGATATAAGCACAGGTACCGTTCCAAAAACCAACTATGGAATAGACAAGACCTACACCTTCCTCAGTGAAAGGGACTTAAAACCCCATATTTCCCACAGAGGAATATATCTGACTAGTAAGAATCTTAAAACCTATGTATTGATATGTCTCCATAAGGGAATCAAGTGTGTCTAGACTGGCATAAACATGGCAGCGAGAATCAAATGAAACCCACTATAAAAAGGAATTTCAAAAACAAAACAAAAAAACTGGGAAATTCTTTACAATTCCTTCCGGGTCCCTGATGAAACCTTGAATGACCCTATCTACAACGACAGCTGGATGTGGCATAAGGAGGGACACTTGGGACTGAGACGATTGGTGAGATTGGGTGAGCAAATGCAGACCCTTTAAATCACAAATGCCTGGCACCCATTCCATGGGTCCCAACTCTCCAGGTTGAAGGGAATATTACTACAGCTATAACATGTACGGGAAACCTAGAGAACAGACACACTGTGAATACGAAAGGTTTCTAAAACTCAACGAATAGTCCCTCCCCTGGTGTTCCGGTTTGACTTTCCATCTCCTTTACTATCAATCTCCCAACTTGGAGAGACAACCCCTTTAAGCTCCTGGTTCGCACAGGTTGCCAATTTGCAGAGGATGAAAGGGAAGAGGGAGAACCAATGAGAGAGTAGCTGTTAGGCATTTGGACGGGCATATATCACTCTAACTTCCGGCAGGAAGAAGAATTAACCAAAGTCTCAGACCCCACCCGGGAACCAGCATAGGTCCTGAACCAAAATTTTGGACTTGCGGTCAGCTCACCAAAAACGAGTTGAAAAATGGAGCTCAGGGGCACAGCAATTCACAAACTGGCCAAGTAATAAAGGACAAGTATCGTCCAAAAATCTGTTGAGGGTAGGCAACGAGGAGGACTTGAAAGCGAGGCAGAACAGCAGGAAACAGATTTCAAGAGGTATGTTGGAATCGCCTTTAAAGCACAGGAAGAGGGGCACAACTTCGACAATGATGCACTTGGCCAAATGGGGCGTATGCGTTTTCTCCTGAATATATTCAGGAGAAAACGCATACGCCCTTTTTGGCCAAGCAAGCAAGAGAGCAATGCAAATCTGCACTACAAAGAAGTATCACTTCCCACCGGTCAAAAGGGACATCCACAAAATGTGTAAAAACCAGAAAGGCAAGACAGGCCCTGGAGAACAGGGACCCTTGTTATGCTGATGGGCGGGATGTAAATTGCCAACTGCCTCTCTGGAGGAGTGCATTGTGTTCCCTAAAACAAGTAAACAACAGAGCTACAGAGCCAAGGGCACTTCCAGTCTAGGGAATATACCTTGGGAAAACTGAAAATCAATAAGACAGAGCCACCCCAATATTTAGGGCTGCACTGCTTACAAGGACCTCAACTTGGGTACAACTTAAATATCCCAGGAAATATAAAAATGGTTCAAAAAATTGTGGTACTTACGTACGATGGAATATCCCTCAGCCATGAAATCAATGTCATAAGACCAGTAGCAGCAAAATGGGTGGATTCAGGTACGATGATTCTAAGTGAAATAAGTCACACAGAAAAGAAACTTATCATAAGATATCACTTATGAAGATCCTGTAAACATGGCTACACTTGAACTGAGTTAGGAAAGAGAACAGTGTCTCACATTTAGAAAACACTCTTATGCCTGCTTAAGGGGGAAGGAGAGGTGGGGTGATGCATAAAACCAGAGTTTGATATAAGCACAGGTACCGTTCCAAAAATCAACTATGGAATAGACAAGACCTACACCTTCCTCAGTGAAAGGGACTCAAAACCCAATATTTCCCACAGAGGAATATATCTGACTAGTAATAATCTTAAAACCTATGTATTGATATGTCTCCGTAAGGGAATCAAGTGTGTCTAGACTGGCATAAACATGGCAGCGAGAATCAACTCAAACCCACTATAAAAAGGAATTTCAAAAACAAAACAAAAAAACTGGGAAATTCTTTACAATTCCTTCCGGGTCCCTGATGAAAACTGGAATGACCCTATCTACAACGTCAGCTGGATGTGGCATAAGGAGGGACACTTGGGACTGAGACGATTGGTGAGATTGGGTGAGAAAATGCAGACCCTTTAAAGCACAAATGACTGGCACCCATTCCATGGGTCCCAACTCTCCAGGTTGAAGGGAATATTACTACAGCTATAACATGTACGGGAAACCTAGAGAACAGACACACTGTGAATACGAAAGGTTTCTAAAACTCAACGAATAGTCCCTCCCCTGGTGCTCTGGTTTGACTTTCCATCTGCTTTACTATCAACCTCCCAACTTGGAGAGACAGCCCCTTTAAGCTCCTGGTTCGCACAGGTTGCCAATTTGGCAGAGGATGAAACGGAAGAGGGAGAACCAATGAGAGAGTAGCTGTTAGGCATTTGGACGGGCACATATCACTGTAATTTCCCGGCAGGAAGAAGAATTAACCAAATTCTCAGCCACCCACCAGGAACCAGTATAGGTCCTGAACCAAAATTTTGGACTTGCGGTCATCTCACCAAAAACGATTTGAAAAATGGAGCCCAGGGGCACAGCAGTTCACAAACTGGCTGAGTAATAAAGGAAAACTATCGTCCAAAAATCTGTTGAGGGAAGGCAACGAGGCGGACTTGAAAGCGAGGCAGAATAGCAGGAAACAGATTTCAAGAGGTACGTTGGAATCGCCTTTAAAGCACAGGAAGAGGGGCACAACTTCGACAATGATGCACTTGGCCAAAAAGTGTGTATGCGTTTTCCCCTGAATATATTCAGGAGAGAACGGATACACACTTTTTGGCCAAGCAAGCAAGCGGGAAATGCAAATCTGCACTACAAAGAAGTATCACTTCCCACTGGTCAAAAGGGACATCCACAAAATTTGTAAGAACAAGAAAGGCAAGACAGGCCCTAGAGAACAGGGAGCCTTGTTATGCTGATGGGCGGGATGTAAATTGCCAACTGCCTCTCTGGAGGAGTGCATTCTGTTCCCTAAAACAAGTAAAGAACAGAGCTACAGAGCCAAGGGCACTACCAGTCTAGGGAATATACCTTGGGAAAACTGAAAATCAATAAGACAGAGCCACCCCAAAATTTAGGGCTGCACTGCATACAAGGACCTCAACTTGGATACACCTTAAGTATCCCAGAAAATATAAACATGGTTCAAGATATGGTGGTACTTACGTACGATGGAATATCCCTCAGCCATGAAATCAATGTCATAAGACCAGTAGCAGCAAAATGGGTGGATTCAGGAACGATGATTCTAAGTGAAATAAGTCACACAGAAAAAGAAACTTATCATAAGATATCACTTATGAAGATCCTGTAAACATGGCTACACTTGAACTGAGTTAGGAAAGAGAACAGTGTCTCACATTTAGAAAACACTCTTATGCCTGCTTAAGGGGGAAGGAGAGGTGGGGTGATGCATAAAACCAGAGTTTGATATAAGCACAGGTACCGTTCCAAAAACCAACTATGGAATAGACAAGACCTACACCTTCCTCAGTGAAAGGGACTCAAAACCCCATATTTCCCGCAGAGGAATATATCTGACTAGTAAGAATCTTAAAACCTATGTATTGATATGTCTCCGTAAGGGAATCAAGTGTGTCTAGACTGGCATAAACATGGCAGCGAGAATCAGCTCAAACCCACTATAAAAAGGAATTTCAAAAACAAAAAAAAAAAAACTGGGAAATTCTTTACAATTCCTTCAGGGTCTCTGATGAAATCTGGAATGACCCTATCTACAACGACAGCTGGATGTGGCATAAGGAGGGACACTTGGGACAGAGACGATTGGTGAGATTGGGTGAGCAAATGCAGACCCTTTAAAGCAATAATGCATGGCACCCATTCCATGGGTCCGAACTCTCCAGGTTGAAGGGAATATTACTACAGCTATAACATGTGCGGGAAACCTAGAGAACGGACACACTGTGAATACGAAAGGTTTCTAAAACTCAACGAATAGTCCCTCTCCTGGTGCTCCGGTTTGACTTTCCGTCTGCTTTACTATCAACCTCCCAACTTGGAGAGACAGCCCCTTTAAACTCTTGGTTCGCACAGGTTGCCAATTTGGCAGAGGATGAAAGGGAAGAGTGAGAACCAATGAGAGAGTAGCTGTTAGGCATTTGGACGGGCACATATCACTGTAATTTCCCGGCAGGAAGAAGAATTAACCAAAGTCTCAGCCACCCACCGGGAACCAGTATAGGTCCTGAACCAAAATTTTGGACTTGCGGTCAGCTCACCAAAAACGAGTTGAAAAATGGAGCTCAGGGGCACAGCAATTCACAAACTGGCCGAGTAATAAAGGACAACTATCGTCCAAAAATCTGTTGAGGGAAGGCAACGAGGCGGACTTGAAAGCGAGGCAGAATAACAGGAAACAGATTTCAAGAGGTACGTTGGAATCGCCTTTAAAGCACAGGAAGAGGGGCACAACTTTCACAATTATGCACTTGGCCAAAAAGGGCGTATGCGTTTTCTCCTGAATATATTCAGGAGAAAACGCATACGCCCTTTTTGGCCAAGCAAGCAAGCGGGCAATGCAAGTCTGCACTACAAAGAAGTATCACTTCCCACCGGTCAAAAGGGACATCCACAAAATGTGTAAGAACAAGAAAGGCAAGACAGGCCCTGGAGAACAGGGAGCCTTGTTATGCTGATGGGCGGGATGTAAATTGCCAACTGCCTCTCTGGAGGAGTGCATTGTGTTCCCTAAAACAAGTAAAGAACAGAGCTACAGAGCCAAGGGCACTACCAATCTAGGGAATATACCTTGGGAAAACTGAAAATCAATAAGACAGAGCCACCCCAAAATTTAGGGCTGCACTGCATACAAGGACCTCAACTTGGATACACCTTAAGTATCCCAGAAAATATAAACATGGTTCAAAAAATTGTGGTACTTACGTACGATGGAATATCCCTCAGCCATGAAATCAATGTCATAAGACCAGTAGCAGCAAAATGGGTGGATTCAGGTACGATGATTCTAAGTGAAATAAGTCACACAGAAAAATAAACTTATCATAAGATATCACTTTTGAAGATCCTGTAAACATGGCTACACTTGAACTGAGTTAGGAAAGAGAACAGTGTCTCACATTTAGAAAACACTCTTATACCTGCTTAAGGGGGAAGGAGAGGTGGGGTGATGCATAAAACCAGAGTTTGATATAAGCACAGGTACCGTTCCAAAAACCAACTATGGAATAGACAAGACCTACACCGTCCTCAGTGAAAGGGACTCAAAACCCCATATTTCCCGCAGAGGAAAATATCTGACTAGTAAGAATCTTAAAACCTATGTATTGATATGTCTCCGTAAGGGAATCAAGTGTGTCTAGACTGGCATAAACATGGCAGCGAGAATCAGCTCAAACCCACTATAAAAAGGAATTTCAAAAACAAAACAAAAAAACTGGGAAATTCTTTACAATTCCTTCAGGGTCTCTGATGAAAGCTGGAATGACCCTATCTACAACGACAGCTGGATGTCGCATAAGGAGGGACACTTGGGACTGAGACGAATGGTGAGATTGGGTGAGCAAACGCAGACCCTTTAAAGCAATAATGCATGGCCCCCATTCCATGGGTCCGAACTCTCCAGGTTGAAGGGAATATTACTACAGCTATAACATGTGCGGGAAACCTAGAGAACGGACACACTGTGAATATGAAAGGTTTCTAAAACTCAACGAATAGTCCCTCTCCTGGTGCTCCGGTTTGACTTTCCGTCTGCTTTACTATCAACCTCCCAACTTGGAGAGACAGCCGCTTTAACCTCTTGGTTCGCACAGGTTGCCAATTTGGCAGAGGATGAAAGGGAAGAGGGAGAACCAATGAGAGAGTAGCTGTTACGCATTTGGACGGGCACATATCACTGTAATTTCCCGGCAGGAAGAAGAATTAACCAAAGTCTCAGCCACCCACCGGGAACCAGTATAGGTCCTGAACCAAAATTTTGGACTTGCGGTCAGCTCACCAAAAACGAGTTGAAAAATGGAGCTCAGGGGCACAGCAATTCAAAAACTGGCCGAGTAATAAAGGACAACTATCGTCCAAAAATCTGTTGAGGGAAGGCAACGAGGCGGACTTGAAAGCGTGGCAGAATAGCAGGAAACAGATTTCAAGAGGTACGTTGGAATCGCCTTTCAAGCACAGGAAGAGGGGCACAACTTCGACAATGATGCACTTGGCCAAAAAGGGCGTATGCATTTTCTCCTGAATATATTCAGGAGAAAACGCATACGCCCTTTTTAGCCAAGCAAGAAAGCGGGCAATGCAAATCTGCACTACAAAGAAGTATCACTTCCCACCGGTCAAAATGGACATCCACAAAATGTGTAAGAACCAGAAAGGCAAGTCAGGCTCTGGAGAACTGGGAGCCTTGTTATGCTGATGGGCGGGATGTAAATTGCCAAATGCCTCTCTGGAGGAGTGCATTGTGTTCCCTAAAACAAGTAAAGAACAGAGCAACAGAGCCAAGGGCACTACCAGTCTAGGGAATATACCTTGGGAAAACTGAAAATCAATAAGACAGAGCCACCCCAAAATATAGGGCTGCACTGCTTACAAGGACCTCAACTTGGGTACACCTTAAATATCCCAGGAAATATAAAAATGGTTCAAAAAATTGTGGTACTTACGTACGATGGAATATCCCTCAGCCATGAAATCAATGTCATAAGACCAGTAGCAGCAAAATGGGTGGATTCAGGTACGATGATTCTAAGTGAAATAAGTCACACAGAAAAAGAAACTTATCATAAGATATCACTTATGAAGATCCTGTAAACATGGCTACACTTGAACTGAGTTAGGAAAGAGAACAGTGTCTCACATTTAGAAAACACTCTTATGCCTGCTTAAGGGGGAAGGAGAGGTGGGGTGATGCATAAAACCAGAGTTTGATATAAGCACAGGTACCGTTCCAAAAACCAACTATGGAATAGACAAGACCTACACCTTCCTCAGTGAAAGGGTCTCAAAACCCCATATTTCCCCCAGAGGAATATATCTGACTAGTAAGAATCTTAAAAGCTATGTATTGATATGTCTCCGTAAGGGAATCAAGTGTGTCTAGACTGGCATAAACAAGGCAGCGAGAATCAGCTCAAACTCACTATAAAAAGGAATTTCAAAAACAAAACAAAAAAACTCGGAAATTCTTTCCAATTCTTTCAGGGTCTCTGATGAAACCTGGAATGACCCTATCTACAACAACAGCTGGGTGTGGCATAAGGCTGGACACTTGGGACTGAGAGGAATGGTGAGATTGGGTGAGCAAATGCAGACCCTTTAAAGCAATAATGCATGGCCCCCATTCCATGGGACCCAACTCTCCAGGTTGAAGGAAATATTACTACAGTTATAACATGCACGGGAAACCTAGAGAATGGACACACTGTGAATACGAAAGGATTCTAAAACTGAACGAATAGTCCCTCTCCTGGTGCTCTGGTTTGACTTTCCATCTGCTTTACTATCAATCTCCCAAATTGGAGAGACAGCTCCTTTAACCTCCTGGTTCGCACAGGTTTCCAATTTGGCAGAGGATGAAAGGGAAGAGGGAGAACCAATGAGAGAGTAGCTGTTAGGCATTTGGACGGGCACATATCACTCTAACTTCCCGGCAGGAAGAAGAATTAACCAAAGTCTCAGCCCCCCACCGGGAACCAGCATAGGTCCTGAACCAAAATTTTGGACTTGCGGTCAGCTCACAAAAAAAGAGTTGAAAAATGGAGCTCAGGGGCACAGCAATTCACAAACTGGCCGAGTAATAAAGGACAACTATCATCCAAAAATCTGTTGAGGGAAGGCAACGAAGCGTACTTGAAAGCGAGGCAGAATAGCAGGAAACAGATTTCAAGAGGTACGTTGGAATCGCCTTTAAAGCACAGGAAGAGGGGCACAACTTCGACAATGATGCACTTGGCCAAAAAGGGCGTATGCGTTTTCTCCTGAATATATTCAGGAGAAAACGCATACGCCCTTTTTGGAGAAGCAAGCAAGCGGGCAAGGCAAATCTGCACTACAAAGAAGTATCACTTCCCACCGGTCAAAAGGGACATCCACAAAATGTGTAAAAACCAGAAAGCCAAGACAGGCCCTGGAAAACAGGGAGCCTTGTTATGCTGATGGGCGGGATGTAAATTGCCAACTGCCTCTCTGGAGGAGTACATTGTGTTCCCTAAAATAATTAAAGAACAGAGCTACAGAGCCAAGTGCACTTCCAGTCTAGGGAATATACCTTGGGAAATCTGAAAATCAATAAGACAGAGCCACCCCAAAATTTAGGGCTGAACTGCTTACAAGGTCCTCAACTTGGGTACACCTTAAATATCCCAGGAAATATAAAAATGGTTCAAAAAATTGTGGTACTTACGTACGATGGAATATCCCTCAGCCATGAAATCAATGTCATAAGACCAGTAGCAGCAAAATGGGTGGTTACAGGTACGATGATTCTAAATGAAATAAGTCACACAGAGAAAGAAACTTATCATAAGATATCACTTATGAAGATCCTGTAAACATGGCTACACTTGAATTGAGTTAGGAAAGAGAACAGAGTCTCACATTTAGAAAACACTCTTATGCCTGCTTAAGTGGGAAGTAGAGGTGGGGTGATGCATAAAAGGAGAGTTTGATATAAGCACAGGTACCGTTCCAAAAACCAACTATGGAATAGACAAGACCTACACCTTCCTCAGTGAAAGGGACTCAAAACACCATATTTCCCGCAGAGGAATATATCTGACTAGTAAGTATCTTAAAACCTATATATTGATATGTCTCCGTATGGGAATCAAGTGTGTCTAGACTGGCATAAACATGGCAGCGAGAATCAGCTCAAACCCACTATAAAATGGAATTTCAAAAACAAAACAAAAAAACTGGGAAATTATTTACAATTCCTTCAAGGTCTCTGATGAAACCTGGAATGACCCTATCTACAAGGACTGCTGGATGTGGCATAAGGAGGGACACTTGGGACTGAGACGATTGGTGAGATTGGGTGAGCAAATGCAGACCCTTTAAAGCACAAATGCCTGGAACCCATTCCATGGGTCCGAACTCTCCAGGTTGAAGGGGATATTACTACAGCTATAACATGTACGGGAAACCTAGAGAACAGACACACTGTGAATACGAAAGGATTCTAAAACTCAACGAATAGTCCCTCTCCTGGTGCTCCGGTTTGACATTCCATGTGCTTTACTATCAATCTCCCAACTTGGAGACACAGCCCCTTTAACTTCCTCGTTCACACAGGTTGCCAATTTGTCAGAGGATGAGAGCGAAGAGGGAGAACCAATGAGAGAGTAGCTGTTAGGCATTTGGATGGGCACATATCACTCTAACAACCCGGCAGGAAGAAGAATTAACCAAAGTCTCAGCCACCCACCGGTTACCAGTATAGGTCCTGAACCAAAATTTTGGACTTGCGATCAGCTCACCAAAAACGAGTTGAAAAATGGAGCTCAGGGGCACAGCAATTCACAAACTGGCCGAGTAATAAAGGACAACTATCGTCCAAAAATCTGTTGAGGGAAGGCAACGAGGCGGATTTGAAAGCGAGGCAGAATAGCAGGAAACAGATTTCAAGAGGTACGTTGGAATCGCCTTTAAAGCACAGGAAGAGGGGCACAACTTCGACAATGAAGCATTGGCCAAAAACGGCGTATGCATTTTCTCCTGAATATATTCAGGAAAAAACGCATACACCCTTTTTGGCCAAGCAAGCAAGCGGGCAATGCAAGTCTGCACTACAAAGAAGTATCACTTCCCACCGGTCAAAAGGGACATCCACAAAATGTGTAAAAACCAGAAAGGCAAGACAGGCCCTGGAGAACAGGGAGCCTTGTTATGCTGATGGGCGGGATGTAAATTGCCAACTGCCTCTCTGGAGGAGTGCATTGTGTTCCCTAAAACAAGTAGAGAACAGAGCTACAGAGCCAAGGGCACTACCAGTCTAGGGAATATACCTTGGGAAAACTGAAAATCAATAAGACAGAGCCACCCCAAAATATAGGGCTGCACTGCTTACAAGGACCTCAACTTGGGTACACCTTAAATATCCCAGGAAATATAAAAATGGTTCTAAAAATTGTGGCACTTACGTACGATGGAATACCCCTCAGCCATGAAATCAATGTGATAAGACGAGTAGCAGCAAAATGAGTGGATTCAGGTACGATGATTCTAAGTGAAATAAGTCACACAGAAAAAGAAAATTATCATAAGATATCACTTATGAAGATCCTGTAAACATGGCTACACTTGAACTGAGTTAGGAAAGAGAACAGTGTCTCACATTTAGAAAACACTCTTATGACTGCTTAAGGGGGAAGGAAAGGTGGGGTGATGCATAAAACCAGAGTTTGATATAAGCACAGGTACCGTTCCAAAAACCAACTATGGAATAGACAAGACCTACACCTTCCTCAGAGAAAGGGACTCAAAACCCCATATTTCCCACAGAGGAATATCTCTGACTAGTAAGAATCTTAAATCCTATGTATTGATATGTCTCCATAAGGGAATCAAGTGTGTCTAGACTGGCATAAACATGGCAGCGAGAATCAGCTCAAACCCACTTTAAAAAGGAATTTCAAAAACAAAACCAAAAAACTGGGAAATTCTTTACAATTCCTTCAGGGTCTCTGATGAAACCTGGAATGACACTATCTACAATGACAGCTGGATGTGGCATAAGGAGGGACACTTGGGACTGAGAGGATTGGTGAGATTGGGTGAGCAAATGCAGACCCTTTAAAGCACAAATGCCTGGCACCCATTCCACGGGTCCCATCTCTCCAGGTTGAAGGGAATATTACTACAGCTATATCATGTACGGGAAACCTAGAGAACGGACACACTGTGAATACGAAAGGTTTCTAAAACTCAACGAATAGTCCCTCTCCTGGTGATGCGGTTTGACTTTCCATCTGTTTTACTATCAACCTCCCAACTTGGAGAGACAGCCCCTTTAACCTCCTGGTTCGCACATGTTGCCAATTTGGCAGAGGATGAAAGGGAAGAGGGAGAACCAATGAGAGAGTAGCTGTTAGGCATTTGGACGGGCACATATCACTCTAACTTCCCGGGAGGAAGAAGAATTAACCAAAGTCTCAGCCCCCCACCAGGAACCAGCATAGGTCCTGAACCAAAATTTTGGACTTGCGGTCAGCTCACCAAAACGAGTTGAAAAATGGAGCTCAGGGGCACAGCAATTCACAAACGGGCCAAGTAATAAAGGACAAGTATCGTCCAAAAATCTGTTGAGGGAAGGCAACGAGGCGGACTTGAAAGCGAGGCAGAATAGCAGGAAACAGATTTCAAGAGGTACGTTGGAATCGCCTTTAAAGCACAGGAAGAGGGGCACAACTTCGACAAAGATGCACTTGGCCAAAAAGGGCGTATGCGTTTTCTCCTGAATATATTCAGGTGAAAACGCATACGCCCTTTTTGGCCAAGCAAGCAAACGGGCAATGCAAATCTGCACTACAAAGAAGTATCACTTCCCACCGGTCAAAAGGGACATCCACAAAATGTGTAAAAACCAGAAAGGCAAGACAGGCCCTGGAGAACAGGGAGCCTTGTTATGCTGATGGGCGGGATGTAAATTGCCAACTGCCTCTCTGGAGGAGTGCATTGTTTTCCCTAAAACAGGTAAACAACAGAGCTACAGAGCCAAGGGCACTTCCAGTCTAGGGAATATACCTTGGGAAAACTGAAAATCAATAAGACAGAGCCACCCCAAAATTTAGGGCTGCAGTGCTTACAAGGACCTCAACTTGGGTACACCTTAAATATCCCAGGAAATATAAAAATGGTTCAAAAAAATGTGGTACTTACGTACGATGGAATATACCTCAGCCATGAAATCAATGTCATCAGACCAGTAGCAGCAAAATGAGTGGATTCAGGTTCGATGATTCTAAGTGAAATAAGTCTCATAGAAAAAGCAACTTATCATAAGATATCACTTATGAAGATCCTGTAAACATGGCTACACTTGAACTGAGCTAGGAAAGAGAACACAGTCTCACATTTAGAAAACACTCTTATGCCTGCTTAAGTGGGAAGGAGAGGTGGGGTGATGTATAAAACCAGAGTTTGATATAAGCACATGTACCGTTCCAAAAACCAACTATGGAATAGACAAGACCTATACCTTCCTCAGTGAAAGGGACTCAAAATCCCAAATTTCCCGCAGAAGAATATATCTGACAAGTAAGAATCTTAAAGCCTATGTATTGATATGTCTCTGTAAGGGAATCAAGAGTGTCTAGACTGGCATAAACATGGCAGCGAGAATCAGCTCAAACCCACTATAAAAAGGAATTTCAAAAACAAAACAAAAAAACTGGGAAATTCTTTCCAATTCCTTCAGGGTCTCTGATGAAACCTGGAATGACCCTATCTACAATGACAGCTGGATGTTACATAAAGCTGGACACGTGGCACTGAGAGGATTGGTGAGACTGGGTGAGCAAATGCAGACCCTTCAAAGCAATAATGCATGGCACACATTACATGCGTCCCAACTCTCCAAGTTGAAGGGGATATTACTACAACTATAACATGTACCGGAAACCTAGAGAATGGACACACTGTGAATACGAAAGGTTTCTAAAACTCAACGAATAGTCCCTCTCCTGGTGCTCCGATTTGACTTTCCATCTGCTTTACTATCAACCTCCCAACTTGGAGAGACAGCCCCTTTAACCTCCTGGTTCGCACATGTTGCCAATTTGGCAGAGGATGAAAGGGATGAGGGAGAACCAATGAGAGAGTAGCTGTTAGGCATTTGGACAGGCACATATCACTCTAACTTCCCGGGAGGAAGAAGAATTAACCAAAGTCTCAGCCCCCCACCAGGAACCAGCATATGTCCTGAACCAAAATTTTGGACTTGCGGTCAGCTCACCAAAAACGAGTTGAAATATGGAGCTCAGGGGCACAGAATTTCACAAACGGGCCAAGTAATAAAGGACAAGTATCGTCCAAAAATCTGTTGAGGGAAGGCAACGAGGCGGACTTGAAAGCGAGGCAGAATAGCAGGAAACAGATTTCAAGAGGTACGTTGGAATCACCTTTAAAGCACAGGAAGAGGGGCACAACTTCGACAATGATGCACTTGGCCAAAAAGGGCGTATGCGTTTTCTCCTGAATATATTCAGGTGAAAACGCATACGCCCTTTTTGGCCAAGCAAGCAAGCGGGCAATGCAAATCTGCACTACAAAGAAGTATCACTTCCCACCGGTCAAAAGGGACATCCACAAAATGTGTAAAAACCAGAAAGGCAAGACAGGCCCTGGAGAACAGGGAGCCTTGTTATGCTGATGGGCGGGATGTAAATTGCCAACTGCCTCTCTGGAGGAGTGCATTGTGTTCCCTAAAACAAGTAAACAACAGAGCTACAGAGCCAAGGGCACTTCCAGTCTAGGGAATATACCTTGGGAAAACTGAAAATCAATAAGCAGAGCCACCCCAAAATTTAGGGCTGCACTGCTTACAAGGACCTCAACTTGGGTACACCTTAAATATCCCAGGAAATATAAAAATGGTTCAAAAAATTGTGGTAATTACGTACGATGGAATATCCCTCAGCCTTGAAATCAATGTCATAAGACCGGTAGCAGCAAAATGGGTGGATTCAGGTACGATGATTCTAAGTGAAATAAGTCACACAGAAAAAGAAACTTATCATAAGATATCACTTATGAAAATCCTGTAAACATGGCTACACTTGAACTGAGTTAGGAAAGAGAACAGTGTCTCACATTTAGAAAACATTCTTATGCCTGCTTAAGGGGGAAGGAGAGGTGGGGTGATGCATAAAACCAGAGTTTAATATAAGCAGAGGTACCGTTCCAAAAACCAACAATGGAATAGACAAGACCTACACCTTCCTCAGTGAAAGGGACTCAAAACCCCATATTTCCCGCAGAGGAATATATCTGACTAGTAAGAAACTTAAAACCTATGTATTGATATGTCCCCGTAAGGGAATCAAGTGTGTCTAGACTGGCATAAACATGGCAGTGAGAATCAGCTCAAACCCACTATAAAAAGGAATTTCAAAAACAAAACAAAAAAACTGGGAATTTCTTTACAATTCCTTCAGGGTCTCTGATGAAACCTGGAATGACCCTATCTACAACAACAGCTGGATGTTGCATAAGGAGGGACACTTGGGACTGAGACGATTGATGAGATTGGGAGAGCAAATGCAGACCCTTTAAAGCAATAATGCATGGCACCCATTCCATGGGTCCGAACTCTCCAGGTTGAAGGGAATATTTCTACAGCTATAACATGTACGGGAAACCTAGAGAATGGACACACAGTGAATACGAAAGGTTTCTAAAACTCAACGAATAGTCCCTCTCCTGGTGCTCCGGTTTGACTTTCCATCTGCTTTACTATCAACCTCCCAACTTGGAGAGACAGCCACTTTAACCTCCTGGTTCACACAGGTTGCCAATTTGGCAGAGGATGAAAGGGAAGAGGGAGAGCCAATGAGAGAGTAGCTGTTAGGCATTTGGACGGGCACATATCACTGTAATTTCCTGGAAGGAAGAAGAATTAACCAAAGTCTCAGCCACCCATGGGAACCTGTATAGGTCCAGAAACAAAATTTTGGACTTGCGGTCAGCTCACCAAAAACGAGTTGAAAAATGGAGCTCAGGGGCACAGCAATTCACAAACTGGCCAAGTAATAAAGGACAACTCACGTCCAAAAATCTGTTGAGGGAAGGCAACGAGGCGGACTTGAAAGCGAGGCAGAATAGCAGGAAACAGATTTCAAGAGGTACGTTGGAATCACCTTTAAAGCACAGGAAGAGGGGCACAACTTCGACAATGATGCACTTGGCCAAATGGGGCGTATGCGTTTTCTCCTGAATATATTCAGGAGAAAACGCATATGCCCTTTTTGGCCAAGCAAGCATGCGGGAAATGCAAATCTGCACTACAAAGAAGTATCACTTCCCACCGGTCAAAAGGGACATCCACAAAATGTGTAAAAACCAGAAAGGCAAGACAGGCCCTGGAGAACTGGGAGCCTAGTTATGCTGATGGGCGGGATGTAAATTGCCAACTGCCTCTCTGGAGGAGTGCATTGTGTTCCCTAAAACAAGTAAACAACAGAGCTACAGAGCCAAGGGAACTTCCAATATAGGGAATATACCTTGGGAAAACTGAAAATCAATAAGACAGAGCCACCCCAAAATTTAGGGCTGCACTGCTTACAAGGACCTCAACTTGGGTACACCTTAAATATCCCAGGAAATATAAAAATGGTTCAAAAAATTGTGGTACTTACGTACGATGGAATATCCCTCAGCCATGAAATCAATGTCATAAGACCAGTAGCAGCAAAATGGGTGGCTTCATGTACGATGATTCTAAGTGAAATAAGTCACACAGGAAAAGAAACTTATCATAATATATCACTTATGAAGATCCTGTAAACATGGCTACACTTGAACTGAGTTAGGAAAGAGAACAGTGTCTCACATTTAGAAAACACTCTTATGCCGGCTTAAGTGGGAAGGAGAGGTGGGGTGATGCATAAAACCAGAGTTTGATATAAGCACAGGTACCGTTCCAAAAACAAACTATGGAATAGACAAGACCTACACCTTCCTCAGTGAAAGGGAATCAGAATCCCATATTTCCTACAGAGGAATATATCTGACTAGTAAGAATCTTAAAACCTATGTATTGATATGTCTCCGTAAGGGAATCAAGTGTGTCTAGACTGGCATAAACATGGCAGCGAGAATCAGCTCAAACTCACTATAAAAAGGAATTTGAAAAACAAAACAAAAAAACTGGGAAATTCTTTACAATTCCTTCAGGGTCTCTGATGAAACCTGCAATGACCCTATCTACAACGACAGCTGGATGTGGCATAAGGCTGGACACTTGGGACTGAGAGGATTGGTGAGATTGGGTGAGCAAATACAGACCCTTTAAAGCACAAATGCCCGGCACCCTTTCCATGCGTCCCAACTCTCCAGGTTGAAGGGAATATTACTACAGCTATAACATGTACGGGAAACCTAGAGAACGGACACACTGTGAATACGAAAGGTTTCTAAAACTCAACGAATAGTCCCTCTCCTGGTGCTCCGGTTTGACTTTCCATCTGCTTTACTATCAACCTCCCAACTTGGAGAGACAGCCCCATTAACCTCATGGTTCACACAGGTTGCCAATTTGGCAGAGGATGAAAGGGAAGAGGGAGAGCCAATGAGAGAGTAGCTGTTAGGCATTTGGACGGGCACATATCACTGTAATTTCCTGGAAGGAAGAAGAATTAACCAAAGTCTCAGCCACCCATGGGAACCAGTATAGGTCCTGAAACAAAATTTTGGACTTGCGGTCAGCTCACCAAAAACGAGTTGAAAAATGGAGCTCAGGGGCACAGCAATTCACAAACTGGCCGAGTAATGAAGGACAACTCACGTCCAAAAATCTGTTGAGGGAAGGCAACGAGGCGGACTTGAAAGCGAGGCAGAATAGCAGGAAACAGATTTCAAGAGGTACGTTGGAATCACCTTTAAAGCACAGGAAGAGGGGCACAACTTCGACAATGATGCACTTGGCCAAATGGGGCGTATGCGTTTTCTCCTGAATATATTCAGGAGAAAACGCATATGCCCTTTTTGGCCAAGCAAGCATGCGGGAAATGCAAATCTGCACTACAAAGAAGTATCACTTCCCACCGGTCAAAAGGGACATCCACAAAATGTGTAAAAACCAGAAAGGCAAGACAGGCCCTGGAGAACTGGGAGCCTAGTTATGCTGATGGGCGGGATGTAAATTGCCAACTGCCTCTCTGGAGGAGTGCATTGTGTTCCCTAAAACAAGTAAACAACAGAGCTACAGAGCCAAGGGAACTTCCAATATAGGGAATATACCTTGGGAAAACTGAAAATCAATAAGACAGAGCCACCCCAAAATTTAGGGCTGCACTGCTTACAAGGACCTCAACTTGGGTAAAACTTAAATATCCAGGAAATATAAAAATGGTTCAAAAAATTGTGGTACTTACGTACGATGGAATATCCCTCAGCCATGAAATCAATGTCATAAGAGCAGTAGCAGCAAAATGGGTGGATTCAGGTACGATGATTCTAAGTGAAATAAGTCACACAGAAAAGAAACTTATCATAAGATATCACTTATGAAGATCCTGTAAACATGGCTACACTTGAACTGAGTTAGGAAAGAGAGCAGTGTCTCACATTTAGAAAACACTCTTATGCTTGCTTAAGGGGGAAGGAGAGGTGGGGTGATGCATAAAACCAGAGTTTCATATAAGCACAGGTACCGTTCCAAAAACCAACTATGGAATAGACAAGACCTACAGTTTCCTCAGTGAAAGGGACTTAAAACCCCATATTTCCCACAGAGGAATATATCTGACTAGTAAGAATCTTAAAACCTATGTATGGATATGTCTCCATAAGGGAATCAAGTTTGTCTAGACTGGCATAAACATGGCAGCGAGAATCAACTCTAACCCACTATAAAAAGGAATTTCAAAAACAAAAGAAAAAAACTGGGAAATTCTTTACTATTCCTTCCGGGTCCCTGATGAAACCTTGAATGACCCTATCTACAACGACAGCTGGATGTGACATAAGGAGGGACACTTGGGACTGAGACGATTGGTGAGATTGGGTGAGCAAATGCAGACCCTGTAAATCACAAATGCCTGGCACCCATTCCATGGGTCCCAACTCTCGAGGTTGAAGGGAATATTACTACAGCTATAACATGTACGGGAAACCTAGAGAACGGACACACTGTGAATACGAAAGGTTTCTAAAACTCAACGAATAGTCCCTCCCCTGGTGTTCCGGTTTGACTTTCCATCTCCTTTACTATCAATCTCCCAACTTGGAGAGACAGCCCCTTTAAGCTCCTGGTTCGCACAGGTTGCCAATTTGCAGAGGATGAAAGGGAAGAGGGAGAACCAATGAGAGAGTAGCTGTTAGGCATTTGGACGGGCACATATCACTCTAACTTCCGGCAGGAAGAAGAATTAACCAAAGTCTCAGTCCCCACCCGGGAACCAGCATAGGTCCTGAACCAAAATTTTGGACTTGCGGTCAGCTCACCAAAAACGAGTTGAAAAATGGAGCTCAGGGGCACAGCAATTCACAAACTGGCCGAGTAATAAAGGACAACTATCGTCCAAAAATCTGTTGAGGGAAGGCAACGAGGAGGACTTGAAAGCGAGGGAGAACAGCAGGAAACAGATTTCAAGAGGTATGATGGAATCGCCTTTAAAGCACAGGAAGAGGGGCACAACTTCGACAATGATGCACTTGGCCAAATGGGGCGTATGCGTTTTCTCCTGAATATATTCAGGAGAAAACGCATACGCCCTTTTTGGCCAAGCAAGCAAGCGAGAAATGCAAATCTGCACTACAAAGTAGTATCACTTCCCACCGGTCAAAAGGGACATCCACAAAATATGTAAAAACCAGAAAGGCGAGACAGGCCCTGGAGAACAGGGAGCCTTGTTATGCTGATGGGCGGGATGTAAATTGCCAACTGCCTCTCTGGAGGAGTGCATTCTGTTCCCTAACACAAGTAAACAACAGAGCTACAGAGCCAAGGGCACTTCCAGTCTAGGGAATATACCTTGGGAAAACTGAAAGTCAATAAGACAGAGCCACCCCAAAATTTAGGGCTGCACTGCTTACAAGGACCTCTACTTGGGTACAACTTAAATATCCCAGGAAATATAAAAATGGTTCAAAAAATTGTGGTACTTACGTACGATGGAATATCCCTCAGCCATGAAATCAATGTCATAAGACCAGTTCCAGCAAAATGGGTGGATTCAGGTACGATGATTTTAAGTGAATTAAGTCACAGAGAAAAAGAAACTTATCATAAGATATCATTTATGAAGATCCTGTAAACATGGCTACACTTGAACTGAGTTAGGAAAGAGAACAGTGTCTCACATTTAGAAAACACTCTTATGCCTGCTTAAGGGGGAAGGAGAGGTGGGGTGATGCATAAAACCAGAGTTTCATATAAGCACATGTACCATTCCAAAAACCAACTATGGAATAGACAAGACCTACACCTTCCTCAGTGAAAGGGACTCAAAACCCCATATTTCCCGCAGAGGAATATATCTGACTAGTAAGAATCTTAAAACCTATGTATTGATATGTCTCCGTAAGGGAATCAAGTGTGTCTGGACTGGCATAAACATGGCAGCGAGAATCAGCTCAAACCCACTATAAAAAGGAATTTCAAAAACAAAACAAAAAAACTGGGAAATTCTTTACAATTCTTTCAGGGTCTCTGATGAAACCTGGAATGACCCTATCTACAATGACAGCTGGATGTGGCATAAGGCTGGACACTTGGGACTGAGAGGATTGGTGAGATTGGGTGAGCAAATGCAGACCCTTTAAAGCACAAATGCCCGGCACCCTTTCCATGGGTCCCAACTCTCCAGGTTGAAGGGAATATTACTACAGCTATAACATGTACGGGAAACCTAGAGAACGGACACACTGTGAATACGAAAGGTTTCTAAAACTCAACGAATAGTCCCTCTCCTGGTGCTCCGGTTTGACTTTCCATCTGCTTTACTATCAACCTCCCAACTTGGAGAGACAGCCCCATTAACCTCCTGCTTCACACAGGTTGCCAATTTGGCAGAGGATGAAAGGGAAGAGGGAGAACCAATGAGAGAGTAGCTGTTAGGCATTTGGACGGGCACATATCACTGTAATTTCCTGGAAGGAAGAAGAATTAACCAAAGTCTCAGCCACCCACCGGGAACCAGTATAGGTCCTGAAACAAAATTTTGGACTTGCGGTCAGCTCACCAAAAACGAGTTGAATAATGGAGCTCAGGGGCACAGCAATTCACAAACTGGCCGAGTAATAAAGGACAACTCACGTCCAAAAATCTGTTGAGGGAAGGCAACGAGGCGGACTTGAAAACGAGGCAGAATAGCAGGATACAGATTTCAAGAGATACGTTGGAATCGCCTTTAAAGCACAGGAAGAGGGGCACAACTTCGACAATGATGCACTTGGCCAAATGGGGCGTATGCGTTTTCTCCTGAATATATTCAGGAGAAAACGCATATGCCCTTTTTGGCCAAGCAAGCATGCGGGAAATGCAAATCTGCACTACAAAGAAGTATCACTTCCCACCGGTCCAAAGGGACATCCACAAAATGTGTAAAAACCAGAAACGCAAGACAGGCCCTGGAGAACAGGGAGGCTAGTTATGCTGATGGGCGGGATGTAAATTGCCAACTGCCTCTCTGGAGGAGTGCATTGTGTTCCCTAAAACAAGTAAACAACAGAGCTACAGAGCCAAGGGCACTTCCAGTCTAGGAAATATACCTTGGGAAAACTGAAAATCAATAAGACAGAGCCACCCCAAAATTTAGGGCTGCACTGCTTACAAGGACCTCAACTTGGGTACAACTTAAATATCCCAGGAAATATAAAAATGGTTCAAAAATTTGTGGTACTTACGTACGATGGAATATCCCTCAGCCATGAAATCAATGTCATAAGACCAGTAGCAGCAAAATGGGTGGCTTCATGTACGATGATTCTAAGTGAAATAAGTCACACAGAAAAGAAACTTATCATAAGATATCACTTATGAAGATCCTGTAAACATGGCTACCCTTGAACTGAGTTAGGAAAGAGAGCAGTGTCTCACATTTAGAAAACACTCTTATGCCTGCTTAAGGGGGAAGGAGAGGTGGGGTGATGCATAAAACCAGAGTTTGATATAAGCACAGGTACCGTTCCAAAAACCAACTATGGAATAGACAAGACCTACACCTTCCTCAGTGAAAGGGACTTAAAACCCCATATTTCCCACAGAGGAATATATCTGACTAGTAAGAATCTTAAAACCTATGTATTGATATGTCTCCGTAAGGGAATCAAGTGTGTCTAGACAGGCATAAACATGGCAGCGAGAATCAACTCAAACCCACTATAAAAAGGAATTTCAAAAACAAAACAAAAAAACTGGGAAATTCTTTACAATTCCTTCCGGGTCCCTGATGAAAACTGGAATGACCCTATCTACAACGTCAGCTGGATGTGGCATAAGGAGGGACACTTGGGACTGAGACGATTGGTGAGATTGGGTGAGAAAATGCAGACCCTTTAAAGCACAAATGCCTGGCACCCATTCCATGGGTCCCAACTCTCCAGGTTGAAGGGAATATTACTACAGCTATAACATGTACGGGAAACCTAGAGAACAGACACACTGTGAATACGAAAGGTTTCTAAAACTCAACGAATAGTCCCTCCCCTGGTGCTCCGGTTTGACTTTCCATCTGCTTTACTATCAACCTCCCAACTTGGAGAGACAGCCCCTTTAAGCTCCTGGTTCGCACAGGTTGCCAATTTGGCAGAGGATGAAACGGAAGAGGGAGAACCAATGAGAGAGTAGCTGTTAGGCATTTGGACGGGCACATATCACTGTAATTTCCCGGCAGGAAGAAGAATTAACCAAATTCTCAGCCACCCACCAGGAACCAGTATAGGTCCTGAACCAAAATTTTGGACTTGCGGTCATCTCACCAAAAACGAGTTGAAAAATGGAGCCCAGGGGCACAGCAGTTCACAAACTGGCTGAGTAATAAAGGAAAACTATCGTCCAAAAATCTGTTGAGGGAAGGCAACGAGGCGGACTTGAAAGCGAGGCAGAATAGCGGGAAACAGATTTCAAGAGGTACGTTGGAATCGGCTTTAAAGCACAGGAAGAGGGGCACAACTTCGACAATGATGCACTTGGCCAAAAAGTGTGTATGCGTTTTCCCCTGAATATATTCAGGAGAGAACGCATACACACTTTTTGGCCAAGCAAGCAAGCGGGAAATGCAAATCTGCACTACAAAGAAGTATCACTTCCCACTGGTCAAAAGGGACATCCACAAAATGTGTAAGAACAAGAAAGGCAAGACAGGCCCTAGAGAACAGGGAGCCTTGTTATGCTGATGGGCGGGATGTAAATTGCCAACTGCCTCTCTGGAGGAGTGCATTCTGTTCCCTAAAACAAGTAAAGAACAGAGCTACAGAGCCAAGGGCACTACCAGTCTAGGGAATATACCTTGGGAAAACTGAAAATCAATAAGACAGAGCCACCCCAAAATTTAGGGCTGCACTGCATACAAGGACCTCAACTTGGATACACCTTAAGTATCCCAGAAAATATAAACATGGTTCAAAATATGGTGGTACTTACGTACGATGGAATATCCCTCAGCCATGAAATCAATGTCATAAGACCAGTAGCAGCAAAATGGGTGGATTCAGGTACGATGATTCTAAGTGAAATAAGTCACACAGAAAAAGAAACTTATCATAAGATATCACTTATGAAGATCCTGTAAACATGGCTACACTTGAACTGAGTTAGGAAAGAGAACAGTGTCTCACATTTAGAAAACACTCTTATACCTGCTTAAGGGGGAAGGAGAGGTGGGGTGATGCATAAAACCAGAGTTTGATATAAGCACAGGTACCGTTCCAAAAACCAACTATGGAATAGACAAGACCTACACCGTCCTCAGTGAAAGGGACTCAAAACCCCATATTTCCCGCAGAGGAATATATCTGACTAGTAAGAATCTTAAAACCTATGTATTGATATGTCTCCGTAAGGGAATCAAGTGTGTCTAGACTGGCATAAACATGGCAGCGAGAATCAGCTCAAACCCACTATAAAAAGGAATTTCAAAAACAAAACAAAAAAACTGGGAAATTCTTTACAATTCCTTCAGGGACTCTGATGAAAGCTGGAATGACCCTATCTACAACGACAGCTGGATGACGCATAAGGAGGGACAATTGGGACTGAGACGAATGGTGAGATTGGGTGAGCAAATGCAGACCCTTTAAAGCAATAATGCATGGCACCCATTCCATGGGACCCAACTCTCCAGGTTGAAGGAAATATAACTACAGTTATAACATTCACGGGAAACCTAGAGAATGGACACACTGTGAATACGAAAGGATTCTAAAACTCAACGAATAGTCCCTCTCCTGGTGCTCTGGTTTGACTTTCCGTCTGCTTTACTATCAATCTCCCAAATTGGATAGACAGCTCCTTTAACCTCCTGGTTCGCACAGGTTGCCAATTTGGCAGAGGATGAAAGGGAAGAGGGAGAACCAATGAGAGAGTAGCTGTTAGGCATTTGGACGGGCACATATCACTCTAACTTCCCGGCAGGAAGAAGAATTAACCAAAGTCTCAGCCCCCCACCGGGAACCAGCATAGGTCCTGAACCAAAATTTTGGACTTGCGGTCAGCTCACAAAAAAAGAGTTGAAAAATGGAGCTCAGGGGCACAGCAATTCACAAACTGGCCGAGTAATAAAGGACAACTATCATCCAAAAATCTGTTGAGGGAAGGCAACGAAGCGGACTTGAAAGCGAGGCAGAATAGCAGGAAACAGATTTCAAGAGGTACGTTGGAATCGCCTTTAAAGCACAGGAAGAGGGGCACAACTTCGACAATGATGCACTTGGCCAAAAAGGGCGTATGCGTTTTCTCCTGAATATATTCAGGAGAAAACGCATACGCCCTTTTTGGAGAAGCAAGCAAGCGGGCAAGGCAAATCTGCACTACAAAGAAGTATCACTTCCCACCGGTCAAAAGGGACATCCACAAAATGTGTAAAAACCAGAAAGCCAAGACAGGCCCTGGAAAACAGGGAGCCTTGTTATGCTGATGGGCGGGATGTAAATTGCCAACTGCCTCTCTGGAGGAGTACATTGTGTTCCCTAAAACAATTAAAGAACAGAGCTACAGAGCCAAGTGCACTTCCAGTCTAGGGAATATACCTTGGGAAATCTGAAAATCAATAAGACAGAGCCACCCAAAATTTAGGGCTGAACTGCTTACAAGGACCTCAACTTGGGTACACCTTAAATATCCCAGGAAATATAAAAATGGTTCAAAAAATTGTGGTACTTACGTACGATGGAATATCCCTCAGCCATGAAATCAATGTCATAAGACCAGTAGCAGCAAAATGGGTTGTTACAGGTACGATGATTCTAAATGAAATAGGTCACACAGAGAAAGAAACTTATCATAAGATATCACTTATGAAGATCCTGTAAACATGGCTACACTTGAATTGAGTTAGGAAAGAGAACAGAGTCTCACATTTAGAAAACACTCATATGCCTGCTTAAGGGGGAAGGAGAGGTGAGGTGATGCATAAAAGGAGAGTTTGATATAAGCACAGGTACCGTTCCAAAAACCAACTATGGAATAGACAAGACCTACACCTTCCTCAGTGAAAGGGACTCAAAACACCATATTTCCCGCAGAGGAATATATCTGACTAGTAAGTATCTTAAAACCTATATATTGATATGTCTCCGTATGGGAATCAAGTGTGTCTAGACTGGCATAAACATGGCAGCGAGAATCAGCTCAAACCCACTATAAAAAGGAATTTCAAAAACAAAACAAAAAAACTGGGAAATTATTTACAATTCCTTCAGGGTCTCTGATGAAACCTGGAATGACCCTATCTACAAGGACTGCTGGATGTGGCATAAGGAGGGACACTTGGGACTGAGACGATTGGTGAGATTGGGTGAGCAAATGCAGACCCTTTAAAGCACAAATGCCTGGAACCCATTCCATGGGTCCGAACTCTCCAGGTTGAAGGGGATATTACTACAGCTATAACATGTACGGGAAACCTAGAGAACAGACACACTGTGAATACGAAAGGATTCTAAAACTCAACGAATAGTCCCTCTCCTCGTGCTCCGGTTTGACATTCCATGTGCTTTACTATCAATCTCCCAACTTGGAGACACAGCCCCTTTAACTTCCTCGTTCACACAGGTTGCCAATTTGTCAGAGGATGAGAGCGAAGAGGGAGAACCAATGAGAGAGTAGCTGTTAGGCATTTGGATGGGCACATATCACTCTAACTTCCCGGCAGGAAGAAGAATTAACCAAAGTCTCAGCCACCCACCGGTTACAAGTATAGGTCCTGAACCAAAATTTTGGACTTGCGATCAGCTCACCAAAAACGAGTTGAAAAATGGAGCTCAGGGGCACAGCAATTCACAAACTGGCCGAGTAATAAAGGACAACTATCGTCCAAAAATCTGTTGAGGGAAGGCAACGAGGCGGATTTGAAAGCGAGGCAGAATAGCAGGAAACAGATTTCAAGAGGTACGTTGGAATCGCCTTTAAAGCACAGGAAGAGGGGCACAACTTCGACAATGAAGCATTGGCCAAAAACGGCGTATGCATTTTCTCCTGAATATATTCAGGAAAAAACGCATACACGCTTTTTGGCCAAGCAAGTAAGCGGGCAATGCAAATCTGCACTACAAAGAAGTATCACTTCCCACCGGTCAAAAGGGACATCCACAAAATGTGTAAAAACCAGAAAGGCAAGACAGGCCCTGGAGAACAGGGAGCCTTGTTATGCTGATGGGCGGGATGTAAATTGCCAACTGCCTCTCTGGAGGAGTGCATTGTGTTCCCTAAAACAAGTAAAGAACAGAGCTACAGAGCCAAGGGCACTTCCAGTCTAGGGAATAAACCTTGGGAAAACTGAAAATCAATAAGACAGAGCCACCCCAATATTTAGGGCTGCACTGCGTACAAGGACCTCAACTTGGGTACACCTAAATATCCCAGGAAATATAAAAAATCGTTCAAAAAATTGTGGTACTTATGTACGATGGAGTATCCCTCAGCCATGAAATCAATGTCATAAGACCAGTAGCAGCAAAATGAGTGGATTCAGGTACAATGATTCTAAGTGAAATATGTCACAGAGAAAAAGAACCTTATCATAAGGTATCACTTAAGAAGATCCTGTAAACATGGCTACACTTGAACTGAGTTAGGAAAGAGAACAGTGTCTCACATTTAGAAAACACTCTTATGCCTGCTTAAGGGGGAAGGAGAGGTGGGGTGATGCATAAAACCAGAGTTTGATATAAGCACAGGTACCATTCCAAAAACGAACTATGGAATAGATAAGACCTACACCTTCCTCAGTGAAAGGGACTCAAAACCCCATATTTCCCGCAGAGGAATATATCTGACTAGTAAGAATCTTAAAACCTATGTATTGATATGTCTCCGTAAGGGAATCAAGTGTGTCTAGACTGGCATAAACATGGCAGCGAGAATCAGCTCAAACCCACTATAAAAAGGAATTTCAAAAACAAAACAAAAAAACTGGGAAATTCTTTACAATTCCTTCAGGGTCTCTGATGAAAGCTGGAATGAACCTATCTACAACGACAGCTGGATGTGGCATAAGGCTGGACACTTGGGACTGAGAGGATTGGTGAGATTGGGTGAGCAAATGCAGACCCTTTAAAGCAATAATGCATGGCACACATTCCATGGGTCCCAACTCTCCAGGTTGAAGGGAATATTACTACAGTTATAACATGTACGGGAAACCTAGAGAACGGACACACTGTGAATACGAAAGGTTTCTAAAACTCAACGAATAGTCCCTCTCCTGGTGCTCCGGTTTGACTTTCCACCTGCTTTACTATCTACCTCCCAACTAGGAGAGACAGCCCCTTTAACCTCCTGGTTCGCACAGGTTGCCAATTTGGCAGAGGATGAAAGGGAAGAGGGAGAACCAATGAGAGAGTAGCTGTTAGGCATTTGGACGGGCACATATCACTGTAATTTCCCAGCAGTAAGAAGAATTAACCAAAGTCTCAGCTCCCCACCGGGAACCAGCATAGGTCCTAAACCAAAATTTTGGACTTGCGGTCAGCTCACAAAAAACGAGTTGAAAAATGGAGCTCAGGGGCACAGCAATTCACAAACTGGCCAAGTAATAAAGGACAACTATCGTCCAAAAATCTGTTGAGGCAAGGCAACGAGGTGGACTTGAAAGCGAGGCAGAATAGCAGGAAACAGATTTCAAGAGGTACGTTGGAATCCCCTTTAAAGCACAGGAAGAGAGGCACAACTTCGACAATGATGCACTTGGCAAAAAAGGGCGTATGCGTTTTCTCCTGAATATATTCAGGAGAAAACACATACGCCCTTTTTGGCCAAGCAAGCAAGCGGGCAATGCAAGTCTGCACTACAAAGAAGTATCACTTCCCACCGGTCAAAAGGGACATCCACAAAATGTGTAAAAACCAGAAAGGCAAGACAGGCCCTGGAGAACAGGGAGCCTTGTTATGCTGATGGGCGGGATGTAAATTGCCAACTGCCTCTCTGGAGGAGTACATTGTGTTCACTAAAACAAGTAAAGAACAGAGATACAGAGTCAAGGGCACTTCCAGTCTAGGGAATAAACCTTGGGAAAACTGAAGATCAATAAGACAGAGACACCCCAAAATTTAGGGCTGCACTGCATACAAGGACCTCAACTTGGGTACACCTTAAATATCCCAGGAAATATAAAAATGGTTCAAAAAATTGTGGTACTTATGTACGATGGAATATCCCTCAGCCATGAAATCAATGTCATAAGACCAGTAGCAGCAAAATGGGTGGATTCAGGTACGATGATTCTAAGTGAAATAAGTCACAGAGAAAAAGAAACTTATCATAAGATATCACTTATGAAGATCCTGTAAACATGGCTACACTTGAACTGAGTTAGGAAAGAGAACAGTGTCTCACATTTAGAAAACACTCTTATGCCTGCTTAAGGGGGAAGGAGAGGTGGGTTGATTCATAAAACCAGAGTTTGATATAAGCACAGGTACCATTCCAAAAACCAACTATGGTATAGACAAGACCTACACCTTCCTCAGTGAAAGGGACTCAAAACCCCATATTTCCCGCAGAGGAATATATCTGACTAGTAAGAATCTTAAAACCTATGTATTGATATGTCTCCTTAAGGGAAACAAGTGTGTCTAGACTGGCATAAACATGGCAGCGAGAATCAGCTCAAACCCACTATAAAAAGGAATTTCAAAAACAAAACAAAAAAACTGGGAAATTCTTTACAATTCCTTCAGGGTCAATAATGAAACCTGGAATGACCCTATCTACAACGACAGCAGGATGTGGCATAAGGCTGGAAACTTGGGACTGAGGGGATTGGTGAGATTGGGTGAGCAAATGCAGACCCTTTAAAGCAATAATGCATGGCACCCATTCCATGGGTCCCAACTCTCCAGGTTGAAGGGAATATTACTACAGTTATAACATGTACAGGACACCAAGAGAACGGACACACTGTGAATACGAAAGGTTTCTAAAACTCAACGAATAGTCCCTCTCCTGGTGCTCCGGTTTGACTTTCCATCTGCTTTACTATCAACCTCCCAACTTGGAGAGACAGCCCCTTTAACCTCCTGGTTCGCACAGGTTGCCAATTTGGCAGAGGATGAAAGGGAATAGGGAGAACCAATGAGAGAGTAGCTGATAGGCATTTGGACGGGCACATATCACTGTAATTTCCCGGCAGGAAGAAGAATTAACCAAAGTCTCAGCCCCCCACCGGGAACCAGTATAGTTCCTGAACCAAAATTTTGGACTTGCGGTCAGCTCACCAAAAACGAGTTGAAAAATGGAGCTCAGGGGCACAGCAATTCAAAAACTGGCCGAGTAATAAAGGACAACTATCGTCCAAAAATCTGTTGAGGGAAGGCAACGAGGCGGACTTGAAAGCGAGGCAGAATAGCAGGAAACAGATTTCAAGAGGTACGTTGGAATTACCTTTAAAGCACACGAAGAGGGGCACAACTTCCACAATGATGTACTGGGCCAAAAAGGGCGTATGCATTTTCTCCTGAATATATTCAGGAGAAAACGCATACGCCCTTTTTGGCCAAGCAAGCAAGCGGGCAATGCAAATCTGCACTACAAAGAAGTATCACTTCCCACCGGTCAAAAGGGACATCCACAAAATGTGTAAAAACCAGAAAGGCAAGACAGGCCCTGGAGAACAGGGAGCCTTGTTATGCTGATGGGCGGGATGTAAATTGCCAACTGCCTCTCTGGAGGAGTGCATTGTGTTCCCTAAAACAAGTAAACAACAGAGCTACAGAGCCAAGGGCACTTCCAGTCTAGGGAATATACCTTGGGAAAATTGAAGATCAATAAGACAGAGCCACCCCAAAATTTAGGGCTGCACTGCTTACAAGGACCTCAACTTGGGTACACCTTAAATATCCCAGGAAATATAAAAATGGTTCAAAAAATTGTGGTACTTACGTACGATGGAATATCCCTCAGCCATGAAATCAATGTCATAAGACCAGTAGCAGTAAAATGGGTGGATTCACGTACGATGATTCTAAGTGAAATAAGTCACAGAGAAAAATAAACTTATCATAAGATATCACTTATGCAGATCCTGTAAACATGGCTACACTTGAACTGAGTTAGGAAAGAGAACAGTGTCTCACATTTAGAAAACACTCTTATGCCTGCTTAAGGGGGAAGGAGAGGTGGGGTGATGCATAAAACCAGAGTTTGATATAAGCACAGGTACCATTCCAAAAACCAACTATGGAATAGACAAGACATACACCTTCCTCAGTGAAAGGGACAAAAAACCCCATATTTGCCGCAGAGGAATATATCTGACTAGTAAGAATCTTAAAACCTATGTATTGATATGTTTCCGTAAGGGAATCAACTGTTTCTAGACTGGCATAAACATGGCAGCGAGAATCAGCTCAAACCCACTATAAAAAGGAAATTCAAAAACAAAACAAAAAAACTGGGAAATTCTTTACAATTCCTTCAGGGTCTGTGATGAAACCTGGAATGACCCTATCTACAACGACAGCTGGATGTGGCATAAGGCTGGACACTTGGGACTGAGAGGATTGGTGAGATTGGGTGAGCCAATGCAGACCATTTAAAGCAATAATGCATGGCACACATTCCATGGGTCCCAACTCTCCTTGTTGAAGGGAATATTACTACAGTTATAACATGTACGGGAAACCTAGAGAACGGACACACTGTGAATACGAAAGGTTTCTAAAACTCAACGAATAGTCCCTCTCCTGGTGCTCCAGTTTGACTTTCCATCTGCTTTACTATCAACCTCCCAACTTGGAGAGACAGCCCCTTTAACCTCCTGGTTCGCACAGGTTGCCAATTTGGCAGAGGATGAAAGGGAAGAGGGAGAAACAATGAGAGAGTAGCTGTTAGGCATTTGGAAGGGCACCTATCACTGTAATTTCCCGGCAGGAAGAAAAATTAACCAAAGTCTCAGCCCCCCACCGGGAACTAGTATAGGTCCTGAACCACAATTTTGGACTTGCTGTCAGCTCACCTAAAACGAGTTGAAAAATGGAGCTCAGGTGCACAGCAATTCACAAACTGGCCGAGAAATACAGGACAACTATCGTCCAAAAATCTGTTGAGGGAAGGCAACGAGGCGTACCTTAAAGCGAGGCAGAATAGCAGGAAACAGATTTCAAGAGGTACGTTGGAATCGCCTTTAAAGCACAGGAAGAGGGGCACAACTTCGACAATGATGCACTTGGCCAAAAAGGGCGTATGCGTTTTCTCCTGAATATATTCAGGAGAAAACGCATACGCCCTTTTTGGCCAAGCAAGCAAGCGGGCAATGCAAATCTGCACTACAAAGAAGTATCACTTCCCACCGGTCAAAAGGGACATCCACGAAATGTGTAAAAACCAGAAAGGCAAGACAGGCCATGGAGAACAGGGAGCCTTGTTATGCTGATGGGCGGGATGTAAATTGCCAACTGCCTCTCTGGAGGAGTGCATTGTGCTCCCTAAAACAAGTAAACAACAGAGCTACAGAGCCAAGGGCACTTCCAGTCTAGGGAATATACCTTGGGAAAACTGAAAATCAAAAAGACACAGCCACACCAAAATTTAGGGCTGCACTGCTTACAAGGACCTCAACTTGGGTACACCTTAAATATCCCAGGAAATATAAAAATGGTTCAAAAAATTGTGGTACTTACGTACGATGGAATATCCCTCAGCCATGAAATCAATGTCATAAGACAGGTAGCAGCAAAATGGGTGGATTCAGGTACGATGATTCTAAGTGAAATAAGTCACACAGAAAAAGCAACTTATCATAAGATATCACTTAGGAAGATCCTGTCAACATGGCTACACTTGAAATGAGTTAGGAAAGAGAACAGTGTCTATCATTTAGAAAACACTCTTATGCCTGCTTAAGGGGGAAGGAGAGGTGGGGTGATGCATAAAACCAGAGATTGATATAAGCACAGGTACCGTTCCAAAAACCAACAATGGAATAGACAAGACCTTCACCTTCCTCAGTGAAAGGGACTCAAAACCCCATATTTCCCGCAGAGGAATATATCTGACTAGTAAGAATCTTAAAACCTATGTATTGATATGTCACCATAAGGGAATCAAGTGTGTCTAGACTAGCATAAATATGGCAGCGAGAATCAGCTCAAACCCACTATAAAAAGGAATTTCAAAAATAAAACAAAAAAACTGGGAAATTCTTTACAATTCCTTCAGGGTCTCTGATGAAACCTGAAATGACCCTATCTACAATGACAACTGGATGTGTCATAAGGCTGGACACTTGGGACTGAGAGGATTGGTGAGATTCGGTGAGCAAATGCAGACCCTTTAAAGCAATAATGCATGGCACCCATTCCATGGGTCCCAACTCTCCAGGTTGAAGGGAATATTACTACAGTTATAACATGTACGGGAAACCTAGAGAATGGACACACTGTGAATATGAAAGGTTTCTAAAACTCAACGAATAGTCCCTCTCCTGGTGCTACTGTTTGACTTTCCATCTGCTTTACTATCAACCTCCCAACTTGGAGAGACAGCCCCTTTAACCTCCTGGTTCGCACAGGTTGCCAATTTGGCAGAGGATGAAAGGGAAGAGGGAGAACCAATGAGAGAGTAGCTGATAGGCATTTGGACGGGCACATATCACTGTAATTTCCCGGCAGGAAGAAGAATTAACCAAAGTCTCAGCCACCCACCGGGAACCAGTATAGATCCTGAACCAAAATTTTGGACTTGCGGTCAGCTCACCAAAAACGAGTTGAAAAATGGAGCTCAGGGGCACAGCAATTCACAAACTGGCCGAGTAATAAAGGACAACTATCGTCCAAAAATCTGTTGAGGGAAGGCAACGAGGCGGACTTGAAAGCGAGGCAGAATAGCAGGAAACAGAATTCAAGAGGTACGTTGGAATCGCCTTTAAAGCACAGGAAGAGAGGCACAACTTCGACAATGATGCCCTTGGCCAAAAAGGGCGTATGCGTTTTCTCCTGAATATATTCAGGAGAAAACGCATACGCCCTTTTTGGCCAAGCATGCAAGCGGGCAATGCAAATCTGCACTACAAAGAAGTATCACTTCCCACCGGTCAAAAGGGACATCCACAAATGTGTAAAAACCAGAAAGGCAAGACAGGCCCTGGAGAACAGGGAGCCTTGTTATGCTGATGGGCGGGATGTAAATTGCCAACTGCCTCTCTGGAGGAGTGCATTGTGTTCCCTAAAACAAGTAAACAACAGAGCTACAGAGCCAAGGGCACTTCCAGTCTAGGGAATATACCTTGGGAAAACTGAAAATCAATAAGACAGAGCCACCCCAAAATTTAGGGCTGCACTGCTTACAAGGACCTCAACTTGGGTACACCTTAAATATCCCAGGAATTATAAAAATGGTTCCAAAAATTGTGGTATTACGTACGATGGAATATCCCTCAGCCATGAAATCAATGACATAAGACCAGTAGCAGCAAAATGGGTGGATTCAGGTACGATGATTCTAAGTGAAATAAGTCACAGAGAAAAAGAAACTTATCATAAGATATCACTTATGAAGATCCTGTAAACATGGCTACACTTGAACTGAGTAAGGAAAGAGAACAGTGTCTCACATTTAGAAAACACTCTTATGCCTGCTTAAGGGGGAAAGAGAGGTGGGGTGATGCATAAAACCAGAGTTTGATATAAGCACAGGTACCGTTCCAAAAACCAACTATGGAATAGACAAGACCTACACCTTCCTCAGTGAAAGGGACTCAAAATACAATATTTCCCGCAGAGGAATATATCTGACTAGTAAGAATCTTAAAACCTATGTATTGATATGTCTCCGTAAGGGAATCAAGTGTGTCTAGACTGGCATAAACATGGCAGCAAGAATCAGCTCAAACCCACTATAAAAAGGAATTTCAAAAACAAAACAAAAAAACTGGGAAATTCTTTACAATTCCTTCAGAGTCTCTGATGAAACATGGAATGACCCTATCTACAACGACAGCTTGATGTGGCATAAGGCTGGACACTTGGGACTGAGAGGATTGGTGAGATTGGGTGAGCAAATGCAGACCTTTAAAGCAATAATGCATGGCACACATTCCATGGGTCCCAACTCTCCAGGTTGAAGGGAATATTACTACAGTTATAACATGTACGGGATACCTAGAGAACGGACACACTGTGAATACGAAAGGTTTCTAAAACTCAACGAATAGTCCCTCTCCTCGAGCTCCGGTTTGACTTTCCACCTGCTTTACTATCAACCTCCCAACTTGGAGAGACAGCCCCTTTAACCTCCTGGTTCGCACAGGTTGCCAATTTGGCAGAGGATGAAAGGGAAGAGGGAGAACCAATGAGAGAGTAGCTGTTAGGCATTTGGACGGGCACATATCACTGTAATTTCCTGGCAGGAAGAAGAATTAACCAAAGTCTCAGCCCCCCACCGGGAACCAGCATAGTTCCTGAACCAAAATTTTGGACTTGCGGTCAGCTCACCAAAAACGAGTTGAAAAATGGAGCTCAGGGGTACAGCAATTCACAAACTGGCCGAGTAATAAAGGACAACTATCGTCCAAAAATCTGTTGAGGGAAGGCAACGAGGCAGACTTGAAAGCAAGGCAGAATAGCAGGAAACAGATTTCAAGAGGTACGTTGGAATCGCCTTTAAAGCACAGGAAGAGGGGCACAACTTCGACAATGATGCACTTGGCCAAAAAGGGCGTATGCGTTTTCTCCTGAATATATTCAGGAGAAAACGCATACGCCCTTTTTGGCCAAGCAAGCAAGCGGGCAATGCAAATCTGCACTACAAAGAAGTATCACTTCCCACCAGTCAAAAGGGACATCCACAAATGTGTAAAAACCAGAAAGGCAAGACAGGCCCTGGAGAAGAGGGAGCCTTGTTATGCTGATGGGCGGGATGTAAATTGCCAACTGCCTATCTGGAGGAGTGCATTGTGTTCCCTAAAACAAGTAAACAACAGAGCTACAGAGCCAAGGGCACTTCCAGTCTGGGGAATATACCTTGGGAAAACTGAAAATCAATAAGAAAGAGCCACCCCAAAATTTAGGGCTGCACTGCTTACAAGGACCTCAACTTGGGTACACCTTAAATATCCCAGGAAATATAAAAATGGTTCAAAAAATTGTGGTACTTATGTACGATGGAATATCCCTCAGCCATGAAATCAATGACATAAGACCAGTAGCAGCAAAATGGGTGGATTCAGGTACGATGATTCTAAGTGAAATAAGTCACAGAGAAAAAGAAACTTATCATAAGATATCACTTATGAAGATCCTGTAAACATGGCTACACTTGAACTGAGTTAGGAAAGAGAAGAGTGTCTCACATTTAGAAAACACTCTTATGCCTGCTTAAGGGGGAAAGAGAGGTGGGGTGATGCATAAAACCAGAGTTTGATATAAGCACAGGTACCGTTCCAAAAACCAACTATGGAATAGGCAAGACCTACACCTTCCTCAGTGAAAGGGACTCAAAATTCCATATTTCCTGCAGAGGAATATAACTGACTAGTAATAATCTTAAAACCTATGTATTGATATGTCTCCGTAAGGGAATCAAGTGTGTCTAGACTGGCATAAACATGGCAGCAAGAATCAGCTCAAACCCACTATAAAAAGGAATTTCAAAAACAAAACAAAAAAACTGGGAAATTCTTTACAATTCCTTCAGAGTCTCTGATGAAACATGGAATGACCCTATCTACAATGACAGCTTGATGTGGCATAAGGTTGGACACTTGGGACTGAGGGGATTGGTGAGATTGGGTGAGCAAATGCAGACCCTTTAAAGCAATAATGCATGGCACCCATTCCATGGGTCCCAACTATCCAGGTTGAAGGGAATATTACTACAGTTATAACATGTACGGGAAACCTAGAGAACGGACACACTGTGAATACGCAAGGTTTCTAAAACTCAACGAATAGTCCCTCTCCTGGTGCTCCGGTTTGACTTTCCACCTGCTTTACTATCAACCTCCCAACTTGGAGAGACAGCCCCTTTAACCTCCTGGTTCGCACAGGTTGCCAATTTGGCAGAGGATGAAAGGGAAGAGGGAGAACCAATGAGAGAGTAGCTGTTAGGCTTTTAGACGGGCACATATCACTGTAATTTCCCGGCAGGAAGAAGAATTAACCAAAGTCTCAGCCACCCACCGGGAACCAGCATAGTTCCTGAACTAAAATTTTGGACTTGCGGTCAGCTCACCAAAAACGAGTTGAAAAATCGAGCTCAGGGGAACAGCAATTCACAAACTGGTCAAGTAATAAAGGACAACTATCGTCCAAAAATCTGTTGAGGTAAGGCAACGAGGCGGACCTGAAAGAGAGGCAGAATAGCAGGAAACAGATTTCAACAGGTACGTTGGAATCACTTTTAAAGCACCGGAAGAGAGGCACAACTTCGACAATGATGCACTTGGCCAAAAAGGGCGTATGCGTTTTCTCCTGAATATATTCAGGAGAAAATGCATACGCCCTTTTTGGCCAAGCAAGCAAGCGGGCAATGCAAATCTGCACTACAAAGAAGTATCACTTCCCACCGGTCAAAAGGGACATCCACAAAATGTGTAAAAACCGGAAAGGCAAGACAGGCCCTGGAGAACAGGGAGTCTTGTTATGCTGATGGGCGGGATGTAAATTGCCAACTGCCTCTCTGGAGGAGTGCAATGTGTTCCCTAAAACAAGTAAACAACAGAGCTACAGAGCCAAGGGTATTTCCAGTCTATGGAATATACCTTGGGAAAACTGAAAATCAAAAAGACACAGCCACCCCAAAATATAGGGCTGCACTGCTTACAAGGACCTCAACTTGGGTACACCTTAAATATCCGAGGAAATATTAAAATGGTTCAAAAAATTGTGGTACTTACGTATGATGGAATATCCCTCAGCCATGAAATCAATGTCATAAGACCAGTAGCAGCAAAATGGGTGGATTCAGGTATGATGATTCTAAGTGAAATAAGTCACACAGAAAAAGAAACTTATCATAAGATATCAATTATGAAGATCCTGTAAACATGGCTACACTTGAACTGAGTTAGGACAGAGAAAAGTGTCTCACATTTAGAAAACACTCTTATGCCTGCTTAAGCGGGAAGGAGAGGTGGGGTGATGCATAAAACCAGAGTTTGATATAAGCACAGGTACCATTCCAAAAACCAACTATGGAATAGACAAGACCTACACCTTCCCCAGTGAAAGGGACTCAAAACCCCATATTTCCCGCAGAGGAATATATCTGACTAGTAAGATTCCTAAATCCTATGTATTGATATGTATCCGTAAGGGAAACAAGTGTGTCTAGACTGGCATAAACATGGCAGCGAGAATCAGCTCAAACCCACTATAAAAAGGAATTTCAAAAATAAAACAAAAAAAGTGGGAAATTCTTTACAATTCCTTCAGGGTCTCTGATGAAACCTGGAATGACCCTATCTACAATGACAGCTGGATGTGGCATAAGGCTGGACACTTGGGACTGAGAGGATTGGTGAGATTGGGTGAGCAAATGCAGACCCTTTAAAGCAATAATGCATGGCACCCATTCCATGGGTCCCAACTCTCCAGGTTGAAGGGAATATTACTACAGATTTAACATGTACGGGAATCCTAGAAAACGGACACAGTGTGAATACGAAAGTTTTCTAAAACTCAACGAATAGTCCCTCTCCTGGTGCTCCGGTTTGACTTTCCATCGGCTTTACTATCAACCTCCCAACTTGGTGATACAGCCCCTTTAACCTCCTGGTTCGCACAGGTTGCCAATTTGGCAGAGGATGAAAGGGAAGAGGGAGAACCAATGAGAGAGTAGCTGATAGGCATTTGGACGGGCACATATCACTGTAATTTCCCGGCAGGAAGAAGAATTAACCAAAGTCTCAGCCCCCCACCGGGAACCAGTATAGGTCCTGAACCAAAATTTTAGACTTGCGGTCAGCTCACCAAAAACGAGTTGAAAAATGGTGCTCAGGGGCACAGCAATTCACAAACTGGCCGAGTAATAAAGGACAACTATCGTCCAAAAATCTGTTGAGGGAAGGCAACGAGGCGGACTTGAAAGCGAGGCAGAATAGCAGGAAACAGATTTCAAGAGGTACATTGCAATCCCCTTTAAAGCACAGGAAGAGAGGCACAACTTCGACAATGATGCACTTGGCCAAAAAGGGCGTATGCGTTTTCTCCTGAATATATTCAGGAGAAAAAGAATACGCCCTTTTTGGCCAAGCAAGCAAGCGGGCAATGCAAATCTGCATTACAAAGAAGTGTCACTTCCCACCAGTCAAAAGGGACATCCACAAAATGTGTAAAAACCAGAAAGGCAAGACAGGCCCTGGAGAACAGGGAGCCTTGTTATGCTGATGGGCGGGATGTAAATTGCCAACTGCCTCTCTGGAGGAGTGCATTGTGTTCCCTAAAACAAGTAAAGAACAGAGCTACAGAGCCAAGGGCACTTCCAGTCTAGGGAATATACCTTGGGAAAACTGAAAATCAATAAGACAGAGCCACCCCAAAATTTAGGGCTACACTGCTTACAAGGACCTCAATTTGGGTACAACTTAAATATCCCAGGAAATATAAAAATGGTTCAAAAAATTGTGGTACTTACGTACGATGGAATATCCCTCATCCATGAAATCAATGTCATAAGACCAGTAGTAGCAAAATGGGTGGATTCAGGTACGATGATTCTAAGTGAAATAAGTCACATAGAAAAGAAACTTATCATAAGATATCACTTATGAAGATCCTGTAAACATGGCTACACTTGAACTGAGTTAGGAAAGAGAACAGTGTCTCACATTTAGAAAACACTCTTATGCCTGCTTAAGGGGGAAGGAGAGGTGGGGTGATGCATAAAACCAGAGTTTGATATAAGCACAGGTACCGTTCCAAAAACCAACTATGGAATAGACAAGACCTACACCTTCCTCAGTGAAAGGGTCTCAAAACCCCATATTTGCCACAGAGGAATATATCTGACTAGTAAGAATCTTAAAACCTATGTATTGATATGTCTCCGTAAGGGAATCAAGTGTGTCTAGACTGGCATAAACATGACAGCGAGAATCAGCTCAAACCCACTATAAAAAGGAATTTCAAAAACAAAACAAAAAAACTGGGAAATTCTTTACAATTCCTTCCGGGTCCCTTATGAAACCTGGAATGACCCTATCTACAATGACAGCTGGATGTGGCATAAGGAGGGACACTTGGGACTGAGATGATTGGTGCGATTGGGTGAGCAAATGCAGACCCTTTAAATCTCGAATGCCTGGCACCCATTCCGTGGGTCCCAACTCTCCAGGTTGAAGGGAATATTACTACAGCTATAACATGTACGGGAAACCTAGAGAACGGACACACTGTGAATATGAAAGGTTTCTAAAACTCAATGAATAGTCCCTCCCCTGGTGCTCCGGTTTGACTTTCCATCTGCTTTACTATCAATCTCCCAACTTGGAGAGACAGCCCCTTTAAGCTCCTGGTTCGCACAGGTTGCCAATTTGGCAGAGGATGAAAGGGAAGAGGGAGAACCAATGAGAGAGTAGCTGTTAGGCATTTGGATGGGCACATATCACTCAAATTTCCCAGCAGGAAGAAGAATTAACCAAAGTCTCAGCCACCCACCAGGAACAAGTATATGTCCTGAACCAAAATTTTGGACTTGCGGTCAGCTCACCAATAACGAGTTGAAAAATGGAGCTCAAGGGCACAGCAATTCACAAACTGGCCGAGTAATAAAGGACAACTATTGTCCAAAAACCTGTTGAGGGAAGGCAACGAGGCGGACTTGAAAGCGAGGCAGAATAGCAGGAAACAGATTTCAAGAGGTACGTTGGAATCGCCTTTAAAGCACAGGAAGAGGGGCACAACTTCGACAATGATGCACTTGGCCAAAAAGGGCGTATGCGTTTTCTCCTGAATATATTCAGGAGAAAACGCATACGCCCTTTTTGGCCAAGCAAGCAAGCGGGAAATGCAAATCTGCACTACAAACAAGTATCATTTCCCACCGGTCAAAAGGGACATTCACAAAATGTGTAAAAACCAGAAATGCAAGACAGACCCTGGAGAACAGCGAGCCTAGTTATGCTGATGGGTGGGATGTAAATTGCCAACTGCCTCTCTGGAGGAGTACATTGTGTTCCCTAAAACAAGTAAACAACAGAGCTACAGAGCCAAGGGCACTTCCAGTCTAGGGAATATACCTTGGGAAAACTGAAAGTCAATAAGACAGAGCCACCCCAAAATTTAGGGCTGCACTGCTTACAAGGACCTCAACTTGGGTACACCACAAATATCCCAGGAAATATAAAAATGGTTCAAAAAATTGTGGTACTTATGTACGATGGAATATCCCTCAGCCATGAAATCAATGTCATAAGACCAGTAGCAGCAAAATGGGTGGATTCAGGTACGATGATTCTAAGTGAAATAAGTCACACAGAAAAAGAAACTTATCATAAGATATCACTTATGAAGATCCTGTAAACATGGCTACACTTGAACTGAGTTAGGAAAGAGAACAGTGTCTCACATTTAGAAAACACTCTTATGCCTGCTTAAGGGGGAAGGAGAGGTGGGGTGATGCATAAAACCAGAGTATGATATAAGCACAGTTACCGTTCCAAAAACCAACTATGGAATAGACAAGACCCACACCTTCCTCAGTGAAAGGGACTCAAAACCCCATATTTCCCGCAGAGGAATATATCTGACTAGTAAGAATCTTAAAACCTATGTATTGATATGTCTCCGAAAGGGAATCAAGTGTGTCTAGACTGGCATAAACATGGCAGCGAGAATCAGCTCAAACCCACTATAAAAAGGAATTTCAAAAACAAAACAAAAAAACTGGGAAATTCTTTACAATTCCTTCAGGGTCTCTGATGAAAGCTGGAATGACCCTATCTACAACGACAGCTGGATGTGGCAGAAGGCTGGACACTTGGGACTGAGAGGATTGGTGAGATTGGGTGAGCAAATGCAGACCCTTTAAAGCACAAATGCCTGGCACCCATTCCATGGGTCCCAACTCTCCAGGTTGAAGGGAATATTACCACAGCTATAACATGTGCAGGAAACCTAGAGAACGGACACACTGTGAATACGAAAGGTTTCAAAAACTCAACGAATAGTCCCTCTCCTGGTGCTCCGGTTTGACTTTCCATCTGCTTTACTATCAACCTGCCAACTTGGAGAGACAGCCCCTTTAACCTCCTGGTTCACACAGGTTGCCAATTTGGAAGAGGATGAAAGGGAAGAGGGAGAACCAATGAGAGAGTAGCTGTTAGGCATTTGGACGGGCATATATCACTCTAATTTCCCGGCAGGAAGAAGAATTAACCAAAGTCTCAGCCACCCACTGGCAACCAGTATAGTTGCTGAATCAAAACTTTGGACTTGCGGTCAGCTCACCAAAAACGAGTTGAAAAGTGGAGCTCAGGGGCACAGCAATTCACAAACTGGCCGAGTAATAAAGGACAACTATCGTCCAAAAATCTGTTGAGGGAAGGCAACGAGGCGGACTTGAAAGCGAGGCAGAATACCAGGAAACAGATTTCAAGAGGTACGTTGGAATCGCCTTTAAAGCACAGGAAGAGGGGCACAACTTCGACAATGATGCACTTGGCCAAAAAGGGCGTATGCGTTTTCTCCTGAATATATTCAGGAGAAAACGCATAAGCCCTTTTTGGCCAAGCAAGCAAGCGGGAAATGCAAATCTGCACTACAAACAAGTATCACTTCCCACTGGTCAAAAGGGAAATCCACAAAATGTGTAAAAACCAGAAATGCAAGACAGGCCCTGGAGAACAGCGGGCCTAGTTATGCTGATGGGTGGGATGTAAATTGCCAATTGCCTCTCTGGAGGAGTACATTGTGTTCCCTAAAACAAGTAAAGAACAGAGCTACAGAGCCAAGGGCACTTCCAGTCTAGGGAATATTCCTTGGGAAAACTGAAAATCAATAAGACAGAGCCACCCCAAAATTTAGGGCTGCACTGCTTACAAGGACCTCAACTTGGGTACACCTTAAATATCCCAGGAAATATAAAAATGGTTCAAAAAATTGTGGTACTTATGTACGATGGAATATCCCTCAGCCATGAAATCAATGTCATAAGACCAGTAGCAGCAAAATGGGTGGATTCAGGTACGATGATTCTAAGTGAAATAAGTCACACAGAAAAAGAAACTTATCATAAGATATCACTTATGAAGATCCTGTAAACATGGCTACACTTGAACTGAGTTAGGAAAGAGAACAGTGTCTCACATTTAGAAAACACTCTTATGCCTGCTTAAGGGAGAAGGAGAGGTGGGGTGATGCATAAAACCAGAGTTTGATATAAGCACAGGTACCGTTCCAAAAACCAACTATGGAATAGACAAGACCCACACCTTCCTCAGTGAAAGGGACTCAAAACCCCATATTTCCCGCAGAGGAATATATCTGACTAGTAAGAATCTTAAAACCTATGTATTGATATGTCTCCGAAAGGGAATCAAGTGTGTCTAGACTGGCATAAACATGGCAGCGAGAATCAGCTCAAACCCACTATAAAAAGGAATTTCAAAAACAAAACAAAATAACTGGGAAATTCTTTACAATTCCTTCCGGGTCCATGGTGAAACCTAGAATGACCCTATCTACAACGACAGCTGGATGTGGCATAAGGAGGGACACTTGGGACTGAGAGGATTGGTGAGATTGGGTGAGGAAATGCAGACCCTTTAAATCACAAATGCCTGGCACCCATTCCATGGGTCCCAACTCTCCAGGTTGAAGGGAATATTACTACAGCTATAACATGTACGGGAAACCTAGAGAATGGACACACTGTGAATACGATAGGTTTCTAAAACTCAACGAATAGTCCCTCTCCTGGTGCTCCGGTTTGACTTTACATCTGCTTTACTATCAACCTCCCAACTTGGAGAGACAGCCCCTTTAACCTCCTGGTTCACACAGGTTGCCAATTTGGCAGAGGATGAAAGGGAAGAGGGAGAACCAATGAGAGAGTAGCTGTTAGGCATTTGGACGGGCACATATCACTCTAACTTCCCGGCAGGAAGAAGAATTAACCAAAGTCTCAGCCACCCACCAGGAACAAGTATAGGTCCTGAACCAAAATTTTGGACTTTCGGTCAGGTCACCAAAAACCAGTTGAAAAATGGAGCTCAGGGACACAGCAATTCACAAACTGGCCGAGTAATAAAGGACAACTATGGTCCAAAAATCTGTTGAGGGAAGGCAACGAGGTGGACTTGAAAGCGAGGCAGAATAGCAGGAAACAGATTTCAAGAGGTACGTTGGAATCGCCTTTAAAGCACAGGAAGAGGGGCACAACTTCGACAAAGATACACTTGGCCAAAAAGGGCGTATGTCTTTTCCCCTGAATATATTCAGGAGAAAATGCATACGCCCTTTTTGGCCAAGCAAGCAAGCGGGAAATGCAAATCTGCACTACAAAGAAGTATCACTTCCCACCGGTCAAAAGGGACATCCACAAAATGTGTAAAAACCAGATAGGGAAGACAGGCCCTGGAGAACAGGGAGCCTTGTTATGCTGATGGGCGGGATGTAAATTGCCAACTGCCTCTCTGGAGGAGTGCATTGTGTTCCCTAAAACAAGTAAACAACAGAGCTACAGAGCCAAGGGCACTTCCAGTCTAGGGAATATAACTGGGGAAAACTGAAATTCAATAAGACAGAGCCACCCCAAAATTTAGGGCTGCACTGCTTACAAGGACCTCAACTTGGGTACAACTTAAATATCCCAGGAAAGATAAAAATGGTTCAAAAAATTGTGGTACTTACGTACGATGGAATATCCCTCAGCCATGAAATCAATGTCATAAGACCAGTAGAAGCAAAATGGGTGCATTCAGGTACGATGATTCTAAGTGAAATAAGTCACACAGAAAAGAAACTTATCATAAGATATCACTTATGAAGATCCTGTAATCATGGCTACACTTGAACTGAGTTAGGAAAGAGAACAGTGTCTCACATTTAGAAAACACTCTTATGCCTGCTTAAGGGGGAAGGAGAGGTGGGGTGATGCATAAAACCAGAGTTTGATATAAGCACAGGTACCGTTCCAAAAACCAACTATGGAATAGACAAGACCTACACCTTCATCAGTGAAAGGGACTCAAAACCCCATATTTCCCGAAGAGGAATATATCTGACTAGTAAGAATCTTAAAACCTATGTATTGATATGTCTACGAAAGGGAATCAAGTGTGTCTAGACTGGCATAACCATGGCAGCGAGAATCAGCTCAAACCCACTATAAAAAGGAATTTCAAAAACAAAACAAAAAAACTGGGAAATTCTTTACAATTCCTTCCGGGTCCCTGATGAAACCTGAAATGACCCTATCTACAGCGACAGCTGGATGTGGCATAAGGAGGGACACTTGGGACTGAGACGATTGGTGAGATTGGGTGAGCAAATGCAGACCCTTTAAATCACAAATGCCTGGCACCCATTCCATGGGTCCCAACTCTCCAGGTTGAAGGGAATATTACTACAGCTATAACATGTACGGGAAACCTAGAGAACGGACACACTGTGAATACGAAAGGTTTCTAAAACTCAACGAATAGTCCCTCCCCTGGTGCTCCGGTTTGACTTTCCATCTGCTTTACTATCAATCTCCCAACTTGGAGAGACAGCCCCTTTAAGCTCCTATTTCGCACAGGTTGCCAATTTGGCAGAGGATGAATGGGAATAGGGAGAACCAATGAGAGAGTAGCTGTTAGGCATTTGGACGGGCACATATCACTGTAATTTCCTGGCAGGAAGAAGAATTAACCAAATTCTCAGCCACCCACCGGGAACCAGTATAGGTCCTGAACCAAAATTTTGGACTTGCGGTCAGCTCACCAAAAACGAGTTGAAAAATGGAGCTCAGGGGCACAGCAATTCACAAACTGGCCGAGTAATAAAGGACAACTATCGTCCAAAAATCTGTTGAGGGAAGGCAACGAGGCGGACTTGAAAGCGAGGCAGAATAGCAGGAAACAGATTTCAAGAGGTACGTTGGAATCGCCTTTAAAGCACAGGAAGAGGGGCACAACTTCGACAATGATGCACTTGGCCAAAAAGGGCGTATGCGTTTTCTCCTGAATATATTCAGGAGAAAACACATACGCCCTTTTTGGCCAAGCAAGCAAGCGGGCAATGCAAATCTGCACTACAAAGAAGTATCACTTCCCACCGGTCAAAAGGGACGTCCACAAAATGTGTAAGAACAAGAAAGGCAAGACAGGCCCTGGAGAACAGGGAGCCTTGTTATGCTGATGGGCGGGATGTAAATTGCCAACTGCCTCTCTGGAGGAGTGCATTCTGTTCCCTAAAACAAGTAAAGAACAGAGCTACAGAGGCAAGGGCACTACCTGTCTAGGGAATATACCTTGGGAAAACTGAAAATCAATAAGACAGAGCCACCCCAAAATTTAGGGCTGCACTGCATACAAGGACCTCAACTTGGATACACCTTAAGTATCCCAGAAAATATAAACATGGTTCAAAAAATTGTGGTACTTACGTACGATGTAATATCCCTCAGCCATGAAATCAATGTCATAAGACCAGTAGCAGCAAAATGGGTGGATTCAGGTACGATGATTCTAAGTGAAATAAGTCACACAGAAAAAGAAACTTATCATAAGATATCACTTATGAAGATCCTGTAAACATGGCTACACTTGAACTGAGTTAGGAAAGAGAACAGTGTCTCACATTTAGAAAACACTCTTATACCTGCTTAAGGGGGAAGGAGAGGTGGGGTGATGCATAAAACCAGAGTTTGATATAAGCACAGGTACCGTTCCAAAAACCAACTATGGAATAGACAAGACCTACACCGTCCTCAGTGAAAGGGACTCAAAACCCCATATTTCCCGCAGAGGAAAATATCTGACTAGTAAGAATCTTAAAACCTATGTATTGATATATCTCCGTAAGGGAATCAAGTGTGTCTAGACTGGCATAAACATGGCAGCGAGAATCAGCTCAAACCCACTATAAAAAGGAATTTCAAAAACAAAACAAAAAAACTGGGAAATTCTTTACAATTCCTTCAGGGTCTCTGATGAAGGCTGGAATGTCCCTATCTACAACGACAGCTGGATGTGGCATAAGGAGGGACACTTGGGACTGAGACGATTGGTGAGATTGGGTGAGCAAATGCAGACCCTTTAAAGCAATAATGCATGGCACCCATTCCATGGGTCCGAACTCTCCAGGTTGAAGGGAATATTACTACAGCTATAACATGTGCGGGAAACCTAGAGAACGGACACACTGTGAATACGAAAGGTTTCTAAAACTCAACGAATAGTCCCTCTCCTGGTGCTCTGGTTTGACTTTCCGTCTGCTTTACTATCAACCTCCCAACTTGGAGAGACAGCCCCTTTAACCTCTTGGTTCGCACAGGTTGCCAATTTGGCAGAGGATGAAAGGGAAGAGGGAGAACCAATGAGAGAGTAGCTGTTAGGCATTTGGACGGGCACATATCACTGTAATTTCCCGGCAGGAAGAAGAATTAACCAAATTCTCAGCCACCCACCGGGAACCAGTATAGGTCCTGAACCAAAATTTTGGACTTGCGGTCAGCTCACCAAAAACGAGTTGAAAAATGGAGCTCAGGGGCACAGCAATTCACAAACTGGCCGAGTAATAAAGGACAACTATCGTCCAAAAATCTGTTGAGGGAAGGCAACGAGGCGGACTTGAAAGCGAGGCAGAATAGCAGGAAACAGATTTCAAGAGGTACGTTGGAATCGCCTTTAAAGCACAGGAAGAGGGGCACAACTTCGACAATGATGCACTTGGCCAAAAAGGGCGTATGCGTTTTCTCCTGAATATATTCAGTAGAAAAGGCATACGCCCTTTTTGGCCAAGCAAGCAAGCAGGCAATGCAAATCTGCACTACAAAGAAGTATCACTTCCCACCGGTCAAAAGGGACATCCACAAAATGTGTAAGAACAAGAAAGGCAAGACAGGCCCTGGAGAACAGGGAGCCTTGTTATGCTGATGGGCGGGATGTAAATTGCCAACTGCCTCTCTGGAGGAGTGCATTCTGTTCCCTAAAACAAGTAAAGAACAGAGCTACAGAGCCAAGGGCACTACCAGTCTAGGGAATATACCTTGGGAAAACTGAAAATCAATAAGACAGAGCCACCCCAAAATTTAGGGCTGCACTGCATACAAGGACCTCAACTTGGATACACCTTAAGTATCCCAGAAAATATAAACATGGTTCAAAAAATTGTGGTACTTACGTACGATGGAATATCCCTCAGCCATGAAATCAATGTCATAAGACCAGTAGCAGCAAAATGGGTGCATTCAGGTACGATGATTCTAAGTGAAATAAGTCACACAGAAAAAGAAACTTATCATAAGATATCACTTATGAAGATCCTGTAAACATGGCTACACTTGAACTGAGTTAGGAAAGAGAACAGTGTCTCACATTTAGAAAACACTCTTATACCTGCTTAAGGGGGAAGGAGAGGTGGGGTGATGCATAAAACCAGAGTTTGATATAAGCACAGGTACCGTTCCAAAAACCAACTATGGAATAGACAAGACCTACACCGTCCTCAGTGAAAGGGACTCAAAACCCCATATTTCCCGCAGAGGAAAATATCTGACTAGTAAGAATCTTAAAACCTATGTATTGATATGTCTCCGTAAGGGAATCAAGTGTGTCTAGACTGGCATAAACATGGCAGCGAGAATCAGCTCAAACCCACTATAAAAAGGAATTTCAAAAACAAAACAAAAAAACTGGGAAATTCTTTACAATTCCTTCAGGGTCTCTGATGAAGGCTGGAATGACCCTATCTACAACGACAGCTGGATGTGGCATAAGGAGGGACACTTGGGACTGAGACGATTGGTGAGATTGGGTGAGCAAATGCAGACCCTTTAAAGCAATAATGCATGGCACCCATTCCATGGGTCCGAACTCTCCAGGTTGAAGGGAATATTACTACAGCTATAACATGTGCGGGAAACCTAGAGAACGGACACACTGTGAATACGAAAGGTTTCTAAAACTCAACGAATAGTCCCTCTCCTGGTGCTCCGGTTTGACTTTCCGTCTGCTTTACTATCAACCTCCCAACTTGGAGAGACAGCCCCTTTAACCTCTTGGTTCGCACAGGTTGCCAATTTGGCAGAGGATGAAAGGGAAGAGGGAGAACCAATGAGAGAGTAGCTGTTAGGCATTTGGACGGGCACATATCACTGTAATGTCCCGGCAGGAAGAAGAATTAACCAAATTCTCAGCCACCCACCGGGAACCAGTATAGGTCCTGAACCAAAATTTTGGACTTGCGGTCAGCTCACCAAAAACGAGTTGAAAAATGGAGCTCAGGGGCACAGCAATTCACAAACTGGCCGAGTAATAAAGGACAACTATCGTCCAAAAATCTGTTGAGGGAAGGCAACGAGGCGGACTTGAAAGCGAGGCAGAATAGCAGGAAACAGATTTCAAGAGGTACGTTGGAATCGCCTTTAAAGCACAGGAAGAGGGGCACAACTTCGACAATGATGCACTTGGCCAAAAAGGGCGTATGCGTTTTCTCCTGAATATATTCAGGAGAAAACGCATACGTGCTTTTTGGCCAAGCAAGCAAGCGGGCAATGCAAATCTGCACTACAAAGAAGTATCACTTCCCACAGGTCAAAAGGGACATCCACAAAATGTGTAAGAACAAGAAAGGCAAGACAGGCCCTGGAGAACAGGGAGCCTTGTTATGCTGATGGGCGGGATGTAAATTGCCAACTGCCTCTCTGGAGGAGTGCATTCTGTTCCCTAAAACAAGTAAAGAAGAGAGCTACAGAGCCAAGGGCACTACCAGTCTAGGGAATATACCTTGGGAAAACTGAAAATCAATAAGACAGAGCCACCCCAAAATTTAGGGCTGCACTGCATACAAGGACCTCAACTTGGATACACCTTAAGTATCCCAGAAAATATAAACATGGTTCAAAAAATTGTGGTACTTACGTACGATGGAATATCCCTCAGCCATGAAATCAATGTCATAAGACCAGTAGCAGCAAAATGGGTGGATTCAGGTACGATGATTCTAAGTGAAATAAGTCACACAGAAAAAGAAACTTATCATAAGATATCACTTATGAAGATCCTGTAAACATGGCTACACTTGAACTGAGTTAGGAAAGAGAACAGTGTCTCACATTTAGAAAACACTCTTATACCTGCTTAAGGGGGAAGGAGAGGTGGGGTGATGCATAAAACCAGAGTTTGATATAAGCACAGGTACCGTTCCAAAAACCAACTATGGAATAGACAAGACCTACACCGTCCTCAGTGAAAGGGACTCAAAACCCCATATTTCCCGCAGAGGAAAATATCTGACTAGTAAGAATCTTAAAACCTATGTATTGATATGTCTCCGTAAGGGAATCAAGTGTGTCTAGACTGGCATAAACATGGCAGCGAGAATCAGCTCAAACCCACTATAAAAAGGAATTTCAAAAACAAAACAAAAAAACTGGGAAATTCTTTACAATTCCTTCAGGGTCTCTGATGAAGGCTGGAATGACCCTATCTACAACGACAGCTGGATGTGGCATAAGGAGGGACACTTGGGACTGAGACGATTGGTGAGATTGGGTGAGCAAATGCAGACCCTTTAAAGCAATAATGCATGGCACCCATTCCATGGGTCCGAACTCTCCAGGTTGAAGGGAATATTACTACAGCTATAACATGTGCGGGAAACCTAGAGAACGGACACACTGTGAATACGAAAGGTTTCTAAAACTCAACGAATAGTCCCTCTCCTGGTGCTCTGGTTTGACTTTCCGTCTGCTTTACTATCAACCTCCCAACTTGGAGAGACAGCCCCTTTAACCTCTTGGTTCGCACAGGTTGCCAATTTGGCAGAGGATGAAAGGGAAGAGGGAGAACCAATGAGAGAGTAGCTGTTAGGCATTTGGACGGGCACATATCACTGTAATTTCCCGGCAGGAAGAAGAATTAACCAAATTCTCAGCCACCCACCGGGAACCAGTATAGGTCCTGAACCAAAATTTTGGACTTGCGGTCAGCTCACCAAAAACGAGTTGAAAAATGGAGCTCAGGGGCACAGCAATTCACAAACTGGCCGAGTAATAAAGGACAACTATCGTCCAAAAATCTGTTGAGGGAAGGCAACGAGGCGGACTTGAAAGCGAGGCAGAATAGCAGGAAACAGATTTCAAGAGGTACGTTGGAATCGCCTTTAAAGCACAGGAAGAGGGGCACAACTTCGACAATGATGCACTTGGCCAAAAAGGGCGTATGCGTTTTCTCCTGAATATATTCAGGAGAAAACGCATACGCCCTTTTTGGCCAAGCAAGCAAGCGGGCAATGCAAATCTGCACTACAAAGAAGTATCACTTCCCACCGGTCAAAAGGGACATCCACAAAATGTGTAAGAACAAGAAAGGCAAGACAGGCCCTGGAGAACAGGGAGCCTTGTTATGCTGATGGGCGGGATGTAAATTGCCAACTGCCTCTCTGGAGGAGTGCATTCTGTTCCCTAAAACAAGTAAAGAAGAGAGCTACAGAGCCAAGGGCACTACCAGTCTAGGGAATATACCTTGGTAAAACTGAAAATCAATAAGACAGAGCCACCCCAAAATTTAGGGCTGCACTGCATACAAGGACCTCAACTTGGATACACCTTAAGTATCCCAGAAAATATAAACATGGTTCAAAAAATTGTGGTACTTACGTACGATGTAATATCCCTCAGCCATGAAATCAATGTCATAAGACCAGTAGCAGCAAAATGGGTGGATTCAGGTACGATGATTCTAAGTGAAATAAGTCACACAGAAAAAGAAACTTATCATAAGATATCACTTATGAAGATCCCGTAAACATGGCTACACTTGAACTGAGTTAGGAAAGAGAACAGTGTCTCACATTTAGAAAACACTCTTATACCTGCTTAAGGGGGAAGGAGAGGTGGGGTGATGCATAAAACCAGAGTTTGATATAAGCACAGGTACCGTTCCAAAAACCAACTATGGAATAGACAAGACCTACACCGTCCTCAGTGAAAGGGACTCAAAACCCCATATTTCCCGCAGAGGAAAATATCTGACTAGTAAGAATCTTAAAACCTATGTATTGATATGTCTCCGTAAGGGAATCAAGTGTGTCTAGACTGGCATAAACATGGCAGCGAGAATCAGCTCAAACCCACTATAAAAAGGAATTTCAAAAACAAAACAAAAAAACTGGGAAATTCTTTACAATTCCTTCAGGGTCTCTGATGAAGGCTGGAATGACCCTATCTACAACGACAGCTGGATGTGGCATAAGGAGGGACACTTGGGACTGAGACGATTGGTGAGATTGGGTGAGCAAATGCGGACCCTTTAAAGCAATAATGCATGGCACCCATTCCATGGGTCCGAACTCTCCAGGTTGAAGGGAATATTACTACAGCTATATCATGTGCGGGAAACCTAGAGAACGGAAACACTGTGAATACGAAAGGTTTCTAAAACTCAACGAATAGTCCCTCTCCTGGTGCTCCGGTTTGACTTTCCGTCTGCTTTACTATCAACATCCCAACTTGGAGAGACAGCCCCTTTAACCTCTTGGTTCGCACAGGTTGCCAATTTGGCAGAGGATGAAAGGGAAGAGGGAGAACCAATGAGAGAGTAGCTGTTAGGCATTTGGACGGGCACATATCACTGTAATTTCCCGGCAGGAAGAAGAATTAACCAAATTCTCAGCCACCCACCGGGAACCAGTATAGGTCCTGAACCAAAATTTTGGACTTGCGGTCAGCTCACCAAAAACGAGTTGAAAAATGGAGCTCAGGGGCACAGCAATTCACAAACTGGCCGAGTAATAAAGGACAACTATCGTCCAAAAATCTGTTGAGGGAAGGCAACGAGGAGGACTTGAAAGCGTGGCAGAATAGCAGGAAACAGATTTCAAGAGGTACGTTGGAATCGCCTTTAAAGCACAGGAAGAGGGGCACAACTTCGACAATGATGCACTTGGCCAAAAAGGGCGTATGCGTTTTCTCCTGAATATATCCAGGAGAAAACGCATACGCCCTTTTTGGCCAAGCAAGCAAGCGGGCAATGCAAATCTGCACTACAAAGAAGTATCACTTCCCACTGGTCAAAAGGGACATCCACAAAATGTGTAAGAACAAGAAAGGCAAGACAGGCCGTGGAGAACTGGGAGCCTTGTTATGCTGATGGGCGGGATGTAAATTGCCAACTGCCTCTCTGGAGGAGTGCATTCTGTTCCCTAAAACAAGTAAAGAAGAGAGCTACAGAGCCAAGGGCACTACCAGTCTAGGGAATATACCTTGGGAAAACTGAAAATCAATAAGACAGAGCCACCCCAAAATTTAGGGCTGCACTGCATACAAGGACCTCAACTTGGATACACCTTAAGTATCCCAGAAAATATAAACATGGTTCAAAAAATTGTGGTACTTACGTACGATGGAATATCCCTCAGCCATGAAATCAATGTCATAAGACCAGTAGCAGCAAAATGGGTGCATTCAGGTACGATGATTCTAAGTGAAATAAGTCACACAGAAAAAGAAACTTATCATAAGATATCACTTATGAAGATCCTGTAAACATGGCTACACTTGAACTGAGTTAGGAAAGAGAACAGTGTCTCACATTTAGAAAACACTCTTATACCTGCTTAAGGGGGAAGGAGAGGTGGGGTGATGCATAAAACCAGAGTTTGATATAAGCACAGGTACCGTTCCAAAAACCAACTATGGAATAGACAAGACCTACACCGTCCTCAGTGAAAGGGACTCAAAACCCCATATTTCCCGCAGAGGAAAATATCTGACTAGTAAGAATCTTAAAACCTATGTATTGATATGTCTCCGTAAGGGAATCAAGTGTGTCTAGACTGGCATAAACATGGCAGCGAGAATCAGCTCAAACCCACTATAAAAAGGAATTTCAAAAACAAAACAAAAAAACTGGGAAATTCTTTACAATTCCTTCAGGGTCTCTGATGAAGGCTGGAATGTCCCTATCTACAACGACAGCTGGATGTGGCATAAGGAGGGACACTTGGGACTGAGACGATTGGTGAGATTGGGTGAGCAAATGCAGACCCTTTAAAGCAATAATGCATGGCACCCATTCCATGGGTCCGAACTCTCCAGGTTGAAGGGAATATTACTACAGCTATAACATGTGCGGGAAACCTAGAGAACGGACACACTGTGAATACGAAAGGTTTCTAAAACTCAACGAATAGTCCCTCTCCTGGTGCTCTGGTTTGACTTTCCGTCTGCTTTACTATCAACCTCCCAACTTGGAGAGACAGCCCCTTTAACCTCTTGGTTCGCACAGGTTGCCAATTTGGCAGAGGATGAAAGGGAAGAGGGAGAACCAATGAGAGAGTAGCTGTTAGGCATTTGGACGGGCACATATCACTGTAATTTCCCGGCAGGAAGAAGAATTAACCAAATTCTCAGCCACCCACCGGGAACCAGTATAGGTCCTGAACCAAAATTTTGGACTTGCGGTCAGCTCACCAAAAACGAGTTGAAAAATGGAGCTCAGGAGCACAGAAATTCACAAACTGGCCGAGTAATAAAGGACAACTATCGTCCAAAAATCTGTTGAGGGAAGGCAACGAGGCGGACTTGAAAGCGAGGCAGAATAGCAGGAAACAGATTTCAAGAGGTACGTTGGAATCGCCTTTAAAGCACAGGAAGAGGGGCACAACTTCGACAATGATGCACTTGGCCAAAAAGGGCGTATGCGTTTTCTCCTGAATATATTCAGGAGAAAAGGCATACGCCCTTTTTGGCCAAGCAAGCAAGCGGGCAATGCAAATCTGCACTACAAAGAAGTATCACTTCCCACCGGTCAAAAGGGACATCCACAAAATGTGTAAGAACAAGAAAGGCAAGACAGGCCCTGGAGAACAGGGAGCCTTGTTATGCTGATGGGCGGGATGTAAATTGCCAACTGCCTCTCTGGAGGAGTGCATTCTGTTCCATAAAACAAGTAAAGAACAGAGCTACAGAGCCAAGGGCACTACCAGTCTAGGGAATATACCTTGGGAAAACTGAAAATCAATAAGACAGAGCCACCCCAAAATTTAGGGCTGCACTGCATACAAGGACCTCAACTTGGATACACCTTAAGTATCCCAGAAAATATAAACATGGTTCAAAAAATTGTGGTACTTACGTACGATGGAATATCCCTCAGCCATGAAATCAATGTCATAAGACCAGTAGCAGCAAAATGGGTGGATTCAGGTACGATGATTCTAAGTGAAATAAGTCACACAGAAAAAGAAACTTATCATAAGATATCACTTATGAAGATCCTGTAAACATGGCTACACTTGAACTGAGTTAGGAAAGAGAACAGTGTCTCACATTTAGAAAACACTCTTATACCTGCTTAAGGGGGAAGGAGAGGTGGGGTGATGCATAAAACCAGAGTTTGATATAAGCACAGGTACCGTTCCAAAAACCAACTATGGAATAGACAAGACCTACACCGTCCTCAGTGAAAGGGACTCAAAACCCCATATTTCCCGCAGAGGAAAATATCTGACTAGTAAGAATCTTAAAACCTATGTATTGATATGTCTCCGTAAGGGAATCAAGTGTGTCTAGACTGGCATAAACATGGCAGCGAGAATCAGCTCAAACCCACTATAAAAAGGAATTTCAAAAACAAAACAAAAAAACTGGGAAATTCTTTACAATTCCTTCAGGGTCTCTGATGAAGGCTGGAATGACCCTATCTACAACGACAGCTGGATGTGGCATAAGGAGGGACACTTGGGACTGAGACGATTGGTGAGATTGGGTGAGCAAATGCAGACCCTTTAAAGCAATAATGCATGGCACCCATTCCATGGGTCCGAACTCTCCAGGTTGAAGGGAATATTACTACAGCTATAACATGTGCGGGAAACCTAGAGAACGGACACACTGTGAATACGAAAGGTTTCTAAAACTCAACGAATAGTCCCTCTCCTGGTGCTCCGGTTTGACTTTCCGTCTGCTTTACTATCAACCTCCCAACTTGGAGAGACAGCCCCTTTAACCTCTTGGTTCGCACAGGTTGCCAATTTGGCAGAGGATGAAAGGGAAGAGGGAGAACCAATGAGAGAGTAGCTGTTAGGCATTTGGACGGGCACATATCACTGTAATGTCCCGGCAGGAAGAAGAATTAACCAAATTCTCAGCCACCCACCGGGAACCAGTATAGGTCCTGAACCAAAATTTTGGACTTGCGGTCAGCTCACCAAAAACGAGTTGAAAAATGGAGCTCAGGGGCACAGCAATTCACAAACTGGCCGAGTAATAAAGGACAACTATCGTCCAAAAATCTGTTGAGGGAAGGCAACGAGGCGGACTTGAAAGCGAGGCAGAATAGCAGGAAACAGATTTCAAGAGGTACGTTGGAATCGCCTTTAAAGCACAGGAAGAGGGGCACAACTTCGACAATGATGCACTTGGCCAAAAAGGGCGTATGTGTTTTCTCCTGAATATATTCAGGAGAAAACGCATACGTGCTTTTTGGCCAAGCAAGCAAGCGGGCAATGCAAATCTGCACTACAAAGAAGTATCACTTCCCACCGGTCAAAAGGGACATCCACAAAATGTGTAAGAACAAGAAAGGCAAGACAGGCCCTGGAGAACAGGGAGCCTTGTTATGCTGATGGGCGGGATGTAAATTGCCAACTGCCTCTCTGGAGGAGTGCATTCTGTTCCCTAAAACAAGTAAAGAAGAGAGCTACAGAGCCAAGGGCACTACCAGTCTAGGGAATATACCTTGGGAAAACTGAAAATCAATAAGACAGAGCCACCCCAAAATTTAGGGCTGCACTGCATACAAGGACCTCAACTTGGATACACCTTAAGTATCCCAGAAAATATAAACATGGTTCAAAAAATTGTGGTACTTATGTACGATGGAATATCCCTCAGCCATGAAATCAATGTCATAAGACCAGTAGCAGCAAAATGGGTGGATTCAGGTACGATGATTCTAAGTGAAATAAGTCACACAGAAAAAGAAACTTATCATAAGATATCACTTATGAAGATCCTGTAAACATGGCTACACTTGAACTGAGTTAGGAAAGAGAACAGTGTCTCACATTTAGAAAACACTCTTATACCTGCTTAAGGGGGAAGGAGAGGTGGGGTGATGCATAAAACCAGAGTTTGATATAAGCACAGGTACCGTTCCAAAAACCAACTATGGAATAGACAAGACCTACACCGTCCTCAGTGAAAGGGACTCAAAACCCCATATTTCCCGCAGAGGAAAATATCTGACTAGTAAGAATCTTAAAACCTATGTATTGATATGTCTCCATAAGGGAATCAAGTGTGTCTAGACTGGCATAAACATGGCAGCGAGAATCAGCTCAAACCCACTATAAAAAGGAATTTCAAAAACAAAACAAAAAAACTGGGAAATTCTTTACAATTCCTTCAGGGTCTCTGATGAAGGCTGGAATGACCCTATCTACAACGACAGCTGGATGTGGCATAAGGAGGGACACTTGGGACTGAGACGATTGGTGAGATTGGGTGAGCAAATGCAGACCCTTTAAAGCAATAATGCATGGCACCCATTCCATGGGTCCGAACTCTCCAGGTTGAAGGGAATATTACTACAGCTATAACATGTGCGGGAAACCTAGAGAACGGACACACTGTGAATACGAAAGGTTTCTAAAACTCAACGAATAGTCCCTCTCCTGGTGCTCCGGTTTGACTTTCCGTCTGCTTTACTATCAACCTCCCAACTTGGAGAGACAGCCCCTTTAACCTCTTGGTTCGCACAGGTTGCCAATTTGGCAGAGGATGAAAGGGAAGAGGGAGAACCAATGAGAGAGTAGCTGTTAGGCATTTGGACGGGCACATATCACTGTAATTTCCCGGCAGGAAGAAGAATTAACCAAATTCTCAGCCACCCACCGGGAACCAGTATAGGTCCTGAACCAAAATTTTGGACTTGCGGTCAGCTCACCAAAAACGAGTTGAAAAATGGAGCTCAGGGGCACAGCAATTCACAAACTGGCCGAGTAATAAAGGACAACTATCGTCCAAAAATCTGTTGAGGGAAGGCAACGAGGCGGACTTGAAAGCGAGGCAGAATAGCAGGAAACAGATTTCAAGGGGTACGTTGGAATCGCCTTTAAAGCACAGGAAGAGGGGCACAACTTCGACAATGATGCACTTGGCCAAAAAGGGCGTATGCGTTTTCTCCTGAATATATTCAGGAGAAAACGCATACGCCCTTTTTGGCCAAGCAAGCAAGCGGGCAATGCAAATCTGCACTACAAAGAAGTATCACTTCCCACCGGTCAAAAGGGACATCCACAAAATGTGTAAGAACAAGAAAGGCAAGACAGGCCCTGGAGAACAGGGAGCCTTGTTATGCTGATGGGCGGGATGTAAATTGCCAACTGCCTCTCTGGAGGAGTGCATTCTGTTCCCTAAAACAAGTAAAGAAGAGAGCTACAGAGCCAAGGGCACTACCAGTCTAGGGAATATACCTTGGTAAAACTGAAAATCAATAAGACAGAGCCACCCCAAAATTTAGGGCTGCACTGCATACAAGGACCTCAACTTGGATACACCTTAAGTATCCCAGAAAATATAAACATGGTTCAAAAAATTGTGGTACTTACGTACGATGTAATATCCCTCAGCCATGAAATCAATGTCATAAGACCAGTAGCAGCAAAATGGGTGCATTCAGGTACGATGATTCTAAGTGAAATAAGTCACACAGAAAAAGAAACTTATCATAAGATATCACTTATGAAGATCCCGTAAACATGGCTACACTTGAACTGAGTTAGGAAAGAGAACAGTGTCTCACATTTAGAAAACACTCTTATACCTGCTTAAGGGGGAAGGAGAGGTGGGGTGATGCATAAAACCAGAGTTTGATATAAGCACAGGTACCGTTCCAAAAACCAACTATGGAATAGACAAGACCTACACCGTCCTCAGTGAAAGGGACTCAAAACCCCATATTTCCCGCAGAGGAAAATATCTGACTAGTAAGAATCTTAAAACCTATGTATTGATATGTCTCCGTAAGGGAATCAAGTGTGTCTAGACTGGCATAAACATGGCAGCGAGAATCAGCTCAAACCCACTATAAAAAGGAATTTCAGGGCTTCCCTGGTGGCGCAGTGGTTGAGAGTCCGCCTGCCGATGCAGGGGACACGGGTTCGTGCCCTGGTCTGGAGGATCCCACATGCCGCGGAGCGGCTGGGCCCGTGAGCCATGGCCGCTGAGCGGGCGCATCCGGAGCCTGTGCTCCGCAACGGGAGAGGCCACAGCAGTGAGAGGCCCACGTACCACAAAAAAAAAAAAAAAAAAAAAAAAAGGAATTTCAAAAACAAAACAAAAAAACTGGGAAATTCTTTACAATTCCTTCAGGGTCTCTGATGAAGGCTGGAATGACCCTATCTACAACGACAGCTGGATGTGGCATAAGGAGGGACACTTGGGACTGAGACGATTGGTGAGATTGGGTGAGCAAATGCAGACCCTTTAAAGCAATAATGCATGGCACCCATTCCATGGGTCCGAACTCTCCAGGTTGAAGGGAATATTACTACAGCTATAACATGTGCGGGAAACCTAGAGAACGGAAACACTGTGAATACGAAAGGTTTCTAAAACTCAACGAATAGTCCCTCTCCTGGTGCTCCGGTTTGACTTTCCGTCTGCTTTACTATCAACATCCCAACTTGGAGAGACAGCCCCTTTAACCTCTTGGTTCGCACAGGTTGCCAATTTGGCAGAGGATGAAAGGGAAGAGGGAGAACCAATGAGAGAGTAGCTGTTAGGCATTTGGACGGGCACATATCACTGTAATTTCCCGGCAGGAAGAAGAATTAACCAAATTCTCAGCCACCCACCGGGAACCAGTATAGGTCCTGAACCAAAATTTTGGACTTGCGGTCAGCTCACCAAAAACGAGTTGAAAAATGGAGCTCAGGGGCACAGCAATTCACAAACTGGCCGAGTAATAAAGGACAACTATCGTCCAAAAATCTGTTGAGGGAAGGCAACGAGGAGGACTTGAAAGCGAGGCAGAATAGCAGGAAACAGATTTCAAGAGGTACGTTGGAATCGCCTTTAAAGCACAGGAAGAGGGGCACAACTTCGACAATGATGCACTTGGCCAAAAAGGGCGTATGCGTTTTCTCCTGAATATATTCAGGAGAAAACGCATACGCCCTTTTTGGCCAAGCAAGCAAGCGGGCAATGCAAATCTGCACTACAAAGAAGTATCACTTCCCACTGGTCAAAAGGGACATCTACAAAATGTGTAAGAACAAGAAAGGCAAGACAGGCCCTGGAGAACAGGGAGCCTAGTTATGCTGATGGGCGGGATGTAAATTGCCAACTTCCTCTCTGGAGGAGTGCATTCTGTTCCCTAAAACAAGTAAACAAGAGAGCTACAGAGCCAAGGGCACTACCAGTCTAGGGAATATACCTTGGGAAAACTGAAAATCAATAAGACAGAGCCACCCCAAAATTTAGGGCTGCACTGCATACAAGGACCTCAACTTGGATACACCTTAAGTATCCCAGAAAATATAAACATGGTTCAAAAAATTGTGGTACTTACGTACGATGGAATATCCCTCAGCCATGAAATCAATGTCATAAGACCAGTAGCAGCAAAATGGGTGGATTCAGGTACGATGATTCTAAGTGAAATAAGTCACACAGAAAAAGAAACTTATCATAAGATATCACTTATGAAGATCCTGTAAACATGGCTACACTTGAACTGAGTTAGGAAAGAGAACAGTGTCTCACATTTAGAAAACACTCTTATACCTGCTTAAGGGGGAAGGAGAGGTGGGGTGATGCATAAAACCAGAGTTTGATATAAGCACAGGTACCGTTCCAAAAACCAACTATGGAATAGACAAGACCTACACCGTCCTCAGTGAAAGGGACTCAAAACCCCATATTTCCCGCAGAGGAAAATATCTGACTAGTAAGAATCTTAAAACCTATGTATTGATATGTCTCCGTAAGGGAATCAAGTGTGTCTAGACTGGCATAAACATGGCAGCGAGAATCAGCTCAAACCCACTATAAAAAGGAATTTCAAAAACAAAACAAAAAAACTGGGAAATTCTTTACAATTCCTTCAGGGTCTCTGATGAAGGCTGGAATGTCCCTATCTACAACGACAGCTGGATGTGGCATAAGGAGGGACACTTGGGACTGAGACGATTGGTGAGATTGGGTGAGCAAATGCAGACCCTTTAAAGCAATAATGCATGGCACCCATTCCATGGGTCCGAACTCTCCAGGTTGAAGGGAATATTACTACAGCTATAACATGTGCGGGAAACCTAGAGAACGGACACACTGTGAATTCGAAAGGTTTCTAAAACTCAACGAATAGTCCCTCTCCTGGTGCTCCGGTTTGACTTTCCGTCTGCTTTACTATCAACCTCCCAACTTGGAGAGACAGCCCCTTTAACCTCTTGGTTCGCACAGGTTGCCAATTTGGCAGAGGATGAAAGGGAAGAGGGAGAACCAATGAGAGAGTAGCTGTTAGGCATTTGGACGGGCACATATCACTGTAATTTCCCGGCAGGAAGAAGAATTAACCAAATTCTCAGCCACCCACCGGGAACCAGTATAGGTCCTGAACCAAAATTTTGGACTTGCGGTCAGCTCACCAAAAACGAGTTGAAAAATGGAGCTCAGGGGCACAGCAATTCACAAACTGGCCGAGTAATAAAGGACAACTATCGTCCAAAAATCTGTTGAGGGAAGGCAACGAGGCGGACTTGAAAGCGAGGCAGAATAGCAGGAAACAGATTTCAAGAGGTACGTTGGAATCGCCTTTAAAGCACAGGAAGAGGGGCACAACTTCGACAATGATGCACTTGGCCAAAAAGGGCGTATGCGTTTTCTCCTGAATATATTCAGTAGAAAAGGCATACGCGCTTTTTGGCCAAGCAAGCAAGCGGGCAATGCAAATCTGCACTACAAAGAAGTATCACTTCCCACCGGTCAAAAGGGACATCCACAAAATGTGTAAGAACAAGAAAGGCAAGACAGGCCCTGGAGAACAGGGAGCCTTGTTATGCTGATGGGCGGGATGTAAATTGCCAACTGCCTCTCTGGAGGAGTGCATTCTGTTCCCTAAAACAAGTAAAGAAGAGAGCTACAGAGCCAAGGGCACTACCAGTCTAGGGAATATACCTTGGGAAAACTGAAAATCAATAAGACAGAGCCACCCCAAAATTTAGGGCTGCACTGCATACAAGGACCTCAACTTGGATACACCTTAAGTATCCCAGAAAATATAAACATGGTTCAAAAAATTGTGGTACTTACGTACGATGGAATATCCCTCAGCCATGAAATCAATGTCATAAGACCAGTAGCAGCAAAATGGGTGGATTCAGGTACGATGATTCTAAGTGAAATAAGTCACACAGAAAAAGAAACTTATCATAAGATATCACTTATGAAGATCCTGTAAACATGGCTACACTTGAACTGAGTTAGGAAAGAGAACAGTGTCTCACATTTAGAAAACACTCTTATACCTGCTTAAGGGGGAAGGAGAGGTGGGGTGATGCATAAAACCAGAGTTTGATATAAGCACAGGTACCGTTCCAAAAACCAACTATGGAATAGACAAGACCTACACCGTCCTCAGTGAAAGGGACTCAAAACCCCATATTTCCCGCAGAGGAAAATATCTGACTAGTAAGAATCTTAAAACCTATGTATTGATATGTCTCCGTAAGGGAATCAAGTGTGTCTAGACTGGCATAAACATGGCAGCGAGAATCAGCTCAAACCCACTATAAAAAGGAATTTCAAAAACAAAACAAAAAAACTGGGAAATTATTTACAATTCCTTCAGGGTCTCTGATGAAGGCTGGAATGACCCTATCTACAACGACAGCTGGATGTGGCATAAGGAGGGACACTTGGGACTGAGACGATTGGTGAGATTGGGTGAGCAAATGCAGACCCTTTAAAGCAATAATGCATGGCACCCATTCCATGGGTCCGAACTCTCCAGGTTGAAGGGAATATTACTACAGCTATAACATGTGCGGGAAACCTAGAGAACGGACACACTGTGAATACGAAAGGTTTCTAAAACTCAACGAATAGTCCCTCTCCTGGTGCTCCGGTTTGACTTTCCGTCTGCTTTACTATCAACCTCCCAACTTGGAGAGACAGCCCCTTTAACCTCTTGGTTCGCACAGGTTGCCAATTTGGCAGAGGATGAAAGGGAAGAGGGAGAACCAATGAGAGAGTAGCTGTTAGGCATTTGGACGGGCACATATCACTGTAATTTCCCGGCAGGAAGAAGAATTAACCAAATTCTCAGCCACCCACCGGGAACCAGTATAGGTCCTGAACCAAAATTTTGGACTTGCGGTCAGCTCACCAAAAACGAGTTGAAAAATGGAGCTCAGGGGCACAGCAATTCACAAACTGGCCGAGTAATAAAGGACAACTATCGTCCAAAAATCTGTTGAGGGAAGGCAACGAGGCGGACTTGAAAGCGAGGCAGAATAGCAGGAAACAGATTTCAAGAGGTACGTTGGAATCGCCTTTAAAGCACAGGAAGAGGGGCACAACTTCGACAATGATGCACTTGGCCAAAAAGGGCGTATGCGTTTTCTCCTGAATATATTCAGGAGAAAACGCATACGCCCTTTTTGGCCAAGCAAGCAAGCGGGCAATGCAAATCTGCACTACAAAGAAGTATCACTTCCCACCGGTCAAAAGGGACATCCACAAAATGTGTAAGAACAAGAAAGGCAAGACAGGCCCTGGAGAACAGGGAGCCTTGTTATGCTGATGGGCGGGATGTAAATTGCCAACTGCCTCTCTGGAGGAGTGCATTCTGTTCCCTAAAACAAGTAAAGAACAGAGCTACAGAGCCAAGGGCACTACCAGTCTAGGGAATATACCTTGGTAAAACTGAAAATCAATAAGACAGAGCCACCCCAAAATTTAGGGCTGCACTGCATACAAGGACCTCAACTTGGATACACCTTAAGTATCCCAGAAAATATAAACAGGGTTCAAAAAATTGTTGTACTTACGTACGATGGAATATCCCTCAGCCATGAAATCAATGTCATAAGACCAGTAGCAGCAAAATGGGTGGATTCAGGTACGATGATTCTAAGTGAAATAAGTCACACAGAAAAAGAAACTTATCATAAGATATCACTTATGAAGATCCTGTAAACATGGCTACACTTGAACTGAGTTAGGAAAGAGAACAGTGTCTCACATTTAGAAAACACTCTTATACCTGCTTAAGGGGGAAGGAGAGGTGGGGTGATGCATAAAACCAGAGTTTGATATAAGCACAGGTACCGTTCCAAAAACCAACTATGGAATAGACAAGACCTACACCGTCCTCAGTGAAAGGGACTCAAAACCCCATATTTCCCGCAGAGGAAAATATCTGACTAGTAAGAATCTTAAAACCTATGTATTGATGTGTCTCCGTAAGGGAATCAAGTGTGTCTAGACTGGCATAAACATGGCAGCGAGAATCAGCTCAAACCCACTATAAAAAGGAATTTCAAAAATAAAACAAAAAAACTGGGAAATTCTTTACAATTCCTTCAGGGTCTCTGATGAAGGCTGGAATGACCCTATCTACAACGACAGCTGGATGTGGCATAAGGAGGGACACTTGGGACTGAGACGATTGGTGAGATCGGGTGAGCAAATGCAGACCCTTTAAAGCAATAATGCATGGCACCCATTCCATGGGTCCGAACTCTCCAGGTTGAAGGGAATATTACTACAGCTATAACATGTGCGGGAAACCTAGAGAACGGACACACTGTGAATTCGAAAGGTTTCTAAAACTCAACGAATAGTCCCTCTCCTGGTGCTCCGGTTTGACTTTCCGTCTGCTTTACTATCAACCTCCCAACTTGGAGAGACAGCCCCTTTAACCTCTTGGTTCGCACAGGTTGCCAATTTGGCAGAGGATGAAAGGGAAGAGGGAGAACCAATGAGAGAGTAGCTGTTAGGCATTTGGACGGGCACATATCACTGTAATTTCCCGGCAGGAAGAAGAATTAACCAAATTCTCAGCCACCCACCGGGAACCAGTATAGGTCCTGAACCAAAATTTTGGACTTGCGGTCAGCTCACCAAAAACGAGTTGAAAAATGGAGCTCAGGGGCACAGCAATTCACCAACTGGCCGAGTAATAAAGGACAACTATCGTCCAAAAATCTGTTGAGGGAAGGCAACGAGGCGGACTTGAAAGCGAGGCAGAATAGCAGGAAACAGATTTCAAGAGGTACGTTGGAATCGCCTTTAAAGCACAGGAAGAGGGGCACAACTTCGACAATGATGCACTTGGCCAAAAAGGGCGTATGCGTTTTCTCCTGAATATATTCAGGAGAAAACGCATACGCCCTTTTTGGCCAAGCAAGCAAGCGGGCAATGCAAATCTGCACTACAAAGAAGTATCACTTCCCACCGGTCAAAAGGGACATCCACAAAATGTGTAAGAACAAGAAAGGCAAGACAGGCCCTGGAGAACAGGGAGCCTTGTTATGCTGATGGGCGGGATGTAAATTGCCAACTGCCTCTCTGGAGGAGTGCATTCTGTTCCCTAAAACAAGTAAAGAACAGAGCTACAGAGCCAAGGGCACTACCAGTCTAGGGAATATACCTTGGGAAAACTGAAAATCAATAAGACAGAGCCACCCCAAAATTTAGGGCTGCACTGCATACAAGGACCTCAACTTGGATACACCTTAAGTATCCCAGAAAATATAAACATGGTTCAAAAAATTGTGGTACTTACGTACGATGGAATATCCCTCAGCCATGAAATCAATGTCATAAGACCAGTAGCAGCAAAATGGGTGGATTCAGGTACGATGATTCTAAGTGAAATAAGTCACACAGAAAAAGAAACTTATCATAAGATATCACTTATGAAGATCCTGTAAACATGGCTACACTTGAACTGAGTTAGGAAAGAGAACAGTGTCTCACATTTAGAAAACACTCTTATGCCTGCTTAAGGGGGAAGGAGAGGTGGGGTGATGCATAAAACCAGAGTTTGATATAAGCACAGGTACCGTTCCAAAAACCAACTATGGAATAGACAAGACCTACACCGTCCTCAGTGAAAGGGACTCAAAACCCCATATTTCCCGCAGAGGAAAATATCTGACTAGTAAGAATCTTAAAACCTATGTATTGATATGTCTCCGTAAGGGAATCAAGTGTGTCTAGACTGGCATAAACATGGCAGCGAGAATCAGCTCAAACCCACTATAAAAAGGAATTTCAAAAACAAAACAAAAAAACTGGGAAATTCTTTACAATTCCTTCAGGGTCTCTGATGAAGGCTGGAATGACCCTATCTACAACGACAGCTGGATGTGGCATAAGGAGGGACACTTGGGACTGAGACGATTGGTGAGATTGGGTGAGCAAATGCAGACCCTTTAAAGCAATAATGCATGGCACCCATTCCATGGGTCCGAACTCTCCAGGTTGAAGGGAATATTACTACAGCTATAACATGTGCGGGAAACCTAGAGAACGGACACACTGTGAATACGAAAGGTTTCTAAAACTCAACGAATAGTCCCTCTCCTGGTGCTCCGGTTTGACTTTCCGTCTGCTTTACTATCAACCTCCCAACTTGGAGAGACAGCCCCTTTAACCTCTTGGTTCGCACAGGTTGCCAATTTGGCAGAGGATGAAAGGGAAGAGGGAGAACCAATGAGAGAGTAGCTGTTAGGCATTTGGACGGGCACATATCACTGTAATTTCCCGGCAGGAAGAAGAATTAACCAAATTCTCAGCCACCCACCGGGAACCAGTATAGGTCCTGAACCAAAATTTTGGACTTGCGGTCAGCTCACCAAAAACGAGTTGAAAAATGGAGCTCAGGGGCACAGCAATTCACAAACTGGCCGAGTAATAAAGGACAACTATCGTCCAAAAATCTGTTGAGGGAAGGCAACGAGGCGGACTTGAAAGCGAGGCAGAATAGCAGGAAACAGATTTCAAGAGGTACGTTGGAATCGCCTTTAAAGCACAGGAAGAGGGGCACAACTTCGACAATGATGCACTTGGCCAAAAAGGGCGTATGCGTTTTCTCCTGAATATATTCAGGAGAAAACGCATACGCCCTTTTTGGCCAAGCAAGCAAGCGGGCAATGCAAATCTGCACTACAAAGAAGTATCACTTCCCACGGGTCAAAAGGGACATCCACAAAATGTGTAAGAACAAGAAAGGCAAGACAGGCCCTGGAGAACAGGGAGCCTTGTTATGCTGATGGGCGGGATGTAAATTGCCAACTGCCTCTCTGGAGGAGTGCATTCTGTTCCCTAAAACAAGTAAAGAACAGACCTACAGAGCCAAGGGCACTACCAGTCTAGGGAATATACCTTGGGAAAACTGAAAATCAATAAGACAGAGCCACCCCAAAATTTAGGGCTGCACTGCATACAAGGACCTCAACTTGGATACACCTTAAGTATCCCAGAAAATATAAACATGGTTCAAAAAATTGTGGTACTTACGTACGATGGAATATCCCTCAGCCATGAAATCAATGTCATAAGACCAGTAGCAGCAAAATGGGTGGATTCAGGTACGATGATTCTAAGTGAAATAAGTCACACAGAAAAAGAAACTTATCATAAGATATCACTTATGAAGATCCTGTAAACATGGCTACACTTGAACTGAGTTAGGAAAGAGAACAGTGTCTCACATTTAGAAAACACTCTTATACCTGCTTAAGGGGGAAGGAGAGGTGGGGTGATGCATAAAACCAGAGTTTGATATAAGCACAGGTACCGTTCCAAAAACCAACTATGGAATAGACAAGACCTACACCGTCCTCAGTGAAAGGGACTCAAAACCCCATATTTCCCGCAGAGGAAAATATCTGACTAGTAAGAATCTTAAAACCTATGTATTGATATGTCTCCGTAAGGGAATCAAGTGTGTCTAGACTGGCATAAACATGGCAGCGAGAATCAGCTCAAACCCACTATAAAAAGGAATTTCAAAAACAAAACAAAAAAACTGGGAAATTCTTTACAATTCCTTCAGGGTCTCTGATGAAGGCTGGAATGACCCTATCTACAACGACAGCTGGATGTGGCATAAGGAGGGACACTTGGGACTGAGACGATTGGTGAGATTGGGTGAGCAAATGCAGACCCTTTAAAGCAATAATGCATGGCACCCATTCCATGGGTCCGAACTCTCCAGGTTGAAGGGAATATTACTACAGCTATAACATGTGCGGGAAACCTAGAGAACGGACACACTGTGAATACGAAAGGTTTCTAAAACTCAACGAATAGTCCCTCTCCTGGTGCTCCGGTTTGACTTTCCGTCTGCTTTACTATCAACCTCCCAACTTGGAGAGACAGCCCCTTTAACCTCTTGGTTCGCACAGGTTGCCAATTTGGCAGAGGATGAAAGGGAAGAGGGAGAACCAATGAGAGAGTAGCTGTTAGGCATTTGGACGGGCACATATCACTGTAATTTCCCGGCAGGAAGAAGAATTAACCAAATTCTCAGCCACCCACCGGGAACCAGTATAGGTCCTGAACCAAAATTTTGGACTTGCGGTCAGCTCACCAAAAACGAGTTGAAAAATGGAGCTCAGGGGCACAGCAATTCACAAACTGGCCGAGTAATAAAGGACAACTATCGTCCAAAAATCTGTTGAGGGAAGGCAACGAGGCGGACTTGAAAGCGAGGCAGAATAGCAGGAAACAGATTTCAAGAGGTACGTTGGAATCGCCTTTAAAGCACAGGAAGAGGGGCACAACTTCGACAATGATGCACTTGGCCAAAAAGGGCGTATGCGTTTTCTCCTGAATATATTCAGGAGAAAACGCATACGCCCTTTTTGGCCAAGCAAGCAAGCGGGCAATGCAAATCTGCACTACAAAGAAGTATCACTTCCCACCGGTCAAAAGGGACATCCACAAAATGTGTAAGAACAAGAAAGGCAAGACAGGCCCTGGAGAACAGGGAGCCTTGTTATGCTGATGGGCGGGATGTAAATTGCCAACTGCCTCTCTGGAGGAGTGCATTCTGTTCCCTAAAACAAGTAAAGAACAGAGCTACAGAGCCAAGGGCACTACCAGTCTAGGGAATATACCTTGGGAAAACTGAAAATCAATAAGACAGAGCCACCCCAAAATTTAGGGCTGCACTGCATACAAGGACCTCAACTTGGATACACCTTAAGTATCCCAGAAAATATAAACATGGTTCAAAAAATTGTGGTACTTACGTACGATGGAATATCCCTCAGCCATGAAATCAATGTCATAAGACCAGTAGCAGCAAAATGGGTGGATTCAGGTACGATGATTCTAAGTGAAATAAGTCACACAGAAAAAGAAACTTATCATAAGATATCACTTATGAAGATCCTGTAAACATGGCTACACTTGAACTGAGTTAGGAAAGAGAACAGTGTCTCACATTTAGAAAACACTCTTATACCTGCTTAAGGGGGAAGGAGAGGTGGGGTGATGCATAAAACCAGAGTTTGATATAAGCACAGGTACCGTTCCAAAAACCAACTATGGAATAGACAAGACCTACACCGTCCTCAGTGAAAGGGACTCAAAACCCCATATTTCCCGCAGAGGAAAATATCTGACTAGTAAGAATCTTAAAACCTATGTATTGATATGTCTCCGTAAGGGAATCAAGTGTGTCTAGACTGGCATAAACATGGCAGCGAGAATCAGCTCAAACCCACTATAAAAAGGAATTTCAAAAACAAAACAAATAAACTGGGAAATTCTTTACAATTCCTTCAGGGTCTCTGATGAAGGCTGGAATGACCCTATCTACAACGACAGCTGGATGTGGCATAAGGAGGGACACTTGGGACTGAGACGATTGGTGAGATTGGGTGAGCAAATGCAGACCCTTTAAAGCAATAATGCATGGCACCCATTCCATGGGTCCGAACTCTCCAGGTTGAAGGGAATATTACTACAGCTATAACATGTGCGGGAAACCTAGAGAACGGACACACTGTGAATACGAAAGGTTTCTAAAACTCAACGAATAGTCCCTCTCCTGGTGCTCCGGTTTGACTTTCCGTCTGCTTTACTATCAACCTCCCAACTTGGAGAGACAGCCCCTTTAACCTCTTGGTTCGCACAGGTTGCCAATTTGGCAGAGGATGAAAGGGAAGAGGGAGAACCAATGAGAGAGTAGCTGTTAGGCATTTGGACGGGCACATATCACTGTAATTTCCCGGCAGGAAGAAGAATTAACCAAATTCTCAGCCACCCACCGGGAACCAGTATAGGTCCTGAACCAAAATTTTGGACTTGCGGTCAGCTCACCAAAAACGAGTTGAAAAATGGAGCTCAGGGGCACAGCAATTCACAAACTGGCCGAGTAATAAAGGACAACTATCGTCCAAAAATCTGTTGAGGGAAGGCAACGAGGCGGACTTGAAAGCGAGGCAGAATAGCAGGAAACAGATTTCAAGAGGTACATTGGAATCGCCTTTAAAGCACAGGAAGAGGGGCACAACTTCGACAATGATGCACTTGGCCAAAAAGGGCGTATGCGTTTTCTCCTGAATATATTCAGGAGAAAACGCATACGCCCTTTTTGGCCAAGCAAGCAAGCGGGCAATGCAAATCTGCACTACAAAGAAGTATCACTTCCCACGGGTCAAAAGGGACATCCACAAAATGTGTAAGAACAAGAAAGGCAAGACAGGCCCTGGAGAACAGGGAGCCTTGTTATGCTGATGGGCGGGATGTAAATTGCCAACTGCCTCTCTGGAGGAGTGCATTCTGTTCCCTAAAACAAGTAAAGAACAGACCTACAGAGCCAAGGGCACTACCAGTCTAGGGAATATACCTTGGGAAAACTGAAAATCAATAAGACAGAGCCACCCCAAAATTTAGGGCTGCACTGCATACAAGGACCTCAACTTGGATACACCTTAAGTATCCCAGAAAATATAAACATGGTTCAAAAAATTGTGGTACTTACGTACGATGGAATATCCCTCAGCCATGAAATCAATGTCATAAGACCAGTAGCAGCAAAATGGGTGGATTCAGGTACGATGATTCTAAGTGAAATAAGTCACACAGAAAAAGAAACTTATCATAAGATATCACTTATGAAGATCCTGTAAACATGGCTACACTTGAACTGAGTTAGGAAAGAGAGCAGTGTCTCACATTTAGAAAACACTCTTATACCTGCTTAAGGGGGAAGGAGAGGTGGGGTGATGCATAAAACCAGAGTTTGATATAAGCACAGGTACCGTTCCAAAAACCAACTATGGAATAGACAAGACCTACACCGTCCTCAGTGAAAGGGACTCAAAACCCCATATTTCCCGCAGAGGAAAATATCTGACTAGTAAGAATCTTAAAACCTATGTATTGATATGTCTCCGTAAGGGAATCAAGTGTGTCTAGACTGGCATAAACATGGCAGCGAGAATCAGCTCAAACCCACTATAAAAAGGAATTTCAAAAACAAAACAAAAAAACAGGGAAATTCTTTACAATTCCTTCAGGGTCTCTGATGAAGGCTGGAATGACCCTATCTACAACGACAGCTGGATGTGGCATAAGGAGGGACACTTGGGACTGAGACGATTGGTGAGATTGGGTGAGCAAATGCAGACCCTTTAAAGCAATAATGCATGGCACCCATTCCATGGGTCCGAACTCTCCAGGTTGAAGGGAATATTACTACAGCTATAACATGTGCGGGAAACCTAGAGAACGGACACACTGTGAATACGAAAGGTTTCTAAAACTCAACGAATAGTCCCTCTCCTGGTGCTCCGGTTTGACTTTCCGTCTGCTTTACTATCAACCTCCCAACTTGGAGAGACAGCCCCTTTAACCTCTTGGTTCGCACAGGTTGCCAATTTGGCAGAGGATGAAAGGGAAGAGGGAGAACCAATGAGAGAGTAGCTGTTAGGCATTTGGACGGGCACATATCACTGTAATTTCCCGGCAGGAAGAAGAATTAACCAAATTCTCAGCCACCCACCGGGAACCAGTATAGGTCCTGAACCAAAATTTTGGACTTGCGGTCAGCTCACCAAAAACGAGTTGAAAAATGGAGCTCAGGGGCACAGCAATTCACAAACTGGCCGAGTAATAAAGGACAACTATCGTCCAAAAATCTGTTGAGGGAAGGCAACGAGGCGGACTTGAAAGCGAGGCAGAATAGCAGGAAACAGATTTCAAGAGGTACATTGGAATCGCCTTTAAAGCACAGGAAGAGGGGCACAACTTCGACAATGATGCACTTGGCCAAAAAGGGCGTATGCGTTTTCTCCTGAATATATTCAGGAGAAAACGCATACGCCCTTTTTGGCCAAGCAAGCAAGCGGGCAATGCAAATCTGCACTACAAAGAAGTATCACTTCCCACGGGTCAAAAGGGACATCCACAAAATGTGTAAGAACAAGAAAGGCAAGACAGGCCCTGGAGAACAGGGAGCCTTGTTATGCTGATGGGCGGGATGTAAATTGCCAACTGCCTCTCTGGAGGAGTGCATTCTGTTCCCTAAAACAAGTAAAGAACAGACCTACAGAGCCAAGGGCACTACCAGTCTAGGGAATATACCTTGGGAAAACTGAAAATCAATAAGACAGAGCCACCCCAAAATTTAGGGCTGCACTGCATACAAGGACCTCAACTTGGATACACCTTAAGTATCCCAGAAAATATAAACATGGTTCAAAAAATTGTGGTACTTACGTACGATGGAATATCCCTCAGCCATGAAATCAATGTCATAAGACCAGTAGCAGCAAAATGGGTGGATTCAGGTACGATGATTCTAAGTGAAATAAGTCACACAGAAAAAGAAACTTATCATAAGATATCACTTATGAAGATCCTGTAAACATGGCTACACTTGAACTGAGTTAGGAAAGAGAGCAGTGTCTCACATTTAGAAAACACTCTTATACCTGCTTAAGGGGGAAGGAGAGGTGGGGTGATGCATAAAACCAGAGTTTGATATAAGCACAGGTACCGTTCCAAAAACCAACTATGGAATAGACAAGACCTACACCGTCCTCAGTGAAAGGGACTCAAAACCCCATATTTCCCGCAGAGGAAAATATCTGACTAGTAAGAATCTTAAAACCTATGTATTGATATGTCTCCGTAAGGGAATCAAGTGTGTCTAGACTGGCATAAACATGGCAGCGAGAATCAGCTCAAACCCACTATAAAAAGGAATTTCAAAAATAAAACAAAAAAACTGGGAAATTCTTTACAATTCCTTCAGGGTCTCTGATGAAGGCTGGAATGACCCTATCTACAACGACAGCTGGATGTGGCATAAGGAGGGACACTTGGGACTGAGACGATTGGTGAGATTGGGTGAGCAAATGCAGACCCTTTAAAGCAATAATGCATGGCACCCATTCCATGGGTCCGAACTCTCCAGGTTGAAGGGAATATTACTACAGCTATAACATGTGCGGGAAACCTAGAGAACGGACACACTGTGAATACGAAAGGTTTCTAAAACTCAACGAATAGTCCCTCTCCTGGTGCTCCGGTTTGACTTTCCGTCTGCTTTACTATCAACCACCCAACTTGGAGAGACAGCCCCTTTAACCTCTTGGTTCGCACAGGTTGCCAATTTGGCAGAGGATGAAAGGGAAGAGGGAGAACCAATGAGAGAGTAGCTGTTAGGCATTTGGACGGGCACATATCACTGTAATTTCCCGGCAGGAAGAAGAATTAACCAAATTCTCAGCCACCCACCGGGAACCAGTATAGGTCCTGAACCAAAATTTTGGACTTGCGGTCAGCTCACCAAAAACGAGTTGAAAAATGGAGCTCAGGGGCACAGCAATTCACAAACTGGCCGAGTAATAAAGGACAACTATCGTCCAAAAATCTGTTGAGGGAAGGCAACGAGGCGGACTTGAAAGCGAGGCAGAATAGCAGGAAACAGATTTCAAGAGGTACGTTGGAATCGCCTTTAAAGCACAGGAAGAGGGGCACAACTTCGACAATGATGCACTTGGCCAAAAAGGGCGTATGCGTTTTCTCCTGAATATATTCAGGAGAAAACGCATACGCGCTTTTTGGCCAAGCAAGCAAGCGGGCAATGCAAATCTGCACTACAAAGAAGTATCACTTCCCACCGGTCAAAAGGGACATCCACAAAATGTGTAAGAACAAGAAAGGCAAGACAGGCCCTGGAGAACAGGGAGCCTTGTTATGCTGATGGGCGGGATGTAAATTGCCAACTGCCTCTCTGGAGGAGTGCATTCTGTTCCCTAAAACAAGTAAAGAACAGAGCTACAGAGCCAAGGGCACTACCAGTCTAGGGAATATACCTTGGTAAAACTGAAAATCAATAAGACAGAGCCACCCCAAAATTTAGGGCTGCACTGCATACAAGGACCTCAACTTGGATACACCTTAAGTATCCCAGAAAATATAAACATGGTTCAAAAAATTGTGGTACTTACGTACGATGGAATATCCCTCAGCCATGAAATCAATGTCATAAGACCAGTAGCAGCAAAATGGGTGCATTCAGGTACGATGATTCTAAGTGAAATAAGTCACACAGAAAAAGAAACTTATCATAAGATATCACTTATGAAGATCCTGTAAACATGGCTACACTTGAACTGAGTTAGGAAAGAGAACAGTGTCTCACATTTAGAAAACACTCATACCTGCTTAAGGGGGAAGGAGAGGTGGGGTGATGCATAAAACCAGAGTTTGATATAAGCACAGGTACCATTCCAAAAACCAACTATGGAATAGACAAGACCTACACCATCCTCAGTGAAAGGGACTCAAAACCCCATATTTCCCGCAGAGGAAAATATCTGACTAGTAAGAATCTTAAAACCTATGTATTGATATGACTCCATAAGGGAATCAAGTGTGTCTAGACTGGCATAAACATGGCAGCGAGAATCAGCTCAAACCCACTATAAAAAGGAATTTCAAAAACAAAACAAAAAAACTGGGAAATTCTTTACAATTCCTTCAGGGTCTCTGATGAAGGCTGGAATGACCCTATCTACAATGACAGCTGGATGTGGCATAAGGAGGGACACTTGGGACTGAGACGATTGGTGAGATTGGGTGAGCAAATGCAGACCCTTTAAAGCAATAATGCATGGCACCCATTCCATGGGTCCGAACTCTCCAGGTTGAAGGGAATATTACTACAGCTATAACATGTGCGGGAAACCTAGAGAACGGACACACTGTGAATACGAAAGGTTTCTAAAACTCAACGAATAGTCCCTCTCCTGGTGCTCCGGTTTGACTTTCCGGCTGCTTTACTATCAACCTCCCAACTTGGAGAGACAGCCCCTTTAACCTCTTGGTTCGCACAGGCTGCCAATTTGGCAGAGGATGAAAGGGAAGAGGGAGAACGAATGAGAGAGTAGCTGTTAGGCATTTGGACGGGCACATATCACTGTAATTTCCCGGCAGGAAGAAGAATTAACCAAATTCTCAGCCACCCACTGGGAACCAGTATAGGTCCTGAACCAAAATTTTGGACTTGCGGTCAGCTCACCAAAAACGAGTTGAAAAATGGAGCTCAGGGGCACAGCAATTCACAAACTGGCCGAGTAATAAAGGACAACTATCTTCCAAAAATCTGTTGAGGGAAGGCAACGAGGCGGACTTGAAAGCGAGGCAGAATAGCAGGAAACAGATTTCAAGAGGTACGTTGGAATCGCCTTTAAAGCACAGGAAGAGGGGCACAACTTCGACAATGATGCACTTGGCCAAAAAGGGCGTATGCGTTTTCTCCTGAATATATTCAGGAGAAAACGCATACGCCCTTTTTGGCCAAGCAAGCAAGCGGGCAATGCAAATCTGCACTACAAAGAAGTATCACTTCCCACCGGTCAAAAGGGACATCCACAAAATGTGTAAGAACAAGAAAGGCAAGACAGGCCCTGGAGAACAGGGAGCCTTGTTATGCTGATGGGCGGGATGTAAATTGCCAACTGCCTCTCTGGAGGAGTGCATTCTGTTCCCTAAAACAAGTAAAGAACAGAGCTACAGAGCCAAGGGCACTACCAGTCTAGGGAATATACCTTGGGAAAACTGAAAATCAATAAGACAGAGCCACCCCAAAATTTAGGGCTGCACTGCATACAACGACCTCAACTTGGATACACCTTAAGTATCCCAGAAAATATAAACATGGTTCAAAAAATTGTGGTACTTACGTACGATGGAATATCCCTCAGCCATGAAATCAATGTCATAAGACCAGTAGCAGCAAAATGGGTGCATTCAGGTACGATGATTCTAAGTGAAATAAGTCACACAGAAAAAGAAACTTATCATAAGATATCACTTATGAAGATCCTGTAAACATGGCTACACTTGAACTGAGTTAGGAAAGAGAGCAGTGTCTCACATTTAGAAAACACTCTTATACCTGCTTAAGGGGGAAGGAGAGGTGGGGTGATGCATAAAACCAGAGTTTGATATAAGCACAGGTACCGTTCCAAAAACCAACTATGGAATAGACAAGACCTACACCGTCCTCAGTGAAAGGGACTCAAAACCCCATATTTCCCGCAGAGGAAAATATCTGACTAGTAAGAATCTTAAAACCTATGTATTGATATGTCTCCGTAAGGGAATCAAGTGTGTCTAGACTGGCATAAACATGGCAGCGAGAATCAGCTCAAACCCACTATAAAAAGGAATTTCAAAAACAAAACAAATAAACTGGGAAATTCTTTACAATTCCTTCAGGGTCTCTGATGAAGGCTGGAATGACCCTATCTACAACGACAGCTAGATGTGGCATAAGGAGGGACACTTGGGACTGAGACGATTGGTGAGATTGGGTGAGCAAATGCAGACCCTTTAAAGCAATAATGCATGGCACCCATTCCATGGGTCCGAACTCTCCAGGTTGAAGGGAATATTACTACAGCTATAACATGTGCGGGAAACCTAGAGAACGGACACACTGTGAATACGAAAGGTTTCTAAAACTCAACGAATAGTCCCTCTCCTGGTGCTCCGGTTTGACTTTCCGTCTGCTTTACTATCAACCTCCCAACTTGGAGAGACAGCCCCTTTAACCTCTTGGTTCGCACAGGTTGCCAATTTGGCAGAGGATGAAAGGGAAGAGGGAGAACCAATGAGAGAGTAGCTGTTAGGCATTTGGACGGGCACATATCACTGTAATTTCCTGGCAGGAAGAAGAATTAACCAAATTCTCAGCCACCCACCGGGAACCAGTATAGGTCCTGAACAAAAAGTTTGGACTTGCGGTCAGCTCACCAAAAACGAGTTGAAAATTGGAGCTCAGGGGCACAGCAATTCACAAACTGGCCGAGTAATAAAGGACAACTATCGTCCAAAAATCTGTTGAGGGAAGGCAACGAGGCGGACTTGAAAGCGAGGCAGAATAGCAGGAAACAGATTTCAAGAGGTACGTTGGAATCGCCTTTAAAGCACAGGAAGAGGGGCACAACTTCGACAATGATGCACTTGGCCAAAAAGGGCGTATGCGTTTTCTCCTGAATATATTCAGGAGAAAACGCATACGCCCTTTTTGGCCAAGCAAGCAAGCGGGCAATGCAAATCTGCACTACAAAGAAGTATCACTTCCCACCGGTCAAAAGGGACATCCACAAAATGTGTAAGAACAAGAAAGGCAAGACAGGCCCTGGAGAACAGGGAGCCTTGTTATGCTGATGGGCGGGATGTAAATTGCCAACTGCCTCTCTGGAGGAGTGCATTCTGTTCCCTAAAACAAGTAAAGAACAGAGCTACAGAGCCAAGGGCACTACCAGTCTAGGGAATATACCTTGGGAAAACTGAAAATCAATAAGACAGAGCCACCCCAAAATTTAGGGCTGCACTGCATACAAGGACCTCAACTTGGATACACCTTAAGTATCCCAGAAAATATAAACATGGTTCAAAAAATTGTGGTGCTTACGTACGATGGAATATCCCTCAGCCATGAAATCAATGTCATAAGACCAGTAGCAGCAAAATGGGTGGATTCAGGTACGATGATTCTAAGTGAAATAAGTCACACAGAAAAAGAAACTTATCATAAGATATCACTTATGAAGATCCTGTAAACATGGCTACACTTGAACTGAGTTAGGAAAGAGAACAGTGTCTCACATTTAGAAAACACTCTTATACCTGCTTAAGGGGGAAGGAGAGGTGGGGTGATGCATAAAACCAGAGTTTGATATAAGCACAGGTACCGTTCCAAAAACCAACTATGGAATAGACAAGACCTACACCGTCCTCAGTGAAAGGGACTCAAAACCCCATATTTCCCGCAGAGGAAAATATCTGACTAGTAAGAATCTTAAAACCTATGTATTGATATGTCTCCGTAAGGGAATCAAGTGTGTCTAGACTGGCATAAACATGACAGTGAGAATCAGCTCAAACCCACTATAAAAAGGAATTTCAAAAACAAAACAAAAAAACTGGGAAATTCTTTACAATTCCTTCAGGGTCTCTGATGAAGGCTGGAATGACCCTATCTACAACGACAGCTGGATGTGGCATAAGGAGGGACACTTGGGACTGAGACGATTGGTGAGATTGGGTGAGCAAATGCAGACCCTTTAAAGCAATAATGCATGGCACCCATTCCATGGGTCCGAACTCTCCAGGTTGAAGGGAATATTACTACAGCTATAACATGTGCGGGAAACCTAGAGAACGGACACACTGTGAATACGAAAGGTTTCTAAAACTCAACGAATAGTCCCTCTCCTGGTGCTCCGGTTTGACTTTCCGTCTGCTTTACTATCAACCTCCCAACTTGGAGAGACAGCCCCTTTAACCTCTTGGTTCGCACAGGTTGCCAATTTGGCAGAGGATGAAAGGGAAGAGGGAGAACCAATGAGAGAGTAGCTGTTAGGCATTTGGACGGGCACATATCACTGTAATTTCCCGGCAGGAAGAAGAATTAACCAAATTCTCAGCCACCCACCGGGAACCAGTATAGGTCCTGAACCAAAATTTTGGACTTGCGGTCAGCTCACCAAAAACGAGTTGAAAATTGGAGCTCAGGGGCACAGCAATTCACAAACTGGCCGAGTAATAAAGGACAACTATCGTCCAAAAATCTGTTGAGGGAAGGCAACGAGGCGGACTTGAAAGCGAGGCAGAATAGCAGGAAACAGATTTCAAGAGGTACGTTGGAATCACCTTTAAAGCACAGGAAGAGGGGCACAACTTTGACAATGATTCACTTGGCCAAAAAGGGCGTATGTGTTTTCTCCTGAATATATTCAGGAGAAAACGCATATGCCCTTTTTGACCAAGCAAGCAAGCGGGCAATGCAAATCTGCACTACAAAGAAGTATCACTTCCCACCGGTCAAAAGGGACATCCACAAAATTTGTAAGAACAAGAAAGGCAAGACAGGCCCTGGAGAACAGGGCGCCTTGTTATGCTGATGGGCGGGATGTAAATTGCCAACTGCCTCTCTGGAGGAGTGCATTCTGTTCCCTAAAACAAGTAAAGAACAGAGCTACAGAGCCAAGGGCACTACCAGTCTAGGGAATATACCTTGGGAAAACTGAAAATCAATAAGACAGAGCCACCCCAAAATTTAGGGCTGCATTGCATACAAGGACCTCAACTTGGATACACCTTAAGTGTCCCAGAAAATATAAACATGGTTCAAAAAATTGTGGTACTTACGTACGATGGAATATCCCTCAGCCATGAAATCAATGTCATAAGACCAGTAGCAGCAAAATGGGTGGATTCAGGTACGATGATTCTAAGTGAAATAAGTCACACAGAAAAAGAAACTTATCATAAGATATCACTTATGAAGATCCTGTAAACATGGCTACACTTGAACTGAGTTAGGAAAGAGAACAGTGTCTCACATTTAGAAAACACTCTTATACCTGCTTAAGTGGGAAGGAGAGGTGGGGTGATGCATAAAACCAGAGTTTGATATAAGCACAGGTACCGTTCCAAAAACCAACTATGGAATAGACAAGACCTACACCGTCCTCAGTGAAAGGGACTCAAAACCCCATATTTCCCGCAGAGGAAAATATCTGACTAGTAAGAATCTTAAAACCTATGTATTGATATGTCTCCGTAAGGGAATCAAGTGTGTCTAGACTGGCATAAACATGACAGCGAGAATCAGCTCAAACCCACTATAAAAAGGAATTTCAAAAACAAAACAAAAAAACTGGGAAATTCTTTACAATTCCTTCAGGGTCTCTGATGAAGGCTGGAATGACCCTATCTACAACGACAGCTGGATGTGGCATAAGGAGGGACACTTGGGACTGAGACGATTGGTGAGATTGGGTGAGCAAATGCAGACCCTTTAAAGCAATAATGCATGGCACCCATTCCATGGGTCCGAACTCTCCAGGTTGAAGGGAATATTACTACAGCTATAACATGTGCGGGAAACCTAGAGAACGGACACACTGTGAATACGAAAGGTTTCTAAAACTCAACGAATATTCCCTCTCCTGGTGCTCCGGTTTGACTTTCCGTCTGCTTTACTATCAACCTCCCAGCTTGGAGAGACAGCCCCTTTAACCTCTTGGTTCGCACAGGTTGCCAATTTGGCAGAGGATGAAAGGGAAGAGGGAGAACCAATGAGAGAGTAGCTGTTAGGCATTTGGACGGGCACATATCACTGTAATTTCCTGGCAGGAAGAAGAATTAACCAAATTCTCAGCCACCCACCGGGAACCAGTATAGGTCCTGAACCAAAATTTTGGACTTGCGGTCAGCTCACCAAAAACGAGTTGAAAATTGGAGCTCAGGGGCACAGCAATTCACAAACTGGCCGAGTAATAAAGGACAACTATCGTCCAAAAATCTGTTGAGGGAAGGCAACGAGGCGGACTTGAAAGCGAGGCAGAATAGCAGGAAACTGATTTCAAGAGGTACGTTGGAATCGCCTTTAAAGCACAGGAAGAGGGGCACAACTTCGACAATGATGCACTTGGTCAAAAAGGGCGTATGCGTTTTCTCCTGAATATATTCAGGAGAAAACGCATACGCCCTTTTTGGCCAAGCAAGCAAGCGGGCAATGCAAATCTGCACTACAAAGAAGTATCACTTCCCACCGGTCAAAAGGGACATCCACAAAATGTGTAAGAACAAGAAAGGCAAGACAGGCCCTGGAGAACAGGGAGCCTTGTTATGCTGATGGGCGGGATGTAAATTGCCAACTGCCTCTCTGGAGGAGTGCATTCTGTTCCCTAAAACAAGTAAAGAACAGAGCTACAGAGCCAAGGGCACTACCAGTCTAGGGAATATACCTTGGGAAAACTGAAAATCAATAAGACAGAGCCACCCCAAAATTTAGGGCTGCACTGCATACAAGGACCTCAACTTGGATACACCTTAAGTATCCCAGAAAATATAAACATGGTTCAAAAAATTGTGGTACTTACGTACGATGGAATATCCCTCAGCCATGAAATCAATGTCATAAGACCAGTAGCAGCAAAATGGGTGGATTCAGGTACGATGATTCTAAGTGAAATAAGTCACAGAGAAAAAGAAACTTATCATAAGATATCACTTATGAAGATCCTGTAAACATGGCTACACTTGAACTGAGTTAGGAAAGAGAACAGTGTCTCACATTTAGAAAACACTCTTATACCTGCTTAAGGGGGAAGGAGAGGTGGGGTGATGCATAAAACCAGAGTTTGATATAAGCACAGGTACCGTTCCAAAAACCAACTATGGAATAGACAAGACCTACACCTTCCTCAGTGAAAGGGACTCAAAACCCCATATTTCCCGCAGAGGAAAATATCTGACTAGTAAGAATCTTAAAACCTATGTATTGATATGTCTCCGTAAGGGAATCAAGTGTGTCTAGACTGGCATAAACATGGCAGCGAGAATCAGCTCAAACCCACTATAAAAAGGAATTTCAAAAACAAAACAAAAAAATTGGGAAATTCTTTACAATTCCTTCAGGGTCTCTGATGAAAGCTGGAATGACCCTATCTACAACGACAGCTGGATGTGGCATAAGGAGGGATACTTGGGACTGAGACGATTGATGAGATTGGGTGAGCAAATGCAGACCCTTTAAAGCAATAATGCATGGCACCCATTCCATGGGTCCGAACTCTCCAGGTTGAAGGGAATATTACTACAGCTATAACATGTGCGGGAAACCTAGAGAACGGACACACTGTGAATACGAAAGGTTTCTAAAACTCAACAAATAGTCCCTCTCCTGGTGCTCCGGTTTGACTTTCCGTCTGCTTTACTATCAACCTCCCAACTTGGAGAGACAGCCCCTTTAACCTCTTGGTTCGCACAGGTTGCCAATTTGGCAGAGGATAAAAGGGAAGAGGGAGAACCAATGAGAGAGTAGCTGTTAGGCATTTGGACGGGCACATATCACTGTAATTTCCCGGCAGGAAGAAGAATTAACCAAATTCTCAGCCACCCACCGGGAACCAGTATAGGTCCTGAACCAAAATTTTGGACTTGCGGTCAGCTCACCAAAAACGAGTTGAAAAATGGAGCTCAGGGGCACAGCAATTCACAAACTGGCCGAGTAATAAAGGACAACTATCGTCCAAAAATCTGTTGAGGGAAGGCAACGAGGCGGACTTGAAAGCGAGGCAGAATAGCAGGAAACAGATTTCAAGAGGTACGTTGGAATCGCCTTTAAAGCACAGGAAGAGGGGCACAACTTCGACAATGATGCACTTGGCCAAAAAGGGCGTATGCGTTTTCTCCTGATTACATTCAGGAGAAAACGCATACGCCCTTTTTGGCCAAGCAAGCAAGCGGGCAATGCAAATCTGCACTACAAAGAAGTATCACTTCCCACCGGTCAAAAGGGACATCCACAAAATGTGTAAGAACAAGAAAGGCAAGACAGGCCCTGGAGAACAGGGAGCCTTGTTATGCTGATGGGCGGGATGTAAATTGCCAACTGCCTCTCTGGAGGGGTGCATTCTGTTCCCTAAAACAAGTAAAGAAGAGAGCTACAGAGCCAAGGGCACTACCAGTCTAGGGAATATACCTTGGGAAAACTGAAAATCAATAAGACAGAGCCACCCCAAAATTTAGGGCTGCATTGCATACAAGGACCTCAACTTGGATACACCTTAAGTATCCCAGAAAATATAAACATGGTTCAAAAAATTGTGGTACTTACGTACGATGGAATATCCCTCAGCCATGAAATCAATGTCATAAGACCAGTAGCAGCAAAATGGTTGGATTCAGGTACGATGATTCTAAGTGAAATAAGTCACAGAGAAAAAGAAACTTATCATAAGATATCACTTATGAAGATCCTGTAAACATGGCTACACTTGAACTGAGTTAGGAAAGAGAACAGTGTCTCACATTTAGAAAACACTCTTATACCTGCTTAAGGGGGAAGGAGAGGTGGGGTGATGCATAAAACCAGAGTTTGATATAAGCACAGGTACCGTTCCAAAAACCAACTATGGAATAGACAAGACCTACACCTTCCTCAGTGAAAGGGACTCAAAACCCCATATTTCCCGCAGAGGAAAATATCTGACTAGTAAGAATCTTAAAACCTATGTATTGATATGTCTCCGTAAGGGAATCAAGTGTGTCTAGACTGGCATAAACATGGCAGCGAGAATCAGCTCAAACCCACTATAAAAAGGAATTTCAAAAACAAAACAAAAAAACTGGGAAATTCTTTACAATTCCTTCAGGGTCTCTGATGAAAGCTGGAATGACCCTATCTACAACGACAGCTGGATGTGGCATAAGGAGGGACACTTGGGACTGAGACGATTGGTGAGATTGGGCGAGCAAATGCAGACCCTTTAAAGCAATAATGCATGGCACCCATTCCATGGGTCCGAACTCTCCAGGTTGAAGGGAATATTACTACAGCTATAACATGTGCGGGAAACCTAGAGAATGGACACACTGTGAATACGAAAGGTTTCTAAAACTCAACGAATAGTCCCTCTCCTGGTGCTCTGGTTTGACTTTCCGTCTGCTTTACTATCAACCTCCCAACTTGGAGAGACAGCCCCTTTAACCTCTTGGTTCGCACAGGTTGCCAATTTGGCAGAGGATGAAAGGTAAGAGGGAGAACCAATGAGAGAGTAGCTGTTAGGCATTTGGACGGGCACATATCACTGTAATTTCCCGTCAGGAAGAAGAATTAACCAAAGTCTCAGCCACCCACCGGGAACCAGTATAGGTCCTGAACCAAAATTTTGGACTTGCGGTCAGCTCACCAAAAACGAGTTGAAAAATGGAGCTCAGGGGCACAGCAATTCACAAACTGGCCGAGTAATAAAGGACAACTATCGTCCAAAAATCTGTTGAGGGAAGGCAACGAGGCGGACTTGAAAGCGAGGCAGAATAGCAGGAAACAGATTTCAAGAGGTACGTTGGAATCGCCTTTAAAGCACAGGAAGAGGGGCACAACTTCGACAATGATGCACTTGGCCAAAAAGGGCGTATGCGTTTTCTCCTGAATATATTCAGGAGAAAACGCATACGCCCTTTTTGGCCAAGCAAGCAAGCGGGCAATGCAAATCTGCACTACAAAGAAGTATCACTTCCCACCGGTCAAAAGGGACATCCACAAAATGTGTAAGAACAAGAAAGGCAAGACAGGCCCTGGAGAACAGGGAGCCTTGTTATGCTGATGGGCGGGATGTAAATTGCCAACTGCCTCTCTGTAGGAGTGCATTGTGTTCCCTAAAACAAGTAAAGAACAGAGCTACAGAGCCAAGGGCACTACCAGTCTAGGGATTATACCTTGGGAAAACTGAAAATCAATAAGACAGAGCCACCCCAAAATTTAGGGCTGCACTGCATACAAGGACCTCAACTTGGATACACCTTAAGTATCCCAGAAAATATAAACATGGTTCAAAAAATTGTGGTACTTACGTACGATGGAATATCCCTCAGCCATGAAATCAATGTCATAAGACCAGTAGCAGCAAAATGGGTGGATTCAGGTACGATGATTCTAAGTGAAATAAGTCACACAGAAAAAGAAACTTATCATAAGATATCACTTATGAAGATCCTGTAAACATGGCTACACTTGAACTGAGTTAGGAAAGAGAACAGTGTCTCACATTTAGAAAACACTCTTATACCTGCTTAACGGGGAAGGAGAGGTGGGGTGATGCATAAAACCAGAGTTTGATATAAGCACAGGTACCGTTCCAAAAACCAACTATGGAATAGACAAGACCTACACCGTCCTCAGTGAAAGGGACTCAAAACCCCATATTTCCCGCAGAGGAAAATATCTGACTAGTAAGAATCTTAAAACCTATGTATTGATATGTCTCCGTAAGGGAATCAAGTGTGTCTAGACTGGCATAAACATGACAGTGAGAATCAGCTCAAACCCACTATAAAAAGGAATTTCAAAAACAAAACAAAAAAACTGGGAAATTCTTTACAATTCCTTCAGGGTCTCTGATGAAGGCTGGAATGACCCTATCTACAACGACAGCTGGATGTGGCATAAGGAGGGACACTTGGGACTGAGACGATTGGTGAGATTGGGTGAGCAAATGCAGACCCTTTAAAGCAATAATGCATGGCACCCATTCCATGGGTCCGAACTCTCCAGGTTGAAGGGAATATTACTACAGCTATAACATGTGCGGGAAACCTAGAGAACGGACACACTGTGAATACGAAAGGTTTCTAAAACTCAACGAATAGTCCCTCTCCTGGTGCTCCGGTTTGACTTTCCGTCTGCTTTACTATCAACCTCCCAACTTGGAGAGACAGCCCCTTTAACCTCTTGGTTCGCACAGGTTGCCAATTTGGCAGAGGATGAAAGGGAAGAGGGAGAACCAATGAGAGAGTAGCTGTTAGGCATTTGGACGGGAACATATCACTGTAATTTCCTGGAAGGAAGAAGAATTAACCAAATTCTCAGCCACCCACCGGGAACCAGTATAGGTCCTGAACCAAAATTTTGGACTTGCGGTCAGCTCACCAAAAACGAGTTGAAAATTGGAGCTCAGGGGCACAGCAATTCACAAACTGGCCGAGTAATAAAGGACAACTATCGTCCAAAAATCTGTTGAGGGAAGGCAACGAGGCGGACTTGAAAGCGAGGCAGAATAGCAGGAAACAGATTTCAAGAGGTACGTTGGAATCGCCTTTAAAGCACAGGAAGAGGGGCACAACTTCGACAATGATGCACTTGGCCAAAAAGGGCGTATGCGTTTTCTCCTGATTACATTCAGGAGAAAACGCATACGCCCTTTTTGGCCAAGCAAGCAAGCGGGCAATGCAAATCTGCACTACAAAGAAGTATCACTTCCCACCGGTCAAAAGGGACATCCACAAAATGTGTAAGAACAAGAAAGGCAAGACAGGCCCTGGAGAACAGGGAGCCTTGTTATGCTGATGGGCGGGATGTAAATTGCCAACTGCCTCTCTGGAGGAGTGCATTCTGTTCCCTAAAACAAGTAAAGAACAGAGCTACAGAGCCAAGGGCACTACCAGTCTAGGGAATATACCTTGGGAAAACTGAAAATCAATAAGACAGAGCCACCCCAAAATTTAGGGCTGCATTGCATACAAGGACCTCAACTTGGATACACATTAAGTATCCCAGAAAATATAAACATGGTTCAAAAAATTGTGGTACTTACGTACGATGGAATATCCCTCAGCCATGAAATCAATGTCATAAGACCAGTAGCAGCAAAATGGGTGCATTCAGGTACGATGATTCTAAGTGAAATAAGTCACACAGAAAAAGAAACTTATCATAAGATATCACTTATGAAGATCCTGTAAACATGGCTACACTTGAACTGAGTTAGGAAAGAGAACAGTGTCTCACATTTAGAAAACACTCTTATACCTGCTTAAGGGGGAAGGAGAGGTGGGGTGATGCATAAAACCAGAGTTTGATATAATCACAGGTACCGTTCCAAAAACCAACTATGGAATAGACAAGACCTACACCGTCCTCAGTGAAAGGGACTCAAAACCCCATATTTCCCGCAGAGGAAAATATCTGATTAGTAAGAATCTTAAAACCTATGTATTGATATGTCTCCGTAAGGGAATCAAGTGTTTCTAGACTGGCATAAACATGGCAGCGAGAATCAGCTCAAACCCACTATAAAAAGGAATTTCAAAAACAAAACAAAAAAACTGGGAAATTCTTTACAACTCCTTCAGGGTCTCTGATGAAAGCTGGAATGACCATATCTACAACGACAGCTGGATGTGGCATAAGGAGGGACACTTGGGACTGAGAAGATTGGTGAGATTGGGTGGGCAAATGCAGACCCTTTAAAGCAATAATGCATGGCACCCATTCCATGGGTCCGAACTCTCCAGGTTGAAGGGAATATTACTACAGCTATAACATGTGCGGGAAACCTAGAGAACGGACACACTGTGAATACGAAAGGTTTCTAAAACTCAACGAATAGTCCCTCTCCTGGTGCTCCGGTTTGACTTTCCGGCTGCTTTACTATCAACCTCCCAACTTGGAGAGACAGCCCCTTTAACCTCTTGGTTCGCACAGGTTGCCAATTTGGCAGAGGATGAAAGGGAAGAGGGAGAACCAATGAGAGAGTAGCTGTTAGGCATTTGGACGGGCACATATCACTGTAATTTCCCGGCAGGAAGAAGAATTAACCAAATTCTCAGCCACCCACCGGGAACCAGTATAGGTCCTGAACCAAAATTTTGGACTTGCGGTCAGCTCACCAAAAACGAGTTGAAAAATGGAGCTCAGGGGCACAGCAATTCACAAACTGGCCGAGTAATAAAGGACAACTATCGTCCAAAAATCTGTTGAGGGAAGGCAACGAGGCGGACTTGAAAGCGAGGCAGAATAGCAGGAAACAGATTTCAAGAGGTACGTTGGAATCGCCTTTAAAGCACAGGAAGAGGGGCACAACTTCGACAATGATGCACTTGGCCAAAAAGGGCGTATGCGTTTTCTCCTGATTACATTCAGGAGAAAACGCATACGCCCTTTTTGGCCAAGCAAGCAAGCGGGCAATGCAAATCTGCACTACAAAGAAGTATCACTTCCCACCGGTCAAAAGGGACATCCACAAAATGTGTAAGAACAAGAAAGGCAAGACAGGCCCTGGAGAACAGGGAGCCTTGTTATGCTGATGGGCGGGATGTAAATTGCCAACTGCCTCTCTGGAGGAGTGCATTCTGTTCCCTAAAACAAGTAAAGAAGAGAGCTACAGAGCCAAGGGCACTACCAGTCTAGGGAATATACCTTGGGAAAACTGAAAATCAATAAGACAGAGCCACCCCAAAATTTAGGGCTGCATTGCATACAAGGACCTCAACTTGGATACACCTTAAGTATCCCAGAAAATATAAACATGGTTCAAAAAATTGTGGTACTTACGTACGATGGAATATCCCTCAGCCATGAAATCAATGTCATAAGACCAGTAGCAGCAAAATGGTTGGATTCAGGTACGATGATTCTAAGTGAAATAAGTCACAGAGAAAAAGAAACTTATCATAAGATATCACTTATGAAGATCCTGTAAACATGGCTACACTTGAACTGAGTTAGGAAAGAGAACAGTGTCTCACATTTAGAAAACACTCTTATACCTGCTTAAGGGGGAAGGAGAGGTGGGGTGATGCATAAAACCAGAGTTTGATATAAGCACAGGTACCGTTCCAAAAACCAAATATGGAATAGACAAGACCTACACCTTCCTCAGTGAAAGGGACTCAAAACCCCATATTTCCCGCAGAGGAAAATATCTGACTAGTAAGAATCTTAAAACCTATGTATTGATATGTCTCCGTAAGGGAATCAAGTGTGTCTAGACTGGCATAAACATGGCAGCGAGAATCAGCTCAAACCCACTATAAAAAGGAATTTCAAAAACAAAACAAAAAAACTGGGAAATTCTTTACAATTCCTTCAGGGTCTCTGATGAAAGCTGGAATGACCCTATCTACAACGACAGCTGGATGTGGCATAAGGAGGGACACTTGGGACTGAGACGATTGGTGAGATTGGGCGAGCAAATGCAGACCCTTTAAAGCAATAATGCATGGCACCCATTCCATGGGTCCGAACTCTCCAGGTTGAAGGGAATATTACTACAGCTATAACATGTGCGGGAAACCTAGAGAATGGACACACTGTGAATACGAAAGGTTTCTAAAACTCAACGAATAGTCCCTCTCCTGGTGCTCTGGTTTGACTTTCCGTCTGCTTTACTATCAACCTCCCAACTTGGAGAGACAGCCCCTTTAACCTCTTGGTTCGCACAGGTTGCCAATTTGGCAGAGGATGAAAGGGAAGAGGGAGAACCAATGAGAGAGTAGCTGTTAGGCATTTGGACGGGCACATATCACTGTAATTTCCCGGCAGGAAGAAGAATTAACCGAAGTCTCAGCCACCCACCGGGAACCAGTATAGGTCCTGAACCAAAATTTTGGACTTGCGGTCAGCTCACCAAAAACGAGTTGAAAAATGGAGCTCAGGGGCACAGCAATTCACAAACTGGCCGAGTAATAAAGGACAACTATCGTCCAAAAATCTGTTGAGGGAAGGCAACGAGGCGGACTTGAAAGCGAGGCAGAATAGCAGGAAACAGATTTCAAGAGGTACGTTGGAATCGCCTTTAAAGCACAGGAAGAGGGGCACAACTTCGACAATGATGCACTTGGCCAAAAAGGGCGTATGCGTTTTCTCCTGAATATATTCAGGAGAAAACGCATACGCCCTTTTTGGCCAAGCAAGCAAGCGGGCAATGCAAATCTGCACTACAAAGAATTATCACTTCCCACCGGTCAAAAGGGACATCCACAAAATGTGTAAGAACAAGAAAGGCAAGACAGGCCCTGGAGAACAGGGAGCCTTGTTATGCTGATGGGCGGGATGTAAATTGCCAACTGCCTCTCTGTAGGAGTGCATTGTGTTCCCTAAAACAAGTAAAGAACAGAGCTACAGAGCCAAGGGCACTACCAGTCTAGGGATTATACCTTGGGAAAACTGAAAATCAATAAGACAGAGCCACCCCAAAATTTAGGGCTGCACTGCATACAAGGACCTCAACTTGGATACACCTTAAGTATCCCAGAAAATATAAACATGGTTCAAAAAATTGTGGTACTTACGTACGATGGAATATCCCTCAGCCATGAAATCAATGTCATAAGACCAGTAGCAGCAAAATGGGTGGATTCAGGTACGATGATTCTAAGTGAAATAAGTCACACAGAAAAAGAAACTTATCATAAGATATCACTTATGAAGATCCTGTAAACATGGCTACACTTGAACTGAGTTAGGAAGGAGAACAGTGTCTCACATTTAGAAAACACTCTTATACCTGCTTAACGGGGAAGGAGAGGTGGGGTGATGCATAAAACCAGAGTTTGATATAAGCACAGGTACCGTTCCAAAAACCAACTATGGAATAGACAAGACCTACACCGTCCTCAGTGAAAGGGACTCAAAACCCCATATTTCCCGCAGAGGAAAATATCTGACTAGTAAGAATCTTAAAACCTATGTATTGATATGTCTCCGTAAGGGAATCAAGTGTGTCTAGACTGGCATAAACATGACAGTGAGAATCAGCTCAAACCCACTATAAAAAGGAATTTCAAAAACAAAACAAAAAAACTGGGAAATTCTTTACAATTCCTTCAGGGTCTCTGATGAAGGCTGGAATGACCCTATCTACAACGACAGCTGGATGTGGCATAAGGAGGGACACTTGGGACTGAGACGATTGGTGAGATTGGGTGAGCAAATGCAGACCCTTTAAAGCAATAATGCATGGCACCCATTCCATGGGTCCGAACTCTCCAGGTTGAAGGGAATATTACTACAGCTATAACATGTGCGGGAAACCTAGAGAACGGACACACTGTGAATACGAAAGGTTTCTAAAACTCAACGAATAGTCCCTCTCCTGGTGCTCCGGTTTGACTTTCCGTCTGCTTTACTATCAACCTCCCAACTTGGAGAGACAGCCCCTTTAACCTCTTGGTTCGCACAGGTTGCCAATTTGGCAGAGGATGAAAGGGAAGAGGGAGAACCAATGAGAGAGTAGCTGTTAGGCATTTGGACGGGAACATATCACTGTAATTTCCTGGCAGGAAGAAGAATTAACCAAATTCTCAGCCACCCACCGGGAACCAGTATAGGTCCTGAACCAAAATTTTGGACTTGCGGTCAGCTCACCAAAAACGAGTTGAAAATTGGAGCTCAGGGGCACAGCAATTCACAAACTGGCCGAGTAATAAAGGACAACTATCGTCCAAAAATCTGTTGAGGGAAGGCAACGAGGCGGACTTGAAAGCGAGGCAGAATAGCAGGAAACAGATTTCAAGAGGTACGTTGGAATCGCCTTTAAAGCACAGGAAGAGGGGCACAACTTCGACAATGATGCACTTGGCCAAAAAGGGCGTATGCGTTTTCTCCTGAATATATTCAGGAGAAAACGCATACGCCCTTTTTGACCAAGCAAGCAAGCGGGCAATGCAAATCTGCACTACAAAGAAGTATCATTTCCCACCGGTCAAAAGGGACATCCACAAAATTTGTAAGAACAAGAAAGGCAAGACAGGCCCTGGAGAACAGGGAGCCTTGTTATGCTGATGGGCGGGATGTAAATTGCCAACTGCCTCTCTGGAGGAGTGCATTCTGTTCCCTAAAACAAGTAAAGAACAGAGCTACAGAGCCAAGGGCACTACCAGTCTAGGGAATATACCTTGGGAAAACTGAAAATCAATAAGACAGAGCCACCCCAAAATTTAGGGCTGCATTGCATACAAGGACCTCAACTTGGATACACCTTAAGTATCCCAGAAAATATAAACATGGTTCAAAAAATTGTGGTACTTACGTACGATGGAATATCCCTCAGCCATGAAATCAATGTCATAAGACCAGTAGCAGCAAAATGGGTGCATTCAGGTACGATGATTCTAAGTGAAATAAGTCACACAGAAAAAGAAACTTATCATAAGATATCACTTATGAAGATCCTGTAAACATGGCTACACTTGAACTGAGTTAGGAAAGAGAACAGTGTCTCACATTTAGAAAACACTCTTATACCTGCTTAAGGGGGAAGGAGAGGTGGGGTGATGCATAAAACCAGAGTTTGATATAATCACAGGTACCGTTCCAAAAACCAACTATGGAATAGACAAGACCTACACCGTCCTCAGTGAAAGGGACTCAAAACCCCATATTTCCCGCAGAGGAAAATATCTGATTAGTAAGAATCTTAAAACCTATGTATTGATATGTCTCCGTAAGGGAATCAAGTGTTTCTAGACTGGCATAAACATGGCAGCGAGAATCAGCTCAAACCCACTATAAAAAGGAATTTCAAAAACAAAACAAAAAAACTGGGAAATTCTTTACAACTCCTTCAGGGTCTCTGATGAAAGCTGGAATGACCATATCTACAACGACAGCTGGATGTGGCATAAGGAGGGACACTTGGGACTGAGAAGATTGGTGAGATTGGGTGGGCAAATGCAGACCCTTTAAAGCAATAATGCATGGCACCCATTCCATGGGTCCGAACTCTCCAGGTTGAAGGGAATATTACTACAGCTATAACATGTGCGGGAAACCTAGAGAACGGACACACTGTGAATACGAAAGGTTTCTAAAACTCAACGAATAGTCCCTCTCCTGGTGCTCCGGTTTGACTTTCCGGCTGCTTTACTATCAACCTCCCAACTTGGAGAGACAGCCCCTTTAACCTCTTGGTTCGCACAGGTTGCCAATTTGGCAGAGGATGAAAGGGAAGAGGGAGAACCAATGAGAGAGTAGCTGTTAGGCATTTGGACGGGCACATATCACTGTAATTTCCCGGCAGGAAGAAGAATTAACCAAATTCTCAGCCACCCACCGGGAACCAGTATAGGTCCTGAACCAAAATTTTGGACTTGCGGTCAGCTCACCAAAAACGAGTTGAAAAATGGAGCTCAGGGGCACAGCAATTCACAAACTGGCCGAGTAATAAAGGACAACTATCGTCCAAAAATCTGTTGAGGGAAGGCAACGAGGCGGACTTGAAAGCGAGGCAGAATAGCAGGAAACAGATTTCAAGAGGTACGTTGGAATCGCCTTTAAAGCACAGGAAGAGGGGCACAACTTCGACAATGATGCACTTGGCCAAAAAGGGCGTATGCGTTTTCTCCTGATTACATTCAGGAGAAAACGCATACGCCCTTTTTGGCCAAGCAAGCAAGCGGGCAATGCAAATCTGCACTACAAAGAAGTATCACTTCCCACCGGTCAAAAGGGACATCCACAAAATGTGTAAGAACAAGAAAGGCAAGACAGGCCCTGGAGAACAGGGAGCCTTGTTATGCTGATGGGCGGGATGTAAATTGCCAACTGCCTCTCTGGAGGAGTGCATTCTGTTCCCTAAAACAAGTAAAGAAGAGAGCTACAGAGCCAAGGGCACTACCAGTCTAGGGAATATACCTTGGGAAAACTGAAAATCAATAAGACAGAGCCACCCCAAAATTTAGGGCTGCATTGCATACAAGGACCTCAACTTGGATACACCTTAAGTATCCCAGAAAATATAAACATGGTTCAAAAAATTGTGGTACTTACGTACGATGGAATATCCCTCAGCCATGAAATCAATGTCATAAGACCAGTAGCAGCAAAATGGTTGGATTCAGGTACGATGATTCTAAGTGAAATAAGTCACAGAGAAAAAGAAACTTATCATAAGATATCACTTATGAAGATCCTGTAAACATGGCTACACTTGAACTGAGTTAGGAAAGAGAACAGTGTCTCACATTTAGAAAACACTCTTATACCTGCTTAAGGGGGAAGGAGAGGTGGGGTGATGCATAAAACCAGAGTTTGATATAAGCACAGGTACCGTTCCAAAAACCAACTATGGAATAGACAAGACCTACACCTTCCTCAGTGAAAGGGACTCAAAACCCCATATTTCCCGCAGAGGAAAATATCTGACTAGTAAGAATCTTAAAACCTATGTATTGATATGTCTCCGTAAGGGAATCAAGTGTGTCTAGACTGGCATAAACATGGCAGCGAGAATCAGCTCAAACCCACTATAAAAAGGAATTTCAAAAACAAAACAAAAAAACTGGGAAATTCTTTACAATTCCTTCAGGGTCTCTGATGAAAGCTGGAATGACCCTATCTACAACGACAGCTGGATGTGGCATAAGGAGGGACACTTGGGACTGAGACGATTGGTGAGATTGGGCGAGCAAATGCAGACCCTTTAAAGCAATAATGCATGGCACCCATTCCATGGGTCCGAACTCTCCAGGTTGAAGGGAATATTACTACAGCTATAACATGTGCGGGAAACCTAGAGAATGGACACACTGTGAATACGAAAGGTTTCTAAAACTCAACGAATAGTCCCTCTCCTGGTGCTCTGGTTTGACTTTCCGTCTGCTTTAGTATCAACCTCCCAACTTGGAGAGACAGCCCCTTTAACCTCTTGGTTCGCACAGGTTGCCAATTTGGCAGAGGATGAAAGGGAAGAGGGAGAACCAATGAGAGAGTAGCTGTTAGGCATTTGGACGGGCACATATCACTGTAATTTCCCGGCAGGAAGAAGAATTAACCAAAGTCTCAGCCACCCACCGGGAACCAGTATAGGTCCTGAACCAAAATTTTGGACTTGCGGTCAGCTCACCAAAAACGAGTTGAAAAATGGAGCTCAGGGGCACAGCAATTCACAAACTGGCCGAGTAATAAAGGACAACTATCGTCCAAAAATCTGTTGAGGGAAGGCAACGAGGCGGACTTGAAAGCGAGGCAGAATAGCAGGAAACAGATTTCAAGAGGTACGTTGGAATCGCCTTTAAAGCACAGGAAGAGGGGCACAACTTCGACAATGATGCACTTGGCCAAAAAGGGCGTATGCGTTTTCTCCTGAATATATTCAGGAGAAAACGCATACGCCCTTTTTGGCCAAGCAAGCAAGCGGGCAATGCAAATCTGCACTACAAAGAATTATCACTTCCCACCGGTCAAAAGGGACATCCACAAAATGTGTAAGAACAAGAAAGGCAAGACAGGCCCTGGAGAACAGGGAGCCTTGTTATGCTGATGGGCGGGATGTAAATTGCCAACTGCCTCTCTGTAGGAGTGCATTGTGTTCCCTAAAACAAGTAAAGAACAGAGCTACAGAGCCAAGGGCACTACCAGTCTAGGGATTATACCTTGGGAAAACTGAAAATCAATAAGACAGAGCCACCCCAAAATTTAGGGCTGCACTGCATACAAGGACCTCAACTTGGATACACCTTAAGTATCCCAGAAAATATAAACATGGTTCAAAAAATTGTGGTACTTACGTACGATGGAATATCCCTCAGCCATGAAATCAATGTCATAAGACCAGTAGCAGCAAAATGGGTGGATTCAGGTACGATGATTCTAAGTGAAATAAGTCACACAGAAAAAGAAACTTATCATAAGATATCACTTATGAAGATCCTGTAAACATGGCTACACTTGAACTGAGTTAGGAAAGAGAACAGTGTCTCACATTTAGAAAACACTCTTATACCTGCTTAACGGGGAAGGAGAGGTGGGGTGATGCATAAAACCAGAGTTTGATATAAGCACAGGTACCGTTCCAAAAACCAACTATGGAATAGACAAGACCTACACCGTCCTCAGTGAAAGGGACTCAAAACCCCATATTTCCCGCAGAGGAAAATATCTGACTATTAAGAATCTTAAAACCTATGTATTGATATGTCTCCGTAAGGGAATCAAGTGTGTCTAGACTGGCATAAACATGACAGTGAGAATCAGCTCAAACCCACTATAAAAAGGAATTTCAAAAACAAAACAAAAAAACTGGGAAATTCTTTACAATTCCTTCAGGGTCTCTGATGAAGGCTGGAATGACCCTATCTACAACGACAGCTGGATGTGGCATAAGGAGGGACACTTGGGACTGAGACGATTGGTGAGATTGGGTGAGCAAATGCAGACCCTTTAAAGCAATAATGCATGGCACCCATTCCATGGGTCCGAACTCTCCAGGTTGAAGGGAATATTACTACAGCTATAACATGTGCGGGAAACCTAGAGAACGGACACACTGTGAATACGAAAGGTTTCTAAAACTCAACGAATAGTCCCTCTCCTGGTGCTCCGGTTTGACTTTCCGTCTGCTTTACTATCAACCTCCCAACTTGGAGAGACAGCCCCTTTAACCTCTTGGTTCGCACAGGTTGCCAATTTGGCAGAGGATGAAAGGGAAGAGGGAGAACCAATGAGAGAGTAGCTGTTAGGCATTTGGACGGGAACATATCACTGTAATTTCCTGGCAGGAAGAAGAATTAACCAAATTCTCAGCCACCCACCGGGAACCAGTATAGGTCCTGAACCAAAATTTTGGACTTGCGGTCAGCTCACCAAAAACGAGTTGAAAATTGGAGCTCAGGGGCACAGCAATTCACAAACTGGCCGAGTAATAAAGGACAACTATCGTCCAAAAATCTGTTGAGGGAAGGCAACGAGGCGGACTTGAAAGCGAGGCAGAATAGCAGGAAACAGATTTCAAGAGGTACGTTGGAATCGCCTTTAAAGCACAGGAAGAGGGGCACAACTTCGACAATGATGCACTTGGCCAAAAAGGGCGTATGGGTTTTCTCCTGAATATATTCAGGAGAAAACGCATACGCCCTTTTTGACCAAGCAAGCAAGCGGGCAATGCAAATCTGCACTACAAAGAAGTATCATTTCCCACCGGTCAAAAGGGACATCCACAAAATTTGTAAGAACAAGAAAGGCAAGACAGGCCCTGGAGAACAGGGAGCCTTGTTATGCTGATGGGCGGGATGTAAATTGCCAACTGCCTCTCTGGAGGAGTGCATTCTGTTCCCTAAAACAAGTAAAGAACAGAGCTACAGAGCCAAGGGCACTACCAGTCTAGGGAATATACCTTGGGAAAACTGAAAATCAATAAGACAGAGCCACCCCAAAATTTAGGGCTGCATTGCATACAAGGACCTCAACTTGGATACACCTTAAGTATCCCAGAAAATATAAACATGGTTCAAAAAATTGTGGTACTTACGTACGATGGAATATCCCTCAGCCATGAAATCAATGTCATAAGACCAGTAGCAGCAAAATGGGTGCATTCAGGTACGATGATTCTAAGTGAAATAAGTCACACAGAAAAAGAAACTTATCATAAGATATCACTTATGAAGATCCTGTAAACATGGCTACACTTGAACTGAGTTAGGAAAGAGAACAGTGTCTCACATTTAGAAAACACTCTTATACCTGCTTAAGGGGGAAGGAGAGGTGGGGTGATGCATAAAACCAGAGTTTGATATAATCACAGGTACCGTTCCAAAAACCAACTATGGAATAGACAAGACCTACACCGTCCTCAGTGAAAGGGACTCAAAACCCCATATTTCCCGCAGAGGAAAATATCTGATTAGTAAGAATCTTAAAACCTATGTATTGATATGTCTCCGTAAGGGAATCAAGTGTGTCTAGACTGGCATAAACATGGCAGCGAGAATCAGCTCAAACCCACTATAAAAAGGAATTTCAAAAACAAAACAAAAAAACTGGGAAATTCTTTACAACTCCTTCAGGGTCTCTGATGAAAGCTGGAATGACCATATCTACAACGACAGCTGGATGTGGCATAAGGAGGGACACTTGGGACTGAGAAGATTGGTGAGATTGGGTGGGCAAATGCAGACCCTTTAAAGCAATAATGCATGGCACCCATTCCATGGGTCCGAACTCTCCAGGTTGAAGGGAATATTACTACAGCTATAACATGTGCGGGAAACCTAGAGAACGGACACACTGTGAATACGAAAGGTTTCTAAAATTCAACGAATAGTCCCTCTCCTGGTGCTCCGGTTTGACTTTCCGTCTGCTTTACTATCAACCTCCCAACTTGGAGAGACAGCCCCTTTAACCTCTTGGTTCGCACAGGTTGCCAATTTGGCAGAGGATGAAAGGGAAGAGGGAGAACCAATGAGAGAGTAGCTGTTAGGCATTTGGACGGGCACATATCACTGTAATTTCCCGGCAGGAAGAAGAATTAACCAAATTCTCAGCCACCCACCGGGAACCAGTATAGGTCCTGAACCAAAATTTTGGACTTGCGGTCAGCTCACAAAAAACGAGTTGAAAAATGGAGCTCAGGGGCACAGCAATTCACAAACTGGCCGAGTAATAAAGGACAACTATCGTCCAAAAATCTGTTGAGGGAAGGCAACGAGGCGGACTTGAAAGCGAGGCAGAATAGCAGGAAACAGATTTCAAGAGGTACGTTGGAATCGCCTTTAAAGCACAGGAAGAGGGGCACAACTTCGACAATGATACACTTGGCCAAAAAGGGCGTATGCATTTTCTCCTGAATATATTCAGGAGAAAACGCATACGCGCTTTTTGGCCAAGCAAGCAAGCGGGCAATGCAAATCTGCACTACAAAGAAGTATCACTTCCCACCGGTCAAAAGGGACATCCACAAAATGTGTAAGAACAAGAAAGGCAAGAGAGGCCCTGGAGAACAGGAAGCCTTGTTATGCTGATGGGCGGGATGTAAATTGCCAACTGCCTCTCTGGAGGAGTGCATTCTGTTCCCTAAAACAAGTAAAGAACAGAGCTACAGAGCCAAGGGCACTACCAGTCTAGGGAATATACCTTGGGAAAACTGAAAATCAATAAGACAGAGCCACCCCAAAATTTAGGGCTGCACTGCATACAAGGACCTCAACTTGGATACACCTTAAGTATCCCAGAAAATATAAACATGGTTCAAAAAATTGTGGTACTTACGTACGATGGAATATCCCTCAGCCATGAAATCAATGTCATAAGACCAGTAGCAGCAAAATGGGTAGATTCAGGTACGATGATTCTAAGTGAAATAAGTCACACAGAAAAAGAAACTTATCATAGTTATCACTTATGAAGATCCTGTAAACATGGCTACACTTGAACTGAGTTAGGAAAGAGAACAGTGTCTCACATTTAGAAAACACTCTTATACCTGCTTAAGGGAGAAGGAGAGGTGGGGTGATGCATAAAACCAGAGTTTGATATAATCACAGGTACCGTTCCAAACACCAACTATGGAATAGACAAGACCTACACCGTCCTCAGTGAAAGGGACTCAAAACCCCATATTTCCCGCAGAGGAAAATATCTGACTAGTAAGAATCTTAAAACCTATGTATTGATATGTCTCCATCAATGAATCAAGTGTGTCTAGACTGGCATAAACATGACAGCGAGAATCAGCTCAAACCCACTATAAAAAGGAATTTCAAAAACGAAACAAAAAAACTGGGAAATTCTTTACAAGTCCTTCAGGGTCTCTGATGAAGGCTGTAATGACCCTATCTACAACGACAGCTGGATGTGGCATAAGGAGGGACACTTGGGACTGAGACGATTGGTGAGATTGGGTGAGCAAATGCAGACCCTTTAAAGCAATAATGCATGGCACCCATTCCATGGGTCCGAACTCTCCAGGTTGAAGGGAATATTACTACAGCTATAACATGTGCGGGAAACCTAGAGAACGGACACACTGTGAATACGAAAGGTTTCTAAAACTCAACGAATAGTCCCTCTCCTGGTGCTCCTGTTTGACTTTCCGTCTGCTTTACTATCAACCTCCCAACTTGGAGAGACAGCCCCTTTAACCTCTTGGTTCGCACAGGTTGCCAATTTGGCAGAGGATGAAAGGGAAGAGGGAGAACCAATGAGAGAGTAGCTGTTAGGCATTTGGACGGGCACATATCACTGTAATTTCCCGGCAGGAAGAAGAATTAACCAAATTCTCAGCCACCCACCGGGAACCAGTATAGGTCCTGAACCAAAATTTTGGACTTGCGGTCAGCTCACCAAAAACGAGTTGAAAAATGGAGCTCAGGGGCACAGCAATTCACAAATTGGCCGAGTAGTAAAGGACAACTATCTTCCAAAAATCTGTTGAGGGAAGGCAACGAGGCGGACTTGAAAGCGAGGCAGAATAGCAGGAAACAGATTTCAAGAGGTACGTTGGAATCGCCTTTAAAGCACAGGAAGAGGGGCACAACTTCGACAATGATGCACTTGGCCAAAAAGGGCGTATGCGTTTTCTCCTGATTACATTCAGGAGAAAACGCATACGCCCTTTTTGGCCAAGCAAGCAAGCGGGCAATGCAAATCTGCACTACAAAGAAGTATCACTTCCCACCGGTCAAAAGGGACATCCACAAAATGTGTAAGAACAAGAAAGGCAAGACAGGCCCTGGAGAACAGGGAGCCTTGTTATGCTGATGGGCGGGATGTAAATTGCCAACTGCCTCTCTGGAGGAGTGCATTCTGTTCCCTAAAACAAGTAAAGAACAGAGCTACAGAGCCAAGGGCACTACCAGTCTAGGGAATATACCTTGGGAAAACTGAAAATCAATAAGACAGAGCCACCCCAAAATTTAGGGCTGCACTGCATACAAGGACCTCAACTTGGATACACCTTAAGTATCCCAGAAAATATAAACATGGTTCAAAAAATTGTGGTACTTACGTACGATGGAATATCCCTCAGCCATGAAATCAATGTCATAAGACCAGTAGCAGCAAAATGGGTGGATTCAGGTACGATGATTCTAAGTGAAATAAGTCACACAGAAAAAGAAACTTATCATAAGATATCACTTATGAAGATCCTGTAAACATGGCTACACTTGAACTGAGTTAGGAAAGAGAACAGTGTCTCACATTTAGAAAACACTCTTATACCTGCTTAAGGGGGAAGGAGAGGTGGGGTGATGCATAAAACCAGAGTTTGATATAAGCACAGGTACCGTTCCAAAAACCAACTATGGAATAGACAAGACCTACACCGTCCTCAGTGAAAGGGACTCAAAACCCCATATTTCCCGCAGAGGAAAATATCTGACTAGTAAGAATCTTAAAACCTATGTATTGATATGTCTCCGTAAGGGAATCAAGTGTGTCTAGACTGGCATAAACATGACAGCGAGAATCAGCTCAAACCCACTATAAAAAGGAATTTCAAAAACAAACCAAAAAAACTGGGAAATTCTTTACAATTCCTTCAGGGTCTCTGAAGAAGGCTGGAATGACCCTATCTACAATGATAGCTGGATGTGGCATAAGGAGGGACACTTGGGACTGAGACGATTGGTGAGATTGGGTGAGAAAATGCAGACCCTTTAAAGCAATAATGCATGGCACCCATTCCATGGGTCCGAACTCTCCAGGTTGAAGGGAATATTACTACAGCTATAACATGTGCGGGAAACCTAGAGAACGGACACACTGTGAATACGAAAGGTTTCTAAAACTCAACGAATAGTCCCTCTCCTGGTGCTCCGGTTTGACTTTCCGTCTGCTTTACTATCAACCTCCCAACTTGGAGAGACAGCCCCTTTAACCTCTTGGTTCGCACAGGTTGCCAATTTGGCAGAGGATGAAAGGGAAGAGGGAGAACCAATGAGAGAGTAGCTGTTAGGCATTTGGACGGGAACATATCACTGTAATTTCCTGGCAGGAAGAAGAATTAACCAAATTCTCAGCCACCCACCGGGAACCAGTATAGGTCCTGAACCAAAATTTTGGACTTGCGGTCAGCTCACCAAAAACGAGTTGAAAATTGGAGCTCAGGGGCACAGCAATTCACAAACTGGCCGAGTAATAAAGGACAACTATCGTCCAAAAATCTGTTGAGGGAAGGCAACGAGGCGGACTTGAAAGCGAGGCAGAATAGCAGGAAACAGATTTCAAGAGGTACGTTGGAATCGCCTTTAAAGCACAGGAAGAGGGGCACAACTTCGACAATGATGCACTTGGCCAAAAAGGGCGTATGCGTTTTCTCCTGAATATATTCAGGAGAAAACGCATACGCCCTTTTTGACCAAGCAAGCAAGCGGGCAATGCAAATCTGCACTACAAAGAAGTATCACTTCCCACCAGTCAAAAGGGACATCCACAAAATTTGTAAGAACAAGAAAGGCAAGACAGGCCCTGGAGAACAGGGAGCCTTGTTATGCTGATGGGCGGGATGTAAATTGCCAACTGCCTCTCTGGAGGAGTGCATTCTGTTCCCTAAAACAAGTAAAGAACAGAGCTACAGAGCCAAGGGCACTACCAGTCTAGGGAATATACCTTGGGAAAACTGAAAATCAATAAGACAGAGCCACCCCAAAATTTAGGGCTGCATTGCATACAAGGACCTCAACTTGGATACACCTTAAGTATCCCAGAAAATATAAACATGGTTCAAAAAATTGTGGTACTTACGTACGATGGAATATCCCTCAGCCATGAAATCAATGTCATAAGACCAGTAGCAGCAAAATGGGTGCATTCAGGTACGATGATTCTAAGTGAAATAAGTCACAGAGAAAAAGAAACTTATCATAAGATATCACTTATGAAGATCCTGTAAACATGGCTACACTTGAACTGAGTTAGGAAAGAGAACAGTGTCTCACATTTAGAAAACACTCTTATACCTGCTTAAGGGGGAAGGAGAGGTGGGGTGATGCATAAAACCAGAGTTTGATATAATCACAGGTACCGTTCCAAAAACCAACTATGGAATAGACAAGACCTACACCGTCCTCAGTGAAAGGGACTCAAAACCCCATATTTCCCGCAGAGGAAAATATCTGATTAGTAAGAATCTTAAAACCTATGTATTGATATGTCTCCGTAAGGGAATCAAGTGTGTCTAGACTGGCATAAACATGGCAGCGAGAATCAGCTCAAACCCACTATAAAAAGGAATTTCAAAAACAAAACAAAAAAACTGGGAAATTCTTTACAACTCCTTCAGGGTCTCTGATGAAAGCTGGAATGACCATATCTACAACGACAGCTGGATGTGGCATAAGGAGGGACACTTGGGACTGAGAAGATTGGTGAGATTGGGTGGGCAAATGCAGACCCTTTAAAGCAATAATGCATGGCACCCATTCCATGGGTCCGAACTCTCCAGGTTGAAGGGAATATTACTACAGCTATAACATGTGCGGGAAACCTAGAGAACGGACACACTGTGAATACGAAAGGTTTCTAAAACTCAAAGAATAGTCCCTCTCCTGGTGCTCCGATTTGACTTTCCGGCTGCTTTACTATCAACCTCCCAACTTGGAGAGACAGCCACTTTAACCTCTTGGTTCGCACAGGTTGCCAATTTGGCAGAGGATGAAAGGGAAGAGGGAGAACCAATGAGAGAGTAGCTGTTAGGCATTTGGACGGGCACATATCACTGTAATTTCCCGGCAGGAAGAAGAATTAACCAAATTCTCAGCCACCCACCGGGAACCAGTATAGGTCCTGAACCAAAATTTTGGACTTGCGGTCAGCTCACAAAAAACGAGTTGAAAAATGGAGCTCAGGGGCACAGCAATTCACAAACTGGCCGAATAATAAAGGACAACTATCGTCCAAAAATCTGTTGAGGGAAGGCAACGAGGCGGACTTGAAAGCGAGGCAGAATAGCAGGAAACAGATTTCAAGAGGTACGTTGGAATCGCCTTTAAAGCACAGGAAGAGGGGCACAACTTCGACAATGATGCACTTGGCCAAAAAGGGCGTATGCATTTTCTCCTGAATATATTCAGGAGAAAACGCATACGCGCTTTTTGACCAAGCAAGCAAGCGGGCAATGCAAATCTGCACTACAAAGAAGTATCACTTCCCACCGGTCAAAAGGGACATCCACAAAATGTGTAAGAACAAGAAAGGCAAGAGAGGCCCTGGAGAACAGGAAGCCTTGTTATGCTGATGGGCGGGATGTAAATTGCCAACTGCCTCTCTGGAGGAGTGCATTCTGTTCCCTAAAACAAGTAAAGAACAGAGCTACAGAGCCAAGGGCACTACCAGTCTAGGGAATATACCTTGGGAAAACTGAAAATCAATAAGACAGAGCCACCCCAAAATTTAGGGCTGCACTGCATACAAGGACCTCAACTTGGATACACCTTAAGTATCCCAGAAAATATAAACATGGTTCAAAAAATTGTGGTACTTACGTACGATGGAATATCCCTCAGCCATGAAATCAATGTCATAAGACCAGTAGCAGCAAAATGGGTAGATTCAGGTACGATGATTCTAAGTGAAATAAGTCACACAGAAAAAGAAACTTATCATAGATATCACTTATGAAGATCCTGTAAACATGGCTACACTTGAACTGAGTTAGGAAAGAGAACAGTGTCTCACATTTAGAAAACACTCTTATACCTGCTTAAGGGAGAAGGAGAGGTGGGGTGATGCATAAAACCAGAGTTTGATATAAGCACAGGTACCGTTCCAAACACCAACTATGGAATAGACAAGACCTACACCGTCCTCAGTGAAAGGGACTCAAAACCCCATATTTCCCGCAGAGGAAAATATCTGACTAGTAAGAATCTTAAAACCTATGTATTGATATGTCTCCATCAGTGAATCAAGTGTGTCTAGACTGGCATAAACATGACAGCGAGAATCAGCTCAAACCCACTATAAAAAGGAATTTCAAAAACAAAACAAAAAAACTGGGAAATTCTTTACAAGTCCTTCAGGGTCTCTGATGAAGGCTGTAATGACCCTATCTACAACGACAGCTGGATGTGGCATAAGGAGGGACACTTGGGACTGAGACGATTGGTGAGATTGGGTGAGCAAATGCAGACCCTTTAAAGCAATAATGCATGGCACCCATTCCATGGGTCCGAACTCTCCAGGTTGAAGGGAATATTACTACAGCTATAACATGTGCGGGAAACCTAGAGAACGGACACACTGTGAATACGAAAGGTTTCTAAAACTCAACGAATAGTCCCTCTCCTGGTGCTCCTGTTTGACTTTCCGTCTGCTTTACTATCAACCTCCCAACTTGGAGAGACAGCCCCTTTAACCTCTTGGTTCGCACAGGTTGCCAATTTGGCAGAGGATGAAAGGGAAGAGGGAGAACCAATGAGAGAGTAGCTGTTAGGCATTTGGACGGGCACATATCACTGTAATTTCCCGGCAGGAAGAAGAATTAACCAAATTCTCAGCCACCCACCGGGAACCAGTATAGGTCCTGAACCAAAATTTTGGACTTGCGGTCAGCTCACCAAAAACGAGTTGAAAAATGGAGCTCAGGGGCACAGCAATTCACAAACTGGCCGAGTAATAAAGGACAACTATCTTCCAAAAATCTGTTGAGGGAAGGCAACGAGGCGGACTTGAAAGCGAGGCAGAATAGCAGGAAACAGATTTCAAGAGGTACGTTGGAATCGCCTTTAAAGCACAGGAAGAGGGGCACAACTTCGACAATGATGCACTTGGCCAAAAAGGGCGTATGCGTTTTCTCCTGATTACATTCAGGAGAAAACGCATACGCCCTTTTTGGCCAAGCAAGCAAGCGGGCAATGCAAATCTGCACTACAAAGAAGTATCACTTCCCACCGGTCAAAAGGGACATCCACAAAATGTGTAAGAACAAGAAAGGCAAGACAGGCCCTGGAGAACAGGGAGCCTTGTTATGCTGATGGGCGGGATGTAAATTGCCAACTGCCTCTCTGGAGGAGTGCATTCTGTTCCCTAAAACAAGTAAAGAACAGAGCTACAGAGCCAAGGGCACTACCAGTCTAGGGAATATACCTTGGGAAAACTGAAAATCAATAAGACAGAGCCACCCCAAAATTTAGGGCTGCACTGCATACAAGGACCTCAACTTGGATACACCTTAAGTATCCCAGAAAATATAAACATGGTTCAAAAAATTGTGGTACTTACGTACGATGGAATATCCCTCAGCCATGAAATCAATGTCATAAGACCAGTAGCAGCAAAACGGGTGGATTCAGGTACGATGATTCTAAGTGAAATAAGTCACACAGAAAAAGAAACTTATCATAAGATATCACTTATGAAGATCCTGTAAACATGGCTACACTTGAACTGAGTTAGGAAAGAGAACAGTGTCTCACATTTAGAAAACACTCTTATACCTGCTTAAGGGGGAAGGAGAGGTGGGGTGATGCATAAAACCAGAGTTTGATATAAGCACAGGTACCGTTCCAAAAACCAACTATGGAATAGACAAGACCTACACCGTCCTCAGTGAAAGGGACTCAAAACCCCATATTTCCCGCAGAGGAAAATATCTGACTAGTAAGAATCTTAAAACCTATGTATTGATATGTCTCCGTAAGGGAATCAAGTGTGTCTAGACTGGCATAAACATGACAGCGAGAATCAGCTCAAACCCACTATAAAAAGGATTTTCAAAAACAAACCAAAAAAACTGGGAAATTCTTTACAATTCCTTCAGGGTCTCTGATGAAGGCTGGAATGACCCTATCTACAATGATAGCTGGATGTGGCATAAGGAGGGACACTTGGGACTGAGACGATTGGTGAGATTGGGTGAGCAAATGCAGACCCTTTAAAGCAATAATGCATGGCACCCATTCCATGGGTCCGAACTCTCCAGCTTGAAGGGAATATTACTACAGCTATAACATGTGCGGGAAACCTAGAGAACGGACACACTGTGAATACGAAAGGTTTCTAAAACTCAACGAATAGTCCCTCTCCTGGTGCTCCGGTTTGACTTTCCGTCTGCTTTACTATCAACCTCCCAACTTGGAGAGACAGCCCCTTTAACCTCTTGGTTCGCACAGGTTGCCAATTTGGCAGAGGATGAAAGGGAGGAGGGAGAACCAATGAGAGAGTAGCTGTTAGGCATTTGGACGGGCACATATCACTGTAATTTCCCGGCAGGAAGAAGAATTCACCAAATTCTCAGCCACCCACCGGGAACCAGTATAGGTCCTGAACCAAAATTTTGGACTTGCGGTCAGCTCACCAAAAACGAGTTGAAAAATGGAGCTCAGGGGCACAGCAATTCACAAACTGGCCGAGTAATAAAGGACAACTATCTTCCAAAAATCTGTTGAGGGAAGGCAACGAGGCGGACTTGAAAGCGAGGCAGAATAGCAGGAAACAGATTTAAAGTGGTACGTTGGAATCGCCTTTAAAGCACAGGAAGAGGGGCACAACTTCGACAATGATGCACTTGGCCAAAAAGGGCGTATGCGTTTTCTCCTGAATATATTCAGGAGAAAACGCATACGCCCTTTTTGGCCAAGCAAGCAAGCGGGCAATGCAAATCTGCACTACAAAGAAGTATCACTTCCCACCGGTCAAAAGGGACATCCACAAAATGTGTAAGAACAAGAAAGGCAAGACAGGTTCTGGAGAACAGGGAGCCTTGTTATGCTGATGGGCGGGATGTAAATTGCCAACTGCCTCTCTGGAGGAGTGCATTCTGTTCCCTAAAACAAGTAAAGAAGAGAGCTACAGAGCCAAGGGCACTACCAGTCTAGGGAATATACCTTGGGAAAACTGAAAATCAATAAGACAGAGCCACCCCAAAATTTAGGGCTGCACTGCATACAAGGACCTCAACTTGGATACACCTTAAGTATCCCAGAAAATATAAACATGGTTCAAAAAATTGTGGTACTTACGTACGATGGAATATCCCTCAGCCATGAAATCAATGTCATAAGACCAGTAGCAGCAAAATGGGTGGATTCAGGTACGATGATTCTAAGTGAAATAAGTCACACAGAAAAAGAAACTTATCATAAGATATCACTTATGAAGATCCTGTAAACATGGCTACACTTGAACTGAGTTAGGAAAGAGAACAGTGTCTCACATTTAGAAAACACTCTTATACCTGCTTAAGGGAGAAGGAGAGGTGGGGTGATGCATAAAACCAGAGTTTGATATAAGCACAGGTACCGTTCCAAACACCAACTATGGAATAGACAAGACCTACACCGTCCTCAGTGAAAGGGACTCAAAACCCCATATTTCCCGCAGAGGAAAATATCTGACTAGTAAGAATCTTAAAACCTATGTATTGATATGTCTCCGTAAGGGAATCAAGTGTGTCTAGACTGGCATAAACATGGCAGCGAGAATCAGCTCAAACCCACTATAAAAAGGAATTTCAAAAACAAAACAAAAAAACTGGGAAATTCTTTACAACTCCTTCAGGGTCTCTGATGAAAGCTGGAATGACCCTATCTACAACGACAGCTGGATGTGGCATAAGGAGGGACACTTGGGACTGAGAAGATTGGTGAGATTGGGTGGGCAAATGCAGACCCTTTAAAGCAATAATGCATGGCACCCATTCCATGGTTCCGAACTCTCCAGGTTGAAGGGAATATTACTACAGCTATAACATGTGCGGGAAACCTAGAGAACGGACACACTGTGAATACGAAAGGTTTCTAAAACTCAACGAATAGTCCCTCTCCTGGTGCTCCGGTTTGACTTTCCGGCTGCTTTACTATCAACCTCCCAACTTGGAGAGACAGCCCCTTTAACCTCTTGGTTCGCACAGGTTGCCAATTTTGCAGAGGATGAAAGGGAGGAGGGAGAACCAATGAGAGAGTAGCTGTTAGGCATTTGGACGGGCACATATCACTGTAATTTCCCGGCAGGAAGAAGAATTAACCAAATTCTCAGCCACCCACCGGGAACCAGTATAGGTCCTGAACCAAAATTTTGGACTTGAGGTCAGCTCACCAAAAACGAGTTGAAAAATGGAGCTCAGGGGCACAGCAATTCACAAACTGGCCGAGTAATAAAGGACAACTATCTTCCAAAAATCTGTTGAGGGAAGGCAACGAGGCGGACTTGAAAGTGAGGCAGAATAGCAGGAAACAGATTTCAAGAGGTACGTTGGAATCGCCTTTAAAGCACAGGAAGAGGGGCACAACTTCGACAATGATGCACTTGGCCAAAAAGGGCGTATGCGTTTTCTCCTGAATATATTCAGGAGAAAACGCATACGCCCTTTTTGGCCAAGCAAGCAAGCGGGCAATGCAAATCTGCACTACAAAGAAGTATCACTTCCCACCGGTCAAAAGGGACATCCACAAAATGTGTAAGAACAAGAAAGGCAAGACAGGCCCTGGAGAACAGGGAGCCTTGTTATGCTGATGGGCGGGATGTAAATTGCCAACTGCCTCTCTGGAGGAGTGCATTCTGTTCCCTAAAACAAGTAAAGAACAGAGCTACAAAGCCAAGGGCACTACCAGTCTAGGGAATATACCTTGGGAAAACTGAAAATCAATAAGACAGAGCCACCCCAAAATTTAGGGCTGCACTGCATACAAGGACCTCAACTTGGATACACCTTAAGTATCCCAGAAAATATAAACATGGTTCAAAAAATTGTGGTACTTACGTACGATGGAATATCCCTCAGCCATGAAATCAATGTCATAAGACCAGTAGCAGCAAAATGGGTGGATTCAGGTACGATGATTCTAAGTGAAATAAGTCACACAGAAAAAGAAACTTATCATAAGATATCACTTATGAAGATCCTGTAAACATGGCTACACTTGAACTGAGTTAGGAAAGAGAACAGTGTCTCACATTTAGAAAACACTCTTATACCTGCTTAAGGGGGAAGGAGAGGTGGGGTGATGCATAAAAGCAGAGTTTGATATAAGCACAGGTACCGTTCCAAAAACCAACTATGGAATAGACAAGACCTACACTTTCCTCAGTGAAAGGGACCCGAGGCATCTGTGAGTAACCGTGAGCTGAGCCCCAGGCCAGCTGCTGCTGAACTTTTCCCACCCTTCCCAGGTAAAACACCTGAATATGTACAAGGGCTTGAAAGCCTCTAGGAAGGGCCGTGGAGCCACACCAGCGACAGCACGCAGGCCAACTTGGTGCCTGCAGGCCAGCCAGGATGGTCCTGGACCTGGGCGCTCTTCTGAAAACTTTCCATTGCCCTGCCTGAGATACCCCTCCTGTCCCTGCCCCCACTGCTTTTTTCCTTCCTCACCTCTGTCCGGAGAGAAATTCCAGCAGAAGGTATGGGTGACACATCCTCTTCTTTACAGGTGGAAGCCTGGCATCTCCTGCAGAAAGTCCAGCAGAGACCCACTCACACCGGGCCACCCACAAAGCCGTGGCCCCTCACTCCCTCCCACCAGCACAGCCCCGAGACTGCTGACGGGGCAGAGAATATGGAGTCAGGCACAGCTTCATGGGCTATTGCTGCCTGCAGCGCTGTTTATATTGACCTCAACCCAGGCACACCAGGGGAGGGCCGGCCGGCAGGGTCAGGCTACCCAGGTCAGCTAATCCTCAGCCCTCAGGGAATCACATTGTTGAAAATGGACCTCACTAAGGCAGAATAGAAGCCAAGGAATAAAAGGACACAATGCCATTTGCAGCACCGTAGGTGTGTCTAGAGGTAATCACGTGACTTGTAGTAAGTCAGAAAGTGAAAGACACATATCATATCATATGTCTTATAGGTGTGACCAAAAAATGGATACCAGGGCAGATATTTCCACGGAGAAGGGCAATCACAGATTCATTCAACAAACTTATGGTTCACCAATGGAAAGGTGTGAGGATTGGCTTCATTATGATATTGGGGTTAACAGACATATACAAACACAGGTGACATATAGAAAAACCAAAGAGCTACAGAATACCAAGAGAAGACTACTCAACATTCTGTCATAAGGTACATGGGAAAAGGATCCCAGGAAGAACAGACATATTTATATGTGTAAAAGAACCACATCTTCCACACCTACAACGAGCCAAGCATTGTAATCAAATTTGCTGTAATAAAAAATAAAAAATTAAATTAAAAACACGAACAAGAAGTAGTGAGACAAACTTGAGGGGCTTTCTCCTGGCACATTCCATTCTAAATTCCAATCTAGAACACGACTTCCATTGAGGCTCTGTTGCCCCTGACACCAGATTTGGTAAGGGAGAACTGCTGCCACCTTGTGGCCATTTCACACAACAGCAGCTTTAATCCCAGCGCTAATGGTCAGTTGATATTCAAAATCATTGCAGGCCTGTAAATGACACCTGCCCTGAAAACAAATCCTGGGTTCATATATCGACCAAAAAATTCAAAGGACGTCCATATTTCAAAACGACAGTTTCCAAAGGCATATTTTACACACATTAGTCTTCTGCTTCTTTTTCTTTCTTTCTTTATTTGTTAAAAAAACGGGAATGGCAAAAAGCATCCCTCAGAATGGGCGAAAATATTTGCAAACGAATCAATGGACAAAGGTTTAATCTCCAATATATATAAAGAGCTCATGCAGCTTAATATTAAAACAACAAACAACCCAATACAAAAATGGGCCGAAGATCTAAAGAGACGTTTCTTCAAAGAAGACACACAGATGGCCAAGACGCACATGAAAAGCTGCTCAACATCACTAATTATTAGAGAAATGCAAATCAAAACTACAATGAGGTATCACCTCACACCTGTTAGAATCGGCATCATCAGAAAATCTACAAACAACGAATTCTGGGGAGGGTGTGGACAAAAGGATCCCTCTTCCACTAGTGGTGGAAATGTAAATTGATACAGTCACGATGGAGAACAGTATGGAGTTTCCTTAAAAAAACTAGAAATAGAATTACCATATGATCCAGCAATCCCACTTCTGGGCATATACCCAGAGAAAACCATAAATCAAAAAGGCACATTCACCACAATGCTCATTTCAGCACTATTTACGATAACCAGGTAATGGAAGCAACCTAAATACCCACAGACAGACGAATGGATAAAGATGTGGTACATATATAAAATGGAATATTACTCAGCCATAAGAAGGAATGAAACTGGGTCATTTGTAGAGACGTCGATGGATCTAGAGACTGTCATACAGAATGAAGTAAGTCAGAAAGAGAAAAACAAATATTGTATATTAATGCATATACGTGGAAGCTAGAAAAATGGAACAGATGAACTGGTTTGCAGGGAAGAAATAGAGACACAGAGGTAGAGAACACACGTATGGACACCAAGTGTGGGAAGCCATGGGTAGGTGGTGTTGGGATGAGTTTTGAGACTGTTATTTCCCTGTATACATGTATATGCATAAAATACATAACTAATAATAACCTGCTGTATAAAAAAATAAATAAAATTAAATTTCAAAATTTTTAAAAATAAAATTTAAAAATAAAACAGAAAAAAGTTCTTCCCTTCACACAGATGTATTTATATGAATGAATTATTTCCATGCTTATATCTATAAATACATAAAAGAGGAATAAAATCTAACTTGAACCAAAAAAGAAAAAAAAAACCTGAACCCACGATTTAGACAGAGGAAAACCCTATCAGGGCACTTGCTCCATCGGTAAACAATTCTGAAATTGGTCAGAGGTGGGGAATCATCTCCCATAGAGCCAGCAGCCCACTCGTATGCAAGGGGCGTCCTCATTGCAAAGCGGGGGGCCATGCCGAGGCATCTGTGAGTAACCGTGAGCTGAGCCCCAGGCCAGCTGCTGTTGAACTTTTCCCACCCTTCCCAGGTAAAACACCTGAATATGTACAAGGCCTTGAAAGCCTAGAGGAAGGGCCGTGGAGCCACACAAGCGACAGCACGCAGGCCATCTTGGTGCCTGCAGGCCAGCCAGGATGGTCCTGGCCCTGGGCACTCTTCTGGAAGCTTTCCATTGCCCTGCCGGAGATACTCCTACTGTCCCGGCCCCCACTGCATTTTTCCTTCCTCACGTCTGTCCAGAGAGAAATTCCAGCGGAAGGTATGGGTGCCACATCCTCTTCTTTACAGGTGGAAGCCTGGCAACTCCTGCAGAAAGTCCAGCAGAGACCCACTCACACCGGGCCACCCACAAAGCCGTGGCCCCTCCCTCCCTCCCACCAGCACAGCCCCGAGACTGCTGATGGGGCAGAGAATATGGAGTCAGGCACAGCTTCAGGGGCTATTGCTGCCTTCAGCGCTGTTTATATTGACCTCAACCCAGGCACACCAGGGGAGGGCCGGCCGGCAGGGGCAGGCTACCCAGGTCAGCTAATTCTCAGCCCTCAGGGAATCACATTGTTGAAAATGGACCTCACTAAGGCAGAATAGAAGCCAAGGAATAAAAGGACACAATGCCATTTGCAGCACCGTAGGTGTGTCTAGAGGTAATCACGTGACTTGTAGTAAGTCAGAAAGTGAAAGACACATATCATATCATATCTCTTATAGGTGTGACCGAAAAATGGATACCAGGGCAGATATTTCCACGGAGAAGGGCAATCACAGATTCATTCAACAAACTTATGGTTCACCAATGGAAAGGTGTGAGGATTGGTTTTATTATGATATTGGGGTTAACAGACATATACAAACACAGGTGACATTTAGAATCACCAAAGACCTACAGAATACCAAGAGAAGACTACTCAACATTCTGTCATAAGGTACATGGGAAAAGGATCCCAGGAAGAACAGACATATGTATATGTGTAAAAGAACCACATCTTCCACACCTACAACAAGCCAAACATTGTAATCAAATTTGCTGTAATAAAAAATAAAAAATTAAATTAAAAACACGAACAAGAAGTAATGAGACAAACTTGAGGGGCTTTCTCCTGGCACATTCCATTCTAAATTCCAATCTAGAACACGACTTCCATTGAGGCTCTGTTGCCCCAGTAACCAGATTTGGTAAGGGAGAACTGCTGCCACCTTGTGGCCGTTTCACACAACAGCAGCTTTAATCCCAGCGCTAATGGTCAGTTGATATTCAAAATCATTGCAGGCCTGTAAATGACACCTGCCCTGAAAACAAATCCTGGGGTCATATATCGACCAAAAAATTCAAAGGACGTCCATATTTCAAAACGACAGTTTCAAAAGGCATATTTTACACACATTAGTCTTCTGCTTCTTTTTCTTTCTTTCTTTTTTTGTTAAAAAAACGGGAATGGCAAAAAGCATCCCTCAGAATGGGCGAAAATATTTGCAAACGAACCAATGGACAAAGGATTAATCTCCAATATATATAAAGCGCTCATTCAGCTTAATATTAAAACAACAAACAACCCAATACAAAAATGGGCCGAAGATCTAAAGAGACGTTTCTTCAAAGAAGACACAGAGATGGCCAAGACGCACATGAAAAGCTGCTCAACATCACTAATTATTAGAGAAATGCAAATCAAAACTACAATGAGGTATCACCTCACACCTGTTAGAATCGGCATCATCAGAAAATCTACAAACAACGAATTCTGGGGAGGGTGTGGACAAAAGGATCCCTCTTCCACTAGTGGTGGAAATGTAAATTGATACAGTCACGATGGAGAACAGTATGGAGTTTCCTTAAAAAAACTAGAAATAGAATTACCATATGATCCAGCAATCCCACTTCTGGGCATATACCCAGGGAAAATCATAAATCAAAAAGGCACATTCACCACATTGCTCATTTCAGCACTATTTACGATAGCCAGGTAATGGAAGCAACCTAATACCCACAGACAGACGAATGGATAAAGATGTGGTACATATATAAAATGGAATATTACTCAGCCATAAGAAGGAATGAAACTGGGTCATTTGTAGAGACGTCGATGGATCTAGAGACTGTCATACAGAATGAAGTAAGTCAGAAAGAGAAAAAGAAATATTGTATATTAATGCATATACGTGGAACCTAGAAAAATGGTACAGATGAACTGCTTTGCAGTGAAGAAATAGAGACACAGAGGTAGAGAACACACGTATGGACAGCAAGTGTGGGAAGTCATGGGGATGTGGTGTTGGGATGAGTTGGGAGACTGGGATTGACATGTATACATGTATATGCATAAAATACATAACTAATAATCACCTGCTGTATAAAAAAATAAATAAAATTAAATTTCAAAATTTTAAAAAATAAAATTTAAAAATAAAACAGAAAAAAGTTCTTCCCTTCACACAGATGTATTTATATGAATGAATTATTTCCATGCTTATATCTATAAATACATAAAAGAGGAATAAAATCTAACTTGAACCAAAAAAGAAAAAAAAAACCTGAACCCACGAGTTAGACAGAGGAAAACCCTATCAGGGCACTTGCTCCAGCGGTAAACAATTCTGAAATTGGTCAGAGGTGGGGAATCATCTCCCATAGAGCCAGAAGCCCACTCCTATGAAAGGAGCGTCCTCATTGCAAAGGGTGGGCCATGCCGAGGCATCTGTGAGTAACCGTGAGCTGAGCCCCAGGCCAGCTGCTGTTGAACTTTTCCCACCCTTCCCAGGTAAAACACCTGAAAATGTACAAGGGCTTGAAAGCCTAGAGGAAGGGCCGTGGAGCCACACCAGCGACAGCACGCAGGCCAACTTGGTGCCTGCAGGCCAGCCAGGATAGTCCTGGCCATGGGCGCTGTTCTGGAAGCTTTCCATTGCCCTGCCTGAGATACCCCTCCTGTCCCGGCCCCCACTGCTTTTTTCCTTCCTCACCTCTGTCCGGAGAGAAATTCCAGCGGAAGGTATGGGTGCCACATCCTCTTCTTTACAGGTGGAAGCCTGGCAACTCCTGCAGAAAGTCCAGCAGAGACCCACTCACACCGGGCCACCCACAAAGCCGTGGCCCCTCACTCCCTCCCACCAGCACAGCCCCGAGACTGCTGATGGGGCAGAGAATATGGAGTCAGGCACAGCTTCAGGGGCTATTGCTGCCTGCAGCGCTGTTTATATTGAACTCAACCCAGGTACACCCGGGGAGGGCCGGCCAGCAAGGTCAGGCTACCCAGGTCAGCTAATCTTCAGCCCTCAGGGAATCACATTGTTGAAAATGGACCTCGCTAACGCAGAATGGAAGCCAAGGAATAAAAGGACACAATGCCATTTGCAGCACCGTAGGTGTGTCTAGAGGTAATCACGTGACTTGTAGTAAGTCAGAAAGTGAAAGATACATATCATATCATATCTCTTATAGGTGTGACCGAAAAATGGATACCAGGGCAGATATTTCCACGGAGAAGGGCAATCACAGATTCATTCAACAAACTTATGGTTCACCAATGGAAAGGTGTGAGGATTGGTTTCATTATGATATTGGGGTTAACAGACATATACAAACACAGGTGACATATAGAATCACCAAAGACCTACAGAATGCCAAGAGAAGACTACTCAACATTCTGTCATAAGGTACATGGGAAAAGGATCCCAGGAAGAACAGACATATGTATATGTGTAAAAGAACCACATCTTCCACACCTACAACAAGCCAAACATTGTAATCAAATTTGCTGTAATAAAAAATAAAAAATTAAATTAAAAACACGAACAAGAAGTAGTGAGACAAACTTGAGGGGCTTTCTCCTGGCACATTCCATTCTAAATTCCAATCAAGAACACAACTTCCATTGAGGCTCTGTTGCCCCAGTAACCAGATTTGGTAAGGGAGAACTGCTGCCACCTTGTGGCCGTTTCACACAACAGCAGCTTTAATCCCAGCGCTAATGGTCAGTTGATATTCAAAATCATTGCAGGCCTGTAAATGACACCTGCTCTGAAAACAAATCCTGGGTTCATATATCGACCAAAAAATTCAAAGGACGTCCATATTTCAAAACGACAGTTTCAAAAGGCATATTTTACACACATTAGTGTTCTGCTTCTTTTTCTTTCTTTCTTTTCTTGTTAAAAAAACGGGAATGGCAAAAAGCATCCCTCAGAATGGGCGAAAATATTTGCAAACGAATCAATGGACAAAGGTTTAATCTCCAATATATATAAAGAGCTCATGCAGCTTAATATTAAAACAACAAACAACCCAATACAAAAATGGGCAGAAGATCTAAAGAGATGTTTCTTCAAAGAAGACACAGAGATGGCCAAGACGCACATGAAAAGCTGCTCAACATCACTAATTATTAGAGAAATGCAAATCAAAACTACAATGAGGTATCACCTCACACCTGTTAGAATCGGCATCATCAGAAAATCTACAAACAACGAATTCTGGGGAGGGTGTGGACAAAAGGATCCCTCTTCCACTAGTGGTGGAAATGTAAATTGATACAGTCACGATGGAGAACAGTATGGAGTTTCCTTAAAAAAACTAGAAATAGAATTACCATATGATCCAGCAATCCCACTTCTGGGCATATACCCAGAGAAAACCATAAATCAAAAAGGCACTTTCACCACAATGCTCATTTCAGCACTATTTACGATAGCCAGGTAATGGAAGCAACCTAAATACCCACAGACAGACGAATGGATAAAGATGTGGTACATATATAAAATGGAATATTACTCAGCCATAAGAAGGAATGAAACTGGGTCATTTGTAGAGACGTCGATGGATCTAGAGACTGTCATACAGAATGAAGTAAGTCAGAAAGAGAAAAACAAATATTGTATATTAATGCATATACGTGGAAGCTAGAAAAATGGAACAGATGAACTGGTTTGCAGGGAAGAAATAGAGACACAGAGGTAGAGAACACACATATGGACACCAAGTGTGGGAAGCCATGGGTAGGTGGTGTTGGGATGAGTTTTGAGACTGTTATTTCCCTGTATACATGTATATGCATAAAATACATAACTAATAATAACCTGCTGTATAAAAAAATAAATAAAATTAAATTTCAAAATTTTTAAAAATAAAATTTAAAAATAAAACAGAAAAAATTTCTTCCCTTTACACAGATGTATTTATATGAATGAATTATTTCCATGCTTATATCTATAAATACATAAAAGAGGAATAAAATCTAACTTGAACCAAAAAAGAAAAAAAAAAAACCTGAACCCACGAGTTAGACAGAGGAAAACCCTATCAGGGCACTTGCTCCAGCGGTAAACAATTCTGAAATTGGTCAGAGGTGGGGAATCATCTCCCATACAGCCAGCAGCCCACCCCCCAAGCAAGGAGGGTCCTCATTGCAAAGCTGGGGGACCAAGCCAAGGCATCTGTGAGTAAACGTGAGCTGAGCCCCAGTCCTGCGGCAGCTGAACTCTTCCCACCCTTTCCAGGTAAAACACCTGAATATGTACAAGAACTTGCAAGCTTAGAGGAAGGGCTGTGGAGCCACACCAGCGACAGGACACAGGCCGACTTGGTGCCTGCAGGCCAGTCAGGATGGTCCTGGACCCAGATGCTCTTCTGGAAGCTTTCCATTTCCCTGCCTGAGATACCCCTCCTGCCACCGCCCCCACTGCTTTTTTACTTCCTCACCTCTGCCTGGGGAGAAATTCCAGCGGCAGGTATCGGTGACACATCCTCTTCTTTAGCAGGTGGCAGCCTGACAACTACTGCAGAAAGTCCAGCAGAGCCCCACTCACACCTGGCCACACACAAAGCCACGGCCCCTCACTCCCTCCCACCAGCACAGCCCCGGCACTGCCTACGGGGCAGAGAATATGGCGTCAGTCACAGCTACAAGGGCTGTCGCTCACTGGAGAGCTGTTTATATTGCCCTCAACCCAGGCACACCTGTGGAGGGCTGGCAGGCAGTTTCAGGCTACCAAAATCAGCCAATCCTCACCCCTCAGGGGCTCACAGTTGCAGAAAATGAAACTTGCTAAACGGGCCAGGCCCTAGGAACAGGTGTGGGCTCTTGAGAGTCAGGATAGACAAGGGGCTGCAGCTGCGGCTTGTTTTCTTATCATTTTATCTGGTCCATGAGTGGAAAACAACTTCAAGAAGGCACTATCCTAATGAGAGGAACCCAGGAGTCAGGGAGAGGAGTGATGGTGGGTGGAGACAGAGGCCTGGTGCCCTGGCTGCAGTGGAAGTGTCTGGAAGACCAGGCAGAAAGAGCCTGCAGAGAGTGATAGCCATGGTCACAGACCTGTCAGAGCTGCTGTTTGTTAGTTCAAGTCCTGCTCTGAGGTATTCTGTGTCAGCTGTGAGCGACAGGTGAGCTGTGGGTTCTCTGCAACGTGGGCTATGTGCACAGTTCCTGTATGTCCAGCCCTGCTGGGGTACCTGCCCAGGGGAGCTCCGTATCATGGGAAGGGCCTGAGTAGGAGAGCCCCATGGGCTGCTGGGTAGCTGCAGAGGTGAGCTCCATACCCTGGGAGTGACTTGACCACGAGAGCCCCGTGGGCTGTGGGGTAGGGGTGCAGCCCAGGTGAGCTCCATATCCTGGGATTGGCCTGACCATGAGAGCCCCATGGGCTGCTGGAGACCTGGTAAAGTATATCAGGACAGTCAGTGAAGCCACCGAGGATATACATCCAGTAGCTCCTATTTCCTACTCCCTGCTGGTCATTCTACCTTCCACCAGGCCATGGCATTCTGTATTAGACTTCAATGATGCCTTCTTCTGTATTCCATTCATCTCAGAGTCACAAGAATTTTTGGCTTGTGAGTGGCAGGACACAACATGCAACAAAAGCAATAATGCTGGGCCGTCCTGCCCCAATGGTTCAAAAATCCCCACACCATCATTGGGGAAATGTCCTCTAAAGAACTAAAAGTTCAACCTCTGTAAAAGGGAACCCTCCTTCAATATGCAGATGACATTCTGATCGCCAGGCCTACTAAAGACGCCTCTGAACTACCTAGCCAAGAAAGGATAGAAGGTGTCCAAGAAAAACGCTCAAATATCCCAGGCTAAGGTGACATGCCTGGGCTTCATTCTCACAGATATTCGGAGAAACGCATCCCAGGATAGGGAAGAAGCCATTTGCAGCCTTACCTCTTCTAAAACTAGAAGACAGCTTAGGGGTTCCTGGGGAGGCCAAGGTTTTCTGCATCTGGATCCCTAACTACAGTCTAATAGCTGGGCCTCTACATGAAACACTGACACGAAAAGATGATGATCCTTTTGAATAGAATCCAGAAGCAGCCTTTCAAGAATGGAAAGAGCAGTCAATACAGACCCTTGCCCAGGAACTCCCTACTTTAGCTAAACCCTTTGAGCTTTACATACCCGGTCAAAGGTTAATTGCCCTTGGAGCCTTAGTGCAAAAACTGGGACCACTTGAAATGGAGCAACACAAGAATGCCCTTCAGGTATGATAAACTATGGTCACCAAGGGCTTTGCCCACCGACTCATCAGGCCAGGATACTGGGGTATCTAAAAAGCTGGAAATCAGCAGCCCACAAGGCCAGCTCCCTCCTAAGGGAAAAGGACCCCTCGTGGTGATCCTAACCACCCATCATGCCCTGAAGTTGCAGGGGTCGCTCTGTGGACACACTGACCTCGAGTGAGGAGGCCCTCCAACTCCAACCTCCAGAGAGATAAACGGGGGCAACAGGCCCCCAAGATGACTCGTGTGACCATCACTTGACCTGGAGTTTCTCTCAGAAAACGACAAGACTGTGCCCCGAAAGAGCAGACTACTGCTTGCAGGACTTACTGCACCCAGAGGGGAGCTAATAAGCTTGGCGGGGGAAACGTATATCACGCTTTCACCATAGAAAACCCTACAGACACCGCGGTGATGGTGGCCAATATGACCGGCTGGACTGCTGGCTACTTCTAAAGGCCGTTGACTCAGTGGACGTCATGGTCCTGGATCACCACTGACCCTGGACTGTCTGGGAGTTGCGCGGGCAGGGCTCTGACACATGATGCTGTTTGTACATTAATTCAGGGACCTAATTAAAGAAAGCACAGACTACTGGTCAGAGCATCTAGTCTGGCAAAAACTGTCAGCCTAAGGTCGCCAAACATATGTGGGGTGGGGTGAAACCTGCCACCGCAGCATCTCTGCGCCTCTCTTTCCTGGACCCTTAAAGGTCATTAGAATCTGTACACTTCCAATGCTGGTGCTCAGGCGGACGAGAAGTGAGGCAGGAGGCCTTGGGACAATCAACCTCACCAGGAGGCTGGTGGGGAGACGTTTTGCCCCTCCCCCCATGTATCAGGGCTCCCACCACAGCATGAAGCAGTTACAAAAGAGGGGTCTGCACCCTCAACACCCCAAGAATAAGGAACGGAACAAAAAGCAGAGGAGGTGTTCGTCTCCGGCAATGTTCATTAAAAATTCCTGGGAGATAAAAAGAGAATCAGGGCAATAAAATAAAGTCTAACCTGTTTTTCCTTTGTGCTTTGTCTAATTTCACGTGCTCCTAGGGTTCCGCATGCAGAGGTCCCACACCCGGCACTTCAGACCCGATTTCCTAGTGCAGAATGGCTGGGTCGACACCTCAGCTAGCGGGGTCCCATGCAGACTCCGCGGCATAGAGCCTGAGCTGCAGCCAACGCAGCCCTCGAGAGCTCCATCCCCTCCCTCCCACTGACGCTGCCGGGGACCCTACACAGCAGCCCAGCCCACAGCCCATGGGGGAGTGCACGCTCTCACCTCTCCATTCTGTTTTCAAAATAATGTTTCCTTTGCTTCTGAACCAAACTCAGTCTTGATCTGTTGGCTCCAATGACACTGGGCACGGGGACTCCTGTTGGGGTCCACTCTGGAGGATCAGTAACAGAAATTGAGAACATTGTAACTTCAATGAACAGATGTGTGAGCCAAACTGTAGTTAACATAGAGCAGTGTATAATGCTCGGGTAAAATAAGATGTTTCTAAGACTTACATTTGATATTTCCATCACTTTCCTATAAGCAAGTTCAGTGAAGACGTCTGTCTTATTTGTCAGGTCAACATTAGAGAAATGAAGTGATTTATTTCCATGGATGTACATCGAATACTCTTGGCTGAAGCTTCAATCTTGTTTTGAATGATTTTCCATTGAAAATGATACCTCTCTTTCAGCTCCCCCGTTTCTGAGAAGTATAAAACCTTATAATTTATTATTACCAAAGGGGAAAGTAGGAGAAGGGATAAATTAACAGTTTGGGATTAACACATACACACTGCTATGTATAAAATAGATCATCAACAAGGAACTACTGTATAGCACAGGGAACTACACTGAATATTTTGCAATAACCTATAAGGGGAAATAATCTGAAAAAGAATAGATATTTTTATTGACATCATCTATCAATGACAGATAAAATGTAACCTAAGCAAGGACGATGGTGAGCGCTTCTGACCCTGAAGATTTCAGTCATCTAAAGTTTGGGCTCTGCCTATTTCCCAAGGCCCTTAAAGGACATACGTGTAGCCGTAGCTTAAAAATTCCCCAGTTTGGGGTTCGGGGAGGCACTGATTTGGAAAAATCCCTGGTGTTCTCCTTACATGCACGGGACCCTTCCTACAGCTAAAACATGCCTGTCACACCTAGAGGATGGTACACTGTTTGATCGGACAGAGTTTGGAAAAGGCACCTCATCTCCTCATCGCCTGGTGCTCGGGTTCAACCCTCCAGCATCTTTCCTAACAATCTCCTCACTTGGGGATATCAGCACCGTCAACATCCTGTTGCACACAGTTTGGAATTTGTCCAGAGGATGAAGCGGAAGGATGAGAAAAATTTAGAGACAAGTCTTAGGTGTTCGGACAGGCACATGCCACTCTAATTTCCAATCCAGAAGACAAATTCATCAAAGGCTAGAATTGCCCATGGAAACAGAATAGGGCTAGAGGAAATCCCGCTGTTTTGTGTCCAGTTTCCAAAAACACAAGTTGAAAAATGGAACTCAGGGGCACTAAAATTCATGAAACTGCAGAGTTGAAAATATCTATCGTCGAAAAATGTCTTGAGGTAAGTCACAGAAAAGGACTTGTAAGCAAGGGAGAGTGGCAGGAAACAGATTTGAAGAGGTAGAAAGGACTCCCCATTAAAGCACAAGAAAAGGGGCTGAACATCGCCAATGATGCAGTTGGCCAAAAAGGGTGTATGCATTTTTTCTGAATATATTCAAGTAAAGGCCATACACACTTTTTATCCAACCCAACAGGTGGGCACTGGAAATCAATATCACAAAATGTATCACTTCACATCAGTCAGAAGGGCCCTCCACATAAAGTGTAAACACCAGAAATGCAGGACAGGGCGAGGAGAAAAGGGAGCCCTGTGAGGCTGATAGTGGAAATGTAATTTGCCAACGGCCACTCTGGAGAAGTGTATTGTGTTTGCTAAAACATCTAAAAAATGAGCTACAGAGCATAGGGCACTTGCACTCATGGGCGTGTACCTTGGGAAAAACAAAAATCGACAGAAAACAGGCACCCGAACGTTTACCACCTCTCTGTTAAAAAGGGCCTCAACTTGGATATAACCTAAATGTCCCTGGAAGGATAAAATGGATAAAAGAGATGGGGTACTTATGTAGAGTGGAATATTACTCATCCAGAAATCAATGAAATAAGGCCAGTTGTAACAACTCTGGAGGAGTTACATACGATCATTCTAAGTGACATATGTCAGAAAGAAAAAGACACATATCATAAGATGTCACTTAAAGGTGGAATCAAAAATGGCTACACATGAAATAAATTACAAAACAGAAACATAGTCAAATATGTAGAAAATAGACATAAGGCTGCTAAATGGGAAAGGTGGGGAATGGTGAGGTATTATCCAGGAGGTTGAAACTAGCAAAGATACCATTCCAAGTACCAAATTGAATAACTGACAAGGCCTACACGGTACCTCAAAGAACTGCACTCAGCCCACTCAAGTCACTGGAAAATAATACATATGACTGGTAAGCATCTGAAAAAGAAGTTATTGTTGTCTCACAGTACATGAATCAAGTGGATGTACAGCAGCAAAAAACAGAGCTTTGAAAATCAGCTGTAATCAATATAAAAATAAATTTAAAACTATTTATAAAAACAGTGAGACAAACCAAAATTCTTACAACTTTTGTTGAAGGGCTACGATGTAACATGGATTGAACACATGTAGACCCACAGCAGGATGATTATATAAGGCTGGAAGCTATGCACGCTAAGAGATGTTAGAGAGGCTGGGTGAGGAAATGCAGACCTTTTAAAGTAATACTACCTGGTACCCATTCCATGGGTCCCAAATCTGCAGGTTCAAGGGAATCTTCTGACAGAGAAAACATGCCTGGGAAACCGAGATGAATGTACACCGTGTGCTCAGGAAAGGTGTCTAAAATGCACTTCATTTTTGATCTCCTGGTGCTGGGGTTCGCCATTCCAGCCACATTACTAACAATCTCCCAACTTGGAGAATCAGCACCTTTAACCTCCTGTTTCACACAGTTTGCAATTTGTGCAGAGGATAAATGGGAAGCGGGGGAACCAATGAGAGATTAGCTGTAGGACTTTTGACAGGCACATGTCACTCTAATTTCCCATTAGGAAGAAGAATTAACCAAAGGCTCCGCCTGCCTCCCCAGAACCAGAATAGGGCCAGAAGTAATCCAATGGTTTGGCGGCCAGCTCACAAAAAAAGCGAGTTGCAAAATGGAGCTCAGGAGCAGACAATTCAAAGACCTGCAAAGATATAAATGATAACCAACGTCCAAAAATATATTCAGGTAAGGTAACGAAGAGGATCTGAATGAGAGGCAGAATTGCAGGAAACAGATTTCAAAAGGTAGATTGTACTCACATTTAAAGCATATGAAAAGCAGCAGAATTTCTAAAATGAGGCGGTTGGGCAAAAGGGTGTATGCATTTTTTTCGTGAATATCTTCAGGAAAAAAACACATGCAGAGTTTTTGCCCAACCAAGCAAGAGGGAAATGCAAATCCGCACAACAAAGAAGTCTCAATTTCCACTGCTCAGAAAGGCCATCCAAAAAATGTGTACTAACCAGAAATGCAGGAGAGGCCATGGAAAACAGGGAGCCTAGTCACGCTGATGGGTGGGGTATAAATATCCAAGAGCCACTCTGAAGAAGTGTATGCTGTTTTTAAAACATCTAAAATACAAAGCCCCGGAGCAAGGGGACTTCAACTCATGGACATATAACTTGGGAAGACTAAATGTCAATAAGACACAGGCACCCCAAAGTTTAGGGCTGCTCTGCATACAAGAACCTCAACTTTGGTACACCTAAAATATCCCAGGAAAAAGAGAAATGCATAAAGAACTTGTGGTAATTTTGTACAACGGAATATCACTCAGACGTGAAATCAATGTATACAACGCCAGTAGCAGCATAAAGAGTGGATTTAGGTATGATGATTTTAAGGGAAATTAGTCACACAGAAAAAGAATCTTATCATAAGATATGACTTATAGAGGGAATGTCAATATCACAACACATGAACTGAATTAGGAAAGAGAACAGAGTCTCACATTTAGCAAAAATCTCTTATGCCTGCTTCAGGGGAAAGGAGAGGTGGGGTGATGCATAAAACCAGAGTTTGATATTAGCACAGGTACCATTCCATAAACCAAATACAGAATAGACAAGACCTACACCTTCCTCAGTGAACGGGACTCAACACCCCTATGCCCCACAGAGGAATATATCTGACTACTAAGAATCTTAAAACCTATGTATTGATATGTCTCCGTAAGGGAATCAATTGTGTCTAGACTGGCATAAACACGTCAGTGAAAATCAGCTCAACCCCATTATAAAAATGAATTTCAAAAAACCCCAAAAAACAGCGAAATTCTTACACAATTCCTTCAGGGTTTCTGATGAAATCTGGAATGACCCTATCTGCAAAGACAGCTGGATGAGACATAAGGCTGGACCCTTGGGACTGAGAGGACTGGTGAGATTGGGAGAGAAAATGCAGACCTTTTAAAGTAGTAATGCATGCCACCATTCCATGTGTCCCAAATCTCCAGGTAGAAGGGTATATCACTACAATTATAACATGTATGGGAAACCTAGAAAATGGACACCCTGTGATGGCGAAAGGTTTCTAAAACTCTCCTAATTTTTCCTCTCCTTGTGCTCCACTTTGGCATTCCAACTGCTTTACTATCAATCTCTCAACTTAGGAGAGTCAGCCCCTATAACCTCCTGGTTTGCACAGTTTGCTAATTGTGCAGAGGATGAAAGGGAAGAGGGAGAACCAATCAGAGAGTAGATGTAGGCATTTGGAAGGTCACATGTCACTCTAAGTTCCCGGCAGGAAGAAGAATTAACCAAAGCCTCAACCACCCACAGGGAACCAATATAGCGACCCCTGGAACAAGTATAGGTCCTGAAGCAAAATTGTGGATTTGCGGCCAGCTCACAAAGATGGGATTTGAAAATTGGAGCTCAGAGGCACAGCAATTCACAAACCTGCAGACTTATAAAGGACTACTCTCTTCCAAAAATCTGTTGAGGGAAGGCAATGAAGCGGACTTGAAAATGAGGCAGAATTGCACAAAACATATTTCAAGAGGTAAATTGGAATCGCCTTTAAAGCACAGGAAAAACATCCCAACTTGGACAGAGATGCACTTGGCCAAAAAGGGCGTATGCCTTTTCTCCTGAATATATTCAGAAGAAAACGCATACGCCCTTTTTGGCCAATCAAGCAAGCGCGCAATACAAATCCACACTACAAAGAATTGTCACTTACCACCGGTCAAAAGGGACATCCGAATATCTGTAAAAACCAGAAAGGCAAGAGAGAGATGGCAAGGGCATGAAGCAATGTGATCCCAGTGGTCATGGAGGATTGTGATGACAAGCGCATGGAGAATTGTGATGACAAGATTAGTACCATTTTGTTGACAAAGGCAAGGAGCATTATGATGACAAGGTTCATGGAGCACTGTGATGACAAGCATCACGGAGCATTGTGATTACAGGGGTCCTGGAGCATTGGGATGACAAGCGCATGGATCATTGTGATGACAATGGTCATGGAGCATTTTAATGACAAGAGTCCCGGATCATTGTGTTGTCAGGGTTCATGGAGCGTTGTGATGACAGTGGTCATGGAGCATTGTGATGACAAGGTACTGAAGCACTGTGGTGAGAAGACCATGGAGCTTTGTGATGACAAGTCTCATGGAGCATTCTGATGAAAAGTGCCATGGAGCATTGTGATTACAGGGGTCTTGGAGCATTATGATGACAAGGGCATGGAGCATTGGGATGAGAAGGCCATGGAGCTTTCTGATGACATGCATCATGGAGCTTTGTGATGACAAGGGCATGGAGCATTGTGATTACAGTGGTCTTGGAGCACTGTGATGAAAAGGGCATGGATCATTTTGATGAAAAAGGCATGGAGCCTTGTCATGACAGGGTTCAAGGAGCAAACTGACAACAAGTGTCAGGGAGCATTGTGATGACAAAGGTATTGAGTATTGTGATGACAAAGGTCATGGAGCATTGTGATGAGAAGACCATGGATAATTGTGATGACGAGCGTCATGGGGCGTTGTGATGATAAGTGTTATGGAACATATTGATCACAAGGATTTGGAGCATTGTGATGACAGAGGTCATGGAGCATTTTGGTTTCATTGTGATGACAATAGCCTGAAGCATTATGATGATGGGCATGGTGCATTGTGATGACAGGGTTCATGGAGCATTGAGATGAAAAGGGGCATGGAGCATTGCGATTACAGGAGTCTTGGAGCATTGTGATGACAAAGGCATGGAACATCGTGAAAGAGAAGGCCATGGAGCATTCTGTTGACATGCGTCATGGAGCTTTGTGATGACAAGGGCATGGAGCATTGTGATTACAGGGGTCTTGGAGCATTGTGATGACAAGGGTCATGGAGCCTTGTGATGACAAGGCTGTGGAACATTGTGATGGCAGGGGTCATGGAGCATTGTTATGACAGGGGTAATGGAGCATTGTGATGACAAGGGCATGGAGCATTGGTCTGAAAAGTTTCATGGATTATTGTGATGAGAGGGGGCAAGGAGCATTGTGATGACAAGGGCATGGAACACTGTGATACATGGGTCATGGAGGATTGTAATGAGAAGCGCATGGAGCATTGTGATAAGAATGGCATCGAGCATTGTGATGAAAAGCATCATGGAGCCTGTGATGACAAGGGCAAGGAACAATGTGATGAGAGGGTTCATGGAGCATTGTGATGACAATGGCATGCAGCATTGTGATGACAAGGGTCATTGAGCTTTGTGATGACAAAGGTCATGGAGCATTTTGATGACAAGTGTGTGGTGCATTCTGTTGTGAAGGGCAGGGAGCATTGTGATGACAGGGGTTATGGAACATTGTGATGTCAGGGGAATGGAGCATTGTGATGATAAAGGCATGTAGCATTGTTGTGACAAGGGTCATGGAATATTGTGATGACAGGGGTGAGGGAGTATTGTGTTGACTAGTGATGGAACATTGTGATATCAGTGGTGAGAGAGCATTTTGATGAGAAGTGCATGGAGCAGTGTGATGACAAGGTTTATGGAGCATTTTGATGACAAAGATGTGGAGCATTGTGATGACAAGCGCATGGCACATTGTGATGCCATGGGTCATGGAGTATTGTGCTAACAAAGGCATTGAGCATTGGGATGACAAGGGTCACCGAGCATTGTGATGAAATGTTCATGGAGCGCTGTGGTGACAAAGGTCACAGAGCCTTGTGATGATGAGGGCATGAACCATTGTGATGACAAAGGTCATGAAGCATTGTGATGACTGGAGTCACGGAGCATTGTGATGACAGGGGTCATAGAGCATTGTGATGAAAGGGCATGGAGCATTGTGATGACAGGGGCATGTTGCATTGGTTTGACAAGTTTCAGGGATTATTGTGATGACAGTGGGCATGGCGCATTGTGATGGCAAGGGCATGGAGCATTGTGATGAGAAGGTCATGGAGTATTGTGAAGAAGGGTGTCAGGGAGCATTGTGATGACATATGTCATGGTCCATTGCGATGACAATGGAATGGAGCATTGTGATGCCAAGTGTCATGGAGGATTGTGATGACAAAGGTAATGGAGCATTTTGATGACAAGCGCTTGGAGCATTGTGATGACAAGGGTCATGGAGCATTGTGATAACAAGGGCCATTGAGAATTTTGATGACATGTTCATGAAGCATTGTGATGACAATCACATGGAGCTTGCTGTGACAGGGATCATGGAGCATTGCGATGACAAGTGCATAGAGAATTGTGATGACAAAGCATGCAACACTGTGATGAAAAGCATCATGGAGCACAGTGATGCCAAGAACGTGGAGAATTGTGATGACAGGGGACATGGGGCATTGTAATGACCAGGGCATGGAGTATTGTGATGGCAAGACCGTGGAGCATTGTGATGAGAAGACCATGGATAATTGTGATGATGAGCGTCATGGAGCACTGTAATGACAAGGGGTATGGAGCATTGTGATAACAGGGGTCATGGAGCATTGTGATGACAAGTTTCATGGAGCATTCTGATGACAAGCTTGTGGAGTATTTTGATGACAATGACATGGAGCATTTTGATGAAAATGGCATGGGGCATTGTGATGAAAAAGACATGGAGCCTTTTCAAGACAGTTTTCAGGGAGCATTCTGACGACAAGTGTCAGGGACCATTGTGATGACAAAGGTCATGGAGAATTGTGACGACTAGGGCACGGAGTATTGTGATGACAAGCACATGGAGCTTGCTATGACGGGGTCATGGAGCATTGCGATGACAAGTGCATAGAGAATTGTGATGACAAACCATGTAACACTGTGATGAGAAGTGTCATGGAGCATAGTGATGCCAAGATCGTGGACAATTGTGATGACAGGGGAAATGGAGCATTGTGATGACCAGGGCATGGAGCATTGCGATGGCAAGATCGTGGAGCATTGTGATGAGAAGACCATGGATAATTGTGATGACGAGGGTCATGGAGCACTGTAATGACAAGGGGTATAGAGCATTGTGATGACAGTGGACATGGAGCATTGTGATGCCCAAGGCATGGAGCACTGTGATGGCAAGACCGTGGAGCATTGTGATGAGAAGACCATGGATTATTGTGATGAGGAGCATCATGGAACACTGTAATGACAAGGGGCATGGAGCATTGTGATGACAGGTGTCATGGAGCATTGTGATGACAGGGGTCATGGATCATTGAGATGACAAGGGTCACGGAGCATTCTGATGACAAGCTTGTGGAGTATTGTGATGACAATGGCATGAAGCATTGTGATGAAAAGGGCATGGATCATTGTGATGAAAAAGGCATGGAGACTTGTCATGACAGGGTTTAATGAGCATACTGATGACAAGTGTCAGGGAGCATTGTGATGACAAGTGTATTGAGAATTGTGATGACAAAGGTCATGGAGCATTGTGATGAGAAGTCCATGGATAATTGTGATGACCAGCGTCATGGGGCGTTGTGATGACAAGTGTTATGGAACATTGTGATCACAAGGGTTTGGAGCATTGTGATGAGAGAGGTCATGGAGAATTTTGATTTCATTGTGATGACAATAGCATGAAGCATTATGATGATGGGCATGGTGCATTGTGATGACAGGGTTCATGGAGCATTGAGATGCAAAGAGGCATGGATCATTGTAATAACAAGGGTCTTGGAGCATTGTGATGACAAGGGCATGGAGTATTGTGATGAGAAGGCCATGGAGCATTCTGATGACATGCGTCAGGGAGCTTTGTGATGACAAGGGCATGGAGCATTGTGATTACAGGGGTCTTGGAGCATTGTGATGACAAGGGTCATGGAGTCTTGTGATGACAAGGCCGTAGAACATTGTGATGGCAGGTGTCGTGGAGCATTGTTATGACAGGCGTAATGGAGCATTGTGATGACAAGGGCATGGAGCATTGGTCTGAAAAGTTTCATGGATTATTGTGATGAGAGTGAGCATGGAGCATTGTGATGACAAGGGCACGGAACACAGTGATACATGTGTCATGGAGGATTGCAATGACAAGGGCATGGAGCATTGTGATGACAAGCGTCATGGAGCTTTGTGATGACAACGGCATGGAGCAATGTGATGAGAGGTTTCATGGAGCTTTGTGATGACAATGGCATGGAGCATTGTGATTCCAAGGGTCATGGAGCTTTGTGATGACATAGGCCATGGAGCATTTTGATGACAAGTGCGTGGTGCATTGTGATGAGAAGGGCAGGGAGCATTGTGATGACAGGGTCATGGAGCAATTGGATGAAAAGGGTCATGGAACATTTTGATGACAGTGTTTATGGAACATTGTGATGTTAGGGGTCATGGAACATTGTGATGAAAAGGGTCATGGAGCATTGTGATGACAGGGGTTATGGAACATTGTGATGTCAGGGGTCATGGAGCATTGTGATGATAAGAGCATGTAGCATTGTTGTGACAAGGGTCATGGAACATTGGGATGACAGGGTGGAGGGAGTATTGTGTTGAGTAGTGATGGAACATTGTGATATCAGTGGTGAGAGAGCATTTTGATGAGAGGTGGATGGAGCATTTTGATGACAAGGCTGTGGAGCATTGTGATGAGAAACGCAGGGCACATTGTGATGACATGGGTCATGGAACATTGTGCTGACAAATGCATGGAGCATTGTGATGACAAGGTTTGTGGAGCATTGTGATGACAACGATGTGGAGCATTGTGATGACAAGCGCATGGCACATTTGATGCCATGTGTCATGGAGTAATATGCTGACAAAGGCATGGAGCATTGTGATGACAAGGGTCACCGAGCATTGTGATGAAATGTTCATGGAGTGTTGTGGTCACAAAGGTCACAGAGCCTTGTGATGACGAGGGCATGGACCATTGTGATGACAAAGGTCATGAAGCATTGTGATGACTGGAGTCACGGAGCATTGTGATGACAGGGGTCATAGAGCATTGTGATGAAAGGGCATGGCGCATTGTGATGACAGGGTCATGGAGCATTTTTCTGACAAGTTTAATGGATTATTGTGATGACAGTGGGCATGGCGCATTGTGATGACAAGGGCATGGAGCATTGTGATGAGAAGGTCATGGAGTATTGTGAAGAAGGGTGTCAGGGAGCATTGTGAAGACATATGTCATGGTCTATTGCAATGACAATGGAATGTAGCATTGTGATGCCAAGTGTCATGGAGGATTGTGATGACAAAGGTAATGGAGCATTTTGATGACAAGGGCTTGGAGCATTGTGATGACAAGGGTCATGGAGCATTGTGATAACAAGGGCCATTGAGAATTTTGATGACATGTACATGAAGCATTGTGATGACAATCACATGGAGCTTGCTGTGACAGGGATCATGGAGCATTGCGATGACAAGTGCATAGAGAATTGTGATGACAAAACATGTAACACTGTGATGAGAAGTATTATGGATCATAGTGATGCCAAGAACGTGGAGAATTGTGATGACAGGGGACATGGAGCATTGTGATGACCAGGGCATGGAGCATTTTGCTGACAAGAGTGTGGTGCATTGTGATGAGGAGACCATGGATAATTGTGATGACGAGCGTCATGGAGCACTGTAATGACAAGGGGTATAGAACATTGTGATGACAGTGGTCATGGAGCATTGTGATGACCGGGGACATGGAGCATTGTGATGACTGGGGACATGGAGCATTGTGATGAACAGGGCATGGAGCCTTGTGATGGCAATGTCGTGGAGCACTGTGATGAGAAGATCATGGATAATTGTGATGACGAGTGTCATGGAGCACTGTAATTACAAGGGGTATAGAGCATTGTGATGACAGTGGTCATGGAGCATTGTGATGACCGGGGACATGGAGCATTGTGATGCCCAAGGCATGGAGCACTGTGATGGCAAGACCGTGGAGCATTGTGATGAGAAGACCATGGATAATTGTGATGAGGAGCGTCATGGAGCACTGTAATGACAAGTGGTATGGAGCCTTGTGATGACAGGGGTCATGGAGCATTGTTATGACAGTGATCATGGAGCATTGTGATGACAAGGGTCATGGAGCATTTTGATGACAAGGTCGTGGAGCATTGTGATGAGAAGACCATGGACAATTGTGATTACGAGTGTCATGGAGCACTGTAATGACAAGCGGTATGGAGCATTGTGATGACAGGGGTCATGGAGCATTGTGATGACTGGGGACATGGAGCATTGTGATGACCAGGGCATGGAGCATTGTGATGGCAAGACCGTGGAGCACTGTGATGAGAAGACCATGGATAATTGTGATGACGAACATCATGGAGCACTGTAATGACAAGGGGCATGGAGCATTGTGATGACAGGTGTCATGGAGCATTGTGATGACAGGGGTCATGGATCATTGAGATGAAAAGTGCCACGGAGCATTCTGATGACAAGCTTGTGGAGTATTGTGATGACAATGGCATGGAGCATTGTGATGAAAAGGGCATGGATCATTGTGATGAAAAAGGCATGGAGACTTGTCATGACAGGGTTCAATGAGCATACTGATGACAAGTATCAGGGAGCATTGTGATGACAAGTGTATTGAGAATTGTGATGACAAAGGTCATGGAGCATTGTGATGAGAAGTCCATGGATAATTGTGATGACCAGCGTCATGGGGCGTTGTGATGACAAGTGTTATGGAACATTGTGATCACAAGGGTTTGGAGCATTGTGATGAGAGAGGTCATGGAGAATTTTGATTTCATTGTGATGACAATAGCATGAAGCATTATGATGATGGGCATGGTGCATTGTGATGACAGGGTTCATGGAGCATTGAGATGCAAAGAGGCATGGATCATTGTAATAACAAGGGTCTTGGAGCATTGTGATGACAAGGGCATGGAGTATTGTGATGAGAAGGCCATGGAGCATTCTGATGACATGCGTCAGGGAGCTTTGTGATGACATGGGCATGGAGCATTGTGATTACAGGGGTCTTGGAGCATTGTGATGACAAGGGTCATGGAGTCTTGTGATGACAAGCCGTAGAACATTGTGACGGCATGGGTCATGGAGCATTGTTATGACAGGTGTAATGGAGCATTGTGATGACAAGGGCATGGAGCATTGGTCTGAAAAGTTTCATGGATTATTGTGATGAGAGTGAGCATGGAGCATTGTGATGAAAAGGGCACGGAACACAGTGATACATGTGTCATGGAGGATTGCAATGACAAGGGCATGGAGCATTGTGATGACAAGCGTCATGGAGCTTTGTGATGGCAACGGCATGGAGCAATGTGATGAGAGGTTTCATGGAGCTTTGTGATGACAATGGCATGGAGCATTGTGATTCCAAGGGTCATGGAGCTTTGTGATGACATAGGCCATGGAGCATTTTTATGACAAGAGTGTGGTGCATTGTGATGAGAAGGGCAGGGAGCATTGTGATGACAGGGTCAAGGAGCAATTGGATGAAAAGGGTCATGGAACATTTTGATGACAGTGTTTATGGAACATTGTGATGTTAGGGGTCATGGAGCATTGTGATGACAGGGGTTATGGAACATTGTGATGTCAGGGGTCATGGAGCATTGTGATGATAAGAGCATGTAGCATTGTTGTGACAAGGGTCATGGAACATTGGGATGACAGGGTGGAGGGAGTATTGTGTTGACTAGTGATGGAACATTGTGATATCAGTGGTGAGAGAGCATTTTGATGAGAGGTGCATGGAGCATTGTGATGACAAGGCTGTGGAGCATTGTGATGAGAAACGCAGGGCACATTGTGATGACATGGGTCATGGAACATTGTGTTGACAAACGCATGGAGCATTCTGATGACAAGGTTTGTGGAGCATTGTGATGACAACGATGTGGAGCATTGTGATGACAAGCGCATGGAACATTTGATGCCATGTGTCATGGAGTAATGTGCTGACAAAGGCATGGAGCATTGTGATGACAAGGGTCACCGAGCATTGTGATGAAATATTCATGGAGTGTTGTGGTCACAAAGGTCACAGAGCCTTGTGATGACGAGGGCATGGACCATTGTGATGACAAAGGTCATGAAGCATTGTGATGACTGGAGTCACGGAGCATTGTGATGACAGGGGTCATAGAGCATTGTGATGAAAGGGCATGGAGCCTTGTGATGACAGGGTCATGGAGCATTTTTCTGACAAGTTTAATGGATTATTGTGATGACAGTGGGCATGGCGCATTGTGATGGCAAGGGCATGGAGCATTGTGATGAGAAGTTCATGGAGTATTGTGAAGAAGGGTGTCAGGGAGCATTGTGATGACATATGTCATGGTCTATTGCAATGACAATGGAATGTAGCATTGTGATGCCAAGTGTCATGGAGGATTGTGATGACAAAGGTAAAGGAGCATTTTGATGACAAGGGCTTGGAGCATTGTGATGACAAGGGTCATGGCGCATTGTGATAACAAGGGCCATTGAGAATTTTGATGACATGTACATGAAGCATTGTGATGACAATCACATGGAGCTTGCTATGACAGGGGTCATGGAGCATTATGATGACAAGTGCATAGAGAATTGTGATGACAAAACATGTAACACTGTGATGAGAAGTATCATGGAGCATAGTGATGCCAAGAATGTGGAGAATTGTGATGACACGGGACATGGAGCATTGTGATGACCAGGGCATGGAGCATTGTGATGGCAAGACCGTGGAGCATTGTGATGAGAAGACCATGGATAATTGTGATGACGAGCATCATGGAGCACTGTAATGACAAGGGGTATGGAGCATTGTGATGACAGGGGTCATGGAGCATTGTGATGACTGGGGACATGGAGCATCGTGATGACCAAGGCATGGAGCATTGTGATGGCAAGACCGTGGGGCATTGTGACGAGAAGACCATGGATAATTGTGATGACGAGCGTCATGGAACACTGTAATGACAAGGGGTATGGGGCATTGTGATGACAGGGGTCATGGAGCATTCTGAAGACAATGATCATGGAGCATTCTGATGACAAGCTTGTGGAGTATTGTGATGACAATGACGTGGAGCGTTGTGATGAAAAGGGCATGGAGCATTCTGATGAAAAAGGCATGGAGCCTTTTCATGACAGTGTTCAAGGAGTATTCTGACGACAAGTGTCAGGGAGCATTGTGATGACAAGTGTATTGAGAATTGTGATGACAAAGGTCATGGAGCATTGTGACGACAAGTGCATGGAGTATTGTCATGACAGTCATCATGGAGTGTTGTGATGACAAGTGTTATGGAACATTGTGATCACAAGGGGTTGGAGCATTGTGATGACAGAGGTCATGGACCATTTTGATTTCAAGGAGCATGGAGCATTGTGATGACAAGGGCATGGAGCAATGTGATCCCAAGGTTCATGGAGGATTGTGATGAAAATGGTAAAGGAGTATTGTGATGACAAGCTCATGGAGCATTGTGATGACAAGGTCATGTAGGATTTTGATGACACAGGCATGGAGAATTGTGATGATAAGGGTCATGGAGCACTGTGATGATAAGCGTCACGGAGCATTGTGATTACAGGGGTCATGGAGCATTGGGATGACAAGGGCATGGATCATTGTGATGACAATTGTCATGGAGCATTGGGCTGAAAATGTTCATGGAGCATTGTGATGACAAGGGAATGGAGCATTGTGATGACAAGAGTCCCGGATCATTGTGTTGTCAGGGGTCATGGAGTGTTGTGATGACACTGGTCATGGAGGACTGTGATGATATGGGTCATGGAGCATTGTGATGAGAAGGTCATGAAGCATTGGGCTGAAAATGTTCATGGAGTATTGTGATGACAGGGGTCATGGAGCATTGTAATGAGAAGGGAATTGAGCACTGTGATGACAAGGTCCTGGAGCATTGTGATGGGAAGTCCATGGAGCCTTGTGATGACAATTCTCATGGAACATTCTGATGAAAAGGGGCATGGAGCATTGTGATTACAGGGGTATTGGAGCATTGTGATGACAAGGGCATGGAGCATTGTGATGAGAAGGCCATGGAGCATTCTGATGACATGTGTCATGGAGCTTTGTGCTGACAAGGGCATGGAGCATTGTGATGAAAATGGCATGGATCATTGTTATGAAAAAGGCATGGAGCCTTGTCATGACAGGTTTCTAGGAGCATACTGACGACAAGTGACACGGAGCATTGTGATGACAAGTGTATTGAGCATTGTGATGACAAAGTTCATGGAGCATTGTGATGAGAAGACCATGGATAATTGTGAGGATGAGCGTCATGGGGTGTTTTGATGATAAGTTTTAGGGAACATTGTGATCACAAGGGTTTGGAGCATTGTGATGACAGAGGTCATGGAGCATTTTGATTTCATTGTGATGACAATAGCCTGAAGCATTATGGTGATGGGCATGGTGCATTGTGATGACAGCGTTCATGGAGCATTGAGATGAAAAGGGGCATGGAGCATTGTGATTACAGGGGTCTTGGAGCATTGTGATGACAAGGGCAAGGAGCATTGTGATGAGAAGGCCATGGAGCATTCTGATGACATGCGTCATGGAGCTTTGTGATGACAAGGGCATGGAGCATTGTGATTACAGGGGTCTTGGAGCATTGTGATGACAAGGGTCATGGAGCCTTGTGATGACAATGGTGTGGAACATTGTGATGGCAGGGGTCATGGAGCATTGTTATGACAGGGGTAATGGAGCTTTGTGATGACAAGGGCATGGAACAATGTGATGAGAGGGGTCATGGAACATTGTTATTCCAAGGGTTATGGAGCTTTGTGATGACAAAAGTCATGGAGCATTTTGATGTCAAGGGCGTGGTGCATTGTGATGAGAAGGGCAGGGAGCATATTGATGACAGGGTCATGCAGCAATTTGATGAAAAGTGTAATGGAACATTTTGATGACAAGGGTTATAGAACATTGTGATGTCAGGGGTCATGGAGCTTTGGGATGAAAAGGGTCATGGAGCATTTTGATGACAGGGGTTATGGAACATTGTGATGTCAGGGGTCATGGAACATTGTGATGATAAGGGGATGTAGCATTGTGATGACAGGGTTCATGGAACATTGTGATTACAGGGGTGAGGGAGTATTGTGATGACTAGTGATGGAACATTGTGATATCTCTGTTGAGAGAGCATTTTGATGAGAAGTGCATGGAGCATTGTGATTACAAGTTTTATGGAGCATTACGATGACAAGGTTGTGGACCGTTGTGATGAAAATCACGTGGCACATTGTGATGACAAGGGTCATGGAGCATTGTTCTGACAAAGGCATGGAACATTGTGATGACAAGGGTCACGGAGCATTGTGATGAAAAGTTCATGGAGTATTGTGGTTACAAAGGTCACAGAGCTTTGTGATGATGTGGGCATGGACCACTGTGATGACAAATGTTATGAAGCATTGTGATGACTGGAGTCACAGAGCATTGTGATGACAGGGGTCATGGAGCATTGTGATGACAAGGGCATGGAGCATTGTGATGAAAGGGGCATGGAGCATTGGTCTGACAAGTTTAATAGATTATTGTGATGACAGTGGGCATGGGGCATTGTGATGACAAGGGCATGGGGCATTGTGATGAGAAGGTCATGGAGTATTGTGAAGACAGGTGTCAGGGAGCATTGTGATGACATATGTCATGGTCCATTGCGATGACAATGGCATGGAGCATTGTGATGCCAAATGTAATGGAGGATTGTGATGACAAATATAATGGAGCATTGTGATGATTAGGGCTTGGAGCATTATGATGACAAGGGCCATTGAAAAATTTCATGACAAGGTCGTGAAGCATTGTGATGACAAGGTGCTGGATCATTGTGATGAGAAAACCATGGAGCCTTGTGAGACAATTCTCATGGAGCATACTGATGAAAAGGGGCATGGAGCATTGTGATTAGAGTGTCTTGGAAAATTGTGATGACAAGGGCATGGAGCATTGTGCTGAGAAGGCCAAGGAGCAGTCTGATGACATGCGTCATTGAGCTTTGTGATGACAAGGGCATGGAGCATTGTAATTACAGGTGTCTTGGAGCATTGTGATGAAAAAGGCATGGATCATTGTGATGAAAAAGGCCTGGAGCCTTGTCATGACAGGGTTCAAGGAGCATACAGAGAACAAGTGTCTGGGAGCATTTTGATGACAAGTGTATTGAGCATTGTGATGACAAAGGTCATGGAGCATTGTGATGAGAAGACCATAGATAATTGTGATGACGAGCGTCATGGGGCATTGTGATGACAAGTGTTATGGAATATTGTGATCACAAGGGTTTGGAGCAGTGTTATGACAGAGGTCATGGAGAATTTTGATTTCATTGTGATGACAATAGCCTGAAGCATTATGATGATGGGCATGGTGCATTGTGATGACAGGGTTCATGGATCATTGAGATAAAAAGGGACATGGAGCATTGTGATTACAGGGGTCTTGGAGCATTGTGATGAGAAGGGTCATGGAGCCTTGTGATGACAAAGCCATGGAACATCGTGATGGCAGGGGTCATGGAGCATTGTTATCACAGGAGTAATGGAGCATTGTGATGGCAAGGGCATGGAGCATTCTGATGACATGCATCATGGAGCTTTGTGATGACAAGGGCGTGTAGCACTGTGATTACAGGGGTCTTGGAGCATTGTGATGACAAGGGTCATGGAGCCTTGTGATGACAAGGCCGTGGAACGTTGTGATGGCAGGGGTCATGGAGCATTGTTATGACAGGGGTAATGGAGCATTGTGATGACAAGGGCATGGAACATTGGTCTGAAAAGTTTCATGGATTATTGTGATGAGAGTGGGCATGGAGCATTGTGATGACAAGGGCACGGAACACAGTGATTCATGGGTCATGGAGGATTGTAATGACAAGGGCATGGAGCACTGTGATGAGAAGGGCATCGAGCAGTGTGATGACAAGCACCATGGAGCTTTTTGATGACAATTGCATGGAACAATGTGATGAGAGGTTTCATGGAGTATTGTGATGACAATGGCATGGAGCATTGTGATGCCAAGGGTCATGGAGCTTTGTGATGACAAAGGTCATGGAGCATTTTGATGACAAGGGCGGGGTGCATTGTGATGAGAAGGGCAGGGAGCATTGTGATGACATTGTCATGGACCAATTTGATGAAAAGGGTCATGGAACATTTTGATGAGAGGCGTTACGTAACATTTTGATGTCAGGGGTCATGGAGCATTTTGATGAAAAGGGTCATGGAGCATTTTGATGACAGGGGTTATGGAACATTGTGATGTCAGGGATCATCGAACATTGTGATGATAAGTGCATGTAGCATTGTGATGACAGGAGTCATGGAACATAGTGATGACGGGGTTGAGGGAGTATTGTGATGAATAGTGATATAACATTGTGTTATCAGTGGTGAGAGAGCATTTTGATTTGAAGTGCATGGAGCATTGTGATGACAAGGTTTATGGAGCATTGTGATGACAAGATTGTGGAGCACTGTGACGACAAGCGCATGGTGCATTGTGATGACATGGGTCATGGAGCATTGTGCTGACAAGCGCATGGAGCATTGTGATGACAAGGGTCATGGAGCATTGTGCTGAGAAAGGCATAGAGCATTGTGATGACAAGGGTCAAAGAGCATTGTGATGAAAAGTTCATGAAGCATTGTGGTTAAAAAGGTCACAGAGACTGTTGATGACAAGGGCATGGACCATTGTGATGACAAAGGTCATGAAGCCTTGTGATGACTGGAGTCACGGAGCATTCTGATGACAGGGGTCATGGAGCATTGTGATAACAAGGGCATGGGGCATTGTGTTGACAAGGGCATGGAGCATTGGTCTAATAAGTTTCATGGCTTATTGCGATGACAGTTGGAATGGCGCATTGTGATGACAAGGGCATGGAGCATTGTGATGACCAGGTCATTCATTATTGTGAAGACAGGTGTCAGGGAGCATTGTGATGACATATGTAATGGCCCATTGTGATGACAATGCCATGGAGCATTGTGATGCCAAGTGTCGTGGAGGATTCTGATGACAAAGGTAATGGAGCATTGTGATGACAATGGCTTGGAGCATTGTGATGACAAGGGTCAGGGAGCATTGTGCTGACAAGTGCATGGAAAATTGTGATGACAAGGGACATGGAGCATTCTGATGACAAGCTTGTGGAGTATTTTGATGACAATGGCATGGAGCATTGGGATGAAAACGGCATGGTGCATTTTGATGAAAAAGGCATGGAGCCTTTTTGTGACAGGGTTCAAGGAGCATTCTGATGACAAGTGTCAGGGAGCATTGTGATGACAAGTGTATCGAGAATTGTGATGACAAAGGTCATGGAGCATTGTGATGAAAAGGGCATGGAGTATTGTGATGACAGGCATCATGGAGCATTGTGATGACAAGTGTTATGGAACATTGTGATCACAAGGGTTTGGAGCATTGTGATGACAGAGGTCATGGATCATTTTGATTTCAAGGAGCATGGAGCATTGTGATGACAAGGGCATGGAGCAATGTGATCCCAAGGTTCATGGAGGATTGTGATGGCAATGGTAATGGAGTATTGTGATGACAAGTGCATAGAGCATTGTAATGACAAGGTCATGTAGCATTTTGCTGACAAAAGCATGGAGCATTGTGATGACAGGTGTCATGGAGCACTGTGATGACAGGCGTCATGGAGCATTGTGATTACAGGGGTCATGGAGCATTGGGATGACAAGGGCATGCATCATTGTGATGACAAGTGTCATGGAGCATTGGGCTGAAAATGGCATGGATCATTGTGATGAAAAAGGCATGGAGCCTTGTCATGAAAGGGTTCAGGGAGCATACTGATGGCAAGAGTCAGGGAGCATTGTGATGACATGTGTATTGCGCATTGTGATGACAAATGTCATGGGGCATTGTGATGAGAAGTCCATGGATAATTGTGATGACTAGCGTCATGGGGTATTGTGATGACAAGTGTTATGGAACATTGTGATCACAAGGGTTTGGAGCATTGTGATGACAGAGGTCATAGAGCATTTTGATTTCGTTGTGATGACAAGAGCATGAAGCATTATGATGATGGGCATGGTGCATTGTGATGACAGGGTTCATGGAGCATTGTGATGAAAGGTGGCATGGAGCTTTGGTCTGACAAGTTTCATGGATTATTTTGATGACAGTGGGCATGGCACATTGTGATGACAAGGGCATGGAGCATTGTGATGACAAGGTCATGGAGTATTGTGAAGACAGGTGTCAGGGAGCATTGTGATGACATATGTCATGTTCCATTGTGATGACAATAGCACGGAGCATTGTGATGCCAAGTGTCATGGAGGATTGTTGTGACAAAGGTAAAGGAGCATTGTGATGATAAGCGCATGGAGCATTGAGATGACAAGGGCCATTGATAATTTAAATGTCCATGTCCTGAAACATTGTGATGACAAGCGCATGGAGCTTCCTATGACAGGGGTCATGGAGCATTGCGATGACAAGTGCATGGAGTATTGTTATGACAAGAGCATATAACATTGTGATGAGAAGTGCCATGGAGCATTGTGATGACAAGGACGTGGAGAATTGTGAGGACAAGGGACATTGAGCTTTGAGATGACCAGGGCATGGAGCATTGTGATGGCAAAACCGTGGAGCATTGTGATGAGAAGACCATGGGTAATTGTGATGACGAGCATCATGGAGCACTGTAATGACAAGGGGCATGAAGCATTGTGATGACAGGTGTCAGGGAGCATTGTGATGACAGGGGTCATGGAGCATTGTGATGACAAGGGCATGGAGCATTGTGATGACAAGGGTATGGAACATTGTGATGAAAAGTGCCATTGAGAATTTAGATGATATAGTCGTGAAGCATTGTGATGACAAACACTTGGAGCTTGCTATGACAGGGGTCATGGAACATTGCAATGACAAGTGCATGGAGAATTGTGATGAAACGAGCATGTAAGTTTGTGATGAGAAGTGTCATGTAGCATTGTGATGACAATTACATGGAGAATTGTTATGACAAGGGACATGGAGCATTGTGATAACCAGGGAATGGAGCATTGTGATGACAGGGGTCATGGAGCTTTATTATGACAAGGGCCATGGTGCATTCTGATATAAGATATCACTTATGAAGGGAATGTAAACCTGGCTACATATGAACTGAATTAGGAAAGAGAACAGAGTCTCAGATTTAGAAAACACTCTTATGCTTGCTTAAGGGGGAAGGAGAGGTGGGGAGACACACAAAACCAGAGTGTGATATTAACACAAGTACCGTTCCATAATCCAAATACAGAAGAGACAAGCTCAACTCCTTCCTCAGTGAATGGGACTCACCACCCCTATTCCCCACAGAGAAATATATCAGACTAGTAAGGATCTTAAAACCTATGTATTGATATGTCTCCATAAGGGAACCAAGTGTGTCTAGAATGACATAAACACGGCAGTGAGAATCAGCTCAAACCCACTATAAAAAGGAATTTCAAAACAAAACAAAGAAACAGTGAAATTCTTACACAACACCTTCAGGGGTTCTGATGAAACTTGGAATGACCCTATCTACAACAACAGCTGGATGTGGCATAAGGCTGTTCACCTGGGACTGAGAGGATTGGTGAGATTGGGTGAGAAAATGCAGACGCTTTAAAGCAATAATGCCTGCCACTGATTCCATGGTTCCCAACTCTCCAGGTAGAAGGGAATATCACTACAGTTATAACATGTATGGGAAACCTAGAGAATGGACACCCTCTGATGGTGAAAGGTTTCTAAAACTCTACTAATTTTTTTTCCCTCCATGTGCTGCAGCATGACATTCCAACTGCTTTAATATCAATCTTCCAACTTGGAGAGTCAGCCCCTATAACCTCCTGGTTCGCACAGTTGGCACATTGTGCAGAGGATATAAGGGAAGAGGGAGAACCAATGAGAGAGTAGCTGTAGGCATTTGGACGGCCTCATGTCACTCTAATTTCCCGTCACGAAGAAGAATTAACCAAACTCTCAGCCTGCCCCACCTCCATAACTAGTATAGGTCCTGAAGCAAAATTGTGGGTTTGCGGTGAGCTCACAAAAACACAAGTTGAAAAATGGAGCTCAGGGGCACAGCAATTCACTAACTTGCAGAGTTATACAGGACTACTCTCTTCTAAAAATCTGTTGAGGAAAAGCCATGAGGCGGACTTGAAAATGAGGGAGATTTGCATGAAACAGATTTCCAGAAGTACATTGGAATAACCTTTAAACACAGGAAAAGCATCACAACTTCGACAATTATGGAATTGTCCATAAAGGGCGCATGCGTTTTCTCCTGAATATATTCAGGAGAAAACGCATACACCCATTTTGGCCAAAAAAGCCACCGCAAAATGCAAATCTGCACTACAAAGAAGTATCACTTCCCACCAGTCAAAAGGGATATCCGTAAAATGTGTAAAAACCAGAAAGGCAAGAGGGGCTCTAGAGAACAGGGAGCCTTGTTATGCTGATGTGTGGGATGCAGATTGCCAACAGCCACTCTGGAGGAGTGCATTGTGTTCCCTAAAAGAATTAAACAACAGAGCTTCACAACCTAAGGCACTTCCAGTCATGGGAATATACCTTGGGGAAATTGAAAATCAATAAGACACAGCCAACCCAAAATATAGGGCAGCACTGCTTACAAGAACCTCGACTTCGGGACACCTTAAATATAACAGTAATGACAAAAATAGTAAAGAAATTGTGGTACATATGTACGATGGAATAACCCTCAGCCATGAAATCAATGTCATAAGACCAGTAGCAGCATAATGAGTGGATTCATGTACGATGATTCTAACTGAAATAAGTCACACAGAAAAAGAAACTTATCATAAGATATCACTTATGAAGGTCTTGTAAACATGGCTACACATGAACTGAATTAGGAAAGAGAAGAGTCTCACATTTAGAAAACACTCTTATGCCTGCTCAAGAGGAAAGGAGAGGTGGGGTTATGCATAAAACCAGAGTTTGATATTAGCACAGGTACGGTTGCATAAACCAAATACAAAATAGACAAGACCTACTCTTTCCTCACTGAACGGGCCTCAACACCCCTATTCCCCGCAGAGTAGTATATCTGACTAGTAAGAATCTTAAAACCTATGTATTGATATGTCTCCATAAGGTAAAGAAGTGTGTCTAGAATGACATAAACACGGCAGAGAGAATCAGCTCAAACCCACTATAAAAATGAATTTCAAAACAAAACAAATAAACAGTGAAATTCTTACACAATACCTTCAGGGATTCTGATGAAACTTAGAATGACCCTATCTACAACGACAGCTGGATGTGGCATAAGGCTGGTCACTTGGGACTGAGAGGATTGGTGAGATTGGGTGAGAAAATGCAGACCGTTTAAAGCAATAATACCTGGCACCCATTCCATGGGTCCCAACTCTCCAGGTAGAAGGGAATAACACTACAGTTATAACATGTATGGGAAACCTAGAGAATGGACACCACCTGATGGTGAAAGGTTTCTAAAACTCTACTAATTTTTTTTCTCTCCTTTTGCACCAGTTTGACATTCCAACTGCTTTAGTATCAATCTCCCAAGTTGGAGAGTCAGCACCTATAACCTCCTGGTTCGTACAGTTGGCACGTTGTGTAGAGGATATAAGGGAAGAGGGAGAACCAATGAGAGAGTAGCTGTAGGCATTTGGATGGCCACATGTCACTCTAAATTCCCGTCATGAAGAAGAATTAACAAACTCAGAGCCAGCCCCCCCAATGGAACCAGTATAGGTCCTGAAGCAAAATTGTGGATTGGTAGTAAGCTCACAAAAACGCGAGTTGAAAAATGGAGCTCAGGGGCACAGCAATTCACTAACTTGCAGAGTTATAAAGGACTACTCTCTTCCAAAAATCTGTTGAGAGAAAGCCATGAGGCGGACTTGAAAATGAGGCAGAAGTGCACGAAACAGATTTCCAGATGTACATTGGAATCGCCTTTAAACACAGGAAAAGCATCACAACTTCGACAATTATGGAATTGTCCATAAAGGGCGCATGCATTTTCTCCTGAATATATTCAGGAGAAAACGCATACGCCAATTTTGGCCAACCAAGCAACCGCACAATGCAAATCTGCGCTACAAAGAAGTTTCACTTCCAACCGGTCAAAAGGGACATCCGTAAAATGTGTAAAAACAAGAAAGGCAAGACAGGATCTGGAGAAGAGGGAGCCTTGTTATGCGGATGGGTGGGTTGTAAATTGCCAACAGCCACTCTGGAGGAGTGCATTGTGGTCCCAAAAAGAAGTAAACAACAGTGCTTCACAACCTAAGGCACTTCCAGTCATGGGAATATACCTTGGGAAAATAGAAAATCAATAAGACACAGCAACCCCAAAATTTATGGCAGCACTGCTTACAAGAACCTCGACTTCGGGACACTTTATATATACCAGGAAAGACAAAAATGGTAAAGAAATTGTGGTACATACGTATGATGGAATATCCCTCAGCCATGAAGTCAATGTAATAAGGCCAGTAGCAACATAATGACGGGATTCATGTACGATGACTCTAACTGAAAAAATCACACAGAAAAAGAAACTTATCATAAGATATCACTTATGAAGGGTATATAAACATGGCTACACATGGAAGGAATTAGGAAAGGGAACAGAGTCTCATATTTAGAAAACACTGTTATGCATGCTTAAGGGGAAAGCAGAGGTGGGGTGATGAATAAAACCAGAGTTTGATATTAGCACAGGTACGGTTCCATAATCCAAATACAGAACAGACAAGACATACTACTTCCTCTGTGAACGGGACTCAAAACCCCATATTTCCCGCAGAGGAATATATCTGACTAGTAAGAATCTTAAAACCTATGTATTGATATGTCTCCGTAAGGGAATCAAGTGTGTCTAGACTGGCATAAACATGGCAGCGAGAATCAGCTGAAACCCACGATAAAAAGGAAATTCAAAAACAAAACAAAAAACAGGGAAATTCTTTACAATTCCTTCAGGGTCTCTGATGAAACCTGGAATGACCCTATCTACAACGACAGCTGGATGTGGCATAAGGCTGGACACTTGGGACTGAGAGGGTTGGTGAGAGTGGGTGAGCAAATGCAGACGCTTTGAAACAATAATATGTGGCACCCATTCCATGGGTCTCAACTCTCCAGGTTGAAGGAACTATTACTACAGCTATAACATGTACGGAAAACCTAGAGAACGGACACACTGTGAATACGAAAGGATTCTAAAACTCAAAGAATAGTCCCTCTCCTGGTGCTCCGGTTTGACTTTCCAACTGCTTTATTATCAGTCTCCCAACTTGAAGAGACAGCCCCTTTAACCTGCTGGTTCGCACAGGTTTCCAATTTGGCAGAGCATGAAAGGGAAGAGGGAGAACCAATGAGAGAGTTGCTGTTAGGCATTTGGACGGGCACATATCACTCTAACTTCCCGGCAGGAAGAAGAATTAACCAAACTCTCAGCCACCCACCGGGAACCAGCATAGGTCCTGAACCAAAGTTTTGGACTTGTGGTCAACTCACAAAAATCGAGTTGAAAAATGGAGCTCAGGGGCACAGGAATTCACAAACTGGCCAAGTAATAAAGGACAAGTATCGTCCAAAAATCTGTTGAGGGAAGGCAACGAGGCGGACTTGAAAGCGAGGCAGAATAGCAGGAAACACATTTCAAGAGGTATGTTGGAATCGCCATTAAAGCACAGGAAGAGGGGCACAACTTCGACAATGATGCACTTGGCCAAAAAGGGCGTATGCGTTTTCTCCTTAATATATTTAGGAGAAAACGCATACGCCCTTGTTGGCCAAGCAAGCAAGCGGGCAATGCAAATCTGCACTACAAAGAAGTATCACTTCCCACCGGTCAAAAGGGACATCCACAAAATGTGTAAAAACCAGAAAAACAAGACAGGCCCTGGAGAACAGGGAACCTTGTTGTTCTGATGGGCAGCATGTAAATTGCCAACTGCCTCTCTGGAGGAGTACATTGTGTTCCCTAAAACAAGTAAAGAACAGAGCTACAGAGACAAGGGCACTTCCAGTCTAGGGAATATACCTTGGGAAAACTGAAAATCAATAAGACAGAGCCACCCCAAAATTTAGGGCTGCACTGCTTACAAGGAGCTCAACTTGGGTACACCTTAAATATCCCAGGAAATATAAAAATGGTTCAAAAAATTGTGGTACTTACGTACGATGGAATATCCCTCAGCCATGAAATCAATGTCATAAGACCAGTAGCAGCAAAATGGGTGGATTCAGGTACGATGATTCTAAGTGAAATAAGTCACAGAGAAAAAGAAACTTATCATAAGATATCACTTATGAAGATCCTGTAAACATGGCTACACTTGAACTCAGTTAGGAAAGAGAACAGTGTCTCACATTTAGAAAACACTCTTATGCCTGCTTAAGGGGGAAGGAGAGGTGGGGTGATGCATAAAACCAGAGTTTGATATAAGCACAGGTACCGTTCCAAAATCCAAATATGGAATAGACAAGACCTACACCTTCCTCAGTGAAAGGGACTCAAAACCCCATATTTCCCACAGAGGAATATATCTGACTAGTAAGAATCTTAAAACATATGTATTGATATGTCTCCATATGGGAATCAAGTGTGTCCAGACTGGCATAAACATGGCAGCGAGAATCAGCTCAAACCCACTATAAAAAGGAATTTCAAAAACAAAACAAAAAAACTGGGAAATTCTTTACAATTCCTTCAGGGTCTCTGATGAAACCTGGAATGACACTATCTACAACGACAGCTGGATGTGGCATAAGGAGGGACACTTGGGACTGAGACGATTGGTGAGATTGGGTGAGCAAATGCAGACCCTTTAAAGCACAAATGCCTGGCACCCATTCCATGGGTCCCAACTCTCCAGGTTGAAGGGAATATTACTACAGTTATAACATGTACGGGAAACCTAGAGAACGGACACACTGTGAATACGAAAGGTTTCTAAAACTCAACATATAGTCCCTCTCCTGGTGCTCCGGTTTGACTTTCCATCTGCTTTACTATCAACCTCCCAACATGGAGAGACAGCCCCTTTAACCTCCTGGTTCGCACAGGTTGCCAATTTGGCAGAGGATGAAAAGGAAGAGGGAGAACCAATGAGAGAGTAGCTGTTAGGCATTTGGACGGGCACATATCTCTGTAATTTCACGGCAGGAAGAAGAATTAACCAAAGTCTCAGACACCCACCGGGAACCAGTATAGGTCCTGAACCAAAATTTTGCACTTGCGGTAAGCTCACCAAAAACGAGTTGAAAAATGGTGCTCAGGGGCACAGCAATTCACAAACTGGCCGAGTAATAAAGGACAACTATCGTCCAAAAATCTGTTGAGGGAAAGCAACGAGGCGGACTTGAAAGCGAGGCAGAATAGCAGGAAACAGATTTCAAGAGGTACGTTGGAATCACCTTTAAAGCACAGGAAGAGGGGCACAACTTCGACAATGATGCAGTTGGCCAAAAAGGGCGTATGTGTTTTCTCCTGAATATATTCAGGAGAAAACGCATACGCCCTTTTTGGCCAAGCAAGCAAGCGGGCAATGCAAATCTGCACTACAAAGAAGTATCACTTCCCACCGGTCGAAAGGGACATCCACAAAATGTGTAAAAACCAGAAAGGCAACACAGGCCCTGGAGAACAGGGAGCCTTGTTATGCTGTTGGGCGGGATGTAAATTGCCAACTGCCTCTCTGTAGGAGTGCATTGTGTTCCCTAAAAGAAGTAAAGAACAGAGCTATAGAGCCAAGGGCACTTCCAGTCTAGGGAATATACCTTGGGAAATCTGAAAATCAATAAGACAGAGCCACCCCAAAAGTAAGGGCTTCACTGCTTACAAGGACCTCAACTTGGGTACACCTTAAATATCCCAGGAAATATAAAAATGGTTCAAAAAATTGTGGCACATACGTACGATGGAATATCCCTCAGCCATGAAATCAATGTCATAAGACCACTAGCAGCAAAATGGGTGGATTCAGGTACGATGATTCTAAGTGAAATAAGTCACACAGAAAAAGAAACTTATCATAAGATATCACTTATGAAGATCCTGTAAATATGGCTACACTTGAACTGAGTTAGGAAAGAGAACAGTCTCTCACATTTAGAAAACACTCTTATGCCTGCTTAAGGGGGAAGGAGAGGTGGGGTGATGCATAAAACCAGAGTTTGATATAAGCACAGGTACCGTTCCAAAAACCAACTATGGAATAGACCAGACCTCCACGTTCCTCAGTGAAAGGGACTCAAAACCCCATATTTCCCACGGAGGAATATATCTGCCTAGTAAGAATATTAAAACCTATGTATTGATATGTCTCCGTAAGGGAATCAAGTGTGTCTAGACTGGCATAAACATGGCAGCGAGAATCAGCTCAAACCCACTATAAAAAGGAATTTCAAAAACAAAACAAAAAAACTGGGAAATTCTTTACAATTCCTTCAGGGTCTCTGATGAAACCTGGAATGACCCTATCTACAATGACAGCTGGATGTGGCATAAGGAGGGACACTTGGGACTGAGAGGATTGGTGAGATTGGGTGAGCAAATGCAGACCCTTTAAAGCAATAATGCATGGCACACATTCCATGGGTCCAAACTCTCCAGGTTGAAGGGAATATTACTACAGCTATAACATGTACGGGAAACCTAGAGAACGGACACACTGTGAATACGAAAGGTTTCTAAAACTCCACGAATAGTCCCTCTCCTGGTGCTCCGGTTTGACTTTCCATCTGCTTTACTATCAACCGCCCAACTTGGAGAGACAGCCCCTTTAACCTCCTGGTTCACACAGGTTGCCAATTTGGCAGAGGATGAAAGGGAAGAGGGAGAACCAATGAGAGAGTAGCTGTTAGGCATTTCGACGGGAACATATCACTGTAATATCCTGGCAGGAAGAAGAATTAACCAAAGTCTCAGCCACCCACAGGGAAGCAGTATCGGTCCTGAACCAAAATTTTGGACTTGCGGTCAGCTCACCAAAAACGAGTTGAATAATGGAGCTCAGGGGCACAGCAATTCACAAACTGGCCGAGTAATAAAGGAAAACTATCGTCCAAAAATCTGTTGAGGGAAGGCAACGAGGTGGACTTGAAAGCGAGGCAGAATAGCAGGAAACAGATTTCAAGAGGTACGTTGGAATCGCCTTTAAAGCACAGGAAGAGGGGCACAACTTCGACAATGATGCACTTGGACAAAGAGGGCGTATGCGTTTTCTCCTGTATATATTCAGGAGAAAACGCATATGCCATTTTGGCCTAGCAAGCAAGCGGGCAATGCAAATCTGCACTACAAAGAAGTATCACTTCCCACCGGTCAAAAGGGACATCCACAAAATGTGTAAAAACCAGAAAGGCAAAACAGGCCCTGGAGAACAGGGAGCCTTGTTATGCTGATGGGCGGGATGTAAATTGCCAACTGCCTCTCTGCAGGAGTACATTGTGTTCCCTAAAACAAGTAAAGAACAGAGCTACAGAGCCAAGGGCACTTCCAGTCTAGGGAATATACCTTGGAAAAACTGAAAATCATTAAGACACAGCCACCCCAAAATTTAGGGCTGCACTGCTTACAAGGACCTCAACTTGGGTACACCTTAAATATCCCAGGAAATATAAAAATGGTTCAAAAAATTGTGGTACTTATGTACGATGGAATATCCCTCAGGCATGAAATCAATGTCATAAGACCAGTAGCAGCAAAATGGGTGGATTCAGGTACGATGATTCTAAGTGCAATAAGTCACACAGAAAAAGAAACTTATCATAAGATATCACTTATGAAGATCCTGTAAACATGGCTACACTTGAACTGAGTTAGGAAAGAGAACAGTGTCTCACATTTAGAAAACACTCTTATGCCTGCTTAAGGGGAAGGAGAGGTGGGGTGATGCATAAAACCAGAGTTTGATATAAGCACAGGTACCGTTCCAAAAACCAACTATGGAATAGACAACACCTACACCTTCCTCAGTGAAAGGGACTCAAAACCCCATATTTCCCGCAGAGGAATATATCTGACTAGTAAGAATCTTAAAACCTATGTATTGATATGTCTCCGTAAGGGAATCAAGTGTGTCTAGACTGGCATAAACATGGCAGCGAGAATCAGCTCAAACCCACTATAAAAAGGAATTTCAAAAACAAAACAAAAAAACTGGGAAATTCTTTACAATTCCTTCAGGGTCTCTGATGAAACCTGGAATGACCATATCTACAACGACAGCTGGATGTGGAATGAGGCTGGACACTTGGGACTGAGAGGATTGGTGAGATTGGGTGAGCAAATGCAGACCCTTTAAAGCAATAATGCATGGCACCCATTCCATGGGTCACAACTCTCCAGGTTGAAGGGAACATTATTACAGCTATAACATGTACGGGAAACTTAGAGAACGGACACACTGTGAATACAAAAGGTTTCTAAAACTCAACGAATAGTCCCTCTCCGGGTGCTCCGGTTTGACTTTCCATCTGCTTTACTATCATCCTCCCAACTTGGAGAGACAGCCCCTTAAACCTCCTGGTTCGCACAGGTTGCCAATTTGGCAGAGGATGAAAGGGAATAGGGAGAACCAATGAGAGAGTAGCTGTTAGGCATTTGAACGGGCACATATCACTGTAATTTCTCGGCAGGAAGAAGAATTAACCAAAATCTCAGCCACTGACTGGGAACCAGTATAGGTCCTGAACCAAAATTTTGGACTTGCGGTCGGCTCACCAAAAACGAGTTGAAAAATGGAGCTCAGGGGCACAGCAATTCACAAACTGGCCGAGTAATAAAGGACAACTATCGTCCAAAAATCTGTTGAGGGAAGGCAACGAGGTGGACTTGAAAGCGAGGCAGAATAGCAGGAAACGGATTTCAAGAGGTACGTTGGAATCGCCTTTAAAGCACAGGAAGAGGGGCACAACTTCGACAATGATGCACTTGGCCAAAAAGGGCGTATGCGTTTTCTCCTGAATATATTCAGGAGAAAACGCATACGCCCTTTTTGGCCAAGCAAGCAAGCGGGCAATGCAAATCTGCACTACAAAGAAGTATCACTTCCCACCGGTCAAAAGGGACATCCACAAAATGTGTAAAAAGCAGAAAGGCAAGACAGGCCCTGGAGAACAGGGAGCCTTGTTATGCTGATGGGCGGGATGTAAATTGCCAACTGCCTCTCTGGAGGAGTACATTGTGTTCCCTAAAACAAGTAAAGAACAGAGCTACAGAGCCAAGGGCACTTCGAGTCTAGGGAATATACCTTGGGAAAACTGAAAATCAATAAGACAGAGCCACCCCAAAATTTAGGGCTGCACTGCTTACAAGGACCTCAACTTGGGTACACCTTAAATATCCCAGGAAATATAAAAATGGTTCAAAAAATTGTGGTACTTATGTACGATGGAATATCCCTCAGCCATGAAATCAATGTCATAAGACCAGTAGCAGCAAAATGGGTGGATTCAGGTACGATGATTCTAAGTGAAATAAGTCACACAGAAAAAGAAACTTATCATAAGATATCACTTATGAAGATCCTGTAAACATGGCTACACTTGAACTGAGTTAGGAAAGAGAACAGTGTCTCACATTTAGAAAACACTCTTATGCCTGCTTAAGGGGGAAGGAGAGGTGGGGTGATGCATAAAACCAGAGTTTGATATAAGCACAGGTACCGTTCCAGAAACCAACTATGGAATAGACAAGACCTACACCTTCCTCAGTGAAAGGGACTCAAAACCCCATATTTCCCGCAGAGGAATATATCTGACTAGTAAGAATCTTAAAACCTATGTATTGATATGTCTCCGTAAGGGAATCAAATGTGTCTAGACTGGCATAAACATGGCAGCGAGAATCAGCTCAAACCCACTATAAAAAGGAATTTCAAAAACAAAACAAAAAACTGGGAAATTCTTTACAATTCCTTCAGGGTCTCTGATGAAACCTGGAATGACCCTATCTACAACGACAGCTGGATGTGGCATAAGGAGGGACACTTGGGACTGAAATGATTGGTGAGATTGGGTGAGCAAATGCAGACCCTTTAAAGCAAAAATGCATGGCACCCATTCCATGGGTCCCCACTCTCCAGGTTGAAGGGAATATTACTACAGCTATAACATGTACAGGAAACCTAGAGAACGGACACACTGTGAATACGAAAGGTTTCTAAATCTCAACGAATAGTCCCTCTCCTGGTGCTCCGGCTTGACTTTCCACCTGCTTTACTATCAACCTCCCAACTTGGAGAGACAGCCCCTTTAACCTCCTGGTTCACACAGGTTGCCAATTTGACAGAGGATGAAAGGGAAGAGGGAGAACCAATGAGAGAGTAGCTGTTAGGCATTTGGACGGGCACATATCACTCTAATTTCCCGGCAGGAAGAAGAATTAACCAAAATCTCAGCCACTGACTGGGAACCAGTATAGGTCCTGAACCAAAATTTTGGACTTGCGGTCGGCTCACCAAAAACGAGTTGAAAAATGGAGCTCAGGGGCACAGCAATTCACAAACAGGCCGAGTAATAAAGGACAACTATCGTCCAAAAATCTGTTGAGGGAAGGCAACGAGGCGGACTTGAAAGCGAGGCAGAATAGCGGGAAACAGATTTCAAGAGGTACGTAGGAATCGCCTATAAAGCACAGGAAGAGGGCACAACTTCGACAATGATGCACTTGGCCAAAAAGGGCGTATGCGTTTTCTCCTGAATATATTCAGGAGAAAACGCATAGGCCCTTTTTGGCCAAGCAAGCAAGCGGGCAATGCAAATCTGCACTACAAAGAAGTATCACTTCCCACCAGTCAAAAGGGACATCCACAAAATGTGTAAAAACCAGAAAGGCAAGACAGGCCCTGGAGAACAGGGAGCCTTGTTATGCTGATGGGCGGGATGTAAATTGCCAACTGCCTCTCCGGAGGAGTACATTGTGTTCCCTAAAACAAGTAAATAACAGAGCTACAGAGCCAAGGGCACTTCCAGTCTAGGGAATATACCTTGGGAAAACTGAAAATCAATAAGACAGAGCCACCCCAAAATTTAGGGCTGCACTGCTTACAAGGACCTCAACTTGGGTACACCTTAAATATCCCAGGAAATATAAAAATGGTTCAAAAAATTGTGGTACTTATGTACGATGGAATATCCCTCAGCCATGAAATCAATGTCATAAGACCAGTAGCAGCAAAATGGGTGGATTCAGGTACGATGATTCTAAGTGAAATAAGTCACACAGAAAAAGAAACTTATCATAAGATATCACTTATGAAGATCCTGTAAACATGGCTACACTTGAACTGAGTTAGGAAAGAGAACAGTGTCTCACATTTAGAAAACACTCTTATGCCTGCTTAAGGGGGAAGGAGAGGTGGGGTGATGCATAAAACCAGAGTTTGATATAAGCACAGGTACCGTTCCAGAAACCAACTATGGAATAGACAAGACCTACACCTTCCTCAGTGAAAGGGACTCAAAACCCCATATTTCCCGCAGAGGAATATATCTGACTAGTAAGAATCTTAAAACCTATGTATTGATATGTCTCCGTAAGGGAATCAAATGTGTCTAGACTGGCATAAACATGGCAGCGAGAATCAGCTCAAACCCACTATAAAAAGGAATTTCAAAAACAAAACAAAAAACTGGGAAATTCTTTACAATTCCTTCAGGGTCTCTGATGAAACCTGGAATGACCCTATCTACAACGACAGCTGGATGTGGCATAAGGAGGGACACTTGGGACTGAAATGATTGGTGAGATTGGGTGAGCAAATGCAGACCCTTTAAAGCAAAAATGCATGGCACCCATTCCATGGGTCCCCACTCTCCAGGTTGAAGGGAATATTACTACAGCTATAACATGTACAGGAAACCTAGAGAACGGACACACTGTGAATACGAAAGGTTTCTAAAACTCAACGAATACTCCCTCTCCTGGTGCTCCGGCTTGACTTTCCACCTGCTTTGCTATCAACCTCCCAACTTGGAGAGACAGCCCCTTTAACCTCCTGGTTCACACAGGTTGCCAATTTGACAGAGGATGAAAGGGAAGAGGGAGAACCAATGAGAGAGTAGCTGTTAGGCATTTGGACGGGCACATATCACTCTAATTTCCCGGCAGGAAGAAGAATTAACCAAAATCTCAGCCACTGACTGGAAACGAGTATAGGTCCTGAACCAAAATTTTGGACTTGCGGTCGGCTCACCAAAAACGAGTTGAAAAATGGAGCTCAGGGGCACAGCAATTCACAAACTGGCCGAGTAATAAAGGACAACTATCGTCCAAAAATCTGTTGAGGGAAGGCAACGAGGCGGACTTGAAAGCGAGGCAGAATAGCGGGAAACAGATTTCAAGAGGTACGTAGGAAACGCCTATAAAGCACAGGAAGAGGGCACAACTTCGACAATGATGCACTTGGCCAAAAAGGGCGTATGCGTTTTCTCCTGAATATATTCAGGAGAAAACGCATACGCCCTTTTTGGCCAAGCAAGCAAGCGGGCAATGCAAATCTGCACTACAAAGAAGTATCACTTCCCACCAGTCAAAAGGGACATCCACAAAATGTGTAAAAACCAGAAAGGCAAGACAGGCCCTTGAGAACAGGGAGCCTTGTTATGCTGATGGGCGGGATGTAAATTGCCAACTGCCTCTCCAGAGGAGTACATTGTGTTCCCTAAAACAAGTAAATAACAGAGCTACAGAGCCAAGGGCACTTCCAGTCTAGGGAATATACCTTGGGAAAACTGAAAATCAATAAGACAGAGCCACCCCAAAATTTAGGGCTGCACTGCTTACAAGGACCTCAACTTGGGTACACCTTAAATATCCCAGGAAATATAAAAATGGTTCAAAAAATTGTGGTACTTATGTACGATGGAATATCCCTCAGCCATGAAATCAATGTCATAAGACCAGTAGCAGCAAAATGGGTGGATTCAGGTACGATGATTCTAAGTGAAATAAGTCACACAGAAAAAGAAACTTATCATAAGATATCACTTATGAAGATCCTGTAAACATGGCTACACTTGAACTGAGTTAGGAAAGAGAACAGTGTCTCACATTTAGAAAACACTCTTATGCCTGCTTAAGGGGGAAGGAGAGGTGGGGTGATGCATAAAACCAGAGTTTGATATAAGCACAGGTACCGTTCCAGAAACCAACTATGGAATAGACAAGACCTACACCTTCCTCAGTGAAAGGGACTCAAAACCCCATATTTCCCGCAGAGGAATATATCTGACTAGTAAGAATCTTAAAACCTATGTATTGATATGTCTCCGTAAGGGAATCAAATGTGTCTAGACTGGCATAAACATGGCAGCGAGAATCAGCTCAAACCCACTATAAAAAGGAATTTCAAAAACAAAACAAAAAACTGGGAAATTCTTTACAATTCCTTCAGGGTCTCTGATGAAACCTGGAATGACCCTATCTACAACGACAGCTGGATGTGGCATAAGGAGGGACACTTGGGACTGAAATGATTGGTGAGATTGGGTGAGCAAATGCAGACCCTTTAAAGCAAAAATGCATGGCACCCATTCCATGGGTCCCCACTCTCCAGGTTGAAGGGAATATTACTACAGCTATAACATGTACAGGAAACCTAGAGAACGGACACACTGTGAATACGAAAGGTTTCTAAAACTCAACGAATACTCCCTCTCCTGGTGCTCCGGCTTGACTTTCCACCTGCTTTACTATCAACCTCCCAACTTGGAGAGACAGCCCCTTTAACCTCCTGGTTCACACAGGTTGCCAATTTGACAGAGGATGAAAGGGAAGAGGGAGAACCAATGAGAGAGTAGCTGTTAGGCATTTGGACGGGCACATATCACTCTAATTTCCCGGCAGGAAGAAGAATTAACCAAAATCTCAGCCACTGACTGGGAACCAGTATAGGTCCTGAACCAAAATTTTGGACTTGCGGTCGGCTCACCAAAAACGAGTTGAAAAATGGAGCTCAGGGGCACAGCAATTCACAAACTGGCCGAGTAATAAAGGACAACTATCGTCCAAAAATCTGTTGAAGGAAGGCAACGAGGCGGACTTGAAAGCGAGGCAGAATAGCGGGAAACAGATTTCAAGAGGTACGTAGGAATCGCCTTTAAAGCACAGGAAGAGGGCACAACTTCGACAATGATGCACTTGGCCAAAAAGGGCGTATGCGTTTTCTCCTGAATATATTCAGGAGAAAACGCATAGGCCCTTTTTGGCCAAGCAAGCAAGCGGGCAATGCAAATCTGCACTACAAAGAAGTATCACTTCCCACCGGTCCAAAGGGACATCCACAAAATGTGTAAAAACCAGAAAGGCAAGACAGGCCCTGGAGAACAGGGAGCCTTGTTATGCTGATGGGCGGGATGTAAATTGCCAACTGCCTCTCCAGAGGAGTACATTGTGTTCCCTAAAACAAGTAAATAACAGAGCTACAGAGCCAAGGGCACTTCCAGTCTAGGGAATATACCTTGGGAAAGCTGAAAATCAATAAGACAGAGCCACCCCAAAATTTAGGGCTGCACTGCTTACAAGGACCTCAACTTGGGTACACTTTAAATATCCTAGGAAATATAAAAATGGTTCAAAAAATTGTGGTACTTACGTACGATGGAATATCCCTCAGCCATGAAATCAATGTCATAAGACCAGTAGCAGCAAAATGGGTGGATTCAGGTACGAATATTCTAAGTGAAATAAGTCACACAGAAAAAGAAACTTATCATAAGATATCACTTATGAAGATCCTGTAAACATGGCTACACTTGAACTGAGTAAGGAAAGAGAACAGTGTCTCACATTTAGAAAACACTCTTATGCCTGCTTAAGAGGGAAGGAGAGGTGGGGTGATGCATAAAACCAGAGTTTGATATAAGCACAGGTACCGTTCCAAAAACCAACTATGGAATAGACAAGACCTACACCTTCCTCAGTGAAAGGGACTCAAAATCCCATATTTCCCACAGAGGAATATATCTGACTAGTAAGAATCTTAAAACCTATGTATTGATATGTCTCCGTAAGGGAATCAAGTGTGTCTAGACTGGCATAAACATGGCAGCGAGAATCAGCTCAAACCCACTATAAAAAGGAATTTCAAAAACAAAACAAAAAAACTGTGAAATTCTTTACAATTCTTTCAGGGTCTCTGATGAAACCTGGAATGACCCTATCTACAACGACAGCTGGATGTGGCATAAGGCTGGACACTTGGGACTGAGAGGATTGGTGAGATTGGGTGAGAAAATGCAGACCCTTTAAAGCAATAATGCATGGCACCCATTCCATGGGTCCCAACTCTCCAGGTTGAAGGGAATATTACTACAGTTATAACAAGTACGGGAAACCTAGAGAACGGACACTCTGTGAATACGAAACGTTTCTAAAACACAACGAATACTCCCTCTCCTGGTGCTCCGGCTTGACTTTCCACCTGCTTTACTATCAACCTCCCAACTTGGAGAGACAGCCCCTTTAACCTCCTGGTTCACACAGGTTGCCAATTTGACAGAGGATGAAAGGGAAGAGGGAGAACCAATGAGAGAGTAGCTGTTAGGCATTTGGACGGGCACATATCACTCTAATTTCACGGCAGGAAGAAGAATTAACCAAAATCTCAGCCACTGACTGGGAACCAGTATAGGTCCTGAACCAAAATTTTGGACTTGCGGTCGGCTCACCAAAAACGAGTTGAAAAATGGAGCTCAGGGGCACAGCAATTCACAAACTGGCCGAGTAATAAAGGACAACTATCGTCCAAAAATCTGTTGAGGGAAGGCAACGAGGCGGACTTGAAAGCGAGGCAGAATAGCGGGAAACAGATTTCAAGAGGTACGTAGGAATCGCCTTTAAAGCACAGGAAGAGGGCACAACTTCGACAATGATGCACTTGGCCAAAAAGGGCGTATGCGTTTTCTCCTGAGTATATTCAGGAGAAAACGCATACGCCCTTTTTGGCCAAGCAAGCAAGCGGGCAATGCAAATCTGCACTACAAAGAAGTATCACTTCCCACCGGTCCAAAGGGACATCCACAAAATGTGTAAAAACCAGAAAGGCAAGACAGGCCCTGGAGAACAGGGAGCCTTGTTATGCTGATGGGCGGGATGTAAATTGCCAACTGCCTCTCCAGAGGAGTACATTGTGTTCCCTAAAACAAGTAAATAACAGAGCTACAGAGCCAAGGGCACTTCCAGTCTAGGGAATATACCTTGGGAAAGCTGAAAATCAATAAGACAGAGCCACCCCAAAATTTAGGGCTGCACTGCTTACAAGGACCTCAACTTGGGTACACTTTAAATATCCTAGGAAATATAAAAATGGTTCAAAAAATTGTGGTACTTACGTACGATGGAATATCCCTCAGCCATGAAATCAATGTCATAAGACCAGTAGCAGCAAAATGGGTGGATTCAGGTACGAATATTCTAAGTGAAATAAGTCACACAGAAAAAGAAACTTATCATAAGATATCACTTATGAAGATCCTGTAAACATGGCTACACTTGAACTGAGTAAGGAAAGAGAACAGTGTCTCACATTTAGAAAACACTCTTATGCCTGCTTAAGAGGGAAGGAGAGGTGGGGTGATGCATAAAACCAGAGTTTGATATAAGCACAGGTACCGTTCCAAAAACCAACTATGGAATAGGCAAGACCTACACCTTCCTCAGTGAAAGGGACTCAAAATCCCATATTTCCCACAGAGGAATATATCTGACTAGTAAGAATCTTAAAACCTATGTATTGATATGTCTCCGTAAGGGAATCAAGTGTGTCTAGACTGGCATAAACATGGCAGCGAGAATCAGCTCAAACCCACTATAAAAAGGAATTTCAAAAACAAAACAAAAAAACTGTGAAATTCTTTACAATTCTTTCAGGGTCTCTGATGAAACCTGGAATGACCCTATCTACAACGACAGCTGGATGTGGCATAAGGCTGGACACTTGGGACTGAGAGGATTGGTGAGATTGGGTGAGAAAATGCAGACCCTTTAAAGCAATAATGCATGGCACCCATTCCATGGGTCCCAACTCTCCAGGTTGAAGGGAATATTACTACAGTTATAACAAGTACGGGAAACCTAGAGAACGGACACTCTGTGAATACGAAAGGTTTCTAAAACACAACGAATACTCCCTCTCCTGGTGCTCCGGTTTGACTTTCCATCTGCTTTACTATCAACCTCCCAACTTGGAGAGACAGCCCCTTTAACCTCCTGTTTCGCACAGGTTGCCAATTTGGCAGAGGATGAAAGGGAACAGGGAGAACCAATGAGAGAGTAGCTGTTAGGCATTTGGACGGGAACATATCACTGTAATTTCCCGGCAGGAAGAAGAACTAACCAAAGTCTCAGCCACCCTCCGGGAACCAGTATAGGTCCTGAACCAAAATTTTGGACTTGCGGTCAGCTCACCAAAAACGAGTTGAAAAATGGAGCTCAGGGGCACAGCAATTCACAAACTGGCCGAGTAATAAAGGACATCTATCGTCCAAAAATCTGTTGAGGGAAGGCAACGAGGCGGACTTGAAAACGAGGCAGAAGAGCAGGAAACAGATTTCAAGAGGTACGGTGGAATCGCCTTTAAAGCACAGGAAGAGGGGCACAACTTCGACAATGATGCACTTGGCCAAAAAGGTCGTATGCGTTTTCTCCTGAATATATTCAGGAGAAAATGCATACGCCCTTTTTGCCCAAGCAAGCAAGCGGGCAATGCAAATCTGCACTACAAAGAAGTATCACTTCCCACCGGTCCAAAGGGACATCCACAAAATGTGTAAAAACCAGAAAGGGAAGACAGGCCCCGGAGAACAGGGAGCCTTGTTATGCTGTTGGGCGAGATGTAAATTGCCAACTGCCTCTCTGGAGGAGTGCATTGTGTTCCGTAAAACAAGTAAAAAACAGAGCTACAGAGCCAAGGGCACTTCCAGTCTAGGGAATATACCTAGGGAAAACTGAAAATCAATAAGACAGAGCCACCCCAAAATTTAGGGCTGCACTGCTTACAAGGACATCAACTTGGGTACACCTTAAATATCCCAGGAAATATAAAAATGGTTCAAAAAATTGTGGTACTTACGTACGATGGAATATCCCTCAGCCATGAAATCAATGTCATAAGACCAGTAGCAGCAAAATGGGTGGATTCAGGTATGATGATTCTAAGTGAAATAAGTCACACAGAAAAAGAAACTTATCATAAGATATCACTTATGAAGATCCTGTAAACATGGCTACACTTGAACTGAGTTAGGAAAGAGAACAGTGTCTCACATTTAGAAAACACTCTTATGCCTGCTTAAGGGGGAAGGAGAGGTGGGGTGATGCATAAAACCAGAGTTTGATATAAGCACAGGTACCGTTCCAAAATCCAAATATAGAATAGACAAGACCTACACCTTCCTCAGTGAAAGGGACTCAAAACCCCATATTTCCCACAGAGGAATATATCTGACTAGTAAGAATCTTAAAACATATGTATTGATATGTCTCCATATGGGAATCAAGTGTGTCCAGACTGGCATAAACATGGCAGCGAGAATCAGCTCAAACCCACTATAAAAAGGAATTTCAAAAACAAAACAAAAAAACTGGGAAATTCTTTACAATTCCTTCAGGGTCTCTGATGAAACCTGGAATGACACTATCTACAACGACAGCTGGATGTGGCATAAGGAGGGACACTTGGGACTGAGACGATTGGTGAGATTGGGTGAGCAAATGCAGACCCTTTAAAGCACAAATGCCTGGCACCCATTCCATGGGTCCCAACTCTCCAGGTTGAAGGGAATATTACTACAGTTATAACATGTACGGGAAACCTAGAGAACGGACACACTGTGAATATGAAAGGTTTCTAAAACTCAACATATAGTCCCTCTCCTGGTGCTCCGGTTTGACTTTCCATCTGCTTTACTATCAACCTCCCAACATGGAGAGACAGCCCCTTTAACCTCCTGGTTCGCACAGGTTGCCAATTTGGCAGAGGATGAATAGGAAGAGGGAGAACCAATGAGAGAGTAGCTGTTAGGCATTTGGACGGGCACATATCTCTGTAATTTCACGGCAGGAAGAAGAATTAACCAAAGTCTCAGACACCCACCGGGAACCAGTATAGGTCCTGAACCAAAATTTTGCACTTGCGGTCAGCTCACCAAAAACGAGTTGAAAAATGGAGCTCAGGGGCACAGCAATTCACAAACTGGCCGAGTAATAAAGGACAACTATCGTCCAAAAATCTGTTGAGGGAAAGCAACGAGGCGGACTTGAAAGCGAGGCAGAATAGCAGGAAACAGATTTCAAGAGGTACGTTGGAATCACCTTTAAAGCACAGGAAGAGGGGCACAACTTCGACAATGATGCACTTGGCCAAAAAGGGCATATGCGTTTTCTCCTGAATATATTCAGGAGAAAACGCATATGCCCTTTTTGGCCAAGCAAGCAAGCGGGCAATGCAAATCTGCACTACAAAGAAGTATCACTTCCCACCGGTCGAAAGGGACATCCACAAAATGTGTAAAAACCAGAAAGGCAACACAGGCCCTGGAGAACAGGGAGCCTTGTTATGCTGTTGGGCGGGATGTAAATTGCCAACTGCCTCTCTGTAGGAGTGCATTGTGTTCCCTAAAAGAAGTAAAGAACAGAGCTATAGAGCCAAGGGCACTTCCAGTCTAGGGAATATACCTTGGGAAATCTGAAAATCAATAAGACAGAGCCACCCCAAAAGTAAGGGCTTCACTGCTTACAAGGACCTCAACTTGGGTACACCTTAAATATCCCAGGAAATATAAAAATGGTTCAAAAAATTGTGGCACATACGTACGATGGAATATCCCTCAGCCATGAAATCAATGTCATAAGACCACTAGCAGCAAAATGGGTGGATTCAGGTACGATGATTCTAAGTGAAATAAGTCACAGAGAAAAAGAAACTTATCATAAGATATCACTTATGAAGATCCTGTAAATATGGCTACACTTGAACTGAGTTAGGAAAGAGAACAGTGTCTCACATTTAGAAAACACTCTTATGCCTGCTTAAGGGGGAAGGAGAGGTGGGGTGATGCATAAAACCAGAGTTTGATATAAGCACAGGTACCGTTCCAAAACCCAACTATGGAATAGACAAGACCTCCACTTTCCTCAGTGAAAGGGTCTCAAAACCCCATATTTCCCACGGAGGAATATATCTGACTAGTAAGAATATTAAAACCTATGTATTGATATGTCTCTGTAAGGGAATCAAGTGTGTCTAGACTGGCATAAACATGGCAGCGAGAATCAGCTCAAACCCACTATAAAAAGGAATTTCAAAAACAAAAAACAAACTGGGAAATTCTTTACAATTCCTTCAGGGTCTCTGATGAAACCTGGAATGACCCTATCTACAATGACAGCTGGATGTGGCATAAGGAGGGACACTTGGGACTGAGAGGATTGGTGAGATTGGGTGAGCAAATGCAGACCCTTTAAAGCAATAATGCATGGCACACATTCCATGGGTCCAAACTCTCCAGGTTGAAGGGAATATTACTACAGCTATAACATGTACGGGAAACCTAGAGAACGGACACACTGTGAATACGAAAGGTTTCTAAAACTCAACGAATAGTCCCTCTCCTGGTGCTCCTGTTTGACTTTCCATCGGCTTTACTATCAACCGCCCAACTTGGAGAGACAGCCCCTTTAACCTCCTGGTTCGCACAGGTTGCCAATTTGGCAGAGGATGAAAGGGAAGAGGGAGAACCAATGAGAGAGTAGCTGTTAGGCATTTGGACGGGCACATATCACTCTAATTTCCCGGGAGGAAGAAGAATTAACCAAAGTCTCAGCCACCCACAGGGAAGCAGCATCGGTCCTGAACCAAAATTTTGGACTTGCGGTTAGCTCACCAAAAACGAGTTGAAAAATGCAGCTCAGGGGCACAGCAATTCACAAACTGGCCGAGTAATAAAGGAAAACTATCGTCCAAAAATCTGTGAAGGGTAGGCAACGAGGCGGACTTGAAAGCGAGACAGAATAGCAGGAAACAGATTTCAAGACGTACGTTGGAATCGCCTGTAAATCAGAGGATGAGAGGCACAACTTCGAAAATGATGCACTTGGCCAAAAAGGGCGTATGCGTTTTCTCCTGAATATATTCAGGAGAAAACGCATACGCCCTTTTTGGCCAAGCAAGCAAGCGGGCAATGCAAATCTGCACTACAAAGAAGTATCACTTCCCACCAGTCAAAAGGGACTTCCAGAAAATGTGTAAAAACCAGAAAGGCAAGACAGGCCCTGGAGAACAGGGAGCCTTGATATGCTGAAGGGTGGGATGTAAATTGCCAACTTCCTCTCTGGAGCAGTGCATTGTGTTCCCTAAAATAAGTAAACAACAGAGCTACAGAGCCAAGGGCACTTCCAGTCTAGGGAATATACCTTGGGAAAACTGAAAATCAATAAGACACAGCCACCCCAAAATTTAGGGCTGCACTGCTTACAAGGACCTCAACTTGGGTACACCTTAAATATGCCAGGAAATATAAAAATGGTTCAAAAAATTGTGGTACTTACGTTCGTTGGAATATCCCTCAGCCATGAAATCAATGTCATAAGACCAGTAGCAGCAAAATGGGTGGATTCAGGTACGATGATTTTAAGTGAAATAAGTCACACAGAAACAGAAACTTATCATAGGATATCACTGATGAAGATCCTGTAAACATGGCTACACTTGAACTGAGTTAGGAAAGAGAACAGTGTCTCACATTTAGAAAACACTCTGATGCCTGCTTAAGGGGGAAGGAGAGGTGGGGTGATGCATAACACCAGAGTTTGATATAAGCACAGGTACCGTTCCAAACACAAACTATGGAATAGCCAAGACCTACATCTTCGTCAGTAAAAGGGACCCGAGGCATCTGTGAGTAACAGTGAGCTGAGCCCCAGGCCAGCTGCTGCTGAATTTTTCCCACCCTTCCCAAGTAAAACACCTGAATATGTACAAGGGCTTGAAAGCTTAGAGGAAGGGCCGTGGAGCCACTCCAGCGACGGCACGCAGGCCAACTTGGTGCCTGCAGGCCAGCCAGGATGGTCCTGGCCCTGGGCGGTGTTCTGGAAGCTTTCCATTGCCCTGCCTGAGATACCCCTCCTGTCCCGGCACCCACTGCTTTTTTCCTTCCTCACCTCTGTCCGGAGAGAAATTCCAACGGATGGTGTGGGTGATACATCCTCTTGTTTACACCGGGCATCCTGGCAACTCCTGCAGAAAGTCCAGCAGAGACCCACTCACACCGGGACACCCACAAAGCCGTGGCCCCTCACTCCCTCCCACCAGCACAGCCCCGAGACTGCTGACGGGGCAGAGATCATGGAGTTAGGCACAGCTTCAGGGGCTATTGCTGCCTGCAGCGCTGTTTATATTGACCTCATCCCAGGCACACATGGGGAGGCCGGCCGGCAGGGTCAGGCTACCCAGGTCAGCTAATCCTCAGCCCTCAGGGAATCACATAGTTGAAAATGGACCTCGCTAAGGCAGAATAGAAGCCAAGGAATAAAAGGACACAATGCCATTTGCAGCACCATAGGTGTGTCTAGAGGTAATCACGTGACTTGAAGTAAGTCAGAAAATGAAAGACACATATGATATCTTATCTCTTATAGGTGTGACCGAAAAATGGATACCAGGACAGATATTTCCACGGAGAAGGGCAATCACAGATTCATTAAACAAACTTATGGTTCACCAATGGAAACGTGTGAGGGTTGGTTTCATTATGATATTGGGGTTAACAGACATATACAAACACAGGTGACATATATAATCACCAAAGACCTACAGAATACGAAGAGAAGACTGCTCAACATTCTGTCATAAGGTACATGGGAAAAGGATCCCAGGAACAAAAGACATATGTATATGTGTAAAAGAACCACATCTTCCACACCTACAACAAGCCAAACATTGTAATCAAATTTGCTGTAATAAAAAATAAAAAATTAAACTAAAAACACGAACAAGAAGTAGTGAGACAAACTTGAGGGGCTTTCTCCTGGCACATTCCATTCTAAATTCCAATCTAGAACACGACTTCCTTTGAGGCTCTGTTGCCCTAGTAACCAGATTTGGTAAGGGAGAACTGCTGCCACCTTGTGGCCGTTTCACACAACAGCAGCTTTAATTTCAGCGCTAATGGTCTGTTGATATTCAAAATCATTGCAGGCCTGTAAATGACACCTGCCCTGAAAACAAATCCTGGGTTCATATATCGACCAAAAAATTCAAAGGATGTCCATATTTCAAAACGACAGTTTCAAAAGGCATATTTTACACACATTAGTGTTCTGCTTCTTTTTCTTTCTTTCTTTTTTTGTTAAAAAAACGGGAATGGAATAAGGCATCCCTCAGAATGGGCGAAAATATTTGCAAACGAATCAATGGACAAAGGTTTAATCTCCAATATATATAAAGAGCTCATGCAGCTTAATATTAAAAAACAGACAACCCAATACAAAAATGGGCAGAAGATCTAAAGAGACGTTTCTTCAAAGAAGACACAGAGATGGCCAAGACGCACATGAAAAGCTGCTCAACATCACTAATTATTAGAGAAATGCAAATCAAAACTACAATGAGGTATCACCTCACACCTGTTAGAATCAGCATCATCAGAAAATCTACAAACAACGAATTCTGGGGAGGGTGTGGACAAAAGGATCCCTCTTCCACTAGTGGTGGAAATGTAAATTGATACAGTCACGATGGAGAACAATATGGAGTTTCCTTAAAAAAACTAGAAATAGAATTACCATATGATCCAGCAATCCCACTTCTGGGCATATACCCAGAGAAAACCATAAATCAAAAAGGCACATTCACTACAATGCTCATTTCAGCACTATTTACGATAGCCAGGTAATGGAAGCAACCTAAATACCCACAGACAGACGAATGGATAAAGATGTGGTACATATATAAAATGGAATATTACTCAGCCATAAGAAGGAATGAAACTGGGTCATTTGTAGGGACGTCGATGGATCTAGAGACTGTTGTACAGAATGAAGTAAGTCAGAAAGAGACAAACAAATATTGTATATTAATGCATATATGTGGAACCTAGAAAAATGGTACAGATGAACTGGTTTGCAGGGAAGAAATAGAGACACAGAGGTAGAGAACACACGTATGGACACCAAGTTTGGGAAGCCATGGGGAGGTGGTGTTGGGATGAGTTGGGAGATTCGGATTGACCTGTATACATGTATATGCATAAAATACATAACTAATAATAACCTGCTGTATAAAAAAATAAATAAAATTAAATTTCAAAATTTAAAAAATAAAATTTAAAAATAGAACAGAAAAAAGTTCTTCCCTTCACACAGATGTATTTATATGAATGAATTATTTCCATGCTTATATCTATAAATACATAAAAGAGGAATAAAATCTAACTTGAACCAAAAAAGAAAAAGAAAAACCTGAACCCACGAGTTAGACAGAGGAAAACACAATCAGGGCACTTGCTCCATCGGTAAACAATTCTGAAATTGGTCAGAGGTGGGGAATCATCTCCCATAGATCCAGCAGCCCACTCCTACGCAAGGAGCGTCCTCATTGCAAAGTGGGGGGCCATGCCGAGGCATCTGTGAGTAACCGTGAGCTGAGCCCCAGGCCAGCTGCTGTTGAACTTTTCCCACCCTTCCCAGGTAAAACACCTGAATATGTACAAGGGCTTGAAAGCCTAGAGGAAGGGGTGTGGAGCCACACCAGCGACAGCACGCAGGCCAACTTGGTGCCTGCAGGCCAGTCAGGAAGGTCCTGGCCCTGGGCGCTCTTCTGGAAGCTTTCCATTGCCCTGCCTGAGATACAGCTCCTGTACCGGCCCCCACTGCTTTTTGCTTCCTCACCTCTGTCCGGAGAGAAATTCCAGCGGAAGGTATGGGTGACACATCCTCTTCTTTACAGGTGGAAGCCTGGCAACTCTGGCAGAAAGTCCAGCAGAGACCCACTCACACGGGGCCACCCACAGAGCCGTTCCCCCTCACTCCCTCCCACCAGCACAGCCCCGATACTGCTGACGGGGCAGAGAATATGGAGTCAGGCACAGCTTCAGGGGCTATTGCTGCCTGCAGCGCTGTTTATATTGACCTCAACCCAGGCACACCTGGGGAGGGCCGGCCGGCAGGGTCAGGCTACCCAGGTCAGCTAATCCTCAGCCCTCAGGGAATCACATTGTTGAAAATGGACCTCGCTAAGGCAGAATAGAAGCCAAGGAATAAAAGGACACAATGCCATTTGCAGCACCGTAGGTGTGTCTAGATATAATCACGTGAGTTGTTGTAAGTCACAAAGTGAAAGACACATATCATATCATATTTCTTATAGGTGTGACCAAAAAATGGATACCAGGGCAGATATTTCCACGGAGAAGGGCAATCACAGATTCATTCAACAAACTTATGGTTCACCAATGGAAAGGTGTGAGGATTTGTTTCATTATTATATTGGGGTTAACAGACATATACAAACACAGGTGACATATATAATGACCAAAGACCTACAGAATACCAAGAGAAGACTACTCAACATTCTGTCATAAGGTACATGGGAAAAGGATTTCAGGAATAACAGACATATGTATATGTGTAAAAGAGCCACATCTTCCACACCTACAACAATCCAAACACTGTAATCAAATTACCTGTAATAAAAAATAAAAAATTAAATTAAAAACACGAACAAGAAGTAGTGAGACAAACTTGAGGGGCTTTCTCCTGGCACATTCCATTCTAAATTCCAACCTAGAACACGACTTCCATTGAGGCTCTGTTGCCCCAGTAACCAGATTTGGTAAGGGAGACCTGCTGCCACCTTGTGGCCGTTTCATAAAACAGCAGCTTTAATCCCAGCGCTAATGGTCAGTTGATATTCAAAATCATTGCAGGCCTGTAAATGACACCTGCCCTGAAAACAAATCCTGGGTTCATATAGCGACCAAAAAATTCAAAGGATGTCCATATTTCAAAACGACAGTTTCAAAAGGCATATTTTACACACATTAGTGTTCTGCTTCTTTTTCTTTCTTTCTTTTTTTGTTAAAAAAACGGGAATGGCAAAAAGCATCCCTCAGAATGGGCGAAAATATTTGCAAACGAATCAATGGACAAAGGTTTAATCTCCAATATATATAAAGAGCTCATGCAGCTTAATATTAAAAGAACAAACAACCCAATACAAAAATGGGCAGAAGATCTACAGAGACGTTTCTTCAAAGAAGACAGAAAGATGGCCAAGACACATATGAAAAGCTGCTCAACATCACTAATTATTAGAGAAATGCAAATCAAAACTACAATGAGGTATCACCTCACACCTGTTAGAATCGGCATCATCAGAAAATTTACAAACAACAAATTTTGGGGAGGGTCTGGACAAAAGGATCCCTCTTCCACTAGTGGTGGAAATGTAAATTGATACAGTCACGATGGAGAACAGTATGGAGTTTCCTTAAAAAACTAGAAAGAGAATTAACATATGATCCAGCAATCCCACTTCTGGGCATATACCCAGAGAAAACCATACATCAAAAAGGCACATTCACCACAATGCTCATTTCAGCACTATTTACAATAGCCAGGTAATGGAAGCAACCTAAATACCCACAGACAGACGAATGGATAAAGATGTGGTACATATATAAAATGGAATATTACTCAGCCATAAGAAGGAATGAAACTGGGTTATTTGTAGAGACGTCGATGGATCTAGAGACTGTCATACAGAATGAAGTAAGTCAGAAAGAGAAAAACAGATATTGTATGTTAACGCATATATGTGGAGCCTAGAAAAATGGTACAGATGAACTGCTTTGCAGGGAAGAAATAGAGACACAGAGGTAGAGAACACACGTATGGACACCAAGTGTGGGAAGCCATGGGGAGGTGGTGTTGGGATGAGTTGGGAGACTGGGATTGACCTGTATACATGTATATGCATAAAATACATAACTAATAATAACCTGCTGTATAAAAAATAAATAAAATTAAATTTCAAAATTTTTAAAAATAAAATTTAAAAATAAAACAGAAAAATGTTCTTCCCTTCACACAGATATATTTATATGAATGAATTATTTCCATGTTTATATCTATAAATATATAAAAGAGGAATAAAATCTAACTTGAACCAAAAAAGAAAAAAAAAACCTGAACCGACGAGTTAGACAGAGGAAAACCCTATCAGGGCACTTGCTCCAGTGGTAAACAATTCTGAAATTGGTCAGAGGTGGGGAATCATCTCCCATAGAGCCAGCAGCCCACTCCTATGCAAGGCGTGTCCTCATTGCAAAGCGGGGGGCCATGCCGAGGCATCTGTGAGTAACCGTGAGCTGAGCCCCAGGCCAGCTGCTGTTGAACTTTTCCCACCCTTCCCAGGTAAAACACCTGAATATGTACAAGGGATTGAAAGCCTAGAGGAAGGGCCGTGGATCCACACCAGCGAAAACACGCAGGCCAACTTGGTGCCTGCAGGCCAGCCAGGATGGTCCTGGCCCTGGTCGCTCTTCTGGAAGCTTTCCATTGCCCTGCCTGAGATACCCCTCCTGTCCCGGCACCCACTGCTTTTTTCCTTCCTCACCTCTGCCTGGGGAGAAATTCCAGCGGCAGGTATTGGTGACACATCCTCTTCTTTAGCAGGTCGCAGCCTGGCAACTTCTGCAGAAAGTCCAGCAGAGCCCCACTCACACTGGGCCACCCACAAAGCCACGGCCCCTCACTCCCACCCACCAGCACAGCCCCGGCACTGCCTACGGGGCAGAGAATATGGCGTCAGTCACAGCTACAAGGGCTGTCGCTCACTGGAGAGCTGTTTATATTGCCCTCAACCCAGGCACACCTGTGGAGGGCTGGCAGGCAGTTTCAGGCTACCAAAATCAGCCAATCCTCACCCCTCAGGGGCTCACAGTTGCAGAAAATGAAACTTGCTAAACGGGCCAGGCCCTAGGAACAGGTGTGGGCTCTTGAGAGTCAGGATAGACAAGGGGCTGCAGCTGCGGGTTGTTTTCTTATCATTTTATCTGGTCCATGAGTGGAAAACAAATTCAAGAAGACACTCTCCTAATGAGAGGAACCCAGGAGTCAGGGAGAGGAGTGATGGTGGGTGGAGACAGAGGCCTGGTGCCCTGGCTGCAGTGGAGGTGTCTGGAAGACCAGGCAGAAAGAGCCTGCAGAGAGTGATAGCCATGGTCACAGACCTGTCAGAGCTGCTGTTTGTTAGTTCAAGTCCTGCTCTGAGGTATTCTGTGTCAGCTGTGAGCGACAGGTGAGCTGTGGGTTCTCTGCAAGGTGGGCTATGTGCACATTTCCTGTGTGTCCAGCCCTGCTGGGGTACCTCCCCAGTGGAGCTCCGTATCCTGGGAAGGGCCTGAGTAGGAGAGCCCCATGGGCTGCTGGGTAGCTGCAGAGGTGAGCTCCATACCCTGGGAGGGACTTTACCACGAGAGCCCCGTGGGTTGTGGGGTAGGGGTGCAGCCCAGGTGAGCTCCATATCCTGGGATTGGCCTGACCACGAGAGCCCCATGGGCTGCTGGAGACCTGGTAAAGGATATCAGGATAGTCAGTGAAGCCACCGAGGATATACATCCAGTAGCTCCTATTCCCTACACCCTGCTGGTCATTCTACCTTCCACCAGGCCATGGCATTCTGTATTAGACTTCAATGATGCCTTCTTCTGTATTCCATTCATCTCAGAGTCACAAGAATTTTTGGCTTGTGAGTGGCAGGACACAACATGCAACAAAAGCAATAATGCTGGGCCGTCCTGCCCCAATGGTTCAAAAATCCCCACACCATCATTGGGGAAATGTCCTCTAAAGACCTAAAAGTTCAACCTCTGTAAAAGGGAACCCTCCTTCAATATGCAGATGACATTCTGATCGCCAGGCCTACTAAAGACGCCTCTGAACTACCTAGCCAAGAAAGGATAGAAGGTGTCCAAGAAAAACGCTCAAATATCCCAGGCTAAGGTGACATGCCTGGGCTTCATTCTCACAGATATTCGGAGAAACGCATCCCAGGATAGGGAAGAAGCCATTTGCAGCCTTACCTCTTCTAAAACTAGAAGATAGCTTAGGGGTTCCTGGGGAGGCCAAGGTTTTCTGCATCTGGATCCCTGACTACAGTGTAATAGCTGGGCCTCTACATGAAACACTGACACGAAAAAATGATGATCCTTTTGAATAGAATCCAGAAGCAGCCTTTCAAGAATGGAAAGAGCAGTCAATACAGACCCTTGCCGAGGAACTCCCTAATTTAGCTAAACCCTTTGACCTTTACATACCCAGTCAAAGCTTAATCGCCCTTGGAGCCTTAGTGCAAAAACTGGGACCACTTGAAATGGAGCAACACAAGAATGCCCTTCAGGTATGATAAACTATGGTCACCAAGGGCTTTGCCCACCGACTCATCAGGCCAGGATACTGGGGTATCTAAAAAGCTGGAAATCAGCAGCCCGCAAGGCCAGCTCCCTCCTAAGGGAAAAGGACCCCACGTGGTGATCCTAACCACCCATCATGCCCTGAAGTTGCAGGGGTCGCTCTGTGGACACACTGACCTCGAGTGAGGAGGTCCTCCAACTCCAACCTCCAGAGAGATAAACGGGGGCAACGGGCCCCCAAGATGACTCGTGTGACCATCACTTGACCTGGAGTTTCTCTCAGAAAACGACAAGACTGTGCCCCGAAAGAGCAGACTACTGCTTGCAGGACTTATTGCACCCAGAGGGGAGCTAATAAGCTTGGCGGGGGAAACGTATATCACGCTTTCACCATAGGAAACCCTACAGACACCGCGGTGATGGTGGCCAATATGACCGGCTGGACTGCTGGCTACTTCTAAAGGCCATTGACTCAGTGGACGTCATGGTCCTGGATCACCACTGACCCTGGACTGTCTGGGAGTTGCGTGGGCAGGGCTCTGACACATGGTGCTGTTTGTACATTAATTCAGGGACCTAATTAAAGAAAGCACAGACTACTGGTCAGAGCATCTAGTCTGGCAAAAACTGTCAGCCTAAGGTCGCCGAACATATGTGGGGTGGGGTGAAACCTGCCACCGCAGCATCTCTGCGCCTCTCTTTCCTGGACCCTTAAAGGTCATTAGAATCTGTACACTTCCAATGCTGGTGCTCAGGCGGACGAGAAGTGAGGCAGGAGGCCTTGGGACAATCAACCTCACCAGGAGGCTGGTGGGGAGACGTTTTGCCCCTCCCCCCATGTATCAGGGCTCCCACCACAGCATGAAGCAGTTACAAAAGAGGGGTCTGCACCCTCAACACCCCAAGAATAAGGAACAGAACAAAAAGCAGAGGAGGTGTTCGTCTCCGGCAACGTTCATTAAAAATTCCTGGGATATAAAAAGAGAATCTGGGCAATAAGATAAAGTCTAACCTGTTTTTCCTTTGTGCTTTGTCTAATTTCACGTGCTCCTAGGGTTCCGCATGCAGAGGTCCCACACCCGGCACTTCAGACCCGATTTCCTAGTGCAGAATGGCTGGGTCGACACCTCAGCTAGCGGGGTCCCATGCAGACTCCGCGGCATAGAGCCTGAGCTGCAGCCAACGCAGCCCTCGAGAGCTCCATCCCCTCCCTCCCACTGACGCTGCCGGGGACCCTACACAGCAGCCCAGCCCACAGCCCATGGGGGAGTGCACGCTCTCACCTCTCCATTCTGTTTTCAAAATAATGTTTCCTTTGCTTCTGAACCAAACTCAGTCTTGATCTGTTGGCTCCAATGACACTGGGCACGGGGACTCCTGTTGGGGTCCACTCTGGAGGATCAGTAACAGAAATTGAGAACATTGTAACTTCAATGAACAGATGTGTGAGCCAAACTGTAGTTAACATAGAGCAGTGTATAATGCTCGGATAAAATAAGATGTTTCTAAGACTTACATTTGATATTTCCATCACTTTCCTATAAGCAAGTTCAGTGAAGACGTCTGTCTTATTTGTCAGGTCAACATTAGAGAAATGAAGTGATTTATTTCCATGGATGTACATCGAATACTCTTGGCTGAAGCTTCAATCTTGTTTTGAATGCTTTTCCATTGAAAATGATACCTCTCTTTCAGCTCCCCCATTTCTGAGAACTATAAAATCTTATAATTTATTATTACCATAGGGGAAAGGTAGGAGAAGGGATAAATTAACAGTTTGGGATTAAAACATACACACTGCTATGTATAAAATAGATCATCAACAAGGAACTACTGTATAGCACAGGGGAAGTACACTGAATATTTTGCAATAACCTATAAGGGGAAATAATCTGAAAAAGAATAGATATTTTTATTGACATCATCTATCAATGACAGATAAAATGTAACCTAAGCATGGCCGATGGTGAGTGCTTCTGACCCTGAAGATTTCAGTCAACTAAAGTTTGGGCTCTGCCTATTTCCCAAGGCCCTTAAAGGACATACGTGTAACCGTAGCTTAAAAATTCCCCAGTTTGGGGTTCGGGGAGGCACTGATTTGGAAAAATCCCTGGTGTTCTCCTTACATGCACGAGACCCTTCCTACAGCTAAAACATGCCTGTCACACCTAGAGGATGGTACACCGTTTGATTGGAAAGAGTTTGGAAAAGGCACCTCATATCCTCATCGCCTGGTGCTCGGGTTCAACCCTCCAGCATCTTTCCTAACAATCTCCTCACTTGGGGATATCAGCACCGTCAACATCCTCTTGCAAACAGTTTGGAATTTGTCCAGAGGATGAAGCGGAAGGATGAGAAAAATTTAGAGACAAGTCTTAGGTGTTCGGACAGGCACATGCCACTCTAATTTCCAATCCAGAAGACAAATTCATCAAAGGCTAGAATTGCCCACGGAAACAGAATAGGGCTAGAGGAAATCCCGCTGTTTTGTGTCCAGTTTCCAAAAACACAAGTTGAAAAATGGAACTCAGGGGCACTAAAATTCATGAAACTGCAAACTTGAAAATATCTATCATCGAAAAATGTCTTGAGGTAAGTCACAGAAAAGGACTTGTAAGCAAGGGAGAGTGGCAGGAAACAGATTTGAAGAGGTAGAAAGGACTCCCCATTAAAGCACAAGAAAAGGGGCTGAACATCGCCAATGATGCAGTTGGCCAAAAAGGGTGTATGCATTTTTTCTGAATATATTCAAGTAAAGGCCATACACACTTTTTATCCAACCAAACAGGTGGGCACTGGAAATGAATATCACAAAATGTATCACTTCACATCAGTCAGAAGGGCCATCCACATAAAGTGTAAACACCAGAAATGCAGGACAGGGCGAGGAGAAAAGGGAGCCCTGTGAGGCTGATAGTGGAAATGTAATTTGCCAACGGCCACTCTGGAGAAGTGTATTGTGTTTGCTAAAACATCTAAAAAATGAGCTACAGAGCATAGGGCACTTGCACTCATGGGCGTGTACCTTGGGAAAAACAAAAATCGACAGAAAACAGGCACCCGAACGTTTACCACCTCTCTGTTAAAAAGGGCCTCAACTTGGATATAACCTAAATGTCCCTGGAAGGATAAAATGGATAAAAGAGATGGGGTACTTATGTAGAGTGGAATATTACTCATCCAGAAATCAATGAAATAAGGCCAGTTGTAACAACTCTGGAGGAGTTACATACGATCATTCTAAGTGACATATGTCAGAAAGAAAAAGACACATATCATAAGATGTCACTTAAAGGTGGAATCAAAAATGGCTACACATGAAATAAATTACAAAACAGAAACATAGTCAAATATGTAGAAAATAGACATAAGGCTGCTAAATGGGAAAGGTGGGGAATGGTGAGGTATTATCCAGGAGGTTGAAATTAGCAAAGATACCATTCCAAGTACCAAATTGAATAACTGACAAGGCCTACACAGTACCTCAAAGAACTGCACTCAGCCCACTCAAGTCACTGGAAAATAATACATATGACTGGTAAGCATCTGAAAAAGAAGTTATTGTTGTCTCACAGTACATGAATCAAGTGGATGTACAGCAGCAAAAAACAGAGCTTTGAAAATCAGCTGTAACCAATATAAAAATAAATTTAAAACTATTTATAAAAACAGTGAGACAGACAAAAATTCTTACAACTTTTGTTGAAGGGCTACGATGTAACATGGATTGAACACATGTAGACCCACAGCAGGATGATTATATAAGGCTGGAAGCTATGCACGCTAAGAGATGTTAGAGAGGCTGGGTGAGGAAATGCAGACCTTTTAAAGTAATACTGCCTGGTACCCATTCCATGGGTCCCAAATCTGCAGGTTCAAGGGAATCTTCTGACAGCGAAAACATGCCTGGGAAACCGAGATGAATGTACACCGTGTGCTCAGGAAAGGTGTCTAAAATGCACCTCATTTTTGATCTCCTGGTGCTGGGGTTCGCCATTCCAGCCACATTACTAACAATCTCCCAACTTGGAGAATCAGCACCTTTAACCTCCTGTTTCACACAGTTTGCAATTTTTGCAGAGGATAAATGGGAAGAGGGGGAACCAATGAGAGATTAGCTGTAGGACTTTTGACAGGCACATGTCACTCTAATTTCCCATTAGGAAGAAGAATTAACCAAAGGCTCAGCCTGCCTCCCCAGAACCAGAATAGGGCCAGAAGTAATCCAATGGTTTGGCGGCCAGCTCACAAAAAAAGCGAGTTGCAAAATGGAGCTCAGGAGCAGACAATTCAAAGACCTGCAAAGATATAAATGATAACCAACGTCCAAAAATATATTCAGGTAAGGTAACGAAGAGGATCTGAATGAGAGGCAGAATTGCAGGAAACAGATTTCAAAAGGTAGATTGTACTCACATTTAAAGCATATGAAAAGCAGCAGAATTTCTAAAATGATGCGGTTGGGCAAAAGGGTGTATGCGTTTTTTTCGTGAATATCTTCAGGAAAAAAACACATGCAGAGTTTTTGCCCAACCAAGCAAGAGGGAAATGCAAATCCGCACAACAAAGAAGTCTCAATTTCCACTGCTCAGAAAGGCCATCCAAAAAATGTGTACAAACCAGAAATGCAGGAGAGGCCATGGAAAACAGGGAGCCTAGTCACGCTGATGGGTGGGGTATAAATATCCAAGAGCCACTCTGAAGAAGTGTATGCTGTTTTTAAAACATCTAAAATACAAAGCCCCGGAGCAAGGGGACTTCAACTCATGGATATATAACTTGGGAAGACTAAATGTCAATAAGTTACAGGCACCCCAAAGTTTAGGGCTGCTGTGCATACAAGAACCTCAACTTTGGTACACCTAAAATATCCCAGGAAAAAGAGAAATGCATAAAGAACTTGTGGTAATTTTGTACAACGGAATATCACTCAGACGTGAAATCAATGTATATAAGGCCAGTAGCAGCATAATGAGTGGATTTAGGTATAATGATTTTAAGGGAAATTAGTCACACAGAAAAAGAATCTTATCATAAGATATCACTTATAGAGGGAATGTCAATATCACAACACATGAACTGAATTAGGAAAGAGAACAGAGTCTCACATTTAGCAAAAATCTCTTATGCCTGCTTCAGGGGAAAGGAGAGGTGGGGTGATGGATAAAACCAGAGTTTGATATTAGCACAGGTACCATTCCATAAACCAAATACAGAATAGACAAGACCTACACCTTCCTCAGTGAACGGGACTCAACACCCCTATGCCCCACAGAGGAATATATCTGACTACTAAGAATCTTAAAACCTATGTATTGATATGTCTCCGTAAGGGAATCAATTGTGTCTAGACTGGCATAAACACGTCAATGAAAATCAGCTCAACCCCATTATAAAAATGAATTTCAAAAAAACCCCAAAAAACAGCGAAATTCTTACACAATTCCTTCAGGGGTTCTGATGAAACCTGGAATAACCCTATCTGCAAAGACAGCTGGATGAGACATAAGGCTGGACACTTGGGACTGAGAGGACTGGTGAGATTGGGAGAGAAAATGCAGACCTTTTAAAGTAGTAATGCATGCCACCATTCCATGTGTCCCAAATCTCCAGGTAGAAGGGAATATCACTACAATTATAACATGTATGGGAAACCTACAAAATGGACACCCTGTGATGGCGAAAGGTTTCTAAAATTCTCCTAATTTTTCCTCTCCTTGTGCTCCACTTTGGCATTCCAACTGCTTTACTATCAATCTCCCAACTTAGGAGAGTCAGCCCCTATAACCTCCTGGTTCGCACAGTTTGCTAATTGTGCAGAGGATGAAAGGGAAGAGGGAGAACCAATCAGAGAGTAGATGTAGGCATTTGGACGGGCACATGTCACTCTAATTTCCCGGGAGGAAGAAGAATTAACCAAAGCCTCAGCCAGCCACAGGGAACAAATATTGCCACCCCTGGAACCAGTATAGGTCCTGAAGCAAAATTGTGGATTTGCGGCCAGCTCACAAAGATGGGATTTGAAAATTGGAGCTCAGGGGCACAGCAATTCACAAACCTGCAGACTTATAAAGGACTACTCTCTTCCAAAAATCTGTTGAGGGAAGGCAATGAAGCGGACTTGAAAATGAGGCAGAATTGCACAAAACATATTTCAAGAGGTAAATTGGAATCACCTTTAAAGCACAGGAAAAGCATCCCAACTTGGACAGAGATGCACTTGGCCAAACAGGGTGTATGCCTTTTCTCCTGAATATATTCAGAAGAAAATGCATACGCCCATTTTGGCCAATCAAGCAAGCGTGCAATACAAATCCACACTACAAAGAATTGTCACTTACCACCGGTCAAAAGGGACATCCGAATATCTGTAAAAACCAGAAAGGTGAGAGAGAGATGGCAAGTGCATGAAGCAATGTGATCCCAATGGTCATGGAGGATTGTGATGACAAGCGCATGGAGAATTGTGATGACAAGATTATGTACCATTTTGTTGACAAAGGCAAGGAGCATTATGATGACAAGGTTCATGGAGCACTGTGATGACAAGCATCACGGAGCATTGTGATTACAAGGGTCATGGAGCATTGGGATGACAAGCGCATGGATCATTGTGATGACAATGGTCATGGAGCATTTTAATGACAAGAGTCCTGGATCATTGTGTTGTCAGGGTTCATGGAGCATTGTGATGACAGTGGTCATGGAGCATTGTGATGACAGGGGTCATGGCGCATTGTGATGAGAAGGTCATGGAGCATTGGGCTGAAAATGTCCATGGAGTACTGTGATGACAGGGGTCATGGAGCATTGTGATGACAAAGTACTGGAGCACTGTGATGAAAAGGGCATGGATCATTGTGATGAAAAAGGCATGGAGCCTTGTCATGACAGGGTTCAAGGAGAAAACTGAAAACAAGTGTCAGGCAGCATTGTGAAGACAAGGGTATTGAGTATTGTGATGACAAAGGTCATGGAGCATTGTGATGAGAAGACCATGGATAATTGTGATGACGAACGTCATGGGGCGTTGTGATGATAAGTGTTATGGAACATATTGATCTCAAGGTTTTGGAGCATTGTGATGACAGAGGTCATGGAGCATTTTGGTTTCATTGTGATGACAATAGCCTGAAGAATTATGATGATGGGCATGGTGCATTGTGATGACAGGGTTCATGGAGCATTGAGTTGAAAAGGGGCATGGAGCATTGCGATTACAGGAGTCTTGGAGCATTGTGATGACAAAGGCATGGAACATCGTGAATGAGAAGGCCATGGAACATTCTGTTGACATGCGTCATGGAGCTTTGTGATGACAAGGGCATGGAGCATTGTGATTACAGGGGTCTTGGAGCATTGTGATGACAAGGGTCATGGAGCCTTGTGATGACAAGGCTGTGGAACATTGTGATGGCAGGGGTCATGGAGCATTGTTATGACAGGGGTAATGGAGCATTGTGATGACAAGGGCATGGAGCATTGGTCTGAAAAGTTTCATGGATTATTGTGATGAGAGAGGGCAAGGAGCATTGTGATGACAAGGGCATGGAACACTGTGATACCTGGGTCATGGAGGATTGTAATGAGAAGCGCATGGAGCATTGTGATAAGAATGGCATCGAGCATTGTGATGAAAAGCATCATGGAGCCTGTGATGACAAGGGCCTGGAACAATGTGATGAGAGGGTTCATGGAGCATTGTGATGACAATGGCATGCAGCATTGTGATGACAAGGGTCATTGAGCTTTGTGATGACAAAGGTCATGGAGCATTTTGATGACAAGGGTGTGGTGCATTCTGTTGTGAAGGGCAGGGAACATTGTGATGACAGGGGTTATGGAACATTGTGATGTCAGGGGAATGGAGCATTGTGATGATAAAGGCATGTAGCATTGTTGTGACAAGGGTCATGGAATATTGTGATGACAGGGGTGAGGGAGTATTGTGTTGACTAGTGATGGAACATTGTAATATCAGTGGTGAGAGAGCATTTTGATGAGAAGTGCATGGAGCAGTGTGATGACAAGGTTTATGGAGCATTGTGATGACAAAGATGTGGAGCATTGTGATGACAAGCGCATGGCACATTGTGATGCCATGGGTCAAGGAGTATTGTGCTAACAAAGGCATTGAGCATTGGGATGACAAGGGTCACCGAGCATTGTGATGAAATGTTCATGGAGCGCTGTGGTGACAAAGGTCACAGAGCCTTGTGATGACGAGGGCATGAACCACTGTGATGACAAAAGTCATGAAGCATTTTGATGACTGGAGTCACGGAGCACTGTGATGACAGGGGTCATAGAGCATTGTGATGAAAAGGCATGGAGCATTGTGATGACAGGGGCATGTTGCATTGGTTTGACAAGTTTCAGGGATTATTGTGATGACAGTGGGCATGGCGCATTGTGATGACAAGGGCATGGAGCATTGTGATGAGAAGGTCATGGAGTATGGTGAAGAAGGGTGTCAGGGAGCATTGTGATGACATATGTCATGGTCCATTGCGATGACAATGGAATGGAGCATTGTGATGCCAAGTGTCATGGAGGATTGTGATGACAAAGGTAATGGAGCATTTTGATGACAAGCGCTTGGGGCATTGTGATGACAAGGGTCATGGAGCATTGTGATAACAAGGGCCACTGAGAATTTTGATGACATGTTCATGAAGCATTGTGATGACAATCACATGGAGCTTGCTGTGACAGGGATAATGGAGCATTGCGATGACAAGTGCATAGAGAATTGTGATGACAAAGCATGTAACACTGTGATGAAAAGCATCATGGAGCACAGTGATGCCAAGAACGTGGAGAATTGTGATGACAGGGGACATGGAGCATTGTAATGACCAGGGCATGGAGTATTGTGATGGCAAGACCGTCGAGCATTGTGATGAGAAGACCATGGATAATTGTGATGATGAGCGTCATGGAGCACTGTAATGACAAGGGGTATGGAGCATTGTGATAACAGGGGTCATGGAGCATTGTGATGACAAGTTTCATGGAGCATTCTGATGACAAGCTTGTGGAGTATTTTGATGACAATGACATGGAGCATTTGGATGAAAATGGCATGGGGCATTGTGATGAAAAATTTCATGGATTATTGTGATGAGAGTGAGCATGGAGCATTGTGATGACAAGGGCACGGAACACAGTGATACATGTGTCATGGAGGATTGCAATGACAAGGGCATGGAGCATTGTGATGACAAGCGTCATGGAGCTTTGTGATGACAACGGCATGGAGCAATGTGATGAGAGGTTTCATGGAGCTTTGTGATGACAATGGCATGGAGCATTGTGATTCCAAGGGTCATGGAGCTTTTTGATGACATAGGCCATGGAGCATTTTGATGGCAAGGGCGTGGTGCATTGTGATGAGAAGGGCAGGGAGCATTGTGATGACAGGGTCATGGAGCAATTGGATGAAAAGGGTCATGGAACATTTTGATGACAGTGTTTATGGAACATTGTGATGTTAGGGTTCATGGAGCATTGTGATGAAAAGGGTCATGGAGCATTGTGATGACAGGGGTTATGGAACATTGTGATGTCAGGGGTCATGGAGCATTGTGATGATAAGAGCATGTAGCATTGTTGTGACAAGGGTCATGGAACATTGGGATGACAGGGTGGAGGGAGTATTGTGTTGGCTAGTGATGGAACATTGTGATATCAGTGGTGAGAGAGCATTTTGATGAGAGGTGCATGGAGCATTGTGATGACAAGGCTGTGGAGCATTGTGATGAGAAACGCAGGGCACATTGTGATGACATGGGTCATGGAACATTGTGTTGACAAACGCATGGAACATTGTGATGACAACGATGTGGAGCATTGTGATGACAAGCGCATGGCACATTTGATGCCATGTGTCATGGAGTAATGTGCTGACAAAGGCATGGAGCATTGTGATGACAAGGGTCACAGAGCATTGTGATGAAATGTTCATGGAGTGTTGTGGTCACAAAGGTTACAGAGCCTTGTGATGACGAGGGCATGGACCATTGTGATGACAAAGGTCATGAAGCATTGTGATGACTGGAGTCACGGAGCATTGTGATGACAGGGGTCATAGAGCATTGTGATGAAAGGGCATGGAGCATTGTGATGACAGGGGCATGTTGCATTGGTTTGACAAGTTTCAGGGATTATTGTGATGACAGTGGGCATGGCGCATTGTGATGACAAGGGCATGGAGCATTGTGATGAGAAGGTCATGGAGTATTGTGAAGAAGGGTGTCAGGGAGCATTGTGATGACATATGTCATGGTCTGTTGCGATGACAATGGAATGTAGCATTGTGATGCCAAGTGTCATGGAGGATTGTGATGACAAAGGTAATGGAGCATTTTGATGACAAGGGCTTGGAGCATTGTGATGACAAGGGTCATGGAGCATTGTGATAACAGGGGCCTTTGAGAATTTTGATGACATGTTCATGAAGCATTGTGATGACAATCACATGGAGCTTGCTATGACAGGGGTCATGGAGCATTACAATGACAAGTGCATAGAGAATTGTGATGACAAAACATGTAACACTGTGATGAGAAGTATCATGGAGCATAGTGATGCCAAGAACGTGGAGAATTGTGATGACAGGGGACATGGAGCATTGTGATGACCAGGGCATGGAGCATTATGATGGCAAGACCGTGGAGCACTGTGATGAGAAGACCATGGATAATTGTGATGACGAGCGTCATGGAGCACTGTAATGACAAGGGGTATGGAGCATTGTGATGACAGGGGTCATGGAGCATTGTGATGACTGGGGACATGGAGCCTTGTGAAGACCAGTGCATGGAGCCTTGTGATGGCAAGATCATGGAGCACTGTGATGAGAAGATCATGGATAATTGTGATGACGAGTGTCATGGAGCACTGTAATGACAAGGGGTATAGAGCATTGTGATGACAGTGGTCATGGAGCATTGTGATGACCGGGGACATGGAGCATTGTGATGCCCAAGGCATGGAGCACTGTGATGGCAAGACCGTGGAGCATTGTGATGAGAAGACCATGGATAATTGTGATGAGGAGCGTCATGGAGCACTGTAATGACAAGTGGTATGGAGCCTTGTGATGACAGGGGTCATGGAGCATTGTTATGACAGTGGTCATGGAGCATTGTGATGACAAGCGTCATGGAGCATTTTGATGACAAGGGCGTGGAGCATTGTGATGAGAAGACCATGGGCAATTGTGATTACGAGTGTCATGGAGCACTGTAATGACAAGCGGTATGGAGCATTGTGATGACAGGGTCATGGAGCATTGTGATGACTGGGGACATGGAGCATTGTGATGACCAGGGCATGGAGCATTGTGATGGCAAGACCGTGGAGCACTGTGATGAGAAGACCATGGATAATTGTGATGACGAACATCATGGAGCACTGTAATGACAAGGGGCATGGAGCATTGTGATGACAGGTGTCATGGAGCATTGTGATGACAGGGGTCATGGATCATTGAGATGAAAAGTGTCACAGAGCATTCTGATGACAAGCTTGTGGAGTATTGTGATGACAATGGCATGGAGCATTGTGATGAAAAGGGCATGGATCATTGTGATGAAAAAGGCATGGAGACTTGTCATGACAGGTTTCAATGAGCAAACTGATGACAAGTATCAGGGAGCAGTGTGATGACAAGTGTATTGAGAATTGTGATGACAAAGGTCATGGAGCATTGTGATGAGAAGTCCATGGATAATTGTGATGACCAGCGTCATGGGGCGTTGTGATGATAAGTGTTATGGAACATTGTGATCACAAGGGTTTGGAGCATTGTGATGAGAGAGGTCATGGAGAATTTTGATTTCATTGTGATGAGAATAGCATGAAGCATTATGATGATGGGCATGGTGCATTGTGATGACAGGGTTCATGGAGCATTGAGATGAAAAGAGGCATGGATCATTGTAATAACAAGGGTCTTGGAGCATTGTGATGACAAGGGCATGGAGTATTGTGATGAGAAGGCCATGGAGCATTCTGATGACATGCATCAGGGAGCTTTGTGATGACCTGGGCATGGAGCATTGCGATTACAGGGGTCTTGGAGCATTGTGATGACAAGGGTCATGGAGTCTTGTGGTGACAAGGCCGTAGAACATTGTGATGGCAGGGGTCATGGAGCATTGTTATGACAGGTGTAATGGAGCATTGTGATGACAAGGGCATGGAGCATTGGTCTGAAAAGTTTCATGGATTATTGTGATGAGAGTGAGCATGGAGCATTGTGATGACAAGGGCACGGAACACAGTGATACATGTGTCATGGAGGATTGCAATGACAAGGACATGGAGCATTGTGATGACAAGCGTCATGGAGCTTTGTGATGACAACGGCATGGAGCAATGTGATGAGAGGTTTCATGGAGCTTTGTGATGACAATGGCATGGAGCATTGTGATTCCAAGGGTCATGGAGCTTTTTGATGACATAGGCCATGGAGCATTTTGATGGCAAGGGCGTGGTGCATTGTGATGAGAAGGGCAGGGAGCATTGTGATGACAGGGTCATGGAGCAATTGGATGAAAAGGGTCATGGAACATTTTGATGACAGTGTTTATGGAACATTGTGATGTTAGGGGTCATGGAGCATTGTGATGAAAAGGGTCATGGAGCATTGTGATGACAGGGGTTATGGAACATTGTGATGTCAGGGGTCATGGAGCATTGTGATGATAAGAGCATGTAGCATTGTTGTGACAAGGGTCATGGAACATTGGGATGACAGGGTGGAGGGAGTATTGTGTTGAGTAGTGATGGAACATTGTGATATCAGTGGTGAGAGAGCATTTTGATGAGAGGTGCATGGAGCATTGTGATGACAAGGCTGTGGAGCATTGTGATGAGAAACGCAGGGCACATTGTGATGACATGGGTCATGGAACATTGTGCTGACAAACGCATGGAGCATTGTGATGACAAGGTTTATGGAGCATTGTGATGACAGGGGTCATGGAGCATTGTGATGACTGAGGACATGGAGCATCGTGATGACCAGGGCATAGAGCATTGTGATGGCAAGACCGTGGAGCATTGTGATGAGAAGACCATGGATAATTGTGATGACGCTCGTCATGGAACACTGTAATGACAAGGGGTATGGAGCATTTTGATGACAGGGCTCATGGAGCATTCTGAAGACAATGATCAGGGAGCATTCTGATGACAAGCTTGTGGAGTATTGTGATGACAATGACATGGAGCGTTGTGATGAAAAGGGCATGGAGCATTCTTATGAAAAAGGCATGGAGCATTTTCATGACAGTGTTCAAGGAGTATTCTGACGACAAGTGTCAGGGAGCATTGTGATGACAAGTGTATTGAGAATTGTGATGATAAAGGTCATGGAGCATTGTGACGACAAGTGCATGGAGTATTGTCATGACAGTCATCATGGAGTGTTGTGATGACAAGTGTTATGGAACATTGTGATCACAAGGGGTTGGAGCATTGTGATGACAGAGGTCATGGACCATTTTGATTTCAAGGAGCATGGAGCATTGTGATGACAAGGGCATGGAGCAATGTGATCCCAAGGTTCATGGAGGATTGTGATGAAAATGGTAATGGAGTATTGTGATGACAAGCTCATGGAGCATTGTGATGACAAGGTCATGTAGGATTTTGATGACACAGGCATGGAGAATTGTGATGATAAGGGTCATGGAGCACTGTGATGATAAGCGTCATGGAGCATTGTGATTACAGGGGTCATGGAGCATTGGGATGACAAGGGCATGGATCATTGTGATGACAAGTGTCATGGAGCATTGGGCTGAAAATGTTCATGGAGCATTGTGATGACAAGGGAATGGAGCATTGTGATGACAAGAGTCCCGGATCTTTGTGTTGTCAGGGGTCATGGAGTGTTGTGATGACAGTGGTCATGGAGGATTGTGATGATATGGGTCATGGAGCATTGTGATGAGAAGGTCATGAAGCATTGGGCTGAAAATATTCATGGAGTATTGTGATGACAGGGGTTATGGAGCATTGTAATGAGAAGGGAATTGAGCACTGTGATGACAAGGTCCTGGAGCATTGTGATGGGAAGTCCATGGAGCATTCTGATGACATGCGTCATGGAGCTTTGTGCAGACAAGGGCATGGAGCATTGTGATGAGAAGGCCATGGAGCATTCTGATGACATGCGTCATGGAGCTTTGTGCAGACAAGGGCATGGAGCATTGTGATGAAAATGGCATGGATCATTGTTATGAAAAAGGCATGGAGCCTTGTCATGACAGGGTTCAAGGAGCATACTGACGACAAGTGTCACGGAGCATTGTGATGACAAGTGTATTGAGCATTGTGATGACAAAGTTCATGGAGCATTGTGATGAGAAGACCATGGATAATTGTGATGATGAGCGTCATGGGGTGTTGTGATGATAAGTTTTATGGAACATTGTGATCACAAGGGTTTGGAGCATTGTGATGACAGAGGTCATGGAGCATTTTGATTTCATTGTGATGACAATAGCCTGAAGCATTATGGTGATGGGCATGGTGCATTGTGATGACAGCGTTCATGGAGCATTGAGATGAAAAGGGGCATGGAGCATTGTGATTACAGGGGTCTTGGAGCATTGTGATGACAAGGGCAAGGCGCATTGTGATGAGAAGGCCATGGAGCATTCTGATGACATGCGTCATTGAGCTTTGTGATGACAAGAGCATGGAGCATTGTGATTACAGGGGTCTTGGAGCATTGTGATGACAAGGGTCATGGAGCCTTGTGATGACAATGATGTGGAACATTGTGATGGCAGGGGTCATGGAGCATTGTTATGACAGGGGTAATGGAGCATTGTGATGAGAAGGGCATGGAGCATTGGTCTGAAAAGTTTCATGGATTATTGTGATGAGAGTGGGCATGGAGCATTGTGATGACAAGGTCACGGAACACTGTGATCCATGGGTCATGGAGGATTGTAATGACAAGGGCATGGAGCATTGTGATGAGAAGGGCATCGAACATTGTTTTGACAAGCGTCATGGAGCTTTGTGATGACAAGGGCATGGAACAATGTGATGAGAGGGTTCATGGAACACTGTGATTCCAAGGGTTATGGAGCTTTGTGATGACAAAAGTCATGGAGCATTTTGATGTCAAGGGCGTGGTGCATTGTGGTGAGAAGGGCAGGGAGCATTTTGATGACAGGGTCATGCAGCAATTTGATGAAAAGTGTAATGGAACATTTTGATGACAGGGGTTATAGAACATTGTGATGTCAGGGGTCATGGAGCTTTGGGATGAAAAGGGTCATGGAGCATTTTGATGACAGGGGTTATGGAACATTGTGATGTCAGGGGTCATGGAACATTGTGATGATAAGGGGATGTAGCATTGTGATGACAGAGGTCATGGAACATTGTGATTACAGGGGTGAGGGAGTATTGTGATGACTAGTGATGGAACATAGTGATATCTCTGTTGAGAGAGCATTTTGATGAGAAGTGCATGGAGCATTGTGATTACAAGGTTTATGGAGCATTACGATGACAAGGTTGTGGACCGTTGTGATGAAAATCACGTGGCACATTGTGATGACAAGGGTCATGGAGCATTGTTCTGACAAAGGCATGGAGCATTGTGATGACAAGGGTCATGGAGCATTGTGATGAAAAGTTCATGGAGTATTTTGTTTACAAAGGTCACAGAGCCTTGTGATGATGTGGGCATGGACCACTGTGATGACAAATGTTATGAAGCATTGTGATGACTGGAGTCACAGAGCATTGTGATGACAGGGGTCATGGAGCATTGTGATGACAAGGGCATGGAGCATTGTGATGACAGGGGCATGGAGCATTGGTCTGACAAGTTTAATAGATTATTGTGATGACAGTGGGCATGGGGCATTGTGATGACAAGGGCATGGGGCATTGTGATGAGAAGGTCATGGAGTATTGTGAAGACAGGTGTCAGGGAGCATTGTGATGACATATGTCATGGTCCATTGCGATGACAATGGCATGGAGCATTGTGATGCCAAATGTAATGGAGGATTGTGATGACAAATATAATGGAGCATTGTGATGATTAGGGCTTGGAGCATTATGATGACAAGGGCCATTGAAAATTTTCATGACAAGGTCGTGAAGCATTGTGATGACAAGGTGCTGGAGCATTGTGATGAGAAAACCATGGAGCCTTGTGAGACAAGTCTCCTGGAGCATACTGATGAAAAGGGGCATGGAGCATTGTGATTAGAGTGTCTTGGAAAATTGTGATGACAAGGGCATGGAGCATTGTGATGAGAAGGCCAAGGAGCAGTCTGATGACATGCGTCATTGAGCTTTGTGATGACAAGGGCATGGAGCATTGTAATTACAGTTGTCTTGGAGCATTGTGATGAAAAAGGCATGGATCATTGTGATGAAAAAGGCATGGAGCCTTGTCATGACAGGGTTCAAGGAGCATACAGAGAACAAGTGTCTGGGAGCATTTTGATGACAAGTGTATTGAGCATTGTGATGACAAAGGTCATGGAGCATTGTGATGAGAAGACCATAGATAATTGTGATGACGAGCGTCATGGGGCATTGTGATGACAAGTGTTATGGAATATTGTGATCACAAGGGTTTGGAGCAGTGTTATGACAGAGGTCATGGAGCATTTTGATTTCATTGTGATGACAATAGCCTGAAGCATTATGATGATGGGCATGGTGCATTGTGATGACAGGGTTCATGGATCATTGAGATAAAAAGGGACATGGAGCATTGTGATTACAGGGGTCTTGGAGCATTGTGATGAGAAGGGTCATGGAGCCTTGTGATGACAAGGCCATGGATCATCGTGATGGCAGGGGTCATGGAGCATTGTTATCACAGTGGTAATGGAGCATTGTGATGGCAAGGGCATGGAGCATTCTGATGACATGCATCATGGAGCTTTGTGATGACAAGGGCATGTAGCACTGTGATTACAGGGGTCTTGGAGCATTGTGATGACAAGGGTCATGGAGCCTTTTGATGACAAGGCCGTGGAACGTTGTGATGGCTGGGGTCATGGAGCATTGTTATGACAGGTGTAATGGAGCATTGTGATGACAAGGGCATGGAACATTTGTCTGAAAAGTTTAATGAATTATTGTGATGAGAGTGGGCATGGAGCATTGTGATGACAAGGGCACGGAACACAGTGATACATGGGTCATGGAGGATTGTAATGACAAGGGCATGGAGCATTGTGATGAGAAGGACATCGAGCAGTGTGATGACAAGCACCATGGAGCTTTTTGATGACAATTGCATGGAACAATGTGATGAGAGGTTTCATGGAGTATTGTGATGACAATGGCATGGAGCATTGTGATGCCAAGGGTGATGGAGCTTTGTGATGACAAAGGCCATGGAGCATTTTGATGACAAGGGCGGGGTGCATTGTGATGAGAAGGGCAGGGAGCATTGTGATGACATTGTCATGGACCAATTTGATGAAAAGGGTCATGGAACATTTTGATGAGAGGCGTTATGTAACATTGTGATGTCAGGGGTCATGGAGCATTTTGATGAAAAGGGTCATGGAGCATTTTGATGACAGGGGTTATGGAACATTGTGATGTCAGGGATCATCAAACATTGTGATGATAAGTGCATGTAGCATTGTGATGACAGGAGTCATGGAACATTGTGATGACAGGGTTGAGGGAGTATTGTGATGAATAGTGATGTAACATTGTGATATCAGTGGTGAGAGAGCATTTTGATTTGAAGTGCATGGAGCATTGTGATGACAAGGTTTATGGAGCATTGTGATGACAAGATTGTGGAGCACTGTGACGACAAGCGCATGGTGCATTGTGATGACATGGGTCATGGAGCATTGTGCTGACAAGCGCATGGAGCATTGTGATGACAAGGGTCATGGAGCATTGTGCTGAGAAAGGCATAGAGCATTGTGATGACAAGGGTCAAAGAGCATTGTGATGAAAAGTTCATGAAGCATTGTGGTTAAGAAGGTCACAGAGACTGTTGATGACAAGGGCATGGACCATTGTGATGACAAAGGTCATGAAGCCTTGTGATGACTGGAGTCACGGAGCATTGTGATGACAGGGGTCATGGAGCATTGTGATAACAAGAGCATGGGGCATTGTGATGACAAGGGCATGGAGCATTGGTCTAATAAGTTTCATGGCTTATTGCGATGACAGTTGGAATGGCGCATTGTGATGACAAGGGCATGGAGCATTGTGATGACCAGGTCATTCATTATTGTGAAGACAGGTGTCAGGGAGCATTGTGATGACATATGTAATGGCCCATTGTGATGACAATGCCATGGAGCATTGTGATGCCAAGTGTCATGGAGGATTCTGATGACAAAGGTAATGGAGCATTGTGATGACAATGGCTTGGAGCATTGTGATGACAAGGGCCAGGGAGCATTGTGCTGAGAAGTGCATGGAAAATTGTGATGACAAGGGACATGGAGCATTCTGATGACAAGCTTGTGGCGTATTTTGATGACAATGGCATGGAGCATTGGGATGAAAACGGCATGGTGCATTTTGATGAAAAAGGCATGGAGCCTTTTTGTGACAGGGTTCAAGGAGCATTCTGATGACAATTGTCAGGGAGCATTGTGATGACAAGTGTATCGAGAATTGTGATGACAAAGGTCATGGAGCATTGTGATGAAAAGGGCATGGAGTATTGTGATGACAGGCATCATGGAGCATTGTGATGACAAGTGTTATGGAACTTTGTGATCACAAGGGTTTGGAGCATTGTGATGACAGAGGTCATGGATCATTTTGATTTCAAGTAGCATGGAGCATTGTGATGACAAGGGCATGGAGCAATGTGATCCCAAGGTTCATGGAGGATTCTGATGGCAATGGTAATGGAGTATTGTGATGACAAGTGCATAGAACATTGTAATGACAAGGTCATGTAGCATTTTGCTGAACAAAGGCATGGAGCATTGTGATGACAGGTGTCATGGAGCACTGTGATGACAAGCGTCACGGAGCATTGTGATTACAGGGGTCATGGAGCATTGGGATGACAAGGGTATGCATCATTGTGATGACAAGTGTCATGGAGCATTGGGCTGAAAATGTTCATGGAGTATTGTGATGACAGGGCTCATGGAGCATTGTGATGACTAGGGAATGGAGCATTGTGATGACAAGAGTCCCGGATCATTGTGTTGTCAGGTGATATTGAGCGTTGTGATGACTGTGGTCATGGAGCATTGTGATGATATTGGTCATGGAGCATTGTGATGAGAAGGTCATAGAGCATTGGGCTGAAAATGTTCATGGAGTATTGTGATGACAGGGGTCATGGAGCATTGTGATGATAAGGGAATGGAACATTTTGATGACAATGTCCTGGAGCATTGTGATGAGAAGATCATGGAGCCTTGTGATGACAAGTCTCATGGAGCATTCTGATGAAAAGGGGCATGGACCATTGTGATTACAGGGGTCTTGGAGCATTGTGATGACAAGGGCATGGAGCATTGTGATGAGAAGGCCATGGAGCATTCTGATGACATGCATCATGGAGCTTTGTGATGACAAGGGCATGGAGCATTGTGATTACAGGGGTCTTGGAGCATTGTGATGAAAATGGCATGGATCATTGTGATGAAAAAGGCATGGAGCCTTCTCATGAAAGGGTTCAGGGAGCATACTGATGGCAAGAGTCAGGGAGCATTGTGATGACATGTGTATTGCGCATTGTGATGACAAATGTCATGGGGCCTTGTGATGAGAAGTCCATGGATAATTGTGATGAGTAGCGTCATGGGGTATTGTGATGACAAGTGTTATGGAACATTGTGATCACAAGGGTTTGGAGCACTGTGATGACAGAGGTCATGGAGCATTTTGATTTCATTGTGATGACAAGAGCATGAAGCATTATGATGATGGGCATGGTGCATTGTGATGACAGGGTTCATGGAGCATTGTGATGAAAGGTGGCATGGAGCTTTGGTCTGACAAGTTTCATGGATTATTTTGATGACAGTGGGCATGGCACATTGTGATGACAAGGGCACGGAGCATTGTGATGCCAAGTGTCATGGAGGATTGTTGTGACAAAGGTAAAGGAGCATTGTGATGATAAGCGCATGGAGCATTGAGATGACAAGGGCCATTGATAATTTTAATGTCCATGTCCTGAAACATTGTGATGACAAGCGCATGGAGCTTCCTATGACAGGGGTCATGGAGCATTGTGATGACAAGTGCATGGAGTATTGTTATGACAAGAGCATATAACATTGTGATGAGAAGTGCCATGGAGCATTGTGATGACAAGGACGTGGAGAATTGTGAGGACAAGGGACATTGAGCTTTGAGATGACCAGGGCATGGAGCATTGTGATGGCAAAACCGTGGAGCATTGTGATGAGAAGACCATGGGTAATTGTGATGACGAGCATCATGGAGCACTGTAATGACAAGGGGCATGAAGCATTGTGATGACAGGTGTCAGGGAGCATTGTGATGACAGGGGTCATGGAGCATTGTGATGACAAGGGCATGGAGCATTGTGATGACAAGGGTACGGAACATTGTGATGAAAAGTGCCATTGAGAATTTTGATGATAAAGTCGTGAAGCATTGTGATGACAAACATTTGGAGCTTGCTATGACAGGGGTCATGGAACATTGCAATGACAAGTGCATGGAGAATTGTGATGAAAAGAGCATGTAACTTTGTGATGAGAAGTGTCATGTAGCATTGTGATGACAAGTACGTGGAGAATTGTTATGACAAGGGACATGGAGCATTGTGATAACCAGGGAATGGAGCATTGTGATGACATGGGTCATGGAGCATTATTATGACAAGGGCCATGGTGCATTCTGATATAAGATATCACTTAAGAAGGGAATGTAAACCTGGCTAAATATGAAATGAATTAGGAAAGAGAACAGAGTCTCAGATTTACAAAACACTCTTATGCTTGCTTAAGGGGGAAGGAGAAGTGGGGAGACACACAAAACCAGAGTTTGATATTAACACAGGTACCGTTCCATAATCCAAATACAGAAGAGACAAGCCCGACTCCTTCCTCAGTGAATGGGACTCAACAACCCTATTACCCACAGAGAAATATATCTGACTAGTAAGGATCTTAAAACCTATGTATTGATATGTCTCCATAACGGAACCAAGTGTGTCTAGAATGACATAAACACGGCAGTGAGAACCAGCTCAAACCCACTATAAAAAGGAATTTCAAAACAAAACAAAGAAACAGTGAAATTCTTACACAACACCTTCAGGGGTTCTGATGAAACTTGGAATGACCCTATCTACAACAACAGCTGGATGTGGCATAAGGCTGTTCACCTGGGACTGAGAGGATTGGTGAAATTGGGTGAGAAAATGCAGACGCTTTAAAGCAATAATGCCTGCCACTGATTCCATGGTTCCCAACTCTCCAGGTAGAAGGGAATATCACTACAGTTATAACATGTATGGGAAACCTAGAGAATGGACACCCTCTGATGGTGAAAGGTTTCTAAAACTCTACTAATTTTTTTCTCTCCATGTGCTGTAGCTTGACATTCCAACTGCTTTAATATCAATCTTCCAACTTGGAGAGTCAGCCCCTATAACCTCCTGGTTCGCACAGTTGGCACATTGTGCAGAGGATATAAGGGAAGAGGGAGAACCAATGAGAGAGTAGCTGTAGGCATTTGGACGGCCACATGTCACTCTAATTTCCCGTCACGAAGAAGAATTAACCAAACTCTCAGCCTGCCCCACCCCCATAACTAGTATAGGTCCTGAAGCAAAATTGTGGGTTTGCGGTCAGCTCACAAAAACACAAGTTGAAAAATGGAGCTCAGGGGCACAGCAATTCACTAACTTGCAGAGTTATACAGGACTACTCCCTTCCAAAAATCTGTTGAGGAAAAGCCATGAGGCGGACTTGAAAATGAGGGAGATTTGCACGAAACAGATTTCGAGAAGTACACTGGAATCGCCTTTAAACACAGGAAAAGCATCACAACTTCGACAATTATGGAATTGTCCATAAAGGGTGCATGCGTTTTCTCCTGAATATATTCAGGAGAAAACACATACACCCATTTTGGCCAACCAAGCAACCGCAAAATGCAAATCTGCACTTCAAAGAAGTATCACTTCCCACCAGTCAAAAGGGATATCCTTAAAATGTGTAAAAACCAGAAAGGCAAGAGGGGCTCTAGAGAACAGGGAGCCTTGTTATGCTGATGGGTGGGATGCAGATTGCCAACAGCCACTCTGGAGGAGTGCATTGTGTTCCCTAAAAGAATTAAACAACAGAGCTTCACAACCTAAGGCACTTCCTGTCATGGGAATATACCTTGGGGAAATTGAAAATCAATAAGACACAGCCAACCCAAAATATAGGGCAGCACTGCTTACAAGAACCTCGACTTCGGGACACCTTAAATATCCCAGTAAAGACAAAAATAGTAAAGAAATTGTGGTACATACGTACGATGGAATATCCCTCAGCCATGAAATCAATGTCATAAGGCCAGTAGCAGCATAATGAGTGGATTCATGTACTATGATTCTAACTGAAATAAGTCACACAGAAAAAGAAACTTATCATAAGATATCACTTATGAAGGTCTTGTAAACATGGCTACACATGAACTGAATTAGGAAAGAGAAGAGTCTCACATTTAGAAAACACTCTTATGCCTGCTCAAGAGGAAAGGAGAGGTGGGGTGATGCATAAAACCAGAGTTTGATATTAGCACAGGTACGGTTGCATAATCCAAATACAAAATAGACAAGACCTACTCTTTCCTCACTGAACGGGGCTCAACACCCCTATTCCCCGCAGGGTAGTATATCTGACTAGTAAGAATCTTAAAACCTATGTATTGATATGTCTCCATAAGGTAACCAAGTGTGTCTAGAATGACATAAACACGGCAGAGAGAATCAGCTCAAACCCACTATAAAAATTAATTTCAAAACAAAAGAAATAAACAGTGAAATTCTTACACAATACCTTCAGGGGTTCTGATGAAACTTAGAATGACCCTATCTACAACGACAGCTGGATGTGGCATAAGGTTGGTCACTTGGGACTGAGAGGATTGGTGAGATTGGGTGAGAAAATGCAGACCGTTTAAAGCAATGATACCTGGCACCCATTCCATGGGTCCCAACTCTCCAGGTAGAAGGGAATATCACTACAGTTATAACATGTATGGGAAACCTAGAGAATGGACACCATCTGATGGTGAAAGGTTTCTAAAACTCTACTAATTTTTTATCTCCTTGTGCACCAGTTTGACATTCCAACTGCTTTAGTATCAATCTCCCAAATTGGAGAGTCAGCACCTATAACCTCCTGGTTCGCACAGTTGGCACGTTGTGTAGAGGATATAAGGGAAGAGGGAGAAACAATTAGAGAGTAGCTGTAGGCATTTGGATGGCCACATGTCACTCTAAATTCCCGTCACGAAGAAGAATTAGCAAACTCTGAGCCAGCCCCCCCAATGGAACCAGTATAGGTCCTGAAGCAAAATTGTGGATTGGCAGTCAGCTCACAAAAACGCGAGTTGAAAAATGGAGTTCAGGGGCACAGCAATTCACTAACTTGCAGAGTTATAAAGGACTACTCTCTTCCAAAAATCTGTTGAGAGAAAGCCATGAGGCGGACTTGAAAATGAGGCAGAAGTGCACGAAACAGATTTCCAGAAGTATATTGGAATCGCCTTTAAACACAGGAAAAGCATCACAACTTCGACAATTATGGAATTGTCCATAAAGGGCACATGCGTTTTCTCCTGAATATATTCAGGATAAAACGCATACACCCATTTTGGCCAACCAAACAACCGCACAATGCAAATCTGCACTACAAAGAAGTATCACTTCCAACCGGTCAAAAGGGACATCCGTAAAATGTGTAAAAACAAGAAAGGCAAGACAGGATCTGGAGAACAGGGAGACTTGTTATGCGGATGGGTGAGATGTAAACTGCCAACAGCCACTCTGGAGGAGTGCATTGTGTTCCCAAAAAGAAGTAAACAACAGTGCATCACAACCTAAGGCACATCCAGTCTAGGGAATATACCTTGGGAATTCTGAAAATCAATAAGACAGAGCCACCCCAAAATTTAGGGCTGCACTGCTTACAAGGACCTCAACTTGGGTACACCTTAAATATCCCAGGAAATATAAAAATGGTTCAAAAAATTGTGGTACTTACGAACGATGGAATATCCCTCAGCCATGAAATCAATGTCATAAGACCAGTAGCAGCAAAATGGGTGGATTCAGGTACGATGATTCTAAGTAAAATAAGTCACAGAGAAAAAGAAACTTATCATAATATATCACTTATGAAGATCCTGTAAACATGGCTACACTTGAACTGAGTTAGGAAAGAGAACAGTGTCTCACATTTAGAAAACACACTTATGCCTGCTTAAGGGGGAAGGAGAGGTGGGGTGATGCATAAAACCAGAGTTTGATATAAGCACATGTACCGTTCCAAAAACCAACTATGGAATAGACAAGACCTACACCTTCCTCAGTGAAAGGGACTCAAAACCCCATATTTCCCGCAGAGGAATATATCTGACTAGTAAGAATCTTAAATCTACGTATTGATATGTCTCCGTAAGGGAATCAAGAGTGTCTAGAATGGCATAAACATGGCAGCGAGAATCAGCTCAAACCCACTATAAAAAGGAATTTCTAAAACAAAACAAAAAAACTGGGAAATTCTTTACAATTCCTTCAGGGTCTCTGATGAAACCTGGAATAACCCTATCTACAACGACAGCTGGATGTGGCATAAGGCTGGACACTTGGGACTGAGAGGATTGGTGAGATTGGGTGAGCAAATGCAGACCCTTTAAAGGAATAATGCATGGCACCCATTCCATGGGTCCCAACTCTCCAGGTTGAAGGGAAGATTACTACAGTTATAACATGTACGGGAAACCTAGAGAACGGACACACTGTGAATATGAAAGGTTTCTAAAACTCAACGAATAGTCCCTCTCCGGGTGCTCCGGTTTGACTTTCCATCTGCTTTACTATCAATCTCCCAAATTCGAGAGAGAGCCCCTTTAACCTCCTGGTTCGCACAGGTTTCCAATTTTGCAGAGGATGAACGGGAAGAGGGAGAACCAATGAGAGAGTAGCTGTTAGGCATTTGGACGGGCACATATCACTCTAACTTCCCGGCAGGAAGAAGAATTAACCAAAGTCTCAGCAACCCACCGTGAACCAGCATAGGTCCTGACAAAAAATTTTGGACTTGCGGTCAGCTCACCAAAAACGAGTTGAAAAATGGAGCTCAGGGCCTCCCTGGTGGCGCAGTGGTTGAGAGTCCGCCTGCCGATGCAGGGGATGCGGGTTCGTGCCCCGGTCTGGAAGGATCCCATATGCCGCGGAGCGGCTGGGCCCGTGAGCCATGGCTGCTGAGCCTGTGCATCCGGAGCCTGTTCTCCGCAACGGGAGAGGCCACAACAGTGAGAGGCCCGCGTACCACAAAAAAAAAAAAAAAAAAAAAAAAAAAAAAAAAAAAAAAAAAGAAAAATGGAGCTCAGGGGCACAACAATTCACAAACTGGCCGAGTAATAAAGGACAACTATCGTAGAAAAATCTGTTGAGGGAAGTCAACGAGGCGGACTTGAAAGTGAGGCAGAATAGCAGGAAACAGATTTCAAGAGGTACGTTGGAATCGCCTTTAAAGCACAGGAAGAGGGGCACAACTTCGGCAATGATGCACTTGGCCAAAAAGGACGTATGCGTTTTCTCCTGAATATATTCAGGAGAAAACGCATACGCCCTTTTTGGCCAAGCAAGCAAGCGGGCAATGCATATCTGCACTACAAAGAAGTATCACTTCCCACCCGTCAAAAGGGACATCCACAAAATGTGTAAAAACCAGAGAGGTAAGACAGGCCCTGGAGAACAGGGAGCCTTTTTATGCTGATGGGCTGGATGTAAATTGCCAACTGCCTCTATGGAGGAGTGCATTGTGTTCCCTAAAACAAGTAAACAACGGAGCTACAGAGCCAAGGGCACTTCCAGTCTATGGAATATACCTTGGGAAAACTGAAAATCAATAAAACAGAGCCACCCAAAACTTTAGGGCTGCACTGCTTACAAGGACCTCAACTTGGGTACACCATAAATATCCCAGGAAATATAAAAATGGTTCAAAAAATTGTGGTACTTACGTACGATGGAATATCCCTCAGCCATGAAATCAATGTCATAAGACCAGTAGCAGCAAAATAGGTGGATTCAGGTACGATGATTCTTAGTGAAATAAGTCACACAGAAAAAGAAACTTATCATAAGATATCACTTATGAAGATCCTGTAAACATGGCTACACTTGAACTGAGTTAGGACAGAGAACAGTGTCTCACATTTAGAAAACACTCTTATGCCTGCTTAAGGGGGAAGGAGAGGTGGGGTGATGCATAAAACCAGAGTTTGATATAAGCACAGGTACCGTTCCAAAAACCAACTATGGAATACACAAGACCTACACCTTCCTCAGTGAAAGGGACTCAAAACCCCATATTTCCCGCAGAGGAATATATCTGACTAGTAAGAATCTTAAAACCTATGTATTGATATGTCTCCATAAGGGAAGCAAGTGTTTGTAGACTGGCATAAACATGGCAGCGAGAATCAGCTCAAACCCACTATAAAAAGGAATTTCAAAAACAAAACAAAAAAACTGGGAAATTCTTTACAATTCCTTCAGGGTCTCTGATGAAACCTGGAATGACCCTATCTACAACGACAGCTGGATGTGGCATAAGGAGGGACACTTGGCACTGAGATGACTGGTGAGATTGGGTGAGCAAATGCAGACCCTTTAAAACAATAATACATGGCACCCATTCCATGGGTCCCAACTCTCCAGGTTGAAGGGAATATTACTACAGTTATAATATGTACGGGAAACCTAGAGAACGGACACACTGTGAATATGAAAGGTTTCTAAAACTCAACGAATAGTCCCTCTCCTGGTGCTCCGGTTTGACTTTCCATCTGCTTTACTATCAACCTCCCAACTTGGAGAGACATCCCCTTTAAGCTCCTGGTTCGCACAGGTTGCCAATTTGGCAGAGGATGAAAGGGAATAGGGAGACCAATGTGAGAGTAGCTGTTAGGCATTTGGACGGGCACATATCACTCTAACTTCCCGGCAGGAAGAAGAATTAACCAAACTCTCAGCCCCCCACTGGGAACCAGCATAGGTCCTGAACCAAAATGTTGCACTTGCGCTCAGCTCACAAAAAACGAGTTGAAAAATGGAGCTCAGGGGCACAGCAATTCACAAACTGGCCGAGTAATAAAGGACAACTATCGTCCAAAAATCTGTTGAGGGAAGGCAACGAGGCGGACTTGAAAGCGAGGCAGAATAGCAGGAAACAGATTTCAAGAGGTACGTTGGAATCGCCTTTAAAGCACAGGAAGAGGGGCACAACTTCGACAATGATGCACTTGCCCAAAAAGGGTGTATGCATTTTCTCCTGAATATATTCAGGAGAAAATGCATACGCCCTTTTTGGCCAAGCAAGCAAGCGGGCAATGCAAATCTGCACTACAAAGAAGTATCACTTCCCACCGGTCAAAAGGGACATCCACAAAATGTGTAAAAACCAGAAAGGCAAGACAGGCCCTGGAGAACAGGGAGCCTTGTTATGCTGATGGGCGGGATGTAAATTGCCAACTGCCTCTCTGGAGGAGTGCATTGTGTTCCCTAAAACAAGTAAACAACGGAGCTACAGAGCCAAGGGCACTTCCAGTCTAGGGAATATACCTTGGGAAAACTGAAAATCAATAAGGCAGAGCCACCCCAAAATTTAGGGCTGCACTGCTTACAAGTATTTCAACTTTGGTACACGTTAAATATGACAGGAAATATAAAAATGGTTCAAAAAATTGTGGTACTTACGTACGATGGAATATCCCTCAGCCATGAAATCAATGTCATAAGACCAGTAGCAGCAAAATGGGTGGATTCAGGTACGATGATTCTAAGTGAAATAAGTCACACAGAAAAAGAAACTTATCATAAGATATCACTTATGAAGATCCTGTAAACATGGCTACACTTGAACTGAGTTAGGACAGAGAACAGTGTCTCACATTTAGAAAACACTCTTATGCCTGCTTAAGGGGGAAGGAGAGGTGGGGTGATGCATAAAACCAGAGTTTGATATAAGCACAGGTACCGTTCCAAAAACCAACTATGGAATAGACAAGACCTACACCTTCCTCAGTGAAAGGGACTCAAAACCCCATATTTCCCGCAGAGGAATATATCTGACTAGTAAGAATCTTAAAACCTATGTATTGATATGTCTCCGTAAGGGAATCAAGTGTGTCTAGACTGGCATAACCATGGCAGCGAGAATCAGCTCAAACCCACCATAAAAAGGAATTTCAAAAAGAAAAAGAAAAAACTGGGAATTTCTTTACAATTCCTTTAGGGTCTCTGATGAAACCTGGAATGACCCTATCTACAATGACAGCTGGATGTGGCATAAGGCTGGACACTTGGGACTGAGAGGTTTGGTGAGCTTGGGTGAGCAAATGCAGACCCTTTAAAGCACAAACGCATGGCACCCATTCCATGGGTCCCAGCTCTACAGGTTGAAGGGAATATTACTACAGCTATAACATGTACGGGAAACCTAGAGAACGGACACATTGTGAATTACAAAGGTTTCTAAAACTCATGGAATAGTCCTTCTCCTGGTGCTCCGGTTTGACTTTCCATCTGCTTTACTATCAACCTCCCAACTTGGAGAGACAGCCCCTTTAACCTCATGGTTCGCACAGGTTGCCAATTTGGCAGAGGATGAAAGGGAAGAGGGAGAACCAATGAGAGAGTAGCTGTTAGGCGTTTGGCCGGGCACATATCACTGTAATTCCCCGGCAGGAAGAAGAATTAACCAAAGTCTCAGCCACCCACCGGGAACCAGCATAGGTCCTGAACCAAAATTTGGACTTGCGGTCAGCTCACCAAAAACAAGTTGAAAAATGGAGCTCAGGGGCCCAGCAATTCACAAAGTGGCCGAGTAATAAAGGACAACTATCGTCCAAAAATCTGTTGAGGGAAGGCAACGAGGCAGACTTGAAAGCGAGGCAGAATAGCAGGAAACAGATTTCAAGAGGTACGTTGGAATCGCCTTTAAAGCACAGGAAGAGGGGCACAACTTCGACAATGATGCACTTGGCCAAAAAGGGTGTATGCGTTTTCTCCTGAATATATTCAGGAGAAAACGCATACGCGCTTTTTGGCCAAGCAAGCAAGCGGGCAATACAAATCTGCACTACAAAGAAGTATCACTTTCCACCGGTCAAAAGGGACATCCACAAAATGTGTAAAAACCAGAAAGGCAAGACAGGCCCTGGAGAACAGGGAGCCTTGTTATGCTGATGGGCGGGATGTAAATTGCCAACTGCCTCTCTGGAGGAGTGCATTGTGTTCCCTAAAACAAGTAAAGAACAGAGCTACAGAGCCAAGGGCACTTCTAGTCTAGGGAATATTCCTTGGTAAAACAGAAAATCAATAAGACAGAGCCACCTCAAAATTTAGGGCTGCACTGCTTACAAGGACCTCAACTTGGGTACAACTTAAATATCCAAGGAAATATAAAAATGGTTCAAAAAATTGTGGTACTTACGTATGATGGAATATCCCTCAGCCATGAAATCAATGTCATAAGACCAGTAGCAGCAAAATGGCTGGATTCATTTACGATGATTCTAAGTGAAATAAGTCACACAGAAAAAGAAACTTATCATAAGATATCACTTATGAAGATCCTGTAAACATGGCTACACTTGAACTGAGTTAGGCAAGAGAACAGTGTCTCACATTTAGAAAACACTCTTATGCCTGCTTAAGGGGGAAGGAGAGGTGGGGTGATGCATAAAGCCAGAGTTTGATATAAGAACAGGTACCGTTCCAAAAACCAACTATGGAATAGACAAGACCTACTCCTTCCTCAGTGAAAGGGACTCAAAACCCCATATTTCCCACAGAGGAATATATCTGACTAGTAAGAATCTTAAAACCTATGTATTGATATGTCTCCGTAAGGGAATCAAGTGTGTCTGGACTGGCATAAACATGGCAGCTAGAATCAGCTCAAACCCACTATAAAAAGGAATTTCAAAAACAAAACAAAAAAACTGGGAAATTCTTTACAATTCCTTCAGGGTCTCTGATGAAACCTGGAATGACCCTATCTACAACGACAGCTGGATGTGGCATAAGGCTGGACACTTGGGACTGAGAGGATTGGTGAGATTGGGTGAGCAAATGCAGACCCTTTAAAGCAATAATGCATGGCACCCTTTCCATGGGTCCCAACTCTCCAGGTTGAAGGGAATATTACTACAGATATAACATGTACGGGAAACCTAGAGAACGGACACACTGTGAATACGAAAGGTTTTTAAAACTCAACGAATAGTCCCACTCCTGGTGCTCCGGTTTTACTTTCCATCTGCTTTACTATCAACCTCCCTACTTGGAGAGACAGCACCTTTAACCTCCTGATTCGCACAGGTTGGCAATTTGGCAGAGGATGAAAGGGAAGAGGGAGAACCAATGAGAGAGTAGCTTGTAGGCATTTGGACGGGCACATATCACTCTAACATCCCGGCAGGAAGAAGAATTAACCAAAGTCTCAGCCCCCCACTGGGAACCATCATAGGTCCTGAACCAAAATTTTGGACTTGCGGTCAGCTCACCAAAAACGAGTTGAAAAAAGGAGCTCAGGGGCACAGCAATTCACAAACTGGACGAGTAATAAAGGACAACCATCGTCCAAAAATCTGTTGAGGGAAGGCAATGAGGCGGAATTGAAAGCGAGGCAGAATAGCAGGAAACAGATTTTAAGAGGTACGTTGGAATCGCCTTTAAAGCACAGGAAGAGGGGCACAACTTCGACAATGATGCACTTGTCTAAAAATGGCGTATGCGTTTTCTCCTGAATATATTCAGGGGAAAACGCATACGCCCTTTTTGGCCAAGCAAACAAGCGGGCAATGCAAATCTCCACTTCAAAGAAGTATCACTTCCCACCGGTCAAAAGGGACATCCACAAAATGTGTAAAAACCAGAAAGGCAAGACAGGCCCTGGAGAACAGGGAGCCTTGTTATGCTGATGGGCGGGATGTAAATGGCCAACTGCCTCCCTGGAGGAGTACATTGTGTTCCCTAAAACAAGTAAAGAACAGAGCTACAGAGCCAAGGGAACTTCCAGTCTAGGGAATATACCTTGGAAAAACTGAAAATCAATAAGACAGAGCCACTCCAAAATTTAGGGCTGCACTGCTTACAAGGACCTCAACTTTGGTACACCTTAAATATGCCAGGAAATATAAAAATGGTTCAAAAAATTGTGGTACTTACGTACGATGGAATATCCCTCAGCCATGAAATCAATGTCATAAGACCAGTAGCAGCAAAATGGGTGGATTCAGGTACGATGATTCTAAGTGAAATAAGTCACACAGAAAAAGAAACTTATCATAAGATATCACTTATGAAGATCCTGTAAACATGGCTACACTTGAACTGAGTTAGGACAGAGAACAGTGTCTCACATTTAGAAAACACTCTTATGCCTGCTTAAGGGGGAAGGAGAGGTGGGGTGATGCATAAAACCAGAGTTTGATATAAGCACAGGTACCGTTCCAAAAACCAACTATGGAATAGACAAGACCTACACCTTCCTCAGTGAAAGGGACTCAAAACCCCATATTTCCCGCAGAGGAATATATCTGACTAGTAAGAATCTTAAAACCTATGTATTGATATGTCTCCATAAGGGAAGCAAGTGTTTGTAGACTGGCATAAACATGGCAGCGAGAATCAGCTCAAACCCACTATAAAAAGGAATTTCAAAAACAAAACAAAAAAACTGGGAAATTCTTTACAATTCCTTCATGGTCTCTGATGAAACCTGGAATGACCCTATCTACAATGACAGCTGGATGTGGCATAAGGAGGGACACTTGGGACTGAGAGGATTGGTGAGATTGGGTGAGCAAATGCAGACCCTTTAAAGCACAAATGCCTGGCACCCATTCCATGGGTCCCAACTCTCCAGGTTGAAGGGAATATTACTACAGCTATAACATGTACGGGAAACCTAGAGAACGGACACACTGTGAATACGAAAGGTTTCTAAAACTCAACGAATAGTCCCTCTCCTGGTGCTCCGGTTTGACTTTCCATCTGCTTTACTATCAACCTCCCAACATGGAGAGACAGCCCCTTTAAACTCCTGGTTCGCACAGGTTGCCAATTTGGCAGAGGATGAAAGGGAAGAGGGAGACCAATGAGAGAGTAGCTGTTAGGCATTTGGACGGGCACATATCATTCTAATTTCCCGGCAGGAAGAAGTATTAACCAAAGTCTCAGCCACCCACCGGGAACCAGCATAGGTCCTGAACCAAAATGTTGGACTTGCGGTCAGCTCACCAAAAACGAGTTGAAAAATGGAGCTCAGGGGCACAGCAATTCACAAACTGGCCGAGTAATAAAGGACAACTATTGTCCAAAAATATGTTGAGGGAAGGCAACGAGGCGGACTTGAAAGCGAGGCAGAATAGCAGGAAACAGATTTCAAGAGGTACGTTGGAATCGCCTTTAAAGCACAGGAAGAGGGGCACAACTTCGACAATGATGCACTTGGCCAAAAAGGGCGTATGCGTTTCCTCCTGAATATATTCAGGAGAAAACGCATACGCCCTTTTTGGCCAAGCAAGCAAGCGGGCAATGCAAATCTGCATTACAAAGAAGTATCACTTCCCACCGGTCAAAAGGGACATCCACAAAGTGTGTAAAAACCAGAAAGGCAAGACAGGCCCTGGAGAACAGGGAGCCTTGTTATGCTGATGGGTGGGATGTAAATTGCCAACTGCCTCTCTGGAGGAGTGCATTGTGTTCCCTAAAACAAGTAAACAACAGACCTAAGGAGCCAAAGGCACTTCCAGTCTAGGGAATATACCTTGGGAAAACTGAAAATCAATAAGACAGAGCCACCCCAAAATTTAGGGCTGCACTGCTAACAAGGACCTCAACTTGGGTACACCTTAAATATGCCAGGAAATATCAAAATGGTTAAAAAAATTGTGGTACTTACGTACGATGGAATATCCCTCAGCCATGAAATCAATGTCATAAGAACAGTAGCAGCAAAATGGGTGGATTCAGGTACGATGATTCTAAGTGAAATAAGTCACACAGAAAAAGAAACTTATCATAAGATATCACTTATGAAGATCCTGTAAACATGGCTACACTTGAACTGAGTTAGGAAAGAGAACAGTGTCTCACATTTAGAAAACACTCTTATGCCTGCTTAAGGGGGAAGGAGCGGTGGGGTGATGCATAAAACCAGAGTTTGATATAAGCACAGGTACAGTTCCAAAAACCAACTATGGAATAAACAAGACCTACACCTTCCTCAGTGAAAGGGACTCAAAACCCCATATTTCCCGCAGAGGAATATATCTGACTAGTAAGAATCTTAAAACCTATGTATTGATATGTCTCCATAAGGGAATCAAGTGTGTCTAGACTGGCATAAACATGGCAGCGAGAATCAGCTCAAACCCACTATAAAAATGAATTTCAAAAACAAAACAAAAAAACTGGGTAATTCTTTACAATTCCTTCAGGGTCTCTGATGAAACCTGGAATGACCCTATCTACAACGACAGCTGGATGTGGCATAAGGCTGGACACTTGGGACTGAGAGGATTGGTGAGATGGGGTGAGCAAATGCAGACCCTTTAAAGCAATAATGCATGGCACCCATTCCATGGGTCCCAACTCTCCAGGTTGAAGGGAATATTACTACAGCTATAACATGTACGGGAAACCTAGAGAACGGACACACTGTGAATACGAAAGGTTTCTAAAACTCAACGAATAGTCCCTCTCCTGGTGCTCCGGTTTTACTTTCCATCTGCTTTACTATCAACCTCCCAACTTGGAGAGACAGACCCTTTAACCTCCTGGTTCGCACAGGTTGCCAATTTGGCAGAGGATGAAAGGGAAGAGGGAGAACCAATGAGAGAGTAGCTGGTAGGCATTTGGACGGGCACATATCACTCTAACTTCCCGGCAGGAAGAAGAATTAACCAAAGTCTCAGCCCCCCACCGGGAACCATCATAGGTCCTGAACCAAAATTTTGGACTTGCGGTCAGCTCACCAAAAACGAGTTGAAAAAATGGAGCTCAGGGGCAAAGCAATTCACAAACTGGCCGAGAAATAAAGGACAACCATCGTCCAAAAATCTGTTGAGGGAAGGCAACCAGGCGGACTTGAAAGCGAGGCCGAATAGCAGGAAACAGATTTCAAGAGGTACGTTGGAATCGCCTTTAAAGCACAGGAAGAGGGGCACAACTTCGACAATGATGCACTTGTCCAAAAAGGGCGTATGCTTTTTCTCCTGAATATATTCAGGGGAAAACGCATACGCCCTTTTTGGCCAAGCAAACACGCGGGCAATGCAAATCTGCACTACAAAGAAGTATCACTTCCCACCGGTCAAAAGGGACATCCACAAAATATGTAAAAACCAGAAAGGCAAGACAGGTCCTGGAGAACAGGGAGCCTTGTTATGCTGATGGGCGGGATGTAAATTGCCAACTGCCTCCCTGGAGGAGTACATTGTGTTCCCTAAAACAAGTAAAGAACAGAGCTACAGAGCCAAGGGAACTTCCAGTCTAGGGAATATACCTTGGGAAAACTGAAAATCAATAAGACAGAGCCACCCCAAAATTTAGGGCTGCACTGCTTACAAGGACCTCAACTTTGGTACACCTTAAATATGCCAGGAAATATAAAAATGGTTCAAAAAATTGTGGTACTTACGTACGATGGAATATCCCTCAGCCATGAAATCAATGTCATAAGACCAGTAGCAGCAAAATGGGTGGATTCAGGTACGATGATTCTAAGTGAAATAAGTCACACAGAAAAAGAAACTTATCATAAGATATCACTTATGAAGATCCTGTAAACATGGCTACACTTGAACTGAGTTAGGAAAGAGAACAGTGTCTCACATTTAGAAAACACTCTTATGCCTGCTTAAGGGGGAAGGAGAGGTGGGGTGATGCATAAAACCAGAGTTTGATATAAGCACAGGTACCGTTCCAAAAACCAACTATGGAATAGACAAGACCTACACCTTCCTCAGTGAAAGGGACTCAAAACCCCATATTTCCCGCAGAGGAATATATCTGACTAGTAAGAATCTTAAAACCTATGTATTGATATGTCTCCGTAAGGGAATCAAGTGTGTCTAGACTGGCATAACCATGGCAGCGAGAATCAGCTCAAACCCACTATAAAAAGGAATTTCAAAAACAAAAGAAAAAAACTGGGAAATTCTTTACAATTCCTTCATGGTCTCTGATGAAACCTGGAATGACCCTATCTACAATGACAGCTGGATGTGGCATAAGGAGGGACACTTGGGACTGAGAGGATTGGTGAGATTGGGTGAGCAAATGCAGACCCTTTAAAGCACAAATGCCTGGCACCCATTCCATGGGTCCCAACTCTCCAGGTTGAAGGGAATATTACTACAGCTATAACATGTACGGGAAACCTAGAGAACGGACACACTGTGAATACGAAAGGTTTCTAAAACTCAACGAATAGTCCCTCTCCTGGTGCTCCGGTTTGACTTTCCATCTGCTTTACTATCAACCTCCCAACTTGGAGAGACAGCCCCTTTAAACTCCTGGTTCGCACAGGTTGCCAATTTGGCAGAGGATGAAAGGGAAGAGGGAGACCAATGAGAGAGTAGCTGTTAGGCATTTGGACGGGCACATATCATTCTAATTTCCCGGCAGGAAGAAGTATTAACCAAAGTCTCAGCCACCCACCGGGAACCAGCATAGGTCCTGAACCAAAATGTTGGACTTGCGGTCAGCTCACCAAAAACGAGTTGAAAAATGGAGCTCAGGGGCACAGCAATTCACAAACTGGCCGAGTAATAAAGGACAACTATTGTCCAAAAATATGTTGAGGGAAGGCAACGAGGCGGACTTGAAAGCGAGGCAGAATAGCAGGAAACAGATTTCAAGAGGTACGTTGGAATCGCCTTTAAAGCACAGGAAGAGGGGCACAACTTCGACAATGATGCACTTGGCCAAAAAGGGCGTATGCGTTTCCTCCTGAATATATTCAGGAGAAAACGCATACGCCCTTTTTGGCCAAGCAAGCAAGCGGGCAATGCAAATCTGCATTACAAAGAAGTATCACTTCCCACCGGTCAAAAGGGACATCCACAAAGTGTGTAAAAACCAGAAAGGCAAGACAGGCCCTGGAGAACAGGGAGCCTTGTTATGCTGATGGGTGGGATGTAAATTGCCAACTGCCTCTCTGGAGGAGTGCATTGTGTTCCCTAAAACAAGTAAACAACAGACCTAAGGAGCCAAAGGCACTTCCAGTCTAGGGAATATACCTTGGGAAAACTGAAAATCAATAAGACAGAGCCACACCAAAATTTAGGGCTGCACTGCTAACAAGGACCTCAACTTGGGTACACCTTAAATATGCCAGGAAATATAAAAATGGTTAAAAAAATTGTGGTATTTACGTACGATGGAATATCCCTCAGCCATGAAATCAATGTCATAAGAACAGTAGCAGCAAAATGGGTGGATTCAGGTACGATGATTCTAAGTGAAATAAGTCACACAGAAAAAGAAACTTATCATAAGATATCACTTATGAAGATCCTGTAAACATGGCTACACTTGAACTGAGTTAGGAAAGAGAACAGTGTCTCACATTTAGAAAACACTCTTATGCCTGCTTAAGGGGGAAGGAGAGGTGGGGTGATGCATAAAACCAGAGTTTGATATAAGCACAGGTACCGTTCCAAAAACCAACTATGGAATAGACAAGACCTACACCTTCCTCAGTGAAAGGGACTCAAAACCCCATATTTCCCGCAGAGGAATATATCTGACTAGTAAGAATCTTAAAACCTATGTATTGATATGTGTCCGTAAGGGAATCAAGTGTGTCTAGACTGGCATAAACATGGCAGCGAGAATCAGCTCCAACCCACTATAAAAATGAATTTCAAAAACAAAACAAAAAAACTGGGAAATTCTTTACAATTCCTTCAGGGTCTCTGATGAAACCTGGAATGACCCTATCTACAACGACAGCTGGATGTGGCATAAGGCTGGACACTTGGGACTGAGAGGATTGGTGAGCTTGGGTGAGCAAACGCAGACCTTTTAAAGCAATAATGCATGGCACCCATTCCATGGGTCCCAACTCTCCAGGTTGAAGGGAATATTACTACATTTATAACATGTACAGGAAACCTAGAGAACGGACACACTGTGAATACGAAAGGTTTCTAAATCTCAACGAATAGTCCCTCTCCTTGTGCTCCGGTTTGACTTTCCATCTGCTTTACTATCAATCTCCTAACTTGTAGAGACAGCCCCTTTAACATCCTGGTTCACACAGATTGCCAATTTGGCAGAGGATGAAAGGAAGAGGGAGAACGAATGAGAGAGTAGCTGTTAGGCATTTGGACGGGCACATATCACTCTAACTTCCCGGCAGGAAGAAGAATTAACCAAAGTCTCAGCCCCCCACCGGGAACCATCATAGGTCCTGAAACAAAATTTTGGACTTGCGGTCAGCTCACCAAAAACGAGTTGAAAAATGGAGCTCAGGGGCACAGCAATTCACAAACTGGCCGAGTAATAAAGGACAACTATCGTCCAAAAATCTGTTGAGGGAAGGCAACGAGGCGGACTTGAAAGCGAGGCAGAATAGCAGGAAACAGATTTCAAGAGGTACGTTGGAATCGCCTTTAAAGCACAGGAAGAGGGGCACAACTTCGACAATGATGCACTTGGCCAAAAAGGGCGTATGCGTTTTCTCCTGAATATATTCAGGGGAAAACGCATACAACCTTTTTGGCCAAGCAAGCAAGCGGGCAATGCAAATCTGCACTACAAAGAAGTATCACTTCCCACCGGTCAAAAGGGACATCCACAAAATGTGTAAAAACCAGAAAGGCAAGACAGGCCCTGGAGAACAGGGAGCCTTGTTATGCTGATGGGCGGGATGTAAATTGCCAACTGCCTCCCTGGAGGAGTACATTGTGTTCCCTAAAACAAGTAAAGAACAGAGCTACAGAGCCAAGGGCACTTCCAGTCTAGGGAATATACCTTGGGAAAACTGAAAATCAATAAGACAGAGCCACCCCAAAATTTAGGGCTGCACTGCTTACAAGGACCTCAAATTTGGTACACCTTAAATATGCCAGGATATATAAAAATGGTTCAAAAAATTGTGGTACTTACGTACGATGGAATATCCCTCAGCCATGAAATCAATGTCATAAGACCAGTAGCAGCAAAATGGATGGATTCAGGTACAATGATTCTAAGTGAAATAAGTCACACAGAAAAAGAAACTTATCATAAGATATCACTTATGAAGATCCTGTAAACATGGCTACACTTGAACTGAGTTAGGAAAGAGAACAGTGTCTCATATTTAGAAAACACTCTTATGCCTGCTTAAGGGGGAAGGAGAGGTGAGGTGATGCATAAAACCAGAGTTTGATATAAGCACAGGTACCGTTCCAAAAACCAACTATGGGATAGACAAGACCTACACCTTCCTCAGTGAAAGGGACTCAAAACCCCATATTTCCCGCAGTGGAATATATCTGAGTAGTAAGTATCTTAAAACCTATGTATTGATATGTCTCCGTAAGGGAATCAAGTGTGTCTAGACTGGCATAACCATGGCAGCGAGAATCAGCTCAAACCCACTATAAAAAGGAATTTCAAAAACAAAACAAAAAAACTGGGAAATTCTTTACAATTCCTTCAGGGTCTCTGATGAAACCTGGAATGACCCTATCTACAATGACAGCTGGATGTGGCATAAGGAGGGACACTTGAGACTGAGACGAATGGTGAGATTGGGGGAGCAAATGCAGACCCTTTAAAGCACAAATGCCTGGCCCCCATTCCATGGGTCACTACTCTCCAGGTTGAAAGGAATATTACTACAGCTATAACATGTACGGGAAACCTAGAGAACCGACACATTGTGAATACGAAAGGTTTCTAAAACTCAACGAATAGTCGCACTCCCGGTGCTCTGGTTTGACTTTCCATCTGCTTTACTATCAACCTCCCAACTTGGAGAGACAGACCCTTTAAACTCCTGGTTCGCACAGGTTGCCAATTTGGCAGAGGATGAAAGGGAAGAGGGAGAACCAATGAGACAGTAGCTGTTAGGCATTTGGACGGGCACATATCACTCTAACTTCCCGCAGGAAGAAGAATTAACCAAAGTCTCAGCCCCCCACCGGGAACCATCATAGGTCCTGAACCAAAATTTTGGACTTGCGGTCAGCTCACCAAAAACGAGTTGAAAAATGGAGCTCAGGGGCACAGCAATTCACAAACTGGCCGAGTAATAAAGGACAACTATCGTCCAAAAATCTGTTGAGGGAAGGCAACGAGGCGGACTTGAAAGCGAGGCAGAATAGCAGGAAACAGATTTCAAGAGGTACGTTGGAATTGCCTTTAAAGCACAGGAAGAGGGGCACAACTTCGACAATGATGCACTTGGGCAAAAAGGGCGTATGCGTTTTCTCCTGAATATATTCAGGGGAAAACGCATACGCGCTTTTTGGCCAAGCAAGCAAGCGGGCAATGCAAATCTGCACTACAAAGAAGTATCACTTTCCACCGGTCAAAAGGGACATCCACAAAATGTGTAAAAACCAGAAAGGCAAGACAGGCCCTGGAGAACAGGGAGCCTTGTTATGATGATGGGCGGGATGGAAATTGCCAACTGCCTCACTGGAGGAGTACATTTTGTTCCCTAAAACAAGTAAACAACAGAGCTACAGAGCCAAGGGCACTTCCAGTCTAGGGAATATACCTTGCAAAAAATGAAAATCAATAAGACAGAGCCACCCCAAAATTTAGGGCTGCACTGCTTACAAGGACCTCAACTTTGGTACACCTTAAATATGTCAGGAAATATAAAAATGGTTCAAAAAATTGTGGTACTTACGTACGATGGAATATCCCTCAGCCATGAAATCAATGTCATAAGTCCAGTAGCAGCAAAATGGGTGGATTCAGGTACGATGATTCTAAGTGAAATAAGTCACACAGAAAAAGAAACTTATCATAAGATATCACTTATGAAGATCCTGTAAACATGGCTACACTTGAACTGAGTTAGGAAAGAGAACAGTGTCTCACATTTAGAAAACACTCTTATGCCTGCTTAAGGGGGAAGGAGAGGTGGGGTGATGCATAAAACCAGAGTTTGATATAAGCACAGGTACCATTCCAGAAACCAACTATGGAATAGACAAGACCTACACCTTCCTCAGTGAAAGGGACTCAAAACCCCATATTTCCCGCAGAGGAATATATCTGACTAGTAAGAATCTTAAAAGCTATGTATTGATATGTCTCCATAAGGGAATCAAGTGTGTCTAGACTGGCATAAACATGGCAGCGAGAATCAGCTCAAACCCACTATAAAAAGGAATTTCAAAAACAAAACAAAAAAACTGTGAAATTCTTTACAATTCCTTCAGGGTCTCTGATGAAACCTGGAATGACCTTATCTACAACGACAGCTGGATGTGGCATAAGGCTGGACACTCGGGACTGAGAGGATTGGTGAGATTGGTTGAGCAAATGCAGACCCTTTAAAGCAATAATGCATGGCACCCATTCCATGGGTCCCAACTCTCCAGGTTGAAGGGAAGATTACTACAGTTATAACATGTACGGGAAACCTAGAGAACGGACACACTGTGAATATGAAAGGTTTCTAAAACTCAACGAATAGTCCCTCTCCGGGTGCTCCGGTTTGACTTTCCATCTGCTTTACTATCAATCTCCCAAATTGGAGAGAGAGCCCCTTTAACCTCCTGGTTCGCACAGGTTTCCAATTTTGCAGAGGATGAAAGGGAAGAGGGAGAACCAATGAGAGAGTAGCTGTTAGGCATTTGGACGGGCACATATCACTCTAACTTCCCGGCAGGAAGAAGAATTAACCAAAGTCTCAGCCACCCACCGTGAACCAGCATAGGTCCTGACAAAAATTTTGGACTTGCGGTCAGCTCACCAAAAACGAGTTGAAAAATGGAGCTCAGGGGCACAACAATTCACAAACTGGCCGAGTAATAAAGGACAACTATCGTAGAAAAATCTGTTGAGGGAAGTCAACGAGGCGGACTTGAAAGCGAGGCAGAATAGCAGGAAACAGATTTCAAGAGGTACGTTGGAATCGCCTTTAAAGCACAGGAAGAGGGGCACAACTTCGGCAATGATGCACTTGGCCAAAAAGGGCGTATGCGTTTTCTCCTGAATATATTCAGGAGAAAACGCATACGCCCTTTTTGGCCAAGCAAGCAAGCGGGCAATGCATATCTGCACTACAAAGAAGTATCACTTCCCACCCGTCAAAAGGGACATCCACAAAATGTGTAAAAACCAGAGAGGTAAGACAGGCCCTGGAGAACAGGGAGCCTTTTTATGCTGATGGGCTGGATGTAAATTGCCAACTGCCTCTATGGAGGAGTGCATTGTGTTCCCTAAAACAAGTAAACAACGGAGCTACAGAGCCAAGGGCACTTCCAGTCTATGGAATATACCTTGGGAAAACTGAAAATCAATAAAACAGAGCCACCCAAAACTTTAGGGCTGCACTGCTTACAAGGACCTCAACTTGGGTACACCATAAATATCCCAGGAAATATAAAAATGGTTCAAAAAATTGTGGTACTTACGTACGATGGAATATCCCTCAGCCATGAAATCAATGTCATAAGACCAGTAGCAGCAAAATAGGTGGATTCAGGTACGATGATTCTTAGTGAAATAAGTCACACAGAAAAAGAAACTTATCATAAGATATCACTTATGAAGATCCTGTAAACATGGCTACACTTGAACTGAGTTAGGACAGAGAACAGTGTCTCACATTTAGAAAACACTCTTATGCCTGCTTAAGGGGGAAGGAGAGGTGGGGTGATGCATAAAACCAGAGTTTGATATAAGCACATGTACCGTTCCAAAAACCAACTATGGAATACACAAGACCTACACCTTCCTCAGTGAAAGGGACTCAAAACCCCATATTTCCCGCAGAGGAATATATCTGACTAGTAAGAATCTTAAAACCTATGTATTGATATGTCTCCATAAGGGAAGCAAGTGTTTGTAGACTGGCATAAACATGGCAGCGAGAATCAGCTCAAACCCACTATAAAAAGGAATTTCAAAAACAAAACAAAAAAACTGGGAAATTCTTTACAATTCCTTCAGGGTCTCTGATGAAACCTGGAATGACCCTATCTACAACGACAGCTGGATGTGGCATAAGGAGGGACACTTGGCACTGAGATGACTGGTGAGATTGGGTGAGCAAATGCAGACCCTTTAAAACAATAATACATGGCACCCATTCCATGGGTCCCAACTCTCCAGGTTGAAGGGAATATTACTACAGTTATAATATGTACGGGAAACCTAGAGAACGGACACACTGTGAATATGAAAGGTTTCTAAAACTCAACGAATAGTCCCTCTCCTGGTGCTCCGGTTTGACTTTCCATCTGCTTTACTATCAACCTCCCAACTTGGAGAGACATCCCCTTTAAGCTCCTGGTTCGCACAGGTTGCCAATTTGGCAGAGGATGAAAGGGAATAGGGAGACCAATGTGAGAGTAGCTGTTAGGCATTTGGACGGGCACATATCACTCTAACTTCCCGGCAGGAAGAAGAATTAACCAAACTCTCAGCCCCCCACTGGGAACCAGCATAGGTCCTGAACCAAAATGTTGCACTTGCGCTCAGCTCACAAAAAACGAGTTGAAAAATGGAGCTCAGGGGCACAGCAATTCACAAACTGGCCGAGTAATAAAGGACAACTATCGTCCAAAAATCTGTTGAGGGAAGGCAACGAGGCGGACTTGAAAGCGAGGCAGAATAGCAGGAAACAGATTTCAAGAGGTACGTTGGAATCGCCTTTAAAGCACAGGAAGGGGGGCACAACTTCGACAATGATGCACTTGCCCAAAAAGGGTGTATGCATTTTCTCCTGAATATATTCAGGAGAAAATGCATACGCCCTTTTTGGCCAAGCAAGCAAGCGGGCAATGCAAATCTGCACTACAAAGAAGTATCACTTCCCACCGGTCAAAAGGGACATCCACAAAATGTGTAAAAACCAGAAAGGCAAGACAGGCCCTGGAGAACAGGGAGCCTTGTTATGCTGATGGGCGGGATGTAAATTGCCAACTGCCTCTCTGGAGGAGTGCATTGTGTTCCCTAAAACAAGTAAACAACGGAGCTACAGAGCCAAGGGCACTTCCAGTCTAGGGAATATACCTTGGGAAAACTGAAAATCAATAAGGCAGAGCCACCCCAAAATTTAGGGCTGCACTGCTTACAAGTATTTCAACTTTGGTACACGTTAAATATGACAGGAAATATAAAAATGGTTCAAAAAATTGTGGTACTTACGTACGATGGAATATCCCTCAGCCATGAAATCAATGTCATAAGACCAGTAGCAGCAAAATGGGTGGATTCAGGTACGATGATTCTAAGTGAAATAAGTCACACAGAAAAAGAAACTTATCATAAGATATCACTTATGAAGATCCTGTAAACATGGCTACACTTGAACTGAGTTAGGACAGAGAACAGTGTCTCACATTTAGAAAACACTCTTATGCCTGCTTAAGGGGGAAGGAGAGGTGGGGTGATGCATAAAACCAGAGTTTGATATAAGCACAGGTACCGTTCCAAAAACCAACTATGGAATAGACAAGACCTACACCTTCCTCAGTGAAAGGGACTCAAAACCCCATATTTCCCGCAGAGGAATATATCTGACTAGTAAGAATCTTAAAACCTATGTATTGATATGTCTCCGTAAGGGAATCAAGTGTGTCTAGACTGGCATAACCATGGCAGCAAGAATCAGCTCAAACCCACCATAAAAAGGAATTTCAAAAAGAAAAAGATAAAACTGGGAATTTCTTTACAATTCCTTTAGGGTCTCTGATGAAACCTGGAATGACCCTATCTACAATGACAGCTGGATGTGGCATAAGGCTGGACACTTGGGACTGAGAGGTTTGGTGAGCTTGGGTGAGCAAATGCAGACCCTTTAAAGCACAAACGCATGGCACCCATTCCATGGGTCCCAGCTCTACAGGTTGAAGGGAATATTACTACAGCTATAACATGTACGGGAAACCTAGAGAACGGACACATTGTGAATTACAAAGGTTTCTAAAACTCATGGAATAGTCCTTCTCCTGGTGCTCCGGTTTGACTTTCCATCTGCTTTACTATCAACCTCCCAACTTGGAGAGACAGCCCCTTTAACCTCATGGTTCGCACAGGTTGCCAATTTGGCAGAGGATGAAAGGGAAGAGGGAGAACCAATGAGAGAGTAGCTGTTAGGCGTTTGGCCGGGCACATATCACTGTAATTCCCCGGCAGGAAGAAGAATTAACCAAAGTCTCAGCCACCCACCGGGAACCAGCATAGGTCCTGAACCAAAATTTGGACTTGCGGTCAGCTCACCAAAAACAAGTTGAAAAATGGAGCTCAGGGGCCCAGCAATTCACAAAGTGGCCGAGTAATAAAGGACAACTATCGTCCAAAAATCTGTTGAGGGAAGGCAACGAGGCAGACTTGAAAGTGAGGCAGAATAGCAGGAAACAGATTTCAAGAGGTACGTTGGAATCGCCTTTAAAGCACAGGAAGAGGGGCACAACTTCGACAATGATGCACTTGGCCAAAAAGGGCGTATGCGTTTTCTCCTGAATATATTCAGGAGAAAACGCATACGCGCTTTTTGGCCAAGCAAGCAAGCGGGCAATACAAATCTGCACTACAAAGAAGTATCACTTCCCACCGGTCAAAAGGGACATCCACAAAATGTGTAAAAACCAGAAAGGCAAGACAGGCCCTGGAGAACAGGGAGCCTTGTTATGCTGATGGGCGGGATGTAAATTGCCAACTGCCTCTCTGGAGGAGTGCATTGTGTTCCCTAAAACAAGTAAAGAACAGAGCTACAGAGCCAAGGGCACTTCTAGTCTAGGGAATATTCCTTGGTAAAACAGAAAATCAATAAGACAGAGCCACCTCAAAATTTAGGGCTGCACTGCTTACAAGGACCTCAACTTGGGTACAACTTAAATATCCAAGGAAATATAAAAATGGTTCAAAAAATTGTGGTACTTACGTATGATGGAATATCCCTCAGCCATGAAATCAATGTCATAAGACCAGTAGCAGCAAAATGGCTGGATTCATTTACGATGATTCTAAGTGAAATAAGTCACACAGAAAAAGAAACTTATCATAAGATATCACTTATGAAGATCCTGTAAACATGGCTACACTTGAACTGAGTTAGGCAAGAGAACAGTGTCTCACATTTAGAAAACACTCTTATGCCTGCTTAAGGGGGAAGGAGAGGTGGGGTGATGCATAAAGCCAGAGTTTGATATAAGAACAGGTACCGTTCCAAAAACCAACTATGGAATAGACAAGACCTACTCCTTCCTCAGTGAAAGGGACTCAAAACCCCATATTTCCCACAGAGGAATATATCTGACTAGTAAGAATCTTAAAACCTATGTATTGATATGTCTCCGTAAGGGAATCAAGTGTGTCTAGACTGGCATAAACATGGCAGCTAGAATCAGCTCAAACCCACTATAAAAAGGAATTTCAAAAACAAAACAAAAAAACTGGGAAATTCTTTACAATTCCTTCAGGGTCTCTGATGAAACCTGGAATGACCCTATCTACAACGACAGCTGGATGTGGCATAAGGCTGGACACTTGGGACTGAGAGGATTGGTGAGATTGGGTGAGCAAATGCAGACCCTTTAAAGCAATAATGCATGGCACCCTTTCCATGGGTCCCAACTCTCCAGGTTGAAGGGAATATTACTACAGATATAACATGTACGGGAAACCTAGAGAACGGACACACTGTGAATACGAAAGGTTTTTAAAACTCAACGAATAGTCCCACTCCTGGTGCTCCGGTTTTACTTTCCATCTGCTTTACTATCAACCTCCCTACTTGGAGAGACAGCACCTTTAACCTCCTGATTCGCACAGGTTGGCAATTTGGCAGAGGATGAAAGGGAAGAGGGAGAACCAATGAGAGAGTAGCTTGTAGGCATTTGGACGGGCACATATCACTCTAACATCCCGGCAGGAAGAAGAATTAACCAAAGTCTCAGCCCCCCACTGGGAACCATCATAGGTCCTGAACCAAAATTTTGGACTTGCGGTCAGCTCACCAAAAACGAGTTGAAAAAAGGAGCTCAGGGGCACAGCAATTCACAAACTGGCCGAGTAATAAAGGACAACCATCGTCCAAAAATCTGTTGAGGGAAGGCAATGAGGCGGAATTGAAAGCGAGGCAGAATAGCAGGAAACAGATTTTAAGAGGTACGTTGGAATCGCCTTTAAAGCACAGGAAGAGGGGCACAACTTCGACAATAATGCACTTGTCTAAAAAGGGCGTATGCGTTTTCTCCTGAATATATTCAGGGGAAAACGCATACGCCCTTTTTGGCCAAGCAAACAAGCGGGCAATGCAAATCTCCACTTCAAAGAAGTATCACTTCCCACCGGTCAAAAGGGACATCCACAAAATGTGTAAAAACCAGAAAGGCAAGACAGGCCCTGGAGAACAGGGAGCCTTGTTATGCTGATGGGCGGGATGTAAATGGCCAACTGCCTCCCTGGAGGAGTACATTGTGTTCCCTAAAACAAGTAAAGAACAGAGCTACAGAGCCAAGGGAACTTCCAGTCTAGGGAATATACCTTGGAAAAACTGAAAATCAATAAGACAGAGCCACTCCAAAATTTAGGGCTGCACTGCTTACAAGGACCTCAACTTTGGTACACCTTAAATATGCCAGGAAATATAAAAATGGTTCAAAAAATTGTGGTACTTACGTACGATGGAATATCCCTCAGCCATGAAATCAATGTCATAAGACCAGTAGCAGCAAAATGGGTGGATTCAGGTACGATGATTCTAAGTGAAATAAGTCACACAGAAAAAGAAACTTATCATAAGATATCACTTATGAAGATCCTGTAAACATGGCTACACTTGAACTGAGTTAGGACAGAGAACAGTGTCTCACATTTAGAAAACACTCTTATGCCTGCTTAAGGGGGAAGGAGAGGTGGGGTGATGCATAAAACCAGAGTTTGATATAAGCACAGGTACCGTTCCAAAAACCAACTATGGAATAGACAAGACCTACACCTTCCTCAGTGAAAGGGACTCAAAACCCCATATTTCCCGCAGAGGAATATATCTGACTAGTAAGAATCTTAAAACCTATGTATTGATATGTCTCCGTAAGGGAATCAAGTGTGTCTAGACTGGCATAACCATGGCAGCGAGAATCAGCTCAAACCCACTATAAAAAGGAATTTCAAAAACAAAACAAAAAAACTGGGAAATTCTTTACAATTCCTTCATGGTCTCTGATGAAACCTGGAATGACCCTATCTACAATGACAGCTGGATGTGGCATAAGGAGGGACACTTGGGACTGAGAGGATTGGTGAGATTGGGTGAGCAAATGCAGACCCTTTAAAGCACAAATGCCTGGCACCCATTCCATGGGTCCCAACTCTCCAGGTTGAAGGGAATATTACTACAGCTATAACATGTACGGGAAACCTAGAGAACGGACACACTGTGAATACGAAAGGTTTCTAAAACTCAACGAATAGTCCCTCTCCTGGTGCTCCGGTTTGACTTTCCATCTGCTTTACTATCAACCTCCCAACTTGGAGAGACAGCCCCTTTAAACTCCTGGTTCGCACAGGTTGCCAATTTGGCAGAGGATGAAAGGGAAGAGGGAGACCAATGAGAGAGTAGCTGTTAGGCATTTGGACGGGCACATATCATTCTAATTTCCCGGCAGGAAGAAGTATTAACCAAAGTCTCAGCCACCCACCGGGAACCAGCATAGGTCCTGAACCAAAATGTTGGACTTGCGGTCAGCTCACCAAAAACGAGTTGAAAAATGGAGCTCAGGGGCACAGCAATTCACAAACTGGCCGAGTAATAAAGGACAACTATTGTCCAAAAATATGTTGAGGGAAGGCAACGAGGCGGACTTGAAAGCGAGGCAGAATAGCAGGAAACAGATTTCAAGAGGTACGTTGGAATCGCCTTTAAAGCACAGGAAGAGGGGCACAACTTCGACAATGATGCACTTGGCCAAAAAGGGCGTATGCGTTTCCTCCTGAATATATTCAGGAGAAAACGCATACGCCCTTTTTGGCCAAGCAAGCAAGCGGGCAATGCAAATCTGCATTACAAAGAAGTATCACTTCCCACCGGTCAAAAGGGACATCCACAAAGTGTGTAAAAACCAGAAAGGCAAGACAGGCCCTGGAGAACAGGGAGCCTTGTTATGCTGATGGGTGGGATGTAAATTGCCAACTGCCTCTCTGGAGGAGTGCATTGTGTTCCCTAAAACAAGTAAACAACAGACCTAAGGAGCCAAAGGCACTTCCAGTCTAGGGAATATACCTTGGGAAAACTGAAAATCAATAAGACAGAGCCACCCCAAAATTTAGGGCTGCACTGCTAACAAGGACCTCAACTTGGGTACACCTTAAATATGCCAGGAAATATAAAAATGGTTAAAAAAATTGTGGTACTTACGTACGATGGAATATCCCTCAGCCATGAAATCAATGTCATAAGAACAGTAGCAGCAAAATGGGTGGATTCAGATACGATGATTCTAAGTGAAATAAGTCACACAGAAAAAGAAACTTATCATAAGATATCACTTATGAAGATCCTGTAAACATGGCTACACTTGAACTGAGTTAGGAAAGAGAACAGTGTCTCACATTTAGAAAACACTCTTATGCCTGCTTAAGGGGGAAGGAGCGGTGGGGTGATGCATAAAACCAGAGTTTGATATAAGCACAGGTACAGTTCCAAAAACCAACTATGGAATAAACAAGACCTACACCTTCCTCAGTGAAAGGGACTCAAAACCCCATATTTCCCGCAGAGGAATATATCTGACTAGTAAGAATCTTAAAACCTATGTATTGATATGTCTCCATAAGGGAATCAAGTGTGTCTAGACTGGCATAAACATGGCAGCGAGAATCAGCTCAAACCCACTATAAAAATGAATTTCAAAAACAAAACAAAAAAACTGGGTAATTCTTTACAATTCCTTCAGGGTCTCTGATGAAACCTGGAATGACCCTATCTACAACGACAGCTGGATGTGGCATAAGGCTGGACACTTGGGACTGAGAGGATTGGTGAGATGGGGTGAGCAAATGCAGACCCTTTAAAGCAATAATGCATGGCACCCATTCCATGGGTCCCAACTCTCCAGGTTGAAGGGAATATTACTACAGCTATAACATGTACGGGAAACCTAGAGAACGGACACACTGTGAATACGAAAGGTTTCTAAAACTCAACGAATAGTCCCTCTCCTGGTGCTCCGGTTTTACTTTCCATCTGCTTTACTATCAACCTCCCAACTTGGAGAGACAGACCCTTTAACCTCCTGGTTCGCACAGGTTGCCAATTTGGCAGAGGATGAAAGGGAAGAGGGAGAACCAATGAGAGAGTAGCTGGTAGGCATTTGGACGGGCACATATCACTCTAACTTCCCGGCAGGAAGAAGAATTAACCAAAGTCTCAGCCCCCCACCGGGAACCATCATAGGTCCTGAACCAAAATTTTGGACTTGCAGTCAGCTCACCAAAAACGAGTTGAAAAAATGGAGCTCAGGGGCACAGCAATTCACAAACTGGCCGAGAAATAAAGGACAACCATCGTCCAAAAATCTGTTGAGGGAAGGCAACCAGGCGGACTTGAAAGCGAGGCCGAATAGCAGGAAACAGATTTCAAGAGGTACGTTGGAATCGCCTTTAAAGCACAGGAAGAGGGGCACAACTTCGACAATGATGCACTTGTCCAAAAAGGGCGTATGCGTTTTCTCCTGAATATATTCAGGGGAAAACGCATACGCCCTTTTTGGCCAAGCAAACACGCGGGCAATGCAAATCTGCACTACAAAGAAGTATCACTTCCCACCGGTCAAAAGGGACATCCACAAGGGCTTCCCTGGTGGCGCAGTGGTTGAGAGTCCGCCTGCCGATGCAGGGGATACGGGTTCGTGCCCCGGTCTGGGAGGATCCCATATGCCGCGGAGCGGCTGGGCCCGTGAGCCATGGCTGCTGAGCCTGCGCATCCGGAGCCTGTGCTCCGCAACGGGAGAGGCCACAACAGTGAGAGGCCCGCATACCACAAAAAAAAAAAAAAAAAAAAAAAAAAAAAAAAAAAAGGGACATCCACAAAATATGTAAAAACCAGAAAGGCAAGACAGGTCCTGGAGAACAGGGAGCCTTGTTATGCTGATGGGCGGGATGTAAATTGCCAACTGCCTCCCTGGAGGAGTACATTGTGTTCCCTAAAACAAGTAAAGAACAGAGCTACAGAGCCAAGGGAACTTCCAGTCTAGGGAATATACCTTGGGAAAACTGAAAATCAATAAGACAGAGCCACCCCAAAATTTAGGGCTGCACTGCTTACAAGGACCTCAACTTGGGTACACCTTAAATATGCCAGGAAATATAAAAATGGTTCAAAAAATTGTGGTACTTACGTACGATGGAATATCCCTCAGCCATGAAATCAATGTCATAAGACCAGTAGCAGCAAAATGGGTGGATTCAGGTACGATGATTCTAAGTGAAATAAGTCACACAGAAAAAGAAACTTATCATAAGATATCACTTATGAAGATCCTGTAAACATGGCTACACTTGAACTGAGTTAGGAAAGAGAACAGTGTCTCACATTTAGAAAACACTCTTATGCCTGCTTAAGGGGGAAGGAGAGGTGGGGTGATGCATAAAACCAGAGTTTGATATAAGCACAGGTACCGTTCCAAAAACCAACTATGGAATAGACAAGACCTACACCTTCCTCAGTGAAAGGGACTCAAAACCCCATATTTCCCGCAGAGGAATATATCTGACTAGTAAGAATCTTAAAACCTATGTATTGATATGTCTCCGTAAGGGAATCAAGTGTGTCTAGACTGGCATAACCATGGCAGCGAGAATCAGCTCAAACCCACTATAAAAAGGAATTTCAAAAACAAAACAAAAAAACTGGGAAATTCTTTACAATTCCTTCATGGTCTCTGATGAAACCTGGAATGACCCTATCTACAATGACAGCTGGATGTGGCATAAGGAGGGACACTTGGGACTGAGAGGATTGGTGAGATTGGGTGAGCAAATGCAGACCCTTTAAAGCACAAATGCCTGGCACCCATTCCATGGGTCCCAACTCTCCAGGTTGAAGGGAATATTACTACAGCTATAACATGTACGGGAAACCTAGAGAACGGACACACTGTGAATACGAAAGGTTTCTAAAACTCAACGAATAGTCCCTCTCCTGGTGCTCCGGTTTGACTTTCCATCTGCTTTACTATCAACCTCCCAACTTGGAGAGACAGCCCCTTTAAACTCCTGGTTCGCACAGGTTGCCAATTTGGCAGAGGATGAAAGGGAAGAGGGAGACCAATGAGAGAGTAGCTGTTAGGCATTTGGACGGGCACATATCATTCTAATTTCCCGGCAGGAAGAAGTATTAACCAAAGTCTCAGGCACCCACCGGGAACCAGCATAGGTCCTGAACCAAAATGTTGGACTTGCGGTCAGCTCACCAAAAACGAGTTGAAAAATGGAGCTCAGGGGCACAGCAATTCACAAACTGGCCGAGTAATAAAGGACAACTATTGTCCAAAAATATGTTGAGGGAAGGCAACGAGGCGGACTTGAAAGCGAGGCAGAATAGCATGAAACAGATTTCAAGAGGTACGTTGGAATCGCCTTTAAAGCACAGGAAGAGGGGCACAACTTCGACAATGATGCACTTGGCCAAAAAGGGCGTATGCGTTTCCTCCTGAATATATTCAGGAGAAAACGCATACGCCCTTTTTGGCCAAGCAAGCAAGCGGGCAATGCAAATCTGCATTACAAAGAAGTATCACTTCCCACCGGTCAAAAGGGACATCCACAAAGTGTGTAAAAACCAGAAAGGCAAGACAGGCCCTGGAGAACAGGGAGCCTTGTTATGCTGATGGGTGGGATGTAAATTGCCAACTGCCTCTCTGGAGGAGTGCATTGTGTTCCCTAAAACAAGTAAACAACAGACCTAAGGAGCCAAAGGCACTTCCAGTCTAGGGAATATACCTTGGGAAAACTGAAAATCAATAAGACAGAGCCACCCCAAAATTTAGGGCTGCACTGCTAACAAGGACCTCAACTTGGGTACACCTTAAATATGCCAGGAAATATAAAAATGGTTAAAAAAATTGTGGTATTTACGTACGATGGAATATCCCTCAGCCATGAAATCAATGTCATAAGAACAGTAGCAGCAAAATGGGTGGATTCAGGTACGATGATTCTAAGTGAAATAAGTCACACAGAAAAAGAAACTTATCATAAGATATCACTTATGAAGATCCTGTAAACATGGCTACACTTGAACTGAGTTAGGAAAGAGAACAGTGTCTCACATTTAGAAAACACTCTTATGCCTGCTTAAGGGGGAAGGAGAGGTGGGGTGATGCATAAAACCAGAGTTTGATATAAGCACAGGTACCGTTCCAAAAACCAACTATGGAATAGACAAGACCTACACCTTCCTCAGTGAAAGGGACTCAAAACCCCATATTTCCCGCAGAGGAATATATCTGACTAGTAAGAATCTTAAAACCTATGTATTGATATGTCTCCGTAAGGGAATCAAGTGTGTCTAGACTGGCAGCGAGAATCAGCTCAAACCCACTATAAAAAGGAATTTCAAAAACAAAACAAAAAAAACTGGGAAATTCTTTACAATTCCTTCATGGTCTCTGATGAAACCTGGAATGACCCTATCTACAATGACAGCTGGATGTGGCATAAGGAGGGACACTTGGGACTGAGAGGATTGGTGAGATTGGGTGAGCAAATGCAGACCCTTTAAAGCACAAATGCCTGGCACCCATTCCATGGGTCCCAACTCTCCAGGTTGAAGGGAATATTACTACAGCTATAACATGTACGGGAAACCTAGAGAACGGACACACTGTGAATACGAAAGGTTTCTAAAACTCAACGAATAGTCCCTCTCCTGGTGCTCCGGTTTGACTTTCCATCTGCTTTACTATCAACCTCCCAACTTGGAGAGACAGCCCCTTTAAACTCCTGGTTCGCACAGGTTGCCAATTTGGCAGAGGATGAAAGGGAAGAGGGAGACCAATGAGAGAGTAGCTGTTACGCATTTGGACGGGCACATATCATTCTAATTTCCCGGCAGGAAGAAGTATTAACCAAAGTCTCAGCCACCCACCGGGAACCAGCATAGGTCCTGAACCAAAATGTTGGACTTGCGGTCAGCTCACCAAAAACGAGTTGAAAAATGGAGCTCAGGGGCACAGCAATTCACAAACTGGCCGAGTAATAAAGGACAACTATTGTCCAAAAATATGTTGAGGGAAGGCAACGAGGCGGACTTGAAAGCGAGGCAGAATAGCAGGAAACAGATTTCAAGAGGTACGTTGGAATCGCCTTTAAAGCACAGGAAGAGGGGCACAACTTCGACAATGATGCACTTGGCCAAAAAGGGCGTATGCGTTTCCTCCTGAATATATTCAGGAGAAAACGCATACGCCCTTTTTGGCCAAGCAAGCAAGCGGGCAATGCAAATCTGCATTACAAAGAAGTATCACTTCCCACCGGTCAAAAGGGACATCCACAAAGTGTGTAAAAACCAGAAAGGCAAGACAGGCCCTGGAGAACAGGGAGCCTTGTTATGCTGATGGGTGGGATGTAAATTGCCAACTGCCTCTCTGGAGGAGTGCATTGTGTTCCCTAAAACAAGTAAACAACAGACCTAAGGAGCCAAAGGCACTTCCAGTCTAGGGAATATACCTTGGGAAAACTGAAAATCAATAAGACAGAGCCACACCAAAATTTAGGGCTGCACTGCTAACAAGGACCTCAACTTGGGTACACCTTAAATATGCCAGGAAATATAAAAATGGTTAAAAAAATTGTGGTATTTACGTACGATGGAATATCCCTCAGCCATGAAATCAATGTCATAAGAACAGTAGCAGCAAAATGGGTGGATTCAGGTACGATGATTCTAAGTGAAATAAGTCACACAGAAAAAGAAACTTATCATAAGATATCACTTATGAAGATCCTGTAATCATGGCTACACTTGAACTGAGTTAGGAAAGAGAACAGTGTCTCACATTTAGAAAACACTCTTATGCCTGCTTAAGGGGGAAGGAGAGGTGGGGTGATGCATAAAACCAGAGTTTGATATAAGCACAGGTACCGTTCCAAAAACCAACTATGGAATAGACAAGACCTACACCTTCCTCAGTGAAAGGGACTCAAAACCCCATATTTCCCGCAGAGGAATATATCTGACTAGTAAGAATCTTAAAACCTATGTATTGATATGTCTCCATAAGGGAATCAAGTGTGTCTAGACTGGCATAAACATGGCAGCGAGAATCAGCTCCAACCCACTATAAAAATGAATTTCAAAAACAAAACAAAAAAACTGGGAAATTCTTTACAATTCCTTCAGGGTCTCTGATGAAACCTGGAATGACCCTATCTACAACGACAGCTGGATGTGGCATAAGGCTGGACACTTGGGACTGAGAGGATTGGTGAGCTTGGGTGAGCAAATGCAGACCTTTTAAAGCAATAATGCATGGCACCCATTCCATGGGTCCCAACTCTACAGGTTGAAGGGAATATTACTACATTTATAACATGTACAGGAAACCTAGAGAACGGACACACTGTGAATACGAAAGGTTTCTAAATCTCAACGAATAGTCCCTCTCCTTGTGCTCCGGTTTGACTTTCCATCTGCTTTACTATCAATCTCCTAACTTGTAGAGACAGCCCCTTTAACCTCCTGGTTCACACAGATTGCCAATTTGGCAGAGGATGAAAGGAAGAGGGAGAACGAATGAGAGAGTAGCTGTTAGGCATTTGGACGGGCACATATCACTCTAACTTCCCGGCAGGAAGAAGAATTAACCAAAGTCTCAGCCCCCCACCGGGAACCATCATAGGTCCTGAAACAAAATTTTGGACTTGCGGTCAGCTCACCAAAAACGAGTTGAAAAATGGAGCTCAGGGGCACAGCAATTCACAAACTGGCCGAGTAATAAAGGACAACTATCGTCCAAAAATCTGTTGAGGGAAGGCAACGAGGCGGACTTGAAAGCGAGGCAGAATAGCAGGAAACAGATTTCAAGAGTTACGTTGGAATCGCCTTTAAAGCACAGGAAGAGGGGCACAACTTCGACAATGATGCACTTGGCCAAAAAGGGCGTATGCGTTTTCTCCTGAATATATTCAGGGGAAAACGCATACAACCTTTTTGGCCAAGCAAACAAACAGGCAATGCAAATCTGCACTACAAAGAAGTATCACTTCCCACCCGTCAAAAGGGACATCCACAAAATGTGTAAAAACCAGAAAGGCAAGACAGGCCCTGGAGAACAGGGAGCCTTGTTATGCTGATGGGCGGGATGTAAATTGCCAACTGCCTCCCTGGAGGAGTACATTGTGTTCCCTAAAACAAGTAAAGAACAGAGCTACAGAGCCAAGGGCACTTCAAGTCTAGGGAATATACCTTGGGAAAACTGAAAATCAATAAGACAGAGCCACCCCAAAATTTAGGGCTGCACTGCTTACAAGGACCTCAAATTTGGTACACCTTAAATATGCCAGGATATATAAAAATGGTTCAAAAAATTGTGGTACTTACGTACGATGGAATATCCCTCAGCCATGAAATCAATGTCATAAGACCAGTAGCAGCAAAATGGATGGATTCAGGTACAATGATTCTAAGTGAAATAAGTCACACAGAAAAAGAAACTTATCATAAGATATCACTTATGAAGATCCTGTAAACATGGCTACACTTGAACTGAGTTAGGAAAGAGAACAGTGTCTCATATTTAGAAAACACTCTTATGCCTGCTTAAGGGGGAAGGAGAGGTGAGGTGATGCATAAAACCAGAGTTTGATATAAGCACAGGTACCGTTCCAAAAACCAACTATGGGATAGACAAGACCTACACCTTCCTCAGTGAAAGGGACTCAAAACCCCATATTTCCCGCAGTGGAATATATCTGAGTAGTAAGTATCTTAAAACCTATGTATTGATATGTCTCCGTAAGGGAATCAAGTGTGTCTAGACTGGCATAACCATGGCAGCGAGAATCAGCTCAAACCCACTATAAAAAGGAATTTCAAAAACAAAACAAAAAAACTGGGAAATTCTTTACAATTCCTTCAGGGTCTCTGATGAAACCTGGAATGACCCTATCTACAATGACAGCTGGATGTGGCATAAGGAGGGACACTTGAGACTGAGACGAATGGTGAGATTGGGGGAGCAAATGCAGACCCTTTAAAGCACAAATGCCTGGCCCCCATTCCATGGGTCACTACTCTCCAGGTTGAAAGGAATATTACTACAGCTATAACATGTACGGGAAACCTAGAGAACCGACACATTGTGAATACGAAAGGTTTCTAAAACTCAACGAATAGTCCCACTCCCGGTGCTCCGGTTTGACTTTCCATCTGCTTTACTATCAACCTCCCAACTTGGAGAGACAGACCCTTTAAACTCCTGGTTCGCACAGGTTGCCAATTTGGCAGAGGATGAAAGGGAAGAGGGAGAACCAATGAGACAGTAGCTGTTAGGCATTTGGACGGGCACATATCACTCTAACTTGCCGCAGGAAGAAGAATTAACCAAAGTCTCAGCCCCCCACCGGGAACCATCATAGGTCCTGAACCAAAATTTTGGACTTGCGGTCAGCTCACTAAAAACGAGTTGAAAAATGGAGCTCAGGGGCACAGCAATTCACAAACTGGCCGAGTAATAAAGGACAACTATCGTCCAAAAATCTGTTGAGGGAAGGCAACGAGGCGGACTTGAAAGCGAGGCAGAATAGCAGGAAACAGATTTCAAGAGGTACGTTGGAATTGCCTTTAAAGCACAGGAAGAGGGGCACAACTTCGACAATGATGCACTTGGGCAAAAAGGGCGTATGCGTTTTCTCCTGAATATATTCAGGGGAAAACGCATACGCGCTTTTTGGCCAAGCAAGCAAGCGGGCAATGCAAATCTGCACTACAAAGAAGTATCACTTTCCACCGGTCAAAAGGGACATCCACAAAATGTGTAAAAACCAGAAAGGCAAGACAGGCCCTGGAGAACAGGGAGCCTTGTTATGATGATGTGCGGGATGGAAATTGCCAACTGCCTCACTGGAGGAGTACATTTTGTTCCCTAAAACAAGTAAACAACAGAGCTACAGAGCCAAGGGCACTTCCAGTCTAGGGAATATACCTTGCAAAAAATGAAAATCAATAAGACAGAGCCACCCCAAAATTTAGGGCTGCACTGCTTACAAGGACCTCGACTTTGGTACACCTTAAATATGTCAGGAAATATAAAAATGGTTCAAAAAACTGTGGTACTTACGTACGATGGAATATCCCTCAGCCATGAAATCAATGTCATAAGTCCAGTAGCAGCAAAATGGGTGGATTCAGGTACGATGATTCTAAGTGAAATAAGTCACACAGAAAAAGAAACTTATCATAAGATATCACTTATGAAGATCCTGTAAACATGGCTACACTTGAACTGAGTTAGGAAAGAGAACAGTGTCTCACATTTAGAAAACACTCTTATGCCTGCTTAAGGGGGAAGGAGAGGTGGGGTGATGCATAAAACCAGAGTTTGATATAAGCACAGGTACCGTTCCAGAAACCAACTATGGAATAGACAAGACCTACACCTTCCTCAGTGAAAGGGACTCAAAACCCCATATTTCCCGCAGAGGAATATATCTGACTAGTAAGAATCTTAAAAGCTATGTATTGATATGTCTCCATAAGGGAATCAAGTGTGTCTAGACTGGCATAAACATGGCAGCGAGAATCAGCTCAAACCCACTATAAAAAGGAATTTCAAAAACAAAACAAAAAAACTGTGAAATTCTTTACAATTCCTTCAGGGTCTCTGATGAAACCTGGAATGACCTTATCTACAACGACAGCTGGATGTGGCATAAGGCTGGACACTCGGGACTGAGAGGATTGGTGAGATTGGTTGAGCAAATGCAGACCCTTTAAAGCAATAATGCATGGCACCCATTCCATGGGTCCCAACTCTCCAGGTTGAAGGGAAGATTACTACAGTTATAACATGTACGGGAAACCTAGAGAACGGACACACTGTGAATATGAAAGGTTTCTAAAACTCAACGAATAGTCCCTCTCCGGGTGCTCCGGTTTGACTTTCCATCTGCTTTACTATCAATCTCCCAAATTGGAGAGAGAGCCCCTTTAACCTCCTGGTTCGCACAGGTTTCCAATTTTGCAGAGGATGAAAGGGAAGAGGGAGAACCAATGAGAGAGTAGCTGTTAGGCATTTGGACGGGCACATATCACTCTAACTTCCCGGCAGGAAGAAGAATTAACCAAAGTCTCAGCCACCCACCGTGAACCAGCATAGGTCCTGACAAAAATTTTGGACTTGCGGTCAGCTCACCAAAAACGAGTTGAAAAATGGAGCTCAGGGGCACAACAATTCACAAACTGGCCGAGTAATAAAGGACAACTATCGTAGAAAAATCTGTTGAGGGAAGTCAACGAGGCGGACTTGAAAGCGAGGCAGAATAGCAGGAAACAGATTTCAAGAGGTACGTTGGAATCGCCTTTAAAGCACAGGAAGAGGGGCACAACTTCGGCAATGATGCACTTGGCCAAAAAGGGCGTATGCGTTTTCTCCTGAATATATTCAGGAGAAAACGCATACGCCCTTTTTGGCCAAGCAAGCAAGCGGGCAATGCATATCTGCACTACAAAGAAGTATCACTTCCCACCCGTCAAAAGGGACATCCACAAAATGTGTAAAAACCAGAGAGGTAAGACAGGCCCTGGAGAACAGGGAGCCTTTTTATGCTGATGGGCTGGATGTAAATTGCCAACTGCCTCTATGGAGGAGTGCATTGTGTTCCCTAAAACAAGTAAACAACGGAGCTACAGAGCCAAGGGCACTTCCAGTCTATGGAATATACCTTGGGAAACTGAAAATCAATAAACAGAGCCACCCAAAACTTTAGGGCTGCACTGCTTACAAGGACCTCAACTTGGGTACACCATAAATATCCCAGGAAATATAAAAATGGTTCAAAAAATTGTGGTACTTACGTACGATGGAATATCCTCAGCCATGAAATCAATGTCATAAGACCAGTAGCAGCAAAATAGGTGGATTCAGGTACGATGATTCTTAGTGAAATAAGTCACACAGAAAAAGAAACTTATCATAAGATATCACTTATGAAGATCCTGTAAACATGGCTACACTTGAACTGAGTTAGGACAGAGAACAGTGTCTCACATTTAGAAAACACTCTTATGCCTGCTTAAGGGGGAAGGAGAGGTGGGGTGATGCATAAAACCAGAGTTTGATATAAGCACAGGTACCGTTCCAAAAACCAACTATGGAATACACAAGACCTACACCTTCCTCAGTGAAAGGGACTCAAAACCCCATATTTCCCGCAGAGGAATATATCTGACTAGTAAGAATCTTAAAACCTATGTATTGATATGTCTCCATAAGGGAAGCAAGTGTTTGTAGACTGGCATAAACATGGCAGCGAGAATCAGCTCAAACCCACTATAAAAAGGAATTTCAAAAACAAAACAAAAAAACTGGGAAATTCTTTACAATTCCTTCAGGGTCTCTGATGAAACCTGGAATGACCCTATCTACAACGACAGCTGGATGTGGCATAAGGAGGGACACTTGGCACTGAGATGACTGGTGAGATTGGGTGAGCAAATGCAGACCCTTTAAAACAATAATACATGGCACCCATTCCATGGGTCCCAACTCTCCAGGTTGAAGGGAATATTACTACAGTTATAATATGTACGGGAAACCTAGAGAACGGACACACTGTGAATATGAAAGGTTTCTAAAACTCAACGAATAGTCCCTCTCCTGGTGCTCCGGTTTGACTTTCCATCTGCTTTACTATCAACCTCCCAACTTGGAGAGACATCCCCTTTAAGCTCCTGGTTCGCACAGGTTGCCAATTTGGCAGAGGATGAAAGGGAATAGGGAGACCAATGTGAGAGTAGCTGTTAGGCATTTGGACGGGCACATATCACTCTAACTTCCCGGCAGGAAGAAGAATTAACCAAACTCTCAGCCCCCCACTGGGAACCAGCATAGGTCCTGAACCAAAATGTTGCACTTGCGCTCAGCTCACAAAAAACGAGTTGAAAAATGGAGCTCAGGGGCACAGCAATTCACAAACTGGCCGAGTAATAAAGGACAACTATCGTCCAAAAATCTGTTGAGGGAAGGCAACGAGGCGGACTTGAAAGCGAGGCAGAATAGCAGGAAACAGATTTCAAGAGGTATGTTGGAATCGCCTTTAAAGCACAGGAAGAGGGGCACAACTTCGACAATGATGCACTTGCCCAAAAAGGGTGTATGCATTTTCTCCTGAATATATTCAGGAGAAAATGCATACGCCCTTTTTGGCCAAGCAAGCAAGCGGGCAATGCAAATCTGCACTACAAAGAAGTATCACTTCCCACCGGTCAAAAGGGACATCCACAAAATGTGTAAAAACCAGAAAGGCAAGACAGGCCCTGGAGAACAGGGAGCCTTGTTATGCTGATGGGCGGGATGTAAATTGCCAACTGCCTCTCTGGAGGAGTGCATTGTGTTCCCTAAAACAAGTAAACAACGGAGCTACAGAGCCAAGGGCACTTCCAGTCTAGGGAATATACCTTGGGAAAACTGAAAATCAATAAGGCAGAGCCACCCCAAAATTTAGGGCTGCACTGCTTACAAGTATTTCAACTTTGGTACACGTTAAATATGACAGGAAATATAAAAATGGTTCAAAAAATTGTGGTACTTACGTACGATGGAATATCCCTCAGCCATGAAATCAATGTCATAAGACCAGTAGCAGCAAAATGGGTGGATTCAGGTACGATGATTCTAAGTGAAATAAGTCACACAGAAAAAGAAACTTATCATAAGATATCACTTATGAAGATCCTGTAAACATGGCTACACTTGAACTGAGTTAGGACAGAGAACAGTGTCTCACATTTAGAAAACACTCTTATGCCTGCTTAAGGGGGAAGGAGAGGTGGGGTGATGCATAAAACCAGAGTTTGATATAAGCACAGGTACCGTTCCAAAAACCAACTATGGAATAGACAAGACCTACACCTTCCTCAGTGAAAGGGACTCAAAACCCCATATTTCCCGCAGAGGAATATATCTGACTAGTAAGAATCTTAAAACCTATGTATTGATATGTCTCCGTAAGGGAATCAAGTGTGTCTAGACTGGCATAACCATGGCAGCAAGAATCAGCTCAAACCCACCATAAAAAGGAATTTCAAAAAGAAAAAGAAAAAACTGGGAATTTCTTTACAATTCCTTTAGGGTCTCTGATGAAACCTGGAATGACCCTATCTACAATGACAGCTGGATGTGGCATAAGGCTGGACACTTGGGACTGAGAGGTTTGGTGAGCTTGGGTGAGCAAATGCAGACCCTTTAAAGCACAAACGCATGGCACCCATTCCATGGGTCCCAGCTCTACAGGTTGAAGGGAATATTACTACAGCTATAACATGTACGGGAAACCTAGAGAACGGACACATTGTGAATTACAAAGGTTTCTAAAACTCATGGAATAGTCCTTCTCCTGGTGCTCCGGTTTGACTCTCCATCTGCTTTACTATCAACCTCCCAACTTGGAGAGACAGCCCCTTTAACCTCATGGTTCGCACAGGTTGCCAATTTGGCAGAGGATGAAAGGGAAGAGGGAGAACCACTGAGAGAGTAGCTGTTAGGCGTTTGGCCGGGCACATATCACTGTAATTCCCCGGCAGGAAGAAGAATTAACCAAAGTCTCAGCCACCCACCGGGAACCAGCATAGGTCCTGAACCAAAATTTGGACTTGCGGTCAGCTCACCAAAAACAAGTTGAAAAATGGAGCTCAGGGGCCCAGCAATTCACAAAGTGGCCGAGTAATAAAGGACAACTATCGTCCAAAAATCTGTTGAGGGAAGGCAACGAGGCAGACTTGAAAGCGAGGCAGAATAGCAGGAAACAGATTTCAAGAGGTACGTTGGAATCGCCTTTAAAGCACAGGAAGAGGGGCACAACTTCGACAATGATGCACTTGGCCAAAAAGGGCGTATGCGTTTTCTCCTGAATATATTCAGGAGAAAACGCATACGCGCTTTTTGGCCAAGCAAGCAAGCGGGCAATACAAATCTGCACTACAAAGAAGTATCACTTCCCACCGGTCAAAAGGGACATCCACAAAATGTGTAAAAACCAGAAAGGCAAGACAGGCCCTGGAGAACAGGGAGCCTTGTTATGCTGATGGGCGGGATGTAAATTGCCAACTGCCTCTCTGGAGGAGTGCATTGTGTTCCCTAAAACAAGTAAAGAACAGAGCTACAGAGCCAAGGGCACTTCTAGTCTAGGGAATATTCCTTGGTAAAACAGAAAATCAATAAGACAGAGCCACCTCAAAATTTAGGGCTGCACTGCTTACAAGGACCTCAACTTGGGTACAACTTAAATATCCAAGGAAATATAAAAATGGTTCAAAAAATTGTGGTACTTACGTATGATGGAATATCCCTCAGCCATGAAATCAATGTCATAAGACCAGTAGCAGCAAAATGGCTGGATTCATTTACGATGATTCTAAGTGAAATAAGTCACACAGAAAAAGAAACTTATCATAAGATATCACTTATGAAGATCCTGTAAACATGGCTACACTTGAACTGAGTTAGGCAAGAGAACAGTGTCTCACATTTAGAAAACACTCTTATGCCTGCTTAAGGGGGAAGGAGAGGTGGGGTGATGCATAAAGCCAGAGTTTGATATAAGAACAGGTACCGTTCCAAAAACCAACTATGGAATAGACAAGACCTACTCCTTCCTCAGTGAAAGGGACTCAAAACCCCATATTTCCCGCAGAGGAATATATCTGACTAGTAAGAATCTTAAAACCTATGTATTGATATGTCTCCGTAAGGGAATCAAGTGTGTCTAGACTGGCATAAACATGGCAGCTAGAATCAGCTCAAACCCACTATAAAAAGGAATTTCAAAAACAAAACAAAAAAACTGGGAAATTCTTTACAATTCCTTCAGGGTCTCTGATGAAACCTGGAATGACCCTATCTACAACGACAGCTGGATGTGGCATAAGGCTGGACACTTGGGACTGAGAGGATTGGTGAGATTGGGTGAGCAAATGCAGACCCTTTAAAGCAATAATGCATGGCACCCTTTCCATGGGTCCCAACTCTCCAGGTTGAAGGGAATATTACTACAGATATAACATGTACGGGAAACCTAGAGAACGGACACACTGTGAATACGAAAGGTTTTTAAAACTCAACGAATAGTCCCACTCCTGGTGCTCCGGTTTTACTTTCCATCTGCTTTAGTATCAACCTCCCTACTTGGAGAGACAGCACCTTTAACCTCCTGATTCGCACAGGTTGGCAATTTGGCAGAGGATGAAAGGGAAGAGGGAGAACCAATGAGAGAGTAGCTTGTAGGCATTTGGACGGGCACATATCACTCTAACATCCCGGCAGGAAGAAGAATTAACCAAAGTCTCAGCCCCCCACTGGGAACCATCATAGGTCCTGAACCAAAATTTTGGACTTGCGGTCAGCTCACCAAAAACGAGTTGAAAAAAGGAGCTCAGGGGCACAGCAATTCACAAACTGGCCGAGTAATAAAGGACAACCATCGTCCAAAAATCTGTTGAGGGAAGGGAATGAGGCGGAATTGAAAGCGAGGCAGAATAGCAGGAAACAGATTTTAAGAGGTACGTTGGAATCGCCTTTAAAGCACAGGAAGAGGGGCACAACTTCGACAATGATGCACTTGTCTAAAAAGGGCGTATGCGTTTTCTCCTGAATATATTCAGGGGAAAACGCATACGCCCTTTTTGGCCAAGCAAACAAGCGGGCAATGCAAATCTCCACTTCAAAGAAGTATCACTTCCCACCGGTCAAAAGGGACATCCACAAAATGTGTAAAAACCAGAAAGGCAAGACAGGCCCTGGAGAACAGGGAGCCTTGTTATGCTGATGGGCGGGATGTAAATGGCCAACTGCCTCCCTGGAGGAGTACATTGTGTTCCCTAAAACAAGTAAAGAACAGAGCTACAGAGCCAAGGGAACTTCCAGTCTAGGGAATATACCTTGGAAAAACTGAAAATCAATAAGACAGAGCCACTCCAAAATTTAGGGCTGCACTGCTTACAAGGACCTCAACTTTGGTACACCTTAAATATGCCAGGAAATATAAAAATGGTTCAAAAAATTGTGGTACTTACGTACGATGGAATATCCCTCAGCCATGAAATCAATGTCATAAGACCAGTAGCAGCAAAATGGGTGGATTCAGGTACGATGATTCTAAGTGAAATAAGTCACACAGAAAAAGAAACTTATCATAAGATATCACTTATGAAGATCCTGTAAACATGGCTACACTTGAACTGAGTTAGGACAGAGAACAGTGTCTCACATTTAGAAAACACTCTTATGCCTGCTTAAGGGGGAAGGAGAGGTGGGGTGATGCATAAAACCAGAGTTTGATATAAGCACAGGTACCGTTCCAAAAACCAACTATGGAATAGACAAGACCTACACCTTCCTCAGTGAAAGGGACTCAAAACCCCATATTTCCCGCAGAGGAATATATCTGACTAGTAAGAATCTTAAAACCTATGTATTGATATGTCTCCATAAGGGAAGCAAGTGTTTGTAGACTGGCATAAACATGGCAGCGAGAATCAGCTCAAACCCACTATAAAAAGGAATTTCAAAAACAAAACAAAAAAACTGGGAAATTCTTTACAATTCCTTCATGGTCTCTGATGAAACCTGGAATGACCCTATCTACAATGACAGCTGGATGTGGCATAAGGAGGGACACTTGGGACTGAGAGGATTGGTGAGATTGGGTGAGCAAATGCAGACCCTTTAAAGCACAAATGCCTGGCACCCATTCCATGGGTCCCAACTCTCCAGGTTGAAGGGAATATTACTACAGCTATAACATGTACGGGAAACCTAGAGAACGGACACACTGTGAATACGAAAGGTTTCTAAAACTCAACGAATAGTCCCTCTCCTGGTGCTCCGGTTTGACTTTCCATCTGCTTTACTATCAACCTCCCAACTTGGAGAGACAGCCCCTTTAAACTCCTGGTTCGCACAGGTTGCCAATTTGGCAGAGGATGAAAGGGAAGAGGGAGACCAATGAGAGAGTAGCTGTTAGGCATTTGGACGGGCACATATCATTCTAATTTCCCGGCAGGAAGAAGTATTAACCAAAGTCTCAGCCACCCACCGGGAACCAGCATAGGTCCTGAACCAAAATGTTGGACTTGCGGTCAGCTCACCAAAAACGAGTTGAAAAATGGAGCTCAGGGGCACAGCAATTCACAAACTGGCCGAGTAATAAAGGACAACTATTGTCCAAAAATATGTTGAGGGAAGGCAACGAGGCGGACTTGAAAGCGAGGCAGAATAGCAGGAAACAGATTTCAAGAGGTACGTTGGAATCGCCTTTAAAGCACAGGAAGAGGGGCACAACTTCGACAATGATGCACTTGGCCAAAAAGGGCGTATGCGTTTCCTCCTGAATATATTCAGGAGAAAACGCATACGCCCTTTTTGGCCAAGCAAGCAAGCGGGCAATGCAAATCTGCATTACAAAGAAGTATCACTTCCCACCGGTCAAAAGGGACATCCACAAAGTGTGTAAAAACCAGAAAGGCAAGACAGGCCCTGGAGAACAGGGAGCCTTGTTATGCTGATGGGTGGGATGTAAATTGCCAACTGCCTCTCTGGAGGAGTGCATTGTGTTCCCTAAAACAAGTAAACAACAGACCTAAGGAGCCAAAGGCACTTCCAGTCTAGGGAATATACCTTGGGAAAACTGAAAATCAATAAGACAGAGCCACCCCAAAATTTAGGGCTGCACTGCTAACAAGGACCTCAACTTGGGTACACCTTAAATATGCCAGGAAATATTAAAATGGTTAAAAAAATTGTGGTACTTACGTACGATGGAATATCCCTCAGCCATGAAATCAATGTCATAAGAACAGTAGCAGCAAAATGGGTGGATTCAGGTACGATGATTCTAAGTGAAATAAGTCACACAGAAAAAGAAACTTATCATAAGATATCACTTATGAAGATCCTGTAAACATGGCTACACTTGAACTGAGTTAGGAAAGAGAACAGTGTCTCACATTTAGAAAACACTCTTATGCCTGCTTAAGGGGGAAGGAGCGGTGGGGTGATGCATAAAACCAGAGTTTGATATAAGCACAGGTACAGTTCCAAAAACCAACTATGGAATAAACAAGACCTACACCTTCCTCAGTGAAAGGGACTCAAAACCCCATATTTCCCGCAGAGGAATATATCTGACTAGTAAGAATCTTAAAACCTATGTATTGATATGTCTCCATAAGGGAATCAAGTGTGTCTAGACTGGCATAAACATGGCAGCGAGAATCAGCTCAAACCCACTATAAAAATGAATTTCAAAAACAAAACAAAAAAACTGGGTAATTCTTTACAATTCCTTCAGGGTCTCTGATGAAACCTGGAATGACCCTATCTACAACGACAGCTGGATGTGGCATAAGGCTGGACACTTGGGACTGAGAGGATTGGTGAGATGGGGTGAGCAAATGCAGACCCTTTAAAGCAATAATGCATGGCACCCATTCCATGGGTCCCAACTCTCCAGGTTGAAGGGAATATTACTACAGCTATAACATGTACGGGAAACCTAGAGAACGGACACACTGTGAATACGAAAGGTTTCTAAAACTCAACGAATAGTCCCTCTCCTGGTGCTCCGGTTTGACTTTCCATCTGCTTTACTATCAACCTCCCAACTTGGAGAGACAGCCCCTTTAAACTCCTGGTTCGCACAGGTTGCCAATTTGGCAGAGGATGAAAGGGAAGAGGGAGACCAATGAGAGAGTAGCTGTTACGCATTTGGACGGGCACATATCATTCTAATTTCCCGGCAGGAAGAAGTATTAACCAAAGTCTCAGCCACCCACCGGGAACCAGCATAGGTCCTGAACCAAAATGTTGGACTTGCGGTCAGCTCACCAAAAACGAGTTGAAAAATGGAGCTCAGGGGCACAGCAATTCACAAACTGGCCGAGTAATAAAGGACAACTATTGTCCAAAAATATGTTGAGGGAAGGCAACGAGGCGGACTTGAAAGCGAGGCAGAATAGCAGGAAACAGATTTCAAGAGGTACGTTGGAATCGCCTTTAAAGCACAGGAAGAGGGGCACAACTTCGACAATGATGCACTTGGCCAAAAAGGGCGTATGCGTTTCCTCCTGAATATATTCAGGAGAAAACGCATACGCCCTTTTTGGCCAAGCAAGCAAGCGGGCAATGCAAATCTGCATTACAAAGAAGTATCACTTCCCACCGGTCAAAAGGGACATCCACAAAGTGTGTAAAAACCAGAAAGGCAAGACAGGCCCTGGAGAACAGGGAGCCTTGTTATGCTGATGGGTGGGATGTAAATTGCCAACTGCCTCTCTGGAGGAGTGCATTGTGTTCCCTAAAACAAGTAAACAACAGACCTAAGGAGCCAAAGGCACTTCCAGTCTAGGGAATATACCTTGGGAAAACTGAAAATCAATAAGACAGAGCCACACCAAAATTTAGGGCTGCACTGCTAACAAGGACCTCAACTTGGGTACACCTTAAATATGCCAGGAAATATAAAAATGGTTAAAAAAATTGTGGTATTTACGTACGATGGAATATCCCTCAGCCATGAAATCAATGTCATAAGAACAGTAGCAGCAAAATGGGTGGATTCAGGTACGATGATTCTAAGTGAAATAAGTCACACAGAAAAAGAAACTTATCATAAGATATCACTTATGAAGATCCTGTAATCATGGCTACACTTGAACTGAGTTAGGAAAGAGAACAGTGTCTCACATTTAGAAAACACTCTTATGCCTGCTTAAGGGGGAAGGAGAGGTGGGGTGATGCATAAAACCAGAGTTTGATATAAGCACAGGTACCGTTCCAAAAACCAACTATGGAATAGACAAGACCTACACCTTCCTCAGTGAAAGGGACTCAAAACCCCATATTTCCCGCAGAGGAATATATCTGACTAGTAAGAATCTTAAAACCTATGTATTGATATGTCTCCATAAGGGAATCAAGTGTGTCTAGACTGGCATAAACATGGCAGCGAGAATCAGCTCCAACCCACTATAAAAATGAATTTCAAAAACAAAACAAAAAAACTGGGAAATTCTTTACAATTCCTTCAGGGTCTCTGATGAAACCTGGAATGACCCTATCTACAACGACAGCTGGATGTGGCATAAGGCTGGACACTTGGGACTGAGAGGATTGGTGAGCTTGGGTGAGCAAATGCAGACCTTTTAAAGCAATAATGCATGGCACCCATTCCATGGGTCCCAACTCTACAGGTTGAAGGGAATATTACTACATTTATAACATGTACAGGAAACCTAGAGAACGGACACACTGTGAATACGAAAGGTTTCTAAATCTCAACGAATAGTCCCTCTCCTTGTGCTCCGGTTTGACTTTCCATCTGCTTTACTATCAATCTCCTAACTTGTAGAGACAGCCCCTTTAACCTCCTGGTTCACACAGATTGCCAATTTGGCAGAGGATGAAAGGAAGAGGGAGAACGAATGAGAGAGTAGCTGTTAGGCATTTGGACGGGCACATATCACTCTAACTTCCCGGCAGGAAGAAGAATTAACCAAAGTCTCAGCCCCCCACCGGGAACCATCATAGGTCCTGAAACAAAATTTTGGACTTGCGGTCAGCTCACCAAAAACGAGTTGAAAAATGGAGCTCAGGGGCACAGCAATTCACAAACTGGCCGAGTAATAAAGGACAACTATCGTCCAAAAATCTGTTGAGGGAAGGCAACGAGGCGGACTTGAAAGCGAGGCAGAATAGCAGGAAACAGATTTCAAGAGTTACGTTGGAATCGCCTTTAAAGCACAGGAAGAGGGGCACAACTTCGACAATGATGCACTTGGCCAAAAAGGGCGTATGCGTTTTCTCCTGAATATATTCAGGGGAAAACGCATACAACCTTTTTGGCCAAGCAAACAAACAGGCAATGCAAATCTGCACTACAAAGAAGTATCACTTCCCACCCGTCAAAAGGGACATCCACAAAATGTGTAAAAACCAGAAAGGCAAGACAGGCCCTGGAGAACAGGGAGCCTTGTTATGCTGATGGGCGGGATGTAAATTGCCAACTGCCTCCCTGGAGGAGTACATTGTGTTCCCTAAAACAAGTAAAGAACAGAGCTACAGAGCCAAGGGCACTTCAAGTCTAGGGAATATACCTTGGGAAAACTGAAAATCAATAAGACAGAGCCACCCCAAAATTTAGGGCTGCACTGCTTACAAGGACCTCAAATTTGGTACACCTTAAATATGCCAGGATATATAAAAATGGTTCAAAAAATTGTGGTACTTACGTACGATGGAATATCCCTCAGCCATGAAATCAATGTCATAAGACCAGTAGCAGCAAAATGGATGGATTCAGGTACAATGATTCTAAGTGAAATAAGTCACACAGAAAAAGAAACTTATCATAAGATATCACTTATGAAGATCCTGTAAACATGGCTACACTTGAACTGAGTTAGGAAAGAGAACAGTGTCTCATATTTAGAAAACACTCTTATGCCTGCTTAAGGGGGAAGGAGAGGTGAGGTGATGCATAAAACCAGAGTTTGATATAAGCACAGGTACCGTTCCAAAAACCAACTATGGGATAGACAAGACCTACACCTTCCTCAGTGAAAGGGACTCAAAACCCCATATTTCCCGCAGTGGAATATATCTGAGTAGTAAGTATCTTAAAACCTATGTATTGATATGTCTCCGTAAGGGAATCAAGTGTGTCTAGACTGGCATAACCATGGCAGCGAGAATCAGCTCAAACCCACTATAAAAAGGAATTTCAAAAACAAAACAAAAAAACTGGGAAATTCTTTACAATTCCTTCAGGGTCTCTGATGAAACCTGGAATGACCCTATCTACAATGACAGCTGGATGTGGCATAAGGAGGGACACTTGAGACTGAGACGAATGGTGAGATTGGGGGAGCAAATGCAGACCCTTTAAAGCACAAATGCCTGGCCCCCATTCCATGGGTCACTACTCTCCAGGTTGAAAGGAATATTACTACAGCTATAACATGTACGGGAAACCTAGAGAACCGACACATTGTGAATACGAAAGGTTTCTAAAACTCAACGAATAGTCCCACTCCCGGTGCTCCGGTTTGACTTTCCATCTGCTTTACTATCAACCTCCCAACTTGGAGAGACAGACCCTTTAAACTCCTGGTTCGCACAGGTTGCCAATTTGGCAGAGGATGAAAGGGAAGAGGGAGAACCAATGAGACAGTAGCTGTTAGGCATTTGGACGGGCACATATCACTCTAACTTGCCGCAGGAAGAAGAATTAACCAAAGTCTCAGCCCCCCACCGGGAACCATCATAGGTCCTGAACCAAAATTTTGGACTTGCGGTCAGCTCACTAAAAACGAGTTGAAAAATGGAGCTCAGGGGCACAGCAATTCACAAACTGGCCGAGTAATAAAGGACAACTATCGTCCAAAAATCTGTTGAGGGAAGGCAACGAGGCGGACTTGAAAGCGAGGCAGAATAGCAGGAAACAGATTTCAAGAGGTACGTTGGAATTGCCTTTAAAGCACAGGAAGAGGGGCACAACTTCGACAATGATGCACTTGGGCAAAAAGGGCGTATGCGTTTTCTCCTGAATATATTCAGGGGAAAACGCATACGCGCTTTTTGGCCAAGCAAGCAAGCGGGCAATGCAAATCTGCACTACAAAGAAGTATCACTTTCCACCGGTCAAAAGGGACATCCACAAAATGTGTAAAAACCAGAAAGGCAAGACAGGCCCTGGAGAACAGGGAGCCTTGTTATGATGATGTGCGGGATGGAAATTGCCAACTGCCTCACTGGAGGAGTACATTTTGTTCCCTAAAACAAGTAAACAACAGAGCTACAGAGCCAAGGGCACTTCCAGTCTAGGGAATATACCTTGCAAAAAATGAAAATCAATAAGACAGAGCCACCCCAAAATTTAGGGCTGCACTGCTTACAAGGACCTCGACTTTGGTACACCTTAAATATGTCAGGAAATATAAAAATGGTTCAAAAAACTGTGGTACTTACGTACGATGGAATATCCCTCAGCCATGAAATCAATGTCATAAGTCCAGTAGCAGCAAAATGGGTGGATTCAGGTACGATGATTCTAAGTGAAATAAGTCACACAGAAAAAGAAACTTATCATAAGATATCACTTATGAAGATCCTGTAAACATGGCTACACTTGAACTGAGTTAGGAAAGAGAACAGTGTCTCACATTTAGAAAACACTCTTATGCCTGCTTAAGGGGGAAGGAGAGGTGGGGTGATGCATAAAACCAGAGTTTGATATAAGCACAGGTACCGTTCCAGAAACCAACTATGGAATAGACAAGACCTACACCTTCCTCAGTGAAAGGGACTCAAAACCCCATATTTCCCGCAGAGGAATATATCTGACTAGTAAGAATCTTAAAAGCTATGTATTGATATGTCTCCATAAGGGAATCAAGTGTGTCTAGACTGGCATAAACATGGCAGCGAGAATCAGCTCAAACCCACTATAAAAAGGAATTTCAAAAACAAAACAAAAAAACTGTGAAATTCTTTACAATTCCTTCAGGGTCTCTGATGAAACCTGGAATGACCTTATCTACAACGACAGCTGGATGTGGCATAAGGCTGGACACTCGGGACTGAGAGGATTGGTGAGATTGGTTGAGCAAATGCAGACCCTTTAAAGCAATAATGCATGGCACCCATTCCATGGGTCCCAACTCTCCAGGTTGAAGGGAAGATTACTACAGTTATAACATGTACGGGAAACCTAGAGAACGGACACACTGTGAATATGAAAGGTTTCTAAAACTCAACGAATAGTCCCTCTCCGGGTGCTCCGGTTTGACTTTCCATCTGCTTTACTATCAATCTCCCAAATTGGAGAGAGAGCCCCTTTAACCTCCTGGTTCGCACAGGTTTCCAATTTTGCAGAGGATGAAAGGGAAGAGGGAGAACCAATGAGAGAGTAGCTGTTAGGCATTTGGACGGGCACATATCACTCTAACTTCCCGGCAGGAAGAAGAATTAACCAAAGTCTCAGCCACCCACCGTGAACCAGCATAGGTCCTGACAAAAATTTTGGACTTGCGGTCAGCTCACCAAAAACGAGTTGAAAAATGGAGCTCAGGGGCACAACAATTCACAAACTGGCCGAGTAATAAAGGACAACTATCGTAGAAAAATCTGTTGAGGGAAGTCAACGAGGCGGACTTGAAAGCGAGGCAGAATAGCAGGAAACAGATTTCAAGAGGTACGTTGGAATCGCCTTTAAAGCACAGGAAGAGGGGCACAACTTCGGCAATGATGCACTTGGCCAAAAAGGGCGTATGCGTTTTCTCCTGAATATATTCAGGAGAAAACGCATACGCCCTTTTTGGCCAAGCAAGCAAGCGGGCAATGCATATCTGCACTACAAAGAAGTATCACTTCCCACCCGTCAAAAGGGACATCCACAAAATGTGTAAAAACCAGAGAGGTAAGACAGGCCCTGGAGAACAGGGAGCCTTTTTATGCTGATGGGCTGGATGTAAATTGCCAACTGCCTCTATGGAGGAGTGCATTGTGTTCCCTAAAACAAGTAAACAACGGAGCTACAGAGCCAAGGGCACTTCCAGTCTATGGAATATACCTTGGGAAAACTGAAAATCAATAAAACAGAGCCACCCAAAACTTTAGGGCTGCACTGCTTACAAGGACCTCAACTTGGGTACACCATAAATATCCCAGGAAATATAAAAATGGTTCAAAAAATTGTGGTACTTACGTACGATGGAATATCCCTCAGCCATGAAATCAATGTCATAAGACCAGTAGCAGCAAAATAGGTGGATTCAGGTACGATGATTCTTAGTGAAATAAGTCACACAGAAAAAGAAACTTATCATAAGATATCACTTATGAAGATCCTGTAAACATGGCTACACTTGAACTGAGTTAGGACAGAGAACAGTGTCTCACATTTAGAAAACACTCTTATGCCTGCTTAAGGGGGAAGGAGAGGTGGGGTGATGCATAAAACCAGAGTTTGATATAAGCACAGGTACCGTTCCAAAAACCAACTATGGAATACACAAGACCTACACCTTCCTCAGTGAAAGGGACTCAAAACCCCATATTTCCCGCAGAGGAATATATCTGACTAGTAAGAATCTTAAAACCTATGTATTGATATGTCTCCATAAGGGAAGCAAGTGTTTGTAGACTGGCATAAACATGGCAGCGAGAATCAGCTCAAACCCACTATAAAAAGGAATTTCAAAAACAAAACAAAAAAACTGGGAAATTCTTTACAATTCCTTCAGGGTCTCTGATGAAACCTGGAATGACCCTATCTACAACGACAGCTGGATGTGGCATAAGGAGGGACACTTGGCACTGAGATGACTGGTGAGATTGGGTGAGCAAATGCAGACCCTTTAAAACAATAATACATGGCACCCATTCCATGGGTCCCAACTCTCCAGGTTGAAGGGAATATTACTACAGTTATAATATGTACGGGAAACCTAGAGAACGGACACACTGTGAATATGAAAGGTTTCTAAAACTCAACGAATAGTCCCTCTCCTGGTGCTCCGGTTTGACTTTCCATCTGCTTTACTATCAACCTCCCAACTTGGAGAGACATCCCCTTTAAGCTCCTGGTTCGCACAGGTTGCCAATTTGGCAGAGGATGAAAGGGAATAGGGAGACCAATGTGAGAGTAGCTGTTAGGCATTTGGACGGGCACATATCACTCTAACTTCCCGGCAGGAAGAAGAATTAACCAAACTCTCAGCCCCCCACTGGGAACCAGCATAGGTCCTGAACCAAAATGTTGCACTTGCGCTCAGCTCACAAAAAACGAGTTGAAAAATGGAGCTCAGGGGCACAGCAATTCACAAACTGGCCGAGTAATAAAGGACAACTATCGTCCAAAAATCTGTTGAGGGAAGGCAACGAGGCGGACTTGAAAGCGAGGCAGAATAGCAGGAAACAGATTTCAAGAGGTATGTTGGAATCGCCTTTAAAGCACAGGAAGAGGGGCACAACTTCGACAATGATGCACTTGCCCAAAAAGGGTGTATGCATTTTCTCCTGAATATATTCAGGAGAAAATGCATACGCCCTTTTTGGCCAAGCAAGCAAGCGGGCAATGCAAATCTGCACTACAAAGAAGTATCACTTCCCACCGGTCAAAAGGGACATCCACAAAATGTGTAAAAACCAGAAAGGCAAGACAGGCCCTGGAGAACAGGGAGCCTTGTTATGCTGATGGGCGGGATGTAAATTGCCAACTGCCTCTCTGGAGGAGTGCATTGTGTTCCCTAAAACAAGTAAACAACGGAGCTACAGAGCCAAGGGCACTTCCAGTCTAGGGAATATACCTTGGGAAAACTGAAAATCAATAAGGCAGAGCCACCCCAAAATTTAGGGCTGCACTGCTTACAAGTATTTCAACTTTGGTACACGTTAAATATGACAGGAAATATAAAAATGGTTCAAAAAATTGTGGTACTTACGTACGATGGAATATCCCTCAGCCATGAAATCAATGTCATAAGACCAGTAGCAGCAAAATGGGTGGATTCAGGTACGATGATTCTAAGTGAAATAAGTCACACAGAAAAAGAAACTTATCATAAGATATCACTTATGAAGATCCTGTAAACATGGCTACACTTGAACTGAGTTAGGACAGAGAACAGTGTCTCACATTTAGAAAACACTCTTATGCCTGCTTAAGGGGGAAGGAGAGGTGGGGTGATGCATAAAACCAGAGTTTGATATAAGCACAGGTACCGTTCCAAAAACCAACTATGGAATAGACAAGACCTACACCTTCCTCAGTGAAAGGGACTCAAAACCCCATATTTCCCGCAGAGGAATATATCTGACTAGTAAGAATCTTAAAACCTATGTATTGATATGTCTCCGTAAGGGAATCAAGTGTGTCTAGACTGGCATAACCATGGCAGCAAGAATCAGCTCAAACCCACCATAAAAAGGAATTTCAAAAAGAAAAAGAAAAAACTGGGAATTTCTTTACAATTCCTTTAGGGTCTCTGATGAAACCTGGAATGACCCTATCTACAATGACAGCTGGATGTGGCATAAGGCTGGACACTTGGGACTGAGAGGTTTGGTGAGCTTGGGTGAGCAAATGCAGACCCTTTAAAGCACAAACGCATGGCACCCATTCCATGGGTCCCAGCTCTACAGGTTGAAGGGAATATTACTACAGCTATAACATGTACGGGAAACCTAGAGAACGGACACATTGTGAATTACAAAGGTTTCTAAAACTCATGGAATAGTCCTTCTCCTGGTGCTCCGGTTTGACTCTCCATCTGCTTTACTATCAACCTCCCAACTTGGAGAGACAGCCCCTTTAACCTCATGGTTCGCACAGGTTGCCAATTTGGCAGAGGATGAAAGGGAAGAGGGAGAACCACTGAGAGAGTAGCTGTTAGGCGTTTGGCCGGGCACATATCACTGTAATTCCCCGGCAGGAAGAAGAATTAACCAAAGTCTCAGCCACCCACCGGGAACCAGCATAGGTCCTGAACCAAAATTTGGACTTGCGGTCAGCTCACCAAAAACAAGTTGAAAAATGGAGCTCAGGGGCCCAGCAATTCACAAAGTGGCCGAGTAATAAAGGACAACTATCGTCCAAAAATCTGTTGAGGGAAGGCAACGAGGCAGACTTGAAAGCGAGGCAGAATAGCAGGAAACAGATTTCAAGAGGTACGTTGGAATCGCCTTTAAAGCACAGGAAGAGGGGCACAACTTCGACAATGATGCACTTGGCCAAAAAGGGCGTATGCGTTTTCTCCTGAATATATTCAGGAGAAAACGCATACGCGCTTTTTGGCCAAGCAAGCAAGCGGGCAATACAAATCTGCACTACAAAGAAGTATCACTTCCCACCGGTCAAAAGGGACATCCACAAAATGTGTAAAAACCAGAAAGGCAAGACAGGCCCTGGAGAACAGGGAGCCTTGTTATGCTGATGGGCGGGATGTAAATTGCCAACTGCCTCTCTGGAGGAGTGCATTGTGTTCCCTAAAACAAGTAAAGAACAGAGCTACAGAGCCAAGGGCACTTCTAGTCTAGGGAATATTCCTTGGTAAAACAGAAAATCAATAAGACAGAGCCACCTCAAAATTTAGGGCTGCACTGCTTACAAGGACCTCAACTTGGGTACAACTTAAATATCCAAGGAAATATAAAAATGGTTCAAAAAATTGTGGTACTTACGTATGATGGAATATCCCTCAGCCATGAAATCAATGTCATAAGACCAGTAGCAGCAAAATGGCTGGATTCATTTACGATGATTCTAAGTGAAATAAGTCACACAGAAAAAGAAACTTATCATAAGATATCACTTATGAAGATCCTGTAAACATGGCTACACTTGAACTGAGTTAGGCAAGAGAACAGTGTCTCACATTTAGAAAACACTCTTATGCCTGCTTAAGGGGGAAGGAGAGGTGGGGTGATGCATAAAGCCAGAGTTTGATATAAGAACAGGTACCGTTCCAAAAACCAACTATGGAATAGACAAGACCTACTCCTTCCTCAGTGAAAGGGACTCAAAACCCCATATTTCCCGCAGAGGAATATATCTGACTAGTAAGAATCTTAAAACCTATGTATTGATATGTCTCCGTAAGGGAATCAAGTGTGTCTAGACTGGCATAAACATGGCAGCTAGAATCAGCTCAAACCCACTATAAAAAGGAATTTCAAAAACAAAACAAAAAAACTGGGAAATTCTTTACAATTCCTTCAGGGTCTCTGATGAAACCTGGAATGACCCTATCTACAACGACAGCTGGATGTGGCATAAGGCTGGACACTTGGGACTGAGAGGATTGGTGAGATTGGGTGAGCAAATGCAGACCCTTTAAAGCAATAATGCATGGCACCCTTTCCATGGGTCCCAACTCTCCAGGTTGAAGGGAATATTACTACAGATATAACATGTACGGGAAACCTAGAGAACGGACACACTGTGAATACGAAAGGTTTTTAAAACTCAACGAATAGTCCCACTCCTGGTGCTCCGGTTTTACTTTCCATCTGCTTTAGTATCAACCTCCCTACTTGGAGAGACAGCACCTTTAACCTCCTGATTCGCACAGGTTGGCAATTTGGCAGAGGATGAAAGGGAAGAGGGAGAACCAATGAGAGAGTAGCTTGTAGGCATTTGGACGGGCACATATCACTCTAACATCCCGGCAGGAAGAAGAATTAACCAAAGTCTCAGCCCCCCACTGGGAACCATCATAGGTCCTGAACCAAAATTTTGGACTTGCGGTCAGCTCACCAAAAACGAGTTGAAAAAAGGAGCTCAGGGGCACAGCAATTCACAAACTGGCCGAGTAATAAAGGACAACCATCGTCCAAAAATCTGTTGAGGGAAGGGAATGAGGCGGAATTGAAAGCGAGGCAGAATAGCAGGAAACAGATTTTAAGAGGTACGTTGGAATCGCCTTTAAAGCACAGGAAGAGGGGCACAACTTCGACAATGATGCACTTGTCTAAAAAGGGCGTATGCGTTTTCTCCTGAATATATTCAGGGGAAAACGCATACGCCCTTTTTGGCCAAGCAAACAAGCGGGCAATGCAAATCTCCACTTCAAAGAAGTATCACTTCCCACCGGTCAAAAGGGACATCCACAAAATGTGTAAAAACCAGAAAGGCAAGACAGGCCCTGGAGAACAGGGAGCCTTGTTATGCTGATGGGCGGGATGTAAATGGCCAACTGCCTCCCTGGAGGAGTACATTGTGTTCCCTAAAACAAGTAAAGAACAGAGCTACAGAGCCAAGGGAACTTCCAGTCTAGGGAATATACCTTGGAAAAACTGAAAATCAATAAGACAGAGCCACTCCAAAATTTAGGGCTGCACTGCTTACAAGGACCTCAACTTTGGTACACCTTAAATATGCCAGGAAATATAAAAATGGTTCAAAAAATTGTGGTACTTACGTACGATGGAATATCCCTCAGCCATGAAATCAATGTCATAAGACCAGTAGCAGCAAAATGGGTGGATTCAGGTACGATGATTCTAAGTGAAATAAGTCACACAGAAAAAGAAACTTATCATAAGATATCACTTATGAAGATCCTGTAAACATGGCTACACTTGAACTGAGTTAGGACAGAGAACAGTGTCTCACATTTAGAAAACACTCTTATGCCTGCTTAAGGGGGAAGGAGAGGTGGGGTGATGCATAAAACCAGAGTTTGATATAAGCACAGGTACCGTTCCAAAAACCAACTATGGAATAGACAAGACCTACACCTTCCTCAGTGAAAGGGACTCAAAACCCCATATTTCCCGCAGAGGAATATATCTGACTAGTAAGAATCTTAAAACCTATGTATTGATATGTCTCCATAAGGGAAGCAAGTGTTTGTAGACTGGCATAAACATGGCAGCGAGAATCAGCTCAAACCCACTATAAAAAGGAATTTCAAAAACAAAACAAAAAAACTGGGAAATTCTTTACAATTCCTTCATGGTCTCTGATGAAACCTGGAATGACCCTATCTACAATGACAGCTGGATGTGGCATAAGGAGGGACACTTGGGACTGAGAGGATTGGTGAGATTGGGTGAGCAAATGCAGACCCTTTAAAGCACAAATGCCTGGCACCCATTCCATGGGTCCCAACTCTCCAGGTTGAAGGGAATATTACTACAGCTATAACATGTACGGGAAACCTAGAGAACGGACACACTGTGAATACGAAAGGTTTCTAAAACTCAACGAATAGTCCCTCTCCTGGTGCTCCGGTTTGACTTTCCATCTGCTTTACTATCAACCTCCCAACTTGGAGAGACAGCCCCTTTAAACTCCTGGTTCGCACAGGTTGCCAATTTGGCAGAGGATGAAAGGGAAGAGGGAGACCAATGAGAGAGTAGCTGTTAGGCATTTGGACGGGCACATATCATTCTAATTTCCCGGCAGGAAGAAGTATTAACCAAAGTCTCAGCCACCCACCGGGAACCAGCATAGGTCCTGAACCAAAATGTTGGACTTGCGGTCAGCTCACCAAAAACGAGTTGAAAAATGGAGCTCAGGGGCACAGCAATTCACAAACTGGCCGAGTAATAAAGGACAACTATTGTCCAAAAATATGTTGAGGGAAGGCAACGAGGCGGACTTGAAAGCGAGGCAGAATAGCAGGAAACAGATTTCAAGAGGTACGTTGGAATCGCCTTTAAAGCACAGGAAGAGGGGCACAACTTCGACAATGATGCACTTGGCCAAAAAGGGCGTATGCGTTTCCTCCTGAATATATTCAGGAGAAAACGCATACGCCCTTTTTGGCCAAGCAAGCAAGCGGGCAATGCAAATCTGCATTACAAAGAAGTATCACTTCCCACCGGTCAAAAGGGACATCCACAAAGTGTGTAAAAACCAGAAAGGCAAGACAGGCCCTGGAGAACAGGGAGCCTTGTTATGCTGATGGGTGGGATGTAAATTGCCAACTGCCTCTCTGGAGGAGTGCATTGTGTTCCCTAAAACAAGTAAACAACAGACCTAAGGAGCCAAAGGCACTTCCAGTCTAGGGAATATACCTTGGGAAAACTGAAAATCAATAAGACAGAGCCACCCCAAAATTTAGGGCTGCACTGCTAACAAGGACCTCAACTTGGGTACACCTTAAATATGCCAGGAAATATTAAAATGGTTAAAAAAATTGTGGTACTTACGTACGATGGAATATCCCTCAGCCATGAAATCAATGTCATAAGAACAGTAGCAGCAAAATGGGTGGATTCAGGTACGATGATTCTAAGTGAAATAAGTCACACAGAAAAAGAAACTTATCATAAGATATCACTTATGAAGATCCTGTAAACATGGCTACACTTGAACTGAGTTAGGAAAGAGAACAGTGTCTCACATTTAGAAAACACTCTTATGCCTGCTTAAGGGGGAAGGAGCGGTGGGGTGATGCATAAAACCAGAGTTTGATATAAGCACAGGTACAGTTCCAAAAACCAACTATGGAATAAACAAGACCTACACCTTCCTCAGTGAAAGGGACTCAAAACCCCATATTTCCCGCAGAGGAATATATCTGACTAGTAAGAATCTTAAAACCTATGTATTGATATGTCTCCATAAGGGAATCAAGTGTGTCTAGACTGGCATAAACATGGCAGCGAGAATCAGCTCAAACCCACTATAAAAATGAATTTCAAAAACAAAACAAAAAAACTGGGTAATTCTTTACAATTCCTTCAGGGTCTCTGATGAAACCTGGAATGACCCTATCTACAACGACAGCTGGATGTGGCATAAGGCTGGACACTTGGGACTGAGAGGATTGGTGAGATGGGGTGAGCAAATGCAGACCCTTTAAAGCAATAATGCATGGCACCCATTCCATGGGTCCCAACTCTCCAGGTTGAAGGGAATATTACTACAGCTATAACATGTACGGGAAACCTAGAGAACGGACACACTGTGAATACGAAAGGTTTCTAAAACTCAACGAGTAGTCCCTCTCCTGGTGCTCCGGTTTTACTTTCCATCTGCTTTACTATCAACCTCCCAACTTGGAGAGACAGACCCTTTAACCTCCTGGTTCGCACAGGTTGCCAATTTGGCAGAGGATGAAAGGGAAGAGGGAGAACCAATGAGAGAGTAGCTGGTAGGCATTTGGACGGGCACATATCACTCTAACTTCCCGGCAGGAAGAAGAATTAACCAAAGTCTCAGCCCCCCACCGGGAACCATCATAGGTCCTGAACCAAAATTTTGGACTTGCGGTCAGCTCACCAAAAACGAGTTGAAAAAATGGAGCTCAGGGGCACAGCAATTCACAAACTGGCCGAGAAATAAAGGACAACCATCGTCCAAAAGTCTGTTGAGGGAAGGCAACCAGGCGGACTTGAAAGCGAGGCCGAATAGCAGGAAACAGATTTCAAGAGGTACGTTGGAATCACCTTTAAAGCACAGGAAGAGGGGCACAACTTCGACAATGATGCACTTGTCCAAAAAGGGCGTATGCGTTTTCTCCTGAATATATTCAGGGGAAAACGCATACGCCCTTTTTGGCCAAGCAAACACGTGGGCAATGCAAAGCTGCACTACAAAGAAGTATCACTTCCCACCGGTCAAAAGGGACATCCACAAAATATGTAAAAACCAGAAAAGCAAGACAGGTCCTGGAGAACAGGGAGCCTTGTTATGCTGATGGGCGGGATGTAAATTGCCAACTGCCTCCCTGGAGGAGTACATTGTGTTCCCTAAAACAAGTAAAGAACAGAGCTACAGAGCCAAGGGAACTTCCAGTCTAGGGAATATACCTTGGGAAAACTGAAAATCAATAAGACAGAGCCACCCCAAAATTTAGGGCTGCACTGCTTACAAGGACCTCAACTTGGGTACACCTTAAATATGCCAGGAAATATAAAAATGGTTCAAAAAATTGTGGTACTTACGTACGATGGAATATCCCTCAGCCATGAAATCAATGTCATAAGACCAGTAGCAGCAAAATGGGTGGATTCAGGTACGATGATTCTAAGTGAAATAAGTCACACAGAAAAAGAAACTTATCATAAGATATCACTTATGAAGATCCTGTAAACATGGCTACACTTGAACTGAGTTAGGAAAGAGAACAGTGTCTCACATTTAGAAAACACTCTTATGCCTGCTTAAGGGGGAAGGAGAGGTGGGGTGATGCATAAAACCAGAGTTTGATATAAGCACAGGTACCGTTCCAAAAACCAACTATGGAATAGACAAGACCTACACCTTCCTCAGTGAAAGGGACTCAAAACCCCATATTTCCCGCAGAGGAATATATCTGACTAGTAAGAATCTTAAAACCTATGTATTGATATGTCTCCGTAAGGGAATCAAGTGTGTCTAGACTGGCATAACCATGGCAGCGAGAATCAGCTCAAACCCACTATAAAAAGGAATTTCAAAAACAAAACAAAAAAACTGGGAAATTCTTTACAATTCCTTCATGGTCTCTGATGAAACCTGGAATGACCCTATCTACAATGACAGCTGGATGTGGCATAAGGAGGGACACTTGGGACTGAGAGGATTGGTGAGATTGGGTGAGCAAATGCAGACCCTTTAAAGCACAAATGCCTGGCACCCATTCCATGGGTCCCAACTCTCCAGGTTGAAGGGAATATTACTACAGCTATAACATGTACGGGAAACCTAGAGAACGGACACACTGTGAATACGAAAGGTTTCTAAAACTCAACGAATAGTCCCTCTCCTGGTGCTCCGGTTTGACTTTCCATCTGCTTTACTATCAACCTCCCAACTTGGAGAGACAGCCCCTTTAAACTCCTGGTTCGCACAGGTTGCCAATTTGGCAGAGGATGAAAGGGAAGAGGGAGACCAATGAGAGAGTAGCTGTTAGGCATTTGGACGGGCACATATCATTCTAATTTCCCGGCAGGAAGAAGTATTAACCAAAGTCTCAGCCACCCACCGGGAACCAGCATAGGTCCTGAACCAAAATGTTGGACTTGCGGTCAGCTCACCAAAAACGAGTTGAAAAATGGAGCTCAGGGGCACAGCAATTCACAAACTGGCCGAGTAATAAAGGACAACTATTGTCCAAAAATATGTTGAGGGAAGGCAACGAGGCGGACTTGAAAGCGAGGCAGAATAGCAGGAAACAGATTTCAAGAGGTACGTTGGAATCGCCTTTAAAGCACAGGAAGAGGGGCACAACTTCGACAATGATGCACTTGGCCAAAAAGGGCGTATGCGTTTCCTCCTGAATATATTCAGGAGAAAACGCATACGCCCTTTTTGGCCAAGCAAGCAAGCGGGCAATGCAAATCTGCATTACAAAGAAGTATCACTTCCCACCGGTCAAAAGGGACATCCACAAAGTGTGTAAAAACCAGAAAGGCAAGACAGGCCCTGGAGAACAGGGAGCCTTGTTATGCTGATGGGTGGGATGTAAATTGCCAACTGCCTCTCTGGAGGAGTGCATTGTGTTCCCTAAAACAAGTAAACAACAGACCTAAGGAGCCAAAGGCACTTCCAGTCTAGGGAATATACCTTGGGAAAACTGAAAATCAATAAGACAGAGCCACCCCAAAATTTAGGGCTGCACTGCTAACAAGGACCTCAACTTGGGTACACCTTAAATATGCCAGGAAATATAAAAATGGTTAAAAAAATTGTGGTATTTACGTACGATGGAATATCCCTCAGCCATGAAATCAATGTCATAAGAACAGTAGCAGCAAAATGGGTGGATTCAGGTACGATGATTCTAAGTGAAATAAGTCACACAGAAAAAGAAACTTATCATAAGATATCACTTATGAAGATCCTGTAAACATGGCTACACTTGAACTGAGTTAGGAAAGAGAACAGTGTCTCACATTTAGAAAACACTCTTATGCCTGCTTAAGGGGGAAGGAGAGGTGGGGTGATGCATAAAACCAGAGTTTGATATAAGCACAGGTACCGTTCCAAAAACCAACTATGGAATAGACAAGACCTACACCTTCCTCAGTGAAAGGGACTCAAAACCCCATATTTCCCGCAGAGGAATATATCTGACTAGTAAGAATCTTAAAACCTATGTATTGATATGTCTCCGTAAGGGAATCAAGTGTGTCTAGACTGGCATAACCATGGCAGCGAGAATCAGCTCAAACCCACTATAAAAAGGAATTTCAAAAACAAAACAAAAAAACTGTGAAATTCTTTACAATTCCTTCATGGTCTCTGATGAAACCTGGAATGACCCTATCTACAATGACAGCTGGATGTGGCATAAGGAGGGACACTTGGGACTGAGAGGATTGGTGAGATTGGGTGAGCAAATGCAGACCCTTTAAAGCACAAATGCCTGGCACCCATTCCATGGGTCCCAACTCTCCAGGTTGAAGGGAATATTACTACAGCTATAACATGTACGGGAAACCTAGAGAACGGACACACTGTGAATACGAAAGGTTTCTAAAACTCAACGAATAGTCCCTCTCCTGGTGCTCCGGTTTGACTTTCCATCTGCTTTACTATCAACCTCCCAACTTGGAGAGACAGCCCCTTTAAACTCCTGGTTCGCACAGGTTGCCAATTTGGCAGAGGATGAAAGGGAAGAGGGAGACCAATGAGAGAGTAGCTGTTAGGCATTTGGACGGGCACATATCATTCTAATTTCCCGGCAGGAAGAAGTATTAACCAAAGTCTCAGCCACCCACCGGGAACCAGCATAGGTCCTGAACCAAAATGTTGGACTTGCGGTCAGCTCACCAAAAACGAGTTGAAAAATGGAGCTCAGGGGCACAGCAATTCACAAACTGGCCGAGTAATAAAGGACAACTATTGTCCAAAAATATGTTGAGGGAAGGCAACGAGGCGGACTTGAAAGCGAGGCAGAATAGCAGGAAACAGATTTCAAGAGGTACGTTGGAATCGCCTTTAAAGCACAGGAAGAGGGGCACAACTTCGACAATGATGCACTTGGCCAAAAAGGGCGTATGCGTTTCCTCCTGAATATATTCAGGAGAAAACGCATACGCCCTTTTTGGCCAAGCAAGCAAGCGGGCAATGCAAATCTGCATTACAAAGAAGTATCACTTCCCACCGGTCAAAAGGGACATCCACAAAGTGTGTAAAAACCAGAAAGGCAAGACAGGCCCTGGAGAACAGGGAGCCTTGTTATGCTGATGGGTGGGATGTAAATTGCCAACTGCCTCTCTGGAGGAGTGCATTGTGTTCCCTAAAACAAGTAAACAACAGACCTAAGGAGCCAAAGGCACTTCCAGTCTAGGGAATATACCTTGGGAAAACTGAAAATCAATAAGACAGAGCCACCCCAAAATTTAGGGCTGCACTGCTAACAAGGACCTCAACTTGGGTACACCTTAAATATGCCAGGAAATATAAAAATGGTTAAAAAAATTGTGGTATTTACGTACGATGGAATATCCCTCAGCCATGAAATCAATGTCATAAGAACAGTAGCAGCAAAATGGGTGGATTCAGGTACGATGATTCTAAGTGAAATAAGTCACACAGAAAAAGAAACTTATCATAAGATATCACTTATGAAGATCCTGTAAACATGGCTACACTTGAACTGAGTTAGGAAAGAGAACAGTGTCTCACATTTAGAAAACACTCTTATGCCTGCTTAAGGGGGAAGGAGAGGTGGGGTGATGCATAAAACCAGAGTTTGATATAAGCACAGGTACCGTTCCAAAAACCAACTATGGAATAGACAAGACCTACACCTTCCTCAGTGAAAGGGACTCAAAACCCCATATTTCCCGCAGAGGAATATATCTGACTAGTAAGAATCTTAAAACCTATGTATTGATATGTCTCCATAAGGGAATCAAGTGTGTCTAGACTGGCATAAACATGGCAGCGAGAATCAGCTCCAACCCACTATAAAAATGAATTTCAAAAACAAAACAAAAAAACTGGGAAATTCTTTACAATTCCTTCAGGGTCTCTGATGAAACCTGGAATGACCCTATCTACAACGACAGCTGGAGGTGGCATAAGGCTGGACACTTGGGACTGAGACGATTGGTGAGATTGGGTGAGCAAATGCAGACCCTTTAAAGCAATAATGCATGGCACCCATTCCTTGGGTCCGAACTCTCCAGGTTGAAGGGAATATTACTACATTTATAACATGTACAGGAAACCTAGAGAACGGACACACTGTGAATACGAAAGGTTTCTAAATCTCAACGAATAGTCCCTCTCCTTGTGCTCCGGTTTGACTTTCCATCTGCTTTACTATCAATCTCCTAACTTGTAGAGACAGCCCCTTTAACCTCCTGGTTCACACAGATTGCCAATTTGGCAGAGGATGAAAGGAAGAGGGAGAACGAATGAGAGAGTAGCTGTTAGGTATTTGGACGGGCACATATCACTCTAACTTCCCGGCAGGAAGAAGAATTAACCAAAGTCTTAGCCCCCCACCGGGAACCATCATAGGTCCTGAAACAAAATTTTGGACTTGCGGTCAGCTCACCAAAAACGAGTTGAAAAATGGAGCTCAGGGGCACAGCAATTCACAAACTGGCCGAGTAATAAAGGACAACTATCGTCCAAAAATCTGTTGAGGGAAGGCAACGAGGCGGACTTGAAAGCGAGGCAGAATAGCAGGAAACAGATTTCAAGAGTTACGTTGGAATCGCCTTTAAAGCACAGGAAGAGGGGCACAACTTCGACAATGATGCACTTGGCCAAAAAGGGCGTATGCGTTTTCTCCTGAATATATTCAGGGGAAAACGCATACAACCTTTTTGGCCAAGCAAACAAACGGGCAATGCAAATCTGCACTACAAAGAAGTATCACTTCCCACCCGTCAAAAGGGACATCCACAAAATGTGTAAAAACCAGAAAGGCAAGACAGGCCCTGGAGAACAGGGAGCCTTGTTATGCTGATGGGCGGGATGTAAATTGCCAACTGCCTCCCTGGAGGAGTACATTGTGTTCCCTAAAACAAGTAAAGAACAGAGCTACAGAGCCAAGGGCACTTCCAGTCTAGGGAATATACCTTGGGAAAACTGAAAATCAATAAGACAGAGCCACCCCAAAATTTAGGGCTGCACTGCTTACAAGGACCTCAAATTTGGTACACCTTAAATATGCCAGGATATATAAAAATGGTTCAAAAAATTGTGGTACTTACGTACGATGGAATATCCCTCAGCCATGAAATCAATGTCATAAGACCAGTAGCAGCAAAATGGATGGATTCAGGTACAATGATTCTAAGTGAAATAAGTCACACAGAAAAAGAAACTTATCATAAGATATCACTTATGAAGATCCTGTAAACATGGCTACACTTGAACTGAGTTAGGAAAGAGAACAGTGTCTCATATTTAGAAAACACTCTTATGCCTGCTTAAGGGGGAAGGAGAGGTGAGGTGATGCATAAAACCAGAGTTTGATATAAGCACAGGTACCGTTCCAAAAACCAACTATGGGATAGACAAGACCTACACCTTCCTCAGTGAAAGGGACTCAAAACCCCATATTTCCCGCAGTGGAATATATCTGAGTAGTAAGTATCTTAAAACCTATGTATTGATATGTCTCCGTAAGGGAATCAAGTGTGTCTAGACTGGCAAAAACATGGCAGCGAGAATCAGCTCAAACCCACTATAAAAAGGAATTTCAAAAACAAAACAAAGGGCCTCCCTGGTGGCGCAGTGGTTGAGAGTCCGCCTGCCGATGCAGGGGATACGGGTTCGTGTCCCGGTCTGGGAGGATCCCATGTGCCGCGGAGCGGCTGGGCCCGTGAGCCATGGCCGCTGAGCCTGCGCATCCGGAGCCTGTGCTCCGCAACGGGAGAGGCCACAACAGTGAGAGGCCCGCGTACCGCAAAAAAAAAAAAAAAAAAAAAAAAAAAAAAAAAAAAAAACAAAAAAACTGTGAAATTCTTTACAATTCCTTCAGGGTCTCTGATGAAACCTGGAATGACCTTATCTACAACGACAGCTGGATGTGGCATAAGGCTGGACACTCGGGACTGAGAGGATTGGTGAGATTGGTGAGCAAATGCAGACCCTTTAAAGCAATAATGCATGGCACCCATTCCATGGGTCCCAACTCTCCAGGTTGAAGGGAAGATTACTACAGTTATAACATGTACGGGAAACCTAGAGAACGGACACACTGTGAATATGAAAGGTTTCTAAAACTCAACGAATAGTCCCTCTCCGGGTGCTCCGGTTTGACTTTCCATCTGCTTTACTATCAATCTCCCAAATTGGAGAGAGAGCCCCTTTAACCTCCTGGTTCGCACAGGTTTCCAATTTTGCAGAGGATGAAAGGGAAGAGGGAGAACCAATGAGAGAGTAGCTGTTAGGCATTTGGACGGGCACATATCACTCTAACTTCCCGGCAGGAAGAAGAATTAACCAAAGTCTCAGCCACCCACCGTGAACCAGCAAAGGTCCTGACAAAAATTTTGGACTTGCGGTCAGCTCACCAAAAACGAGTTGAAAAATGGAGCTCAGGGGCACAACAATTCACAAACTGGCCGAGTAATAAAGGACAACTATCGTAGAAAAATCTGTTGAGGGAAGTCAACGAGGCGGACTTGAAAGCGAGGCAGAATAGCAGGAAACAGATTTCAAGAGGTACGTTGGAATCGCCTTTAAAGCACAGGAAGAGGGGCACAACTTCGGCAATGATGCACTTGGCCAAAAAGGGCGTATGCGTTTTCTCCTGAATATATTCAGGAGAAAACGCATACGCCCTTTTTGGCCAAGCAAGCAAGCGGGCAATGCATATCTGCACTACAAAGAAGTATCACTTCCCACCCGTCAAAAGGGACATCCACAAAATGTGTAAAAACCAGAGAGGTAAGACAGGCCCTGGAGAACAGGGAGCCTTTTTATGCTGATGGGCTGGATGTAAATTGCCAACTGCCTCTCTGGAGGAGTGCATTGTGTTCCCTAAAACAAAGTAAACAACGGAGCTACAGAGCCAAGGGCACTTCCAGTCTATGGAATATACCTTGGGAAAACTGAAAATCAATAAGACAGAGCCACCCAAAAATTTAGGGCTGCACTGCTTACAAGGACCTCAACTTGGGTACACCATAAATATCCCAGGAAATATAAAAATGGTTCAAAAAATTGTGGTACTTACGTACGATGGAATATCCCTCAGCCATGAAATCAATGTCATAAGACCAGTAGCAGCAAAATAGGTGGATTCAGGTACGATGATTCTTAGTGAAATAAGTCACACAGAAAAAGAAACTTATCATAAGATATCACTTATGAAGATCCTGTAAACATGGCTACACTTGAACTGAGTTAGGACAGAGAACAGTGTCTCACATTTAGAAAACACTCTTATGCCTGCTTAAGGGGGAAGGAGAGGTGGGGTGATGCATAAAACCAGAGTTTGATATAAGCCCAGGTACCGTTCCAAAAACCAACTATGGAATACACAAGACCTACACCTTCCTCAGTGAAAGGGACTCAAAACCCCATATTTCCCGCAGAGGAATATATCTGACTAGTAAGAATCTTAAAACCTATGTATTGATATGTCTCCATAAGGGAAGCAAGTGTTTGTAGACTGGCATAAACATGGCAGCGAGAATCAGCTCAAACCCACTATAAAAAGGAATTTCAAAAACAAAACAAAAAAACTGGGAAATTCTTTACAATTCCTTCAGGGTCTCTGATGAAACCTGGAATGACCCTATCTACAACGACAGCTGGATGTGGCATAAGGAGGGACACTTGGCACTGAGATGACTGGTGAGATTGGGTGAGCAAATGCAGACCCTTTAAAACAATAATACATGGCACCCATTCCATGGGTCCCAACTCTCCAGGTTGAAGGGAATATTACTACAGTTATAATATGTACGGGAAACCTAGAGAACGGACACACTGTGAATATGAAAGGTTTCTAAAACTCAACGAATAGTCCCTCTCCTGGTGCTCCGGTTTGACTTTCCATCTGCTTTACTATCAACCTCCCAACTTGGAGAGACATCCCCTTTAAGCTCCTGGTTCGCACAGGTTGCCAATTTGGCAGAGGATGAAAGGGAATAGGGAGACCAATGTGAGAGTAGCTGTTAGGCATTTGGACGGGCACATATCACTCTAAATTCCCGGCAGGAAGAAGAATTAACCAAACTCTCAGCCCCCACTGGGAACCAGCATAGGTCCTGAACCAAAATGTTGCACTTGCGCTCAGCTCACAAAAAACGAGTTGAAAAATGGAGCTCAGGGGCACAGCAATTCACAAACTGGCCGAGTAATAAAGGACAACTATCGTCCAAAAATCTGTTGATGGAAGGCAACGAGGCGGACTTGAAAGCAAGGCAGAATAGCAGGAAACAGATTTCAAGAGGTACGTTGGAATCGCCTTTAAAGCACAGGAAGAGGGGCACAACTTCGACAATGATGCACTTGCCCAAAAAGGGTGTATGCATTTTCTCCTGAATATATTCAGGAGAAAATGCATACGCCCTTTTTGGCCAAGCAAGCAAGCGGGCAATGCAAATCTGCACTACAAAGAAGTATCACTTCCCACCGGTCAAAAGGGACATCCACAAAATGTGTAAAAACCAGAAAGGCAAGACAGGCCCTGGAGAACAGGGAGCCTTGTTATGCTGATGGGCGGGATGTAAATTGCAAACTGCCTCTCTGGAGGAGTGCATTGTGTTCCCTAAAACAAGTAAACAACGGAGCTACAGAGCCAAGGGCACTTCCAGTCTAGGGAATATACCTTGGGAAAACTGAAAATCAATAAGGCAGAGCCACCCCAAAATTTAGGGCTGCACTGCTTACAAGTATTTCAACTTTGGTACACGTTAAATATGACAGGAAATATAAAAATGGTTCAAAAAATTGTGGTACTTACGTACGATGGAATATCCCTCAGCCATGAAATCAATGTCATAAGACCAGTAGCAGCAAAATGGGTGGATTCAGGTACGATGATTCTAAGTGAAATAAGTCACACAGAAAAAGAAACTTATCATAGGATATCACTTATGAAGATCCTGTAAACATGGCTACACTTGAACTGAGTTAGGACAGAGAACAGTGTCTCACATTTAGAAAACACTCTTATGCCTGCTTAAGGGGGAAGGAGAGGTGGGGTGATGCATAAAACCAGAGTTTGATATAAGCACAGGTACCGTTCCAAAAACCAACTATGGAATAGACAAGACCTACACCTTCCTCAATGAAAGGGACTCAAAACCCCATATTTCCCGCAGAGGAATATATCTGACTAGTAAGAATCTTAAAACCTATGTATTGATATGTCTCCGTAAGGGAATCAAGTGTGTCTAGACTGGCATAACCATGGCAGCGAGAATCAGCTCAAACCCACCATAAAAAGGAATTTCAAAAAGAAAAAGAAAAAACTGGGAAATTCTTTACAATTCCTTTAGGGTCTCTGATGAAACCTGGAATGACCCTATCTACAATGACAGCTGGATGTGGCATAAGGCTGGACACTTGGGACTGAGAGGTTTGGTGAGCTTGGGTGAGCAAATGCAGACCCTTTAAAGCACAAACGCATGGCACCCATTCCATGGGTCCCAGCTCTACAGGTTGAAGGGAATATTACTACAGCTATAACATGTACGGGAAACCTAGAGAACGGACACATTGTGAATTACAAAGGTTTCTAAAACTCATGGAATAGTCCTTCTCCTGGTGCTCCGGTTTGACTTTCCATCTGCTTTACTATCAACCTCCCAACTTGGAGAGACAGCCCCTTTAACCTCATGGTTCGCACAGGTTGCCAATTTGGCAGAGGATGAAAGGGAAGAGGGAGAACCAATGAGAGAGTAGCTGTTAGGCGTTTGGCCGGGCACATATCACTGTAATTCCCCGGCAGGAAGAAGAATTAACCAAAGTCTCAGCCACCCACCGGGAACCAGCATAGGTCCTGAACCAAAATTTGGACTTGCGGTCAGCTCACCAAAAACAAGTTGAAAAATGGAGCTCAGGGGCCCAGCAATTCACAAAGTGGCCGAGTAATAAAGGACAACTATCGTCCAAAAATCTGTTGAGGGAAGGCAACGAGGCAGACTTGAAAGCGAGGCAGAATAGCAGGAAACAGATTTCAAGAGGTACGTTGGAATCGCCTTTAAAGCACAGGAAGAGGGGCACAACTTCGACAATGATGCACTTGGCCAAAAAGGGCGTATGCGTTTTCTCCTGAATATATTCAGGAGAAAACGCATACGCGCTTTTTGGCCAAGCAAGCAAGCGGGCAATACAAATCTGCACTACAAAGAAGTATCACTTTCCACCGGTCAAAAGGGACATCCACAAAATGTGTAAAAACCAGAAAGGCAAGACAGGCCCTGGAGAACAGGGAGCCTTGTTATGCTGATGGGCGGGATGTAAATTGCCAACTGCCTCTCTGGAGGAGTGCATTGTGTTCCCTAAAACAAGTAAAGAACAGAGCTACAGAGCCAAGGGCACTTCTAGTCTAGGGAATATTCCTTGGTAAAACAGAAAATCAATAAGACAGAGCCACCCCAAAATTTAGGGCTGCACTGCTTACAAGGACCTCAACTTGGGTACAACTTAAATATCCAAGGAAATATAAAAATGGTTCAAAAAATTGTGGTACTTACGTATGATGGAATATCCCTCAGCCATGAAATCAATGTCATAAAACCAGTAGCAGCAAAATGGCTGGATTCATTTACGATGATTCTAAGTGAAATAAGTCACACAGAAAAAGAAACTTATCATAAGATATGACTTATGAAGATCCTGTAAACATGGCTACACTTGAACTGAGTTAGGAAAGAGAACAGTGTCTCACATTTAGAAAACACTCTTATGCCTGCTTAAGGGGGAAGGAGAGGTGGGGTGATGCATAAAGCCAGAGTTTGATATAAGCCCAGGTACCGTTCCAAAAACCAACTATGGAATAGACAAGACCTACTCCTTCCTCAGTGAAAGGGACTCAAAACCCCATATTTCCCACAGAGGAATATATCTGACTAGTAAGAATCTTAAAACCTATGTATTGATATGTCTCCGTAAGGGAATCAAGTGTGTCTAGACTGGCATAAACATGGCAGCTAGAATCAGCTCAAACCCACTATAAAAAGGAATTTCAAAAACAAAACAAAAAAACTGGGAAATTCTTTACAATTCCTTCAGGGTCTCTGATGAAACCTGGAATGACCCTATCTACAACGACAGCTGGATGTGGCATAAGGCTGGACACTTGGGACTGAGAGGATTGGTGAGATTGGGTGAGCAAATGCAGAACCTTTAAAGCAATAATGCATGGCACCCATTCCATGGGTCCCAACTCTCCAGGTTGAAGGGAATATTACTACAGATATAACATGTACGGGAAACCTAGAGAACGGACACACTGTGAATACGAAAGGTTTTTAAAACTCAACGAATAGTCCCACTCCTGGTGCTCCGGTTTTACTTTCCATCTGCTTTACTATCAACCTCCCTACTTGGAGAGACAGCACCTTTAACCTCCTGATTCGCACAGGTTGGCAATTTGGCAGAGGATGAAAGGGAAGAGGGAGAACCAATGAGAGAGTAGCTTGTAGGCATTTGGACGGGCACATATCACTCTAACATCCCGGCAGGAAGAAGAATTAACCAAAGTCTCAGCCCCCCACTGGGAACCATCATAGGTCCTGAACCAAAATTTTGGACTTGCGGTCAGCTCACCAAAAACGAGTTGAAAAAAGGAGCTCAGGGGCACAGCAATTCACAAACTGGCCGAGTAATAAAGGACAACCATCGTCCAAAAATCTGTTGAGGGAAGGGAATGAGGCGGAATTGAAAGCGAGGCAGAATAGCAGGAAACAGATTTTAAGAGGTACGTTGGAATCGCCTTTAAAGCACAGGAAGAGGGGCACAACTTCGACAATGATGCACTTGTCTAAAAAGGGCGTATGCGTTTTCTCCTGAATATATTCAGGGGAAAACGCATACGCCCTTTTTGGCCAAGCAAACAAGCGGGCAATGCAAATCTCCACTTCAAAGAAGTATCACTTCCCACCGGTCAAAAGGGACATCCACAAAATGTGTAAAAACCAGAAAGGCAAGACAGGCCCTGGAGAACAGGGAGCCTTGTTATGCTGATGGGCGGGATGTAAATGGCCAACTGCCTCCCTGGAGGAGTACATTGTGTTCCCTAAAACAAGTAAAGAACAGAGCTACAGAGCCAAGGGAACTTCCAGTCTAGGGAATATACCTTGGAAAAACTGAAAATCAATAAGACAGAGCCACTCCAAAATTTAGGGCTGCACTGCTTACAAGGACCTCAACTTTGGTACACCTTAAATATGCCAGGAAATATAAAAATGGTTCAAAAAATTGTGGTACTTACGTACGATGGAATATCCCTCAGCCATGAAATCAATGTCATAAGACCAGTAGCAGCAAAATGGGTGGATTCAGGTACGATGATTCTAAGTGAAATAAGTCACACAGAAAAAGAAACTTATCATAAGATATCACTTATGAAGATCCTGTAAACATGGCTACACTTGAACTGAGTTAGGACAGAGAACAGTGTCTCACATTTAGAAAACACTCTTTTGCCTGCTTAAGGGGGAAGGAGAGGTGGGGTGATGCATAAAACCAGAGTTTGATATAAGCACAGGTACCGTTCCAAAAACCAACTATGGAATAGACAAGACCTACACCTTCCTCAGTGAAAGGGACTCAAAACCCCATATTTCCCGCAGAGGAATATATCTGACTAGTAAGAATCTTAAAACCTATGTATTGATATGTCTCCGTAAGGGAATCAAGTGTGTCTAGACTGGCATAAACATGGCAGCGAGAATCAGCTCAAACCCACTATAAAAAGGAATTTCAAAAACAAAACAAAAAAACTGGGAAATTCTTTACAATTCCTTCATGGTCTCTGATGAAACCTGGAATGACCCTATCTACAATGACAGCTGGATGTGGCATAAGGAGGGACACTTGGGACTGAGAGGATTGGTGAGATTGGGTGAGCAAATGCAGACCCTTTAAAGCACAAATGCCTGGCACCCATTCCATGGGTCCCAACTCTCCAGGTTGAAGGGAATATTACTACAGCTATAACATGTACGGGAAACCTAGAGAACGGACACACTGTGAATACGAAAGGTTTCTAAAACTCAACGAATAGTCCCTCTCCTGGTGCTCCGGTTTGACTTTCCATCTGCTTTACTATCAACCTCCCAACTTGGAGAGACAGCCCCTTTAAACTCCTGGTTCGCACAGGTTGCCAATTTGGCAGAGGATGAAAGGGAAGAGGGAGACCAATGAGAGAGTAGCTGTTAGGCATTTGGACGGGCACATATCATTCTAATTTCCCGGCAGGAAGAAGTATTAACCAAAGTCTCAGCCACCCACCGGGAACCAGCATAGGTCCTGAACCAAAATGTTGGACTTGCGGTCAGCTCACCAAAAACGAGTTGAAAAATGGAGCTCAGGGGCACAGCAATTCACAAACTGGCCGAGTAATAAAGGACAACTATTGTCCAAAAATATGTTGAGGGAAGGCAACGAGGCGGACTTGAAAGCGAGGCAGAATAGCAGGAAACAGATTTCAAGAGGTACGTTGGAATCGCCTTTAAAGCACAGGAAGAGGGGCACAACTTCGACAATGATGCACTTGGCCAAAAAGGGCGTATGCGTTTCCTCCTGAATATATTCAGGAGAAAACGCATACGCCCTTTTTGGCCAAGCAAGCAAGCGGGCAATGCAAATCTGCATTACAAAGAAGTATCACTTCCCACCGGTCAAAAGGGACATCCACAAAGTGTGTAAAAACCAGAAAGGCAAGACAGGCCCTGGAGAACAGGGAGCCTTGTTATGCTGATGGGTGGGATGTAAATTGCCAACTGCCTCTCTGGAGGAGTGCATTGTGTTCCCTAAAACAAGTAAACAACAGACCTAAGGAGCCAAAGGCACTTCCAGTCTAGGGAATATACCTTGGGAAAACTGAAAATCAATAAGACAGAGCCACCCCAAAATTTAGGGCTGCACTGCTAACAAGGACCTCAACTTGGGTACACCTTAAATATGCCAGGAAATATAAAAATGGTTAAAAAAATTGTGGTATTTACGTACGATGGAATATCCCTCAGCCATGAAATCAATGTCATAAGAACAGTAGCAGCAAAATGGGTGGATTCAGGTACGATGATTCTAAGTGAAATAAGTCACACAGAAAAAGAAACTTATCATAAGATATCACTTATGAAGATCCTGTAAACATGGCTACACTTGAACTGAGTTAGGAAAGAGAACAGTGTCTCACATTTAGAAAACACTCTTATGCCTGCTTAAGGGGGAAGGAGAGGTGGGGTGATGCATAAAACCAGAGTTTGATATAAGCACAGGTACCGTTCCAAAAACCAACTATGGAATAGACAAGACCTACACCTTCCTCAGTGAAAGGGACTCAAAACCCCATATTTCCCGCAGAGGAATATATCTGACTAGTAAGAATCTTAAAACCTATGTATTGATATGTCTCCATAAGGGAATCAAGTGTGTCTAGACTGGCATAAACATGGCAGCGAGAATCAGCTCCAACCCACTATAAAAATGAATTTCAAAAACAAAACAAAAAAACTGGGAAATTCTTTACAATTCCTTCAGGGTCTCTGATGAAACCTGGAATGACCCTATCTACAACGACAGCTGGATGTGGCATAAGGCTGGACACTTGGGACTGAGAGGATTGGTGAGCTTGGGTGAGCAAATGCAGACCTTTTAAAGCAATAATGCATGGCACCCATTCCATGGGTCCCAACTCTACAGGTTGAAGGGAATATTACTACATTTATAACATGTACAGGAAACCTAGAGAACGGACACACTGTGAATACGAAAGGTTTCTAAATCTCAACGAATAGTCCCTCTCCTTGTGCTCCGGTTTGACTTTCCATCTGCTTTACTATCAATCTCCTAACTTGTAGAGACAGCCCCTTTAACCTCCTGGTTCACACAGATTGCCAATTTGGCAGAGGATGAAAGGAAGAGGGAGAACGAATGAGAGAGTAGCTGTTAGGCATTTGGACGGGCACATATCACTCTAACTTCCCGGCAGGAAGAAGAATTAACCAAAGTCTCAGCCCCCCACCGGGAACCATCATAGGTCCTGAAACAAAATTTTGGACTTGCGGTCAGCTCACCAAAAACGAGTTGAAAAATGGAGCTCAGGGGCACAGCAATTCACAAACTGGCCGAGTAATAAAGGACAACTATCGTCCAAAAATCTGTTGAGGGAAGGCAACGAGGCGGACTTGAAAGCGAGGCAGAATAGCAGGAAACAGATTTCAAGAGTTACGTTGGAATCGCCTTTAAAGCACAGGAAGAGGGGCACAACTTCGACAATGATGCACTTGGCCAAAAAGGGCGTATGCGTTTTCCCCTGAATATATTCAGGGGAAAACGCATACAACCTTTTTGGCCAAGCAAACAAACGGGCAATGCAAATCTGCACTACAAAGAAGTATCACTTCCCACCGGTCAAAAGGGACATCCACAAAATGTGTAAAAACCAGAAAGGCAAGACAGGCCCTGGAGAACAGGGAGCCTTGTTATGCTGATGGGCGGGATGTAAATTGCCAACTGCCTCCCTGGAGGAGTACATTGTGTTCCCTAAAACAAGTAAAGAACAGAGCTACAGAGCCAAGGGCACTTCCAGTCTAGGGAATATACCTTGGGAAAACTGAAAATCAATAAGACAGAGCCACCCCAAAATTTAGGGCTGCACTGCTTACAAGGACCTCAAATTTGGTACACCTTAAATATGCCAGGATATATAAAAATGGTTCAAAAAATTGTGGTACTTACGTACGATGGAATATCCCTCAGCCATGAAATCAATGTCATAAGACCAGTAGCAGCAAAATGGATGGATTCAGGTACAATGATTCTAAGTGAAATAAGTCACACAGAAAAAGAAACTTATCATAAGATATCACTTATGAAGATCCTGTAAACATGGCTACACTTGAACTGAGTTAGGAAAGAGAACAGTGTCTCATATTTAGAAAACACTCTTATGCCTGCTTAAGGGGGAAGGAGAGGTGAGGTGATGCATAAAACCAGAGTTTGATATAAGCACAGGTACCGTTCCAAAAACCAACTATGGGATAGACAAGACCTACACCTTCCTCAGTGAAAGGGACTCAAAACCCCATATTTCCCGCAGTGGAATATATCTGAGTAGTAAGAATCTTAAAACCTATGTATTGATATGTCTCCGTAAGGGAATCAAGTGTGTCTAGACTGGCATAACCATGGCAGCGAGAATCAGCTCAAACCCACTATAAAAAGGAATTTCAAAAACAAAACAAAAAAACTGGGAAATTCTTTACAATTCCTTCAGGGTCTCTGATGAAACCTGGAATGACCCTATCTACAATGACAGCTGGATGTGGCATAAGGAGGGACACTTGAGACTGAGACGAATGGTGAGATTGGGGGAGCAAATGCAGACCCTTTAAAGCACAAATGCCTGGCCCCCATTCCATGGGTCACTACTCTCCAGGTTGAAAGGAATATTACTACAGCTATAACATGTACGGGAAACCTAGAGAACCGACACATTGTGAATACGAAAGGTTTCTAAAACTCAACGAATAGTCCCACTCCCGGTGCTCCGGTTTGACTTTCCATCTGCTTTACTATCAACCTCCCAACTTGGAGAGACAGACCCTTTAAACTCCTGGTTCGCACAGGTTGCCAATTTGGCAGAGGATGAAAGGGAAGAGGGAGAACCAATGAGACAGTAGCTGTTAGGCATTTGGACGGGCACATATCACTCTAACTTCCCGCAGGAAGAAGAATTAACCAAAGTCTCAGCCCCCCACCGGGAACCATCATAGGTCCTGAACCAAAATTTTGGACTTGCGGTCAGCTCACCAAAAACGAGTTGAAAAATGGAGCTCAGGGGCACAGCAATTCACAAACTGGCCGAGTAATAAAGGACAACTATCGTCCAAAAATCTGTTGAGGGAAGGCAACGAGGCGGACTTGAAAGCGAGGCAGAATAGCAGGAAACAGATTTCAAGAGGTACGTTGGAATTGCCTTTAAAGCACAGGAAGAGGGGCACAACTTCGACAATGATGCACTTGGGCAAAAAGGGCGTATGCGTTTTCTACTGAATATATTCAGGGGAAAACGCATACGCGCTTTTTGGCCAAGCAAGCAAGCGGGCAATGCAAATCTGCACTACAAAGAAGTATCACTTTCCACCGGTCAAAAGGGACATCCACAAAATGTGTAAAAACCAGAAAGGCAAGACAGGCCCTGGAGAACAGGGAGCCTTGTTATGATGATGTGCGGGATGGAAATTGCCAACTGCCTCACTGGAGGAGTACATTTTGTTCCCTAAAACAAGTAAACAACAGAGCTACAGAGCCAAGGGCACTTCCAGTCTAGGGAATATACCTTGCAAAAAATGAAAATCAATAAGACAGAGCCACCCCAAAATTTAGGGCTGCACTGCTTACAAGGACCTCAACTTTGGTACACCTTAAATATGTCAGGAAATATAAAAATGGTTCAAAAAATTGTGGTACTTACGTACGATGGAATATCCCTCAGCCATGAAATCAATGTCATAAGTCCAGTAGCAGCAAAATGGGTGGATTCAGGTACGCTGATTCTTAGTGAAATAAGTCACACAGAAAAAGAAACTTATCATAAGATATCACTTATGAAGATCCTGTAAACATGGCTACACTTGAACTGAGTTAGGAAAGAGAACAGTGTCTCACATTTAGAAAACACTCTTATGCCTGCTTAAGGGGGAAGGAGAGGTGGGGTGATGCATAAAACCAGAGTTTGATATAAGCACAGGTACCGTTCCAAAAACCAACTATGGAATAGACAAGACCTACACCTTCCTCAGTGAAAGGGACTCAAAACCCCATATTTCCCGCAGAGGAATATATCTGACTAGTAAGAATCTTAAAAGCTATGTATTGATATGTCTCCATAAGGGAATCAAGTGTGTCTAGACTGGCATAAACATGGCAGCGAGAATCAGCTCAAACCCACTATAAAAAGGAATTTCAAAAACAAAACAAAAAAACTGGGAAATTCTTTACAATTCCTTCAGGGTCTCTGATGAAACCTGGAATGACCTTATCTACAACGACAGCTGGATGTGGCATAAGGCTGGACACTTGGGACTGAGACGATTGGTGAGATTGGGTGAGCAAATGCAGACCCTTTAAAGCACAAATGCCTGTCACCCATTCCATGGGTCCCAACTCTCCAGGTTGAAGGGAATATTACTACAGTTATAACATATACGGGAAACCTAGAGAACGGACACACTGTGAATACGAAAGGTTTCTAAAACTCAACGAATAGTCCCTCTCCTGGTGCTCCGGTTTGACTTTCCATCTGCTTTACTATCAACCTCCCAACTTGGAGAGACAGCCCCCTTAACCTCCTGGTTCGCACAGGTTTCCAATTTGGCAGAGGATGAAAGGGAAGAGGGAGAAGCAATGAGAGAGTAGCTGTTACGCATTTGGACGGGCACATATCACTCTAACTTCCCGGCAGGAAGAAGAATTAACCAAAGTCTCAGCCACCCACCGGGAACAAGCATACGTCCTGAACCAATATTTTGGACTTGCGGTCAGCTCACCAAAAACGAGTTGAAAAATGGCGCTCAGGGGCACAGCAATTCACAAACTGGCCAAGTAAAAAAGGACAACTATCGTCCAAAAATCTGTTGAGGGAAGGCAACGAGGTGGACTTGAATGCGAGGCAGAATAGCAGGAAACAGATTTCAAGAGGTATGTTGGAATCGCCTTTAAATCACAGGAAGAGGGGCACAACTTCGACAATGATGCCCTTGGCCAAAAAGGGCGTATGCGTTTTCTCCTGAATATATTCAGGAGAAAACGCATACGCCCTTTTTGGCCAAGCAAGCAAGCGGGCAATGCACATCTGCCCTACAAAGAAGTATCACTTCCCACCGGTCAAAAGGGACATCCACAAAATGTGTAAAAACCAGAAAGGCAAGACAGGCCCTGGAGAACAGGGAGCCTTGTTATGCTGATGGGCGGGATGTAAATTGCCAACTGTCTCTCTGGAGGAGTGCATTGTGTTCCCTAAAACAAGTAAACAACAGAGCTACAGAGCCAAGGACACTTCCAGTCTAGGGAATATACCTTGGGAAAACTGAAGATCAATAAGACAGAGCCACCCCAAAATTTGGGGCAGCACTGCTTACAAGGACATCAACTTGGGTACACCTGAAATATCCCAGGAAATATAAAAATGGTTCAAAAAATTGTGGTACTTTCGTATGATGGAATATCTCTCAGCCATGAAATCAAAGTCATAAGACCAGAAGCAGCAAAATGGGTGGATTCAGGTACGATGGTTCTAAGTGAAATAAGTCACACAGAAAAAGAAACTTATCATAAGATATCACTTATGAAGATCCTGTAAACATGGCTACACTTGAACTGAGTTAGGAAAGAGAACAGTGTCTCACATTTAGAAAACACTCTTATGCCTGCTTAAGGGGGAAGGAGAGGTGGGGTGATGCATAAAACCAGAGTTTGATATAAGCACAGGTACCGTTCCAAAAACCAACTATGGAATAGACAAGACCTATACGTTCCTCAGTGAAAGGGACTCAAAACCCCATATTTCCCGCAGAGGAATATATCTGACTAGTAAGAATCTTAAAACCTATGTATTGATATGTCTCCGTAAGGGAATCAAGTGTGTCTAGACTGGCATAAACATGGCAGCGAGAATCAGCTCAAACCCACTATAAAAAGGAATTTCAAAAACAAAACAAAAAACCTGGGAAATTCTTTACAATTCCTTCAGGGTCTCTGATGAAACCTGGAATGACGGTATCTACAATGACAGCTGGATGTGGCATAAGGCTGGACACTTGGGACTGAGAGGATAGGTGAGATTGGGTGAGCAAATGCAGACCCTTTAAAGCAATAATGCATGGCGCCCATTCCATGGGTCCCAACTCTCCAGGTTGAAGGGAATATTACTACCGCTATAACATGTACGGGAAACCTAGAGAACGGACCCACTGTGAATACGAAAGGTTTCTAAAACTCAGTGAATAGTCCCTCTCCTGGTGCTCCAGTTTGACTTTCCATCTGCTTTACTATCAACCTCCCAACTTGGAGAGACAGCCCCTTTAACCTCCTGTTTCGCACAGGTTGCCAATTTGGCAGAGGATGAAAGGGAAGAGGGAGAACCAATGAGAGAGTAGCTGTTAGGCATTTGGACGGGCACATATCACTCTAACATCCCGGCAGGAAGAAGAATTAACCAAAGTCTCAGCCCCCCACCGGGAACCAGCATAGGTCCTGAACCAAAATTTTGGACTTGCAGTCAGCTCACCAAAAACGAGTTGAAAAATGGAGCTCAGGGGCACAGCAATTCACAAACTGGCCGTGTAATAAAGGACAACTATGGTCCAAAAATCGGTTGAGGGAAGGCAACAAGGCGGACTTGAAAGTGAGGCAGAATAGCAGGAAAGAGATTTCAAGAGGTACGTTGGAATCGCCTTTAAAGCACAGGAAGAGGAGCACAACTTTGACAATGATGCACTTGGCCAAAAAGGGCGTATGCGTTTTCTCCTGAATATATTCAGGAGAAAACGCATACGCCCTTTTTGGCCAAGCAAGCAAGCGGGCAACGCAAATCTGCAGTACAAAGAAGTATCACTTCCCACCGGTCAAAAGGGACATCCACAAAATGTGTAAAAACCAGAAAGGCAAGACAGGCCCTGCAGAACAGGGAGCCTTGTTATGTTGATGGGCGGGATGTAAATTGCCAACTGTCTCTCTGGAGGAGTGCATTGTGTTCCCTAAAACAAGTAATCAACAGAGCTACAGAGCCAAGGGCACTTCCAGTCTAGGGAATATACCTTGGGAAAACTGAAAATCAATAAGACAGAGCCACCCCAAAATTTAGGGCTGCACTGCTTACAAGGACCTCAACTTGGGTACACCTTAAATATCCCAGGAAATATAAAAATGGTTCAAAAAATTGTGGTACTTACGTACGATGGAATATCCCTCAGCCATGAAATCAATGTCATAAGACCAGTAGCAGCAAAATGGGTGGATTCAGGAACGATGATTCTAAGTGAAATAAGTCACAGAGAAAAAGAAACTTATCATAAGATATCACTTATGAAGATCCTGTAAACATGGCTACACTTGAACTGAGTTAGGAAAGAGAACAGTGTCTCACATTTAGAAAACACTCTTATGCCTGCTTAAGGGGGAAGGAGAGGTGTGGTGATGCAAAAAACCAGAGTTTGATATAAGCACAGGTACCGTTCCAAAAACCAACTATGGAATAGACAAGACCTATACCTTCCTCAGTGAAAGGGACTCAAAACCCCATATTTCCCGCAGAGGAATATATCTGACTAGTAAGAATCTTAAAACCTATGTATTGATATGTCACCGTAAGGGAATCAAGTGTGTCTAGACTGGCATAAACATGGCAGCGAGAATCAGCTCAAACCCACTAAAAAAAGGAATTTCAATAACAAAACAAAAAAACTGGGAAATTCTTTACAATTCCTTCAGGGTCTCTGATGAAACCTGGAATGACCTTATCTACAACGACAGCTGGATGTGGCATAAGGCTGGACACTTGGGACTGAGAGGATTGGTGAGATTGGGTGAGCAAATGCAGACCCTTTAAAGCAATAATGCCTGGCACCCATTCCATGGGTCCCAACTCTCCAGGTTGAAGGGAATATTTCTACCGCTATAACATATACGGGAAACCTAGAGAACAGACACACAGTGAATACGAAAGGTTTCTAAAACTCAACGAATAGTCCCTCTCCTGGTGCTCCGGTTTGACTTTCCATCTGCTTTACTATCAACCTCCCAACTTGGAGAGACAGCCCCTTTAACCTCCTGGTTCGCACAGGTTTCCAATTTGGCAGAGGATGAAAGGGAAGAGGGAGAACCAATGAGAGAGTAGCTGTTAGGCATTTGGACGGGCATATAACACTCTAACATCCCGGTAGGAAGAAGAATTAACCAAAGTCTCAGCCCCCCACCGGGAACCAGCATATGTCCTGAACCAAAATTTTGGACTTGCGGTCAGCTCACCGAAAACGAGTTGAAAAATGGAGCTCAGGGGCACAGCAATTCACAAACTGGCCGAGTAATAAAGGACAACTATCATCCAAAAATCTGTTGAGGGAAGGCAACGAAGCGGACTTGAAAGCGAGGCACAATAGCAGGAAACAGATTTCAAGAGGTACGTTGGAATCGGCTTTAAAGCACAGGAAGAGGGGCACAACTAAGACAATGATGGACTCGGCCAAAAACGGTGAATGCGTTTTCTCCTGAATATATTCAGGAGAAAACGCATACGCCCTTTTTGGCCAAGCAAGCAAGCGGGCAATGCAAATCTGCACTACAAAGAAGTATCACTTCACACCGTTCAAAAGGGACATCCACAAAATGTGTAAAAACTAGAAAGGCAAGACAGGTCCTGCAGAACAGGGAGCCTTGTTATGCTGATGGGCGGGATGTAAATTGCCAACTGCCTCTCTAGAGGAGTACATTGTGTTCCCTAAAACAAGTAAAGAACAGAGCTACAGAGCCAAGGGCACTTCCAGTCTAGGGAATATACCTTGGGAAAACTGAAAATCAATAAGACAGAGCCACCCCAAAATTTAGGGCTGCACTGCTTACAAGGACCTCAACTTGGGTACACCTTAAATATCCCAGGAAATATAAAAATGGTTCAAAAAATTGTGGTACGTACGTACGATGGAATATCCCGCAGCCATGAAATCAATGTCATAAGACCAGTAGCAGCAAAATGGGTAGATTCAGGTACGATGATTCTAAGTGAAATAAGTCACACAGAAAAAGAAACTTATCATAAGATATCACTTATGAAGATCCTGTAAACATGGCTACACTTGAACTGAGTTAGGAAAGAGAACAGTGTCTCACATATAGAAAACACTCTTATGCCTGCTTAAGGGGGAAGGAAAGGTGGGGTGATGCATAAACCCAGAGTTTGATATAAGCACAGGTACCGTTCCAAAAACCAACTATGGAATAGACAAGACCTACACCTTCCTCAGTGAAAGGGACTCAAAACCCCATATTTCCCGCAGAGGAATATATCTGACTAGTAAGAATCTTAAAACCTATGTATTGATATGTCTCCGTAAGGGAATCAAGTGTGTCTAGAATGGCATAAACATGGCAGCGAGAATCAGCTCAAACCCACTATAAAAAGGAATTTCAAAAACAAAACAAAAAAACTGGGAAATTCTTTACATTTCCTTCAGGGTTTCTGATGAACCCTGGAATGACCCTATCTACAACCACAGCTGGATGTGGCATAAGGCTGGACACGTGGGACTGAGACGATTGGTGAGATTTGGTGAGCAAATGCAGACCCTTTAAAGCAATAATGCATGGCACCCATTCCATGGGTCCCAACTCTCTAGGTTGAAGGGAATATTACTACAGATATAACATGTACCGGAAACCTAGAGAATGGACACACTGTGAATACGAAAGGTTTCTAAAACTCAACGAATATTCCCTCTCTTGGTGCTCCCGTTTGACTTTCCACCTGCTTTACTATCAACCTCCCAACATGGAGAGACAGCCCCTTTAACCTCCTGGTTCGCACAGGTTGCCAATTTGGCAGAGGATGAAAAGGAAGAGGGAGAACCAATGAGAAATTAGCTGTTAGGCATTTCGACGGGCACATATCACTGTAATTTCCCGGCAGGAAGAAGAATTAACCAAAGTCTCAGCCACCCACCGGGAACCAGTATAGGTCCTGTACCAAAATTTTGGACTTGCGGTAAGCTCACCAAAAACGAGTTGAAAAACGGAGCTCAGGGGCACAGCAATTCACAAACTGGCCGAGTAATAAAGGACAATTATCGTCCAAAAATCTGTTGAGGGAAGGCAACGAGGCGGACTTGAAAGCGAGGCAGAATAGCAGGAAACAGATTTCAAGAGGTACGTTGGAATCGCCTTTAAAGCACAGGAAGAGGGGCACAACTTCGACAATGATGCTCTTGGCCAAAAAGGGCGTATGCGTTTTCTCCGGAATATATTCAGGAGAAAACGCATACGCCCTTCTTGGCCAAGCAAGCAAGCGGGCAATGCAAATCTGCACTACAAAGAAGTATCACTTCCCACCGGTCAAAAGGGACATCCACAAAATGTGTAAAAACCAGAAAGGCAAGACAGGCCCTGGAGAACAGGGAGCCTTGTTATGCTGATGGGCGGGATGTAAATTGCCAACTGCCTCTCTGGAGGAGTGCATTGTGTTCCCTAAAACAAGTAAACAACAGAGCTACAGAGCCAAGGGCACTTCCAGTCTAGGGAATATACCTTGGGAAAACTGAAAATCAATAAGACAGAGCCACCCCAAAATTTAGGGCTGTACTGCTTACAAGGACCTCACTTGGGTACACCTTAAATATCCCAGGAAATATAAAAATGGTTCAAAAAATTGTGGTACTTACGTACGATGGAATATCCCTCAGCCATGAAATCAATGTCATAAGACCAGTAGCAGCAAAATGGGTAGATTCAGGTACAATGATTCTAAGTGAAATAAGTCACAGAGAAAGAAACTTATCATAAGATATCACTTATGAAGATCCTGTAAACATGACTACAATTGAACTGAGTTAGGAAAGAGAACAGTGTCTCACATTTAGAAAACACTCTTATGCCTGCTTAAGGGGGAAGCAGAGGTGAGGTGATGCATAAACGCAGAGTTTGATATAAGCACAGGTACCGTTCCAAAAACCAACTATGGAATAGACAAGACCTACACCTTCCTCAGTGAAAGGGATTCAAAACCCCATATTTCCCGCAGAGGAATATATCTGACTAGTAAGAATCTTAAAACCTATGTATTGATATGTGTCCGTAAGGGAATCAAGTGTGTCTAGACTGGCATAAACATGGCAGCGAGAATCAGCTCAAACCCACTATAATTAGGAATTTCAAAAACAAAACAAAAAAACTGGGAAATTCTTTACAATTCCTTCAGGGTCTCTGATGAAACCTGGAATGACCCTATCTACAACGACAGCTGGATGTGGCATAAGGCTGGACACTTGGGACTGAGACGATTGGTGAGATTGGGTGAGCAAATGCAGACCCTTTAAAGCAATAATGCATGGCACCCATTCCATGGGTCCCAACTCTCCAGGTTGAAGGGAATATTACTACAGTTATAACATGTACCGGAAAACTAGAGAACGGACACACTGTGAATACGAAAGGTTTCTAAAACTCAACTAATAGTCCCTCTCCTGGTGCTCCGGTTTGACTTTCCATCTGCTTTACTATCAATCTCCCAACTTGGAGAGACAGGCCCTTCAACCTCCTGGTTCACACAGGTTTCCAATTTGGCAGAGGATGAAAGGGAAGAGGGAGAACCAATGAGAGAGTAGCTCTTAGGTTTTTGGTCGGGCACATATCACTCTAACTTCCCGGCAGGAAGAAGAATTAACCAAAGTCTCAGCCACCCACCGGGAACAAGCATACGTCCTGAACCAAAATTTTAGACTTGCGGTCAGCTCACCAAAAACGAGTTGAAAAATGGAGCTCAGGGGCACAGCAATTCACAAACTGGCCGAGTAATAAAGGACAACTATCGTCCAAAAATCTGTTGAGTGAAGGCAACTAGGCGGACTTGAAAGCGAGGCAGAATAGCAGGAAACAGATTTCAAGAGGTACGTTGGAATCGCCTTTAAAGCACAGGAAGAGGGGCACAACTTGGACAATGATGCACTTGGCCAAAAAGGGCGTATGCGTTTTCTCCTGAATATATTCAGGAGAAAACGCATACGCCCTTTTTGGCCAAGCAAGCAAGCGGGCAATGCAACTCTGCACTACAAAGAAGTATCACTTCCCACCGGTCAAAAGGGACATCCACAAAAAGTGTAAAAACCAGAAAGGAAAGAAAGGCCCTGGAGAACAGGGAGCCTTGTTATGCTGATGGGCGGGATGTAAATTGCCAACTGTCTCTCTGGAGGAGTGCATTGTGTTCCCTAAAACAAGTAAACAACAGAGCTACAGAGCCAAGGGCTCTTCCAGTCTAGGGAATATACCTTGGGAAGAATGAAAATCAATAAGACAGAGCCACCCCAAAATTTAGGACTGCAGTGCTTACAAGGACCTCAACTTGGGTACACCTTAAATATCCCAGGAAATATAAAAATGGTTCAAAAAATTGTGGTACTTACGTACGATGGAATATCCCTCAGCCATGAAATCAATGTCATAAGACCAGTAGCAGCAAAATGGGTGGATTCAGGTACGATGATTCTAAGTGAAATAAGTCACACAGAAAAAGAAACTTATCATAAGATATCACTTATGAAGATCCTGTAAACATGGCTACACTTGAACTGAGTTAGGAAAGAGAACAGTGTCTCACATTTAGAAAACACTCTTATGCCTGCTTAAGGGGGAAGGAGAGGTGGGGTGATGCATAAAACCAGAGTTTGATATAAGCACAGGTACCGTTCCAAAAACCAACTATGGAATAGACAAAACCTATACCTTCCTCAGTGAAAGGGACTCAAAACCCCATATTTCCCGTAGAGGAATATATCTGACTAGTAAGAATCTTAAAACCTATGTATTGATATGTCTCCGTAAGGGAATCAAGTGTGTCTAGACTGGCATAAACATGGCAGCGAGAATCAGCTCAAAGCCACTAAAAAAAGGAATTTCAAAAACCAAACAAAAAAACTGGGAAATTCTTTACAATTCCTTCAGGGTCTCTGATGAAACCTGGAATGACCCTATCTACAACGACAGCTGGATGTGGCATAAGGCTGGACACTTGGGACTGAGAGGATAGGTGAGATTGGGTGAGCAAATGCAGACCCTTTAAAGCAATAATGCATGGCACCCATTCCATGGGTCCGAACTCTCCAGGTTGAAGGGAATATTACTACAGCTATAACATGTGCGGGAAACCTAGAGAACGGACACACTGTGAATATGAAAGGTTTTTAAAACTCAACGAGTAGTCCCTCTCCTGGTGCTCCTGTTTGACTTTCCGTCTGCTTTACTATCAACCTCCCAACTTGGAGAGACAGCCCCTTTAACCTCTTGGTTCGCACAGGTTTCCAATTTGGCAGAGGATGAAAGGGAAGAGGGAGAACCAATGAGAGAGTAGCTGTTAGGCATTTGGACGGGCACATATCACTGTAATTTCCCGGCAGGAAGAAGAATTAACCAAAGTCTCAGCCACCCACCGGGAACCAGTATAGGTCCTGAACCAAAATTTTGGACTTGCAGTCAGCTCACCAAAAACGAGTTGAAAAATGGAGCACAGGGGCACAGCAATTCACAAACTGGCCGAGTAATAAAGGACAACTCTCGTCCAAAAATCTGTTGAGGGAAGGCAACGAGGCGGACTTGAAAGCGAGGCAGAATAGCAGGAACCAGATTTCAAGAGGTATGTTGGAATCGCCTTTAAAGCACAGGAAGAGGGGCACATCTTCGACAATGATGCACTTGGCCAAAAAGGGCGTATGCGTTTTCTCCTGAATATATTCAGGAGAAAACGCATACGCCCTTTTAGGCCAAGAAAGGAAACTGGCAATGCAAATCTGCACTACAAAGAAGTATCACTTCCAACCGGTCAAAAGGGACATCCACAAAATGTGTAAAAACCAGAAAGGCAAGACAGGCCCTGGAGAACAGGGAGCCTTGTTATGCTGATGGGCGGGATGTAAATTGCCAACTGCCTCTCTGGAGGAGTGCATTGTGTTCCCTAAAACAAGTAAACAACAGAGCTACAGAGCCAAGGGCACTTCCAGTCTAGGGAATATACCTTGGGAACACTGAAAATCAATAAGACAGAGCCACCCCAAAATTTATGGCTGCACTGCTTACAAGGACCTCAACTTGGGTACACCTTAAATATCCCAGGAAATATCAAAATGGTTCCAAAAAATGTGGTACGTACGTACGATGGAATATCCCTCAGCCATGAAATCAATGTCATAAGACCAGTAGCAGCAAAATGGGTAGATTCAGGTACGATGATTCTAAGTGAAATAAGTCACACAGAAAAAGAAACTTATCATAAGATATCACTTATGAAGATCCTGTAAACATGGCTACACTTGAACTGAGTTAGGAAAGAGAACAGTGTCTCACATTTAGAAAACATACTTATGCCTGCTTAAGGGGGAAGGAGAGGTGGGGTGATGCATAAAATCAGAGTTTGATATAAGCACAGGTACCGTTCCAAAAACTAACTATGGAATAGACAAGACCTACACCTTCCTCAGTGAAAGGGACTCATAACCCCATATTTCCCGAGGAGGAATATATCTGACTAGTAAGAATCTTAAAGCCTATGTATTGATATGTCTCCGTAAGGGAATCAAGTGTGTCTAGACTGGCATAAACATGGCAGCGAGAATCAGCTCAAACCCACGATAAAAAGGAATTTCAAAAACAAAACAAAAAAACTGGGAAACTCTTTACAATTCCTTCAGGGTCTCTTATGAAACCTGGAATGACCCTATCTACAACGACACCTGGATGTGGCATAAGGCTGGACACTTGGGACTGAGAGGATTGGTGAGATTGGGTGAGCAAATGCAGACCCTTTAAAGCACAAATGCCTGGCACCAATTCCAAGGGTCCCAACTTTCCTAGGTTTAAGGGAATATTACTACAGTTATAACATGTACGGGAAACCTAGAGAACGGACACACTGTGAATACGAAAGGATTCTAAAACTCAACGAATAGTCCCTCTCCTGGTGCTCCGGTTTGACTTTCCACCTGCTTTACTATCAACCTCCCAACTTGGAGAGACAGCCCCTTTAACCTCCTGTTTCGCACAGGTTGCCAATTTGGCAGAGGATGAAAGGGAAGAGGGAGAACCAATGAGAGAGTAGCTGTTAGGCATTTGGATGGGCACATATCACTGTAATTTCCCAGCAGGAAGAAGAATTAACCAAAGTCTCAGCCCCCCACCGGGAACCAGCATAGGTCCTGAACCAAAATTTTGGACTTGCGGTCAGCTCACCAAAAACGAGTTGAAAAATGGAGCTCAGGGGCACAGCAATTCTCACACTGGCCAAGTAATAAAGGACAACTATCGTCCAAAAATCTGTTGAGGGAAGGCAACGAGGCGGACTTGAAAGCGAGGCAGAATAGCAGGAAACAGATTTCAAGAGGTACGTTGGAATCGCCTTTAAAGCACAGGAAGAGAGGCACAACTTCGACAATGAGGCACTTGGCCAAAAAGGGCGTATGCGTTTTCTCCTGAATATATTCAGGAGAAAACGCATACACCATTTTTGGCCAAGCAAGCAAGCGGGCAATGCAAATCTGCACTACAAAGAAGTATCACTTCCCACCGTTCAAAAGGGACATCCACAAAATGTGTAAAAACCAGATAGGCAAGACAGGCCGTGGAGAACAAGGAGCCTTGTTATGCTGATGGGCGGGATGTAAATTGCCAACTGCCTCTCTGGAGGAGTACATTGTGTTCCCTAAAACAAGTAAAGAACAGAGCTACAGAGCCAAGGGCACTTCCAGTCTAGGGAATAAACCTTGGGAAAACTGAAAATCAATAAGACAGAGCCACCCCAATATTTAGGGCTGCACTGCTTACAAGGACCTCAACTTGGGTACACCTTAAATATCCCAGGAAATATAAAAATGGTTCAAAAAATTGTGGTACTTACGTACGATGGAATATCCCTCAGCCATGAAATCAATGTCATAAGACTAGTAGCAGCAAAATGGGTGGATTCAGGTACGATGATTCTAAGTGAAATAAGTCACACAGAAAAAGAAACTTATCATAAGATATCACTTATGAAGATCCTGTAAACATGGCTACACTTGAACTGAGTTAGGAAAGAGAACAGTGTCTCACATTTAGAAAACACTCTTATGCCTGCTTAAGGGGGAAGGAGAGGTGGGGTGATGCATAAAACCAGAGTTTGATATAAGCACAGGTACCGTTCCAAAAACCAACTATGGAATAGACAAGACCTACACCTTCCTCAGTGAAAGGGACTCAAAACCCCATATTTCCCGTAGAGGAATATATCTGACTAGTAAGAATCTTAAAACCTATGTATTGATATGTCTCCGTAAGGGAATCAAGTGTGTCTAGACTGGCATAAACATGGCAGCGAGAATCAGCTCAAACCCACTATAAAAAGGAATTTCAAAAATAAAACAAAACAACTGGGAAACTCTTTACAATTCCTTCAGGTTCTCTGATGAAACCTGGAATGACCCTATCTACAACGACAGCTGGATGTGGCATAAGGCTGGACACTTGGGACTGAGAGGATTGGTGAGATTGGGTGAGCAAATGCAGACCCTTTAAAGCAATAATGCGTGGCACCAATTCAATGGGTCCCAACTCTCCCGGTTGAAGGGAATATTACTACAGTTATAACATGTACGGGAAACCTAGAGAACGGACACACTGTGAATATGAAAGGTTTCTAAAACTCAACGAATAGTCCCTCTCCTGGTGCTCCGGTTTGACTTTCCACCTGCTTTACTATCAACCTCCCAACTTGGAGAGACAGCCCCTTTAACCTCCTGTTTCGCACAGGTTGCCAATTTGGCAGTGGATGAAAGGGAAGAGGGAGAACCAATGAGAAATTAGCTGTTAGGCATTTGGACGGGCATATATCACTGTAATTTCCCGGCAGGAAGAAGAATAAACCAAAGTCTCAGCCCCCCACCGGGAACAAGCATAGGTCCTGAAGCAAAATTTTGGGCCTGTGGTCAGCTCACCAAAAACGAGTTGAAAAAAGGTGCTCAGGTGTACAGCAATTCACAAACTGGCCAAGTAATAAAGGACAACTATCGGCCAAAAATCTGTTGAGGGAAGGCAACGAGGCGGACTTGAAAGCGAGGCAGAATAGCAGGAACAGATTTCAAGAAGTACGTTGGAATCGCCTTTAAAGCACAGGAAGAGGGGCACAACTTCGACAATGATGCACTTGGCCAAAAAGGGCGTATGCGTTTTCTCCTGAATATATTCAGGAGAAAACGCATACGCCCTTTTTGGCCAAGCAAGCAAGCGGGCAATGCAAATCTGCACTACAAAGAAGTATCACTTCCCACCGGTCAAAAGGGACATCCACAAAATGTGTAAAAACCTGAAAGGCAAGACAGGCCATGGAGAACAGGGAGCCTTGTTATGCTGATGGGCGTCATGTAAATTGACAACTGCCTCTCTGGAGGAGTACATTGTGTTCCCTAAAACAAGTAAAGAACAGAGCTAAAGAGCCAAGGGCACTTAGAGTCTAGGGAATATACTTTGGAAAAACTGAAAATCAATAAGACAGAGCCACCCCAAAATTTAGGGCTGCACTGCTTACAAGGACCTCAACTTGGGTACACCTTAAATATCCCAGGAAATATAAAAATGGTTCAAAAAATTGTGGTACTTACGTACGATGGAATATCCCTCAGCCATGAAATCAATGTCATAAGACCAGTAGCAGCAAAATGGGTGGATTCAGGTACGATGATTCTAAGTGAAATAAGTCACACACAAAAAGAAACTTATCATAAGATATCACTTATGAAGATCCTGTAAACATGGCTACAATTGAACTGAGTTAGGAAAGAGAACAGTGTCTCACATTTAGAAAACACTCTTATGCCTGCTTAAGGGGGAAAGAGAGGTGGGGTGATGCATAAAACCAGAGTTTGATATAAGCACAGGTACCGTTCCAAAAACCAACTATGGAATAGACAAGACCTACACCTTCCTCAGTGAAAGGGACTCAAAACCCCATATTTCCCGCAGAGGAATATATCTGACTAGTAAGAATCTTAAAACCTATGTATTGATATGTCTCCGTAAGGGAATCAAGTGTGTCTAGACTGGCATAAACATGGCAGCGAGAATCAGCTCAAACCCACTATAAAAGGAATTTCAAAAATAAAACAAAACAACTGGGAAACTCTTTACAATTCCTTCAGGTTCTCTGATGAAACCTGGAATGACACTATCTACAATGACAGCTGGATGTGGCATAAGGCTGGACACTTGGGACTGAGAGGATTGGTGAGATTGGGTGAGCAAATGAAGACCCTTTAAAGCAATAATGCATGGCACCCATTCCATAGGTCCCAACTCTCCCGGTTGAAGGGAATATTACTACAGGTATAACATGTATGGAAACCTAGAGAACGGACACACTGTGAATACGAAAGGTTTCTAAAACTCAACGAATAGTCCCTCTCCTGGTGCTCCGGTTAGACTTTCCACCTGCTTTACTATCAACCTCCCAACTTGGAAAGACTGCCCCTTTAACCTCCTGGTTTGCACACGTTGCCAATTTGGCAGAGGATGAAAGGGAAGAGGGAGAACCAATGAGAGAGTAGCTGTTAGGCATTTGGACGGGCACATATCACTGTACTTTCCCGGCTGGAAGAAGAATTAACCAAAGTCTCAGCCCCCCACCGGGAACCAGCACAGGTCCTGTACCAAAATTTTGGACTTGCGGTCAGCTCACCAAAAACGAGTTGAAAAATGGAGCTCAGGGGTACAGCAATTCACAAACTGGCCGAGTACTAAAGGACAACTATCGTCCAAAAATCTGTTGAGGGAAGGCAACGAGGCGGACTTGAAAGCGAGGCAGAATAGCAGGAAACAGATTTCAAGAGGTACGTTGGAATCGCCTTTAAAGCACAGGAAGAGGGGCACAACTTCGACAATGATGCACTTGGCCAAAAAGGGCGTATGCGTTTTCTCCTGAATATATTCAGGAGAAAACGCATACGCCCTTTTTGGCCAAGCAAGCAAGCGGGCAATGCAAATCTGCACTACAAAGAAGTATCACTTCCCACCGGTCAAAAGGGACATCCACAAAATGTGTAAAAACCTGAAAGGCAAGACAGGCCATGGAGAACAGGGAGCCTTGTTATGCTGATGGGCGTCATGTAAATTGATAACTGCCTCTCTGGAGGAGTACATTGTGTTCCCTAAAACAAGTAAAGAACAGAGCTACAGAGCCAAGGGCACTTAGAGTCTAGGGAATATACTTTGGAAAAACTGAAAATCAATAAGACAGAGCCACCCCAAAATTTAGGGCTGCACTGCTTACAAGGACCTCAACTTGGGTACACCTTAAATATCCCAGGAAATATAAAAATGGTTCAAAAAATTGTGGTACGTACGTACTATGGAATATCCCGCAGCCATGAAATCAATGTCATAAGACCAGTAGCAGCAAAATGGGTAGATTCAGGTACGATGATTCTAAGTGAAATAAGTCACAGAGAAAAAGAAACATATCATAAGATATCACTTATGAAGATCCTGTAAACATGGCTACACTTGAACTGAGTTAGGAAAGAGAACAGTGTCTCACATTTAGAAAACATACTTATGCCTGCTTAAGGGGGAAGGAGAGGTGGGGTGATGCATAAAATCAGAGTTTGATATAAGCACCTGTACCGTTCCAAAAACTAACTATGGAATAGACAAGACCTACACCTTCCTCAGTGAAAGGGACTCATAACCCCATATTTCCCGAGGAGGAATATATCTGACTAGTAAAAATCTTAAAGCCTATGTATTGATATGTCTCCGTAAGGGAATCAAGTGTGTCTAGACTGGCATAAACATGGCAGCGAGAATCAGCTCAAACCCACGATAAAAAGGAATTTCAAAAACAAAACAAAAAAACTGGGAAATTCTTTACAATTCCTTCAGGGTCTTTTATGAAACCTGGAATGACCCTATCTACAACGACACCTGGATGTGGCATAAGGCTGGACACTTGGGACTGAGAGGATTGGTGAGATTGGGTGAGCAAATGCAGACCCTTTAAAGCACAAATGCCTGGCACCAATTCCAAGGGTCCCAACTTTCCTAGGTTGAATGGAATATTACTACAGTTATAACATGTACGGGAAACCTAGAGAACGGACACACTGTGAATACGAAGGGATTCTAAAACTCAACGAATAGTCCCTCTCCTGGTGCTCCGGTTTGACTTTCCACCTGCTTTACTATCAACCTCCCAACTTGGAGAGACAGCCCCTTTAACCTCCTGTTTCGCACAGGTTGCCAATTTGGCAGAGGATGAAAGGGAAGAGGGAGAACCAATGAGAGAGTAGCTGTTAGGCATTTGGATGGGCACATATCACTGTAATTTCCCAGCAGGAAGAAGAATTAACCAAAGTCTCAGCCCCCCCACCGGGAACCAGCATAGGTCCTGAACCAAAATTTTGGACTTGCGGTCAGCTCACCAAAAACGAGTTGAAAAATGGAGCTCAGGGGCACAGCAATTCTCACACTGGCCAAGTAATAAAGGACAACTATCGTCCAAAAATCTGTTGAGGGAAGGCAACGAGGCGGACTTGAAAGCGAGGCAGAATAGCAGGAAACAGATTTCAAGAGGTACGTTGGAATCACCTTTAAAGCACAGGAAGAGAGGCACAACTTCGACAATGAGGCACTTGGCCAAAAAGGGCGTATGCGTTTTCTCCTGAATATATTCAGGAGAAAACGCATACACCATTTTTGGCCAAGCAAGCAAGCGGGCAATGCAAATCTGCACTACAAAGAAGTATCACTTCCCACCGTTCAAAAGGGACATCCACAAAATGTGTAAAAACCAGAAAGGCAAGACAGGCCGTGGAGAACAAGGAGCCTTGTTATGCTGATGGGCGGGATGTAAATTGCCAACTGCCTCTCTGGAGGAGTACATTGTGTTCCCTAAAACAAGAAAAGAACAGAGCTACAGAGCCAAGGGCACTTCCAGTCTAGGGAATAAACCTTGGGAAAACTGAAAATCTATAAGACAGAGCCACCCCAATATTTAGGGCTGCACTGCTTACAAGGACCTCAACTTGGGTACACCTTAAATATCCCAGGAACTATAAAAATGGTTCAAAAAATTGTGGTACTTACGTACGATGGAATATCCCTCAGCCATGAAATCAATGTCATAAGACGAGTAGCAGCAAAATGGGTGGATTCAGGTACGATGATTCTAAGTGAAATAAGTCACAGAGAAAAAGAAACTTATCATAAGATATCACTTATGAAGATCCTGTAAACATGGCTACACTTGAACTGAGTTAGGAAAGAGAACAGTGTCTCACATTTAGAAAACACTCTTATGCCTGCTTAAGGGGGAAGGAGAGGTGGGGTGATGCATAAAACCAGAGTTTGATATAAGCACAGGTACCGTTCCAAAAACCAACTATGGAATAGACAAGACCTACACCTTCCTCAGTGAAAGGGACTCAAAACCCCATATTTCCCGCAGAGGAATATATCTGACTAGTAAGAATCTTAAAACCTATGTATGGATATGTCTCCGTAAGGGAATCAAGTGTGTCTAGACTGGCATAAACATGGCAGCGAGAATCAGCTCAAACCCACTATAAAAAGGAATTTCAAAAATAAAACAAAACAACTGGGAAACTCTTTACAATTCCTTCAGGTTCTCTGATGAAACCTGGAATGACCCTATCTACAACGACAGCTGGATGTGGCATAAGGCTGGACACTTGGGACTGAGAGGATTGGTGAGATTGGGTGAGCAAATGCAGACCCTTTAAAGCAATAATGCGTGGCACCAATTCAATGGGTCCCAACTCTCCCGGTTGAAGGGAATATTACTACAGTTATAACATGTACGGGAAACCTAGAGAACGGACACACTGTGAATATGAAAGGTTTCTAAAACTCAACGAATAGTCCCTCTCCTGGTGCTCCTGTTTGACTTTCCACCTGCTTTACTATCAACCTCCCAACTTGGAGAGACAGCCCCTTTAACCTCCTGTTTCGCACAGGTTGCCAATTTGGCAGTGGATGAAAGGGAAGAGGGAGAACCAATGAGAGAGTAGCTGTTAGGCATTTGGACGGGCATATATCACTGTAATTTCCCGGCAGGAAGAAGAATAAACCAAAGTCTCAGCCCCCCACAGGGAACAAGCATAGGTCCTGAAGCAAAATTTTGGGCCTGTGGTCAGCTCACCAAAAACGAGTTGAAAAAAGGTGCTCAGGTGTACAGCAATTCACAAAGTGGCCAAGTAATAAAGGACAACTATCGGCCAAAAATCTGTTGAGGGAAGGCAACGAGGCGGACTTGAAAGCGAGGCAGAATAGCAGGAACAGATTTCAAGAAGTACGTTGGAATCGCCTTTAAAGCACAGGAAGAGGGGCACAACTTCGACAATGATGCACTTGGCCAAAAAGGGCGTATGCGTTTTCTCCTGAATATATTCAGGAGAAAACGCATACGCCCTTTTTGGCCAAGCAAGCAAGCGGGCAATGCAAATCTGCACTACAAAGAAGTATCACTTCCCACCGGTCAAAAGGGACATCCACAAAATGTGTAAAAACCTGAAAGGCAAGACAGGCCATGGAGAACAGGGAGCCTTGTTATGCTGATGGGCGTCATGTAAATTGATAACTGCCTCTCTGGAGGAGTACATTGTGTTCCCTAAAACAAGTAAAGAACAGAGCTACAGAGCCAAGGGCACTTAGAGTCTAGGGAATATACTTTGGAAAAACTGAAAATCAATAAGACAGAGCCACCCCAAAATTTAGGGCTGCACTGCTTACAAGGAGACCTCAACTTGGGTACACCTTAAATATCCCAGGAAATATAAAAATGGTTCAAAAAATTGTGGTACGTACGTACTATGGAATATCCCGCAGCCATGAAATCAATGTCATAAGACCAGTAGCAGCAAAATGGGTAGATTCAGGTACGATGATTCTAAGTGAAATAAGTCACAGAGAAAAAGAAACATATCATAAGATATCACTTATGAAGATCCTGTAAACATGGCTACACTTGAACTGAGTTAGGAAAGAGAACAGTGTCTCACATTTAGAAAACATACTTATGCCTGCTTAAGGGGGAAGGAGAGGTGGGGTGATGCATAAAATCAGAGTTTGATATAAGCACATGTACCGTTCCAAAAACTAACTATGGAATAGACAAGACCTACACCTTCCTCAGTGAAAGGGACTCATAACCCCATATTTCCCGAGGAGGAATATATCTGACTAGTAAAAATCTTAAAGCCTATGTATTGATATGTCTCCGTAAGGGAATCAAGTGTGTCTAGACTGGCATAAACATGGCAGCGAGAATCAGCTCAAACCCACGATAAAAAGGAATTTCAAAAACAAAACAAAAAAACTGGGAAATTCTTTACAATTCCTTCAGGGTCTTTTATGAAACCTGGAATGACCCTATCTACAACGACACCTGGATGTGGCATAAGGCTGGACACTTGGGACTGAGAGGATTGGTGAGATTGGGTGAGCAAATGCAGACCCTTTAAAGCACAAATGCCTGGCACCAATTCCAAGGGTCCCAACTTTCCTAGGTTGAATGGAATATTACTACAGTTATAACATGTACGGGAAACCTAGAGAACGGACACACTGTGAATACGAAGGGATTCTAAAACTCAACGAATAGTCCCTCTCCTGGTGCTCCGGTTTGACTTTCCACCTGCTTTACTATCAACCTCCCAACTTGGAGAGACAGCCCCTTTAACCTCCTGTTTCGCACAGGTTGCCAATTTGGCAGAGGATGAAAGGGAAGAGGGAGAACCAATGAGAGAGTAGCTGTTAGGCATTTGGATGGGCACATATCACTGTAATTTCCCAGCAGGAAGAAGAATTAACCAAAGTCTCAGCCCCCCCACCGGGAACCAGCATAGGTCCTGAACCAAAATTTTGGACTTGCGGTCAGCTCACCAAAAACGAGTTGAAAAATGGAGCTCAGGGGCACAGCAATTCTCACACTGGCCAAGTAATAAAGGACAACTATCGTCCAAAAATCTGTTGAGGGAAGGCAACGAGGCGGACTTGAAAGCGAGGCAGAATAGCAGGAAACAGATTTCAAGAGGTACGTTGGAATCACCTTTAAAGCACAGGAAGAGAGGCACAACTTCGACAATGAGGCACTTGGCCAAAAAGGGCGTATGCGTTTTCTCCTGAATATATTCAGGAGAAAACGCATACACCATTTTTGGCCAAGCAAGCAAGCGGGCAATGCAAATCTGCACTACAAAGAAGTATCACTTCCCACCGTTCAAAAGGGACATCCACAAAATGTGTAAAAACCAGAAAGGCAAGACAGGCCGTGGAGAACAAGGAGCCTTGTTATGCTGATGGGCGGGATGTAAATTGCCAACTGCCTCTCTGGAGGAGTACATTGTGTTCCCTAAAACAAGAAAAGAACAGAGCTACAGAGCCAAGGGCACTTCCAGTCTAGGGAATAAACCTTGGGAAAACTGAAAATCTATAAGACAGAGCCACCCCAATATTTAGGGCTGCACTGCTTACAAGGACCTCAACTTGGGTACACCTTAAATATCCCAGGAACTATAAAAATGGTTCAAAAAATTGTGGTACTTACGTACGATGGAATATCCCTCAGCCATGAAATCAATGTCATAAGACGAGTAGCAGCAAAATGGGTGGATTCAGGTACGATGATTCTAAGTGAAATAAGTCACAGAGAAAAAGAAACTTATCATAAGATATCACTTATGAAGATCCTGTAAACATGGCTACACTTGAACTGAGTTAGGAAAGAGAACAGTGTCTCACATTTAGAAAACACTCTTATGCCTGCTTAAGGGGGAAGGAGAGGTGGGGTGATGCATAAAACCAGAGTTTGATATAAGCACAGGTACCGTTCCAAAAACCAACTATGGAATAGACAAGACCTACACCTTCCTCAGTGAAAGGGACTCAAAACCCCATATTTCCCGCAGAGGAATATATCTGACTAGTAAGAATCTTAAAACCTATGTATGGATATGTCTCCGTAAGGGAATCAAGTGTGTCTAGACTGGCATAAACATGGCAGCGAGAATCAGCTCAAACCCACTATAAAAAGGAATTTCAAAAATAAAACAAAACAACTGGGAAACTCTTTACAATTCCTTCAGGTTCTCTGATGAAACCTGGAATGACCCTATCTACAACGACAGCTGGATGTGGCATAAGGCTGGACACTTGGGACTGAGAGGATTGGTGAGATTGGGTGAGCAAATGCAGACCCTTTAAAGCAATAATGCGTGGCACCAATTCAATGGGTCCCAACTCTCCCGGTTGAAGGGAATATTACTACAGTTATAACATGTACGGGAAACCTAGAGAACGGACACACTGTGAATATGAAAGGTTTCTAAAACTCAACGAATAGTCCCTCTCCTGGTGCTCCTGTTTGACTTTCCACCTGCTTTACTATCAACCTCCCAACTTGGAGAGACAGCCCCTTTAACCTCCTGTTTCGCACAGGTTGCCAATTTGGCAGTGGATGAAAGGGAAGAGGGAGAACCAATGAGAGAGTAGCTGTTAGGCATTTGGACGGGCATATATCACTGTAATTTCCCGGCAGGAAGAAGAATAAACCAAAGTCTCAGCCCCCCACAGGGAACAAGCATAGGTCCTGAAGCAAAATTTTGGGCCTGTGGTCAGCTCACCAAAAACGAGTTGAAAAAAGGTGCTCAGGTGTACAGCAATTCACAAAGTGGCCAAGTAATAAAGGACAACTATCGGCCAAAAATCTGTTGAGGGAAGGCAACGAGGCGGACTTGAAAGCGAGGCAGAATAGCAGGAACAGATTTCAAGAAGTACGTTGGAATCGCCTTTAAAGCACAGGAAGAGGGGCACAACTTCGACAATGATGCACTTGGCCAAAAAGGGCGTATGCGTTTTCTCCTGAATATATTCAGGAGAAAACGCATACGCCCTTTTTGGCCAAGCAAGCAAGCGGGCAATGCAAATCTGCACTACAAAGAAGTATCACTTCCCACCGGTCAAAAGGGACATCCACAAAATGTGTAAAAACCTGAAAGGCAAGACAGGCCATGGAGAACAGGGAGCCTTGTTATGCTGATGCGCGTCATGTAAATTGACAACTGCCTCTCTGGAGGAGTACATTGTGTTCCCTAAAACAAGTAAAGAACAGAGCTACAGAGCCAAGGGCACTTAGAGTCTAGGGAATATACTTTGGAAAAACTGAAAATCAATAAGACAAAGCCACCCCAAAATTTAGGGCTGCACTGCTTACAAGGACCTCAACTTGGGTACACCTTAAATATCCCAGGAAATATAAAAATGGTTCAAAAAATTGTGGTACTTACGTACGATGGAATATCCCTCAGCCATGAAATCAATGTCATAAGACCAGTAGCAGCAAAATGGGTGGATTCAGGTACGATGATTCTAAGTGAAATAAGTCACACAGAAAAAGAAACTTATCATAAGATATCACTTATGAAGATCCTGTAAACATGGCTACACTTGAACTGAGTTAGGAAAGAGAACAGTGTCTCACATTTAGAAAACACTCTTATGCCTGCTTAAGGGGTAAGGAGAGGTGGGGTGATGCATAAAACCAGAGTTTGATATAAGCACAGGTACCGTTCCAAAAACCAACTATGGAATAGACAAGACCTACACCTTCCTCAGTGAAAGGGACTCAAAACCCCATATTTCCCGCAGAGGAATATATCTGACTAGTAAGAATCTTAAAACCTATGTATTGATATGTCTCCGTAAGGGAATCAAGTGTGTCTAGACTGGCATAAACATGGCAGCGAGAATCAGCTCAAACCCACTATAAAAGGAATTTCAAAAATAAAACAAAACAACTGGGAAACTCCTTACAATTCCTTCAGGTTCTCTGATGAAACCTGGAATGACACTATCTACAATGACAGCTGGATGTGGCATAAGGCTGGACACTTGGGACTGAGAGGATTGGTGAGATTGGGTGAGCAAATGAAGACCCTTTAAAGCAATAATGCATGGCACCCATTCCATGGGTCCCAACTCTCCCGGTTGAAGGGAATATTACCACAGGTATAACATGTACGGGAAACCTAGAGAACGGACACACTGTGAATACGAAAGGTTTCTAAAACTCAACGAATAGTCCCTCACCTGGTGCTCCGGTTAGACTTTCCACCTTCTTTACTATCAACCTCCCAACTTGGAAAGACTGCCCCTTTAACCTCCTGGTTCGCACACGTTGCCAATTTGGCAGAGGATGAAAGGGAAGAGGGAGAACCAATGAGAGAGTAGCTGTTAGGCATTTGGACGGGCACATATCACTGTAATTTCCCGGCTGGAAGAAGAATTAACCAAAGTCTCAGCCCCCCACCGGGAACCAGCACAGGTCCTGTACCAAAATTTTGGACTTGCGGTCAGCTCACCAAAAACGAGTTGAAAAATGGAGCTCAGGGGTACAGCAATTCACAAACTGGCCGAGTACTAAAGGACAACTATCGTCCAAAAATCTGTTGAGGGAAGGCAACGAGGCGGACTTGAAAGCGAGGCAGAATAGCAGGAAACAGATTTCAAGAGGTACGTTGGAATCGCCTTTAAAGCACAGGAAGAGGGGCACAACTTCGACAATGATGCACTTAGCCAAAAAGGGCGTATGCGTTTTCTCCTGAATATATTCAGGAGAAAACGCATACGCCCTTTTTGGCCAAGCAAGCAAGCGGGCAATGCAAATCTGCACTACAAAGAAGTATCACTTCCCACCGGTCAAAAGGGACATCCACAAAATGTGTAAAAACCTGAAAGGCAAGACAGGCCATGGAGAACAGGGAGCCTTGTTATGCTGATGGGCGTCATGTAAATTGACAACTGCCTCTCTGGAGGAGTACATTGTGTTCCCTAAAACAAGTAAAGAACAGAGCTACAGAGCCAAGGGCACTTAGAGTCTAGGGAATATACTTTGGAAAAACTGAAAATCAATAAGACAGAGCCACCCCAAAATTTAGGGCTGCACTGCTTACAAGGACCTCAACTTGGGTACACCTTAAATATCCCAGGAAATATAAAAATGGTTCAAAAGTAGTGGTACGTACGTACGATGGAATATCCCGCAGCCATGAAATCAATGTCATAAGACCAGTAGCAGCAAAATGGGTAGATTCAGGTACGATGATTCTAAGTGAAATAAGTCACAGAGAAAAAGAAACTTATCATAAGATATCACTTATGAAGATCCTGTAAACATGGCTACACTTGAACTGAGTTAGGAAAGAGAACAGTGTCTCACATTTAGAAAACACTCTTATGCCTGCTTAAGGGGGAAGGAGAGGTGGGGTGATGCATAAAACCAGAGTTTGATATAAGCACAGGTACCGTTCCAAAAACCAACTATGGAATAGACAAGACGTACACCGTCCTCAGTGAAAGGGACTCAAAACCCCATATTTCCCGCAGAGGAAAATATCTGACTAGTAAGAATCTTAAAACCTATGTATTGATATGTCTCCGTAAGGGAATCAAGTGTGTCTAGACTGGCATAAACATGGCAGCGAGAATCAGCTCAAACCCACTATAAAAAGGAATTTCAAAAACAAAACAAAAAAACTGGGAAATTCTTTACAATTCCTTCAGTGTCTCTGATGAATGCTGGAATGACCCTATCTACAACGACAGCTGGATGTGGCATAAGGAGGGACACTTGGGACTGAGACGATTGGTGAGATTGGGTGAGCAAATGCAGACCCTTTAAAGCAATAATGCATGGCACCCATTCCATGGGTCCGAACTCTCCAGGTTGAAGGGAATATTACTACAGCTATAACAAGTGCGGGAAACCTAGAGAACGGACACACTGTGAATACGAAAGGTTTCTAAAACTCAACGAATAGTCCCTCTCCTGGTGCTCCGGTTTGACTTTCCGTCTGCTTTACTATCAACCTCCCAACTTGGACAGACAGCCCCTTTAACCTCTTGGTTCGCACAGGTTGCCAATTTGGCAGAGGATGAAAGGGAAGAGGGAGAACCAATGAGAGAGTAGCTGTTAGGCATTTGGACGGGCACATATCACTGTAATTTCCCGGCAGGAATAAGAATTAACCAAATTCTCAGCCAGCCACCGGAAACCAGTATAGGTCCTGAACCAAAATTTTGGACCTGCGGTCAGCTCACCAAAAACGAGTTGAAAAATGGAGCTCAGGGGCACAACAATTCACAAACTGGCCGAGTAATAAAGGACAACTATCGTCCAAAAATCTGTTGAGGGAAGGCAACGAGGCGGACTTGAAAGTGAGGCAGAATAGCAGGAAACAGATTTCAAGAGGTACGTTGGAATCGCCTTTAAAGCACAGGAAGAGGGGCACAACTTCAACAATGATGCACTTGGCCAAAAAGGGCGTATGCGTTTTCTCCTGAATATATTCAGGAGAAAACGCATACACCCTTTTTGGCCAAGCAAGCAAGCGGGCAATGCAAATCTGCACTACAAAGAAGTATCACTTCCCACCGGTCAAAAGGGACATCCACAAAATGTGTAAAAACCAGAAAGGCAAGACAGGCCCTGGAGAACAGGGAGCCTTGTTATGCTGATTGGCGGGATGTAAATTGCCAACTGCCTCTCTGGAGGAGTGCATTCTGTTCCCTAAAACAAGTAAAGAACAGAGCTACAGAGCCAAGGGCACTACCAGTCTAGGGAATATACCTTGGGAAAACTGAAAATCAATAAGACAGAGCCACCCCAAAATTTAGGGCTGCACTGCTTACAAGGACCTCAACTTGGGTACACCTTAAATATCCCAGGAAATATTAAAATGGTTCTAAAAATTGTGGTACTTACGTACGATGGAATATCCCTCAGCCATGAAATCAATGTCATAAGACCAGTAGCAGCAAAATGGGTGGATTCAGGTACGATGATTCTAAGTGAAATAAGTCACACAGAAAAAGAAACTTATCATAAGATATCACTTATGAAGATCCTGTAAACATGGCTACACTTGAACTGAGTTAGGAAAGAGAACAGTGTCTCACATTTAGAAAACACTCTTATGCCTGCTTAAGGGGTAAGGAGAGGTGGGGTGATGCATAAAACCAGAGTTTGATATAAGCACAGGTACCGTTCCAAAAACCAACTATGGAATAGACAAGACCTACACCTTCCTCAGTGAAAGGGACTCAAAACCCCATATTTCCCGCAGAGGAATATATCTGACTTGTAAGAATCTTAAAACCTATGTATTGATATGTCTCCGTAAGGGAATCAAGTGTGTCTAGACTGGCATAAACATGGCAGCGAGAATCAGCTCAAACCCACTATAAAAGGAATTTCAAAAATAAAACAAAACAACTGGGAAACTCCTTACAATTCCTTCAGGTTCTCTGATGAAACCTGGAATGACACTATCTACAATGACAGCTGGATGTGGCATAAGGCTGGACACTTGGGACTGAGAGGATTGGTGAGATTGGGTGAGCAAATGAAGACCCTTTAAAGCAATAATGCATGGCACCCATTCCATGGGTCCCAACTCTCCCGGTTGAAGGGAATATTACTACAGGTATAACATGTACGGGAAACCTAGAGAACGGACACACTGTGAATACGAAAGGTTTCTAAAACTCAACGAATAGTCCCTCTCCTGGTGCTCCGGTTAGACTTTCCACCTGCTTTACTATCAACCTCCCAACTTGGAAAGACTGCCCCTTTAACCTCCTGGTTCGCACACGTTGCCAATTTGGCAGAGGATGAAAGGGAAGAGGGAGAACCAATGAGAGAGTAGCTGTTAGGCATTTGGACGGGCACATATCACTGTAATTTCCCGGCTGGAAGAAGAATTAACCAAAGTCTCAGCCCCCCACCGGGAACCAGCACAGGTCCTGTACCAAAATTTTGGACTTGCGGTCAGCTCAACAAAAACGAGTTGAAAAATGGAGCTCAGGGGTACAGCAATTCACAAACTGGCCGAGTACTAAAGGACAACTATCGTCCAAAAATCTGTTGAGGGAAGGCAACGAGGCGGACTTGAAAGCGAGGCAGAATAGCAGGAAACAGATTTCAAGAGGTACGTTGGAATCGCCTTTAAAGCACAGGAAGAGGGGCACAACTTCGAAAATGATGAACTTGGCCAAAAAGGGCGTATGCGTTTTCTCCTGAATATATTCAGGAGAAAACGCATACGCCCTTTTTGGCCAAGCAAGCAAGCGGGCAATGCAAATCTCCACTACAAAGAAGTATCACTTCCCACCGGTCAAAAGGGACATCCACAAAATGTGTAAAAACCAGAAAGGCAAGACTGGTCCTGGAGAACAGGGAGCCTTGTTATGCTGATGGACGGGATGTAAATTGCCAACTGCCTCTCTGGAGGAGTGCATTGTGTTCCCTAAAACAAGTAAACAACAGAGGTACAGAGCCAAGGGCTCTTCCAGTCTAGGGAATATACCTGGGAAAAACTGAAAATCAATAAGACAGAGCCACCCCAAAATTTAGGGCTGCACTGCTTACAAGGACCTCAACTTGGGTACACCTTAAATATCCCAGGAAATATAAAATTGGATCAAAATATTGTGGTACTTACGTACGATGGAATATCCCTCAGCCATGAAATCAATGTCATAAGACCAGTAGCAGCAAAATGGGTGGATTCAGGTACGATGATTCTAAGTGAAATAAGTCACACAGAAAAAGAAACTTATCATAAGTTATCACTTATGAAGATCCTGTAAACATGGCTACACTTGAACTGAGTTAGGAAAGAGAACAGTGTCTCACATTTAGAAAACACTCTTATGCCTGCTTGAGGGGGAAGGAGAGGTGGGGTGATGCATAAAACCAGAGTTTGATATAAGCACAGGGACCGTTCCAAAAACCAACTATGGAATAGACAAGACCTACACCTTCCTCAGTGAAAGGGACTCAAAACCCCATATTTCCCGCAGAGGAATATATCTGACTAGTAAGAATCTTAAAACCTATGTATTGATATGTCTCCGTAAGGGAATCATGTCTTTCTAGAATGGCATAACTATGGCAGCGAGAATCAGCTCAAACCCACTATAAAAAGGAATTTCAAAAATAAAACAAAAAAACTGGGAAATTCTTTACAATTCCTTCAGGGTCTCTGATGAAACCTGAAATGACCCTATCTACAATGACAGCTGGATGTGGCATAAGGCTGGACACTTGGGACTGAGAGGATTGGTGAGACTGGGTGAGCAAATGCAGACCCTTTAAAGCAATAATGCATGGCACACGTTCCATGGGTCCCAACTCTCCAGGTTGAAGGGAATATTACTACAGATATAACATGTACGGGAAACCTAGAGAATGGACACACTGTGAATACGAAAGGTTTCTAAAACTCAACGAATAGTCCCACTCCTGGTGCTCCGGTTTGACGTTCCATCTGCTTTATTATCAACCTCCCAACTTGGAGAGACAGCCCCTTTAACCTCCTGGTTCGCACATGTTGCCAATTTGGCAGAGGATGAAAGGGAAGAGGGAGAACCAATGAGAGAGTAGCTGTTAGGCATTTGGACGGGCACATATCACTGTAATTTCCCGGCAGGAAGAAGAATTAACCAAAGTCTCAGCCACCCACCGGGAATCAGTATAGATCCTGAACCAAAATTTTGGACTTGCGGTCAGCTCACCAAAAACGAGTTGAAAAATGGAGCTCAGGGGCACAGCAATTCACAAACTGGCCGAGTAATAAAGGACAACTATCGTCCAAAAATCTGTTGAGGGAAGGCAACGAGGCGGACTTGAAAGCGAGGCAGAATAGCAGGAAACAGATTTCAAGAGGTACGTTGGAATCGCCTTTAAAGCACAGGAAGAGGGGCACAACTTCGACAATGATGCACTTGGCCAAAAAGGGCGTATGCGTTTTCTCCTGAATATATTCAGGAGAAAACGCATACGCCCTTTTTGGCCAAGCAAGCAAGCGGGCAATGCAAATCTGCACTACAAAGAAGTATCACTTCCCACCGGTCAAAAGGGACATCCACAAAATGTGTAAAAACCAGAAAGGCAAGACAGGCCCTGGAGAACAGGGAGCCTTGTTATGCTGATGGGCGGGATTTAAATTGCCAACTGCCTCTCTGGAGGAGTGCATTGTGTTCCCTAAAACAAGTAAACAACAGAGCTACAGAGCCAAGGGCACTTCCAGTTTAGGGAATATACCTTGGGAAAACTGAAGATCAATAAGACAGAGCCACCCCAAAATTTAGGGCTGCACTGCTTACAAGGACCTCAACTTGGGTACACCTAAATATCCCAGGAAATATAAAAATGGTTCAAAAAATTTTGGTACTTACGTACGATGGAATATCCCTCAGCCATGAAATCAATGTCATAAGACCAGTAGCAGCAAAATGGGTGGATTCAGGTACGATGATTCTAAGTGAAATAAGTCACAGAGAAAAAGAAACTTATCATAAGATATCACTTATGAAGATCCTGTAAACATGGCTACACTTGAACTGAGTTAGGAAAGAGAACAGTGTCACACGTTTAGAAAACACTCTTATGCCTGCTTAAGGGGGAAGGAGAGGTGGGGTGATGCATAAAACCAGAGTTTGATATAAGCACAAGTACCGTTCCAAAAACCAACTATGGAATACACAAGACCTACACCTTCTTCAGTGAAAGGGACTCAAAACCCCATATTTCCCGCAGAGGAATATATCTGACTAGAAAGAATCTAAAAACCTATGTATTGATATGTCTCCGTAAGGGAATCAAGTGTGTCTAGACTGGCATAAACATGGCAGCGAGAATCAGCTAAAACCCACTATAAAAATGAATTTCAAAAATAAAACAAAACAACTGGGAAACTCTTTACAATTCCTTCAGGTTCTCTGATGAATCCTGGAATGACCCTATCTACAACGACAGCTGGATGTGGCATAAGGCTGGACACTTGGGACTGAGAGGATTGGAGAGATTGGGTGAGCAAATGCAGACCCTTTAAAGCAATAATGCATGGCACCCATTCCATGGGTCCCAACTCTCCCGGTTGAAGGGAATATTACTACAGTTATAACATGTACGGGAAACCTAGAAAACGGACACACTGTGAATACGAAAGGTTTCTAAAACTCAACGAATAGTCCCTCTCCTGGTGCTCCGGTTAGACTTTCCACCTTCTTTACTATCAACCTCCCAACTTTTAGAGACAGCCCCTTTAACCTCCTGGTTCGCACAGGTTGCCAATTTGGCAGAGGATGAAAGGGAAGAGGGAGAACCAATGAGAGAGTAGCTGTTAGGCATTTGGACGGGCACATATCACTGTAATTTCCTGGCAGGAAGAAGAATTAACCAAAGTCTCAGCCCCCCACCGTGAACCAGCATAGGTCCTGAACCAAAATTTTGGACTTGCGGTCAGCTCACCAAAAACGAGTTGAAAAATGGAGCTCAGGGGTACAGCAATTCACAAACTGGCCGAGTAATAAAGGACAACTATCGTCCAAAAATCTGTTGAGGGAAGGCAACGAGGCGGACTTGAAAGCGAGGCAGAATAGCAGGAAACAGATTTCAAGAGGTACGTTGGAATCGCCTTTAAAGCACAGGAAGAGGGGCACAACTTCGACAATGATGCACTTGGCCAAAAAGGGTGTATGCGTTTTCTCCTGAATATATTCAGGAGAAAACGCATACGCCCTTTTTGGCCAAGCAAGCAAGCGGGCAATGCAAATCTGAACTACAAAGAAGTATCACTTCCCACCGGTCAAAAGGGACATCCACAAAATGTGTAAAAACCAGAAAGGCAAGACTGGTCCAGGAGAACAGGGAGCCTTGTTATGCTGATGGACGGGATGTAAATTGCCAACTGCCTCTCTGGAGGAGTGCATTGTGTTCCCTAAAACAAGTAAACAACAGAGCTACAGAGCCAAGGGCACTTCCAGTCTAGGGAATATACCTGGGAAAAACTGAAAATCAATAAGACAGAGCCACCCCAAAATTTAGGGCTGCACTGCTTACAAGGACCTCAACTTGGGTACACCTTAAATATCCCAGGAAATATAAAATTGGATCAAAAAATTCTGGTACTTACGTACGATGGAATATCCCTCAGCCATGAAATCAATGTCATAAGACCAGTAGCAGCAAAATGGGTGGATTCAGGTACGATGATTCTAAGTGAAATAAGTCACAGAGAAAAAGAAACTTATCATAAGATATCACTTATGAAGATCCTGTAAACATGGCTACACTTGAACTGAGTTAGGAAAGAGAACAGTGTCACACGTTTAGAAAACACTCTTATGCCTGCTTAAGGGGGAAGGAGAGGTGGGGTGATGCATAAAACCAGAGTTTGATATAAGCACAAGTACCGTTCCAAAAACCAACTATGGAATACACAAGACCTACACCTTCTTCAGTGAAAGGGACTCAAAACCCCATATTTCCCGCAGAGGAATATATCTGACTAGAAAGAATCTAAAAACCTATGTATTGATATGTCTCCGTAAGGGAATCAAGTGTGTCTAGACTGGCATAAACATGGCAGCGAGAATCAGCTAAAACCCACTATAAAAATGAATTTCAAAAATAAAACAAAACAACTGGGAAACTCTTTACAATTCCTTCAGGTTCTCTGATGAATCCTGGAATGACCCTATCTACAACGACAGCTGGATGTGGCATAAGGCTGGACACTTGGGACTGAGAGGATTGGAGAGATTGGGTGAGCAAATGCAGACCCTTTAAAGCAATAATGCATGGCACCCATTCCATGGGTCCCAACTCTCCCGGTTGAAGGGAATATTACTACAGTTATAACATGTACTGGAAACCTAGAAAACGGACACACTGTGAATACGAAAGGTTTCTAAAACTCAACGAATAGTCCCTCTCCTGGTGCTCCGGTTAGACTTTCCACCTTCTTTACTATCAACCTCCCAACTTTTAGAGACAGCCCCTTTAACCTCCTGGTTCGCACAGGTTGCCAATTTGGCAGAGGATGAAAGGGAAGAGGGAGAACCAATGAGAGAGTAGCTGTTAGGCATTTGGACGGGCACATATCACTGTAATTTCCTGGCAGGAAGAAGAATTAACCAAAGTCTCAGCCCCCCACCGTGAACCAGCATAGGTCCTGAACCAAAATTTTGGACTTGCGGTCAGCTCACCAAAAACGAGTTGAAAAATGGAGCTCAGGGGTACAGCAATTCACAAACTGGCCGAGTAATAAAGGACAACTATCGTCCAAAAATCTGTTGAGGGAAGGCAACGAGGCGGACTTGAAAGCGAGGCAGAATAGCAGGAAACAGATTTCAAGAGGTACGTTGGAATCGCCTTTAAAGCACAGGAAGAGGGGCACAACTTCGACAATGATGCACTTGGCCAAAAAGGGTGTATGCGTTTTCTCCTGAATATATTCAGGAGAAAACGCATACGCCCTTTTTGGCCAAGCAAGCAAGCGGGCAATGCAAATCTGAACTACAAAGAAGTATCACTTCCCACCGGTCAAAAGGGACATCCACAAAATGTGTAAAAACCAGAAAGGCAAGACTGGTCCAGGAGAACAGGGAGCCTTGTTATGCTGATGGACGGGATGTAAATTGCCAACTGCCTCTCTGGAGGAGTGCATTGTGTTCCCTAAAACAAGTAAACAACAGAGCTACAGAGCCAAGGGCACTTCCAGTCTAGGGAATATACCTGGGAAAAACTGAAAATCAATAAGACAGAGCCACCCCAAAATTTAGGGCTGCACTGCTTACAAGGACCTCAACTTGGGTACACCTTAAATATCCCAGGAAATATAAAATTGGATCAAAAAATTCTGGTACTTGCGTACGATTGAATATCCCTCAGCCATGAAATCAATGTCATAACACCAGTAGCAGCAAATGGGTAGATTCAGGTACGATGATTCTAAGTGAAATAAGTCACAGAGAAAAAGAAACTTATCATAAGTTATCACTTATGAAGATCCTGTAAACATGGCTACACTTGAACTGAGTTAGGAAAGAGAACAGTGTCTCACATTTAGAAAACACTCTTATGCCTGCTTAAGGGGGAAGGAGAGGTGGGGTGATGCATAAAACCAGAGTTTGATATAAGCACAGGTACCGTTCCAAAAACCAACTATGGAATAGACAAGACCTACACCTTCCTCAGTGAAAGGGACTCAAAACCCCATATTTCCCGCAGAGGAATATATCTGACTAGTAAGAATCTTAAAACCTATGTATTGATATGGCTCCGTAAGGGAATCAAGTGTGTCTAGAATGGCATAAATATGGCAGCGAGAATCAGCTCAAATCCACTATAAAAAGGAATTTCAAAAATAAAACAAAAAAACTGGGAAATTCTTTACAATTCCTTCAGGGTCTCTGATGAGACCTGAAATGACCCTATCTACAATGAGAGCTGGATGTGGCATAAGGCTGGACAATTGGGACTGAGAGGATTGGTGAGACTGGGCGAGCAAATGCAGACCCTTTAAAGCAATAATGCATGGCACACGTTCCATGGGTCCCAACTCTCCAGGTTGAAGGGAATATTACTACAGATATAACATGTACGGGAATCCTAGAGAATGGACACACTGTGAATACGAAAGGATTCTAAAACTCAACGAATAGTCCCTCTCCTGGTGCTCCGGTTTGACTTTCCACCTGCTTTACTATCAACCTCCCAACTTGGAGAGACAGCCCCTTTAACCTCTTGGTTCGCACAGGTTGCCAATTTGGCAGAGGATGAAAGGGAAGAGGGAGAACCAATGAGAGAGTAGCTGTTAGGCATTTGGACGGGCACATATCACTGTAATTTCCCGGCAGGAAGAAGAATTAACCAAAGTCTCAGCCACCCACCGGGAATCAGTATAGATCCTGAACCAAAATTTTGGACTTGCGGTCAGCTCACCAAAAACGAGTTGAAAAATGGAGCTCAGGGGCACAGCCATTCACAAACAGGCCGAGTAATAAAGGACAACTATCGTCCAAAAATCTGTTGAGGGAAGGCAACGAGGCGGACTTGAAAGCCAGGCAGAATAGCAGGAAACAGATTTCAAGAGGTACGTTGGAATCGCCTTTAAAGCACAGGAAGAGGGGCACAATTTCGACAATGATGCACTTGGCCAAAAAGGGCGTATGCGTTTTCTCCTGAATATATTCAGGAGAAAACGCATACGCCATTTTTAGCCAAGCAAGCAAGCGGGCAATGCAAATCTGCACTACAAAGAAGTATCACTTCCCACTGGTCAAAAGGGATATCCACAAAATGTGTAAAAACCAGAAAGGCAAGACAGGCCCTGGAGAACAGGGAGCCTTGTTATGCTGATGGGCGGGATGTAAATTGCCAACTGCCTCTCTCGAGGAGTGCACTGAGTTCCCTAAAACAAGTAAACAACAGAGCTACAGAGCCAAGGGCACTTCCAGTCTAGGGAATATACCTGGGAAAAACTGAAAATCAATAAGACAGAGCCATCCCAAAATTTAGGGCTGCACTGCTTACAAGGACCTCAACTTGGGTACACCTTAAATATCCCAGGAAATATAAAATTGGTTCAAAAATTTGTGGTACTTACGTACGATGGAATATCCCTCAGCCATGAAATCAATGTCATAAGACCAGTAGCAGCAAAATGCGTGGATTCAGGTACGATGATTCTAAGTGAAATAAGTCACAGAGAAAAAGAAACTTATCATAAGTTATCACTTATGAAGATCCTGTAAACATGGCTACAATTGAACTGAGTTAGGAAAGAGAACAGTGTCTCACATTTAGAAAACACTCTTATGCCTGCTTAAGGGGGAAGGAGAGGTGGGGTGATGCATAAAACCAGAGTTTGATATAAGCACAGGTACCGTTCCAAAAACCAACTATGGAATAGACAAGACCTACACCTTCTTCAGTGAACGGGACTCAAAACCCCATATTTCCCGCAGAGGAATATATCTGACTAGTAAGAATCTTAAAACCTATGTATTGATATGTCTCCGTAAGGGAATCAAGTGTGTCTAGACTGGCATAAACATGGCAGCGAGAATCAGCTGAAACCCACTAAAAAAAGGAATTTCAAAAACAAAAGAAAAAACACTGGGAAATTCTTTACAATTCCTTCAGGGTCTCTGATGAAACCTGAAATGACCCTATCTACAATGAGAGCTGTATGTGGCATAAGGCTGGACACTTGGGACTGAGAGGATTGGTGAGATTGGGTGAGCAAATGCAGACCCTTTAAAGCAATAATGCATGGCACCCATTCCATGGGTCCCAACTCTCCAGGTTGAAGGGAATATTACTACAGATATAACATGTACGGGAATCCTAGAGAACAGACACACTGTGAATACGAAAGGTTTCTAAAACTCAACGAATAGTCCCTCTCCTGGTGCTCCGGTTTGACTTTCCATCTGCTTTATTATCAACCTCCCAACTTGGAGAGACAGCCCCATTAACCTCCTGGTTCGCACAGGTTGCCAATTTGGCAGAGGATGAAAGGGAAGAGGGAGAACCAATGAGAGAGTAGCTGTTAGGCATTTGGACGGGCACATATCACTCTAACTTCCCGGCAGGAAGAAGAATTAACCAAAGTCTCAGCCACCCACCGGGAATCAGTGTAGATCCTGAACCAAAATTTTGGACTTGCGGTCAGCTCACCAAAAACGAGTTGAAAAATGGAGCTCAGGGGCACAGCAATTCACAAACTGGCCGAGTAATAAAGGACAACTATCGTCCAAAAATCTGTTGAGGGAAGGCAATTAGGCGGACTTGAAAGCGAGGCAGAATAGCAGGAAACAGATTTCAAGAGGTACGTTGGAATCGCCTTTAAAGCACAGGAAGAGGGGCACAACTTCGACAATGATGCACTTGGCCAAAAAGGGCGTATGCGTTTTCTCCTGAATATATTCAGGAGAAAACGCATACGCCCTTTTTGGCCAAGCAAGCAAGCGGGCAATGCAAATCTGCACTACAAAGAAGTATCACTTCCCACCGGTCAAAAGGGACATCCACAAAATGTGTAAAAACCTGAAAGGCAAGACAGGCCATGGAGAACAGGGAGCCTTGTTATGCTGATGGGCGTCATGTAAATTGATAACTGCCTCTCTGGAGGAGTACATTGTGTTCCCTAAAACAAGTAAAGAACAGAGCTACAGAGCCAAGGGCACTTAGAGTCTAGGGAATATACTTTGGAAAAACTGAAAATCAATAAGACAGAGCCACCCCAAAATTTAGGGCTGCACTGCTTACAAGGACCTCAACTTGGGTACACCTTAAATATCCCAGGAAATACAAAAATGGTTCAAAAAATTGTGGTACGTACGTACGATGGAATATCCCGCAGCCATGAAATCAATGTCATAAGACCAGTAGCAGCAAAATGGATGGATTCAGGTACAATGATTCTAAGTGAAATAAGTCACACAGAAAAAGAAACTTATCATAAGATATCACTTATGAAGATCCTGTAAACATGGCTACACTTGAACTGAGTTAGGAAAGAGAACAGTGTCTCATATTTAGAAAACACTCTTATGCCTGCTTAAGGGGGAAGGAGAGGTGAGGTGATGCATAAAACCAGAGTTTGATATAAGCACAGGTACCGTTCCAAAAACCAACTATGGGATAGACAAGACCTACACCTTCCTTAGTGAAAGGGACTCAAAACCCCATATTTCCCGCAGTGGAATATATCTGAGTAGTAAGTATCTTAAAACCTATGTATTGATATGTCTCCGTAAGGGAATCAAGTGTGTCTAGACTGGCATAACCATGGCAGCGAGAATCAGCTCAAACCCACTATAAAAAGGAATTTCAAAAACAAAACAAAAAAACTGGGAAATTCTTTACAATTCCTTCAGGGTCTCTGATGAAACCTGGAATGACCCTATCTACAATGACAGCTGGATGTGGCATAAGGAGGGACACTTGAGACTGAGACGAATGGTGAGATTGGGGGAGCAAATGCAGACCATTTAAAGCACAAATGCCTGGCCCCCATTCCATGGGTCACTACTCTCCAGGTTGAAAGGAATATTACTACAGCTATAACATGTACGGGAAACCTAGAGAACCGACACATTGTGAATACGAAAGGTTTCTAAAACTCAACGAATAGTCCCACTCCCGGTGCTCCGGTTTGACTTTCCATCTGCTTTACTATCAACCTCCCAACTTGGAGAGACAGACCCTTTAAACTCCTGGTTCGCACAGGTTGCCAATTTGGCAGAGGATGAAAGGGAAGAGGGAGAACCAATGAGACAGTAGCTGTTAGGCATTTGGACGGGCACATATCACTCTAACTTCCCGCAGGAAGAAGAATTAACCAAAGTCTCAGCCCCCCACCGGGAACCATCATAGGTCCTGAACCAAAATTTTGGACTTGCGGTCAGCTCACCAAAAACGAGTTGAAAAATGGAGCTCAGGGGCACAGCAATTCACAAACTGGCCGAGTAATAAAGGACAACTATCGTCCAAAAATCTGTTGAGGGAAGGCAACGAGGCGGACTTGAAAGCGAGGCAGAATAGCAGGAAACAGATTTCAAGAGGTACGTTGGAATTGCCTTTAAAGCACAGGAAGAGGGGCACAACTTCGACAATGATGCACTTGGGCAAAAAGGGCGTATGCGTTTTCTCCTGAATATATTCAGGGGAAAACGCATACGCGCTTTTTGGCCAAGCAAGCAAGCGGGCAATGCAAATCTGCACTACAAAGAAGTATCACTTTCCACCGGTCAAAAGGGACATCCACAAAATGTGTAAAAACCAGAAAGGCAAGACAGGCCCTGGAGAACAGGGAGCCTTGTTATGATGATGTGCGGGATGGAAATTGCCAACTGCCTCACTGGAGGAGTACATTTTGTTCCCTAAAACAAGTAAACAACAGAGCTACAGAGCCAAGGGCACTTCCAGTCTAGGGAATATACCTTGCAAAAAATGAAAATCAATAAGACAGAGCCACCCCAAAATTTAGGGCTGCACTGCTTACAAGGACCTCAACTTTGGTACACCTTAAATATGTCAGGAAAGATAAAAATGGTTCAAAAAATTGTGGTACTTACGTACGATGGAATATCCCTCAGCCATGAAATCAATGTCATAAGTCCAGTAGCAGCAAAATGGGTGGATTCAGGTACGATGATTCTAAGTGAAATAAGTCACACAGAAAAAGAAACTTATCATAAGATATCACTTATGAAGATCCTGTAAACATGGCTACACTTGAACTGAGTTAGGAAAGAGAACAGTGTCTCACATTTAGAAAACACTCTTATGCCTGCTTAAGGGGGAAGGAGAGGTGGGGTGATGCATAAAACCAGAGTTTGATATAAGCACAGGTACCGTTCCAAAAACCAACTATGGAATAGACAAGACCTACACCTTCCTCAGTGAAAGGGACTCAAAACCCCATATTTCCCGCAGAGGAATATATCTGACTAGTAAGAATCTTAAAAGCTATGTATTGATATGTCTCCATAAGGGAATCAAGTGTGTCTAGACTGGCATAAACATGGCAGCGAGAATCAGCTCAAACCCACTATAAAAAGGAATTTCAAAAACAAAACAAAAAAACTGTGAAATTCTTTACAATTCCTTCAGGGTCTCTGATGAAACCTGGAATGACCTTATCTACAACGACAGCTGGATGTGGCATAAGGCTGGACACTCGGGACTGAGAGGATTGGTGAGATTGGTGAGCAAATGCAGACCCTTTAAAGCAATAATGCATGGCACCCATTCCATGGGTCCCAACTCTCCAGGTTGAAGGGAAGATTACTACAGTTATAACATGTACGGGAAACCTAGAGAACGGACACACTGTGAATATGAAAGGTTTCTAAAACTCAACGAATAGTCCCTCTCCGGGTGCTCCGGTTTGACTTTCCATCTGCTTTACTATCAATCTCCCAAATTGGAGAGAGAGCCCCTTTAACCTCCTGGTTCGCACAGGTTTCCAATTTTGCAGAGGATGAAATGGAAGAGGGAGAACCAATGAGAGAGTAGCTGTTAGGCATTTGGACGGGCACATATCACTCTAACTTCCCGGCAGGAAGAAGAATTAACCAAAGTCTCAGCCACCCACCGTGAACCAGCATAGGTCCTGACAAAAATTTTGGACTTGCGGTCAGCTCACCAAAAACGAGTTGAAAAATGGAGCTCAGGGGCACAACAATTCACAAACTGGCCGAGTAATAAAGGACAACTATCGTAGAAAAATCTGTTGAGGGAAGTCAACGAGGCGGACTTGAAAGCGAGGCAGAATAGCAGGAAACAGATTTCAAGAGGTACGTTGGAATCGCCTTTAAAGCACAGGAAGAGGGGCACAACTTCGGCAATGATGCACTTGGGCAAAAAGGGCGTATGCGTTTTCTCCTGAATATATTCAGGAGAAAACGCATACGCCCTTTTTGGCCAAGCAAGCAAGCGGGCAATGCATATCTGCACTACAAAGAAGTATCACTTCCCACCCGTCAAAAGGGACATCCACAAAATGTGTAAAAACCAGAGAGGTAAGACAGGCCCTGGAGAACAGGGAGCCTTTTTATGCTGATGGGCTGGATGTAAATTGCCAACTGCCTCTATGGAGGAGTGCATTGTGTTCCCTAAAACAAAGTAAACAACGGAGCTACAGAGCCAAGGGCACTTCCAGTCTATGGAATATACCTTGGGAAAACTGAAAATCAATAAGACAGAGCCACCCAAAAATTTAGGGCTGCACTGCTTACAAGGACCTCAACTTGGGTACACCATAAATATCCCAGGAAATATAAAAATGGTTCAAAAAATTGTGGTACTTACGTACGATGGAATATCCCTCAGCCATGAAATCAATGTCATAAGACCAGTAGCAGCAAAATAGGTGGATTCAGGTACGATGATTCTTAGTGAAATAAGTCACACAGAAAAAGAAACTTATCATAAGATATCACTTATGAAGATCCTGTAAACATGGCTACACTTGAACTGAGTTAGGACAGAGAACAGTGTCTCACATTTAGAAAACACTCTTATGCCTGCTTAAGGGGGAAGGAGAGGTGGGGTGATGCATAAAACCAGAGTTTGATATAAGCCCAGGTACCGTTCCAAAAACCAACTATGGAATACACAAGACCTACACCTTCCTCAGTGAAAGGGACTCAAAACCCCATATTTCCCGCAGAGGAATATATCTGACTAGTAAGAATCTTAAAACCTATGTATTGATATGTCTCCATAAGGGAAGCAAGTGTTTGTAGACTGGCATAAACATGGCAGTGAGAATCAGCTCAAACCCACTATAAAAAGGAATTTCAAAAACAAAACAAAAAAACTGGGAAATTCTTTACAATTCCTTCAGGGTCTCTGATGAAACCTGGAATGACCCTATCTACAACGACAGCTGGATGTGGCATAAGGAGGGACACTTGGCACTGAGATGACTGGTGAGATTGGGTGAGCAAATGCAGACCCTTTAAAACAATAATACATGGCACCCATTCCATGGGTCCCAACTCTCCAGGTTGAAGGGAATATTACTACAGTTATAATATGTACGGGAAACCTAGAGAACGGACACACTGTGAATATGAAAGGTTTCTAAAACTCAACGAATAGTCCCTCTCCTGGTGCTCCGGTTTGACTTTCCATCTGCTTTACTATCAACCTCCCAACTTGGAGAGACATCCCCTTTAAGCTCCTGGTTCGCACAGGTTGCCAATTTGGCAGAGGATGAAAGGGAATAGGGAGACCAATGTGAGAGTAGCTGTTAGGCATTTGGACGGGCACATATCACTCTAAATTCCCGGCAGGAAGGAGAATTAACCAAACTCTCAGCCCCCCACTGGGAACCAGCATAGGTCCTGAACCAAAATGTTGCACTTGCGCTCAGCTCACAAAAAACGAGTTGAAAAATGGAGCTCAGGGGCACAGCAATTCACAAACTGGCCGAGTAATAAAGGACAACTATCGTCCAAAAATCTGTTGAGGGAAGGCAACGAGGCGGACTTGAAAGCAAGGCAGAATAGCAGGAAACAGATTTCAAGAGGTACGTTGGAATCGCCTTTAAAGCACAGGAAGAGGGGCACAACTTCGACAATGATGCACTTGCCCAAAAAGGGTGTATGCATTTTCTCCTGAATATATTCAGGAGAAAATGCATACGCCCTTTTTGGCCAAGCAAGCAAGCGGGCAATGCAAATCTGCACTACAAAGAAGTATCACTTCCCACCGGTCAAAAGGGACATCCACAAAATGTGTAAAAACCAGAAAGGCAAGACAGGCCCTGGAGAACAGGGAGCCTTGTTATGCTGATGGGCGGGATGTAAATTGCCAACTGCCTCTCTGGAGGAGTGCATTGTGTTCCCTAAAACAAGTAAACAACGGAGCTACAGAGCCAAGGGCACTTCCAGTCTAGGGAATATACCTTGGGAAAACTGAAAATCAATAAGGCAGAGCCACCCCAAAATTTAGGGCTGCACTGCTTACAAGTATTTCAACTTTGGTACACGTTAAATATGACAGGAAATATAAAAATGGTTCAAAAAATTGTGGTACTTACGTACGATGGAATATCCCTCAGCCATGAAATCAATGTCATAAGACCAGTAGCAGCAAAATGGGTGGATTCAGGTACGATGATTCTAAGTGAAATAAGTCACACAGAAAAAGAAACTTATCATAGGATATCACTTATGAAGATCCTGTAAACATGGCTACACTTGAACTGAGTTAGGAAAGAGAACAGTGTCTCACATTTAGAAAACACTCTTATGCCTGCTTAAGGGGGAAGGAGAGGTGGGGTGATGCATAAAACCAGAGTTTGATATAAGCACAGGTACCGTTCCAAAAACCAACTATGGAATAGACAAGACCTACACCTTCCTCAATGAAAGGGACTCAAAACCCCATATTTCCCGCAGAGGAATATATCTGACTAGTAAGAATCTTAAAACCTATGTATTGATATGTCTCCGTAAGGGAATCAAGTGTGTCTAGACTGGCATAACCATGGCAGCGAGAATCAGCTCAAACCCACCATAAAAAGGAATTTCAAAAAGAAAAAGAAAAAACTGGGAAATTCTTTACAATTCCTTTAGGGTCTCTGATGAAACCTGGAATGACCCTATCTACAATGACAGCTGGATGTGGCATAAGGCTGGACACTTGGGACTGAGAGGTTTGGTGAGCTTGGGTGAGCAAATGCAGACCCTTTAAAGCACAAACGCATGGCACCCATTCCATGGGTCCCAGCTCTACAGGTTGAAGGGAATATTACTACAGCTATAACATGTACGGGAAACCTAGAGAACGGACACATTGTGAATTACAAAGGTTTCTAAAACTCATGGAATAGTCCTTCTCCTGGTGCTCCGGTTTGACTTTCCATCTGCTTTACTATCAACCTCCCAACTTGGAGAGACAGCCCCTTTAACCTCATGGTTCGCACAGGATGCCAATTTGGCAGAGGATGAAAGGGAAGAGGGAGAACCAATGAGAGAGTAGCTGTTAGGCGTTTGGCCGGGCACATATCACTGTAATTCCCCGGCAGGAAGAAGAATTAACCAAAGTCTCAGCCACCCACCGGGAACCAGCATAGGTCCTGAACCAAAATTTGGACTTGCGGTCAGCTCACCAAAAACAAGTTGAAAAATGGAGCTCAGGGGCCCAGCAATTCACAAAGTGGCCGAGTAATAAAGGACAACTATCATCCAAAAATCTGTTGAGGGAAGGCAACGAGGCAGACTTGAAAGCGAGGCAGAATAGCAGGAAACAGATTTCAAGAGGTACGTTGGAATCGCCTTTAAAGCACAGGAAGAGGGGCACAACTTCGACAATGATGCACTTGGCCAAAAAGGGCGTATGCGTTTTCTCCTGAATATATTCAGGAGAAAACGCATACGCGCTTTTTGGCCAAGCAAGCAAGCGGGCAATACAAATCTGCACTACAAAGAAGTATCACTTTCCACCGGTCAAAAGGGACATCCACAAAATGTGTAAAAACCAGAAAGGCAAGACAGGCCCTGGAGAACAGGGAGCCTTGTTATGCTGATGGGCGGGATGTAAATTGCCAACTGCCTCTCTGGAGGAGTGCATTGTGTTCCCTAAAACAAGTAAAGAACAGAGCTATAGAGCCAAGGGCACTTCTAGTCTAGGGAATATTCCTTGGTAAAACAGAAAATCAATAAGACAGAGCCACCCCAAAATTTAGGGCTGCACTGCTTACAAGGACCTCAACTTGGGTACAACTTAAATATCCAAGGAAATATAAAAATGGTTCAAAAAATTGTGGTACTTACGTATGATGGAATATCCCTCAGCCATGAAATCAATGTCATAAAACCAGTAGCAGCAAAATGGCTGGATTCATTTACGATGATTCTAAGTGAAATAAGTCACACAGAAAAAGAAACTTATCATAAGATATGACTTATGAAGATCCTGTAAACATGGCTACACTTGAACTGAGTTAGGAAAGAGAACAGTGTCTCACATTTAGAAAACACTCTTATGCCTGCTTAAGGGGGAAGGAGAGGTGGGGTGATGCATAAAGCCAGAGTTTGATATAAGCACAGGTACCGTTCCAAAAACCAACTATGGAATAGACAAGACCTACTCCTTCCTCAGTGAAAGGGACTCAAAACCCCATATTTCCCACAGAGGAATATATCTGACTAGTAAGAATCTTAAAACCTATGTATTGATATTTCTCCGTAAGGGAATCAAGTGTGTCTAGACTGGCATAAACATGGCAGCTAGAATCAGCTCAAACCCACTATAAAAAGGAATTTCAAAAACAAAACAAAAAAACTGGGAAATTCTTTACAATTCCTTCAGGGTCTCTGATGAAACCTGGAATGACCCTATCTACAACGACAGCTGGATGTGGCATAAGGCTGGACACTTGGGACTGAGAGGACTGGTGAGATTGGGTGAGCAAATGCAGAACCTTTAAAGCAATAATGCATGGCACCCTTTCCATGGGTCCCAACTCTCCAGGTTGAAGGGAATATTACTACAGATATAACATGTACGGGAAACCTAGAGAACGGACACACTGTGAATACGAAAGGTTTTTAAAACTCAACGAATAGTCCCACTCCTGGTGCTCCGGTTTTACTTTCCATCTGCTTTACTATCAACCTCCCTACTTGGAGAGACAGCACCTTTAACCTCCTGATTCGCACAGGTTGGCAATTTGGCAGAGGATGAAAGGGAAGAGGGAGAACCAATGAGAGAGTAGCTTGTAGGCATTTGGACGGGCACATATCACTCTAACATCCCGGCAGGAAGAAGAATTAACCAAAGTCTCAGCCCCCCACTGGGAACCATCATAGGTCCTGAACCAAAATTTTGGACTTGCGGTCAGCTCACCAAAAACGAGTTGAAAAAAGGAGCTCAGGGGCACAGCAATTCACAAACTGGCCGAGTAATAAAGGACAACCATCGTCCAAAAATCTGTTGAGGGAAGGGAATGAGGCGGAATTGAAAGCGAGGCAGAATAGCAGGAAACAGATTTTAAGAGGTACGTTGGAATCGCCTTTAAAGCACAGGAAGAGGGGCACAACTTCGACAATGATGCACTTGTCTAAAAAGGGCGTATGCGTTTTCTCCTGAATATATTCAGGGGAAAACGCATACGCCCTTTTTGGCCAAGCAAACAAGCGGGCAATGCAAATCTCCACTTCAAAGAAGTATCACTTCCCACCGGTCAAAAGGGACATCCACAAAATGTGTAAAAACCAGAAAGGCAAGACAGGCCCTGGAGAACAGGGAGCCTTGTTATGCTGATGGGCGGGATGTAAATGGCCAACTGCCTCCCTGGAGGAGTACATTGTGTTCCCTAAAACAAGTAAAGAACAGAGCTACAGAGCCAAGGGAACTTCCAGTCTAGGGAATATACCTTGGAAAAACTGAAAATCAATAAGACAGAGCCACTCCAAAATTTAGGGCTGCACTGCTTACAAGGACCTCAACTTTGGTACACCTTAAATATGCCAGGAAATATAAAAATGGTTCAAAAAATTGTGGTACTTACGTACGATGGAATATCCCTCAGCCATGAAATCAATGTCATAAGACCAGTAGCAGCAAAATGGGTGGATTCAGGTACGATGATTCTAAGTGAAATAAGTCACACAGAAAAAGAAACTTATCATAAGATATCACTTATGAAGATCCTGTAAACATGGCTACACTTGAACTGAGTTAGGACAGAGAACAGTGTCTCACATTTAGAAAACACTCTTTTGCCTGCTTAAGGGGGAAGGAGAGGTGGGGTGATGCATAAAACCAGAGTTTGATATAAGCACAGGTACCGTTCCAAAAACCAACTATGGAATAGACAAGACCTACACCTTCCTCAGTGAAAGGGACTCAAAACCCCATATTTCCCGCAGAGGAATATATCTGACTAGTAAGAATCTTAAAACCTATGTATTGATATGTCTCCGTAAGGGAATCAAGTGTGTCTAGACTGGCATAAACATGGCAGCGAGAATCAGCTCAAACCCACTATAAAAAGGAATTTCAAAAACAAAACAAAAAAACTGGGAAATTCTTTACAATTCCTTCATGGTCTCTGATGAAACCTGGAATGACCCTATCTACAATGACAGCTGGATGTGGCATAAGGAGGGACACTTGGGACTGAGAGGATTGGTGAGATTGGGTGAGCAAATGCAGACCCTTTAAAGCACAAATGCCTGGCACCCATTCCATGGGTCCCAACTCTCCAGGTTGAAGGGAATATTACTACAGCTATAACATGTACGGGAAACCTAGAGAACGGACACACTGTGAATACGAAAGGTTTCTAAAACTCAACGAATAGTCCCTCTCCTGGTGCTCCGGTTTGACTTTCCATCTGCTTTACTATCAACCTCCCAACTTGGAGAGACAGCCCCTTTAAACTCCTGGTTCGCACAGGTGGCCAATTTGGCAGAGGATGAAAGGGAAGAGGGAGACCAATGAGAGAGTAGCTGTTAGGCATTTGGACGGGCACATATCATTCTAATTTCCCGGCAGGAAGAAGTATTAACCAGAGTCTCAGCCACCCACCGGGAACCAGCATAGGTCCTGAACCAAAATGTTGGACTTGCGGTCAGCTCACCAAAAACGAGTTGAAAAATGGAGCTCAGGGGCACAGCAATTCACAAACTGGCCGAGTAATAAAGGACAACTATTGTCCAAAAATATGTTGAGGGAAGGCAACGAGGCGGACTTGAAAGCGAGGCAGAATAGCAGGAAACAGATTTCAAGAGGTACGTTGGAATCGCCTTTAAAGCACAGGAAGAGGGGCACAACTTCGACAATGATGCACTTGGCCAAAAAGGGCGTATGCGTTTCCTCCTGAATATATTCAGGAGAAAACGCATACGCCCTTTTTGGCCAAGCAAGCAAGCGGGCAATGCAAATCTGCATTACAAAAAAGTATCACTTCCCACCGGTCAAAAGGGACATCCACAAAGTGTGTAAAAACCAGAAAGGCAAGACAGGCCCTGGAGAACAGGGAGCCTTGTTATGCTGATGGGTGGGATGTAAATTGCCAACTGCCTCTCTGGAGGAGTGCATTGTGTTCCCTAAAACAAGTAAACAACAGACCTAAGGAGCCAAAGGCACTTCCAGTCTAGGGAATATACCTTGGGAAAACTGAAAATCAATAAGACAGAGCCACCCCAAAATTTAGGGCTGCACTGCTAACAAGGACCTCAACTTGGGTACACCTTAAATATGCCAGGAAATATAAAAATGGTTAAAAAAATTGTGGTATTTACGTACGATGGAATATCCCTCAGCCATGAAATCAATGTCATAAGAACAGTAGCAGCAAAATGGGTGGATTCAGGTACGATGATTCTAAGTGAAATAAGTCACACAGAAAAAGAAACTTATCATAAGATATCACTTATGAAGATCCTGTAAACATGGCTACACTTGAACTGAGTTAGGAAAGAGAACAGTGTCTCACATTTAGAAAACACTCTTATGCCTGCTTAAGGGGGAAGGAGAGGTGGGGTGATGCATAAAACCAGAGTTTGATATAAGCACAGGTACCGTTCCAAAAACCAACTATGGAATAGACAAGACCTACACCTTCCTCAGTGAAAGGGACTCAAAACCCCATATTTCCCGCAGAGGAATATATCTGACTAGTAAGAATCTTAAAACCTATGTATTGATATGTCTCCATAAGGGAATCAAGTGTGTCTAGACTGGCATAAACATGGCAGCGAGAATCAGCTCCAACCCACTATAAAAATGAATTTCAAAAACAAAACAAAAAAACTGGGAAATTCTTTACAATTCCTTCAGGGTCTCTGATGAAACCTGGAATGACCCTATCTACAATGACAGCTGGATGTGGCATAAGGCTGGACACTTGGGACTGAGAGGATTGGTGAGCTTGGGTGAGCAAATGCAGACCTTTTAAAGCAATAATGCATGGCACCCATTCCATGGGTCCCAACTCTACAGGTTGAAGGGAATATTACTACATTTATAACATGTACAGGAAACCTAGAGAACGGACACACTGTGAATACGAAAGGTTTCTAAATCTCAACGAATAGTCCCTCTCCTTGTGCTCCGGTTTGACTTTCCATCTGCTTTACTATCAATCTCCTAACTTGTAGAGACAGCCCCTTTAACCTCCTGGTTCACACAGATTGCCAATTTGGCAGAGGATGAAAGGAAGAGGGAGAACGAATGAGAGAGTAGCTGTTAGGCATTTGGACGGGCACATATCACTCTAACTTCCCGGCAGGAAGAAGAATTAACCAAAGTCTCAGCCACCCACCGGGAACCATCATAGGTCCTGAAACAAAATTTTGGACTTGCGGTCAGCTCACCAAAAACGAGTTGAAAAATGGAGCTCAGGGGCACAGCAATTCACAAACTGGCCGAGTAATAAAGGACAACTATCGTCCAAAAATCTGTTGAGGGAAGGCAACGAGGCGGACTTGAAAGCGAGGCAGAATAGCAGGAAACAGATTTCAAGAGTTACGTTGGAATCGCCTTTAAAGCACAGGAAGAGGGGCACAACTTCGACAATGATGCACTTGGCCAAAAAGGGCGTATTCGTTTTCCCCTGAATATATTCAGGGGAAAACGCATACAACCTTTTTGGCCAAGCAAACAAACGGGCAATGCAAATCTGCACTACAAAGAAGTATCACTTCCCACCGGTCAAAAGGGACATCCACAAAATGTGTAAAAACCAGAAAGGCAAGACAGGCCCTGGAGAACAGGGAGCCTTGTTATGCTGATGGGCGGGATGTAAATTGCCAACTGCCTCCCTGGAGGAGTACATTGTGTTCCCTAAAACAAGTAAAGAACAGAGCTACAGAGCCAAGGGCACTTCCAGTCTAGGGAATATACCTTGGGAAAACTGAAAATCAATAAGACAGAGCCACCCCAAAATTTAGGGCTGCACTGCTTACAAGGACCTCAAATTTGGTACACCTTAAATATGCCAGGATATATAAAAATGGTTCAAAAAATTGTGGTACTTACGTACGATGGAATATCCCTCAGCCATGAAATCAATGTCATAAGACCAGTAGCAGCAAAATGGATGGATTCAGGTACAATGATTCTAAGTGAAATAAGTCACACAGAAAAAGAAACTTATCATAAGATATCACTTATGAAGATCCTGTAAACATGGCTACACTTGAACTGAGTTAGGAAAGAGAACAGTGTCTCATATTTAGAAAACACTCTTATGCCTGCTTAAGGGGGAAGGAGAGGTGAGGTGATGCATAAAACCAGAGTTTGATATAAGCACAGGTACCGTTCCAAAAACCAACTATGGGATAGACAAGACCTACACCTTCCTCAGTGAAAGGGACTCAAAACCCCATATTTCCCGCAGTGGAATATATCTGAGTAGTAAGAATCTTAAAACCTATGTATTGATATGTCTCCGTAAGGGAATCAAGTGTGTCTAGACTGGCATAACCATGGCAGCGAGAATCAGCTCAAACCCACTATAAAAAGGAATTTCAAAAACAAAACAAAAAAACTGGGAAATTCTTTACAATTCCTTCAGGGTCTCTGATGAAACCTGGAATGACCCTATCTACAATGACAGCTGGATGTGGCATAAGGAGGGACACTTGAGACTGAGACGAATGGTGAGATTGGGGGAGCAAATGCAGACCCTTTAAAGCACAAATGCCTGGCCCCCATTCCATGGGTCACTACTCTCCAGGTTGAAAGGAATATTACTACAGCTATAACATGTACGGGAAACCTAGAGAACCGACACATTGTGAATACGAAAGGTTTCTAAAACTCAACGAATAGTCCCACTCCCGGTGCTCCGGTTTGACTTTCCATCTGCTTTACTATCAACCTCCCAACTTGGAGAGACAGACCCTTTAAACTCCTGGTTCGCACAGGTTGCCAATTTGGCAGAGGATGAAAGGGAAGAGGGAGAACCAATGAGACAGTAGCTGTTAGGCATTTGGACGGGCACATATCACTCTAACTTCCCGCAGGAAGAAGAATTAACCAAAGTCTCAGCCCCCCACCGGGAACCATCATAGGTCCTGAACCAAAATTTTGGACTTGCGGTCAGCTCACCAAAAATGAGTTGAAAAATGGAGCTCAGGGGCACAGCAATTCACAAACTGGCCGAGTAATAAAGGACAACTATCGTCCAAAAATCTGTTGAGGGAAGGCAACGAGGCGGACTTGAAAGCGAGGCAGAATAGCAGGAAACAGATTTCAAGAGGTACGTTGGAATTGCCTTTAAAGCACAGGAAGAGGGGCACAACTTCGACAATGATGCACTTGGGCAAAAAGGGCGTATGCGTTTTCTACTGAATATATTCAGGGGAAAACGCATACGCGCTTTTTGGCCAAGCAAGCAAGCGGGCAATGCAAATCTGCACTACAAAGAAGTATCACTTTCCACCGGTCAAAAGGGACATCCACAAAATGTGTAAAAACCAGAAAGGCAAGACAGGCCCTGGAGAACAGGGAGCCTTGTTATGATGATGTGCGGGATGGAAATTGCCAACTGCCTCACTGGAGGAGTACATTTTGTTCCCTAAAACAAGTAAACAACAGAGCTACAGAGCCAAGGGCACTTCCAGTCTAGGGAATATACCTTGCAAAAAATGAAAATCAATAAGACAGAGCCACCCCAAAATTTAGGGCTGCACTGCTTACAAGGACCTCAACTTTGGTACACCTTAAATATGTCAGGAAAGATAAAAATGGTTCAAAAAATTGTGGTACTTACGTACGATGGAATATCCCTCAGCCATGAAATCAATGTCATAAGTCCAGTAGCAGCAAAATGGGTGGATTCAGGTACGCTGATTCTTAGTGAAATAAGTCACACAGAAAAAGAAACTTATCATAAGATATCACTTATGAAGATCCTGTAAACATGGCTACACTTGAACTGAGTTAGGAAAGAGAACAGTGTCTCACATTTAGAAAACACTCTTATGCCTGCTTAAGGGGGAAGGAGAGGTGGGGTGATGCATAAAACCAGAGTTTGATATAAGCACAGGTACCGTTCCAAAAACCAACTATGGAATAGACAAGACCTACACCTTCCTCAGTGAAAGGGACTCAAAACCCCATATTTCCCGCAGAGGAATATATCTGACTAGTAAGAATCTTAAAAGCTATGTATTGATATGTCTCCATAAGGGAATCAAGTGTGTCTAGACTGGCATAAACATGGCAGCGAGAATCAGCTCAAACCCACTATAAAAAGGAATTTCAAAAACAAAACAAAAAAACTGTGAAATTCTTTACAATTCCTTCAGGGTCTCTGATGAAACCTGGAATGACCTTATCTACAACGACAGCTGGATGTGGCATAAGGCTGGACACTTGTGACTGAGACGATTGGTGAGATTGGGTGAGCAAATGCAGACCCTTTAAAGCACAAATGCCTGTCACCCATTCCATGGGTCCCAACTCTCCAGGTTGAAGGGAATATTACTACAGTTATAACATATACGGGAAACCTAGAGAACGGACACACTGTGAATACGAAAGGTTTCTAAAACTCAACGAATAGTCCCTCTCCTGGTGCTCCGGTTTGACTTTCCATCTGCTTTACTATCAACCTCCCAACTTGGAGAGACAGCCCCCTTAACCTCCTGGTTCGCACAGGTTTCCAATTTGGCAGAGGATGAAAGGGAAGAGGGAGAAGCAATGAGAGAGTAGCTGTTACGCATTTGGACGGGCACATATCACTCTAACTTCCCGGCAGGAAGAAGAATTAACCAAAGTCTCAGCCACCCACCGGGAACAAGCATACGTCCTGAACCAATATTTTGGACTTGCGGTCAGCTCACCAAAAACGAGTTGAAAAATGGCGCTCAGGGGCACAGCAATTCACAAACTGGCCAAGTAAAAAAGGACAACTATCGTCCAAAAATCTGTTGAGGGAAGGCAACGAGGTGGACTTGAATGCGAGGCAGAATAGCAGGAAACAGATTTCAAGAGGTATGTTGGAATCGCCTTTAAATCACAGGAAGAGGGGCACAACTTCGACAATGATGCCCTTGGCCAAAAAGGGCGTATGCGTTTTCTCCTGAATATATTCAGGAGAAAACGCATACGCCCTTTTTGGCCAAGCAAGCAAGCGGGCAATGCCCATCTGCCCTACAAAGAAGTATCACTTCCCACCGGTCAAAAGGGACATCCACAAAATGTGTAAAAACCAGAAAGGCAAGACAGGCCCTGGAGAACAGGGAGCCTTGTTATGCTGATGGGCGGGATGTAAATTGCCAACTGTCTCTCTGGAGGAGTGCATTGTGTTCCCTAAAACAAGTAAACAACAGAGCTACAGAGCCAAGGACACTTCCAGTCTAGGGAATATACCTTGGGAAAACTGAAGATCAATAAGACAGAGCCACCCCAAAATTTGGGGCAGCACTGCTTACAAGGACATCAACTTGGGTACACCTGAAATATCCCAGGAAATATAAAAATGGTTCAAAAAATTGTGGTACTTTCGTATGATGGAATATCTCTCAGCCATGAAATCAAAGTCATAAGACCAGAAGCAGCAAAATGGGTGGATTCAGGTACGATGGTTCTAAGTGAAATAAGTCACACAGAAAAAGAAACTTATCATAAGATATCACTTATGAAGATCCTGTAAACATGGCTACACTTGAACTGAGTTAGGAAAGAGAACAGTGTCTCACATTTAGAAAACACTCTTATGCCTGCTTAAGGGGGAAGGAGAGGTGGGGTGATGCATAAAACCAGAGTTTGATATAAGCACAGGTACCGTTCCAAAAACCAACTATGGAATAGACAAGACCTATACGTTCCTCAGTGAAAGGGACTCAAAACCCCATATTTCCCGCCGAGGAATATATCTGACTAGTAAGAATCTTAAAACCTATGTATTGATATGTCTCCGTAAGGGAATCAAGTGTGTCTAGACTGGCATAAACATGGCAGCGAGAATCAGCTCAAACCCACGATAAAAAGGAATTTCAAAAACAAAACAAAAAAACTGGGAAACTCTTTACAATTCCTTCAGGGTCTCTTATGAAACCTGGAATGACCCTATCTACAACGACACCTGGATGTGGCATAAGGCGGGACACTTGGGACTGAGAGGATTGGTGAGATTGGGTGAGCAAATGCAGACCCTTTAAAGCACAAATGCCTGGCACCAATTCCAAGGGTCCCAACTTTCCTAGGTTGAATGGAATATTACTACAGTTATAACATGTACGGGAAACCTAGAGAACGGACACACTGTGAATACGAAAGGATTCTAAAACTCAACGAATAGTCCCTCTCCTGGTGCTCCGGTTTGACTTTCCACCTGCTTTACTATCAACCTCCCAACTTGGAGAGACAGCCCCTTTAACCTCCTGTTTCGCACAGGTTGCCAATTTGGCAGAGGATGAAAGGGAAGAGGGAGAACCAATGAGAGAGTAGCTGTTAGGCATTTGGATGGGCACATATCACTGTAATTTCCCAGCAGGAAGAAGAATTAACCAAAGTCTCAGCCCCCCACCGGGAACCAGCATAGGTCCTGAACCAAAATTTTGGACTTGCGGTCAGCTCACCAAAACGAGTTGAAAAATGGAGCTCAGGGGCACAGCAATTCTCACACTGGCCAAGTAATAAAGGACAACTATCGTCCAAAAATCTGTTGAGGGAAGGCAACGAGGCGGACTTGAAAGCGAGGCAGAATAGCAGGAAACAGATTTCAAGAGGTACGTTGGAATCGCCTTTAAAGCACAGGAAGAGAGGCACAACTTCGACAATGAGGCACTTGGCCAAAAAGGGCGTATGCGTTTTCTCCTGAATATATTCAGGAGAAAACGCATACACCATTTTTGGCCAAGCAAGCAAGCGGGCAATGCAAATCTGCACTACAAAGAAGTATCACTTCCCACCGTTCAAAAGGGACATCCACAAAATGTGTAAAAACCAGAAAGGCAAGACAGGCCGTGGAGAACAAGGAGCCTTGTTATGCTGATGGGCGGGATGTAAATTGCTAACTGCCTCTCTGGAGGAGTACATTGTGTTCCCTAAAACAAGTAAAGAACAGAGCTACAGAGCCAAGGGCACTTCCAGTCTAGGGAATAAACCTTGGGAAAACTGAAAATCAATAAGACAGAGCCACCCCAATATTTAGGGCTGCACTGCTTACAAGGACCTCAACTTGGGTACACCTTAAATATCCCAGGAAATATAAAAATGGTTCAAAAAATTGTGGTACTTACGTACGATGGAATATCCCTCAGCCATGAAATCAATGTCATAAGACTAGTAGCAGCAAAATGGGTGGATTCAGGTACGATGATTCTAAGTGAAATAAGTCACAGAGAAAAAGAAACTTATCATAAGATATCACTTATGAAGATCCTGTAAACATGGCTACACTTGAACTGAGTTAGGAAAGAGAACAGTGTCTCACATTTAGAAAACACTCTTATGCCTGCTTAAGGGGGAAGGAGAGGTGGGGTGATGCATAAAACCAGAGTTTGATATAAGCACAGGTACCGTTCCAAAAACCAACTATGGAATAGACAAGACCTACACCTTCCTCAGTGAAAGGGACTCAAAACCCCATATTTCCCGCAGAGGAATATATCTGACTAGTAAGAATCTTAAAACCTATGTATGGATATGTCTCCGTAAGGGAATCAAGTGTGTCTAGACTGGCATAAACATGGCAGCGAGAATCAGCTCAAACCCACTATAAAAAGGAATTTCAAAAATAAAACAAAACAACTGGGAAACTCTTTACAATTCCTTCAGGTTCTCTGATGAAACCTGGAATGACCCTATCTACAACGACAGCTGGATGTGGCATAAGGCTGGACACTTGGGACTGAGAGGATTGGTGAGATTGGGTGAGCAAATGCAGACCCTTTAAAGCAATAATGCGTGGCACCAATTCAATGGGTCCCAACTCTCCCGGTTGAAGGGAATATTACTACAGTTATAACATGTACGGGAAACCTAGAGAACGGACACACTGTGAATATGAAAGGTTTCTAAAACTCAACGAATAGTCCCTCTCCTGGTGCTCCGGTTTGACTTTCCACCTGCTTTACTATCAACCTCCCAACTTGGAGAGACAGCCCCTTTAACCTCCTGTTTCGCACAGGTTGCCAATTTGGCAGTGGATGAAAGGGAAGAGGGAGAACCAATGAGAAATTAGCTGTTAGGCATTTGGACGGGCATATATCACTGTAATTTCCCGGCAGGAAGAAGAATAAACCAAAGTCTCAGCCCCCCACCGGGAACAAGCATAGGTCCTGAAGCAAAATTTTGGGCCTGTGGTCAGCTCACCAAAAACGAGTTGAAAAAAGGTGCTCAGGTGTACAGCAATTCACAAAGTGGCCAAGTAATAAAGGACAACTATCGGCCAAAAATCTGTTGAGGGAAGGCAACGAGGCGGACTTGAAAGCGAGGCAGAATAGCAGGAACAGATTTCAAGAAGTACGTTGGAATCGCCTTTAAAGCACAGGAAGAGGGGCACAACTTCGACAATGATGCACTTGGCCAAAAAGGGCGTATGCGTTTTCTCCTGAATATATTCAGGAGAAAACGCATACGCCCTTTTTGGCCAAGCAAGCAAGCGGGCAATGCAAATCTGCACTACAAAGAAGTATCACTTCCCACCGGTCAAAAGGGACATCCACAAAATGTGTAAAAACCTGAAAGGCAAGACAGGCCATGGAGAACAGGGAGCCTTGTTATGCTGATGCGCGTCATGTAAATTGACAACTGCCTCTCTGGAGGAGTACATTGTGTTCCCTAAAACAAGTAAAGAACAGAGCTACAGAGCCAAGGGCACTTAGAGTCTAGGGAATATACTTTGGAAAAACTGAAAATCAATAAGACAAAGCCACCCCAAAATTTAGGGCTGCACTGCTTACAAGGACCTCAACTTGGGTACACCTTAAATATCCCAGGAAATATAAAAATGGTTCAAAAAATTGTGGTACTTACGTACGATGGAATATCCCTCAGCCATGAAATCAATGTCATAAGACCAGTAGCAGCAAAATGGGTGGATTCAGGTACGATGATTCTAAGTGAAATAAGTCACACAGAAAAAGAAACTTATCATAAGATATCACTTATGAAGATCCTGTAAACATGGCTACACTTGAACTGAGTTAGGAAAGAGAACAGTGTCTCACATTTAGAAAACACTCTTATGCCTGCTTAAGGGGTAAGGAGAGGTGGGGTGATGCATAAAACCAGAGTTTGATATAAGCACAGGTACCGTTCCAAAAACCAACTATGGAATAGACAAGACCTACACCTTCCTCAGTGAAAGGGACTCAAAACCCCATATTTCCCGCAGAGGAATATATCTGACTAGTAAGAATCTTAAAACCTATGTATTGATATGTCTCCGTAAGGGAATCAAGTGTGTCTAGACTGGCGTAAACATGGCAGCGAGAATCAGCTCAAACCCACTATAAAAGGAATTTCAAAAATAAAACAAAACAACTGGGAAACTCCTTACAATTCCTTCAGGTTCTCTGATGAAACCTGGAATGACACTATCTACAATGACAGCTGGATGTGGCATAAGGCTGGACACTTGGGACTGAGAGGATTGGTGAGATTGGGTGAGCAAATGCAGACCCTTTAAAGCAATAATGCATGGCACCCATTCCATGGGTCCCAACTCTCCCGGTTGAAGGGAATATTACTACAGGTATAACATGTACGGGAAACCTAGAGAACGGACACACTGTGAATACGAAAGGTTTCTAAAACTCAACGAATAGTCCCTCACCTGGTGCTCCGGTTAGACTTTCCACCTTCTTTACTATCAACCTCCCAACTTGGAAAGACTGCCCCTTTAACCTCCTGGTTCGCACACGTTGCCAATTTGGCAGAGGATGAAAGGGAAGTGGGAGAACCAATGAGAGAGTAGCTGTTAGGCATTTGGACGGGCACATATCACTGTAATTTCCCGGCTGGAAGAAGAATTAACCAAAGTCTCAGCCCCCCACCGGGAACCAGCACAGGTCCTGTACCAAAATTTTGGACTTGCGGTCAGCTCACCAAAAACGAGTTGAAAAATGGAGCTCAGGGGTACAGCAATTCACAAACTGGCCGAGTACTAAAGGACAACTATCGTCCAAAAATCTGTTGAGGGAAGGCAACGAGGCGGACTTGAAAGCGAGGCAGAATAGCAGGAAACAGATTTCAAGAGGTACGTTGGAATCGCCTTTAAAGCACAGGAAGAGGGGCACAACTTCGACAATGATGCACTTGGCCAAAAAGGGCGTATGCGTTTTCTCCTGAATATATTCAGGAGAAAACGCATACGCCCTTTTTGGCCAAGCAAGCAAGCGGGCAATGCAAATCTGCACTACAAAGAAGTATCACTTCCCACCGGTCAAAAGGGACATCCACAAAATGTGTAAAAACCTGAAAGGCAAGACAGGCCATGGAGAACAGGGAGCCTTGTTATGCTGATGGGCGTCATGTAAATTGACAACTGCCTCTCTGGAGGAGTACATTGTGTTCCCTAAAACAAGTAAAGAACAGAGCTACAGAGCCAAGGGCACTTAGAGTCTAGGGAATATACTTTGGAAAAACTGAAAATCAATAAGACAGAGCCACCCCAAAATTTAGGGCTGCACTGCTTACAAGGACCTCAACTTGGGTACACCTTAAATATCCCAGGAAATATAAAAATGGTTCAAAAGTTGTGGTACGTACGTACGATGGAATATCCCGCAGCCATGAAATCAATGTCATAAGACCAGTAGCAGCAAAATGGGTAGATTCAGGTACGATGATTCTAAGTGAAATAAGTCACAGAGAAAAAGAAACTTATCATAAGATATCACTTATGAAGATCCTGTAAACATGGCTACACTTGAACTGAGTTAGGAAAGAGAACAGTGTCTCACATTTAGAAAACACTCTTATGCCTGCTTAAGGGGGAAGGAGAGGTGGGGTGATGCATAAAACCAGAGTTTGATATAAGCACAGGTACCGTTCCAAAAACCAACTATGGAATAGACAAGACGTACACCGTCCTCAGTGAAAGGGACTCAAAACCCCATATTTCCCGCAGAGGAAAATATCTGACTAGTAAGAATCTTAAAACCTATGTATTGATATGTCTCCGTAAGGGAATCAAGTGTGTCTAGACTGGCATAAACATGGCAGCGAGAATCAGCTCAAACCCACTATAAAAAGGAATTTCAAAAACAAAACAAAAAAACTGGGAAATTCTTTACAATTCCTTCAGTGTCTCTGATGAATGCTGGAATGACCCTATCTACAACGACAGCTGGATGTGGCATAAGGAGGGACACTTGGGACTGAGACGATTGGTGAGATTGGGTGAGCAAATGCAGACCCTTTAAAGCAATAATGCATGGCACCCATTCCATGGGTCCGAACTCTCCAGGTTGAAGGGAATATTACTACAGCTATAACAAGTGCGGGAAACCTAGAGAACGGACACACTGTGAATACGAAAGGTTTCTAAAACTCAACGAATAGTCCCTCTCCTGGTGCTCCGGTTTGACTTTCCGTCTGCTTTACTATCAACCTCCCAACTTGGACAGACAGCCCCTTTAACCTCTTGGTTCGCACAGGTTGCCAATTTGGCAGAGGATGAAAGGGAAGAGGGAGAACCAATGAGAGAGTAGCTGTTAGGCATTTGGACGGGCACATATCACTGTAATTTCCCGGCAGGAATAAGAATTAACCAAATTCTCAGCCAGCCACCGGAAACCAGTATAGGTCCTGAACCAAAATTTTGGACCTGCGGTCAGCTCACCAAAAACGAGTTGAAAAATGGAGCTCAGGGGCACAACAATTCACAAACTGGCCGAGTAATAAAGGACAACTATCGTCCAAAAATCTGTTGAGGGAAGGCAACGAGGCGGACTTGAAAGTGAGGCAGAATAGCAGGAAACAGATTTCAAGAGGTACGTTGGAATCGCCTTTAAAGCACAGGAAGAGGGGCACAACTTCAACAATGATGCACTTGGCCAAAAAGGGCGTATGCGTTTTCTCCTGAATATATTCAGGAGAAAACGCATACACCCTTTTTGGCCAAGCAAGCAAGCGGGCAATGCAAATCTGCACTACAAAGAAGTATCACTTCCCACCGGTCAAAAGGGACATCCACAAAATGTGTAAAAACCAGAAAGGCAAGACAGGCCCTGGAGAACAGGGAGCCTTGTTATGCTGATTGGCGGGATGTAAATTGCCAACTGCCTCTCTGGAGGAGTGCATTCTGTTCCCTAAAACAAGTAAAGAACAGAGCTACAGAGCCAAGGGCACTACCAGTCTAGGGAATATACCTTGGGAAAACTGAAAATCAATAAGACAGAGCCACCCCAAAATTTAGGGCTGCACTGCTTACAAGGACCTCAACTTGGGTACACCTTAAATATCCCAGGAAATATTAAAATGGTTCTAAAAATTGTGGTACTTACGTACGATGGAATATCCCTCAGCCATGAAATCAATGTCATAAGACCAGTAGCAGCAAAATGGGTGGATTCAGGTACGATGATTCTTAGTGAAATAAGTCACACAGAAAAAGAAACTTATCATAAGATATCACTTATGAAGATCCTGTAAACATGGCTACACTTGAACTGAGTTAGGAAAGAGAACAGTGTCTCACATTTAGAAAACACTCTTATGCCTGCTTAAGGGGGAAGGAGAGGTGGGGTGATGCATAAAACCAGAGTTTGATATAAGCACAGGTACCGTTCCAAAAACCAACTATGGAATAGACAAGACCTACACCTTCCTCAGTGAAAGGGACTCAAAACCCCATATTTCCCGCAGAGGAATATATCTGACTAGTAAGAATCTTAAAAGCTATGTATTGATATGTCTCCATAAGGGAATCAAGTGTGTCTAGACTGGCATAAACATGGCAGCGAGAATCAGCTCAAACCCACTATAAAAAGGAATTTCAAAAACAAAACAAAAAAACTGTGAAATTCTTTACAATTCCTTCAGGGTCTCTGATGAAACCTGGAATGACCTTATCTACAACGACAGCTGGATGTGGCATAAGGCTGGACACTTGGGACTGAGACGATTGGTGAGATTGGGTGAGCAAATGCAGACCCTTTAAAGCACAAATGCCTGTCACCCATTCCATGGGTCCCAACTCTCCAGGTTGAAGGGAATATTACTACAGTTATAACATATACGGGAAACCTAGAGAACGGACACACTGTGAATACGAAAGGTTTCTAAAACTCAACGAATAGTCCCTCTCCTGGTGCTCCGGTTTGACTTTCCATCTGCTTTACTATCAACCTCCCAACTTGGAGAGACAGCCCCCTTAACCTCCTGGTTCGCACAGGTTTCCAATTTGGCAGAGGATGAAAGGGAAGAGGGAGAAGCAATGAGAGAGTAGCTGTTACGCATTTGGACGGGCACATATCACTCTAACTTCCCGGCAGGAAGAAGAATTAACCAAAGTCTCAGCCACCCACCGGGAACAAGCATACGTCCTGAACCAATATTTTGGACTTGCGGTCAGCTCACCAAAAACGAGTTGAAAAATGGCGCTCAGGGGCACAGCAATTCACAAACTGGCCAAGTAAAAAAGGACAACTATCGTCCAAAAATCTGTTGAGGGAAGGCAACGAGGTGGACTTGAATGCGAGGCAGAATAGCAGGAAACAGATTTCAAGAGGTATGTTGGAATCGCCTTTAAATCACAGGAAGAGGGGCACAACTTCGACAATGATGCCCTTGGCCAAAAAGGGCGTATGCGTTTTCTCCTGAATATATTCAGGAGAAAACGCATACGCCCTTTTTGGCCAAGCAAGCAAGCGGGCAATGCCCATCTGCCCTACAAAGAAGTATCACTTCCCACCGGTCAAAAGGGACATCCACAAAATGTGTAAAAACCAGAAAGGCAAGACAGGCCCTGGAGAACAGGGAGCCTTGTTATGCTGATGGGCGGGATGTAAATTGCCAACTGTCTCTCTGGAGGAGTGCATTGTGTTCCCTAAAACAAGTAAACAACAGAGCTACAGAGCCAAGGACACTTCCAGTCTAGGGAATATACCTTGGGAAAACTGAAGATCAATAAGACAGAGCCACCCCAAAATTTGGGGCAGCACTGCTTACAAGGACATCAACTTGGGTACACCTGAAATATCCCAGGAAATATAAAAATGGTTCAAAAAATTGTGGTACTTTCGTATGATGGAATATCTCTCAGCCATGAAATCAAAGTCATAAGACCAGAAGCAGCAAAATGGGTGGATTCAGGTACGATGGTTCTAAGTGAAATAAGTCACACAGAAAAAGAAACTTATCATAAGATATCACTTATGAAGATCCTGTAAACATGGCTACACTTGAACTGAGTTAGGAAAGAGAACAGTGTCTCACATTTAGAAAACACTCTTATTCCTGCTTAAGGGGGAAGGAGAGGTGGGGTGATGCATAAAACCAGAGTTTGATATAAGCACAGGTACCGTTCCAAAAACCAACTATGGAATAGACAAGACCTATACGTTCCTCAGTGAAAGGGACTCAAAACCCCATATTTCCCGCCGAGGAATATATCTGACTAGTAAGAATCTTAAAACCTATGTATTGATATGTCTCCGTAAGGGAATCAAGTGTGTCTAGACTGGCATAAACATGGCAGCGAGAATCAGCTCAAACCCACGATAAAAAGGAATTTCAAAAACAAAACAAAAAAACTGGGAAACTCTTTACAATTCCTTCAGGGTCTCTTATGAAACCTGGAATGACCCTATCTACAACGACACCTGGATGTGGCATAAGGCGGGACACTTGGGACTGAGAGGATTGGTGAGATTGGGTGAGCAAATGCAGACCCTTTAAAGCACAAATGCCTGGCACCAATTCCAAGGGTCCCAACTTTCCTAGGTTGAATGGAATATTACTACAGTTATAACATGTACGGGAAACCTAGAGAACGGACACACTGTGAATACGAAAGGATTCTAAAACTCAACGAATAGTCCCTCTCCTGGTGCTCCGGTTTGACTTTCCACCTGCTTTACTATCAACCTCCCAACTTGGAGAGACAGCCCCTTTAACCTCCTGTTTCGCACAGGTTGCCAATTTGGCAGAGGATGAAAGGGAAGAGGGAGAACCAATGAGAGAGTAGCTGTTAGGCATTTGGATGGGCACATATCACTGTAATTTCCCAGCAGGAAGAAGAATTAACCAAAGTCTCAGCCCCCCACCGGGAACCAGCATAGGTCCTGAACCAAAATTTTGGACTTGCGGTCAGCTCACCAAAACGAGTTGAAAAATGGAGCTCAGGGGCACAGCAATTCTCACACTGGCCAAGTAATAAAGGACAACTATCGTCCAAAAATCTGTTGAGGGAAGGCAACGAGGCGGACTTGAAAGCGAGGCAGAATAGCAGGAAACAGATTTCAAGAGGTACGTTGGAATCGCCTTTAAAGCACAGGAAGAGAGGCACAACTTCGACAATGAGGCACTTGGCCAAAAAGGGCGTATGCGTTTTCTCCTGAATATATTCAGGAGAAAACGCATACACCATTTTTGGCCAAGCAAGCAAGCGGGCAATGCAAATCTGCACTACAAAGAAGTATCACTTCCCACCGTTCAAAAGGGACATCCACAAAATGTGTAAAAACCAGAAAGGCAAGACAGGCCGTGGAGAACAAGGAGCCTTGTTATGCTGATGGGCGGGATGTAAATTGCCAACTGCCTCTCTGGAGGAGTACATTGTGTTCCCTAAAACAAGTAAAGAACAGAGCTACAGAGCCAAGGGCACTTCCAGTCTAGGGAATAAACCTTGGGAAAACTGAAAATCAATAAGACAGAGCCACCCCAATATTTAGGGCTGCACTGCTTACAAGGACCTCAACTTGGGTACACCTTAAATATCCCAGGAAATATAAAAATGGTTCAAAAAATTGTGGTACTTACGTACGATGGAATATCCCTCAGCCATGAAATCAATGTCATAAGACTAGTAGCAGCAAAATGGGTGGATTCAGGTACGATGATTCTAAGTGAAATAAGTCACAGAGAAAAAGAAACTTATCATAAGATATCACTTATGAAGATCCTGTAAACATGGCTACACTTGAACTGAGTTAGGAAAGAGAACAGTGTCTCACATTTAGAAAACACTCTTATGCCTGCTTAAGGGGGAAGGAGAGGTGGGGTGATGCATAAAACCAGAGTTTGATATAAGCACAGGTACCGTTCCAAAAACCAACTATGGAATAGACAAGACCTACACCTTCCTCAGTGAAAGGGACTCAAAACCCCATATTTCCCGCAGAGGAATATATCTGACTAGTAAGAATCTTAAAACCTATGTATGGATATGTCTCCGTAAGGGAATCAAGTGTGTCTAGACTGGCATAAACATGGCAGCGAGAATCAGCTCAAACCCACTATAAAAAGGAATTTCAAAAATAAAACAAAACAACTGGGAAACTCTTTACAATTCCTTCAGGTTCTCTGATGAAACCTGGAATGACCCTATCTACAACGACAGCTGGATGTGGCATAAGGCTGGACACTTGGGACTGAGAGGATTGGTGAGATTGGGTGAGCAAATGCAGACCCTTTAAAGCAATAATGCGTGGCACCAATTCAATGGGTCCCAACTCTCCCGGTTGAAGGGAATATTACTACAGTTATAACATGTACGGGAAACCTAGAGAACGGACACACTGTGAATATGAAAGGTTTCTAAAACTCAACGAATAGTCCCTCTCCTGGTGCTCCGGTTTGACTTTCCACCTGCTTTACTATCAACCTCCCAACTTGGAGAGACAGCCCCTTTAACCTCCTGTTTCGCACAGGTTGCCAATTTGGCAGTGGATGAAAGGGAAGAGGGAGAACCAATGAGAAATTAGCTGTTAGGCATTTGGACGGGCATATATCACTGTAATTTCCCGGCAGGAAGAAGAATAAACCAAAGTCTCAGCCCCCCACCGGGAACAAGCATAGGTCCTGAAGCAAAATTTTGGGCCTGTGGTCAGCTCACCAAAAACGAGTTGAAAAAAGGTGCTCAGGTGTACAGCAATTCACAAAGTGGCCAAGTAATAAAGGACAACTATCGGCCAAAAATCTGTTGAGGGAAGGCAACGAGGCGGACTTGAAAGCGAGGCAGAATAGCAGGAACAGATTTCAAGAAGTACGTTGGAATCGCCTTTAAAGCACAGGAAGAGGGGCACAACTTCGACAATGATGCACTTGGCCAAAAAGGGCGTATGCGTTTTCTCCTGAATATATTCAGGAGAAAACGCATACGCCCTTTTTGGCCAAGCAAGCAAGCGGGCAATGCAAATCTGCACTACAAAGAAGTATCACTTCCCACCGGTCAAAAGGGACATCCACAAAATGTGTAAAAACCTGAAAGGCAAGACAGGCCATGGAGAACAGGGAGCCTTGTTATGCTGATGCGCGTCATGTAAATTGACAACTGCCTCTCTGGAGGAGTACATTGTGTTCCCTAAAACAAGTAAAGAACAGAGCTACAGAGCCAAGGGCACTTAGAGTCTAGGGAATATACTTTGGAAAAACTGAAAATCAATAAGACAAAGCCACCCCAAAATTTAGGGCTGCACTGCTTACAAGGACCTCAACTTGGGTACACCTTAAATATCCCAGGAAATATAAAAATGGTTCAAAAAATTGTGGTACTTACGTACGATGGAATATCCCTCAGCCATGAAATCAATGTCATAAGACCAGTAGCAGCAAAATGGGTGGATTCAGGTACGATGATTCTAAGTGAAATAAGTCACACAGAAAAAGAAACTTATCATAAGATATCACTTATGAAGATCCTGTAAACATGGCTACACTTGAACTGAGTTAGGAAAGAGAACAGTGTCTCACATTTAGAAAACACTCTTATGCCTGCTTAAGGGGTAAGGAGAGGTGGGGTGATGCATAAAACCAGAGTTTGATATAAGCACAGGTACCGTTCCAAAAACCAACTATGGAATAGACAAGACCTACACCTTCCTCAGTGAAAGGGACTCAAAACCCCATATTTCCCGCAGAGGAATATATCTGACTAGTAAGAATCTTAAAACCTATGTATTGATATGTCTCCGTAAGGGAATCAAGTGTGTCTAGACTGGCGTAAACATGGCAGCGAGAATCAGCTCAAACCCACTATAAAAGGAATTTCAAAAATAAAACAAAACAACTGGGAAACTCCTTACAATTCCTTCAGGTTCTCTGATGAAACCTGGAATGACACTATCTACAATGACAGCTGGATGTGGCATAAGGCTGGACACTTGGGACTGAGAGGATTGGTGAGATTGGGTGAGCAAATGCAGACCCTTTAAAGCAATAATGCATGGCACCCATTCCATGGGTCCCAACTCTCCCGGTTGAAGGGAATATTACTACAGGTATAACATGTACGGGAAACCTAGAGAACGGACACACTGTGAATACGAAAGGTTTCTAAAACTCAACGAATAGTCCCTCACCTGGTGCTCCGGTTAGACTTTCCACCTTCTTTACTATCAACCTCCCAACTTGGAAAGACTGCCCCTTTAACCTCCTGGTTCGCACACGTTGCCAATTTGGCAGAGGATGAAAGGGAAGTGGGAGAACCAATGAGAGAGTAGCTGTTAGGCATTTGGACGGGCACATATCACTGTAATTTCCCGGCTGGAAGAAGAATTAACCAAAGTCTCAGCCCCCCACCGGGAACCAGCACAGGTCCTGTACCAAAATTTTGGACTTGCGGTCAGCTCACCAAAAACGAGTTGAAAAATGGAGCTCAGGGGTACAGCAATTCACAAACTGGCCGAGTACTAAAGGACAACTATCGTCCAAAAATCTGTTGAGGGAAGGCAACGAGGCGGACTTGAAAGCGAGGCAGAATAGCAGGAAACAGATTTCAAGAGGTACGTTGGAATCGCCTTTAAAGCACAGGAAGAGGGGCACAACTTCGACAATGATGCACTTGGCCAAAAAGGGCGTATGCGTTTTCTCCTGAATATATTCAGGAGAAAACGCATACGCCCTTTTTGGCCAAGCAAGCAAGCGGGCAATGCAAATCTGCACTACAAAGAAGTATCACTTCCCACCGGTCAAAAGGGACATCCACAAAATGTGTAAAAACCTGAAAGGCAAGACAGGCCATGGAGAACAGGGAGCCTTGTTATGCTGATGGGCGTCATGTAAATTGACAACTGCCTCTCTGGAGGAGTACATTGTGTTCCCTAAAACAAGTAAAGAACAGAGCTACAGAGCCAAGGGCACTTAGAGTCTAGGGAATATACTTTGGAAAAACTGAAAATCAATAAGACAGAGCCACCCCAAAATTTAGGGCTGCACTGCTTACAAGGACCTCAACTTGGGTACACCTTAAATATCCCAGGAAATATAAAAATGGTTCAAAAGTTGTGGTACGTACGTACGATGGAATATCCCGCAGCCATGAAATCAATGTCATAAGACCAGTAGCAGCAAAATGGGTAGATTCAGGTACGATGATTCTAAGTGAAATAAGTCACAGAGAAAAAGAAACTTATCATAAGATATCACTTATGAAGATCCTGTAAACATGGCTACACTTGAACTGAGTTAGGAAAGAGAACAGTGTCTCACATTTAGAAAACACTCTTATGCCTGCTTAAGGGGGAAGGAGAGGTGGGGTGATGCATAAAACCAGAGTTTGATATAAGCACAGGTACCGTTCCAAAAACCAACTATGGAATAGACAAGACGTACACCGTCCTCAGTGAAAGGGACTCAAAACCCCATATTTCCCGCAGAGGAAAATATCTGACTAGTAAGAATCTTAAAACCTATGTATTGATATGTCTCCGTAAGGGAATCAAGTGTGTCTAGACTGGCATAAACATGGCAGCGAGAATCAGCTCAAACCCACTATAAAAAGGAATTTCAAAAACAAAACAAAAAAACTGGGAAATTCTTTACAATTCCTTCAGTGTCTCTGATGAATGCTGGAATGACCCTATCTACAACGACAGCTGGATGTGGCATAAGGAGGGACACTTGGGACTGAGACGATTGGTGAGATTGGGTGAGCAAATGCAGACCCTTTAAAGCAATAATGCATGGCACCCATTCCATGGGTCCGAACTCTCCAGGTTGAAGGGAATATTACTACAGCTATAACAAGTGCGGGAAACCTAGAGAACGGACACACTGTGAATACGAAAGGTTTCTAAAACTCAACGAATAGTCCCTCTCCTGGTGCTCCGGTTTGACTTTCCGTCTGCTTTACTATCAACCTCCCAACTTGGACAGACAGCCCCTTTAACCTCTTGGTTCGCACAGGTTGCCAATTTGGCAGAGGATGAAAGGGAAGAGGGAGAACCAATGAGAGAGTAGCTGTTAGGCATTTGGACGGGCACATATCACTGTAATTTCCCGGCAGGAATAAGAATTAACCAAATTCTCAGCCAGCCACCGGAAACCAGTATAGGTCCTGAACCAAAATTTTGGACCTGCGGTCAGCTCACCAAAAACGAGTTGAAAAATGGAGCTCAGGGGCACAACAATTCACAAACTGGCCGAGTAATAAAGGACAACTATCGTCCAAAAATCTGTTGAGGGAAGGCAACGAGGCGGACTTGAAAGTGAGGCAGAATAGCAGGAAACAGATTTCAAGAGGTACGTTGGAATCGCCTTTAAAGCACAGGAAGAGGGGCACAACTTCAACAATGATGCACTTGGCCAAAAAGGGCGTATGCGTTTTCTCCTGAATATATTCAGGAGAAAACGCATACACCCTTTTTGGCCAAGCAAGCAAGCGGGCAATGCAAATCTGCACTACAAAGAAGTATCACTTCCCACCGGTCAAAAGGGACATCCACAAAATGTGTAAAAACCAGAAAGGCAAGACAGGCCCTGGAGAACAGGGAGCCTTGTTATGCTGATTGGCGGGATGTAAATTGCCAACTGCCTCTCTGGAGGAGTGCATTCTGTTCCCTAAAACAAGTAAAGAACAGAGCTACAGAGCCAAGGGCACTACCAGTCTAGGGAATATACCTTGGGAAAACTGAAAATCAATAAGACAGAGCCACCCCAAAATTTAGGGCTGCACTGCTTACAAGGACCTCAACTTGGGTACACCTTAAATATCCCAGGAAATATTAAAATGGTTCTAAAAATTGTGGTACTTACGTACGATGGAATATCCCTCAGCCATGAAATCAATGTCATAAGACCAGTAGCAGCAAAATGGGTGGATTCAGGTACGATGATTCTAAGTGAAATAAGTCACACAGAAAAAGAAACTTATCATAAGATATCACTTATGAAGATCCTGTAAACATGGCTACACTTGAACTGAGTTAGGAAAGAGAACAGTGTCTCACATTTAGAAAACACTCTTATGCCTGCTTAAGGGGTAAGGAGAGGTGGGGTGATGCATAAAACCAGAGTTTGATATAAGCACAGGTACCGTTCCAAAAACCAACTATGGAATAGACAAGACCTACACCTTCCTCAGTGAAAGGGACTCAAAACCCCATATTTCCCGCAGAGGAATATATCTGACTAGTAAGAATCTTAAAACCTATGTATTGATATGTCTCCGTAAGGGAATCAAGTGTGTCTAGACTGGCATAAACATGGCAGCGAGAATCAGCTCAAACCCACTATAAAAGGAATTTCAAAAATAAAACAAAACAACTGGGAAACTCCTTACAATTCCTTCAGGTTCTCTGATGAAACCTGGAATGACACTATCTACAATGACAGCTGGATGTGGCATAAGGCTGGACACTTGGGACTGAGAGGATTGGTGAGATTGGGTGAGCAAATGAAGACCCTTTAAAGCAATAATGCATGGCACCCATTCCATGGGTCCCAACTCTCCCGGTTGAAGGGAATATTACTACAGGTATAACATGTACGGGAAACCTAGAGAACGGACACACTGTGAATACGAAAGGTTTCTAAAACTCAACGAATAGTCCCTCTCCTGGTGCTCCGGTTAGACTTTCCACCTGCTTTACTATCAACCTCCCAACTTGGAAAGACTGCCCCTTTAACCTCCTGGTTCGCACACGTTGCCAATTTGGCAGAGGATGAAAGGGAAGAGGGAGAACCAATGAGAGAGTAGCTGTTAGGCATTTGGACGGGCACATATCACTGTAATTTCCCGGCTGGAAGAAGAATTAACCAAAGTCTCAGCCCCCCACCGGGAACCAGCACAGGTCCTGTACCAAAATTTTGGACTTGCGGTCAGCTCAACAAAAACGAGTTGAAAAATGGAGCTCAGGGGTACAGCAATTCACAAACTGGCCGAGTACTAAAGGACAACTATCGTCCAAAAATCTGTTGAGGGAAGGCAACGAGGCGGACTTGAAAGCGAGGCAGAATAGCAGGAAACAGATTTCAAGAGGTACGTTGGAATCGCCTTTAAAGCACAGGAAGAGGGGCACAACTTCGAAAATGATGAACTTGGCCAAAAAGGGCGTATGCGTTTTCTCCTGAATATATTCAGGAGAAAACGCATACGCCCTTTTTGGCCAAGCAAGCAAGCGGGCAATGCAAATCTCCACTACAAAGAAGTATCACTTCCCACCGGTCAAAAGGGACATCCACAAAATGTGTAAAAACCAGAAAGGCAAGACTGGTCCTGGAGAACAGGGAGCCTTGTTATGCTGATGGACGGGATGTAAATTGCCAACTGCCTCTCTGGAGGAGTGCATTGTGTTCCCTAAAACAAGTAAACAACAGAGGTACAGAGCCAAGGGCTCTTCCAGTCTAGGGAATATACCTGGGAAAAACTGAAAATCAATAAGACAGAGCCACCCCAAAATTTAGGGCTGCACTGCTTACAAGGACCTCAACTTGGGTACACCTTAAATATCCCAGGAAATATAAAATTGGATCAAAATATTGTGGTACTTACGTACGATGGAATATCCCTCAGCCATGAAATCAATGTCATAAGACCAGTAGCAGCAAAATGGGTGGATTCAGGTACGATGATTCTAAGTGAAATAAGTCACACAGAAAAAGAAACTTATCATAAGTTATCACTTATGAAGATCCTGTAAACATGGCTACACTTGAACTGAGTTAGGAAAGAGAACAGTGTCTCACATTTAGAAAACACTCTTATGCCTGCTTGAGGGGGAAGGAGAGGTGGGGTGATGCATAAAACCAGAGTTTGATATAAGCACAGGGACCGTTCCAAAAACCAACTATGGAATAGACAAGACCTACACCTTCCTCAGTGAAAGGGACTCAAAACCCCATATTTCCCGCAGAGGAATATATCTGACTAGTAAGAATCTTAAAACCTATGTATTGATATGTCTCCGTAAGGGAATCATGTCTTTCTAGAATGGCATAACTATGGCAGCGAGAATCAGCTCAAACCCACTATAAAAAGGAATTTCAAAAATAAAACAAAAAAACTGGGAAATTCTTTACAATTCCTTCAGGGTCTCTGATGAAACCTGAAATGACCCTATCTACAATGACAGCTGGATGTGGCATAAGGCTGGACACTTGGGACTGAGAGGATTGGTGAGACTGGGTGAGCAAATGCAGACCCTTTAAAGCAATAATGCATGGCACACGTTCCATGGGTACCAACTCTCCAGGTTGAAGGGAATATTACTACAGATATAACATGTACGGGAAACCTAGAGAATGGACACACTGTGAATACGAAAGGTTTCTAAAACTCAACGAATAGTCCCACTCCTGGTGCTCCGGTTTGACGTTCCATCTGCTTTATTATCAACCTCCCAACTTGGAGAGACAGCCCCTTTAACCTCCTGGTTCGCACATGTTGCCAATTTGGCAGAGGATGAAAGGGAAGAGGGAGAACCAATGAGAGAGTAGCTGTTAGGCATTTGGACGGGCACATATCACTGTAATTTCCCGGCAGGAAGAAGAATTAACCAAAGTCTCAGCCACCCACCGGGAATCAGTATAGATCCTGAACCAAAATTTTGGACTTGCGGTCAGCTCACCAAAAACGAGTTGAAAAATGGAGCTCAGGGGCACAGCCATTCACAAACAGGCCGAGTAATAAAGGACAACTATCGTCCAAAAATCTGTTGAGGGAAGGCAACGAGGCGGACTTGAAAGCCAGGCAGAATAGCAGGAAACAGATTTCAAGAGGTACGTTGGAATCGCCTTTAAAGCACAGGAAGAGGGGCACAATTTCGACAATGATGCACTTGGCCAAAAAGGGCGTATGCGTTTTCTCCTGAATATATTCAGGAGAAAACGCATACGCCATTTTTAGCCAAGCAAGCAAGCGGGCAATGCAAATCTGCACTACAAAGAAGTATCCCTTCCCACTGGTCAAAAGGGATATCCACAAAATGTGTAAAAACCAGAAAGGCAAGACAGGCCCTGGAGAACAGGGAGCCTTGTTATGCTGATGGGCGGGATGTAAATTGCCAACTGCCTCTCTCGAGGAGTGCACTGAGTTCCCTAAAACAAGTAAACAACAGAGCTACAGAGCCAAGGGCACTTCCAGTCTAGGGAATATACCTGGGAAAAACTGAAAATCAATAAGACAGAGCCACCCCAAAATTTAGGGCTGCACTGCTTACAAGGACCTCAACTTGGGTACACCTTAAATATCCCAGGAAATATAAAATTGGTTCAAAAATTTGTGGTACTTACGTACGATGGAATATCCCTCAGCCATGAAATCAATGTCATAAGACCAGTAGCAGCAAAATGCGTGGATTCAGGTACGATGATTCTAAGTGAAATAAGTCACAGAGAAAAAGAAACTTATCATAAGTTATCACTTATGAAGATCCTGTAAACATGGCTACAATTGAACTGAGTTAGGAAAGAGAACAGTGTCTCACATTTAGAAAACACTCTTATGCCTGCTTAAGGGGGAAGGAGAGCTGGGGTGATGCATAAAACCAGAGTTTGATATAAGCACAGGTACCGTTCCAAAAACCAACTATGGAATAGACAAGACCTACACCTTCTTCAGTGAACGGGACTCAAAACCCCATATTTCCCGCAGAGGAATATATCTGACTAGTAAGAATCTTAAAACCTATGTATTGATATGTCTCCGTAAGGGAATCAAGTGTGTCTAGACTGGCATAAACATGGCAGCGAGAATCAGCTGAAACCCACTAAAAAAAGGAATTTCAAAAACAAAAGAAAAAACACTGGGAAATTCTTTACAATTCCTTCAGGGTCTCTGATGAAACCTGAAATGACCCTATCTACAATGAGAGCTGTATGTGGCATAAGGCTGGACACTTGGGACTGAGAGGATTGGTGAGATTGGGTGAGCAAATGCAGACCCTTTAAAGCAATAATGCATGGCACCCATTCCATGGGTCCCAACTCTCCAGGTTGAAGGGAATATTACTACAGATATAACATGTACGGGAATCCTAGAGAACAGACACACTGTGAATACGAAAGGTTTCTAAAACTCAACGAATAGTCCCTCTCCTGGTGCTCCGGTTTGACTTTCCATCTGCTTTATTATCAACCTCCCAACTTGGAGAGACAGCCCCATTAACCTCCTGGTTCGCACAGGTTGCCAATTTGGCAGAGGATGAAAGGGAAGAGGGAGAACCAATGAGAGAGTAGCTGTTAGGCATTTGGACGGGCACATATCACTCTAACTTCCCGGCAGGAAGAAGAATTAACCAAAGTCTCAGCCACCCACCGGGAATCAGTGTAGATCCTGAACCAAAATTTTGGACTTGCGGTCAGCTCACCAAAAACGAGTTGAAAAATGGAGCTCAGGGGCACAGCAATTCAAAAACTGGCCGAGTAATAAAGGACAACTATCGTCCAAAAATCTGTTGAGGGAAGGCAATGAGGCGGACTTGAAAGCGAGGCAGAATAGCAGGAAACAGATTTCAAGAGGTACGTTGGAATCGCCTTTAAAGCACAGGAAGAGGGGCACAACTTCGACAATGATGCACTTGGCCAAAAAGGGCGTATGTGTTTTCTCCTGAATATATTCAGGAGAAAACGCATACGCCCTTTTTGGCAAAGCAAGCAAGCGGGCAATGCAAATCTGCACTACAAAGAAGTATCACTTCCCACCGGTCAAAAGGGACATCCACAAAATGTGTAAAAACCAGAAAGGCAAGACAGGCCCTGGAGAACAGGGTGCCTTGTTATGCTGATGGGCGGGATGTAAATTGCCAACTGCCTCTCTGGAGTAGTGCATTGTGTTCCCTAAAACAAGTAAACAACAGAGCTACAGAGCCAAGGGCACCTCCAGTCTAGGGAATATACCTTGGGAAAACTGCAAATCAAAAAGACACAGCCACCCCAAAATTTAGGGCTGCACTGCTTACAAGGACCTCAACTTGGGTACACCTTAAATATCCCAGGAAATATAAAAATGGTTCAAAAAATTGTGGTACTTACGTACGATGGAATATCCCTCAGCCATGAAATCAATGTCATAAGACCAGTAGCAGCAAAATGGGTGGATTCAGGTACGATGATTCTAAGTGAAATAAGTCACACAGAAAAAGAAACTTATCATAAGATATCACTTATGAAGATCCTGTAAACATGGCTACACTTGAACTGAGTTAGGAAAGAGAACAGTGTCTCACATTTAGAAAACACTCTTATGCCTGCTTAAGGGGGAAGGAGAGGTGGGCTGATGCATAAAACCAGAGTTTGATATAAGCACAGGTACCGTTCCAAAAACCAACTATGGAATAGACAAGACCTACACCTTCCTCAGTGAAAGGGACTCAAAACCCCATATTTCCCGCAGAGGAATATATCTGACTAGTAAGAATCTTAAAACCTATGTATTGATATGTCTCTGTAAGGGAATCAAGTGTGTCTAGACTGGCATAAACATGGCAGCGAGAATCAGATCAAACCCACTATAAAAAGGAATTTCAAAAATAAAAAAAAAAAAATTGGGAAATTCTTTACAATTCCTTCAGGGTCTCTGATGAAACCTGGAATGACCCTATCTACAACGACAGCTGGATGTGCCATAAGGCTGGACACTTGGGACTGAGAGGATTGGTGAGATTGGGTGAGCAAATGCAGACCCTTTAAAGCAATAATGCATGGCACACATTCCATGGGTCCCAACTCAACAGGTTGAAGAGAATATTACTACAGATATAACATGTACGGGAATCCTAGAGAATGGACACACTGTGAATACGAAAGGTTTCCAAAACTCAACGAATAGTCCCTCTCCTCGTGCTCCGGTTTGACTTTCCATCTGCTTTACTATCCACCTCCCAACATGGAGAGACAGCCCCTTTAACCTCCTGGTTCGCACAGGTTGCCAATTTGGCAGAGGATGAAAGGGAAGAGGGAGAACCAATGAGAGAGTAGCTGTTAGGCATTTGGACGGGCACATATCACTGTAATTTCCCGGCAGGAAGAAGAATTAACCAAAGTCTCAGCCACCCACCGGGAATCAGTATAGATCCTGAACCAAAATTTTGGACTTGCCGTCAGCTCACCAAAAACGAGTTGAAAAATGGAGCTCAGGGGCACAGCAATTCACAAACTGGCCGAGTAATAAAGGACAACTATCGTCCAAAAATCTGTTGAGGGAAGGCAACGAGGCGGACTTGAAAGCGAGGCAGAATAGCAGGAAACAGATTTCAAGAGGTACGTTGGAATCGCCTTTATAGCACAGGAAGAGGGGCACAACTTCGAAAATGATGCACTTGGCCAAAAAGGGCGTATGCGTTTTCTCCTGAATATATTCAGGAGAAAACGCATACGCCCATTTTGGCCAAGCAAGCAAGTGGGCAATGCAAATCTGCACTACAAAGAAGTATCACTTCCCACCGGTCAAAAGGGACATCCACAAAATGTGTAAAAACCAGAAAGGCAAGACAGGCCATGGAGAACAGGGAGCCTTGTTATGCTGATGGGCGGGATGTAAATTGCCAACTGCCTCTCTGGAGGAGTGCATTGTGTTCCCTAAAACAAGTAAACAACAGAGCTACAGAGCCAAGGGCTCTTCCAGTCTAGGGAATATATCTTGGGAAAACTGAAAATCAAAAAGACACAGCCACCCCAAAATTTAGGGCTGCACTGCTTACAAGGACCTCAACTTGGGTACACCTTAAATATCCCAGGAAATATAAAAATGGTTCAAAAAATTGTGGTACTTACGTACGATGGAATATCCCTCAGCCATGAAATCAATGTCATAAGACCAGTAGCAGCAAATTGGGTGGATTCAGGTACGATGATTCTAAGTGAAATAAGTCACAGAGAAAAAGAAACTTATCATAAGATATCACTTATGAAGATCCTGTAAACATGGCTACACTTGAACTGAGTTAGGAAAGAGAACAGTGTCTCACATTTAGAAAACACTCTTATGCCTGCTTAAGGGGGAAGGAGAGGTGGGCTGATGCATAAAACCAGAGTTTGATATAAGCACAGGTACCGTTCCAAAAACCAACTATGGAATAGACAAGACCTACACCTTCCTCTTTGAAAGGGACTCAAAACCCCATATTTCCTGCAGAGGAATATATCTGACTAGTAAGAATCTTAAAACCTATGTATTGATATGTGTCCGTAAGGGAATCAAGTGTGTCTAGACTGGGATAAATATGGCAGCGAGAATCAGCTCAAACCCACTATAAAAAGGAATTTCAAAAATAAAACAAAAAAAACTGGGAAATTCTTTACAATTCCTTCAGGGTCTCTGATGAAACCTGAAATGACCGTATCTACAATGACAGCTGGATGTGGCATAAGGCTGGACACTTTGGACTGAGAGGATTGGTGAGATTGGGTGAACAAATGCAGACCATTTAAAGCAATAATGCATGGCACACATTCCATGGGTCCCAACTCTCCAGGTTGAAGGGAATATTACTAGAGATATAACATGTACGGGAAACCTAGAGAACGGACACACTGTGAATACGAAAGGTTTCTAAAACTCAACGAATAGTCCCTCTCCTGGTGCTCCGGTTTGACTTTCCACCTGCTTTACTATCAACCTCCCAACTTGGAGAGACAGCCCCTTTAACCTCCTGGTTCATACAGGTTGCCAATTTGGCAGAGGATGAAAGGGAAGAGGGAGAACCAATGAGAGAGTAGCTGTTAGGCATTTGGACGGGCACATATCACTGTAATTTCCCGGCAGGAAGAAGAATTAACCAAAGTCTCAGCCCCCCACCGGGAACCAGCATAGGACCTGAACCAAAATTTTGGACCGGCGGTCAGCTCACCAAAAACGAGTTGAAAAATGGAGCTCAGGGGCACAGCAATTCACAAACTGGCCGAGTAATAAAGGACAACTATCGTCCAAAAATCTGTTGAGGGAAGGCAACGAGGTGGACTTGAAAGCGAGGCAGAATAGCAGGAAACAGATTTCAAGAGGTACGTTGGAATCGCCTTTAAAGCACAGGAAGAGGGGCACAACTTCGACAATGATGCACTTGGCCAAAAAGGGCGTATGCGTTTTCTCCTGAATATATTCAGGAGAAAACGCATACGCCCTTTTTGGCTAAGCAAGCAAGCGGGCAATGCAAATCTGCACTACAAAGAAGTATCACTTCCCACCGGTCAAAAGGGACATCCACAAAATGTGTAAAAACCAGAAAGGCAAGACAGGCCCAAGAGAACAGGGAGCCTTGTTATGCTGATGGGCGGGATGTAAATTGCCAACTGCCTCTCTGGAGGAGTGCATTGTGTTCCCTAAAACAAGTAAACAACAGAGCTACAGAGCCAAGGGCACTTCCAGTCTAGGGAATATACCTTGGGAAAACTGAAAATCAAAAAGACACAGCCACCCCAAAATTTAGGGCTGCACTGCTTACAAGGACCTCAACTTGGGTACACCTTAAGTATCCCAGGAAATATAAAAATGGTTCAAAAAATTGTGGTACTTACGTACGATGGAATATCCCTCAGCCATGAAATCAATGTCATAAGACCAGTAGCAGCAAAATGGGTGGATTCAGGTACGATGATTCTAAGTGAAATAAGTCACACAGAAAAAGAAACTTATCATAAGATATCACTTATGAAGATCCTGTAAACATGGCTACACTTGAACTGAGTTAGGAAAGAGAACAGTGTCTCACATTTAGAAAACACTCTTATGCCTGCTTAAGGGGGAAGGAGAGGTGGGGTGATGCATAAAACCAGAGTTTGATATAAGCACAGGTACCGTTCCAAAAACCAACTATGGAATAGACAAGACCTACACCTTCCTCAGTGAAAGGGACTCAAAACCCCATATTTCCCGCAGAGGAATATATCTGACTAGTAAGAATCTTAAAACCTATGTATTGATATGTGTCCGTAAGGGAATCAAGTGTGTCTAGACTGGGATAAATATGGCAGCGAGAATCAGCTCAAACCCACTATAAAAAGGAATTTCAAAAATAAAACAAAAAAACTGGGAAATTCTTTACAATTCCTTCAGGGTCTCTGATGAAACCTGAAATGACCCTATCTACAATGACAGCTGGATGTGGCATAAGGCTGGACACTTTGGACTGAGAGGATTGGTGAGATTGGGGGATCAAATGCAGACAATTTAAAGCAAGAATGCATGGCACACATTCCATGGGTCCCAACTCTCCAGGTTGAAGGGAATATTACTAGAGATATAACATGTACGGGAAACCTAGAGAACGGACACACTGTGAATACAAAAGGTTTCTAAAACTCAACGAATAGTCCCTCTCCTGGTGCTCCGGTTTGACTTTCCACCTGCTTTACTATCAACCTCCCAACTTGGAGAGACAGCCCCTTTAACCTCCTGGTTCATACAGGTTGCCAATTTGGCAGAGGATGAAAGGGAAGAGGGAGAACCAATGAGAGAGTAGCTGTTAGGCATTTGGACGGGCACATATCACTGTAATTTCCCGGCAGGAAGAAGAATTAACCAATGTCTCAGCCCCCCACCGGGAAGCAGCATAGGACCTGAACCAAAATTTTGGACCTGCGGTCAGCTCACCAAAAACGAGTTGAAAAATGGAGCTCAGGGGCACAGCAATTCACAAACTGGCCGAGTAATAAAGGACAACTATCGTCCAAAAATCTGTTGAAGGAAGGCAACGAGGCGGACTTGAAAGCGAGGCAGAATAGCAGGAAACAGATTTCAAGAGGTATGTTGGAATCCCCTTTAAAGCACAGGAAGAGAGGCACAACTTCGACAATGATGCACTTGGCCAAAAAGGGCGTATGCGTTTTCTCCTGAATATATACAGGAGAAAACGCATACGCCCTTTTTGGCCAAGCAAGCAAGCGGGCAATGCAAATCTGCACTACAAAGAGGTATCACTTCCCACCGGTCAAAAGGGACATCCACAAAATGTGTAAAAACCAGAAAGGCAAGACAGGCCCTGGAGAACAGGGAGCCTTGTTATGCTGATGGGCGGGATGTAAATTGCCAACTGCCTCTCTGGAGGAGTGCATTGTGTTCCCTAAAACAAGTAAACAACAGAGCTACAGAGCCAAGGGCTCTTCCAGTCTAGGGAATATATCTTGGGAAAACTGAAAATCAAAAAGACACAGCCACCCCAAAATTTAGGGCTGCACTGCTTACAAGGACCTCAACTTGGGTACACCTTAAATATCCCAGGAAATATAAAAATGGTTCAAAAAATTGTGGTACTTACGTACGATGGAATATCCCTCAGCCATGAAATCAATGTCATAAGACCAGTAGCAGCAAAATGGGTGGATTCAGGTACGATGATTCTAAGTGAAATAAGTCACAGAGAAAAAGAAACTTATCATAAGATATCACTTATGAAGATCCTGTAAACATGGCTACACTTGAACTGAGTTAGGAAAGAGAACAGTGTCTCACATTTAGAAAACACTCTTATGCCTGCTTAAGGGGGAAGGAGAGGTGGGCTGATGCATAAAACCAGAGTTTGATATAAGCACAGGTACCGTTCCAAAAACCAACTATGGAATAGACAAGACCTACACCTTCCTCAGTGAAAGGGACTCAAAACCCCATGTTTCCTGCAGTGGAATATATCTGACTAGTAAGAATCTTAAAACCTATGTATTGATATGTGTCCGTAAGGGAATCAAGTGTGTCTAGACTGGGATAAATATGGCAGCGAGAATCAGCTCAAACCCACTATAAAAAGGAATTTCAAAAATAAAACAAAAAAAACTGGGAAATTCTTTACAATTCCTTCAGGGTCTCTGATGAAACCTGAAATGACCGTATCTACAATGACAGCTGGATGTGGCATAAGGCTGGACACTTTGGACTGAGAGGATTGGTGAGATTGGGTGAACAAATGCAGACCATTTAAAGCAATAATGCATGGCACACATTCCATGGGTCCCAACTCTCCAGGTTGAAGGGAATATTACTAGAGATATAACATGTACGGGAAACCTAGAGAACGGACACACTGTGAATACGAAAGGTTTCTAAAACTCAACGAATAGTCCCTCTCCTGGTGCTCCGGTTTGACTTTCCACCTGCTTTACTATCAACCTCCCAACTTGGAGAGACAGCCCCTTTAACCTCCTGGTTCATACAGGTTGCCAATTTGGCAGAGGATGAAAGGGAAGAGGGAGAACCAATGAGAGAGTAGCTGTTAGGCATTTGGACGGGCACATATCACTGTAATTTCCCGGCAGGAAGAAGAATTAACCAAAGTCTCAGCCCCCCACCGGGAACCAGCATAGGACCTGAACCAAAATTTTGGACCTGCGGTCAGCTCACCAAAAACGAGTTGAAAAATGGAGCTCAGGGGCACAGCAATTCACAAACTGGCCGAGTAATAAAGGACAACTATCGTCCAAAAATCTGTTGAGGGAAGGCAACGAGGTGGACTTGAAAGCGAGGCAGAATAGCAGGAAACAGATTTCAAGAGGTACGTTGGAATCGCCTTTAAAGCACAGGAAGAGGGGCACAACTTCGACAATGATGCACTTGGCCAAAAAGGGCGTATGCGTTTTCTCCTGAATATATTCAGGAGAAAACGCATACGCCCTTTTTGGCCAAGCAAGCAAGCGGGCAATGCAAATCTGCACTACAAAGAAGTATCACTTCCCACCGGTCAAAAGGGACATCCACAAAATGTGTAAAAACCAGAAAGGCAAGACAGGCCCAAGAGAACAGGGAGCCTTGTTATGCTGATGGGCGGGATGTAAATTGCCAACTGCCTCTCTGGAGGAGTGCATTGTGTTCCCTAAAACAAGTAAACAACAGAGCTACAGAGCCAAGGGCACTTCCAGTCTAGGGAATATACCGTCAGAAAACTGAAAATCAAAAAGACACAGCCACCCCAAAATTTAGGGCTGCACTGCTTACAAGGACCTCAACTTGGGTACACCTTAAGTATCCCAGGAAATATAAAAATGGTTCAAAAAATTGTGGTACTTACGTACGATGGAATATCCCTCAGCCATGAAATCAATGTCATAAGACCAGTAGCAGCAAAATGGGTGGATTCAGGTACGATGATTCTAAGTGAAATAAGTCACACAGAAAAAGAAACTTATCATAAGATATCACTTATGAAGATCCTGTAAACATGGCTACACTTGAACTGAGTTAGGAAAGAGAACAGTGTCTCACATTTAGAAAACACTCTTATGCCTGCTTAAGGGGGAAGGAGAGGTGGGGTGATGCATAAAACCAGAGTTTGATATAAGCACAGGTACCGTTCCAAAAACCAACTATGGAATAGAGAAGACCTACACCTTCCTCAGTGAAAGGGACTCAAAACCCCATATTTCCCGCAGAGGAATATATCTGACTAGTAAGAATCTTAAAACCTATGTATTGATATGTGTCCGTAAGGGAATCAAGTGTGTCTAGACTGGGATAAATATGGCAGCGAGAATCAGCTCAAACCCACTATAAAAAGGAATTTCAAAAATAAAACAAAAAAACTGGGAAATTCTTTACAATTCCTTCAGGGTCTCTGATGAAACCTGAAATGACCCTATCTACAATGACAGCTGGATGTGGCATAAGGCTGGACACTTTGGACTGAGAGGATTGGTGAGATTGGGTGAACAAATGCAGACAATTTAAAGCAAGAATGCATGGCACACATTCCATGGGTCCCAACTCTCCAGGTTGAAGGGAATATTACTAGAGATATAACATGTACGGGAAACCTAGAGAACGGACACACTGTGAATACAAAAGGTTTCTAAAACTCAACGAATAGTCCCTCTCCTGGTGCTCCGGTTTGACTTTCCACCTGCTTTACTATCAACCTCCCAACTTGGAGAGACAGCCCCTTTAACCTCCTGGTTCATACAGGTTGCCAATTTGGCAGAGGATGAAAGGGAAGAGGGAGAACCAATGAGAGAGTAGCTGTTAGGCATTTGGACGGGCACATATCACTGTAATTTCCCGGCAGGAAGAAGAATTAACCAATGTCTCAGCCCCCCACCGGGAAGCAGCATAGGACCTGAACCAAAATTTTGGACCTGCGGTCAGCTCACCAAAAACGAGTTGAAAAATGGAGCTCAGGGGCACAGCAATTCACAAACTGGCCGAGTAATAAAGGACAACTATCGTCCAAAAATCTGTTGAAGGAAGGCAACGAGGCGGACTTGAAAGCGAGGCAGAATAGCAGGAAACAGATTTCAAGAGGTATGTTGGAATCCCCTTTAAAGCACAGGAAGAGAGGCACAACTTCGACATTGATGCACTTGGCCAAAAAGGGCGTATGCGTTTTCTCCTGAATATATACAGGAGAAAACGCATACGCACTTTTTGGCCAAGCAAGCAAGCGGGCAATGCAAATCTGCACTACAAAGAGGTATCACTTCCCACCGGTCAAAAGGGACATCCACAAAATGTGTAAAAACCAGAAAGGCAAGACAGGCCCTGGAGAACAGGGAGCCTTGTTATGCTGATGGGCGGGATGTACATTGCCAACTGCCTCTCTGGAGGAGTACATTGTGTTCCCTAAAACAAGTAAAGAACAGAGCTACAGAGTCAAGGGCACTTCCAGCCTAGGGAATATACCTTGGGAAAACTGAAAATCAATAAGACAGAGCCACTCCAAAATTTAGGGCTGCACTGCTTATAAGGACCTCAACTTGGGTACACCTTAAATATCCCAGGAAATATAAAAATGGTTCAAAAAATTGTGGTACTTACGTACGATGGAATATCCCTCAGCCATGAAATCCATGTCATAAGACCAGTAGTAGTAAAATGGGTGGATTCAGGTACGATGATTCTAAGTGAAATATGTCACAGAGAAAAAGAAACTTATCATAAGATATCACTTATGAAGATCCTGTAAACATGGCTACACTTGAACTGAGTTAGGAAAGAGAACAGTGTCTCACATTTAGAAAACACTCTTATGCCTGCTTAAGGGGGAAGGAGAGGTGGGGTGATGCATAAAACCAGAGTTTGATATAAGCACAGGTACCATTCCAAAAACCAACTATGGAATAGACAAGACCTACACCTTCCTCAGTGAAAGGGACTCAAAACCCCATATTTCCCGCAGAGGAATATATCTGACTAGTAAGAATCTTAAAACCTATGTATTGTTATGTCTCCGTAAGGGAATCAAGTGTGTCTAGACTGGCATAAACATGGCAGCGAGAATCAGCTCAAATCCACTATAAAAAGGAATTTCAAAAACAAAACAAAAAAACTGGGAAATTCTTTACAATTCCTTCAGGGTCTCTGATGAAACCTGGAATGACCCTATCTACAACGACAGCTGGATGTGGCATAAGGCTGGACAATTTGGACTGAGAGGATTGGTGAGATTGGGTGAACAAATGCAGACCATTTAAAGCAATAATGCATGGCACACATTCCATGGGTCCCAACTCTCCAGGTTGAAGGGAATATTACTACAGTTATAACATGTACGGGAAACCTAGAGAACGGACACACTGTGAATACGAAAGGTTTCTAAAACTCAACGAATAGTCCCTCTCCTGGTGCTCCGGTTTGACTTTCCATCTGCTTTACTATCAACCTCCCAACTTGGAGAGACAGCCTCTTTAAACTCCTGGTTCGCACAGGTTGCCAATTTGGCAGAGGATGAAAGGGAAGAGGGAGAACCAATGAGAGAGTAGCTGTTAGGCATTTGGACGGGCACATATCACTGTAATTTCCCGGCAGGAAGAAGAATTAACCAAAGTCTCAGCCCCCCACCGGGAACCAGCATAGGACCTGAACCAAAATTTTGGACCTGCGGTCAGCTCACCAAAAACGAGTTGAAAAATGGAGCTCAGGGGCACAGCAATTCACAAACTGGCCGAGTAATAAAGGACAACTATCGTCCAAAAATCTGTTGAGGGAAGGCAACGAGGTGGACTTGAAAGCGAGGCAGAATAGCAGGAAACAGATTTCAAGAGGTACGTTGGAATCGCCTTTAAAGCACAGGAAGAGGGGCACAACTTCGACAATGATGCACTTGGCCAAAAAGGGCGTATGCGTTTTCTCCTGAATATATTCAGGAGAAAACGCATACGCCCTTTTTGGCCAAGCAAGCAAGCGGGCAATGCAAATCTGCACTACAAAGAAGTATCACTTCCCACCGGTCAAAAGGGACATCCACAAAATGTGTAAAAACCAGAAAGGCAAGACAGGCCCAAGAGAACAGGGAGCCTTGTTATGCTGATGGGCGGGATGTAAATTGCCAACTGCCTCTCTGGAGGAGTGCATTGTGTTCCCTAAAACAAGTAAACAACAGAGCTACAGAGCCAAGGGCACTTCCAGTCTAGGGAATATACCGTCAGAAAACTGAAAATCAAAAAGACACAGCCACCCCAAAATTTAGGGCTGCACTGCTTACAAGGACCTCAACTTGGGTACACCTTAAGTATCCCAGGAAATATAAAAATGGTTCAAAAAATTGTGGTACTTACGTACGATGGAATATCCCTCAGCCATGAAATCAATGTCATAAGACCAGTAGCAGCAAAATGGGTGGATTCAGGTACGATGATTCTAAGTGAAATAAGTCACACAGAAAAAGAAACTTATCATAAGATATCACTTATGAAGATCCTGTAAACATGGCTACACTTGAACTGAGTTAGGAAAGAGAACAGTGTCTCACATTTAGAAAACACTCTTATGCCTGCTTAAGGGGGAAGGAGAGGTGGGGTGATGCATAAAACCAGAGTTTGATATAAGCACAGGTACCGTTCCAAAAACCAACTATGGAATAGAGAAGACCTACACCTTCCTCAGTGAAAGGGACTCAAAACCCCATATTTCCCGCAGAGGAATATATCTGACTAGTAAGAATCTTAAAACCTATGTATTGATATGTGTCCGTAAGGGAATCAAGTGTGTCTAGACTGGGATAAATATGGCAGCGAGAATCAGCTCAAACCCACTATAAAAAGGAATTTCAAAAATAAAACAAAAAAACTGGGAAATTCTTTACAATTCCTTCAGGGTCTCTGATGAAACCTGAAATGACCCTATCTACAATGACAGCTGGATGTGGCATAAGGCTGGACACTTTGGACTGAGAGGATTGGTGAGATTGGGTGAACAAATGCAGACAATTTAAAGCAAGAATGCATGGCACACATTCCATGGGTCCCAACTCTCCAGGTTGAAGGGAATATTACTAGAGATATAACATGTACGGGAAACCTAGAGAACGGACACACTGTGAATACAAAAGGTTTCTAAAACTCAACGAATAGTCCCTCTCCTGGTGCTCCGGTTTGACTTTCCACCTGCTTTACTATCAACCTCCCAACTTGGAGAGACAGCCCCTTTAACCTCCTGGTTCATACAGGTTGCCAATTTGGCAGAGGATGAAAGGGAAGAGGGAGAACCAATGAGAGAGTAGCTGTTAGGCATTTGGACGGGCACATATCACTGTAATTTCCCGGCAGGAAGAAGAATTAACCAATGTCTCAGCCCCCCACCGGGAAGCAGCATAGGACCTGAACCAAAATTTTGGACCTGCGGTCAGCTCACCAAAAACGAGTTGAAAAATGGAGCTCAGGGGCACAGCAATTCACAAACTGGCCGAGTAATAAAGGACAACTATCGTCCAAAAATCTGTTGAAGGAAGGCAACGAGGCGGACTTGAAAGCGAGGCAGAATAGCAGGAAACAGATTTCAAGAGGTATGTTGGAATCCCCTTTAAAGCACAGGAAGAGAGGCACAACTTCGACATTGATGCACTTGGCCAAAAAGGGCGTATGCGTTTTCTCCTGAATATATACAGGAGAAAACGCATACGCACTTTTTGGCCAAGCAAGCAAGCGGGCAATGCAAATCTGCACTACAAAGAGGTATCACTTCCCACCGGTCAAAAGGGACATCCACAAAATGTGTAAAAACCAGAAAGGCAAGACAGGCCCTGGAGAACAGGGAGCCTTGTTATGCTGATGGGCGGGATGTACATTGCCAACTGCCTCTCTGGAGGAGTACATTGTGTTCCCTAAAACAAGTAAAGAACAGAGCTACAGAGTCAAGGGCACTTCCAGTCTAGGGAATATACCTTGGGAAAACTGAAAATCAATAAGACAGAGCCACTCCAAAATTTAGGGCTGCACTGCTTATAAGGACCTCAACTTGGGTACACCTTAAATATCCCAGGAAATATAAAAATGGTTCAAAAAATTGTGGTACTTACGTACGATGGAATATCCCTCAGCCATGAAATCCATGTCATAAGACCAGTAGTAGTAAAATGGGTGGATTCAGGTACGATGATTCTAAGTGAAATATGTCACAGAGAAAAAGAAACTTATCATAAGATATCACTTATGAAGATCCTGTAAACATGGCTACACTTGAACTGAGTTAGGAAAGAGAACAGTGTCTCACATTTAGAAAACACTCTTATGCCTGCTTAAGGGGGAAGGAGAGGTGGGGTGATGCATAAAACCAGAGTTTGATATAAGCACAGGTACCATTCCAAAAACCAACTATGGAATAGACAAGACCTACACCTTCCTCAGTGAAAGGGACTCAAAACCCCATATTTCCCGCAGAGGAATATATCTGACTAGTAAGAATCTTAAAACCTATGTATTGTTATGTCTCCGTAAGGGAATCAAGTGTGTCTAGACTGGCATAAACATGGCAGCGAGAATCAGCTCAAATCCACTATAAAAAGGAATTTCAAAAACAAAACAAAAAAACTGGGAAATTCTTTACAATTCCTGCTGGGTCTCTGATGAAACCTGGAATGACCCTATCTACAACGACAGCTGGATGTGGCATAAGGCTGGACAATTTGGACTGAGAGGATTGGTGAGATTGGGTGAACAAATGCAGACCATTTAAAGCAATAATGCATGGCACACATTCCATGGGTCCCAACTCTCCAGGTTGAAGGGAATATTACTACAGTTATAACATGTACGGGAAACCTAGAGAACGGACACACTGTGAATACGAAAGGTTTCTAAAACTCAACGAATAGTCCCTCTCCTGGTGCTCCGGTTTGACTTTCCATCTGCTTTACTATCAACCTCCCAACTTGGAGAGACAGCCTCTTTAAACTCCTGGTTCGCACAGGTTGCCAATTTGGCAGAGGATGAAAGGGAAGAGGGAGAACCAATGAGAGAGTAGCTGTTAGGCATTTGGACGGACACATATCACGGTAATTTCCAGGCAGGAAGAAGAATTAACCAAAGTCTCAGCCCCCCACCGGGAACCAGTATAGGTCCTGAAACAAAATTTTGGACTTGCGGTCAGCTCACCTAAAACTAGTTGAAAAATGGATCTCAGGGGCACAGCAATTCACAAACTGCCCGAGTAATAAAGGGCAACTATCGTCCAAAAATCTGTTGAGGGAAGGCAATGAGGCGGACTTGAAAGCGAGGCAGAATAGCAGGAAACAGATTTCAAGAGGTACGTTGGAATCGCCTTTAAAGCACAGGAAGAGGGGCACAACTTCGACAATGATGCACTTGGCCAAAAAGGGCGTATGCGTTTTCTCCTGAATATATACAGGAGAAAACGCATACGCCCTTTTTAGCCAAGCAAGCAAGCGGGCAATGCAAATCTGCACTTCAAAGAAGTATCACTTCCCACCGGTCAAAAGGGACAACCACAAATGTGTAAAAACCAGAAAGGCAAGACAGTCCCTGGAGAACAGGGAGCCTTGTTATGCTGATGGGCAGGATGTAAATTGCCAACTGCCTCTCTGGAGGAGTGCATTGTGTTCCCTAAAACAAGTAAAGAACAGAGCTACAGAGCCAAGGGCACTTCCAGTGTAGGGAATATACCTTGGGGAAACTGAAAATCAAAAAGGCAGAGCCACCCCAAAATTTAGGGCTGCACTGCTTACAAGGACCTCAACTTGGGTACACCTTAAATATCCCAGGAAATATAAAAATGGTTCAAAAAATTGTGGTACTTACGTACGATGGAATATCCCTCAGCCATGAAATCAATGTCATAAGACCAGTAGCAGCAAAATGGGTGGATTCAGGTACGATGATTCTAAGTGAAATAAGTCACACAGAAAAAGAAATTATCATAAGATATCACTTATGAAGATCCTGTAAACATGGCTACACTTGAACTGAGTTAAGAAAGAGAACAGTGTCTCACATTTAGAAAACACTCTTATGCTTGCTTAAGGGGGAAGGAGAGGTGGGGTGATGCATAAAACCAGAGTTTGATATAAGCACAGGTACCGTTCCAAAAACCAACTATGGAATAGACAAGACCTACACCTTCCTCAGTGAAAGGGACTCAAAACCCCATATTTCCCGCAGAGGAATATATCTGACTAGTAAGAATCTTAAAACCTATGTATTGATATGTGTCCGTAAGGGAATCAAGTGTGTCTAGACTGGGATAAATATGGCAGCGAGAATCAGCTCAAACCCACTATAAAAAGGAATTTCAAAAATAAAACAAAAAAACTGGGAAATTCTTTACAATTCCTTCAGGGTCTCTGATGAAACCTGAAATGACCCTATCTACAATGACAGCTGTATGTGGCATAAGGCTGGACACTTGGGACTGAGAGGAGTGGTGAGATTGGGTGAGCAAATGCAGACACTTTAAAGCAATAATGCATGGCACCCATTCCATGGGTCCCAACTCTCCAGGTTGAAGGGAATATTACTACAGATATAACATGTACGGGAATCCTAGAGAACGGACACACTGTGAATACGAAAGGTTTCTAAAACTCAACGAATAGTCCCTCTCCTGGCGCTCCAGTTTGACTTTCCATCTGCTTTATTATCAACCTCCCAACTTGGAGAGACAGCTCCTTTAACCTCCTGGTTCGCACAGGTTGCCAATTTGGCAGAGGATGAAAGGGAAGAGGGAGAACCAATGAGAGAGTAGCTGTTAGGCATTTGGACGGGCACATATCACTGTAATTTCCCGGCAGGAAGAAGAATTAACCAAAGTCTCAGCCACCCACCGGGAATCAGTATAGATCCTGAACCAAAATTTTGGACTTGCGGTCAGCTCACCAAAAACGAGTTGAAAAATGGAGCTCAGGGGCACAGCAATTCACAAACTGGCCGACTAATAAAGGACAACTATCGTCCAAAAATCTGTTGAGGGAAGGCAACGAGGCGGACTTGAAAGCGAGGCAGAATAGCAGGAAACAGATTTCAAGAGGTACGTTGGAATCGCCTTTAAAGCACAGGAAGAGGGTCACAACTTCGACAATGATGCACTTGGCCAAAAAGGGCGTATGCGTTTTCTCCTGAATATATTCAGGAGAAAACGCATACGCCCTTTTTGGCCAAGCAAGCAAGCGGGCAATGCAAATCTGCACTACAAAGAAGTATCACTTCCCACCGGTCAAAAGGGACATCCACAAAATGTGTAAAAACCAGAAAGGCAAGACAGGCCCTGGAGAACAGGGAGCCTTGTTATGCTGATGGGCGGGATGTAAATTGCCAACTGCCTCTCTGGAGGAGTGCATTCTGTTCCCTAAAACAAGTAAACAACAGAGCTACAGAGCCAAGGGCACTTCCAGTCTAGGGAATATACCTTGGGAAAACTGAAAATCAAAAAGACACAGCCACCCCAAAATTTAGGGCTGCACTGCTTACAAGGACCTCAACTTGGGTACACCTTAAATATCCCAGGAAATATAAAAATGGTTCAAAAAATTGTGGTACTTACGTACGATGGAATATCCCTCAGCCATGAAATCAATGTCATAAGACCAGTAGCAGCAAAATGGGTGGATTCAGGTACGATGATTCTAAGTGAAATAAGTCACACAGAAAAAGAAACTTATCATAAGATATCACTTATGAAGATCCTGTAAACATGGCTACACTTGAACTGAGTTAGGAAAGAGAACAGTGTCTCACATTTAGAAAACACTCTTATGCCTGCTTAAGGGGGAAGGAGAGGTGGGGTGATGCATAAAACCAGAGTTTGATATAAGCACAGGTACCGTTCCAAAAACCAACTATGGAATAGACAAGACCTACACCTTCCTCAGTGAAAGGGACTCAAAACCCCATATTTCCCGCAGAGGAATATATCTGACTAGTAAGAATCTTAAAACCAATGTATTGATATGTCTCCGTAAGGGAATCAAGTGTGTCTAGACTGGGATAAATATGGCAGCGAGAATAAGCACAAACCCACCATTAAAAGGAATTTCAAAAATAAAACAAAAAAACTGGGAAATTCTTTACAATTCCTTCAGGGTCTCTGATGAAACCTGGAATGACCCTATCTACAATGACAGCTGGATGTGGCATAAGGCTGGACACTTGGGACTGAGAGGATTGGTGAGATTGGGTGAGCAAATGCAGACCCTTTAAAGCAATAATGCATGGCACACATTCCATGGGTCCCAACTCTCCAGGTTGAAGGGAATATTACTACAGATATAACATGTACGGGAATCGTAGAGAACGGACACACTGTGAATACGAAAGGTTTCTAAAACTCAACGAATAGTCCCTCTCCTGGTGCTACCCTTTGACTTTCCATCTGCTTTATTATCAACCTCCCAACTTGGAGAGACAGCCCCTTTAACCTCCTGGCTCGCACAGGTTGCCAATTTGGCAGAGGATGAAAGGGAAGAGGGAGAACCAATGAGAGAGTAGCTCTTAGGCATTTGGACGGGCACATATCACTGTAATTTCCCGGCAGGAAGAAGAATTAACCAAAGTCTCAGCCACCCACCGGGAATCAGTATAGATCCTGAACAAAAATTTTGGACTTGCGGTCAGCTCACCTAAAACAAGTTGAAAAATGGAGCTCAGGGGCACAGCAATTCACAAACTGGCCGAGTAATAAAGGACAACTATCGTCCAAAAATCTGTTGAGGGAAGGCAACGAGGCGGACTTGAAAGCGAGGCAGAATAGCAGGAAACAGATTTCAAGAGGTACGTTGGAATCGCCTTTAAAGCACAGGAAGAGGGGCACAACTTCGACAATGATGCACTTGGCCAAAAAGGGCGTATGCGTTTTCTCCTGAATATATTCAGTAGAAAACGCATACGCCCTTTTTGGCCAAGCAAGCAAGCGGGCAATGCAAATCTGCACTACAAAGAAGTATCACTTCCCACCGGTCAAAAGGGACATCCACAAAATGTGTAAAAACCAGAAAGGCAAGACAGGCCCTGGAGAACAGGGAGCCTTGTTATGCTGATGGGCGGGATGTAAATTGCCAACTGCCTCTCTGGAGGAGTGCATTGTGTTCCCTAAAACAATTAAACAACAGAGCTACAGAGCCAAGGGCACTTCCAGTCTAGGGAATATACCTTGGGAAATCTGAAAATCAAAAAGACACAGCCACCCCAAAATTTAGGGCTGCACTGCTTACAAGGACCTCAACTTGGGTACACCTTAAATATCCCAGGAAATATAAAAATGGTTCAAAAAATTGTGGTACTTACGTACGATGGAATATCCCTCAGCCATGAAATCAATGTCATAAGACCAGTAGCAGTAAAATGGATGGATTCAGGTACGATGATTCTAAGTGAAATAAGTCACAGAGAAAAAGAAACTTATCATAAGATATCACTTATGAAGATCCTGTAAACATGGCTACACTTGAACTGAGTTAGGAAAGAGAACAGTGTCTCACATTTAGAAAACACTCTTATACCTGCTTAAGGGGGAAGGAGAGGTGGGGTGATGCATAAAACCAGAGTTTGATATAAGCACAGGTACCGTTCCAAAAACCAACTATGGAATAGACAAGACCTACACCTTCCTCAGTGAAAGGGACTCAAAACCCCATATTTCCCGCAGAGGAATATATCTGACTAGTAAGAATCTTAAAACCTATGTATTGATATGTCTCCGTAAGGGAATCAAGTGTGTCTAGACTGGCATAATCATGGCAGCGAGAATCAGCTCAAACCCACTATAAAAAGGAATTTCAAAAACAAAACAAAAAAACTGGGAAATTCTTTACAATTCCTTCAGGGTCTCTGATGAAACCTGGAATGACCCTATCTACAATGACAGCTGGATGTGGCATAAGGCTGGACACTTGGGACTGAGAGGATTGGTGAGATTGGGTGAGCAAATGCAGACCCTTTAAAGCAATAATGCATGGCACACATTCCATGGGTCCTAACTCTCCAGGTTGAAGGGAATATTACTACAGATATAACATGTACGGGAATCCTAGAGAACGGACACACTGTGAATACGAAAGGTTTCTAAAACTCAACGAATAGTCCCTCTCCTGGTGCTCCGGTTTGACTTTCCTTCTGCTTTACTATCAACCTCCCAACTTGGAGAGACAGCCCCTTTAACCTCCTGGTTCGCACAGGTTGCCAATTTGGCAGAGGATGAAAGGGAAGAGGGAGAACCAATGAGAGAGTAGCTGATAGGCATTTGGACGGGCACATATCACTGTAATTTCCCGGCAGGAAGAAGAATTAATCAAAGTCTCAGCCCCCCACCCTGAACCTGTATAGGTCCTGAACCAAAATTTTGGACTTGCGGTCAGCTCACCAAAAACGAGTGGAAAAATGGAGCTCAGGGGCACAGCAATTCACAAACTGGCCGAGTAATAAAGGACACCTATCGTCCAAAAATCAGTTGAGGGAAGGCAACGAGGTGGACTTGAAAGCGAGGCAGAATAGCAGGAAACAGATTTCAAGAGGTACGTTGGAATCGCCTTTAAAGCACAGGAAGAGGGGCACAACTTCGACAATGATGCACTTGGCCAAAAAGGGCGTATGCGTTTTCTCCTGAATATATTCAGGAGAAAACGCATACGCCCTTTTTGGCCAAGCAAGGAAGCGGGCTATGCAAATCTGCACTACAATGAAGTATCACTTCCCACCGGTCAAAAGGGACATCCACAAAATGTGTAAAAACCAGAAAGGCAAGACAGGCCCTGGAGAACAGGGAGCCTTGTTATGCTGATGGGCGGGATGTAAATTGCCAACTGCCTCTCTGGAGGAGTGCATTGTGTTCCCTAAAACAAGTAAACAACAGAGCTACAGAGCCAAGGGCACTTCCAATCTAGGGAATATTCCTTGGGAAAACTGAAGATCAATAAGACAGAGCCACCCCAAAATTTAGGGCTGCACTGCTTACAAGGACCTCAACTTGGGTACACCTTAAATATCCCAGGAAATATAAAAATGGTTCAAAAAATTGTGGTACTTACGTACGATGGAATATCCCACAGCCATGAAATCAATGTCATAAGACCAGTAGCAGCAAAATGGGTGGATTCAGGTACGATGATTCTAAGTGAAATAAGTCACAGTGAAAAAGAAACTTATCATAAGATATCACTTATGAAGATCCTGTAAACATGGCTACACTTGAACTGAATTAGGAAAGAGAACAGTGTCTCACATTTAGAAAACACTCTTATGCCTGCTTAAGGGGGAAGGAGAGGTGGGGTGATGCATAAAACCAGAGTTTGATATAAGCACAGGTACCGTTCCAAAAACCAACTCTGGAATAGACAAGACCTACACCTTCCTCAGTGAAAGGGACTCAAAACCCCATATTTCCCGCAGAGGAATATATCTGACTAGTAAGAATCTTAAAACCTATGGATTGATATGTCTCCATAAGGGAATCAAGTGTGTCTAGACTGGCATAAACATGGCAGCGAGAATCAGCTCAAACCCACTATAAAAAGGAATTTCAAAAATAAAACAATACAACTGGGAAATTCTTTACAATTCCTTCAGGGTCTCTGATGAAACCTGGAATGACCCTATCTACAACGACAGCTGGATGTGGCATAAGGCTGGACACTTGGGACTGAGAGGACTGGTGAGATTGGGGGAGAAATGCAGACCCTTTAAAGCAATAATGCATGGCACACATTCCATGGATCCCAACTCTCCAGTTTGAAGGGAATATTACTACAGCTATAACATGTACGGGAAACATAGAGAACGGACACACTGTGAATACCAAAGGTTTCTAAAACTCAACGAATAGTCCCTCTCCTGGTGCTCCGGTTGGACTTTCCATCTGCTTTACTATCAACCTCCCAACTTGGAGAGACAGCCCCTTTAACCTCCTGGTTGACACAGGTTGCCAATTTGGCAGAGGATGAAAGGGAAGAGGGAGAACCAATGATAGAGTAGCTGTTAGGCATTTGGATGGGCACATATCACTGTAATTTCCCGGCAGGATGAAGAATTAACCAAAGTCTCAGCCACCCACCGGGAACCAGTATAGGTCCTGAACCAAAATTTTGGACCTGTGGTCAGCTCACCAAAAACGAGTTGAAAAATGGAGCTCAGGGGCACAGCAATTCACAAACTGGCGGAGTAATAAAGGACAACTATCGTCCAAAAATCCGTTGAGGGAAGGCAACGAGGCGGACTTGAAAGCGAGGCAGAATAGCAGGAAACAGATTTCAAGAGGTACGTTGGAATAGCCTTTAAAGCACAGGAAGAGGGGCACAACTTCGACAATGATGCACTTGGCCAAAAAGGGCGTATGCGTTTTCTCCTGAATATATTCAGGAGAAAACGCATACGCCCTTTACGACCAAGCAAGCAAGCGGGCAATGAAAATCTGCACTACAAAGAAGTATCACTTCCCACCGGTCAAAAGGGACATCCCCAAAATGTGTAAAAACCAGAAAGGCAAGACAGGCCCTGGAGAACAGGGAGCCTTGTTATGCTGATGGGCGGGATGTAAATTGCCAACTGCCTCTCTGGAGGAGTGCATTGTGTTCCCTAAAACAAGTAAAGAACAGAGCTACAGAGCCAAGGGCACTTCCAGTCTAGGGAATATACCTTGGGAAAACTGAAAATCAATAAGACAGAGCCACCCCAAAATTTAGGGCTGCACTGCTTACAAGGACCTCAACTTGGGTACACCTTAAATAAGCCAGGAAATATAAAAATGGTTCAAAAAATTGTGGTACTTACGTACGATGGAATATCCCGCAGCCATGAAATCAATGACATAAGACCAGTAGCAGCAAAATGGGTGGATTCAGGTACGATGATTCTAAGTGAAATAAGTCACAGAGAAAAAGAAACTTATCATAAGATATCACTTATGAAGATCCTGTAAACATGGCTACACTTGAACTGAGTTAGGAAAGAGAACAGTGTCTCACATTTAGAAAACACTCTTATGCCTGCTTAAGGGGGAAGGAGAGGTGGGGTGATGCATAAAACCAGAGTTTCATATAAGCACAGGTACCGTTCCAAAAACCAACTATGGAATAGGCAAGACCTACACCTTCCTCAGTGAAAGGGACTCAAAACACCATATTTCCCGCAGAGGAATATATCTGACTAGTAAGAATCTTAAAACCTATGTATAGATATGTCTCCGTAAGGGAATCAAGTGTGTCTAGACTGGCACAAACATGGCAGCGAGAATCAGCTCAAACCCACTATAAAAAGGAATTTCAAAAATAAAACAAAACAACTGGGAAATTCTTTACAATTCCTTCAGGGTCTCTGATGAAACCTGGAATGACCCTATCTACAATGACAGCTGGATGTGGCATAAGGCTGGACACTTGGGACTGAGAGGATTGGTGAGATTGGGTGAGAAAATGCAGACCCTTTAAAGCAATAATGCATGGCAGTCATTCCATGGGTCCCAACTCTCCAGGTTGAAGGGAATATTACTACAGCTATAACATGTACGGGAAACCTAGAGAACGGACACACTGTGAATACCAAAGGTTTCTAAAACTCAACGAATAGTCCCTCTCCTGGTGCTCCGGTTTGACTTTCCATCTGCTTTACTATCAACCTCCCAACTTGGAGAGACAGCCCATTTAACCTCCTGGTTCACACAGGTTGCCAATTTGGCAGAGGATGAAAGGGAAGAGGGAGAACCAATGAGAGAGTAGCTGTTAGGCATTTTGACGGGCACATATCACTGTAATTTCCCGGCAGGAAGAAGAATTAACCAAAGTCTCAGCCGCCCACCGGGAACCAGTATAGGTCCTGAACCAAAATTTTGGACCTGCGGTCAGCTCACCAAAAACGAGTTGAAAAATGGAGCTCAGGGGCACAGCAATTCACAAACTGGCCGAGTAATAAAGGACAACTATCATCCAAAAATCTGTTTAGGGAAGGCAAAGAGGCGGACTTGAAAGCGAGGCAGAATAGCAGGAAACAGATTTCAAGAGGTACGTTGGAATAGCATTTAAAGCACAGGAAGAGGGGCACAACTTCGACAATGATGCACTTGGCCAAAAAGGGCGTATGAGTTTTCTCCTGTATATATTCAGGAGAAAACGCATACGCCCTTTTTGGCCAAGCAAGCAAGCGGGCAATGCAAATCTGCACTACAAAGAAGTATCACTTCCCACCGGTCAAAAGGGACATCCACAAAATGTGTAAAAACCAGAAAGGCAAGACAGGCCCTGGAGAACAGGGAGCCTTGTTATGCTGATGGGCGGGATGTAAATTGCCAACTGCCTCTCTGGAGGAGTGCATTGTGTTCCGTAAAACAAGTAAACAACACAGCTACAGAGCCAAGGGCACTTCCAGTCTAGGGAATATACCGTCGGAAAACTGAAAATCAATAAGACAGAGCCACCCCAAAATTTAGGGCTGCACTGCTTACAAGGACCTCAAATTGGGTACACATTAAATATCCCAGGAAATATAAAAATGGTTCAAAAAATTGTGGTACTTACGTACGATGGAATATCCCTCAGCCATGAAATCAATGTCATAAGACCAGTAGCAGCAAAATGGGTGGATTCAGGTACGATGATTCTAAGTGAAATAAGTCTCACAGAAAAATAAACTTATCATAAGATATCACTTATGATGATCCTGTAAACATGGCTACACTTGAACTGAGTTAGGAAAGAGAACAGTGTCTCACATTTAGAAAACACTCTTATGCCTGCTTAAGGGGGAAGGAGAGGTGGGGTGATGCATAAAACCAGAGTTTGATATAAGCACAGGTACCATTCCAAAAACCAACTATGCAATAGACAAGACCTACACCTTCCTCAGTGAAAGGGACTCAAAACCCCATATTTGCCGCAGAGGAATATATCTGACTAGTAAGAATCTTAAAACCTATGGATTGATATGTCTCCATAAGGGAATCAAGTGTGTCTAGATTGGCATAAACATGGCAGCGAGAATCAGCTCAAACCCACTATAAAAAGGAATTTCAAAAACAAAACAAAAAAACTGGGAAATTCTTTACAATTCCTTCAGGGTCTCTGATGAAACCTGGAATGACCCTATCTACAACGACAGCTGGATGTGGCATAAGGCTGGACACTTGGGACTGAGAGGATTGGTGAGATTGGGTGAACAAATGCAGACACTTTAAAGCAATAATGCATGGCACACATTCCATGGGTCCCAACTCTCCAGGTTGAAGGGAATATTACTACAGTTATAACATATACGGGAAACCCAGAGAACGGACACACTGTGAATACGAAAGGTTTCTAAAACTCAACGAATAGTCCCTCTCCTGGTGCTCCTGTTTTAATTTCCACCTGCTTTACTATCAACCTCCCAACTTGGAGAGACAGCCACTTTAACCTCCTGGTTCGCACAGGTTGCCAATTTGGCAGAGGATGAAAGGGAAGAGGGAGAACCAATGAGAGAGTAGCTGTTAGGCATTTGGACGGGCACATATCACTGTAATTTCCCGGCAGGAAGAAGAATTAACCAAAGTCTCAGCCACCCACCGGGAACCAGTATAGGTCCTGAACCAAAATTTGGGACTTGCGGTCAGCTCACCTAAAACGAGTTGAAAAATGGAGCTCAGGGGCACAGCAATTCACAAACTGGCCGAGTAATAAAGGACAACTATCGTCCAAAAATCTGTTGAGGGAAGGCAACGAGGCGGACTTGAAAGCGAGGCAGAATAGCAGGAAACAGATTTCAAGAGGTACGTTCGAATCGCCTTTAAAGCACAGGAAGAGGGGCACAACTTCGACAATGATGCACTTGGCCAAAAAGGGCGTATGCGTTTTCTCCTGAATATATTCAGGAGAAAACGCATACGCCCTTTTTGGCCAAGCAAGCAAGCGGGCAATGCAAATCTGCACTACAAAGAAGTATCACTTCCCACCGTTCAAAAGGGACATCCACAAAATGTGTAAAAACCAGAAAGGCAAGACAGGCCCTGGAGAACAGGGAGCCTTGTTATGCTGATGGGCGGGATGTAAATTGCCAACTGCCTCTGTGGAGGAGTGCATTGTGTTCCCTAAAACAAGTAAACAACAGAGCTACAGAGCCAAGGGCACTTCCAGTCTAGGGAATATACCTTGGGAAACTGAAAATCAAAAAGACACAGCCACCCCAAAATTTAGGGCTGCACTGCTTACAAGGACCTCAACTTGGGTACACCTTAAATATCCCAGGAAATATAAAATTGGTTCAAAAAATTGTGGTACTTACGTACGATGGAATATCCCTCAGCCATGAAATCAATGTCATAAGACCAGTAGCAGCAAAATGGGTGGATTCAGGTACGATGATTCTAAGTGAAATAAGTCACAGAGAAAAAGAAACTTATCATAAGATATCACTTAAGAAGATCCTGTAAACATGGCTACACTTGAACTGAGTTAGGAAAGAGAACAGTGTCTCACATTTAGAAAACACTCTTATGCCTGCTTAAGGGGGAAGGAGAGGTGGTGTGATGCATAAAACAAGAGTTTGATATAAGCACAGGTACCGTTCCAAAAACCAACTATGGAATAGACAAGACCTACACCTTCCTCAGTGAAAGGGACTCAAAACCCCATATTTCCCGCAGAGGAATATATCTGACTAGTAAGAATCTTAAAACCTATGTATTGATATGTCTCCGTAAGGGAATCAAGTGTGTCTAGACTGGCATAAACATGGCAGCGAGAATCAGCTCAAACCCACTATAAAAAGGAATTTCAAAAATAAAACAAAACAACTGGGAAATTCTTTACAATTCCCTCAGGGTCTCTGATGAAACCTGGAATGACCCTATCTACAACGACAGCTGGATGTGGCATAAGGCTGGACACTTGGGACTGAGAGGATTGGTGAGATTGGGTGAGCAAATGCAGACCCTTTAAAGCAATAATGCATGGCACACATTCCATGGGTCCCAACTCTCCAGGTTGAAGGGGATATTACTACAGCTATAACATGTACGGGAAACCTAGAGAACGGACACACTGTGAATACGAAAGGTTTCTAAAACTCAACGAATAGTCCCTATCCTGGTGCTCCGGTTTGACTTTCCATCTGCTTTACTATCAACCTCCCAACTTGGAGAGACAGCCCCTTTAACCTCCTGGTTCGCACAGGTTGCCAATTTGGCAGAGGATGAAAGGGAAGAGGGAGAACCAATGAGAGAGTAGCTGTTAGGCATTTCGACGGGCACATATCACTGTAATTTCCCGGCAGGAAGAAGAATTAACCAAAGTCTCAGCCACCCACCGGGAACCAGTATAGGTCCTGAACCAAAATTTTGGACCTGCGGTCAGCTCACCAAAAACGAGTGGAAAAATGGAGCTCAGGGGCACAGCAATTCACAAACTGGCCGAGTAATAAAGGACAACTATAGTACAAAAATCTGTTGAGGGAAGGCAATGAGGCGGACTTGGAAGCGAGGCAGAATAGCAGGAAACAGATTTCAAGAGGTACGTTGGAATCGCCTTTAAAGCACAGGAAGAGGGGCACAACTTCGACAATGATGCACATGGCCATAAAGGGTGTATGCGTTTTCTCCTGAATATATTCAGGAGAAAACGCATACGCCCTTTTTGGCCAAGCAAGCAATCGGGCAATGCAAATCTGCACTACAAAGAAGTATCACTTCCCTCCAGTCAAAAGGGACATCCACAAAATGTGTAAAAACCAGAAAGGCCAGACAGGCCCTGGAGAACAGGGAGCCTTGTTATGCTGATGGGCGGGATGTAAATTACCAACTGCCTCTCTGGAGGAGTACATTGTGTTCCCTAAAACAAGTAAAGAACAGAGCTACAGAGTCAAGGGCACTTCCAGTCTAGGGAATATACCTTGGGAAAACTGAAAATCAATAAGACACAGCCACTCCAAAATTTAGGGATGCAATGCTTATAAGGATCTCAACTTGGGTACACCTTAAATATCCCAGGAAATATAAAAATGGTTCAAAAAATTGTGGTACTTACGTACGATGGAATATCCCTCAGCCATGAAATCAATGTCATAAGACCAGTAGCAGTAAAATGGGTGTATTCAGGTACGATGATTCTAAATGAAATAAGTCACAGAGAAAAATAAACTTATCATAAGATATCACTTATGAAGATCCTGTAAACATGGCTACACTTGAACTGAGTGAGGAAGGAGAACAGTGTCTCACATTTAGAAAACACTCTTATGCCTGCTGAAGGGGGAAGGAGAGGTGGGGTGATGCATAAAACCAGAGTTTGATATAAGCACAGGTACCATTCCAAAAACCAACTATGGAATAGACAAGACCTACACCTTCCTAAGTGAAAGGGACTCAAAATCCCATATTTCCCGCAGAGGAATATATCTGACTAGTAAGAATCTTAAAACCTATGTATTGATATGTCTCCGTAAGGGAATCAAGTGTGTCTAGACTGGCATAAACATGGCAGCGAGAATCAGCTCAAACCCACTATAAAAAGGAATTTCAAAAACAAAACAAAAAAAACTGGGAAATTCTTTACAATTCCTTCAGGGTCTCTGATGAAACCTGGAATGACCCTATCTACAACGACAGCTGGATGTGGCATAAGGCTGGACACTTGGGACTGAGAGGATTGGTGAGATTGGGTGAACAAATGCAGACCATTTAAAGCAATAATGCATGGCACACATTCCATGGGTCCCAACTCTCCAGGTTGAATGGAATATTACTACAGTTATAACATGTACAGGAAACCTAGAGAACGGACACACTGTGAATACGAAAGGTTTCTAAAACTCAACGAATATTCCCTCTGGTGGTGCTCCGGTTTGACTTTCCATCTGCTTTACTATCAACCTCCCAACTTGGAGAGACAGCCCCTTTAACCTCCTGGTTCGCACAGGTTGGCAATTTGGCAGAGGATGAAAGGGAAGAGGGAGAACCAATGAGAGAGTAGCTGTTAGGCATTTGGACGGGCACATATCACTGTAATTTCCCGGCAGGAAGAAGAATTAACCAAAGTCTCAGGCCCCCACCGGGAACCAGCATAGGTCCTGTACCAAAATTTTGGACTTGCGGTTAGCTCACCAAAAACGAGTTGAAAAATGGAGCTCAGGGGTACAGCAATTCACAAACTGGCCGAGTAATAAAGGACAACTATCGTCCAAAAATCTGTTGAGGGAAGGCAACGAGGTGGACTTGAAAGCGAGGCAGAATAGCAGGAAACAGATTTCAAGAGGTACATTGGAATCGCCTTTAAAGCACCGGAAGAGGGGCCCAACTTCGACAATGATGCACTTGGCCAAAAAGGGCGTATGCGTTTTCTCCTGAATATATTCAGGAGAAAACGCATACGCCCTTTTTGGCCAAGCAAGCAAGCGGGCAATGCAAATCTGCACTACAAGGAAGTATCACTTCCCACCGGTCAAAAGGGACATCCACAAAATGTGTAAAAACCAGAAAGGCAAGACAGGCCCTGGAGAACAGGGAGCCTTGTTATGCTGATGGGCGGGATGTAAATTGCCAACTGCCTCTCTGGAGGAGTACATTGTGTTCCCTAAAACAAGTAAAGAACAGAGCTACAGAGCCAAGGGCACTTCCAGTCTAGGGAATATACTTTGGGAAAACTGAAAATCAATAAGACAGAGCCACCCCAAAATTTAGGGCTGCACTGCTTACAAGGACCTCAACTTGGGTACACCTTAAATATCACAGGAAATATAAAAATGGTTCAAAAAATTGTGGTACTTTGTACGACGGAATATCCCTCAGCCATGAAATCAATGTCATAAGACCAGTAGCAGTAAAATGGGTGGATTCAGGTACGATGATTCTAAGTGAAATAAGTCACACAGAAAAAGAAACTTATCATAAGATATCACTTATGAAGATCCTGTAAACATGGCTACCCTTGAAATGAGTTAGGAAGGAGAACAGTGTCTCACATTTAGAAAACACTCTTATGCCTGCTTAAGGGGGAAGGAGAGGTGGGGTGATGCATAAAACCAGAGTTTGATATAAGCACAGGTACCGTTCCAAAAACCAACTATGGAATAGACAAGACCTACACCTTCCTCAGTGAAAGGGACTCAAAACACCATATTTCCCACAGAGGAATATATCTGACTAGTAAGAATCTTAAAACCTATGTATTGATATGTCTCCGTAAGGGAATCAAGTGTGTCTAGACTGGCATAAACATGGCAGCGAGAATCAGCTCAAACCCACTATAAAAAGGAATTTCAAAAACAAAACAAAAAAACTGGGAAATTCTTTACAATTCCTTCAGGGTCAATGATGAAACCTGGAATGACCCTATCTACAATGACAGCTGGATATGGCATAAGGCTGGACACTTGGGACTGAGGGGATTGGTGAGATTGGGTGAGCAAATGCAGACCCTTTAAAGCAATAATGCATGGCACCCATTCCATGGGTCCCAACTCTCCAGGTTGAAGGGAATATTACTACAGTTATAACATGTACGGGAAACCTAGAGAACGGACACACTGTGAATACTAAAGGTTTCTAAAACTCAACGAATAGTCCCTCTCCTGGTGATCCGGTTTGACTTTCCACCTGCTTTACTATCAACCTCCCAACTTGGAGAGACAGCCCCTTTAACCTCGTGGTTCGCACAGGTTGCCAATTTGGCAGAGGATGAAAGGGAAGAGGGAGAACCAATGAGAGAGTAGCTGTTAGGCATTTGGACGGGCACATATCACTGTAATTTCCCAGCAGGAAGAAGAATTAAATAAAGTCTCAGCCACCAACTGGGAACCAGTATAGGTCCTGAACCAAAATTTTGGACTTGCGGTCAGATCACCAAAAACAAGTTGAAAAATGGAGCTCAGGGCACAGCAATTCACAAACTGGCCGAGTAATAAAGGACAAGTATCATCCAAAATCTGTTGAGGGAAGGCAACGAGGCGGACTTGAAAGCGAGGCAGAATAGCAGGAAACAGATTTCAAGAGGTACATTGGAATCACGTTTAAAGCACAGGAAGAAGGACACAACGTCGACAATGATGCACTTGGCCAAAAAGTGCGTATGCGTTTTCTCCTGAATATATTCAGGAGAAAACGCATACGACCTTTTTGGCCAAGCAAGCAAACGGGCAATGCAAATCTTCACTACAAAGAAGTATCACTTCCCACCGGTTAAAATGGACATCCACAAAATGTGTAAAAACCAGAAAGGCAAGACAGGCCCTGGAGAACAGGGAGCCTTGTTATGCTTATGGGCGGGATGTAAATTGCCAATTGCCTCTCTTGAGGAGTGCATTGTGTTCCCTAAAACAAGTAAAGAACAGAGCTACAGAGCCAAGGGCACTTCCAGTCTAGGGAATATACCTTGGGAAAACTGAAAATCAATAAGACAGAGCCACCCCAATATTTAGGGCTGCACTGCTTACAAGGACCTCAACTTGGATACACCTTAAGTATCCCAGGAAATATAAAAATGGTTCAAAAAATTGTGGTACTTACGTACGATGGAATATCCCTCAGCCATGAAATCAATGTCATAAGACCAGTAGCAGCAAAATGGGTGTATACAGGTACGATGATTCTAAGCGAAATAAGTCACACAGAAAAAGAAACTTATCATAAGATATCACTTAAGTACATCCTATAAACATGGCTACACTTGAACTGAGTTAGGAAAGAGAACAGTGTCTCATATTTAGAAAACACTCTTATGCCTGCTTAAGGGGGAAGGAGAGGTGGGGTGATGCATAAAACCAGAGTTTGATATAAGCACAGGTACCGTTCCAAAAACCAACTATGGAATAGACAAAACCTACACTTTCCTCAGTGAAAGGGACTCAAAACCCCATATTTCCCGCAGAGGAATATATCTGACTAGTAAGAATCTTAAAACCTATGTATTGATAGGTCTCCATAAAGGAATCAAGTGTGTCTAGACTGACATAAACATGGCAGCGAGAATCAGCTCAAACCCACTATAAAAAGGAATTTCAAAAACAAAACAAAAAAACTGGGAAATTCTTTACAATTCCTTCAGGTTCTCTGATGAAACCAGGAATGACCCTATCTACAATGACAGCTGGATGTGGCATAAGGAGGGACACGTGGGACTGAGACGATTGGTGAGATTGGGTGAGCAAATGCCGACCCTTTAAAGCACAAATGCCTGGCACCCATTCCATGGGTCCCAACTCTCCAGGTTGAAGGGAATATTACTACAGCTATAACATGTATGGGAAACCTAGAGAACGGACACACTGTGAATACGAAAGGTTTCTAAAACTCAACGAATACTCCCTCTCCTGGTGCTCCGGTTTGACTTTCCATCTGCTTTACTATCAACCTCCCAACTTGGAGAGACAGCCCCTTTAAACTCCTGGTTCACACAGGTTGCCAATTTGGCAGAGGATGAAAGGGAAGAGGGAGAACCAATGAGAGAGTAGCTGTTAGGCATTTGGACGGGCACATATCACTGTAATTTCCCGGCAGGAAGAAGAATTAACCAAAGTCTCAGCCCCTCACCGGGAACCAGTATAGGTCCTGAACCAAAATTTTGGACTTGCGGTTAGCTCACCAAAAACGAGTTGAAAAATGGAGCTCAGGGGCACAGCAATTCACAAACTGCCCGAGTAATAAAGGACAACTATCATCCAAAAATCTGTTGAGGGAAGGCATCGAGGTGGACTTGAAAGCGAGGCAGAATAGCAGGAAACAGATTTCAAGAGGTACGTTGGAATCGCCTTTAAAGCACAGGAAGAGGGGCACAACTTCGACAATGATGCACTTGGCCAAAAAGGGCGTATGCGTTTTCTCCTGAATATATTCAGGAGAAAACGCATACGCCCTTTTTGGCCAAGCAAGCAAGCGGGCAATGCAAATCTGCACTACAAAGAAGTATCACTTCCCACGGGTCAAAAGGGACATCCACAAAATGTGTAAAAACCACAAAGGCAAGACAGGCCCTGGAGAACAGGGAGCCTTGTTATGCTGATGGGCGGGATGTAAATTGCCAACTGCCTCTCTGGAGGAGTGCATTGTGTTCCCTAAAACAAGTAAAGAACAGAGCTACAGAGCCAAGGGCACTTCCAGTCTAGGGAATATACCTTGGGAAAACTGAAAATCCATAAGACAGAGCCACCCCAAAATTTAGGGCTGCACTGTTTACAAGGACCTCAACTTGGGTACACCTTAAGTATCCCAGGAAATATAAAAATGTTTCAAAAAATTTTGGTACTTACGTATGATGGAATATCCCTCAGCCATGAAATCAATGTCATAAGACAAGTAGCAGCAAATTGGGTGGTTTCAGGTACGATGATTCTAAGTGAAATAAGTCACACAGAAAAAGAAACTTATCATAAGATATCACTTATGAAGATCCTGTAAACATGGCTACACTTGAACTGAGTTAGGAAAGAGAACAGTGTCTCACATTTAGAAAACACTCTTATGCCTGCTTAAGGGGGAAGGAGAGGTGGGGTGATGCATAAAACCAGAGTTTGATATAAGCACAGGTACCGTTCCAAACACCAACTGTGGAATAGACAAGACCTACACATTCCTCAGTGAAAGGGACTCAAAACCCCATATTTCCCGCAGAGGAATATATCTGACTAGTAAGAATCTTAAAACCTATGTATTGATATGTCACTGTAAGGGAAACAAGTGTGTCTAGACTGGCATAAACATGGCAGCGAGAATCAGCTCAAACCTACTATAAAAAGGAATTTCAAAAACAAAACAAAAAAACTGGGAAATTCTTTACAATTCCTTCAGGGTCTCTGATGAAACCTGGAATGACCCTATCTACAACGACAGCTGGATGTGGCAGAAGGCTGGACACTTGGGACTGAGAGAATTGGTGAGATTGGGTGAGCAAATGCAGACCCTTTAAAGCACAAATGCCTGGCACCCATTCCATGGGTCCCAACTCTCCAGTTTGAAGGGAATATTACTACAGCTATAACATGTACGGGAAACCTAGAGAACGGACACACTGTGAATAAGAAAGGTTTCTAAAACTCAATGAATAGTCCCTCTCTTGGTTCTCCGGTTTGACTTTCCATCTGCTTTAATATCAACCTCCCAACTTGGAGAGACAGCGCCTTTAACCTCCTGGTTCACACAGGTTGCCAATTTGGCAGAGGATGAAAGGGAAGAGGGAGAACCAATGAGAGAGTAGCTGTTAGGCATTTGGACGGGCATATCTCACTCTAACTTCCCCGCAGGAAGAAGAATTAACCAAACTCTCAGCCACCCACTGGGAACCAGTATAGGTCCTGAACCAAAATTTTGCACTTGCTGTCAGCTCACGAAAAACGAGTTGAAAAATAGACCTCAGGGGCACAGCAATTCACAAACTGGCCGAGTAATAAAGGACAACTATCGTCCAAAAATGTGTTGAGGGAAGGCAACGAGGTGGACTTGACAGCGAGGCAGAATAGCAGGAAACAGATTTCAAGAGGTACATTGGAATCGCCTTTAAAGCACAGGAAGAGGGGCACAACTTCGACAATGATGCACTTGGCCAAAAAGGGCATATGCGTTTTCTCCTGAATATATTCAGGAGAAAACGCATAAGCCCTTTTTGGCTAAGCAAGCAAGCGGGCAATGCAAATCTGCCCTACAAAGAAGTATCACTTCCCACCGGTCAAGAGGGACATCCACAAAATGTGTAAAAACCAGAAAGGCAAGACAGGCCCTGGAGAACAGGGAGCCTTGTTTTGCTGATGGGCGGGATGTAAATTGCCAACTGCCTCTCTGGAGGAGTGCATTGTGTTCCCTAAAACAACTAAAGAACAGAGCTACAGAGCCAAAGGCACTTCCAGTCTAGGTATTATACCTTGGGAAAACTGAAAATCAATAAGACAGAGCCACCCCAAAATTTAGGGCTGCACTGTTTACAAGGACCTCAACTTGGGTACACCTTAAATATCCCAGGAAATATAAAAATGGTTCAAAAAATTGTGGTACTTACGTACGATGGAATATCCCTCAGCCATGAAATCAATGTCATAAGACCAGTAGCAGCAAAATGGGTGGATTCAGGTACGATGATTCTAAGTGAAATAAGTCACACAGAAAAAGAAACTTATCATAAGATATCACTTATGAAGATCCTGTAAACATGGCTACACTTGAACTGAGTTAGGAAAGAGAACAGTGTCTCACATTTAGAAAACACTATTATGCCTGCTTAAGGGGGAAGGAGAGGTGGAGTGATGCATAAAACCTGAGTTTGATATAAGCACAGGTACCGTTCCAAAAACCAACTATGGAATAGACAAGACCTACACCTTCCTCAGTGAAAGGGACTCAAAACCCCATATTTCCCGCAGAGGAATATATCTGACTAGTAAGAATCTTAAAACCTATGTATTGATATGTCTCCGTAAGGGAATCAAGTGTGTCTAGACTGGCATAAACATGGCAGCGAGAATCAGGTCAAACCCACTATAAAAAGGAATTTCATAAACAAAACAAAAAAACTGGGAAATTCTTTACAATTCCTTCAGGGTCTCTGATGAAACCTGGAATGACACTATCTACAACGACTGCTGGATGTGGCATAAGGAGGGACACTTGGGACTGAGAAGATTGGTGAGATTGGGTGACCAAATGCAGACCCTTTGAAGCACAAGTGCCTGGTACGCATTCCATGGGTCCCAACTCTCCAGGTTGAAGGGAATATTACTACAGCTATAACATGTACTGGAAACCTAGAGAACGGACACACTGTGAATACGAAAGGTTTCTAAAACTCAACGAATAGTCCCTCTCCTGGTGCTCCGGTTTGACATTCCATCTGCTTTACTATCAACCTCCCAACATGGAGAGACAGCCCATTTAACCTCCTGGTTCACACAGGTTGCCAATTTGGCAGAGGATGAAAGGGAAGAGGGAGAACCAATGAGAGAGCAGCTGTTAGGCATTTGGATGGGCACATATCGCTGTAATTTCCCAGCAGGAAGAAGAATTAACCAAAGTCTCAGCCACCCACCGGGAACCAGTATAGGTCCTGAACCAAAATTTTGGACTTGCGGTCAGCTCACCAAAAACGAGTTGAAAAATGGAGCTCAGGGACACAGCAATTCACAAACTGGCAGAGTAATAAAGGACAACTATCGTCCAAAAATCTGTTGAGGGAAGGCAACGAGGTGGACTTGAAAGCGAGGCAGAATAGCAGGAAACAGATTTCAAGAGGTACGTTGGAATCGCCTTTAAAGCACAGGAAGAGGGGCACAACTTCGACAATGATGCACTTGGCCAAAAAGGGCATATGCGTTTTCTCCTGAATATATTCAGGAGAAAACGCATATGCCCTTTTTGGCCAAGCAAGCAAACGGGCAATGCAAATCTTCACTACAAAGAAGTAGCACTTCCCACCGGTTAAAAGGGACATCCACAAAATGTGTAAAAACCAGAAAGGCAAGACAGGCCCTGGAGAACAGGGAGCCTTGTTATGCTGATGGGCGGGATGTAAATTGCCAACTGCCTCTCTGGAGGAGTGCATTGTGTTCCCTAAAACAAGTAAAGAACAGAGCTACAGAGCCAAGGGCACTTCCAGTCTAGGGAATATACCTTGGGAAAAATGAAAGTCAATAAGACAGAGCCACCCCAAAATTTAGGGCTGCACTGCTTACAAGGACCTCAACTTGGGTACACCTTAAATATCCCAGGAAATATAAAAATGGTTCAAAAAATTGTCATACTTACGTATGATGGAATATCCCTCAGCCATGAAATCAATGTCATAAGACCAGTAGCAGCAAAATGGGTGTATTCAGGTACGATGATTCTAAGCGAAATAAGTCACAGAGAAAAAGAAACTTATCATAAGATATCACTTATGAAGATCCTATAAACATGGCTACACTTGAACTGAGTTAGGAAAGAGAACAGTGTCTCATATTTAGAAAACACTCTTATGCTTGCTTAAGGGGGAAGGAGAGGTGGGGTGATGCATAAAACCAGAGTTTGATATAAGCACAGGTACCGTTCCAAAAACCAACTATGGAATAGACAAGACCTACACCTTCCTCAGTGAAAGGGACTCAAAACCCCATATTTCCCGCAGAGGAATATATCTGACTAGTAAGAATCTTAAAACCTATGTATTGATATGTCACTGTAAGGGAATCAAGTGTGTCTAGACTGACATAAACATGTCAGCGAGAATCAGCTCAAACCCACTATAAAAAGGAATTTCAAAAACAAAACAAAAAAAACTGGGAAATTCTTTACAATTCCTTCAGGGTCTCTGATGAAACCTGGAATGACCCTATCTACAACGACAGCTGGATGTGGCATAAGAGGGACACTTGGGACTGAGACGATTGGTAAGATTCGGTGAGCAAATGCAGACCCTTTAAAGCACAAATGCCTGACACCCATTCCATGGGTCCCAACTCTCCAGGTTGAAGGGAATATTACTACAGCTATAACATGTACGGGAAACCTAGAGAACGGACACACTGCGAATACGAAAGGTTTCTAAAACTCAACGAACAGTCCCTCTCCTGGTGCTCCGGTTTGACTTTCCATCTGATTTACTATGAACCTCCCATCTTGGAGAGACAGCCCCTTCAACCTCGTGGTTCGCACAGGTTGCCAATTTGGCAGAGGATGAAAGGGAAGAGGGAGAACCAATGAGAGAGTAGCTGTTAGGCATTTGGATGGGCACATATCACTGTAATTTCCCGGCAGGAAGAAGAATTAAATAAAGTCTCAGCCACCCACTGGGAACCAGTATAGGTCCTGAACCAAAATTTTGGACTTGCGGTCAGATCTCCAAAAACGAGTTGAAAAATGGAGCTCAGGGGCACAGCAATTCACAAACTGGCCGAGTAATAAAGGACAAGTATCGTCCAAAATCTGTTGAGGGAAGGCAACGAGGCAGACTTGAAAGCGAGGCAGAAAAGCAGGAAACAGATTTCAAGAGTTACGTTGGAATCGCCTTTAAAGCACAGGAAGAGGGGCACAACTTCGACAATGATGCACTTGGCCAAAAAGGGCGTATGAGTTTTCTCCTGAATATATTCAGGACAAAACGCATACGCCCTTTTTGGCTAAGCAAGCAAGCGGGCAATGCAAATCTGCCCTACAAAGAAGTATCACTTCCCACCGGTCAAAAGGGACATCCACAAAATGTGTAAAAACCAGAAAGGCAAGACAGGCCCTGGAGAACAGGGAGCCTTGTTATGCTGATGGGCGGGATGTAAATTGCCAACTGCCTCTCTGGAGGAGTGCATTGTGTTCCCTAAAACAAGTAAACAACAGAGCTACAGAGCCAAGGGCACTTCCAGTCTAGGGAATATACCTTGGGAAAACTGAAAATCAATAAGACAGAGCCACCCCAAAATTTAGGGCTGCACTGCTTACAAGGACCTCACCTTGGGTACACCTTAAATATCCCAGGAAATATAAAAATGGTTCAAAAAATTGTGGTACTTACGTACGATGGAATATCCCTCAGCCATGAAATCAATGTCATAAGACCAGTAGCAGCAAAATGGGTGGATTCAGGTACGATGATTCTAAGTGAAATAAGTCACACAGAAAAAGAAACTTATCATAAGATATCACTTATGAAGATCCTGTAAACATGGCTACACTTGAACTGAGTTAGGAAAGAGAACAGTGTCTCACATTTAGAAAACACTCTTATGCCTGCTTAAGGGGGAAGGAGAGGTGGGGTGATGCATAAAACCAGAGTTTGATATAAGCACAGGTACCGTTCCAAAAACCAACTATGGAATAGACAAGACCTACACCTTCCTCAGTGAAAGGGACTCAAAACACCATATTTCCCGCAGAGGAATATATCTGACTAGTAAGAATCTTAAAACCTATGTATTGATATGTCTCTGTAAGGGAATCAAGTGTGTCTATACTGGCATAAACATGGCAGCGAGAATCAGCTCAAACCCACTATAAAAAGGAATTTCAAAAACAAAACAAAAAAACTGGGAAATTCTTTACAATTCCTTCAGGGTCTCTGATGAAACCTGGAATGACCCTATCTACAATGACAGCTGGATGTGGCATAAGGAGGGACACTTGGGACTGAGACGATTGGTGAGATTGGGTGAGCAAATGCCGACCCTTTAAAGCACAAATGCCTGGCACCCATTCCATGGGTCCCAACTCTCCAGGTTGAAGGGAATATTACTACAGCTATAACATGTATGGGAAACCTAGAAAACGGACACACTGTGAATACGAAAGGTTTCTAAAACTCAACGAATAATCCCTCTCCTGGTGCTCCGGTTTGACTTTCCATCTGCTTTACTATCAACCTCCCAACTCGGAGAGACAGCCCCTTTAACCTCCTGGTTCACACAGGTTGCCAATTTGGCAGAGGATGAAAGGGAAGAGGGAGAACCAATGAGAGAGTAGCTGTTAGGCATTTGGACGGGCACATATCACTGTAATTTCCCGGCAGGAAGAAGAATTAACCAAAGTCTCAGCCCCCCACCGGGAACCAGTATAGGTCCTGAACCAAAATTTTGGACTTGCGGTCAGCTCACCAAAAACGAGTTGAAAAATGGAGCTCAGGGGCACAGCAATTCACAAACTGCCCGAGTAATAAAGGAAAACTATCATCCAAAAATCTGTTGAGGGAAGGCATCGAGGTGGACTTGAAAGCGAGGCAGAATAGCAGGAAACAGATTTCAAGAGGTACGTTGGAATCGCCTTTAAAGCACAGGAAGAGGGGCACAACTTCGACAATGATGCACTTGGCCAAAAAGGGCGTATGCGTTTTCTCCTGAATATATTCAGGAGAAAACGCATACGCCCTTTTTGGCCAAGCAAGCAAGCGGGCAATGCAAATCTGCACTACAAAGAAGTATCACTTCCCACGGGTCAAAAGGGACATCCAAAAAATGTGTAAAAACCAGAAAGGCAAGACAGGCCCTGGAGAACAGGGAGCCTTGTTATGCTGATGGGCGGGATGTAAATTGCCAACTGCCTCTCTGGAGGAGTGCATTGTGTTCCCTAAAACAAGTAAAGAACAGAGCTACAGAGCCAAGGGCACTTCCAGTCTAGGGAATATACCTTGGGAAAACAGAAAATCAATAAGACAGAGCCACCCCAAAATTTAGGGCTGCACTGCTTACAAGGACCTCAACTTGGGTACACCTTAAATATCCCAGGAAATATAAAAATGTTTCAAAAAATTGTGGTACTTACGTATGATGGAATATCCCTCAGCCATGAAATCAATGTCATAAGACAAGTAGCAGCAAATTGGGTGGTTTCAGGTACGATGATTCTAAGTTAAATAAGTCACACAGAAAAAGAAACTTATCATAAGATATCACTTATGAAGATCCTGTACACATGGCTACACTTGAACTGAGTTAGGAAAGAGAACAGTGTCTCACATTTAGAAAACACTCTTATGCCTGCTTAAGGGGGAAGGAGAGGTGGGGTGATGCATAAAACCAGAGTTTGATATAAGCACAGGTACCGTTCCAAAAACCAACTGTGGAATAGACAAGACCTACACCTTCCTCAGTGAAAGGGACTCAAAACCCCATATTTCCCGCAGAGGAATATATCTGACTAGTAAGAATCTTAAAACCTATCTATTGATATGTCACTGTAAGGGAAACAAGTGTGTCTATACTGGCATAAACATGGCAGCGAGAATCAGCTCAAACCTACTATAAAAAGGAATTTCAAAAACAAAACAAAAAAACAGGGAAATTCTTTACAATTCCTTCAGGGTCTCTGATGAAACCTGCAATGACCCTATCTACAATGACTGCTGGATGTGGCATAATGAGGGACACTTGGGACTGAGACGATTGGTGACATTGGGTGAGCAAATGCAGACCCTTTAAAGCACAAATGCCTGGCACCCATTCCATGGGTCCCAACTCTCCAGGTTGAAGGGAATATTACTACAGCTATAACATGTACGGGAAACCTAGAGAACGTACACACTGTGAATACGAAAGGTTTCTAAAACTCAACGAATACTCCCTCTCCTGGTGCTCCGGTTTGACTTTCCATCTGCTTTACTATCAACCTCCCAAGTTGGAGAGACAGCCCCTTTAACCTCCTGGTTCACACAGGTTTCCAATTTGGCAGAGGATGAAAGGGAAGAGGGAGAACCAATGAGAGAGTAGCTGTTAGGCATTTGGACGGGCACATCTCAATCTAACTTCCCCGCAGGAAGAAGAATTAACCAAAGTCTCAGCCACCCACTGGGAACCAGTATAGGTCCTGAACCAAAATTTTGGACTTGCTGTCCGCTCACCAAAAACGAGTTGAAAAATGGAGCTCAGGGGCACAGCAATTCACAAACTGGCCGAGTAATAAAGGACAACTATCGTCCAAAAATCTGTTGAGGGAAGGCAACGAGGTGGACTTGAAAGCGAAGCAGAATAGCAGGAAACAGATTTCAAGAGGTACGTTGGAATCGCCTTTAAAGCACAGGAAGAGGGGCACAACTTCGACAATGATGCACTTGGCCATAAAGGGCATATGCGTTTTCTCCTGAATATATTCAGGAGAAAACGCATACGCCCTTTTTGGCCAAGCAAGCAAGCGTTCAATGCAAATCTGCACTACAAAGAAGTATCACTTCCCACGGGTCAAAAGGGACATCCACAAAATGTGTAAAAACCAGAAAGGCAAGACAGGCCCTGGAGAACAGGGAGCCTTGTTATGCTGTTGGGCGGGATGTAAATTGCCAACTGCCTCTCTGGAGGAGTGCATTGTGTTCCCTAAAACAAGTAAACAACAGAGCTACAGAGCCAAGGGCACTTCCAGTCTAGGGAATATACCTTGGGAAAACTGAAAATCAATAAGACAGAGCCACCCCAAAATTTAGGGCTGCACTGCTTACAAGGACCTCATCTTGGGTACACCTTAAGTATCCCAGGAAATATAAAAATATTTCAAAAAATTGTGGTACTTACGTATGACGGAATATCCCTCAGCCATGAAATCAATGTCATAAGACCAGTAGCAGCAAAATGGGTGGATTCAGGTACGATGATTCTAAGTGAAATAAGTCACACAGAAAAAGAAACTTATCATAAGATATCACTTATGAAGATCCTGTAAACATGGCTACACTTGAACTGAGTTAGGAAAGAGAACAGTGTCTCACATTTAGAAAACACTCTTATGCCTGCTTAAGGGGGAAGGAGAGGTGGGGTGATGCATAAAACCAGAGTTTGATATAAGCACAGGTACCGTTCCAAAAACCAACTATGGAATACACAAGACCTACACCTTCCTCAGTGAAAGGGACTCAAAACCCCATATTTCCCGCAGAGGAATATATCTGACTAGTAAGAATCTTAAAACCTATGTATTGATATGTCTCCGTAAGGGAATCAAGTGTGTCTAGACTGGCATAAACATGGCAGCGAGAATCAGCTCAAACCCACTATAAAAAGGAATTTCAAAAACAAAACAAAAAAAACTGGGAAATTCTTTACAATTCCTTCAGGGTCTCTGATGAAACCTGGAATGACCCTATCTACAACGACAGCTGGATGTGGCATAAGGCTGGACACTTGGGACTGAGAGGATTGGTGAGATTGGGTGAACAAATGCAGACCATTTAAAGCAATAATGCATGGCACACATTCCATGGGTCCCAACTCTCCAGGTTGAATGGAATATTACTACAGTTATAACATGTACAGGAAACCTAGAGAACGGACACACTGTGAATACGAAAGGTTTCTAAAACTCAACGAATATTCCCTCTGGTGGTGCTCCGGTTTGACTTTCCATCTGCTTTACTATCAACCTCCCAACTTGGAGAGACAGCCCCTTTAACCTCCTGGTTCGCACAGGTTGGCAATTTGGCAGAGGATGAAAGGGAAGAGGGAGAACCAATGAGAGAGTAGCTGTTAGGCATTTGGACGGGCACATATCACTGTAATTTCCCGGCAGGAAGAAGAATTAACCAAAGTCTCAGGCCCCCACCGGGAACCAGCATAGGTCCTGTACCAAAATTTTGGACTTGCGGTTAGCTCACCAAAAACGAGTTGAAAAATGGAGCTCAGGGGTACAGCAATTCACAAACTGGCCGAGTAATAAAGGACAACTATCGTCCAAAAATCTGTTGAGGGAAGGCAACGAGGTGGACTTGAAAGCGAGGCAGAATAGCAGGAAACAGATTTCAAGAGGTACATTGGAATCGCCTTTAAAGCACCGGAAGAGGGGCCCAACTTCGACAATGATGCACTTGGCCAAAAAGGGCGTATGCGTTTTCTCCTGAATATATTCAGGAGAAAACGCATACGCCCTTTTTGGCCAAGCAAGCAAGCGGGCAATGCAAATCTGCACTACAAGGAAGTATCACTTCCCACCGGTCAAAAGGGACATCCACAAAATGTGTAAAAACCAGAAAGGCAAGACAGGCCCTGGAGAACAGGGAGCCTTGTTATGCTGATGGGCGGGATGTAAATTGCCAACTGCCTCTCTGGAGGAGTACATTGTGTTCCCTAAAACAAGTAAAGAACAGAGCTACAGAGCCAAGGGCACTTCCAGTCTAGGGAATATACTTTGGGAAAACTGAAAATCAATAAGACAGAGCCACCCCAAAATTTAGGGCTGCACTGCTTACAAGGACCTCAACTTGGGTACACCTTAAATATCACAGGAAATATAAAAATGGTTCAAAAAATTGTGGTACTTTGTACGACGGAATATCCCTCAGCCATGAAATCAATGTCATAAGACCAGTAGCAGTAAAATGGGTGGATTCAGGTACGATGATTCTAAGTGAAATAAGTCACACAGAAAAAGAAACTTATCATAAGATATCACTTATGAAGATCCTGTAAACATGGCTACACTTGAAATGAGTTAGGAAGGAGAACAGTGTCTCACATTTAGAAAACACTCTTATGCCTGCTTAAGGGGGAAGGAGAGGTGGGGTGATGCATAAAACCAGAGTTTGATATAAGCACAGGTACCGTTCCAAAAACCAACTATGGAATAGACAAGACCTACACCTTCCTCAGTGAAAGGGACTCAAAACACCATATTTCCCACAGAGGAATATATCTGACTAGTAAGAATCTTAAAACCTATGTATTGATATGTCTCCGTAAGGGAATCAAGTGTGTCTAGACTGGCATAAACATGGCAGCGAGAATCAGCTCAAACCCACTATAAAAAGGAATTTCAAAAACAAAACAAAAAAACTGGGAAATTCTTTACAATTCCTTCAGGGTCAATGATGAAACCTGGAATGACCCTATCTACAATGACAGCTGGATATGGCATAAGGCTGGACACTTGGGACTGAGGGGATTGGTGAGATTGGGTGAGCAAATGCAGACCCTTTAAAGCAATAATGCATGGCACCCATTCCATGGGTCCCAACTCTCCAGGTTGAAGGGAATATTACTACAGTTATAACATGTACGGGAAACCTAGAGAACGGACACACTGTGAATACTAAAGGTTTCTAAAACTCAACGAATAGTCCCTCTCCTGGTGATCCGGTTTGACTTTCCACCTGCTTTACTATCAACCTCCCAACTTGGAGAGACAGCCCCTTTAACCTCGTGGTTCGCACAGGTTGCCAATTTGGCAGAGGATGAAAGGGAAGAGGGAGAACCAATGAGAGAGTAGCTGTTAGGCATTTGGACGGGCACATATCACTGTAATTTCCCAGCAGGAAGAAGAATTAAATAAAGTCTCAGCCACCAACTGGGAACCAGTATAGGTCCTGAACCAAAATTTTGGACTTGCGGTCAGATCACCAAAAACAAGTTGAAAAATGGAGCTCAGGGCACAGCAATTCACAAACTGGCCGAGTAATAAAGGACAAGTATCGTCCAAAATCTGTTGAGGGAAGGCAACGAGGCGGACTTGAAAGCGAGGCAGAATAGCAGGAAACAGATTTCAAGAGGTACATTGGAATCACGTTTAAAGCACAGGAAGAAGGATACAACGTCGACAATGATGCACTTGGCCAAAAAGTGCGTATGCGTTTTCTCCTGAATATATTCAGGAGAAAACGCATACGACCTTTTTGGCCAAGCAAGCAAACGGGCAATGCAAATCTTCACTACAAAGAAGTATCACTTCCCACCGGTTAAAATGGACATCCACAAAATGTGTAAAAACCAGAAAGGCAAGACAGGCCCTGGAGAACAGGGAGCCTTGTTATGCTTATGGGCGGGATGTAAATTGCCAATTGCCTCTCTTGAGGAGTGCATTGTGTTCCCTAAAACAAGTAAAGAACAGAGCTACAGAGCCAAGGGCACTTCCAGTCTAGGGAATATACCTTGGGAAAACTGAAAATCAATAAGACAGAGCCACCCCAAAATTTAGGGCTGCACTGCTTACAAGGACCTCAACTTGGATACACCTTAAGTATCCCAGGAAATATAAAAATGGTTCAAAAAATTGTGGTACTTACGTACGATGGAATATCCCTCAGCCATGAAATCAATGTCATAAGACCAGTAGCAGCAAAATGGGTGTATTCAGGTACGATGATTCTAAGCGAAATAAGTCACACAGAAAAAGAAACTTATCATAAGATATCACTTAAGAACATCCTATAAACATGGCTACACTTGAACTGAGTTAGGAAAGAGAACAGTGTCTCATATTTAGAAAACACTCTTATGCCTGCTTAAGGGGGAAGGAGAGGTGGGGTGATGCATAAAACCAGAGTTTGATATAAGCACAGGTACCGTTCCAAAAACCAACTATGGAATAGACAAAACCTACACTTTCCTCAGTGAAAGGGACTCAAAACCCCATATTTCCCGCAGAGGAATATATCTGACTAGTAAGAATCTTAAAACCTATGTATTGATAGGTCTCCGTAAAGGAATCAAGTGTGTCTAGACTGACATAAACATGGCAGCGAGAATCAGCTCAAACCCACTATAAAAAGGAATTTCAAAAACAAAACAAAAAAACTGGGAAATTCTTTACAATTCCTTCAGGTTCTCTGATGAAACCAGGAATGACCCTATCTACAATGACAGCTGGATGTGGCATAAGGAGGGACACGTGGGACTGAGACGATTGGTGAGATTGGGTGAGCAAATGCCGACCCTTTAAAGCACAAATGCCTGGCACCCATTCCATGGGTCCCAACTCTCCAGGTTGAAGGGAATATTACTACAGCTATAACATGTATGGGAAACCTAGAGAACGGACACACTGTGAATACGAAAGGTTTCTAAAACTCAACGAATACTCCCTCTCCTGGTGCTCCGGTTTGACTTTCCATCTGCTTTACTATCAACCTCCCAACTTGGAGAGACAGCCCCTTTAAACTCCTGGTTCACACAGGTTGCCAATTTGGCAGAGGATGAAAGGGAAGAGGGAGAACCAATGAGAGAGTAGCTGTTAGGCATTTGGACGGGCACATATCACTGTAATTTCTCGGCAGGAAGAAGAATTAACCAAAGTCTCAGCCCCCCACCGGGAACCAGTATAGGTCCTGAACCAAAATTTTGGACTTGCGGTCAGCTCACCAAAAACGAGTTGAAAAATGGAGCTCAGGGGCACAGCAATTCACAAACTGCCCGAGTAATAAAGGACAACTATCATCCAAAAATCTGTTGAGGGAAGGCATCGAGGTGGACTTGAAAGCGAGGCAGAATAGCAGGAAACAGATTTCAAGAGGTACGTTGGAATCGCCTTTAAAGCACAGGAAGAGGGGCACAACTTCGACAATGATGCACTTGGCCAAAAAGGGCGTATGCGTTTTCTCCTGAATATATTCAGGAGAAAACGCATACGCCCTTTTTGGCCAAGCAAGCAAGCGGGCAATGCAAATCTGCACTACAAAGAAGTATCACTTCCCACGGGTCAAAAGGGACATCCACAAAATGTGTAAAAACCACAAAGGCAAGACAGGCCCTGGAGAACAGGGAGCCTTGTTATGCTGATGGGCGGGATGTAAATTGCCAACTGCCTCTCTGGAGGAGTGCATTGTGTTCCCTAAAACAAGTAAAGAACAGAGCTACAGAGCCAAGGGCACTTCCAGTCTAGGGAATATACCTTGGGGAAACTGAAAATCCATAAGACAGAGCCACCCCAAAATTTAGGGCTGCACTGCTTACAAGGACCTCAACTTGGGTACACCTTAAGTATCCCAGGAAATATAAAAATGTTTCAAAAAATTTTGGTACTTACGTATGATGGAATATCCCTCAGCCATGAAATCAATGTCATAAGACAAGTAGCAGCAAATTGGGTGGTTTCAGGTACGATGATTCTAAGTGAAATAAGTCACACAGAAAAAGAAACTTATCATAAGATATCACTTATGAAGATCCTGTAAACATGGCTACACTTGAACTGAGTTAGGAAAGAGAACAGTGTCTCACATTTAGAAAACACTCTTATGCCTGCTTAAGGGGGAAGGAGAGGTGGGGTGATGCATAAAACCAGAGTTTGATATAAGCACAGGTACCGTTCCAAACACCAACTGTGGAATAGACAAGACCTACACATTCCTCAGTGAAAGGGACTCAAAACCCCATATTTCCCGCAGAGGAATATATCTGACTAGTAAGAATCTTAAAACCTATGTATTGATATGTCACTGTAAGGGAAACAAGTGTGTCTAGACTGGCATAAACATGGCAGCGAGAATCAGCTCAAACCTACTATAAAAAGGAATTTCAAAAACAAAACAAAAAAACTGGGAAATTCTTTACAATTCCTTCAGGGTCTCTGATGAAACCTGGAATGACCCTATCTACAACGACAGCTGGATGTGGCAGAAGGCTGGACACTTGGGACTGAGAGAATTGGTGAGATTGGGTGAGCAAATGCAGACCCTTTAAAGCACAAATGCCTGGCACCCATTCCATGGGTCCCAACTCTCCAGTTTGAAGGGAATATTACTACAGCTATAACATGTACGGGAAACCTAGAGAACGGACACACTGTGAATAAGAAAGGTTTCTAAAACTCAATGAATAGTCCCTCTCCTGGTTCTCCGGTTTGACTTTCCATCTGCTTTACTATCAACCTCCCAACTTGGAGAGACAGCGCCTTTAACCTCCTGGTTCACACAGGTTGCCAATTTGGCAGAGGATGAAAGGGAAGAGGGAGAACCAATGAGAGAGTAGCTGTTAGGCATTTGGACGGGCATATCTCACTCTAACTTCCCCGCAGGAAGAAGAATTAACCAAACTCTCAGCCACCCACTGGGAACCAGTATAGGTCCTGAACCAAAATTTTGCACTTGCTGTCAGCTCACGAAAAACGAGTTGAAAAATAGACCTCAGGGGCACAGCAATTCACAAACTGGCCGAGTAATAAAGGACAACTATCGTCCAAAAATGTGTTGAGGGAAGGCAACGAGGTGGACTTGACAGCGAGGCAGAATAGCAGGAAACAGATTTCAAGAGGTACATTGGAATCACCTTTAAAGCACAGGAAGAGGGGCACAACTTCGACAATGATGCACTTGGCCAAAAAGGGCATATGCGTTTTCTCCTGAATATATTCAGGAGAAAACGCATAAGCCCTTTTTGGCTAAGCAAGCAAGCGGGCAATGCAAATCTGCCCTACAAAGAAGTATCACTTCCCACCGGTCAAAAGGGACATCCACAAAATGTGTAAAAACCAGAAAGGCAAGACAGGCCCTGGAGAACAGGGAGCCTTGTTTTGCTGATGGGCGGGATGTAAATTGCCAACTGCCTCTCTGGAGGAGTGCATTGTGTTCCCTAAAACAACTAAAGAACAGAGCTACAGAGCCAAAGGCACTTCCAGTCTAGGTATTATACCTTGGGAAAACTGAAAATCAATAAGACAGAGCCACCCCAAAATTTAGGGCTGCACTGTTTACAAGGACCTCAACTTGGGTACACCTTAAATATCCCAGGAAATATAAAAATGGTTCAAAAAATTGTGGTACTTACGTACGATGGAATATCCCTCAGCCATGAAATCAATGTCATAAGACCAGTAGCAGCAAAATGGGTGGATTCAGGTACGATGATTCTAAGTGAAATAAGTCACACAGAAAAAGAAACTTATCATAAGATATCACTTATGAAGATCCTGTAAACATGGCTACACTTGAACTGAGTTAGGAAAGAGAACAGTGTCTCACATTTAGAAAACACTCTTATGCCTGCTTAAGGGGGAAGGAGAGGTGGGGTGATGCATAAAACCAGAGTTTGATATAAGCACAGGTACCGTTCCAAACACCAACTGTGGAATAGACAAGACCTACACATTCCTCAGTGAAAGGGACTCAAAACCCCATATTTCCCGCAGAGGAATATATCTGACTAGTAAGAATCTTAAAACCTATGTATTGATATGTCACTGTAAGGGAAACAAGTGTGTCTAGACTGGCATAAACATGGCAGCGAGAATCAGCTCAAACCTACTATAAAAAGGAATTTCAAAAACAAAACAAAAAAACTGGGAAATTCTTTACAATTCCTTCAGGGTCTCTGATGAAACCTGGAATGACCCTATCTACAACGACAGCTGGATGTGGCAGAAGGCTGGACACTTGGGACTGAGAGAATTGGTGAGATTGGGTGAGCAAATGCAGACCCTTTAAAGCACAAATGCCTGGCACCCATTCCATGGGTCCCAACTCTCCAGTTTGAAGGGAATATTACTACAGCTATAACATGTACGGGAAACCTAGAGAACGGACACACTGTGAATAAGAAAGGTTTCTAAAACTCAATGAATAGTCCCTCTCCTGGTTCTCCGGTTTGACTTTCCATCTGCTTTACTATCAACCTCCCAACTTGGAGAGACAGCGCCTTTAACCTCCTGGTTCACACAGGTTGCCAATTTGGCAGAGGATGAAAGGGAAGAGGGAGAACCAATGAGAGAGTAGCTGTTAGGCATTTGGACGGGCATATCTCACTCTAACTTCCCCGCAGGAAGAAGAATTAACCAAACTCTCAGCCACCCACTGGGAACCAGTATAGGTCCTGAACCAAAATTTTGCACTTGCTGTCAGCTCACGAAAAACGAGTTGAAAAATAGACCTCAGGGGCACAGCAATTCACAAACTGGCCGAGTAATAAAGGACAACTATCGTCCAAAAATGTGTTGAGGGAAGGCAACGAGGTGGACTTGACAGCGAGGCAGAATAGCAGGAAACAGATTTCAAGAGGTACATTGGAATCGCCTTTAAAGCACAGGAAGAGGGGCACAACTTCGACAATGATGCACTTGGCCAAAAAGGGCATATGCGTTTTCTCCTGAATATATTCAGGAGAAAACGCATAAGCCCTTTTTGGCTAAGCAAGCAAGCGGGCAATGCAAATCTGCCCTACAAAGAAGTATCACTTCCCACCGGTCAAAAGGGACATCCACAAAATGTGTAAAAACCAGAAAGGCAAGACAGGCCCTGGAGAACAGGGAGCCTTGTTTTGCTGATGGGCGGGATGTAAATTGCCAACTGCCTCTCTGGAGGAGTGCATTGTGTTCCCTAAAACAACTAAAGAACAGAGCTACAGAGCCAAAGGCACTTCCAGTCTAGGTATTATACCTTGGGAAAACTGAAAATCAATAAGACAGAGCCACCCCAAAATTTAGGGCTGCACTGTTTACAAGGACCTCAACTTGGGTACACCTTAAATATCCCAGGAAATATAAAAATGGTTCAAAAAATTGTGGTACTTACGTACGATGGAATATCCCTCAGCCATGAAATCAATGTCATAAGACCAGTAGCAGCAAAATGGGTGGATTCAGGTACGATGATTCTAAGTGAAATAAGTCACACAGAAAAAGAAACTTATCATAAGATATCACTTATGAAGATCCTGTAAACATGGCTACACTTGAACTGAGTTAGGAAAGAGAACAGTGTCTCACATTTAGAAAACACTATTATGCCTGCTTAAGGGGGAAGGAGAGGTGGAGTGATGCATAAAACCTGAGTTTGATATAAGCACAGGTACCGTTCCAAAAACCAACTATGGAATAGACAAGACCTACACCTTCCTCAGTGAAAGGGACTCAAAACCCCATATTTCCCGCAGAGGAATATATCTGACTAGTAAGAATCTTAAAACCTATGTATTGATATGTCTCCGTAAGGGAATCAAGTGTGTCTAGACTGGCATAAACATGGCAGCGAGAATCAGGTCAAACCCACTATAAAAAGGAATTTCATAAACAAAACAAAAAAACTGGGAAATTCTTTACAATTCCTTCAGGGTCTCTGATGAAACCTGGAATGACACTATCTACAACGACTGCTGGATGTGGCATAAGGAGGGACACTTGGGAATGAGAAGATTGGTGAGATTGGGTGACCAAATGCAGACCCTTTGAAGCACAAGTGCCTGGTACGCATTCCATGGGTCCCAACTCTCCAGGTTGAAGGGAATATTACTACAGCTATAACATGTACGGGAAACCTAGAGAACGGACACACTGTGAATACGAAAGGTTTCTAAAACTCAACGAATAGTCCCTCTCCTGGTGATCCGGTTTGACATTCCATCTGCTTTACTATCAACCTCCCAACATGGAGAGACAGCCCATTTAACCTCCTGGTTCACACAGGTTGCCAATTTGGCAGAGGATGAAAGGGAAGAGGGAGAACCAATGAGAGAGCAGCTGTTAGGCATTTGGATGGGCACATATCGCTGTAATTTCCCAGCAGGAAGAAGAATTAACCAAAGTCTCAGCCACCCACCGGGAACCAGTATAGGTCCTGAACCAAAATTTTGGACTTGCGGTCAGCTCACCAAAAACGAGTTGAAAAATGGAGCTCAGGGACACAGCAATTCACAAACTGGCAGAGTAATATAGGACAACTATCGTCCAAAAATCTGTTGAGGGAAGGCAACGAGGTGGACTTGAAAGCGAGGCAGAATAGCAGGAAACAGATTTCAAGAGGTACGTTGGAATCGCCTTTAAAGCACAGGAAGAGGGGCACAACTTCGACAATGATGCACTTGGCCAAAAAGGGCATATGCGTTTTCTCCTGAATATATTCAGGAGAAAACGCATATGCCCTTTTTGGCCAAGCAAGCAAACGGGCAATGCAAATCTTCACTACAAAGAAGTAGCACTTCCCACCGGTTAAAAGGGACATCCACAAAATGTGTGAAAACCAGAAAGGCAAGACAGGCCCTGGAGAACAGGGAGCCTTGTTATGCTGATGGGCGGGATGTAAATTGCCAACTGCCTCTCTGGAGGAGTGCATTGTGTTCCCTAAAACAAGTAAAGAACAGAGCTACAGAGCCAAGGGCACTTCCAGTCTAGGGAATATACCTTGGGAAAACTGAAAATCAATAAGACAGAGCCACCCCAAAATTTAGGGCTGCACTGCTTACAAGGACCTCAACTTGGGTACACCTTAAATATCCCAGGAAATATAAAAATGGTTCAAAAAATTGTCATACTTACGTATGATGGAATATCCCTCAGCCATGAAATCAATGTCATAAGACCAGTAGCAGCAAAATGGGTGTATTCAGGTACGATGATTCTAAGCGAAATAAGTCACAGAGAAAAAGAAACTTATCATAAGATATCACTTATGAAGATCCTATAAACATGGCTACACTTGAACTGAGTTAGGAAAGAGAACAGTGTCTCATATTTAGAAAACACTCTTATGCTTGCTTAAGGGGGAAGGAGAGGTGGGGTGATGCATAAAACCAGAGTTTGATATAAGCACAGGTACCGTTCCAAAAACCAACTATGGAATAGACAAGACCTACACCTTCCTCAGTGAAAGGGACTCAAAACCCCATATTTCCCGCAGAGGAATATATCTGACTAGTAAGAATCTTAAAACCTATGTATTGATATGTCACTGTAAGGGAATCAAGTGTGTCTAGACTGACATAAACATGTCAGCGAGAATCAGCTCAAACCCACTATAAAAAGGAATTTCAAAAACAAAACAAAAAAAACTGGGAAATTCTTTACAATTCCTTCAGGGTCTCTGATGAAACCTGGAATGACCCTATCTACAACGACAGCTGGATGTGGCATAAGAGGGACACTTGGGACTGAGACGATTGGTAAGATTCGGTGAGCAAATGCAGACCCTTTAAAGCACAAATGCCTGACACCCATTCCATGGGTCCCAACTCTCCAGGTTGAAGGGAATATTACTACAGCTATAACATGTACGGGAAACCTAGAGAACGGACACACTGCGAATACGAAAGGTTTCTAAAACTCAACGAACAGTCCCTCTCCTGGTGCTCCGGTTTGACTTTCCATCTGATTTACTATGAACCTCCCATCTTGGAGAGACAGCCCCTTCAACCTCGTGGTTCGCACAGGTTGCCAATTTGGCAGAGGATGAAAGGGAAGAGGGAGAACCAATGAGAGAGTAGCTGTTAGGCATTTGGATGGGCACATATCACTGTAATTTCCCGGCAGGAAGAAGAATTAAATAAAGTCTCAGCCACCCACTGGGAACCAGTATAGGTCCTGAACCAAAATTTTGGACTTGCGGTCAGATCTCCAAAAACGAGTTGAAAAATGGAGCTCAGGGGCACAGCAATTCACAAACTGGCCGAGTAATAAAGGACAAGTATCGTCCAAAATCTGTTGAGGGAAGGCAACGAGGCAGACTTGAAAGCGAGGCAGAAAAGCAGGAAACAGATTTCAAGAGTTACGTTGGAATCGCCTTTAAAGCACAGGAAGAGGGGCACAACTTCGACAATGATGCACTTGGCCAAAAAGGGCGTATGAGTTTTCTCCTGAATATATTCAGGACAAAACGCATACGCCCTTTTTGGCTAAGCAAGCAAGCGGGCAATGCAAATCTGCCCTACAAAGAAGTATCACTTCCCACCGGTCAAAAGGGACATCCACAAAATGTGTAAAAACCAGAAAGGCAAGACAGGCCCTGGAGAACAGGGAGCCTTGTTATGCTGATGGGCGGGATGTAAATTGCCAACTGCCTCTCTGGAGGAGTGCATTGTGTTCCCTAAAACAAGTAAACAACAGAGCTACAGAGCCAAGGGCACTTCCAGTCTAGGGAATATACCTTGGGAAAACTGAAAATCAATAAGACAGAGCCACCCCAAAATTTAGGGCTGCACTGCTTACAAGGACCTCACCTTGGGTACACCTTAAATATCCCAGGAAATATAAAAATGGTTCAAAAAATTGTGGTACTTACGTACGATGGAATATCCCTCAGCCATGAAATCAATGTCATAAGACCAGTAGCAGCAAAATGGGTGGATTCAGGTACGATGATTCTAAGTGAAATAAGTCACACAGAAAAAGAAACTTATCATAAGATATCACTTATGAAGATCCTGTAAACATGGCTACACTTGAACTGAGTTAGGAAAGAGAACAGTGTCTCACATTTAGAAAACACTCTTATGCCTGCTTAAGGGGGAAGGAGAGGTGGGGTGATGCATAAAACCAGAGTTTGATATAAGCACAGGTACCGTTCCAAAAACCAACTATGGAATAGACAAGACCTACACCTTCCTCAGTGAAAGGGACTCAAAACACCATATTTCCCGCAGAGGAATATATCTGACTAGTAAGAATCTTAAAACCTATGTATTGATATGTCTCTGTAAGGGAATCAAGTGTGTCTATACTGGCATAAACATGGCAGCGAGAATCAGCTCAAACCCACTATAAAAAGGAATTTCAAAAACAAAACAAAAAAACTGGGAAATTCTTTACAATTCCTTCAGGGTCTCTGATGAAACCTGGAATGACCCTATCTACAATGACAGCTGGATGTGGCATAAGGAGGGACACTTGGGACTGAGACGATTGGTGAGATTGGGTGTGCAAATGCCGACCCTTTAAAGCACAAATGCCTGGCACCCATTCCATGGGTCCCAACTCTCCAGGTTGAAGGGAATATTACTACAGCTATAACATGTATGGGAAACCTAGAAAACGGACACACTGTGAATACGAAAGGTTTCTAAAACTCAACGAATAATCCCTCTCCTGGTGCTCCGGTTTGACTTTCCATCTGCTTTACTATCAACCTCCCAACTCGGAGAGACAGCCCCTTTAACCTCCTGGTTCACACAGGTTGCCAATTTGGCAGAGGATGAAAGGGAAGAGGGAGAACCAATGAGAGAGTAGCTGTTAGGCATTTGGACGGGCACATATCACTGTAATTTCCCGGCAGGAAGAAGAATTAACCAAAGTCTCAGCCCCCCACCGGGAACCAGTATAGGTCCTGAACCAAGATTTTGGACTTGCGGTCAGCTCACCAAAAACGAGTTGAAAAATGGAGCTCAGGGGCACAGCAATTCACAAACTGCCCGAGTAATAAAGGAAAACTATCATCCAAAAATCTGTTGAGGGAAGGCATCGAGGTGGACTTGAAAGCGAGGCAGAATAGCAGGAAACAGATTTCAAGAGGTACGTTGGAATCGCCTTTAAAGCACAGGAAGAGGGGCACAACTTCGACAATGATGCACTTGGCCAAAAAGGGCGTATGCGTTTTCTCCTGAATATATTCAGGAGAAAACGCATACGCCCTTTTTGGCCAAGCAAGCAAGCGGGCAATGCAAATCTGCACTACAAAGAAGTATCACTTCCCACGGGTCAAAAGGGACATCCACAAAATGTGTAAAAACCAGAAAGGCAAGACAGGCCCTGGAGAACAGGGAGCCTTGTTATGCTGATGGGCGGGATGTAAATTGCCAACTGCCTCTCTGGAGGAGTGCATTGTGTTCCCTAAAACAAGTAAAGAACAGAGCTACAGAGCCAAGGGCACTTCCAGTCTAGGGAATATACCTTGGGAAAACAGAAAATCAATAAGACAGAGCCACCCCAAAATTTAGGGCTGCACTGCTTACAAGGACCTCAACTTGGGTACACCTTAAATATCCCAGGAAATATAAAAATGTTTCAAAAAATTGTGGTACTTACGTATGATGGAATATCCCTCAGCCATGAAATCAATGTCATAAGACAAGTAGCAGCAAATTGGGTGGTTTCAGGTACGATGATTCTAAGTGAAATAAGTCACACAGAAAAAGAAACTTATCATAAGATATCACTTATGAAGATCCTGTAAACATGGCTACACTTGAACTCAGTTAGGAAAGAGAACAGTGTCTCACATTTAGAAAACACTCTTATGCCTGCTTAAGGGGGAAGGAGAGGTGGGGTGATGCATAAAACCAGAGTTTGATATAAGCACAGGTACCGTTCCAAAAACCAACTGTGGAATAGACAAGACCTACACCTTCCTCAGTGAAAGGGACTCAAAACCCCATATTTCCCGCAGAGGAATATATCTGACTAGTAAGAATCTTAAAACCTATGTATTGATATGTCACTGTAAGGGAAACAAGTGTGTCTATACTGGCATAAACATGGCAGCGAGAATCAGCTCAAACCTACTATAAAAAGGAATTTCAAAAACAAAACAAAAAAACAGGGAAATTCTTTACAATTCCTTCAGGGTCTCTGATGAAACCTGCAATGACCCTATCTACAATGACAGCTGGATGTGGCATAATGAGGGACACTTGGGACTGAGACGATTGGTGAGATAGGGTGAGCAAATGCAGACCCTTTAAAGCACAAATGCCTGGCACCCATTCCATGGGTCCCAACTCTCCAGGTTGAAGGGAATATTACTACAGCTATAACATGTACGGGAAACCTAGAGAACGGACACACTGTGAATACGAAAGGTTTCTAAAACTCAACGAATACTCCCTCTCCTGGTGCTCCGGTTTGACTTTCCATCTGCTTTACTATCAACCTCCCAAGTTGGAGAGACAGCCCCTTTAACCTCCTGGTTCACACAGGTTTCCAATTTGGCAGAGGATGAAAGGGAAGAGGGAGAACCAATGGGAGAGTAGCTGTTAGGCATTTGGACGGGCACATCTCAATCTAACTTCCCCGCAGGAAGAAGAATTAACCAAAGTCTCAGCCACCCACTGGGAACCAGTATAGGTCCTGAACCAAAATTTTGGACTTGCTGTCCGCTCACCAAAAACGAGTTGAAAAATGGAGCTCAGGGGCACAGCAATTCACAAACTGGCCGAGTAATAAAGGACAACTATCGTCCAAAAATCTGTTGAGGGAAGGCAACGAGGTGGACTTGAAAGCGAAGCAGAATAGCAGGAAACAGATTTCAAGAGGTACGTTGGAATCGCCTTTAAAGCACAGGAAGAGGGGCACAACTTCGACAATGATGCACTTGGCCATAAAGGGCATATGCGTTTTCTCCTGAATATATTCAGGAGAAAACGCATACGCCCTTTTTGGCCAAGCAAGCAAGCGTTCAATGCAAATCTGCACTACAAAGAAGTATCACTTCCCACGGGTCAAAAGGGACATCCACAAAATGTGTAAAAACCAGAAAGGCAAGACAGGCCCTGGAGAACAGGGAGCCTTGTTATGCTGTTGGGCGGGATGTAAATTGCAAACTGCCTCTCTGGAGGAGTGCATTGTGTTCCCTAAAACAAGTAAACAACAGAGCTACAGAGCCAAGGGCACTTCCAGTCTAGGGAATATACCTTGGGAAAACTGAAAATCAATAAGACAGAGCCACCCCAAAATTTAGGGCTGCACTGCTTACAAGGACCTCATCTTGGGTACACCTTAAGTATCCCAGGAAATATAAAAATATTTCAAAAAATTGTGGTACTTACGTATGACGGAATATCCCTCAGCCATGAAATCAATGTCATAAGACCAGTAGCAGCAAAATGGGTGGATTCAGGTACGATGATTCTAAGTGAAATAAGTCACACAGAAAAAGAAACTTATCATAAGATATCACTTATGAAGATCCTGTAAACATGGCTACACTTGAACTGAGTTAGGAAAGAGAACAGTGTCTCACATTTAGAAAACACTCTTATGCCTGCTTAAGGGGGAAGGAGAGGTGGGGTGATGCATAAAACCAGAGTTTGATATAAGCACAGGTACCGTTCCAAAAACCAACTATGGAATACACAAGACCTACACCTTCCTCAGTGAAAGGGACTCAAAACCCCATATTTCCCGCAGAGGAATATATCTGACTAGTAAGAATCTTAAAACCTATGTATTGATATGTCTCCGTAAGGGAATCAAGTGTGTCTAGACTGGCATAAACATGGCAGCGAGAATCAGCTCAAACCCACTATAAAAAGGAATTTCAAAAACAAAACAAAAAAAACTGGGAAATTCTTTACAATTCCTTCAGGGTCTCTGATGAAACCTGGAATGACCCTATCTACAACGACAGCTGGATGTGGCATAAGGCTGGACACTTGGGACTGAGAGGATTGGTGAGATTGGGTGAACAAATGCAGACCATTTAAAGCAATAATGCATGGCACACATTCCATGGGTCCCAACTCTCCAGGTTGAATGGAATATTACTACAGTTATAACATGTACAGGAAACCTAGAGAACGGACACACTGTGAATACGAAAGGTTTCTAAAACTCAACGAATATTCCCTCTGGTGGTGCTCCGGTTTGACTTTCCATCTGCTTTACTATCAACCTCCCAACTTGGAGAGACAGCCCCTTTAACCTCCTGGTTCGCACAGGTTGGCAATTTGGCAGAGGATGAAAGGGAAGAGGGAGAACCAATGAGAGAGTAGCTGTTAGGCATTTGGACGGGCACATATCACTGTAATTTCCCGGCAGGAAGAAGAATTAACCAAAGTCTCAGGCCCCCACCGGGAACCAGCATAGGTCCTGTACCAAAATTTTGGACTTGCGGTTAGCTCACCAAAAACGAGTTGAAAAATGGAGCTCAGGGGTACAGCAATTCACAAACTGGCCGAGTAATAAAGGACAACTATCGTCCAAAAATCTGTTGAGGGAAGGCAACGAGGTGGACTTGAAAGCGAGGCAGAATAGCAGGAAACAGATTTCAAGAGGTACATTGGAATCGCCTTTAAAGCACCGGAAGAGGGGCCCAACTTCGACAATGATGCACTTGGCCAAAAAGGGCGTATGCGTTTTCTCCTGAATATATTCAGGAGAAAACGCATACGCCCTTTTTGGCCAAGCAAGCAAGCGGGCAATGCAAATCTGCACTACAAGGAAGTATCACTTCCCACCGGTCAAAAGGGACATCCACAAAATGTGTAAAAACCAGAAAGGCAAGACAGGCCCTGGAGAACAGGGAGCCTTGTTATGCTGATGGGCGGGATGTAAATTGCCAACTGCCTCTCTGGAGGAGTACATTGTGTTCCCTAAAACAAGTAAAGAACAGAGCTACAGAGCCAAGGGCACTTCCAGTCTAGGGAATATACTTTGGGAAAACTGAAAATCAATAAGACAGAGCCACCCCAAAATTTAGGGCTGCACTGCTTACAAGGACCTCAACTTGGGTACACCTTAAATATCACAGGAAATATAAAAATGGTTCAAAAAATTGTGGTACTTTGTACGACGGAATATCCCTCAGCCATGAAATCAATGTCATAAGACCAGTAGCAGTAAAATGGGTGGATTCAGGTACGATGATTCTAAGTGAAATAAGTCACACAGAAAAAGAAACTTATCATAAGATATCACTTATGAAGATCCTGTAAACATGGCTACACTTGAAATGAGTTAGGAAGGAGAACAGTGTCTCACATTTAGAAAACACTCTTATGCCTGCTTAAGGGGGAAGGAGAGGTGGGGTGATGCATAAAACCAGAGTTTGATATAAGCACAGGTACCGTTCCAAAAACCAACTATGGAATAGACAAGACCTACACCTTCCTCAGTGAAAGGGACTCAAAACACCATATTTCCCACAGAGGAATATATCTGACTAGTAAGAATCTTAAAACCTATGTATTGATATGTCTCCGTAAGGGAATCAAGTGTGTCTAGACTGGCATAAACATGGCAGCGAGAATCAGCTCAAACCCACTATAAAAAGGAATTTCAAAAACAAAACAAAAAAACTGGGAAATTCTTTACAATTCCTTCAGGGTCAATGATGAAACCTGGAATGACCCTATCTACAATGACAGCTGGATATGGCATAAGGCTGGACACTTGGGACTGAGGGGATTGGTGAGATTGGGTGAGCAAATGCAGACCCTTTAAAGCAATAATGCATGGCACCCATTCCATGGGTCCCAACTCTCCAGGTTGAAGGGAATATTACTACAGTTATAACATGTACGGGAAACCTAGAGAACGGACACACTGTGAATACTAAAGGTTTCTAAAACTCAACGAATAGTCCCTCTCCTGGTGATCCGGTTTGACTTTCCACCTGCTTTACTATCAACCTCCCAACTTGGAGAGACAGCCCCTTTAACCTCGTGGTTCGCACAGGTTGCCAATTTGGCAGAGGATGAAAGGGAAGAGGGAGAACCAATGAGAGAGTAGCTGTTAGGCATTTGGACGGGCACATATCACTGTAATTTCCCAGCAGGAAGAAGAATTAAATAAAGTCTCAGCCACCAACTGGGAACCAGTATAGGTCCTGAACCAAAATTTTGGACTTGCGGTCAGATCACCAAAAACAAGTTGAAAAATGGAGCTCAGGGCACAGCAATTCACAAACTGGCCGAGTAATAAAGGACAAGTATCGTCCAAAATCTGTTGAGGGAAGGCAACGAGGCGGACTTGAAAGCGAGGCAGAATAGCAGGAAACAGATTTCAAGAGGTACATTGGAATCACGTTTAAAGCACAGGAAGAAGGACACAACGTCGACAATGATGCACTTGGACAAAAAGTGCGTATGCGTTTTCTCCTGAATATATTCAGGAGAAAACGCATACGACCTTTTTGGCCAAGCAAGCAAACGGGCAATGCAAATCTTCACTACAAAGAAGTATCACTTCCCACCGGTTAAAATGGACATCCACAAAATGTGTAAAAACCAGAAAGGCAAGACAGGCCCTGGAGAACAGGGAGCCTTGTTATGCTTATGGGCGGGATGTAAATTGCCAATTGCCTCTCTTGAGGAGTGCATTGTGTTCCCTAAAACAAGTAAAGAACAGAGCTACAGAGCCAAGGGCACTTCCAGTCTAGGGAATATACCTTGGGAAAACTGAAAATCAATAAGACAGAGCCACCCCAAAATTTAGGGCTGCACTGCTTACAAGGACCTCAACTTGGATACACCTTAAGTATCCCAGGAAATATAAAAATGGTTCAAAAAATTGTGGTACTTACGTACGATGGAATATCCCTCAGCCATGAAATCAATGTCATAAGACCAGTAGCAGCAAAATGGGTGTATTCAGGTACGATGATTCTAAGCGAAATAAGTCACACAGAAAAAGAAACTTATCATAAGATATCACTTAAGAACATCCTATAAACATGGCTACACTTGAACTGAGTTAGGAAAGAGAACAGTGTCTCATATTTAGAAAACACTCTTATGCCTGCTTAAGGGGGAAGGAGAGGTGGGGTGATGCATAAAACCAGAGTTTGATATAAGCACAGGTACCGTTCCAAAAACCAACTATGGAATAGACAAAACCTACACTTTCCTCAGTGAAAGGGACTCAAAACCCCATATTTCCCGCAGAGGAATATATCTGACTAGTAAGAATCTTAAAACCTATGTATTGATAGGTCTCCGTAAAGGAATCAAGTGTGTCTAGACTGACATAAACATGGCAGCGAGAATCAGCTCAAACCCACTATAAAAAGGAATTTCAAAAACAAAACAAAAAAACTGGGAAATTCTTTACAATTCCTTCAGGTTCTCTGATGAAACCAGGAATGACCCTATCTACAATGACAGCTGGATGTGGCATAAGGAGGGACACGTGGGACTGAGACGATTGGTGAGATTGGGTGAGCAAATGCCGACCCTTTAAAGCACAAATGCCTGGCACCCATTCCATGGGTCCCAACTCTCCAGGTTGAAGGGAATATTACTACAGCTATAACATGTATGGGAAACCTAGAGAACGGACACACTGTGAATACGAAAGGTTTCTAAAACTCAACGAATACTCCCTCTCCTGGTGCTCCGGTTTGACTTTCCATCTGCTTTACTATCAACCTCCCAACTTGGAGAGACAGCCCCTTTAAACTCCTGGTTCACACAGGTTGCCAATTTGGCAGAGGATGAAAGGGAAGAGGGAGAACCAATGAGAGAGTAGCTGTTAGGCATTTGGACGGGCACATATCACTGTAATTTCCCGGCAGGAAGAAGAATTAACCAAAGTCTCAGCCCCCCACCGGGAACCAGTATAGGTCCTGAACCAAAATTTTGGACTTGCGGTCAGCTCACCAAAAACGAGTTGAAAAATGGAGCTCAGGGGCACAGCAATTCACAAACTGCCCGAGTAATAAAGGACAACTATCATCCAAAAATCTGTTGAGGGAAGGCATCGAGGTGGACTTGAAAGCGAGGCAGAATAGCAGGAAACAGATTTCAAGAGGTACGTTGGAATCGCCTTTAAAGCACAGGAAGAGGGGCACAACTTCGACAATGATGCACTTGGCCAAAAAGGGCGTATACGTTTTCTCCTGAATATATTCAGGAGAAAACGCATACGCCCTTTTTGGCCAAGCAAGCAAGCGGGCAATGCAAATCTGCACTACAAAGAAGTATCACTTCCCACGGGTCAAAAGGGACATCCACAAAATGTGTAAAAACCACAAAGGCAAGACAGGCCCTGGAGAACAGGGAGCCTTGTTATGCTGATGGGCGGGATGTAAATTGCCAACTGCCTCTCTGGAGGAGTGCATTGTGTTCCCTAAAACAAGTAAAGAACAGAGCTACAGAGCCAAGGGCACTTCCAGTCTAGGGAATATACCTTGGGGAAACTGAAAATCCATAAGACAGAGCCACCCCAAAATTTAGGGCTGCACTGCTTACAAGGACCTCAACTTGGGTACACCTTAAGTATCCCAGGAAATATAAAAATGTTTCAAAAAATTTTGGTACTTACGTATGATGGAATATCCCTCAGCCATGAAATCAATGTCATAAGACAAGTAGCAGCAAATTGGGTGGTTTCAGGTACGATGATTCTAAGTGAAATAAGTCACACAGAAAAAGAAACTTATCATAAGATATCACTTATGAAGATCCTGTAAACATGGCTACACTTGAACTGAGTTAGGAAAGAGAACAGTGTCTCACATTTAGAAAACACTCTTATGCCTGCTTAAGGGGGAAGGAGAGGTGGGGTGATGCATAAAACCAGAGTTTGATATAAGCACAGGTACCGTTCCAAACACCAACTGTGGAATAGACAAGACCTACACATTCCTCAGTGAAAGGGACTCAAAACCCCATATTTCCCGCAGAGGAATATATCTGACTAGTAAGAATCTTAAAACCTATGTATTGATATGTCACTGTAAGGGAAACAAGTGTGTCTAGACTGGCATAAACATGGCAGCGAGAATCAGCTCAAACCTACTATAAAAAGGAATTTCAAAAACAAAACAAAAAAACTGGGAAATTCTTTACAATTCCTTCAGGGTCTCTGATGAAACCTGGAATGACCCTATCTACAACGACAGCTGGATGTGGCAGAAGGCTGGACACTTGGGACTGAGAGAATTGGTGAGATTGGGTGAGCAAATGCAGACCCTTTAAAGCACAAATGCCTGGCACCCATTCCATGGGTCCCAACTCTCCAGTTTGAAGGGAATATTACTACAGCTATAACATGTACGGGAAACCTAGAGAACGGACACACTGTGAATAAGAAAGGTTTCTAAAACTCAATGAATAGTCCCTCTCCTGGTTCTCCGGTTTGACTTTCCATCTGCTTTACTATCAACCTCCCAACTTGGAGAGACAGCGCCTTTAACCTCCTGGTTCACACAGGTTGCCAATTTGGCAGAGGATGAAAGGGAAGAGGGAGAACCAATGAGAGAGTAGCTGTTAGGCATTTGGACGGGCATATCTCACTCTAACTTCCCCGCAGGAAGAAGAATTAACCAAACTCTCAGCCACCCACTGGGAACCAGTATAGGTCCTGAACCAAAATTTTGCACTTGCTGTCAGCTCACGAAAAACGAGTTGAAAAATAGACCTCAGGGGCACAGCAATTCACAAACTGGCCGAGTAATAAAGGACAACTATCGTCCAAAAATGTGTTGAGGGAAGGCAACGAGGTGGACTTGACAGCGAGGCAGAATAGCAGGAAACAGATTTCAAGAGGTACATTGGAATCGCCTTTAAAGCACAGGAAGAGGGGCACAACTTCGACAATGATGCACTTGGCCAAAAAGGGCATATGCGTTTTCTCCTGAATATATTCAGGAGAAAACGCATAAGCCCTTTTTGGCTAAGCAAGCAAGCGGGCAATGCAAATCTGCCCTACAAAGAAGTATCACTTCCCACCGGTCAAAAGGGACATCCACAAAATGTGTAAAAACCAGAAAGGCAAGACAGGCCCTGGAGAACAGGGAGCCTTGTTTTGCTGATGGGCGGGATGTAAATTGACAACTGCCTCTCTGGAGGAGTGCATTGTGTTCCCTAAAACAACTAAAGAACAGAGCTACAGAGCCAAAGGCACTTCCAGTCTAGGTATTATACCTTGGGAAAACTGAAAATCAATAAGACAGAGCCACCCCAAAATTTAGGGCTGCACTGTTTACAAGGACCTCAACTTGGGTACACCTTAAATATCCCAGGAAATATAAAAATGGTTCAAAAAATTGTGGTACTTACGTACGATGGAATATCCCTCAGCCATGAAATCAATGTCATAAGACCAGTAGCAGCAAAATGGGTGGATTCAGGTACGATGATTCTAAGTGAAATAAGTCACACAGAAAAAGAAACTTATCATAAGATATCACTTATGAAGATCCTGTAAACATGGCTACACTTGAACTGAGTTAGGAAAGAGAACAGTGTCTCACATTTAGAAAACACTCTTATGCCTGCTTAAGGGGGAAGGAGAGGTGGAGTGATGCATAAAACCTGAGTTTGATATAAGCACAGGTACCGTTCCAAAAACCAACTATGGAATAGACAAGACCTACACCTTCCTCAGTGAAAGGGACTCAAAACCCCATATTTCCCGCAGAGGAATATATCTGACTAGTAAGAATCTTAAAACCTATGTATTGATATGTCTCCATAAGGGAATCAAGTGTGTCTAGACTGGCATAAACATGGCAGCGAGAATCAGGTCAAACCCACTATAAAAAGGAATTTCATAAACAAAACAAAAAAACTGGGAAATTCTTTACAATTCCTTCAGGGTCTCTGATGAAACCTGGAATGACACTATCTACAACGACTGCTGGATGTGGCATAAGGAGGGACACTTGGGACTGAGAAGATTGGTGAGATTGGGTGACCAAATGCAGACCCTTTGAAGCACAAGTGCCTGGTACGCATTCCATGGGTCCCAACTCTCCAGGTTGAAGGGAATATTACTACAGCTATAACATGTACGGGAAACCTAGAGAACGGACACACTGTGAATACGAAAGGTTTCTAAAACTCAACGAATAGTCCCTCTCCTGGTGCTCCGGTTTGACATTCCATCTGCTTTACTATCAACCTCCCAACATGGAGAGACAGCCCATTTAACCTCCTGGTTCACACAGGTTGCCAATTTGGCAGAGGATGAAAGGGAAGAGGGAGAACCAATGAGAGAGCAGCTGTTAGGCATTTGGATGGGCACATATCGCTGTAATTTCCCAGCAGGAAGAAGAATTAACCAAAGTCTCAGCCACCCACCGGGAACCAGTATAGGTCCTGAACCAAAATTTTGGACTTGCGGTCAGCTCACCAAAAACGAGTTGAAAAATGGAGCTCAGGGACACAGCAATTCACAAACTGGCAGAGTAATAAAGGACAACTATCGTCCAAAAATCTGTTGAGGGAAGGCAACGAGGTGGACTTGAAAGCGAGGCAGAATAGCAGGAAACAGATTTCAAGAGGTACGTTGGAATCGCCTTTAAAGCACAGGAAGAGGGGCACAACTTCGACAATGATGCACTTGGCCAAAAAGGGCATATGCGTTTTCTCCTGAATATATTCAGGAGAAAACGCATATGCCCTTTTTGGCCAAGCAAGCAAACGGGCAATGCAAATCTTCACTACAAAGAAGTAGCACTTCGCACCGGTTAAAAGGGACATCCACAAAATGTGTGAAAACCAGAAAGGCAAGACAGGCCCTGGAGAACAGGGAGCCTTGTTATGCTGATGGGCGGGATGTAAATTGCCAACTGCCTCTCTGGAGGAGTGCATTGTGTTCCCTAAAACAAGTAAAGAACAGAGCTACAGAGCCAAGGGCACTTCCAGTCTAGGGAATATACCTTGGGAAAACTGAAAATCAATAAGACAGAGCCACCCCAAAATTTAGGGCTGCACTGCTTACAAGGACCTCAACTTGGGTACACCTTAAATATCCCAGGAAATATAAAAATGGTTCAAAAAATTGTCATACTTACGTATGATGGAATATCCCTCAGCCATGAAATCAATGTCATAAGACCAGTAGCAGCAAAATGGGTGTATTCAGGTACGATGATTCTAAGCGAAATAAGTCACAGAGAAAAAGAAACTTATCATAAGATATCACTTATGAAGATCCTATAAACATGGCTACACTTAAACTGAGTTAGGAAAGAGAACAGTGTCTCATATTTAGAAAACACTCTTATGCTTGCTTAAGGGGGAAGGAGAGGTGGGGTGATGCATAAAACCAGAGTTTGATATAAGCACAGGTACCGTTCCAAAAACCAACTATGGAATAGACAAGACCTACACCTTCCTCAGTGAAAGGGACTCAAAACCCCATATTTCCCGCAGAGGAATATATCTGACTAGTAAGAATCTTAAAACCTATGTATTGATATGTCACTGTAAGGGAATCAAGTGTGTCTAGACTGACATAAACATGTCAGCGAGAATCAGCTCAAACCCACTATAAAAAGGAATTTCAAAAACAAAACAAAAAAAACTGGGAAATTCTTTACAATTCCTTCATGGTCTCTGATGAAACCTGGAATGACCCTATCTACAACGACAGCTGGATGTGGCATAAGAGGGACACTTGGGACTGAGACGATTGGTAAGATTCGGTGAGCAAATGCAGACCCTTTAAAGCACAAATGCCTGACACCCATTCCATGGGTCCCAACTCTCCAGGTTGAAGGGAATATTACTACAGCTATAACATGTACGGGAAACCTAGAGAACGGACACACTGCGAATACGAAAGGTTTCTAAAACTCAACGAACAGTCCCTCTCCTGGTGCTCCGGTTTGACTTTCCATCTGATTTACTATGAACCTCCCATCTTGGAGAGACAGCCCCTTCAACCTCGTGGTTCGCACAGGTTGCCAATTTGGCAGAGGATGAAACGGAAGAGGGAGAACCAATGAGAGAGTAGCTGTTAGGCATTTGGATGGGCACATATCACTGTAATTTCCCGGCAGGAAGAAGAATTAAATAAAGTCTCAGCCACCCACTGGGAACCAGTATAGGTCCTGAACCAAAATTTTGGACTTGCGGTCAGATCTCCAAAAACGAGTTGAAAAATGGAGCTCAGGGGCACAGCAATTCACAAACTGGCCGAGTAATAAAGGACAAGTATCGTCCAAAATCTGTTGAGGGAAGGCAACGAGGCAGACTTGAAAGCGAGGCAGAAAAGCAGGAAACAGATTTCAAGAGTTACGTTGGAATCGCCTTTAAAGCACAGGAAGAGGGGCACAACTTCGACAATGATGCACTTGGCCAAAAAGGGCGTATGAGTTTTCTCCTGAATATATTCAGGACAAAACGCATACGCCCTTTTTGGCTAAGCAAGCAAGCGGGCAATGCAAATCTGCCCTACAAAGAAGTATCACTTCCCACCGGTCAAAAGGGACATCCACAAAATGTGTAAAAACCAGAAAGGCAAGACAGGCCCTGGAGAACAGGGAGCCTTGTTATGCTGATGGGCGGGATGTAAATTGCCAACTGCCTCTCTGGAGGAGTGCATTGTGTTCCCTAAAACAAGTAAACAACAGAGCTACAGAGCCAAGGGCACTTCCAGTCTAGGGAATATACCTTGGGAAAACTGAAAATCAATAAGACAGAGCCACCCCAAAATTTAGGGCTGCACTGCTTACAAGGACCTCACCTTGGGTACACCTTAAATATCCCAGGAAATATAAAAATGGTTCAAAAAATTGTGGTACTTACGTACGATGGAATATCCCTCAGCCATGAAATCAATGTCATAAGACCAGTAGCAGCAAAATGGGTGGATTCAGGTACGATGATTCTAAGTGAAATAAGTCACACAGAAAAAGAAACTTATCATAAGATATCACTTATGAAGATCCTGTAAACATGGCTACACTTGAACTGAGTTAGGAAAGAGAACAGTGTCTCACATTTAGAAAACACTCTTATGCCTGCTTAAGGGGGAAGGAGAGGTGGGGTGATGCATAAAACCAGAGTTTGATATAAGCACAGGTACCGTTCCAAAAACCAACTATGGAATAGACAAGACCTACACCTTCCTCAGTGAAAGGGACTCAAAACACCATATTTCCCGCAGAGGAATATATCTGACTAGTAAGAATCTTAAAACCTATGTATTGATATGTCTCTGTAAGGGAATCAAGTGTGTCTATACTGGCATAAACATGGCAGCGAGAATCAGCTCAAACCCACTATAAAAAGGAATTTCAAAAACAAAACAAAAAAACTGGGAAATTCTTTACAATTCCTTCAGGGTCTCTGATGAAACCTGGAATGACCCTATCTACAATGACAGCTGGATGTGGCATAAGGAGGGACACTTGGGACTGAGACGATTGGTGAGATTGGGTGAGCAAATGCCGACCCTTTAAAGCACAAATGCCTGGCACACATTCCATGGGTCCCAACTCTCCAGGTTGAAGGGAATATTACTACAGCTATAACATGTATGGGAAACCTAGAAAACGGACACACTGTGAATACGAAAGGTTTCTAAAACTCAACGAATACTCCCTCTCCTGGTGCTCCGGTTTGACTTTCCATCTGCTTTACTATCAACCTCCCAACTCGGAGAGACAGCCCCTTTAACCTCCTGGTTCACACAGGTTGCCAATTTGGCAGAGGATGAAAGGGAAGAGGGAGAACCAATGAGAGAGTAGCTGTTAGGCATTTGGACGGGCACATATCACTGTAATTTCCCGGCAGGAAGAAGAATTAACCAAAGTCTCAGCCCCCCACCGGGAACCAGTATAGGTCCTGAACCAAAATTTTGGACTTGCGGTCAGCTCACCAAAAACGAGTTGAAAAATGGAGCTCAGGGGCACAGCAATTCACAAACTGCCCGAGTAATAAAGGAAAACTATCATCCAAAAATCTGTTGAGGGAAGGCATCGAGGTGGACTTGAAAGCGAGGCAGAATAGCAGGAAACAGATTTCAAGAGGTACGTTGGAATCGCCTTTAAAGCACAGGAAGAGGGGCACAACTTCGACAATGATGCACTTGGCCAAAAAGGGCGTATGCGTTTTCTCCTGAATATATTCAGGAGAAAACGCATACGCCCTTTTTGGCCAAGCAAGCAAGCGGGCAATGCAAATCTGCACTACAAAGAAGTATCACTTCCCACGGGTCAAAAGGGACATCCACAAAATGTGTAAAAACCAGAAAGGCAAGACAGGCCCTGGAGAACAGGGAGCCTTGTTATGCTGATGGGCGGGATGTAAATTGCCAACTGCCTCTCTGGAGGAGTGCATTGTGTTCCCTAAAACAAGTAAAGAACAGAGCTACAGAGCCAAGGGCACTTCCAGTCTAGGGAATATACCTTGGGAAAACAGAAAATCAATAAGACAGAGCCACCCCAAAATTTAGGGCTGCACTGCTTACAAGGACCTCAACTTGGGTACACCTTAAATATCCCAGGAAATATAAAAATGTTTCAAAAAATTGTGGTACTTACGTATGATGGAATATCCCTCAGCCATGAAATCAATGTCATAAGACAAGTAGCAGCAAATTGGGTGGTTTCAGGTACGATGATTCTAAGTGAAATAAGTCACACAGAAAAAGAAACTTATCATAAGATATCACTTATGAAGATCCTGTAAACATGGCTACACTTGAACTCAGTTAGGAAAGAGAACAGTGTCTCACATTTAGAAAACACTCTTATGCCTGCTTAAGGGGGAAGGAGAGGTGGGGTGATGCATAAAACCAGAGTTTGATATAAGCACAGGTACCGTTCCAAAAACCAACTGTGGAATAGACAAGACCTACACCTTCCTCAGTGAAAGGGACTCAAAACCCCATATTTCCCGCAGAGGAATATATCTGACTAGTAAGAATCTTAAAACCTATGTATTGATATGTCACTGTAAGGGAAACAAGTGTGTCTATACTGGCATAAACATGGCAGCGAGAATCAGCTCAAACCTACTATAAAAAGGAATTTCAAAAACAAAACAAAAAAACAGGGAAATTCTTTACAATTCCTTCAGGGTCTCTGATGAAACCTGCAATGACCCTATCTACAATGACAGCTGGATGTGGCATAATGAGGGACACTTGGGACTGAGACGATTGGTGAGATTGGGTGAGCAAATGCAGACCCTTTAAAGCACAAATGCCTGGCACCCATTCCATGGGTCCCAACTCTCCAGGTTGAAGGGAATATTACTACAGCTATAACATGTACGGGAAACCTAGAGAACGGACACACTGTGAATACGAAAGGTTTCTAAAACTCAACGAATACTCCCTCTCCTGGTGCTCCGGTTTGACTTTCCATCTGCTTTACTATCAACCTCCCAAGTTGGAGAGACAGCCCCTTTAACCTCCTGGTTCACACAGGTTTCCAATTTGGCAGAGGATGAAAGGGAAGAGGGAGAACCAATGGGAGAGTAGCTGTTAGGCATTTGGACGGGCACATCTCAATCTAACTTCCCCGCAGGAAGAAGAATTAACCAAAGTCTCAGCCACCCACTGGGAACCAGTATAGGTCCTGAACCAAAATTTTGGACTTGCTGTCCGCTCACCAAAAACGAGTTGAAAAATGGAGCTCAGGGGCACAGCAATTCACAAACTGGCCGAGTAATAAAGGACAACTATCGTCCAAAAATCTGTTGAGGGAAGGCAACGAGGTGGACTTGAAAGCGAAGCAGAATAGCAGGAAACAGATTTCAAGAGGTACGTTGGAATCGCCTTTAAAGCACAGGAAGAGGGGCACAACTTCGACAATGATGCACTTGGCCATAAAGGGCATATGCGTTTTCTCCTGAATATATTCAGGAGAAAACGCATACGCCCTTTTAGGCCAAGCAAGCAAGCGTTCAATGCAAATCTGCACTACAAAGAAGTATCACTTCCCACGGGTCAAAAGGGACATCCACAAAATGTGTAAAAACCAGAAAGGCAAGACAGGCCCTGGAGAACAGGGAGCCTTGTTATGCTGTTGGGCGGGATGTAAATTGCCAACTGCCTCTCTGGAGGAGTGCATTGTGTTCCCTAAAACAAGTAAACAACAGAGCTACAGAGCCAAGGGCACTTCCAGTCTAGGGAATATACCTTGGGAAAACTGAAAATCAATAAGACAGAGCCACCCCAAAATTTAGGGCTGCACTGCTTACAAGGACCTCATCTTGGGTACACCTTAAGTATCCCAGGAAATATAAAAATATTTCAAAAAATTGTGGTACTTACGTATGACGGAATATCCCTCAGCCATGAAATCAATGTCATAAGACCAGTAGCAGCAAAATGGGTGGATTCAGGTACGATGATTCTAAGTGAAATAAGTCACACAGAAAAAGAAACTTATCATAAGATATCACTTATGAAGATCCTGTAAACATGGCTACACTTGAACTGAGTTAGGAAAGAGAACAGTGTCTCACATTTAGAAAACACTCTTATGCCTGCTTAAGGGGGAAGGAGAGGTGGGGTGATGCATAAAACCAGAGTTTGATATAAGCACAGGTACCGTTCCAAAAACCAACTATGGAATAGACAAGACCTACACCTTCCTCAGTGAAAGGGACTCAAAACCCCATATTTCCCGCAGAGGAATATATCTGACTAGTAAGAATCTTAAAACCTATGTATTGATATGTCACTGTAAGGGAAACAAGTGTGTCTAGACTGGCATAAACATGGCAGCGAGAATCAGCTCAAACCTACTATAAAAAGGAATTTCAAAAACAAAACAAAAAAACTGGGAAATTCTTTACAATTCCTTCAGGGTCTCTGATGAAACCTGGAATGACCCTATCTACAACGACATCTTGATGTGGCATAAGTCTGGACACTTGGGACTGAGAGAATTGGTGAGATTGGGTGAGCAAATGCAGACCCTTTAAAGCAATAATGCCTGGCACCCATTCCATGGGTCCCAACTCTCCAGTTTGAAGGGAATATTACTACAGCTATAACATGTACGGGAAACCTAGAGAACGGACACACTGTGAATACGAAAGGTTTCTAAAACTCAATAAATAGTCCCTCTCCTGGTGCTCCGGTTTGACTTTCCATCTGCTTTAATATCAACCTCCCAACTTGGAGAGACAGCCCCTTTAACCTCCTGGATGACACAGGTTTCCAATTTGGCAGAGGATGAAAGGGAAGAGGGAGAACCAATGAGAGAGTAGCTGTTAGGCATTTGGACGGGCACATCTCAATCTAACTTCCCCGCAGGATGAAGAATTAACCAAAGTCTCAGCCACCCACCGGGAACCAGTATAGGTCCTGAACCAAAATTTTGGACTTGCTGTCAGCTTACCAAAAACGAGTTGAAAAATGGAGCTCAGGGGCACAGCAATTCACAAACTGGCCGAGTAACAAAGGACAACTATCGTCCAAAAACCTGTTGAGGAAAGGCAACGAGGCGGACATGAAAGAGAGGAAGAATAGCAGGAAACAGATTTCAAGAGTTACGTTGGGATCGCCTTTAAAGCACAGGAAGAGGGGCCCAACTTCGACAATGATGCACTTGGCCAAAAAGGGCGTATGAGTTTTCTCCTGAATATATTCAGGAGAAAACGCATACGCCCTTTTTGGCTAAGCAATCAAGCGGGCAATGCAAATCTGCCATACAAAGAAGTATCACTTCCCACCGGTCAAAAGGGACATCCACAAAATGTGTAAAAACCAGAAAGGCAAGACAGGCCCTGCAGAACAAGGAGCCTTGTTTTGCTGATGGGCGGGATGTAAATTGCCAACTGCCTCTCTGGAGGAGTGCATTGTGTTCCCTAAAACAAGTAAACAACAGAGCTACAGAGCCAAGGGCACTTCCAGTCTAGGGAATATACCTTGGGAAAACTGAAAATCAATAAGACAGAGCCACCCCAAAATTTAGGGCTGCACTGCTTACAAGGACCTCAACTTGGGTACACCTTAAATATCCCAGGAAATATAAAAATGGTTCAAAAAATTGTGGTACTTACGTACGATGGAATATCCCTCAGCCATGAAATCAATGTCATAAGACCAGTAGCAGCAAAATGGGTGGATTCAGGTATGATGATTCTAAGTGAAATAAGTCACAGAGAAAAAGAAACTTATCATAAGATATCACTTATGAAGATCCTGTAAACATGGCTACACTTGAACTGAGTTAGGAAAGAGAACAGTGTCTCACATTTAGAAAACACTCTTATGCCTGCTTAAGGGGGAAGGAGAGGTGGGGTGATGCATAAAACCAGACTTTGATATAAGCACAGGTACCGTTCCAAAAACGAACTATGGAATAGACAAGACCTACACCTTCCTCAGTGAAAGGGACTCAAAACACCATATTTCCCGCAGAGGAATATATCTGACTAGTAAGAATCTTAAAACCTACGTATTGATATGTCTCTGTAAGGGAATCAAGTGTGTCTAGACTGGCATAAACATGGCAGCGAGAATCAGCTCAAACCCACTATAAAAAGGAATTTCAAAAACAAAACAGGGCTTCCCTGGTGGCGCAGTGGTTGAGAATCTGCCTGCTAATGCAGGGGACACGGGTTCGAGCCCTGTTCTGGGAGGATCCCACAGGCCGCGGAGCAACTAGGCCCGTGAGCCACGACTATTGAGCCTGCCCGTCTGGAGCCTGTGCTCCGCAACAAGAGTCCGCGATAGTGAGAGGCCCGCGCACCACGATGAAGAGTGGCCCCCGCTTGCCACAACTAGAGAAAGCCCTCGCACAGAAACGAAGACGCAACACAGCAAAAATAAATAAATTAATTAATAAAAACTCCTACCCCCAACATCAAAAAAAAAAAAGAATCAGCAGCTCCTGTTTAAAAAAAAAAAAAAAAAAAAAAACAAAACAAAAAAACTGGGAAATTCTTTACAATTCCTTCAGGGTCTCTGATGAAACCTGGAATAACCCTATCTACAACGACAGCTGGATGTGGCATAAGGAGGGACAGTTGGGACTGAGACGATTGGTGAGATTGGGTGATCAAATGAAGACCCTTTAAAGCACAAATGCCTGGCACCCATTCCATGGGTCCCAACTCTCCAGATTGAAGGGAATATTACTACAGCTATAACATGTACGGGAAACCTAGAGAACGGACACACTGTGAATACGAAAGGTTTCTAAAACTCAACGAATAGTCCCTCTCCTGGTACTCCGGTTTGACTTTACATCTGCTTTACTATCAATCTCCCAACTTGGAGAGACAGCCCCTTTAACCTCCTGGTTCGCACAGGTTGCCAATTTGGCAGAGGATGAAAGGGAAGAGGGAGAACCAATGAGAGAGTAGCTGTTAGGCATTCGGACGAGCACATATCACTGTAATTTCCCGGCAGGAAGAAGAATTAACCAAAGTCTCAGCCACCCACGGGGAACCAGTATAGGTCCTGAACCAAAATTTTGGACTTGCGGTGAGCTCACCAAAAACGAGTTGAAAAATGGAGCCCAGGGGCACAGCAATTCACAAACTGACCGAGTAATAAAGGACAACTATCGTCCAAAAATCTGTTGAGGGAAGGCAACGAGGCGGACTTGAAAGCGAGGCAGAATAGCAGGAAACAGATTTCAAGAGGTACGTTGGAATTACCTTTAAAGCACAGGAAGAGGGGCACAACTTTGACAATGATGCACTTGGCCAAAAAGGGCGTATGCGTTTTCTCCTGAATATATTCAGGAGAAAACGCATACGCCCTTTTTGGCCAAGCAAGCAAGCGGCAATGCAAATCTGCACTACAAAGAAGTATCACTTCCCTCCGGTCAAAAGGGACATCCACAAAATGTGTAAAAACCAGAAAGGCAAGACAGGCCCTGGAGAACAGGGAGCCTTGTTATGCTGATGGGCGGGATGTAAATTGCCAACTGCCTCTCTGGAGGAGTGGATTGTGTTCCCTAAAACAAGTAAAGAACAGAGCTACAGAGCCAAGGGCACTTCCAGTCTAGGGAATATACCTTGGGAAATCTGAAAATCAATAATACAGAGCCACCCCAAAATTAGGGCTGCACTGCTTACAAAGACCTCAACTTGGATACACCTTAAGTATACCAGGAAATATAAAAATGGTTCAAAAAATTGTGGTAATTACGTACGATGGAATATCCCTCAGCCATGAAATCAATGTCATAAGACCAGTAGCAGCAAAATGGGTGGATTCAGGTACGATGATTCTAAGTGAAATAAGTCACACAGAAAAAGAAACTTATCATAAGATATCACTTATGAAGATCATATAAACATGGCTACACTTGAACTGAGTTAGGAAAGAGAACAGTGTCTCATATTTAGAAAACACTCTTATGCCTGCTTAAGGGGGAAGGAGAGGTGGGGTGATGCATAAAACCAGAGTTTGATATAAGCACAGGTACCGTTCCAAAAACCAACTATGGAATAGACAAGACCTACACTTTCCTCAGTGAAAGGCACTCAAAACAACATATTTCCCGCAGAGGAATATATCTGACTAGTAAGAATCTTAAAACCTATGTATTGATATGTCTCTGTAAGGGAATCAAGTGTGTCTAGACTGGCATAAACATGGCAGCGAGAATCAGCTCAAGCCCACTAAAAAAAGGAATTTCAAAAACAATACAAAAAAAACTGGGAATTTCTTTACAATTCCTTCAGGGTCTCTGATGAAACCTGGAATGACCCTATCTACAACGACAGCTGGATGTGGCATAAGGAGGGACACTTGGGACTGAGAGGATTGGTGAGATTGGGTGAGCAAATGCAGACCCTTTAAATCACAAATGCCTGGCACCCATTCCATGGGCCCAAACTCTCCAGGTTGCAGTGAATATTACTCCAGCTATAACATGTACGGGAAACGTAGAGAACGGACACACTGTGAATACGAAAGGTTTCTAAAACTCAACGAATAGTCCCTCTCCTGGTGCTCCGGTTTGACTTTTCATCTGCTTTACTATCAACCTCCCATCTTGGAGAGACAGCCCCTTTAACCTCCTGGTTCACACACGTTGCCAATTTGGTAGAGGATGAAAGGGAAGAGGGAGAACCAATGAGAGAGTAGCTGTTAGGCTTTTGGACAGGCACATATCACTGTAATTTCCCGGCCGGAAGAAGAATTAACCAAAGTCTCAGCCACATACCGGGAACCAGTATAGGTCCTGAACCAAAATTTTGGACTTGCGGTCAGCTCTCCAAAAACGAGTTGAAAAATGGAGCTCAGGGGCACAGCAATTCACAAACTGGCCGAGTAATAAAGGACAACTATCGTCCAAAAATCTGTTGAGGGAAGGCAACGAGGCGGACTTGAAAGCGAGGCAGAGTAGCAGGAAACAGATTTCAAGAGGTACGTTGGAATGACCTTTAAAGCACAGGAAGAGGGGCACAACTTCGACAATGATGCACTTGGCCAAAAAGGGCATATGCGTTTTCTCCTGAATATATTCAGGAGAAAACGCATACGCCCGTTTTGGCCAAGCAAGCAAGCGGGCAATGCAAATCTGCACAACAAAGAAGTAACACTTCCCACCGGTCAAAAGGGACATCCACAAAATGTGTAAAAACCAGAAAGGCAAGAGAGGCCCTAGAGAACAGGGAGCCTTGTTATGCTGATGGAAGGGATGTAAATTGCCAACTGCCTCTCTGGAGGAGTGCATTGTGTTCCCTAAAACAAGTAAACAACAGAGCTACAGAGCCAAGAGAACTTCCAGTCTAGGGAATATACCTTGGGAAAACTGAAAATCAATAAGACAGAGCCACCCCAACATTTAGGGCTGCACTGCTTACAAGGACCTCAACTTGGATACACATTAAGTATCCCGGATATATAAAAATGGTTCATAAAATTGTGGTACTTACGTACGATGGAATATCCCTCAGCCATGAAATCAATATCATAAGACCGGTAGCAGCAAAATGGGTGGATTCAGGTACGATGATTCTAAGTGAAATAAGTTACACAGAAAAAGAAACTTATCATAAGATATCACTTATGAAGATCCTATAAACATGGCGACACTTGAACTGAGTTAGGAAAGAGAACAGTGTCTCTCATTTAGAAAACACACTTATGCCTGCTTATGGGGGAAAGAGAGGTGGGGTGATGCATACAACCAGAGTTTGATAAAAGCACACGTACCGTTCCAAAAACCAACTATGGAATAGACAAGACCTATACCTTCCTCAGTGAAAGGGACTCAAAACACCATATTTCCCGCAGAGGAATATATCTGACTAGTAAGAATCTTAAAACCTATGTATTGATATGTCTCCGTAAGGGAATCAAGTGTGTGTAGACTGGCATAAACATGGCAGCGAGAATCAGCTCAAACCCACTATAAAAAGGAATTTCAAAAACAAAACAAAAAAACTGGGAAATTCTTTAAAATTCCTGCAGGGTCTCTGATGAAACCTGGAATGACCCTATCTACAACGACAGCTGGATGTGGCATAAGGAGGGACAGTTGGGACTGAGACGATTGGTGAGATTGGGTGAGCAAATGCAGACCCTTTAAAGCACAAATGCTTGGCACACATTCCATGAGTCCCAACTCTCCAGGTTGAAGGGAATATTACTACAGCTATAACATGTACGGGAAACCTAGAGAACGGACACACTGTGAATATGAAAGGTTTCTAAAACTCACCGAATAGTCCCTCTCCTCGTGCTCCTGTTTGACTTTCCATCTGCTTTACTATCAACCTCCCAACTTGGAGAGACAGCCCTTTTAACCTCCTGGTTCGCACAGGTTTCCAATTTGGCAGAGGATGAAAGGGAAGAGGGAGAACCAATGAGAGAGTAGCTGTTAGGCATTTGGACGGGCACATATCACTCTAACTTCCCGGCAGGAAGAAGAATTAACCAAAGTCTCAGCCCCCCACCGGAAACCAGCATAGGTCCTGAACCAAAATTTTGGACTTGCGGTCAGCTCACCAAAAACGATTTGAAAAACGGGGCTCAGGGGCACAGCAATTCACAAACTGGCCGAGTAATAAAGGACAACTATCGTCCAAAAATCTGTTGAGGGAAGGCTACGAGGCGGACTTGAAAGCGAGGCAGAATAGCAGGAAACAGATTTCAAGAGGTACGTTGGAATTGCCTTTAAAGCACAGGAAGAGGGGCACAACTTCGACAATGATGCACTTGGCCAAAACTGGCGTATGCGTTTTCTCCTGAATATATTCAGGAGAAAACGCATACGCACTTTTTGGCCAAGCAAGCAAGCGGGCAATGCAAATCTGCACTACAAAGAAGTATCACTTCCCACCAGTCAAAAGGGACATCCACAAAATGTGTAAAAACCAGAAAGGCAAGACAGGCCCTGGAGAACAGGGAGCCTTGTTATGCTGATGGGCGGGATGTAAATTGCCAACTGCCTCTCTGGAGGAGTACATTGTGTTCCCTAAAACAAGTAAAGAACAGAGCTACAGAGCCAAGGGCACTTCCAGTCTAGGGAATATACCTTGGGGAAACTGAAAATCAATAAAACAGACCCACCCCAAAATTTAGGGCTGCACTGCTAACAAGGACCTCAACTTGGGTACACCTTAAATATCCCAGGAAATATAAAATTGGTTCAAAAAATTGTGATACCTACGTATGATGGAATATCCCTCAGCCATGAAATCAATGTCATAAGACCAGTAGCAGCAAAATGGGTGGATTCAGGTACGATCATTCTAAGTGAAATAAGTCACACAGAAAAAGAAACTTATCATAAGATATCACTTATGGAGATCCTGTAAACATGGCTACACTTGAAATGATTTAGGAAAGAGAACAGTGTCTCACATTTAGAAAACACTCTTATGCCTGCTTAAGGGGGAAGGAGAGGCGGGGTGATGCATAAAACCAGAGTTTGATATAAGCACAGGTACCATTCCAAAAACCAACTATGGAATAGACAAGACCTACACCTTCCTCAGTGAAAGGGACTCAAAACCCCATATTTCCCGCAGAGGAATATATCTGACTAGTAAGAATCTTAAAACCTATGTATTGATATGTCTCCGTAAGGGAATCAAGTGTGTCTAGACTGGCATAAACATGGCAGCGAGAATCAGCTCAAGCCCACTATAAAAAGGAATTTCAAAAACAAAACAAAAAAACTGGGAAAGTCTTTACAATTCCTTCAGGGTCCCTGATGAAACCTGGAATGACCCTACCTACAACGACAGCTGGATGTGGCATAAGGAGGGACACTTGGGACTGAGAGAATTGGTGAGATTGGGTGAGCAAATGCAGACCCTTTAAATCACAAATGCTTGGCACCCATTCCATGGGCCCCAACTCTCCAGGCTGAAGGGAATATTACTCCAGCTATAACATGTACGGGAAACCTAGAGAACGGACACACTGTGAATACGAAAGGTTTCTAAAACTCAACGAATAGTCCCTCTCCTGGTGCTCCGGTTTGACTTTCCATCTGCTTTAATATCAACCAACCAACTTGGAGAGACAGCCCATTTAACCTCCTGGCTCACACAGGTTGCCAATTTCTCAGAGGATGAAAGGGAAAATGGAGAACCAATGAGAGAGTAGCTGGTAGGCATTTGGACGGGGACATATCACTGTAATTTCCCGGCAGGAAGAAGAATTAACCAAAGTCTCAGCCACGCACCGGGAACCAGTATAGGTCCTGAAACAAAATTTTGGACTTGCGGTCAGCTCACCAAAAACGAGTTGAAAAATGGAGCTCAGGGGCACAGCAATTCACAAACCGAAGGAGTAATAAAGGACAACTATCGTCCAAAAATCTGTTGAGGGAAGGCAACGAGGCGGACTTGAAAGCGAGGCAGAATAGCAGGAAACAGATTTCAAGAGGTACGTTGGAATTGCATTTAAAGCACAGGAAGAGGGGCACAACTTCGAAAATGATGCCCTTGTCCAAAAAGGGCGTATGCGTTTTCTCCTGAATATATTCAGGAGAAAACGCATACACCCTTTTTGGCCAAGCAAGCAAGCGGGAGATGCAAATCTGCACTACAAAGAAGTATCACTTCCTACCTGTCAAAAGGGACATCCAAAAAATGTGTAAAAACCAGAAAGGCAAGACAGGCCCTGGAGAACAGGGAGCCTTGTTATGCTGATGGGCGGGATGTAAATTGCCAACTGCCTCTCTGGAGGAATGCATTGTGTTCCCTAAAACAAGTAAAGAACAGAGCTACAGAGCCAAGGGCACTTCCAGTCTAGAGAATATACCTTGGGAAAACTGAAAATCAATAATACAGAGCCACCCCAAAATTAGGGCTGCACTGCTTACAAAGACCTCAACTTGGATACACCTTATGTATCCCAGGAAATATAAAAATGGTTCAAAAAATTGTGGTACCTACGTACGATGGAATATCCCTCAGCCATGAAATCAATGTCATAAGACCAGTAGCAGCAAAATGGGTGGATTCAGGTACGATGATTCTAAGTGAAATAAGTCACACAGAAAAAGAAACTTATCATAAGATATCACTTATGAAGATCCTGTAAACATGGCTACACTTGAACTTAGTTAGGAAAGAGAACAGTGTCTCACATTTAGAAAACACTCTTATGCCTGCTTAAGGGGGAAGGAGAGGTGGGGTGATGCATAAAACCAGAGTTTGATATAAGCACAGGTACCGTTCCAAAAACCAACTATGGAATAGAAAAGACCTACACCTTCCTCAGTGAAAGGGACTCAAAACCCCATATTTCCCGCAGAGGAATATATCTGACTAGTAAGAATCTTAAAACCTATGTATTGATATGTCTCCGTAAGGGAATCAAGTGTGTCTAGACTGGCATAAACATGACAGCGAGAATCAGCTCAAACCCACTATAAAAAGGAATTTCAAAAACAAAACAAAAAAACAGGGAAATTCTTTACAATTCCTTCAGGGTCTCTGATGAAACCTGGAATGACCCTATCTACAATGACAGCTGGATGTGGCATAAGAAGGGACACTTGGGACTGAGACGATTGGAGAGATTGGGTGAGCAAATGCAGAACCTTTAAAGCACAAATGCCTGGCAACCATTCCATGGGTCCCAACTCTCCAGGTTGAAGGGAATATTACTGCAGCTATAACATGTACGGGAAACCTAGAGAACGGACACACTGTGAATATGAAAGGTTTCTAAAACTCAATGAATAGTCCCTCTCCTGGTGCTCCGGTTTGACTTTCCATCTGCTTTACTATCAACCTCCCAACTTGGAGAGACAGCCCCTTTAACCTCCTGGTTCGCACAGGTTGCCAATTTGGAAGAGTATGAAAGGGAAGAGGGAGAACCAATGAGAGAGTAGCTGTTAGGCATTTGGACGGGCACATATCACTCTAACTTCCCGGCAGGAAGAAGAATTAACCAAAGTCTCAGCCCCCCACCGGGAACCAGTATAGGTCCTGAACCAAAATGTTGGACTTGTGGTCAGCTCACCAAAAACGAGTTGAAAAATGGAGCTCAGGGGCACAGCAATTCACAAACCGAAGGAGTAATAAAGGACAACTATCGTCCAAAAATCTGTTGAGGGAAGGCAACGAGGCGGACTTGAAAGCGAGGCAGAATAGCAGGAAACAGATTTCAAGAGGTACGTTGGAATTGCATTTAAAGCACAGGAAGAGGGGCACAACTTCGAAAATGATGCCCTTGTCCAAAAAGGGCGTATGCGTTTTCTCCTGAATATATTCAGGAGAAAACGCATACGCCCTTTTTGGCCAAGCAAGCAAGCGGGAGATGCAAATCTGCACTACAAAGAAGTATCACTTCCTACCTGTCAAAAGGGACATCCACAAAATGTGTAAAAACCAGAAAGGCAAGACAGGCCCTGGAGAACAGGGAGCCTTGTTATGCTGATGGGCGGGATGTAAATTGCCAACTGCCTCTCTGGAGGAATGCATTGTGTTCCCTAAAACAAGTAAAGAACAGAGCTACAGAGCCAAGGGCACTTCCAGTCTAGAGAATATACCTTGGGAAAATTGAAAATCAATAATACAGAGCCACCCCAAAATTAGGGCTGCACTGCTTACAAAGACCTCAACTTGGATACACCTTATGTATCCCAGGAAATATAAAAATGGTTCAAAAAATTGTGGTACCTACGTACGATGGAATATCCCTCAGCCATGAAATCAATGTCATAAGACCAGTAGCAGCAAAATGGGTGGATTCAGGTACGATGATTCTAAGTGAAATAAGTCACACAGAAAAAGAAACTTATCATAAGATATCACTTATGAAGATCCTGTAAACATGGCTACACTTGAGCTGAGTTAGGAAAGAGAACAGTGTCTCACATTTAGAAAACACTCTTATGCCTGCTTAAGGGGGAAGGAGAGGTGGGGTGATGCATAAAACCAGAGTTTGATATAAGCACAGGTACCGTTCCAAAAACCAACTATGGAATAGAAAAGACCTACACCTTCCTCAGTGAAAGGGACTCAAAACCCCATATTTCCCGCAGAGGAATATATCTGACTAGTAAGAATCTTAAAACCTATGTATTGATATGTCTCCGTAAGGGAATCAAGTGTGTCTAGACTGGCATAAACATGACAGCGAGAATCAGCTCAAACCCACTATAAAAAGGAATTTCAAAAACAAAACAAAAAAACAGGGAAATTCTTTACAATTCCTTCAGGGTCTCTGATGAAACCTGGAATGACCCTATCTACAATGACAGCTGGATGTGGCATAAGAAGGGACACTTGGGACTGAGACGATTGGAGAGATTGGGTGAGCAAATGCAGAACCTTTAAAGCACAAATGCCTGGCAACCATTCCATGGGTCCCAACTCTCCAGGTTGAAGGGAATATTACTGCAGCTATAACATGTACGGGAAACCTAGAGAACGGACACACTGTGAATATGAAAGGTTTCTAAAACTCAATGAATAGTCCCTCTCCTGGTGCTCCGGTTTGACTTTCCATCTGCTTTACTATCAACCTCCCAACTTGGAGAGACAGCCCCTTTAACCTCCTGGTTCGCACAGGTTGCCAATTTGGAAGAGTATGAAAGGGAAGAGGGAGAACCAATGAGAGAGTAGCTGTTAGGCATTTGGACGGGCACATATCACTCTAACTTCCCGGCAGGAAGAAGAATTAACCAAAGTCTCAGCCCCCCACCGGGAACCAGTATAGGTCCTGAACCAAAATGTTGGACTTGTGGTCAGCTCACCAAAAACGAGTTGAAAAATGGAGCTCAGGGGCACAGCAATTCACAAACTGTCCGAGTAATAAAGGACAACTATCGTCCAAAAATCTATTGAGGGAAGGCAATGAGGCGGACTTGAAAGCGAGGCAGAATAGCAGGAAACAGATTTCAAGAGGTACGTTGGAATCGCCTTTAAAGCACAGGAAGAGGGGCACAACTTCGACAATGATGCACTTGGCCAAAAAGGGTGTATGTGTTTTCTCCTGAATATAATCAGGAGAAAACGCATACGCCCTTTTTGGCCAAGCAAGCAAGCGGGCAATGCAAATCTGCACTACAAAGAAGTATCACTTCCCACCGGTCAAAAGGGACATCCACAAAATGTGTAAAAACCAGAAAGGCAAGACAGGCCCTGGAGAACAGGGAGCCTTGTTATGCTGATGGCCGGGATGTCAATTGCCAACTGCCTCTCTGGAGGAGTACATTGTGTTCCCTAAAACAAGTAAAGAACAGAGCTACAGAGCCAAGGGCACTTCCAGTCTAGGGAATATACCTTGGGAAAACTGAAAATCAATAAGCAGAGACCCCCCAAAATTTAGGGCTGCACTGCTTACAAGGACCTCAACTTGGGTACACCTTAAATATCCCAGGAAATATAAAAATGGTTCAAAAAATTGTGGTACTTACGTACGATGGAATATCCCTCAGCCATGAAATCAATGTCATAAGACCAGTAGCAGCAAAATGGGTGGATTCCGGTACGATGATTCTAAGTGAAATAAGTCACAGAGAAAAAGAAACTTATCATAAGATATCACCTATGAAGATCCTGTACACATGGCTACACTTGAACTGAGTTAGGAAAGAGAACAGTGTCTCACATTTAGAAAACACTCTTATGCCTGCTTAAGGGGGAAGGAGAGGCGGGGTGATGAATAAAACCAGAGTTTGATATAAGCACAGGTACCGTTCCAAAAACCAACTATGGAATAGACAAGACCTATACCTTCCTCAGTGAAAGGGACTCAAAACCCCATATTTCCCGCAGAGGAATATATCTGACTAGTAAGAATCTTAAAACCTATGTATTGATATGTCTCCGTAAGGGAATCAAGTGTGTCTAGACTGGCATAAACATGGCAGCGAGAATCAGCTCAAACCCACTATAAAAAGGAATTTCAAAAACAAAACAAAAAAACTGGGAAATTCTTTACAATTCCTTCAGGGTCTCTGATGAAACCTGGAATGACCCTATCTACAACGACAGCTGGATGTGGCATAAGGCTGGACACTTGGGACTGAGACGATTGGTGAGATTGGGTGAGCAAATGCAGACCCTTTAAAGCAATAATGCATGGCACCCATTCCATGGGTCCCAACTCTCCAGGTTGAAGGGAATATTACTACAGCTATAACATGTACGGGAAACCTAGAGAACGGACACACTGTGAATACGAAAGGTTTCTAAAACTCAACGAATAGTCCCTCTCCTGGTGCTCCGGTTTGACTTTACACCTGCTTTACTATCAGCCTCCCAACTTGGAGAGACAGCCCCTTTAACGTCCTGGTTCGCACAAGTTGCCAATTTGGCAGAGGATGAAAGGGAAGAGGGAGAACCAATGAGAGAGTAGCGGTTAGGCATTAGAACGGGCACATATCACTGTAATTTCCCGGCAGGAAGAAGAATTAACCAAAGTCTCAGCCACCCACTGGGAACCAGCATAGGTCCTGAACCAAAATTTCGGACTTGCGGTCACCTCACCAAAAACGAGTTGAAAAATGGAGCTCAGGGGCACAGCAATTCACAAACTGGCCGAGTAATAAAGGACAACTATAGTCCAAAAATCTGTTGAGGGAAGGCAACGAGGCAGACTTGAAAGCGAGGCAGAATAGCAGGAAACAGATTTCAAGAGGTACGTTGGAATCGCCTTTAAAGCACAGGAAGAGGGGCACAACTTCGACAATGATGCACTTGGCCAAAAAGGGCGTATGCGTTTTCTCCTGAATATATTCAGGAGAAAACGCATACGCCCTTTTTGGCCAAGCAAGCAAGCGGGCAATGCAAATCTGCACTACAAAGAAGTATCACTTCCCACCGGTCAAAAGGGACATCCACAAAATGTGTAAAAACCAGAAAGGCAAGACAGGCCCTGGAGAACAGGGAGCCTTGTTATGCTGATGGGCGGGATGTAAATTGCCAACTGCCTCTCTGGAGGAGTACATTGTGTTCCCTAAAACAAGTAAAGAACAGAGCTACAGAGCCAAGGGCACTTCCAGTCTAGGGAATATACCTTGGGAAAACTGAAAATCAATAAGACAGAGCCACCCCAAAATTTAGGGATGCACTGCTTACAAGGACCTCAACTTGGGTACAACTTAAATATCCCAGGAAATATAAAAATGGTTCAAAAAATTGTGGTAGTTACGTACGATGGAATATCCCTCAGCCATGAAATCAATGTCATAAGACCAGTAGCAGCAAAAAGGGTGGATTCAGGTTTGATGATTCTAAGTGAAATAAGTCACACAGAAAAAGAAACTTATCATAAGATATCACTTATGAAGATCCTGTAAACATGGCTACACTTGAGCTGAGTTAGGAAAGAGAACAGTGTCTCACATTTAGAAAACACTCTTAGGCCTGCTTAAGGGGGAAGGAGAGGTGGGGTGATGCATAAAACCAGAGTTTGATATAAGCACAGGTACCGTTCCAAAAACCAACTATGTAATAGACAAGACCTACACCTTCCTCAGTGAAAGGGACTCAAAACCCCATATTTCCCGCAGAGGAATATATCAGACTAGTAAGAATCTTAAAACCTATGTATTGATATGTCTCCGTAAGGGAATCAAGTGTGTCTAGACTGGCATAAACATGGCAGCGAGAATCAGCTCAAACCCACTATAAAAAGGAATTTCAAAAACAAAACAAAAAAACAGGGAAATTCTTTACAATTCCTTCAGGGTCTCTGATGAAACCTGGAATGACCCTACCTACAACGACAGCTGGATGTGGCATAAGGCTGGACACTTGGGACTGAGAGAATTGGTGAGATTGGGTGAGCAAATGCAGACCCTTTAAATCACAAATGCCTGGCACCCATTCCATGGGCCCCAACTCTCCAGGTTGAAGGGACTATTACTCCAGCTATAACATGTACGGGAAACCTAGAGAACGGACACACTGTGAATACGAAAGGTTTCTAAAACTCAACGAATAGTCCCTCTCCTGGTGCTCCGGTTTGACTTTCCATCTGCTTTACTATCAACCTCCCAACTCGGAGAGACAGCCCCTTTAACCTCCTGCTTCACACACGTTGCCAATTTGGCAGAGGATGAAAGGGAAGAGGGAGAACCAATGAGAGAGTAGCTGTTAGGCATTTGGACGGGCACATATCACTGTAATTTCCCGGCAGGAAGAAGAATTAACCAAAGTCTCAGCCACCCACCGGGAACCAGTATAGGTCCTGAACCAAAATTTTGGACTTGCGGTCAGCTCACCAAAAACGAGTTGAAAAATGGAGCTCAGGGGCACAGCAATTCACAAACTGGCCGAGTAATAAAGGACAACTATCGTCCAAAAATCTGTTGAGGGAAGGCAACGAGGCGGACTTGAAAGCGAGGCAGAATAGCAGGAAACAGATTTCAAGAGGTACGTTGGAATCACCTTTAAAGCACAGGAAGAGGGGCACAACTTCGACAATGATGCCCTTGGCCAAAAACGGCGTATGCGTTTTCTCCTGAATATATTCAGGAGAAAACGCATATGCCCTTTTTGGCCAAGCAAGCAAGCGGGCAATGCAAATCTGCACTACAAAGAAGTATCACTTCCCACCGGTCAAAAGGGACATCCACAAAATGTGTAAAAACCAGAAAGGCAAGACAGGCCCTGGAGAACAGGGAGCCTTGTTATGCAGATGGGCGGGATGTAAATTGCCAACTGCCTCTCTAGAGGAGCGCATTGTGTTCCCTAAAACAAGTAAAGAACAGAGCTACAGAGCCAAGGGCACTTCCAGTCTAGGGAATATACCTTGGGAAAACTGAAAATCAATAATACAGAGCCACCCCAAAATTAGGGCTGCACTGCTTACAAAGACCTCAACTTGGATACACCTTAAGTATCCCAGGAAATATAAAAATGGTTCAAAAAATTGTGGTACTTTCGTACGATGGAATATCCCTCAGCCATGAAATCAATGTCATAAGACCAGTAGCAGCAAAATGGTGGATTCAGGTACGATTATTCTAAGTGAAATAAGTCACACAGAAAAAGAAACTTATCATAAGATATCACTTATGAAAGATCCTGTAAACATGGCTACAATTGAACTGAGTTACGAAAGAGAACAGTGTCTCTCATTTAGAAAACACACTTATGCCTGCTTATGGGGGAAAGAGAGGTGGGGTGATGCATACAACCAGAGTTTGATATAAGCACACGTACCGTTCCAAAAACCAACTATGGAATAGACAAGACCTATACCTTCCTCAGTGAAAGGGACTCAAAACACCATATTTCCCGCAGAGGAATATATCTGACTAGTAAGAATCTTAAAACCTATGTATTGATATGTCTCCGTAAGGGAATCAAGTGTGTCTAGACTGGCATAAACATGGCAGCGAGAATCAGCTCAAACCCACTATAAAAAGGAATTTCAAAAACAAAACAAAAAAACTGGGAAATTCTTTAAAATTCCTGCAGGGTCTCTGATGAAACCTGGAATGACCCTATCTACAATGACAGCTGGATGTGGCATAAGGAGGGACAGTTGGGACTGAGACGATTGGTGAGATTGGGTGAGCAAATGCAGACCCTTTAAAGCACAAATGCTTGGCGCCCATTCCATGACTCCCAACTCTCCAGGTTGAAGGGAATATTACTACAGCTATAACATGTACGGGAAACCTAGAGAATGGACACACTGTGAATACGAAGGGTTTCTAAAACTCACCGAATAGTCCCTCTCCTCGTGCTCTGGTTTGACTTTCCATCTGCTTTACTATCAACCTCCCAACTTGGAGAGACAGCCCTTTTAACCTCCTGGTTCGCACAGGTTTCCAATTTGGCAGAGGATGAAAGGGAAGAGGGAGAACCAATGAGAGAGTAGCTGTTAGGCATTTGGACGGGCACATATCACTCTAACTTCCCGGCAGGAAGAAGAATTAATCAAAGTCTCAGCCCCCCACCGGAAACCAGCATAGGTCCTGAACCAAAATTTTGGACTTGCGGTCAGCTCACCAAAAACGATTTGAAAAACGGGGCTCAGGGGCACAGCAATTCACAAACTGGCCGAGTAATAAAGGACAACTATCGTCCAAAAATCTGTTGAGGGAAGGCTACGAGGCGGACTTGTAAGTGAGGCAGAATAGCAGGAAACAGATTTCAAGAGGTACGTTGGAATAGCCTTTAAAGCACAGGAAGAGGGGCACAACTTCGACAATGATGCACTTGGCCAAAAAGGGCGTATGCGTTTTCTCCTGAATATATTCAGGAGAAAACGCATACGCACTTTTTGGCCAAGCAAGCAAGCGGGCAATGCAAATCTGCACTACAAAGAAGTATCACTTCCCACCAGTCAAAAGGGACATCCACAAAATGTGTAAAAACCAGAAAGGCAAGACAGGCCCTGGAGAACAGGGAGCCTTGTTATGCTGATGGGCAGGATGTAAATTGCAAACTGCCTCTCTGGAGGAGTGCATTGTGTTCCCTAAAACAAGTAAAGAACAGAGCTACAGAGCCAAGGGCACTTCCAGTCTAGGGAATATACCTTGGGGAAACTGAAAATCAATAAAACAGACCCACCCCAAAATTTAGGGCCACACTGCTAACAAGGACCTCAACTTGGGTACACCTTAAATATCCCAGGAAATATAAAATTGGTTCAAAAAATTGTGGTACCTACGTATGATGGAATATCCCTCAGCCATGAAATCAATGTCATAAGACCAGTAGCAGCAAAATGGGTGGATTCAGGTACGATCATTCTTAGTGAAATAAGTCACACAGAAAAAGAAACTTATCATAAGATATCACTTATGGAGATCCTGTAAACATGGCTACACTTGAAATGATTTAGGAAAGAGAACAGTGTCTCACATTTAGAAAACACTCTTATGCCTGCTTAAGGGGGAAGGAGAGGCGGGGTGATGCATAAAACCAGAGTTTGATATAAGCACAGGTACCATTCCAAAAACCAACTATGGAATAGACAAGACCTACACCTTCCTCAGTGAAAGGGACTCAAAACCCCATATTTCCCGCAGAGGAATATATCTGACTAGTAAGAATCTTAAAACCTATGTATTGATATGTCTCCGTAAGGGAATCAAGTGTGTCTAGACTGGCATAAACATGGCAGCGAGAATCAGCTCAAGCCCACTATAAAAAGGAATTTCAAAAACAAAACACAAAAACTGGGAAATTCTTTACAATTCCTTCGGGGTCCCTGATGAAACCTGGAATGACCCTATCTACAACGACAGCTGGATGTGGCATAAGGAGGGACACTTGGGACTGAGAGGATTGGTGAGATTGGGTGAGCAAATGCAGACCCTTTAAATCACAAATGCCTGGCACCCATTCCATGGGCCCCAACTCTCCAGGCTGAAGGGAATATTACTCCAGCTATAACATGTACGGGAAACCTAGAGAACGGACACACTGTGAATACGAAAGGTTTCTAAAACTCAACGAATAGTCCCTCTCCTGGTGCTCCGGTTTGACTTTCCATCTGCTTTAATATCAACCAACCAACTTGGAGAGACAGCCCATTTAACCTCCTGGCTCACACAGGTTGCCAATTTCGCAGAGGATGAAAGGGAAGATGGAGAACCAATGAGAGAGTAGCTGTTAGGCATTTGGACGGGCACATATCACTGTAATTTCCCGGCAGGAAGAAGAATTAACAAAAGTCTCAGCCACCCACCGGGAACCAGTATAGGTCCTGAACCAAAATTTTGGACTTGCGGTCAGCTCACCAAAAACGAGTTGAAAAATGGAGCTCAGGGGCACAACAATTCACAAACTGGCCGAGTAATAAAGGACAACTATCGTCCAAAAATCTGTTGAGGGAAGGCAACGAGGCGGACTTGAAAGCGAGGCAGAATAGCAGGAAACAGATTTCAAGAGGTACGTTGGAATTGCATTTAAAGCACAGGAAGAGGGGCACAACTTCGACAATGATGCACTTGGCCAAAAAGGGCGTATGCGTTTTCTCCTGAATATATTCAGGAGAAAACGCATACGCCCTTTTTGGCCAAGCAAGCAAGAAGGCAATGCAAACCTGCACTACAAAGAAGTATCACTTCCTACCTGTCAAAAGGGACATCCACAAAATGTGTAAAAACCAGAAAGGCAAGACAGGCCCTGGAGAACAGGGAGCCTTGTTATGCTGATGGGCGGGATGTAAATTGCCAACTGCCTCTCTGGAGGAATGCATTGTGTTCCCTAAAACAAGTAAAGAACAGAGCTACAGAGCCAAGGGCACTTCCAGTCTAGGGAATATACCTTGGGAAAACTGAAAATCAATAATACAGTGCCACTCCAAAATTAGGGCTGCACTGATTACAAAGACCTCAACTTGGATACACCTTATGTATCCCAGGAAATATAAAAATGGTTCAAAAAATTGTGGTACTTACGTACGATGGAATATCCCTCAGCCATGAAATCAATGTCATAAGACCAGTAGCAGCAAAATGGGTGGATTCAGGTACGATGATTCTAAGTGAAAGAAGTCACACAGAAAAAGAAACTTATCATAAGATATCACTTATGAAGATCCTATAAACATGGCTACACTTGAACTGAGTTAGGAAAGAGAACAGTGTCTCATATTTAGAAAACACTCTTATGCCTGCTTAAGGGGGAAGGAGAGGTGGGGTGATGCATAAAACCAGAGTTTGATATAAGCACAGGTACCGTTCCAAAAACCAACTATGGAATAGACAAGACCTACACCTTCCTCAGTGAAAGAGACTCAAAACCCCATATTTCCCGCAGAGGATTATATCTGACTAGTAAGAATCTTAAAACCTATGTATTGATATGTCTGCGTAAGGGAAACAAGTGTGTCTAGACAGGCATAAACATGGCAGCGAGAATCAGCTCAAACCCACTATAAAAAGGAATTTCAAAAACAAAACAAAAAAACCGGGGAATTCTTTACAATTCCTTCAGGGTCCCTGATGAAACCTGGAATGACCCTATCTACAACGACAGCTGGATGTGGCATAAGGCTGGACACTTGGGACTGAGACGATTGGTGAGATTGGGTGAGCAAATGCAGACCCTTTAAAGCACAAATGCCTGGCACCCATTCCATGGGCCCCAACACTCCAGGTTGAAGGGAATATTACTACAGCTATAACATGTACGGGAAACCTAGAGAACGGACACACTGTGAATACAAAAGGTTTCTAAAACTCAACGAATAGTCCCTCTCCTGGTGCTCCGGTTTGACTTTTCATCTGCTTTACTATCAACCTCCCATCTTGGAGAGACAGCCCCTTTGTCCTCCTGGTTCACACAGGTGGCCAATATGGCAGAGGATGAAAGGGAAGAGGGAGAACCAATGAGAGAGTAGCTGTTAGGCATTTGGACGGGCACATATCACCCTAACTTCCCGGCAGGAAGAAGAATTAACCAAAGTCTCAGCACCCCACCGGGAATAGCATAGGTCCTGAACCAAAATGTTGGACTTGCGGTCAGCTCACCAAAAACGAGTTGAAAAATGGAGCTCAGGGGCACAGCAATTCACATACTGGCCGAGTAATAAAAGACAACTATCGTCCAAAAATCTGTTGAGAGAAGGCAACGAGGCGGACTTGAAAGTGAGGCAGAATAGTAGGAATCAGATTTCAAGAGGTACGTTGGAATCGCCTTTAAAGCACAGGAAGAGGGGCACAACTTCGACAATGATGCACTTGGCCAAAAAGGGCGTATGCGTTTTCTCCTGAATATATTCAGGAGAAAACGCATACACCCTTTTTGGCCAAGCAAGCAAGCGGGCAATGCAAATCTGCACTACAAAGAAGTATCACTTCCCACCGGTCAAAAGGGACATCCACAAAATGTGTAAAAACCAGAAAGGCAAGACAGGCCCTGGAGAACAGGGAGCCTTGTTATGCTGATGGGCGGGATGTAAATTGCCAACTGCCTCTCTGGAGGAGTGCATTGTGTTCCCTAAAACAAGTAAACAACAGAGCTACAGAGCCAAGGGCACTTCCAGTCTAGGGAATATACCTTGGGAAAACTGAAAATCAATAAGACAGAGCCACCCCAAAATTTAGGGATGCACTGCTTACAAGGACCTCAACTTGGGTACAACTTAAATATCCCAGGAAATATAAAAATGGTTCAAAAAATTGTGGTAGTTACGTACGATGGAATATCCCTCAGCCATGAAATCAATGTCATAAGACCAGTAGCAGCAAAATGGGTGGATTCAGGTTTGATGATTCTAAGTGAAATAAGTCACACAGAAAAAGAAACTTATCATAAGATATCACTTATGAAGATCCTGTAAACATGGCTACACTTGAGCTGAGTTAGGAAAGAGAACAGTGTCTCACATTTAGAAAACACTCTTAGGCCTGCTTAAGGGGGAAGGAGAGGTGGGGTGATGCATAAAACCAGAGTTTGATATAAGCACAGGTACCGTTCCAAAAACCAACTATGGAATAGACAAGACCTACACCTTCCTCAGTGAAAGGGACTCAAAACACCATATTTCCCGCAGAGGAATATATCTGACTAGTAAGAATCTTAAAACCTATGTATTGATATGTCTCCGTAAGGGAATCAAGTGTGTCTAGACTGGCATAAACATGGCAGCGAGAATCAGCTCAAACCCACTATAAAAAGGAATTTCAAAAACAAAACAAAAAAACAGGGAAATTCTTTACAATTCCTTCAGGGTCTCTGATGAAACCTGGAATGACCCTACCTACAACGACAGCTGGATGTGGCATAAGGCTGGACACTTGGGACTGAGAGAATTGGTGAGATTGGGTGAGCAAATGCAGACCCTTTAAATCACAAATGCCTGGCACCCATTCCATGGGCCCCAACTCTCCAGGTTGAAGGGACTATTACTCCAGCTATAACATGTACGGGAAACCTAGAGAACGGACACACTGTGAATACGAAAGGTTTCTAAAACTCAACGAATAGTCCCTCTCCTGGTGCTCCGGTTTGACTTTCCATCTGCTTTACTATCAACCTCCCAACTCGGAGAGACAGCCCCTTTAACCTCCTGCTTCACACACGTTGCCAATTTGGCAGAGGATGAAAGGGAAGAGGGAGAACCAATGAGAGAGTAGCTGTTAGGCATTTGGACGGGCACATATCACTGTAATTTCCCGGCAGGAAGAAGAATTAACCAAAGTCTCAGCCACCCACCGGGAACCAGTATAGGTCCTGAACCAAAATTTTGGACTTGCGGTCAGCTCACCAAAAACGAGTTGAAAAATGGAGCTCAGGGGCACAGCAATTCACAAACTGGCCGAGTAATAAAATACAACTATCGTCCAAAAATCTGTTGAGGGAAGGCAACGAGGCGGACTTGAAAGCGAGGCAGAATAGCAGGAAACAGATTTCAAGAGGTACGTTGGAATCACCTTTAAAGCACAGGAAGAGGGGCACAACTTCGACAATGATGCCCTTGGCCAAAAACGGCGTATGCGTTTTCTCCTGAATATATTCAGGAGAAAACGCATATGCCCTTTTTGGCCAAGCAAGCAAGCGGGCAATGCAAATCTGCACTACAAAGAAGTATCACTTCCCACCGGTCAAAAGGGACATCCACAAAATGTGTAAAAACCAGAAAGGCAAGACAGGCCCTGGAGAACAGGGAGCCTTGTTATGCAGATGGGCGGGATGTAAATTGCCAACTGCCTCTCTAGAGGAGCGCATTGTGTTCCCTAAAACAAGTAAAGAACAGAGCTACAGAGCCAAGGGCACTTCCAGTCTAGGGAATATACCTTGGGAAAACTGAAAATCAATAATACAGAGCCACCCCAAAATTAGGGCTGCACTGCTTACAAAGACCTCAACTTGGATACACCTTAAGTATCCCAGGAAATATAAAAATGGTTCAAAAAATTGTGGTACTTTCGTACGATGGAATATCCCTCAGCCATGAAATCAATGTCATAAGACCAGTAGCAGCAAAATGGGTGGATTCAGGTACGATTATTCTAAGTGAAATAAGTCACACAGAAAAAGAAACTTATCATAAGATATCACTTATGAAGATCCTGTAAACATGGCTACAATTGAACTGAGTTACGAAAGAGAACAGTGTCTCTCATTTAGAAAACACACTTATGCCTGCTTATGGGGGAAAGAGAGGTGGGGTGATGCATACAACCAGAGTTTGATATAAGCACACGTACCGTTCCAAAAACAAACTATGGAATAGACAAGACCTATACCTTCCTCAGTGAAAGGGACTCAAAACACCATATTTCCCGCAGAGGAATATATCTGACTAGTAAGAATCTTAAAACCTATGTATTGATATGTCTCCGTAAGGGAATCAAGTGTGTCTAGACTGGCATAAACATGGCAGCGAGAATCAGCTCAAACCCACTATAAAAAGGAATTTCAAAAACAAAACAAAAAAACTGGGAAATTCTTTAAAATTCCTGCAGGGTCTCTGATGAAACCTGGAATGACCCTATCTACAATGACAGCTGGATGTGGCATAAGGAGGGACAGTTGGGACTGAGACGATTGGTGAGATTGGGTGAGCAAATGCAGACCCTTTAAAGCACAAATGCTTGGCGCCCATTCCATGACTCCCAACTCTCCAGGTTGAAGGGAATATTACTACAGCTATAACATGTACGGGAAACCTAGAGAATGGACACACTGTGAATACGAAGGGTTTCTAAAACTCACCGAATAGTCCCTCTCCTCGTGCTCTGGTTTGACTTTCCATCTGCTTTACTATCAACCTCCCAACTTGGAGAGACAGCCCTTTTAACCTCCTGGTTCGCACAGGTTTCCAATTTGGCAGAGGATGAAAGGGAAGAGGGAGAACCAATGAGAGAGTAGCTGTTAGGCATTTGGACGGGCACATATCACTCTAACTTCCCGGCAGGAAGAAGAATTAATCAAAGTCTCAGCCCCCCACCGGAAACCAGCATAGGTCCTGAACCAAAATTTTGGACTTGCGGTCAGCTCACCAAAAACGATTTGAAAAACGGGGCTCAGGGGCACAGCAATTCACAAACTGGCCGAGTAATAAAGGACAACTATCGTCCAAAAATCTGTTGAGGGAAGGCTACGAGGCGGACTTGTAAGTGAGGCAGAATAGCAGGAAACAGATTTCAAGAGGTACGTTGGAATAGCCTTTAAAGCACAGGAAGAGGGGCACAACTTCGACAATGATGCACTTGGCCAAAAAGGGCGTATGCGTTTTCTCCTGAATATATTCAGGAGAAAACGCATACGCACTTTTTGGCCAAGCAAGCAAGCGGGCAATGCAAATCTGCACTACAAAGAAGTATCACTTCCCACCAGTCAAAAGGGACATCCACAAAATGTGTAAAAACCAGAAAGGCAAGACAGGCCCTGGAGAACAGGGAGCCTTGTTATGCTGATGGGCAGGATGTAAATTGCAAACTGCCTCTCTGGAGGAGTGCATTGTGTTCCCTAAAACAAGTAAAGAACAGAGCTACAGAGCCAAGGGCACTTCCAGTCTAGGGAATATACCTTGGGGAAACTGAAAATCAATAAAACAGACCCACCCCAAAATTTAGGGCCGCACTGCTAACAAGGACCTCAACTTGGGTACACCTTAAATATCCCAGGAAATATAAAATTGGTTCAAAAAATTGTGGTACCTACGTATGATGGAATATCCCTCAGCCATGAAATCAATGTCATAAGACCAGTAGCAGCAAAATGGGTGGATTCAGGTACGATCATTCTTAGTGAAATAAGTCACACAGAAAAAGAAACTTATCATAAGATATCACTTATGGAGATCCTGTAAACATGGCTACACTTGAAATGATTTAGGAAAGAGAACAGTGTCTCACATTTAGAAAACACTCTTATGCCTGCTTAAGGGGGAAGGAGAGGCGGGGTGATGCATAAAACCAGAGTTTGATATAAGCACAGGTACCATTCCAAAAACCAACTATGGAATAGACAAGACCTACACCTTCCTCAGTGAAAGGGACTCAAAACCCCATATTTCCCGCAGAGGAATATATCTGACTAGTAAGAATCTTAAAACCTATGTATTGATATGTCTCCGTAAGGGAATCAAGTGTGTCTAGACTGGCATAAACATGGCAGCGAGAATCAGCTCAAGCCCACTATAAAAAGGAATTTCAAAAACAAAACACAAAAACTGGGAAATTCTTTACAATTCCTTCGGGGTCCCTGATGAAACCTGGAATGACCCTATCTACAACGACAGCTGGATGTGGCATAAGGAGGGACACTTGGGACTGAGAGGATTGGTGAGATTGGGTGAGCAAATGCAGACCCTTTAAATCACAAATGCCTGGCACCCATTCCATGGGCCCCAACTCTCCAGGCTGAAGGGAATATTACTCCAGCTATAACATGTACGGGAAACCTAGAGAACGGACACACTGTGAATACGAAAGGTTTCTAAAACTCAACGAATAGTCCCTCTCCTGGTGCTCCGGTTTGACTTTCCATCTGCTTTAATATCAACCAACCAACTTGGAGAGACAGCCCATTTAACCTCCTGGCTCACACAGGTTGCCAATTTGGCAGAGGATGAAAGGGAAGATGGAGAACCAATGAGAGAGTAGCTGGTAGGCATTTGGACGGGCACATATCACTGTAATTTCCCGGCAGGAAGAAGAATTAACAAAAGTCTCAGCCACCCACCGGGAACCAGTATAGGTCCTGAACCAAAATTTTGGACTTGCGGTCAGCTCACCAAAAACGAGTTGAAAAATGGAGCTCAGGGGCACAACAATTCACAAACTGGCCGAGTAATAAAGGACAACTATCGTCCAAAAATCTGTTGAGGGAAGGCAACGAGGCGGACTTGAAAGCGAGGCAGAATAGCAGGAAACAGATTTCAAGAGGTACGTTGGAATTGCATTTAAAGCACAGGAAGAGGGGCACAACTTCGACAATGATGCACTTGGCCAAAAAGGGCGTATGCGTTTTCTCCTGAATATATTCAGGAGAAAACGCATACGCCCTTTTTGGCCAAGCAAGCAAGAAGGCAATGCAAACCTGCACTACAAAGAAGTATCACTTCCTACCTGTCAAAAGGGACATCCACAAAATGTGTAAAAACCAGAAAGGCAAGACAGGCCCTGGAGAACAGGGAGCCTTGTTATGCTGATGGGCGGGATGTAAATTGCCAACTGCCTCTCTGGAGGAATGCATTGTGTTCCCTAAAACAAGTAAAGAACAGAGCTACAGAGCCAAGGGCACTTCCAGTCTAGGGAATATACCTTGGGAAAACTGAAAATCAATAATACAGTGCCACTCCAAAATTAGGGCTGCACTGATTACAAAGACCTCAACTTGGATACACCTTATGTATCCCAGGAAATATAAAAATGGTTCAAAAAATTGTGGTACTTACGTACAATGGAATATCCCTCAGCCATGAAATCAATGTCATAAGACCAGTAGCAGCAAAATGGGTGGATTCAGGTACGATGATTCTAAGTGAAAGAAGTCACACAGAAAAAGAAACTTATCATAAGATATCACTTATGAAGATCCTATAAACATGGCTACACTTGAACTGAGTTAGGAAAGAGAACAGTGTCTCATATTTAGAAAACACTCTTATGCCTGCTTAAGGGGGAAGGAGAGGTGGGGTGATGCATAAAACCAGAGTTTGATATAAGCACAGGTACCGTTCCAAAAACCAACTATGGAATAGACAAGACCTACACCTTCCTCAGTGAAAGAGACTCAAAACCCCATATTTCCCGCAGAGGATTATATCTGACTAGTAAGAATCTTAAAACCTATGTATTGATATGTCTGCGTAAGGGAAACAAGTGTGTCTAGACAGGCATAAACATGGCAGCGAGAATCAGCTCAAACCCACTATAAAAAGGAATTTCAAAAACAAAACAAAAAAACCGGGGAATTCTTTACAATTCCTTCAGGGTCCCTGATGAAACCTGGAATGACCCTATCTACAACGACAGCTGGATGTGGCATAAGGCTGGACACTTGGGACTGAGACGATTGGTGAGATTGGGTGAGCAAATGCAGACCCTTTAAAGCACAAATGCCTGGCACCCATTCCATGGGCCCCAACACTCCAGGTTGAAGGGAATATTACTACAGCTATAACATGTACGGGAAACCTAGAGAACGGACACACTGTGAATACAAAAGGTTTCTAAAACTCAACGAATAGTCCCTCTCCTGGTGCTCCGGTTTGACTTTTCATCTGCTTTACTATCAACCTCCCATCTTGGAGAGACAGCCCCTTTGTCCTCCTGGTTCACACAGGTGGCCAATATGGCAGAGGATGAAAGGGAAGAGGGAGAACCAATGAGAGAGTAGCTGTTAGGCATTTGGACGGGCACATATCACCCTAACTTCCCGGCAGGAAGAAGAATTAACCAAAGTCTCAGCACCCCACCGGGAATAGCATAGGTCCTGAACCAAAATGTTGGACTTGCGGTCAGCTCACCAAAAACGAGTTGAAAAATGGAGCTCAGGGGCACAGCAATTCACATACTGGCCGAGTAATAAAAGACAACTATCGTCCAAAAATCTGTTGAGAGAAGGCAACGAGGCGGACTTGAAAGTGAGGCAGAATAGTAGGAATCAGATTTCAAGAGGTACGTTGGAATCGCCTTTAAAGCACAGGAAGAGGGGCACAACTTCGACAATGATGCACTTGGCCAAAAAGGGCGTATGCGTTTTCTCCTGAATATATTCAGGAGAAAACGCATACACCCTTTTTGGCCAAGCAAGCAAGCGGGCAATGCAAATCTGCACTACAAAGAAGTATCACTTCCTACCTGTCAAAAGGGACATCCACAAAATGTGTAAAAACCAGAAAGGCAAGACAGGCCCTGGAGAACAGGGAGCCTTGTTATGCTGATGGGCGGGATGTAAATTGCCAACTGCCTCTCTGGAGGAGTGCATTGTGTTCCCTAAAACAAGTAAACAACAGAGCTACAGAGCCAAGGGCACTTCCAGTCTAGGGAATATACCTTGGGAAAACTGAAAATCAATAAGACAGAGCCACCCCAAAATTTAGGGATGCACTGCTTACAAGGACCTCAACTTGGGTACAACTTAAATATCCCAGGAAATATAAAAATGGTTCAAAAAATTGTGGTAGTTACGTACGATGGAATATCCCTCAGCCATGAAATCAATGTCATAAGACCAGTAGCAGCAAAATGGGTGGATTCAGGTTTGATGATTCTAAGTGAAATAAGTCACACAGAAAAAGAAACTTATCATAAGATATCACTTATGAAGATCCTGTAAACATGGCTACACTTGAGCTGAGTTAGGAAAGAGAACAGTGTCTCACATTTAGAAAACACTCTTAGGCCTGCTTAAGGGGGAAGGAGAGGTGGGGTGATGCATAAAACCAGAGTTTGATATAAGCACAGGTACCGTTCCAAAAACCAACTATGGAATAGACAAGACCTACACCTTCCTCAGTGAAAGGGACTCAAAACACCATATTTCCCGCAGAGGAATATATCTGACTAGTAAGAATCTTAAAACCTATGTATTGATATGTCTCCGTAAGGGAATCAAGTGTGTCTAGACTGGCATAAACATGGCAGCGAGAATCAGCTCAAACCCACTATAAAAAGGAATTTCAAAAACAAAACAAAAAAACAGGGAAATTCTTTACAATTCCTTCAGGGTCTGTGATGAAACCTGGAATGACCCTACCTACAACGACAGCTGGATGTGGCATAAGGCTGGACACTTGGGACTGAGAGAATTGGTGAGATTGGGTGAGCAAATGCAGACCCTTTAAATCACAAATGCCTGGCACCCATTCCATGGGCCCCAACTCTCCAGGTTGAAGGGACTATTACTCCAGCTATAACATGTACGGGAAACCTATAGAACGGACACACTGTGAATACGAAAGGTTTCTAAAACTCAACGAATAGTCCCTCTCCTGGTGCTCCGGTTTGACTTTCCATCTGCTTTACTATCAACCTCCCAACTCGGAGAGACAGCCCCTTTAACCTCCTGCTTCACACACGTTGCCAATTTGGCAGAGGATGAAAGGGAAGAGGGAGAACCAATGAGAGAGTAGCTGTTAGGCATTTGGACGGGCACATATCACTGTAATTTCCCGGCAGGAAGAAGAATTAACCAAAGTCTCAGCCACCCACCGGGAACCAGTATAGGTCCTGAACCAAAATTTTGGACTTGCGGTCAGCTCACCAAAAACGAGTTGAAAAATGGAGCTCAGGGGCACAGCAATTCACAAACTGGCCGAGTAATAAAGGACAACTATCGTCCAAAAATCTGTTGAGGGAAGGCAACGAGGCGGACTTGAAAGCGAGGCAGAATAGCAGGAAACAGATTTCAAGAGGTACGTTGGAATCGCCTTTAAAGCACAGGAAGAGGGGCACAACTTCGACAATGATGCCCTTGGCCAAAAAGGGCGTATGCGTTTTCTCCTGAATATATTCAGGAGAAAACGCATACGCCCTTTTTGGCCAAGCAGGCAAGCGGGCAATGCAAATCTGCACTACAAAGAAGTATCACTTCCCACCGGTCAAAAGGGACATCCACAAAATGTGTAAAAACCAGAAAGGCAAGACAGGCCCTGGAGAACAGGGAGCCTTGTTATGCTGATGGGCGGGATGTAAATTGCCAACTGCCTCTCTAGAGGAGCGCATTGTGTTCCCTAAAACAAGTAAAGAACAGAGCTACAGAGCCAAGGGCACTTCCAGTCTAGGGAATATACCTTGGGAAAACTGAAAATCAATAATACAGAGCCACCCCAAAATTAGGGCTGCACTGCTTACAAAGACCTCAACTTGGATACACCTTAAGTATCCTAGGAAATATAAAAATGGTTCAAAAAATTGTGGTACTTTCATACGATGGAATATCCCTCAGCCATGAAATCAATGTCATAAGACCAGTAGCAGCAACATTGGTGGATTCAGGTACGATTATTCTAAGTGAAATAAGTCACACAGAAAAAGAAACTTATCATAAGATATCACTTATGAAGATCCTGTAAACATGGCTACAATTGAACTGAGTTACGAAAGAGAACAGTGTCTCTCATTTAGAAAACACACTTATGCCTGCTTATGGGGGAAAGAGAGGTGGGGTGATGCATACAACCAGAGTTTGATATAAGCACACGTACCGTTCCAAAAACCAACTATGGAATAGACAAGACCTATACCTTCCTCAGTGAAAGGGACTCAAAACACCATATTTCCCGCAGAGGAATATATCTGACTAGTAAGAATCTTAAAACCTATGTATTGATATGTCTCCGTAAGGGAATCAAGTGTGTCTAGACTGGCATAAACATGGCAGCGAGAATCAGCTCAAACCCACTATAAAAAGGAATTTCAAAAACAAAACAAAAAAACTGGGAAATTCTTTAAAATTCCTGCAGGGTCTCTGATGAAACCTGGAATGACCCTATCTACAACGACAGCTGGATGTGGCATAAGGAGGGACAGTTGGGACTGAGACGATTGGTGAGATTGGGTGAGCAAATGCAGACCCTTTAAAGCACAAATGCTTGGCGCCCATTCCATGACTCCCAACTCTCCAGGTTGAAGGGAATATTACTACAGCTATAACATGTACGGGAAACCTAGAGAATGGACACACTGTGAATACGAAAGGTTTCTAAAACTCAATGAATAGTCCCTCTCCTGGTGCTCCGGTTTGACTTTCCATCTGCTTTACTATCAACCTCCCAACTTGGAGAGACAGCCCTTTTAACCTCCTGGTTCGCACAGGTTTCCAATTTGGCAGAGGATGAAAGGGAAGAGGGAGAACCAATGAGAGAGTAGCTGTTAGGCATTTGGACGGGCACATATCACTCTAACTTCCCGGCAGGAAGAAGAATTAATCAAAGTCTCAGCCCCCCACCGGAAACCAGCATAGGTCCTGAACCAAAATTTTGGACTTGCGGTCAGCTCACCAAAAACGATTTGAAAAACGGGGCTCAGGGGCACAGCAATTCACAAACTGGCCGAGTAATAAAGGACAACTATCGTCCAAAAATCTGTTGAGGGAAGGCTACGAGGCGGACTTGTAAGTGAGGGAGAATAGCAGGAAACAGATTTCAAGAGGTACGTTGGAATAGCCTTTAAAGCACAGGAAGAGGGGCACAACTTCGACAATGATGCACTTGGCCAAAAAGGGCGTATGCGTTTTCTCCTGAATATATTCAGGAGAAAACGCATACGCCCTTTTTGGCCAAGCAAGCAAGCGGGCAATGCAAATCTGCACTACAAAGAAGTATCACTTCCCACCGGTCAAAAGGGACATCCACAAAATGTGTAAAAACCAGAAAGGCAAGACAGGCCCTGGAGAACAGGGAGCCTTGTTATGCTGATGGGCGGGATGTAAATTGCCAACTGCCTCTCTGAAGGAATGCATTGTGTTCCCTAACACAAGTAAACAACAGAGCTACAGAGCCAAGGGCACTTCCAGTCTAGGGAATATACCTTGGGAAAAATGAAAATCAATAATACAGAGCCACCCCAAAATTAGGGCTGCACTGCTTACAAAGACCTCAACTTGGATACACCTTATGTATCCCAGGAAATATAAAAATGGTTCAAAAAATTGTGGTACTTACGTACGATGGAATATCCCTCAGCCATGAAATCAATGTCATAAGACCAGTAGCAGCAAAATGGGTGGATTCAGGTACGATGATTCTAAGTGAAATAAGTCACACAGAAAAAGAAACTTATCATAAGATATCACTTATGAAGATCCTGTAAACATGAAATCACTTGAACTGAGTTAGGAAAGAGAACAGTGTCTCACATTTAGAAAACACTCTTATGCCTGCTTAAGGGGGAAGGAGAGGTGGGGTGATGCATAAAACCAGAGTTTGATATAAGCACAGGTACCGTTCCAAAAACCAACTATGGAATAGACAAGACCTACACCTTCCTCAGTGAAAGGGACTCAAAACCCCATATTTCCCGCAGAGGAATATATCTGACTAGTAAGAATCTTAAAACCTATGTATTGATATGTCTCCGTAAGGGAATCAAGTGTGTCTAGACTGGCATAAACATGGCAGCGAGAATCAGCTCAAACCCACTATAAAAAGGAATTTCAAAAACAAAACAAAAAAACAGGGAAATTCTTTACAATTCCTTCAGGGTCTCTGATGAAACCTGGAATGACCCTATCTACAATGACAGCTGGATGTGGCATAAGAAGGGACACTTGGGACTGAGACGATTGGAGAGATTGGGTGAGCAAATGCAGAACCTTTAAAGCACAAATGCCTGGCAACCATTCCATGGGTCCCAACTCTCCAGGTTGAAGGGAATATTACTGCAGCTATAACATGTACGGGAAACCTAGAGAACGGACACACTGTGAATACGAAAGGTTTCTAAAACTCAATGAATAGTCCCTCTCCTGGTGCTCCGGTTTGACTTTCCATCTGCTTTACTATCAACCTCCCAACTTGGAGAGACAGCCCCTTTAACCTCCTGGTTCACACAGGTTGCCAATTTGGAAGAGGATGAAAGGGAAGAGGGAGAACCAATGAGAGAGTAGCTGTTAGGCATTTGGACGGGCACATATCACTCTAACTTCCCGGCAGGAAGAAGAATTAACCAAAGTCTCAGCCCCCCACCGGGAACCAGCATAAGTCCTGAACCAAAATGTTGGACTTGCGGTCAGCTAACCAAAAACGAGTTGAAAAATGGAGCTCAGGGGCACAACAATTCACAAACTGGCCAAGTAATAAAGGACAACTATCGTCCAAAAATCTGTTGAGGGAAGGCAACGAGGCGGACTTGAAAGCGAAGCAGAATAGCAGGAAACAGATTTCAAGAGGTACGTTGGAATAGCCTTTAAAGCACAGGAAGAGGGGCACAACTTCGACAATGATGCACTTGGCCAAAAAGGGCGTATGCGTTTTCTCCTGAATATATTCAGGATAAAACGCATACGCCCTTTTTGGCCAAGCAAGCAAGCGGGCAATGCAAATCTGCACTACAAAGAAGTATCACTTTCCACAGGTCAAAAGGGAAATCCACAAAATGTGTAAAAACCAGAAAGGCAAGACAGGCCCTGGAGAACAGGGAGCCTTGTTATGCTGATGGGCGGGATGTAAATTGCCAACTGCCTCTCTGGTGGAGTGTATTGTGTTCCCTAAAACAAGTAAAAAACAGAGCTACAGAGCCAAGGGTTCTTCCAGTCTAGGGAATATTCCTTGGGAAAACTGAAAATCAATAAGACAGAGCCACCCCAAAATTTAGGGCTGCACTGCTTACAAGGACCTCAACTTGGGTACAACTTAAATATCACAGGAAATATAAAAATGGTTCAAAAAATTGCGGTAGTTACGTACGATGCAATATCCCTCAGCCATGAAATCAATGTCATAAGACCAGTAGCAGCAAAATGGGTGGATTCAGGTACGATGATTCTAAGTGTAATAAGTCACACAGAAAAAGAAACTTATCATAAGATATCACTTATGAAGATCCTGTAAACATGGCTATACTTGAACTGAGTTAGGAAAGCGAACAGTGTCTCACATTTAGAAAACACTCTTATGCCTGCTTAAGTGGGAAGGAGAGGTGGGGTGATGCATAAAACCAGAGTTTGATATAAGCACAGGTACCGTTCCAAAAACCAACTATGGAATAGACAAGACCTACACCTTCCTCAGTGAAAGGGACTCAAAACCCCATATTTCCCGCAGAGGAATATATCTGACTAGTAAGAATCTTAAAACCTATGTATTGATATATCTCCGTAAGGGAATCAAGTGTGTATAGACTGGCATATACATGGCAGCAAGAATCAGCTCAAACCCACCATAAAAAGGAATTTCAAAAACAAAACAAAAAAACTGGGAAATTCTTTACATTTCCTTCAGGGTCTCTGATGAAACCTGGAATGACCCTATCTACAACGACAGCTGGATGTGGCATAAGGAGGGACACTTGGGACTGAGACGATTGGAGAGATTGGGTGAGCAAATGCAGACCCTTTAAATCACAAATGCCTGGCACCCATTCCATGGGTCCCAACTCTCCAGGTTTAAAGGAATATTACTACAGGTATAACATGTACGGGAAACCTAGAGAACGGACACACTGTGAATACGAAATGTTTCTAAAACTCAACGAATACTCCCTCTCCTGGTGCTCCGGTTTGATTTTCCATCTGCTTTACTATCAACCTCCCAACTTGGAGAGACAGCCCCTTTAACCTCCTGGTTTGCACAGGTTTCCAATTTGGCAGAGGATGAAAGGAAATAGGGAGAACCAATGAGAGAGTAGCTGTTAGGCATTTGGACGGGCACATATTACCCTAACTTCCCGGCAGGAAGAAGAATTAACCAAAGTCTCAGCACCCCACCGGGAATAGCATAGGTCCTGAACCAAAATGTTGGACTTGCGGTCAGCTCACCAAAAACGAGTTGAAAAATGGAGCTCAGGGGCACAGCAATTCACAAACTGGCCGAGTAATAAAGGACAACTATCGTCCAAAAATCTGTTGAGGGAAGGCAACGAGGCGGACTTGAAAGCGAGGCAGAATAGCAGGAAACAGATTTCAAGAGGTACGTTGAAATCGCCATTCAAGCACAGGAAGAGGGGCACAACTTCGACAATGATGCACTTGGCCAAAAAGGGCGTATGCGATTTCTCCTGAATATATTCAGGAGAAAACACATACGCCCTTTTTGGCCAAGCAAGCAAGCGGGCAATGCAAATCTGCACTACAAAGAAGTATCACTTTCCACCGGTCAAAAGGGACATCCACAAAATGTGTAAAAACCAGAAAGGCAAGACAGGCCCTGGAGAACAGGGAGCCTTGTTATGCTGATGGGCGGGATGTAAATTGCCAACTGCCTCTCTGGGGGAGTGCATTGTGTTCCCTAAAACAAGTAAAGAACAGAGCTACAGAGCCAAGGGCACTTCCAGTCTAGGGAATATTCCTTGGGAAAACTGAAAATCAATAAGACAGAGCCACCCCAAAATTCAGAGCAGCACTGCTTACAAGGACCTCAACTTGGGTACACCTTAAATATCCCAGGAAATATAAAAATGGTTCAAAAAATTGTGGTACTTACGTATGATGGAATATCCCTCAGCCATGAAATCAATGTCATAAGACCAGTAGCAGCAAAATGGGTGGATTCAGGTACGATGATTCTAAGTGAAATAAGTCACACAGAAAAAGAAACTTATCATAAGATATCACTTATGAAGATCCTGTAAACATGGCTACACTTGAACTGAGTTAGGAAAGAGAACAGTGTCTCACATTTAGAAAACACTCTTATGCCTGCTTAAGGGGGAAGGAGAGGTGGGGTGATGCATAAAACCAGAGTTTGATATAAGCACAGGTACCGTTCCAAAAACCAACTATGGAATAGACAAGACCTACACCTTCCTCAGTGAAAGGGACTCAAAACCCCATATTTCCCGCAGAGGAATATATCTGACTAGTAAGAATCTTAAAACCTATGTATTGATATGTCTCCATAAGGGAATCAAGTGTGTCTAGACTGGCATAAACATGGCAGCGAGAATCAGCTCAAACACACTCTAAAAAGGAATTTCAAAAACAAAACGAAAAAACTGGGAAATTCTTTCCAATTCCTTCAGGGTCTCTGATGAAACCTGGAATGACCCTATCTACAACGACAGCTGGATGTGGCATAAGGCTGGACACTTGGGACTGAGAGGATTGGTGAGATTGGTTGATCAAATGCAGACCCTTTAAAGCACAAATGCCTGGCACCCATTCCATGGGTCCCAACTCTCCAGGTTGAAGGGAATATTACTACTGTTATAACATGTACGGGAAACCTAGAGAACGGACACACTGTGAATACAATAGGTTTCTAAAACTCAACGAATAGTCCCTCTCCTGGTGCTCCGGTTTGACTTTCCATCTGCTTTACTATCCACCTCCCATCTTGGAGAGACAGCCCCTTTAACCTCCTGGTTCGCACAGGTTGCCAATTTGGCAGAGGATGAAAGGGAAGAGGGAGAACCAATGAGAGAGAAGCTGTTAGGCATTTGGACGGGCACATATCACTGTAATTTCCCGGAAGGAAGAAGAATTAACCAAAGTCTCAGCCACCCTCCAGGAACCAGTATAATTCCTGAACCAAAATTTTGGACTTGCGGTCAGCTCACCAAAAACGAGTTGAAAAATGGAGCTCAGGGGCACAGCAATTCACAAACTCGCCGAGTAATAAAGGACAACTATCGTCTAAAAATCTGTTGAGGGAAGGCAACGAGGCGGACTTGAAAGCGAGGCAGAATAGCAGGAAACAGATTTCAAGAGGTTGGTTGGAATCGCCTTTAAAGCACAGGAAGATGGGCACAACTTCGACAATGATGCACTTGGCCAAAAAGGGCGTATGCGTTTTCTCCTGAATATATTCAGGAGAAAACGCATACGCCCTTTTTGGCCAAGCAAGCAAGCGGGCAATGCAAATCTGCACTACAAAGAAGTATCACTTCCCACAGGTCAAAAGGGACATCCACAAAAATATGTAAAAACCAGAAAGGCAAGACAGGCCCTGGAGAACAGGGAGCCTTGTTATGCTGATGGGCGGGATGTAAATTGCAAACTGCCTCTCTGGAGGAGTACATGGTGTTCCCTAAAACAAGTAAAGAACAGAGCTACAGAGCCAAGGGCACTTCCAGTCTAGGGAATATACCTTGGGAAAACTGAAAATCAATAAGACAGAGCCACCCCAAAATTTAGGGCTGCACTGCTTACAAGGACCTCAAATTGGGTACACCTTAAATATCCCAGGATATATAAAAATGGTTCAAAAATTGTGGTACTTACGTACGATGGAATATCCCTCAGCCATGAAATCAATGTCATAAGACCAGTAGCAGCAAAATGGGTGGATTCAGGTACGATGATTCTAAGTGAAATAAGTCACAGAGAAAAAGAAACTTATCATAAGATATCACTTATGAAGATCCTGTACACATGGCTACACTTGAAATGATTTAGGAAAGAGAACAGTGTCTCACATTTAGAAAACACTCTTATGCCTGCTTAAGGGGGAAGGAGAGGCGGGGTGATGCATAAAACCAGAGTTTGATATAAGCACAGGTACCATTCCAAAAACCAACTATGGAATAGACAAGACCTACACCTTCCTCAGTGAAAGGGACTCAAAACCCCATATTTCCCGCAGAGGAATATATCTGACTAGTAAGAATCTTAAAACCTATGTATTCATATGTCTCCGTAAGGGAATCAAGTGTGTCTAGACTGGCATAACCATGGCAGCGAGAATCAGCTCAAGCCCACTATAAAAAGGAATTTCAAAAACAAAACAAAAAAACTGGGAAATTCTTTACAATTCCTTCAGGGTCCCTGATGAAACCTGGAATGACCCTATCTACAACGACAGCTGTATGTGGCATAAGGAGGGACACTTGGGCCTGAGAGGATTGGTGAGATTGGGTGAGCAAATGCAGACCCTTTAAATCACAAATGCCTGGCACCCATTCCATGGGCCCCAGCTCTCCAGGCTGAAGGGAATATTACTCCAGCTATAACATGTACGGGAAACCTAGAGAACGGACCCACTGTGAATACGAAAGGTTTCTAAAACTCAACCAATAGTCCCTCTCCTGGTGCTCCGGTTTGACTTTCCATCTGCTTTAATATCAACCAACCAACTTGGAGAGACAGCCCATTTAACCTCCTGGCTCACACAGGTTGCCAATTTCGCAGAGGATGAAAGGGAAGATGGAGAACCAATGAGAGAGTAGCTGGTAGGCATTTGGACGGGCACATATCACTGTAATTTCCCGGCAGGAAGAAGAATTAACCAAAGTCTCAGCCACCCACCGGGAACCAGTATAGGTCCTGAACCAAAATTTTGGACTTGCGGTCAGCTCACCAAAAACGAGTTGAAAAATGGAGCTCAGGGGCACAGCAATTCACAAACTGGCCGAGTAATAAAGGACAACTATCGTCCAAAAATCTGTTGAGGGAAGGCTACGAGGCGGACGTGAAAGCGAGGCAGAATAGCAGGAAACAGATTTCAAGAGGTACGTTGGAATTGCATTTAAAGCACAGGAAGAGGGGCACAACTTCGAAAATGATGCCCTTGTCCAAAAAGGGCGTATGTGTTTTCTCCTGAATATATTCAGGAGAAAACGCATGCGCCCTTTTTGGCCAAGCAAGCAAGCGGGCAATGCAAATCTGCACTACAAAGAAGTATCACTTCCTACCTGTCAAAAGGGACATCCACAAAATGTGTAAAAACCAGAAAGGCAAGACAGGCCCTGGAGAACAGGGAGCCTTGTTATGCTGATGGGCGGGATGTAAATTGCCAACTGCCTCTCTGGAGGAATGCATTGTGTTCCCTAAAGCAAGTAAAGAACAGAGCTACAGAGCCAAGGGCACATCCAGTCTAGGGAATATACCTTGGGAAAACTGAAAATCAATAATACAGAGCCACTCCAAAATTAGGGCTGCACTGCTTACAAAGACCTCAACTTGGATACACCTTATGTATCCCAGGAAATATAAAAATGGTTCAAAAAATTGTGGTACTTACGTACGATGGAATATCCCTCAGCCATGAAATCAATGTCATAAGACCAGTAGCAGCAAAATGGGTGGATTCAGGTACGATGATTCTAAGTGAAAGAAGTCACACAGAAAAAGAAACTTATCATAAGATATCACTTATGAAGATCCTATAAACATGGCTACACTTGAACTGAGATAGGAAAGAGAACAGTGTCTCATATTTAGAAAACACTCTTATGCCTGCTTAAGGGGGAAGGAGAGGTGGGGTGATGCATAAAACCAGAGTTTGATATAAGCACAGGTACCGTTCCAAAAACCAACTATGGAATAGACAAGACCTACACCTTCCTCAGTGAAAGGGACTCAAAACCCCATATTTCCCGCAGAGGATTATATCTGACTAGTAAGAATCTTAAAACCTATGCATTGATATGTCTGCGTAAGGGAAACAAGTGTGTCTAGACAGGCATAAACATGGCAGCGAGAATCAGCTCAAACCCACTATAAAAAGGAATTTCAAAAACAAAACAAAAAAACTGGGGAATTCTTTACAATTCCTTCAGGGTCCCTGATGAAACCTGGAATGACCCTATCTACAACGACAGCTGGATGTGGCATAAGGCTGGACACTTGGGACTGAGAGGATTGGTGAGATTGGGTGAGCAAATGCAGACCCTTTAAATCACAAATGCCTGGCACCCATTCCATGGGCCCCAACACTCCAGGTTGAAGGGAATATTACTACAGCTATAACATGTACGGGAAACCTAGAGAACGGACACACTGTGAATACAAAAGGTTTCTAAAACTCAACGAATAGTCCCTCTCCTGGTGCTCCGCTTTGACATTTCATCTGCTTTACTATCAACCTCCCATCTTGGAGAGGCAGCCGCTTTGTCCTCCTGGTTCACACAGGTGGCCAATATGGCAGAGGATTAAAGGGAAGAGGGAGAACCAATGAGAGAGTCGCTGTTAGGCATTTGGACGGGCACATATCACCCTAACTTCCCGGCAGGAAGAAGAATTAACCAAAGTCTCAGCACCCCACCGGGAATAGCATAGGTCCTGAACCAAAATGTTGGACTTGTGGTCAGCTCACCAAAAACGAGTTGAAAAATGGAGCTCAGGGGCACAGCAATTCACATACTGGCCGAGTAATAAAAGACAACTATCGTCCAAAAATCTGTTGAGAGAAGGCAACGAGGCGGACTTGAAAGCGAGGCAGAATAGTAGGAATCAGATTTCAAGAGGTACGTTGGAATCGCCTTTAAAGCACAGGAAGAGGGGCACAACTTCGACAATGATGCACTTGGCCAAAAAGGGCGTATGCGTTTTCTCCTGAATATATTCAGGAGAACACGCATACGCCCTTTTTGGCCAAGCAAGCAAGCGGGCAATGCAAATCTGCACTACAAAGAAGTATCACTTCCTACCTGTCAAAAGGGACATCCACAAAATGTGTAAAAACCAGAAAGGCAAGACAGGCCCTGGAGAACAGGGAGCCTTGTTATGCTGATGGGCGGGAGGTAAATTGCCCACTGCCTCTCTGGAGGAGTGCATTGTGTTCCCTAAAGCAAGTAAACAACAGAGCTACAGAGCCAAGGGCACTTCCAGTCTAGAGAATATACCTGGGGAAAACTGAAAATCAATAAGACAGAGCCACCCCAAAATTTAGGGATGCACTGCTTACAAGGACCTCAACTTGGGTACAACTTAAATATCCCAGGAAATATAAAAATGGTTCAAAAAATTGTGGTAGTTACGTACGATGGAATATCCCTCAGCCATGAAATCAATGTCATAAGACCAGTAGCAGCAAAATGGGTGGATTCAGGTACGATGATTCTAAGTGAAATAAGTCACACAGAAAAAGAAACGTATCATAAGATATCACTTATGAAGATCCTGTAAACATGGCTACACCTGAGCTGAGTTAGGAAAGAGAACAGTGTCTCTCATTTAGAAAACACACTTATGCCTGCTTATGGGGGAAAAAGAGGTGGGGTGATGCATACAACCAGAGTTTGATATAAGCACACGTACCCTTCCAAAAACCAACTATGGAATAGACAAGACCTATACCTTCCTCAGTGAAAGGGACTAAAAACACCATATTTCCCGCAGAGGAATATATCTGACTAGTAAGAATCTTAAAACCTATGTATTGATATGTCTCCGTAAGGGAATCAAGTGTGTCTAGACTGGCATAAACATGGCAGCGAGAATCAGCTCAAACCCACTATAAAAAGGAATTTCAAAAACAAAACAAAAAAACTGGGAAATTCTTTAAAATTCCTGCAGGGTCTCTGATGAAACCTGGAATGACCCTATCTACAACGACAGCTGGATGTGGCATAAGGAGGGACAGTTGGGACTGAGACGATTGGTGAGATTGGGTGAGCAAATGCAGACCCTTTAAAGCACAAATGCTTGGCGCCCATTCCATGACTCCCAACTCTCCAGGTTGAAGGGAATATTACTACAGCTATAACATGTACGGGAATCCTAGAGAATGGACACACTGTGAATACGAAAGGTTTCTAAAACTCACCGAATAGTCCCTCTCCTCGTGCTCTGGTTTGACTTTCCATCTGCTTTACTATCAACCTCCCAACTTGGAGAGACAGCCCTTTTAACCTCCTGGTTCGCACAGGTTTCCAATTTGGCAGAGGATGAAAGGGAAGAGGGAGAACCAATGAGAGAGTAGCTGTTAGGCATTTGGACGGGCACATATCACTCTAACTTCCCGGCAGGAAGAAGAATTAATCAAAGTCTCAGCCCCCCACCGGAAACCAGCATAGGTCCTGAACCAAAATTTTGGACTTGCGGTCAGCTCACCAAAAACGATTTGAAAAACGGGGCTCAGGGGCACAGCAATTCACAAACTGGCCGAGTAATAAAGGACAACTATCGTCCAAAAATCTGTTGAGGGAAGGCCACGAGGCGGACTTGTAAGTGAGGCAGAATAGCAGGAAACAGATTTCAAGAGGTACGTTGGAATAGCCTTTAAAGCACAGGAAGAGGGGCACAACTTCGACAATGATGCACTTGGCCAAAAAGGGCGTATGCGTTTTCTCCTGAATATATTCAGGAGAAAACGCATACGCACTTTTTGGCCAAGCAAGCAAGCGGGCAATGCAAATCTGCACTACAAAGAAGTATCACTTCCCACCAGTCAAAAGGGACATCCACAAAATGTGTAAAAACCAGAAAGGCAAGACAGGCCCTGGAGAACAGGGAGCCTTGTTATGCTGATGGGCAGGATGTAAATTGCCAACTGCCTCTCTGGAGGAGTGCATTGTGTTCCCTAAAACAAGTAAAGAACAGAGCTACAGAGCCAAGGGCACTTCCAGTCTAGGGAATATACCTTGGGGAAACTGAAAATCAATAAAACAGACCCACCCCAAAATTTAGGGCTGCACTGCTAACAAGGACCTCAACTTGGGTACACCTTAAATATCCCAGGAAATATAAAATTGGTTCAAAAAATTGTGGTACCTACGTATGATGGAATATCCCTCAGCCATGAAATCAATGTCATAAGACCAGTAGCAGCAAAATGGGTGGATTCAGGTACGATCATTCTAAGTGAAATAAGTCACACAGAAAAAGAAACTTATCATAAGATATCACTTATGGAGATCCTGTAAACATGGCTACACTTGAAATGATTTAGGAAAGAGAACAGTGTCTCACATTTAGAAAACACTCTTATGCCTGCTTAAGGGGGAAGGAGAGGCGGGGTGATGCATAAAACCAGAGTTTGATATAAGCACAGGTACCATTCCAAAAACCAACTATGGAATAGACAAGACCTACACCTTCCTCAGTGAAAGGGACTCAAAACCCCATATTTCCCGCAGAGGAATATATCTGACTAGTAAGAATCTTAAAACCTATGTATTGATATGTCTCCGTAAGGGAATCAAGTGTGTCTAGACTGGCATAAACATGGCAGCGAGAATCAGCTCAAGCCCACTATAAAAAGGAATTTCAAAAACAAAACAAAAAAACTGGGAAATTCTTTACATTTCCTTCAGGGTCTCTGATGAAACCTGGAATGACCCTATCTACAACGACAGCTGGATGTGGCATAAGGAGGGACACTTGGGACTGAGAGGATTGGTGAGATTGGGTGAGCAAATGCAGACCCTTTAAATCACAAATGCCTGGCACCCATTCCATGGGCCCCAACTCTCCAGGCTGAAGGGAATATTACTCCAGCTATAACATGTACGGGAAACCTAGAGAACGGACACACTGTGAATACGAAAGGTTTCTAAAACTCAACGAATAGTCCCTCTCCTGGTGCTCCGGTTTGACTTTCCATCTGCTTTAGTATCAACCAACCAACTTGGAGAGACAGCCCATTTAACCTCCTGGCTCACACAGGTTGCCAATTTCGCAGAGGATGAAAGGGAAGATGGAGAACCAATGAGAGAGTAGCTGGTAGGCATTTGGACGGGCACATATCACTGTAATTTCCCGGCAGGAAGAAGAATTAACCAAAGTCTCAGCCACCCACCGGGAACCAGTATAGGACCTGAACCAAAATTTTGGACTTGCGGTCAGCTCACCAAAAACGAGTTGAAAAATGGAGCTCAGGGGCACAACAATTCACAAACTGGCCGAGTAATAAAGGACAACTATCGTCCAAAAATCTGTTGAGGGAAGGCAACGAGGCGGACTTGAAAGCGAGGCAGAATAGCAGGAAACAGATTTCAAGAGGTACGTTGGAATTGCATTTAAAGCACAGGAAGAGGGGCACAACTTCGAAAATGATGCCCTTGTCCAAAAAGGGCGTATGCGTTTTCTCCTGAATATATTCAGGAGAAAACGCATACGCCCTTTTTGGCCAAGCAAGCAAGCGGGCAATGCAAATCTGCACTACAAAGAAGTATCACTTCCTACCTGTCAAAAGGGACATCCACAAAATGTGTAAAAACCAGAAAGGCAAGACAGGCCCTGGAGAACAGGGAGCCTTGTTATGCTGATGGGCGGGATGTAAATTGCCAACTGCCTCTCTGGAGGAATGCATTGTGTTCCCTAAAACAAGTAAAGAACAGAGCTACAGAGCCAAGGGCACTTCCAGTCTAGGGAATATACCTTGGGAAAACTGAAAATCAATAATACAGAGCCACTCCAAAATTAGGGCTGCACTGCTTACAAAGACCTCAACTTGCATACACCTTATGTATCCCAGGAAATATAAAAATGGTTCAAAAAATTGTGGTACTTACGTACGATGGAATATCCCTCAGCCATGAAATCAATGTCATAAGACCAGTAGCAGCAAAATGGGTGGATTCAGGTACGATGATTCTAAGTGAAAGAAGTCACACAGAAAAAGAAACTTATCATAAGATATCACTTATGAAGATCCTATAAACATGGCTACACTTGAACTGAGTTAGGAAAGAGAACAGTGTCTCATATTTAGAAAACACTCTTATGCCTGCTTAAGGGGGAAGGAGAGGTGGGGTGATGCATAAAACCAGAGTTTGATATAAGCACAGGTACCGTTCCAAAAACCAACTATGGAATAGACAAGACCTACACCTTCCTCAGTGAAAGGGACTCAAAACCCCATATTTCCCGCAGAGGATTGTATCTGACTAGTAAGAATCTTAAAACCTATGTATTGATATGTCTGCGTAAGGGAAACAAGTGTGTCTAGACAGGCATAAACATGGCAGCGAGAATCAGCTCAAACCCACTATAAAAAGGAATTTCAAAAACAAAACAAAAAAACTGGGGAATTCTTTGCAATTCCTTCAGGGTCCCTGATGAAACCTGGAATGACCCTATCTACAACGACAGCTGGATGTGGCATAAGGCTGGACACTTGGGACTGAGACGATTGGTGAGATTGGGTGAGCAAATGCAGAGCCTTTAAATCACAAATGCCTGGCACCCATTCCATGGGCCCCAACACTCCAGGTTGAAGGGAATATTACTACAGCTATAACATGTACGGGAAACCTAGAGAACGGACACACTGTGAATACAAAAGGTTTCTAAAACTCAACGAATAGTCCCTCTCCTGGTGCTCCGGTTTGACTTTTCATCTGCTTAACTATCAACCTCCCATCTTGGAGAGACAGCCCCTTTGTCCTCCTGGTTCACACAGGTGGCCAATATGGCAGAGGATGAAAGGGAAGAGGGAGAACCAATGAGAGAGTAGCTGTTAGGCATTTGGACGGGCACATATCACCCTAACTTCCCGGCAGGAAGAAGAATTAACCAAAGTCTCAGCACCCCACCGGGAATAGCATAGGTCCTGAACCAAAATGTTGGACTTGCGGTCAGCTCACCAAAAACGAGTTGAAAAATGGAGCTCAGGGGCACAGCAATTCACATACTGGCCGAGTAATAAAAGACAACTATCGTCCAAAAATCTGTTGAGAGAAGGCAACGAGGCGGACTTGAAAGCGAGGCAGAATAGTAGGAATCAGATTTCAAGAGGTACCTTGGAATCGCCTTTAAAGCACAGGAAGAGGGGCACAACTTCGACAATGATGCACTTGGCCAAAAAGGGCGTATGCGTTTTCTCCTGAATATATTCAGGAGAAAACGCATACGCACTTTTTGGCCAAGCAAGCAAGCGGGCAATGCAAATCTGCACTACAAAGAAGTATCACTTCCCACCAGTCAAAAGGGACATCCACAAAATGTGTAAAAACCAGAAAGGCAAGACAGGCCCTGGAGAACAGGGAGCCTTGTTATGCTGATTGGCAGGATGTAAATTGCCAACTGCCTCTCTGGAGGAGTGCATTGTGTTCCCTAAAACAAGTAAAGAACAGAGCTACAGAGCCAAGGGCACTTCCAGTCTAGGGAATATACCTTGGGGAAACTGAAAATCAATAAAACAGACCCACCCCAAAATTTAGGGCTGCACTGCTAACAAGGACCTCAACTTGGGTACACCTTAAATATCCCAGGAAATATAAAATTGGTTCAAAAAATTGTGGTACCTACGTATGATGGAATATCCCTCAGCCATGAAATCAATGTCATAAGACCAGTAGCAGCAAAATGGGTGGATTCAGGTACGATCATTCTAAGTGAAATAAGTCACACAGAAAAAGAAACTTATCATAAGATATCACTTATGGAGATCCTGTAAACATGGCTACACTTGAAATGATTTAGGAAAGAGAACAGTGTCTCACATTTAGAAAACACTCTTATGCCTGCTTAAGGGGGAAGGAGAGGCGGGGTGATGCATAAAACCAGAGTTTGATATAAGCACAGGTACCATTCCAAAAACCAACTATGGAATAGACAAGACCTACACCTTCCTCAGTGAAAGGGACTCAAAACCCCATATTTCCCGCAGAGGAATATATCTGACTAGTAATAATCTTAAAACCTATGTATTGATATGTCTCCGTAAGGGAATCAAGTGTGTCTAGACTGGCATAAACATGGCAGCGAGAATCAGCTCAAGCCCACTATAAAAAGGAATTTCAAAAACAAAACAAAAAAACTGGGAAATTCTTTACAATTCCTTCAGGGTCTCTGATGAAACCTGGAATGACCCTATCTACAACGACAGCTGGATGTGGCATAAGGAGGGACACTTGGGACTGAGAGGATTGGTGAGATTGGGTGAGCAAATGCAGACCCTTTAAATCACAAATGCCTGGCACCCATTCCATGGGCCCCAACTCTCCAGGCTGAAGGGAATATTACTCCAGCTATAACATGTACGGGAAACCTAGAGAACGGACACACTGTGAATACGAAAGGTTTCTAAAACTCAACGAATAGTCCCTCTCCTGGTGCTCCGGTTTGACTTTCCATCTGCTTTAGTATCAACCAACCAACTTGGAGAGACAGCCCATTTAACCTCCTGGCTCACACAGGTTGCCAATTTCGCAGAGGATGAAAGGGAAGATGGAGAACCAATGAGAGAGTAGCTCGTAGGCATTTGGACGGGCACATATCACTGTAATTTCCCGGCAGGAAGAAGAATTAACCAAAGTCTCAGCCACCCACCGGGAACCAGTATAGGACCTGAACCAAAATTTTGGACTTGCGGTCAGCTCACCAAAAACGAGTTGAAAAATGGAGCTCAGGGGCACAACAATTCACAAACTGGCTGAGTAATAAAGGACAACTATCGTCCAAAAATCTGTTGAGGGAAGGCAACGAGGCGGACTTGAAAGCGAGGCAGAATAGCAGGAAACAGATTTCAAGAGGTACGTTGGAATTGCATTTAAAGCACAGGAAGAGGGGCACAACTTCGAAAATGATGCCCTTGTCCATAAAGGGCGTATGCGTTTTCTCCTGAATATATTCAGGAGAAAACGCATACGCCCTTTTTGGCCAAGCAAGCAAGCGGGCAATGCAAATCTGCACTACAAAGAAGTATCACTTCCTACCTGTCAAAAGGGACATCCACAAAATGTGTAAAAACCAGAAAGGCAAGACAGGCCCTGGAGAACAGGGAGCCTTGTTATGCTGATGGGCGGGATGTAAATTGCCAACTGCCTCTCTGGAGGAATGCATTGTGTTCCCTAAAACAAGTAAAGAACAGAGCTACAGAGCCAAGGGCACTTCCAGTCTAGGGAATATACCTTGGGAAAACTGAAAATCAATAATACAGAGCCACTCCAAAATTAGGGCTGCACTGCTTACAAAGACCTCAACTTGCATACACCTTATGTATCCCAGGAAATATAAAAATGGTTCAAAAAATTGTGGTACTTACGTACGATGGAATATCCCTCAGCCATGAAATCAATGTCATAAGACCAGTAGCAGCAAAATGGGTGGATTCAGGTACGATGATTCTAAGTGAAAGAAGTCACACAGAAAAAGAAACTTATCATAAGATATCACTTATGAAGATCCTATAAACATGGCTACACTTGAACTGAGTTAGGAAAGAGAACAGTGTCTCATATTTAGAAAACACTCTTATGCCTGCTTAAGGGGGAAGGAGAGGTGGGGTGATGCATAAAACCAGAGTTTGATATAAGCACAGGTACCGTTCCAAAAACCAACTATGGAATAGACAAGACCTACACCTTCCTCAGTGAAAGGGACTCAAAACCCCATATTTCCCGCAGAGGATTGTATCTGACTAGTAAGAATCTTAAAACCTATGTATTGATATGTCTGCGTAAGGGAAACAAGTGTGTCTAGACAGGCATAAACATGGCAGCGAGAATCAGCTCAAACCCACTATAAAAAGGAATTTCAAAAACAAAACAAAAAAACTGGGGAATTCTTTGCAATTCCTTCAGGGTCCCTGATGAAACCTGGAATGACCCTATCTACAACGACAGCTGGATGTGGCATAAGGCTGGACACTTGGGACTGAGACGATTGGTGAGATTGGGTGAGCAAATGCAGAGCCTTTAAATCACAAATGCCTGGCACCCATTCCATGGGCCCCAACACTCCAGGTTGAAGGGAATATTACTACAGCTATAACATGTACGGGAAACCTAGAGAACGGACACACTGTGAATACAAAAGGTTTCTAAAACTCAACGAATAGTCCCTCTCCTGGTGCTCCGGTTTGACTTTTCATCTGCTTAACTATCAACCTCCCATCTTGGAGAGACAGCCCCTTTGTCCTCCTGGTTCACACAGGTGGCCAATATGGCAGAGGATGAAAGGGAAGAGGGAGAACCAATGAGAGAGTAGCTGTTAGGCATTTGGACGGGCACATATCACCCTAACTTCCCGGCAGGAAGAAGAATTAACCAAAGTCTCAGCACCCCACCGGGAATAGCATAGGTCCTGAACCAAAATGTTGGACTTGCGGTCAGCTCACCAAAAACGAGTTGAAAAATGGAGCTCAGGGGCACAGCAATTCACATACTGGCCGAGTAATAAAAGACAACTATCGTCCAAAAATCTGTTGAGAGAAGGCAACGAGGCGGACTTGAAAGCGAGGCAGAATAGTAGGAATCAGATTTCAAGAGGTACCTTGGAATCGCCTTTAAAGCACAGGAAGAGGGGCACAACTTCGACAATGATGCACTTGGCCAAAAAGGGCGTATGCGTTTTCTCCTGAATATATTCAGGAGAAAACGCATACGCCCTTTTTGGCCAAGCAAGCAAGCGGGCAATGCAAATCTGCACTACAAAGAAGTATCACTTCCTACCTGTCAAAAGGGACATCCACAAAATGTGTAAAAACCAGAAAGGCAAGACAGGCCCTGGAGAACAGGGAGCCTTGTTATGCTGATGGGCGGGATGTAAATTGCCAACTGCCTCTCTGGAGGAGTGCATTGTGTTCCCTAAAACAAGTAAACAACAGAGCTACAGAGCCAAGGGCACTTCCAGTCTAGGGAATATACCTGGGGAAAACTGAAAATCAATAAGACAGAGCCACCCCAAAATTTAGGGATGCACTGCTTACAAGGACCTCAACTTGGGTACAACTTAAATATCCCAGGAAATATAAAAATGGTTCAAAAAATTGTGGTAGTTACGTACGATGGAATATCCCTCAGCCATGAAATCAATGTCATAAGACCAGTAGCAGCAAAATGGGTGGATTCAGGTACGATGATTCTAAGTGAAATAAGTCACACAGAAAAAGAAACTTATCATAAGATATCACTTATGAAGATCCTTTAAACATGGCTACACTTGAGCTGAGTTAGGAAAGAGAACAGTGTCTCACATTTAGAAAACACTCTTAGGCCTGCTTAAGGGGGAAGGAGAGGTGGGGTGATGCATAAAACCAGAGTTTGATATAAGCACAGGTACCGTTCCAAAAACCAACTATGGAATAGACAAGACCTACACCTTCCTCAGTGAAAGGGACTCAAAACACCATATTTCCCGCAGAGGAATATATCTGACTAGTAAGAATCTTAAAACCTATGTATTGATATGTCTCCGTAAGGGAATCAAGTGTGTCTAGACTGGCATAAACATGGCAGCGAGAATCAGCTCAAACCCACTATAAAAAGGAATTTCAAAAACAAAACAAAAAAACAGGGAAATTCTTTACAATTCCTTCAGGGTCTCTGATGAAACCTGGAATGACCCTACCTACAACGACAGCTGGATGTGGCATAAGGCTGGACACTTGGGACTGAGAGAATTGGTGAGATTGGGTGAGCAAATGCAGACCCTTTAAATCACAAATGCCTGGCACCCATTCCATGGGCCCCAACTCTCCAGGTTGAAGGGACTATTACTCCAGCTATAACATGTACGGGAAACCTAGAGAACGGACACACTGTGAATACGAAAGGTTTCTAAAACTCAACGAATAGTCCCTCTCCTGGTGCTCCGGTTTGACTTTCCATCTGCTTTACTATCAACCTCCCAACTCGGAGAGACAGCCCCTTTAACCTCCTGCTTCACACACGTTGCCAATTTGGCAGAGGATGAAAGGGAAGAGGGAGAACCAATGAGAGAGTAGCTGTTAGGCATTTGGACGGGCACATATCACTGTAATTTCCCGGCAGGAAGAAGAATTAACCAAAGTCTCAGCCACCCACCGGGAACCAGTATAGGTCCTGAACCAAAATTTTGGACTTGCGGTCAGCTCACCAAAAACGAGTTGAAAAATGGAGCTCAGGGGCACAGCAATTCACAAACTGGCCGAGTAATAAAGGACAACTATCGTCCAAAAATCTGTTGAGGGAAGGCAACGAGGCAGACTTGAAAGCGAGGCAGAATAGCAGGAAACAGATTTCAAGAGGTACGTTGGAATCGCCTTTAAAGCACAGGAAGAGGGGCACAACTTCGACAATGATGCCCTTGGCCAAAAAGGGCGTATGCGTTTTCTCCTGAATATATTCAGGAGAAAACGCATACGCCCTTTTTGGCCAAGCAAGCAAGCGGGCAATGCAAATCTGCACTACAAAGAAGTATCACTTCCCACCGGTCAAAAGGGACATCCACAAAATGTGTAAAAACCAGAAAGGCAAGACAGGCCCTGGAGAACAGGGAGCCTTGTTATGCTGATGGGCGGGATGTAAATTGCCAACTGCCTCTCTAGAGGAGCGCATTGTGTTCCCTAAAACAAGTAAAGAACAGAGCTACAGAGCCAAGGGCACTTCCAGTCTAGGGAATATACCTTGGGAAAACTGAAAATCAATAATACAGAGCCACCCCAAAATTAGGGCTGCACTGCTTACAAAGACCTCAACTTGGATACACCTTAAGTATCCCAGGAAATATAAAAATGGTTCAAAAAATTGTGGTACTTTCGTACGATGGAATATCCCTCAGCCATGAAATCAATGTCATAAGACCAGTAGCAGCAAAATGGGTGGATTCAGGTACGATTATTCTAAGTGAAATAAGTCACACAGAAAAAGAAACTTATCATAAGATTTCACTTATGAAGATCCTGTAAACATGGCTACAATTGAACTGAGTTACGAAAGAGAACAGTGTCTCTCATTTAGAAAACACACTTATGCCTGCTTATGGTTGAAAGAGAGGTGGGGTGATGCATACAACCAGAGTTTGATATAAGCACACGTACCGTTCCAAAAACCAACTATGGAATAGACAAGACCTATACCTTCCTCAGTGAAAGGGACTCAAAACACCATATTTCCCGCAGAGGAATATATCTGACTAGTAAGAATCTTAAAACCTATGTATTGATATGTCTCCGTAAGGGAATCAAGTGTGTCTAGACTGGCATAAACATGGCAGCGAGAATCAGCTCAAACCCACTATAAAAAGGAATTTCAAAAACAAAACAAAAAAACTGGGAAATTCTTTAAAATTCCTGCAGGGTCTCTGATGAAACCTGGAATGACCCTATCTACAACGACAGCTGGATGTGGCATAAGGAGGGACAGTTGGGACTGAGACGATTGGTGAGATTGGGTGAGCAAATGCAGACCCTTTAAAGCACAAATGCTTGGCGCCCATTCCATGACTCCCAACTCTCCAGGTTGAAGGGAATATTACTACAGCTATAACATGTACGGGAAACCTAGAGAATGGACACACTGTGAATACGAAAGGTTTCTAAAACTCACCGAATAGTCCCTCTCCTCGTGCTCCGGTTTGACTTTCCATCTGCTTTACTATCAACCTCCCAACTTGGAGAGACAGCCCTTTTAACCTCCTGGTTCGCACAGGTTTCCAATTTGGCAGAGGATGAAAGGGAAGAGGGAGAACCAATGAGAGAGTAGCTGTTAGGCATTTGGACGGGCACATATCACTCTAACTTCCCGGCAGGAAGAAGAATTAATCAAAGTCTCAGCCCCCCACCGGAAACCAGCATAGGTCCTGAACCAAAATTTTGGACTTGCGGTCAGCTCACCAAAAACGATTTGAAAAACGGGGCTCAGGGGCACAGCAATTCACAAACTGGCCGAGTAATAAAGGACAACTATCGTCCAAAAATCTGTTGAGGGAAGGCTACGAGGCGGACTTGTAAGTGAGGCAGAATAGCAGGAAACAGATTTCAAGAGGTACGTTGGAATAGCCTTTAAAGCACAGGAAGAGGGGCACAACTTCGACAATGATGCACTTGGCCAAAAAGGGCGTATGCGTTTTCTCCTGAATATATTCAGGAGAAAACGCATACGCCCTTTTTGGCCAAGCAAGCAAGCGGGCAATGCAAATCTGCACTACAAAGAAGTATCACTTCCCACCAGTCAAAAGGGACATCCACAAAATGTGTAAAAACAAGAAAGGCAAGACAGGCCCTGGAGAACAGGGAGCCTTGTTATGCTGATGGGCGGGATGTAAATTGCCAACTGCCTCTCTGGAGGAGTGCATTGTGTTCCCTAAAACAAGTAAAGAACAGAGCTACAGAGCCAAGGGCACTTCCAGTCTAGGGAATATACCTTGGGGAAACTGAAAATCAATAAAACAGACCCACCCCAAAACTTAGGGCTGCACTGCTAACAAGGACCTCAACTTGGGTACACCTTAAATATCCCAGGAAATATAAAATTGGTTCAAAAATTTGTGGTACCTACGTATGATGGAATATCCCTCAGCCATGAAATCAATGTCATAAGACCAGTAGCAGCAAAATGGGTGGATTCAGGTACGATCATTCTAAGTGAAATAAGTCACACAGAAAAAGAAACTTATCATAAGATATCACTTATGGAGATCCTGTAAACATGGCTACACTTGAAATGATTTAGGAAAGAGAACAGTGTCTCATATTTAGAAAACACTCTTATGCCTGCTTAAGGGGGAAGGAGAGGCGGGGTGATGCATAAAACCAGAGTTTGATATAAGCACAGGTACCATTCCAAAAACCAACTATGGAATAGACAAGACCTACACCTTCCTCAGTGAAAGGGACTCAAAACCCCATATTTCCCGCAGAGGAATATATCTGACTAGTAAGAATCTTAAAACCTATGTATTGATATGTCTCCGTAAGGGAATCAAGTGTGTCTAGACTGGCATAAACATGGCAGCGAGAATCAGCTCAAGCCCACTATAAAAAGGAATTTCAAAAACAAAACAAAAAAACAGGGAAATTCTTTACAATTCCTTCAGGGTCCCTGATGAAACCTGGAATGACCCTATCTACAACGACAGCTGGATGTGGCATAAGGAGGGACACTTGGGACTCAGAGGATTGGTGAGATTGGGTGAGCAAATGCAGACCCTTTAAATCACAAATGCCTGGCACCCATTCCATGGGCCCCAACTCTCCAGGCTGAAGGGAATATTACTCCAGCTATAACATGTACGGGAAACCTAGAGAACGGACACACTGTGAATACGAAAGGTTTCTAAAACTCAACGAATAGTCCCTCTCCTGGTGCTCCGGTTTGACTTTCCATCTGCTTTAGTATCAACCAACCAACTTGGAGAGACAGCCCATTTAACCTCCTGGCTCACACAGGTTGCCAATTTCGCAGAGGATGAAAGGAAAGATGGAGAACCAATGAGAGAGTAGCTGGTAGGCATTTGGACGGGCACATATCACTGTAATTTCCCGGCAGGAAGAAGAATTAACCAAAGTCTCAGCCACCCACCGGGAACCAGTATAGGTCCTGAACCAAAATTTTGGACTTGCGGTCAGCTCACCAAAAACGAGTTGAAAAATGGAGCTCAGGGGCACAACAATTCACAAACCGGCCGAGTAATAAAGGACAACTATCGTCCAAAAATCTGTTGAGGGAAGGCAACGAGGCGGACTTGAAAGCGAGGCAGAATAGCAGGAAACAGATTTCAAGAGGTACGTTGGAATTGCATTTAAAGCACAGGAAGAGGGGCACAACTTCGATAATGATGCCCTTGTCCAAAAAGGGCGTATGCGTTTTCTCCTGAATATATTCAGGAGAAAACGCATACGCCCTTTTTGGCGAAGCAAGCAAGCGGGCAATGCAAATCTGCACTACAAAGAAGTATCACTTCCTACCTGTCAAAAGGGACATCCACAAAATGTGTAAAAACCAGAAAGGCAAGACAGGCCCTGGAGAACAGGGAGCCTTGTTATGCTGATGGGCGGTATGTAAATTGCCAACTGCCTCTCTGGAGGAATGCATTGTGTTCCCTAAAACAAGTAAAGAACAGAGCTACAGAGCCAAGGGCACTTCCAGTCTAGGGAATATACCTTGGGAAAACTGAAAATCAATAATACAGAGCCACCCCAAAATTAGGGCTGCACTGCTTACAAAGACCTCAACTTGGATACACCTTATGTATCCCAGGAAATATAAAAATGGTTCAAAAAATTGTGGTACTTACGTACGATGGAATATCCCTCAGCCATGAAATCAATGTCATAAGACCAGTAGCAGCAAAATGGGTGGATTCAGGTACGATGATTATAAGTGAAAGAAGTCACACAGAAAAAGAAACTTATCATAAGATATCACTTATGAAGATCCTGTAAACATGGCTACACTTGAGCTGAGTTAGGAAAGAGAACAGTGTCTCACATTTAGAAAACACTCTTATGCCTGCTTAAGGGGGAAGGAGAGGTGGGGTGATGCATAAAACCAGAGTTTGATATAAGCACAGGTACCGTTCCAAAAACCAACTATGGAATAGACAAGACCTACACCTTCCTCAGTGAAAGGGACTCAAAACCCCATATTTCCCGCAGAGGAATATATCTGACTAGTAAGAATCTTAAAACCTATGTATTGATATGTCTCCGTAAGGGAATCAAGTGTGTCTAGACTGGCATAAACATGGCAGCGAGAATCAGCTCAAACCCACTATAAAAAGGAATTTCAAAAAAAACACAAAAAAACAGGGAAATTCTTTACAATTCCTTCAGGGTCTCTGATGAAACCTGGAATGACCCTATCTACAATGACAGCTGGATGTGGCATAAGAAGGGACACTTGGGACTGAGACGATTGGAGAGATTGGGTGAGCAAATGCAGAACCTTTAAAGCACAAATGCCTGGCAACCATTCCATGGGTCCCAACTCTCCAGGTTGAAGGGAATATTACTGCAGCTATAACATGTACGGGAAACCTAGAGAACGGACACACTGTGAATACGAAAGGTTTCTAAAACTCAATGAATAGTCCCTCTCCTGGTGCTCCGGTTTGACTTTCCATCTGCTTTACTATCAACCTCCCAACTTGGAGAGACAGCCCCTTTAACCTCCTGGTTCGCACAGGTTGCCAATTTGGAAGAGGATGAAAGGGAAGAGGGAGAACCAATGAGAGAGTAGCTGTTAGGCATTTGGACGGGCACATATCACTCTAACTTCCCGGCAGGAAGAAGAATTAACCAAAGTCTCAGCCCCCCACCGGGAACCAGCATAGGTCCTGAACCAAAATTTTGGACTTGCGGTCAGCTCACCAAAAACGAGTTGAAAAATGGAGCTCAGGGGCACAACAATTCACAAACTGGCCAAGTAATAAAGGACAACTATCGTCCAAAAATCTGTTGAGGGAAGGCAACGAGGCGGACTTGAAAGCGAAGCAGAATAGCAGGAAACAGATTTCAAGAGGTACGTTGGAATAGCCTTTAAAGCACAGGAAGAGGGGCACAACTTCGACAATGATGCACTTGGCCAAAAAAGGCGTATGCGTTTTCTCCTGAATATATTCAGGATATAACGCATACGCCCTTTTTGGCCAAGCAAGCAAGCGGGCAATGCAAATCTGCACTACAAAGAAGTATCACTTTCCACAGGTCAAAAGGGACATCCACAAAATGTGTAAAAACCAGAAAGGCAAGACAGGCCCTGGAGAACAGGGAGCCTTGTTATGCTGATGGGCGGGATGTAAATTGCCAACTGCCTCTCTGGTGGAGTGTATTGTGTTCCCTAAAACAAGTAAAAAACAGAGCTACAGAGCCAAGGGCTCTTCCAGTCTAGGGTATATTCCTTGGGAAAACTGAAAATCAATAAGACAGAGCCACCCCAAAATTTAGGGCTGCACTGCTTACAAGGACCTCAACTTGGGTACAACTTAAATATCCCAGGAAATATAAAAATGGTTCAAAAAATTGTGGTAGTTACGTACGATGGAATATCCCTCAGCCATGAAATCAATGTCATAAGACCAGTAGCAGCAAAATGGGTGGATTCAGGTACGATGATTCTAAGTGAAATAAGTCACACAGAAAAAGAAACTTATCATAAGATATCACTTATGAAGATCCTGTAAACATGGCTATACTTGAACTGAGTTAGGAAAGCGAACAGTGTCTCACATTTAGAAAACACTCTTATGCCTGCTTAAGTGGGAAGGAGAGGTGGGGTGATGCATAAAACCAGAGTTTGATATAAGCACAGGTACCGTTCCAAAAACCAACTATGGAATAGACAAGACCTACACCTTCCTCAGTGAAAGGGACTCAAAACCCCATATTTCCCGCAGAGGAATATATCTGACTAGTAAGAATCTTAAAACCTATGTATTGATATGTCTCCGTAAGGGAATCAAGTGTGTCAAGACTGGCATATACATGGCAGCAAGAATCAGCTCAAACCCACCATAAAAAGGAATTTCAAAAACAAAACAAAAAAACTGGGAAATTCTTTACAATTCCTTCAGGGTCTCTGATGAAACCTGGAATGACCCTATCTACAACGACAGCTGGATGTGGCATAAGGAGGGACACTTGGGACTGAGACGATTGGAGAGATTGGGTGAGCAAATGCAGACCCTTTAAATCACAAATGCCTGGCACCCATTCCATGGGTCCCAACTCTCCAGGTTTAAAGGAATATTACTACAGGTATAACATGTACGGGAAACCTAGAGAACGGACACACTGTGAATACGAAATGTTTCTAAAACTCAACGAATAGTCCCTCTCCTGGTGCTCCGGTTTGATTTTCCATCTGCTTTACTATCAACCTCCCAACTTGGAGAGACAGCCCCTTTAACCTCCTGGTTTGCACAGGTTTCCAATTTGGCAGAGGATGAAAGGAAATAGGGAGAACCAATGAGAGAGTAGCTGTTAGGCATTTGGACGGGCACATATTACCCTAACATCCCGGCAGGAAGAAGAATTAACCAAAGTCTCAGCACCCCACCGGGAATAGCATAGGTCCTGAACCAAAATGTTGGACTTGCGGTCAGCTCACCAAAAACGAGTTGAAAAATGGTGCTCAGGGGCACAGCAATTCACAAACTGGCCGAGTAATAAATGACAACTATCGTCCAAAAATCTGTTGAGGGAAGGCAACGAGGCAGACTTGAAAGCGAGGCAGAATAGCAGGAAACAGATTTCAAGAGGTACGTTGAAATCGCCATTCAAGCACAGGAAGAGGGGCACAACTTCGACAATGATGCACTTGGCCAAAAAGGGCGTATGCGATTTCTCCTGAATATATTCAGGAGAAAACGCATACGCCCTTTTTGGCCAAGCAAGCAAGCGGGCAATGCAAATCTGCACTACAAAGAAGTATCACTTTCCACCGGTCAAAAGGGACATCCACAAAATGTGTAAAAACCAGAAAGGCAAGACAGGCCCTGGAGAACAGGGAGCCTTGTTATGCTGATGGGCGGGATGTAAATTGCCAACAGCCTCTCTGGGGGAGTGCATTGTGTTCCCTAAAACAAGTAAAGAACAGAGCTACAGAGCCAAGGGCACTTCCAGTCTAGGGAATATTCCTTGGGAAAACTGAAAATCAATAAGACAGAGCCACCCCAAAATTCAGGGCTGCACTGCTTACAAGGACCTCAACTTGGGTACACCTTAAATATCCCAGGAAATATAAAAATGGTTCAAAAAATTGTGGTACTTACGTACGATGGAATATCCCTCAGCCATGAAATCAATGTCATAAGACCAGTAGCAGCAAAATGGGTGGATTCAGGTACGATGATTCTAAGTGAAATAAGTCACACAGAAAAAGAAACTTATCATAAGATATCACTTATGAAGATCCTGTAAACATGGCTACACTTGAACTGAGTTAGGAAAGAGAACAGTGTCTCACATTTAGAAAACACTCTTATGCCTGCTTAAGGGGGAAGGAGAGGTGGGGTGATGCATAAAACCAGAGTTTGATATAAGCACAGGTACCGTTCCAAAAACCAACTATGGAATAGACAAGACCTACACCTTCCTCAGTGAAAGGGACTCAAAACCCCATATTTCCCGCAGAGGAATATATCTGACTAGTAAGAATCTTAAAACCTATGTATTGATATGTCTCCATAAGGGAATCAAGTGTGTCTAGACTGGCATAAACATGGCAGCGAGAATCAGCTCAAACCCACTATAAAAAGGAATTTCAAAAACAAAACAAAAAAAAAACTGGGAAATTCTTTACAATTCCTTCAGGTTCTCTGATGAAACCTGGAATGACCCAATCTACAAAGACAGCTGGATGTGGCATAAGGCTGGACACTTGGGACTGAGAGGATTGGTGAGATTGGGTGAGCAAATGCAGACCCTTTAAAGCAATAATGCATGGCACCCATTCCATGGGTCCCAACTCTCCAGGTTGAAGGGAATAGTACTACAGTTATAACATGTACGGGAAACCTAGAGAACGGACACACTGTGATTACGAAAGGTTTCTAAAACTCACCGAATAGTCCCTCTCCTCGTGCTCCGGTTTGACTTTCCATCTGCTTTACTATCAACCTCCCAACTTGGAGAGACAGCCCCTTTAACCTCCTGGTTCGCACAGGTTGCCAAATTGGCAGAGGATGAAAGGGAAGAGGGAGAACCAATGAGAGAGTAGCTGTTAGGCATTTGGACGGGCACATATCACTCTAACTTCCCGGCAGGAAGAAGAATTACCCAAAGTCTCAGCCTCCCACCGGGAACCAGCATAGGTCCTGTACCAAAATTTTGGACTTGCGGTCAGCTCACCAAAAACGAGTTGAAAAATGGAGCTCAGGGGCACAGCAATTCACAAACTCGCCGAGTAATAAAGGACAACTATCGTCTAAAAATCTGTTGAGGGAAGGCAACGAGGCGGACTTGAAAGCGAGGCAGAATAGCAGGAAACAGATTTCAAGAGGTAGGTTGGAATCGCCTTTAAAGCACAGGAAGAGGGGCACAACTTCGACAATGATGCACTTGGCCAAAAAGGGCGTATGCGTTTTCTCCTGAATATATTCAGGAGAAAACGCTTACGCCCTTTTTGGCCAAGCAAGCAAGCGGGCAATGCAAATCTGCACTACAAAGAAGTATCACTTCCCACAGGTCAAAAGGGATATCCTCAAAAATATGTAAAAACCAGAAAGGCAAGACAGGCCCTGGAGAACAGGGAGCCTTGTTATGCTGATGGGCGGGATGTAAATTGCAAACTGCCTCTCTGGAGGAGTACATGGTGTTCCCTAAAACAAGTAAAGAACAGAGCTACAGAGCCAAGGGCACTTCCAGTCTAGGGAATATACCTTGGGAAAACTGAAAATCAATAAGACAGAGCCACCCCAAAATTTAGGGCTGCACTGCTTACAAGGACGTCAACTTGGGTACACCTTAAATATCCCAGGAAATATAAAAATGGTCAAAAAATTGTGTTAGTTACGTAGGATGGAATATCCCTCAGCCATGAAATCAATGTCATAAGACCAGTAGCAGCAAAATGGGTGGATTCAGGTACGATGATTCTAACTGAAAAAGCCACACTGAAAAAGAAACTTATCATAAGATATCACTTATGAAGATCCTGTAAACATGAAATCACTTGAACTGAGTTAGGAAAGAGAACAGTGTCTCACATTTAGAAAACACTCTTATGCCTGCTTAAGGGGGAAGGAGAGGTGGGGTGATGCATAAAACCAGAGTTTGATATAAGCACAGGTACCGTTCCAAAAACCAACTATGGAATAGACAAGACCTACACCTTCCTCAGTGAAAGGGACTCAAAACACCATATTTCCCGCAGAGGAATATATCTGACTAGTAAGAATCTTAAAACCTATGTATTGATATGTCTCCGTAAGGGAATCAAGTGTGTCTAGACTGGCATAAACATGGCAGCGAGAATCAGCTCAAACGCACTATAAAAAGGAATTTCAAAAACAAAACAAAAAAACTGGGAAATTCTTTACAATTCCTTCAGGGTCTCTGATGAAACCTGGAATGACCCTATCTACAACGACAGCTGGATATGGCATAAGGCTGGACACTTGGGACTGAGACGATTGGTGAGATTGGGTGAGCAAATGCAGACCCTTTAAAGCAATAATGCATGGCACCCATTCCATGGGTCCCAACTCTCCAGGTTGAAGGGAATATTACTACAGCTATAACATGTACGGGAAACCTAGAGAACGGACACACTGTGAATACGAAAGGTTTCTAAAACTCAACGAATAGTCCCTCTCCTGGTGCTCCGGTTTGACTTTCCATCTGCTTTACTATCAATCTCCCAACTTGGAGAGACAGCCCCTTTAACCTCCTGGTTCGCACAGGTTGCCAATTTGGCAGAGGATGAAAGGGAAGAGGGAGAACCAATGAGAGAGTAGCCGTTAGGCATTTGGACGGGCACATATCACTGTAATTTCCCGGCAGGAAGAAGAATTAAACAAAGTCTCAGCCACCCACTGGGAACCAGCATAGGTCCTGAACCAAAATTTCGGACTTGCGGTCACCTCACCAAAAACGAGTTGAAAAATGGAGCTCAGGGGCACAGCAATTCACAAACTGGCCGAGTAATTAAGGACAACTATCATCCAGAAATCTATTGAGGGAAGGCAACGAGGTGGACTTGAAAGCGAGGCAGAATAGCAGGAAACAGATTTCAAGAGGTACGTTGGAATCGCCTTTAAAGCACAGGAAGAGGGGCACAACTTCGACAATGATGCCCTTGTCCAAAAAGGGCGTATGCGTTTTCTCCTGAATATATTCAGGAGAAAACGCATACTCCCTTTTTGGCCAAGCAAGCAAGCGGGCAATGCAAATCTGCACTACAAAGAAGTATCACTTCCCACCGGTCAAAAGGGACATCCACAAAATGTGTAAAAACCAGAAAGGCAAGACAGGCCCTGGAGAACAGGGAGCCTTGTTATGCTGATGGCCGGGATGTAAATTGCCAACTGCCTCTCTGGAGGAGTACATTGTGTTCCCTAAAACAAGTAAAGAACAGAGCTACAGAGCCAAGGGCACTTCAAGTCTAGGGAATACACCTTGGGAAAACTGAAAATCAATAAGACAGAGCCACCACAAAATTTAGGGCTGCACTGCTTACAAGGACCTCAACTTGGGTACACCTTAAATATCCCAGGAAATATAAAAATGGTTCAAAAAATTGTGGTACTTACGTACGATGGAATATCCCTCAGCCATGAAATCAATGTCATAAGACCAGTAGCAGCAAAATGGGTGGATTCAGGTACGATGATTCTAAGTGAAATAAGTCACACAGAAAAAGAAACTTATCATAAGATATCACTTATGAAGATCCTGTACACATGGCTACACTTGAACTGAGTTAGGAAAGAGAACAGTGTCTCACATTTAGAAAACACTCTTATGCCTGCTTAAGGGGGAAGGAGAGGTGGGGTGATGCATAAAACCAGAGTTAGATATAAGCACAGGTACCGTTCCAAAAACCAACTATGGAATAGACAAGACCTACAACTTCCTCAGTGAAAGGGACTCAAAACCCCATATTTCCCGCAGAGGAATATATGTGACTAGTAAGAATCTTAAAACCTATGTATTGATATGTCTCCGTAAGGGAATCAAGTGTGTCTAGACTGGCATAAACATGGCAGTGAGAATCAGCTCAAAACCACTATAAAAAGGAATTTCAAAATCATAACAAAAAAACTGGGAAATTCTTTGCTATTCCTTCAGGGTCTCTGATGAAACCTGGAATGACCCTATCTACAACGACAGCTGGATGTGGCATAAGGCTGGACCCTTGGGACTGAGACGATTGGTGAGATTTTGTGAGCAAATGCAGACCTTTTAAAGCAATAATGCATGGCACACATTCCATGAGTCCCAACTCTCCAGGTTGAAGGGAATATTACTAGAGCTATAACATGTACGGGAAACCTAGAGAACGGACACACTGTGAATACGAAAGGTTTCTAAAACTCAACGAATTGTCCCTCTCCTGGTGCTCCGGTTTGACTTTCCATCTGCTTTACTATCAACCTCCCAACTTGGAGAGACAGCCCCTTTAACCTCCTGGTTCTCACAGGTTGCCAATTTGGCAGAGGATGAAAGGGAAGAGGGAGAACCAATGAGAGAGTAGCTGTTAGGCATTTGGACGGGCACATATCACTCTAACTTCCCGGCAGGAAGAAGAATTAACCAGAGTCTCAGCCCCCCACCGGGAACTAGCATAGGTCCTGAACCAAAATGTTGGACCTGCGGTCAGCTCACCAAAAACGAGTTGAAAAATGGAGCTCAGGCGCACAGCAATTCACAAACTGTCCGAGTAATAAAGTACAGCTATCGTCCAAAACTCTGTTGAGGGAAGGCAACGAGGTGGACTTGAAAGCGAGGCAGAATAGCAGGAAACAGATTTCAAGAGGTACGTTGGAATCGCCTTTAAAGCACAGGAAGAGGGGCACAACTTCGACAATGATGCACTTGGCCAAAAAGGGCGTATGCGTTTTCTCCTGAACATATTCAGGAGAAAACGCTTACGCCCTTTTTGGCCAAACAAGCAAGCGGGCAATGCAAATCTGCACTACAAAGAAGTATCACTTCCCACTGGTCAAAAGGGATATCCAGAAAATGTGTAAAAACCAGAAAGGCAAGACAGGCCCTGGAGAACAGGGAGCATTGTTATGCTGATGAGCGGGATGTAAATTGCCAACTGCCTCTCTGGAGGAGTGCATTGTGTTCCCTAAAACAAACAAAGAACAGAGCTACAGAGCAGAAGGGCACTTCCAGTCTAGGGAATATACCTATGGAAAACTGAAAATCAATAAGAGAGAGCCACCCCAAAATTTAGGGCTGCACTGCTTACAAGGACCTCAACTTGGGTACACCTTAAATATCACAGGAAATATAAAAATGGTTCAAAAAATTGTGGTACTTACGTACGATGGAATATCCCTCAGCCATGAAATCAATGTCATAAGACCAGTAGCAGCAAAATGGGTGGATTCAGGTACGATGATTCTACGTGAAATAAGTCACAGAGAAAAAGAAACTTATCATAAGATATCACTTATGAAGATCCTGTAAACATGGCTACACTTGAACTGAGTTAGGAAAGAGAACAGTGTCTCACATTTAGAAAATACTCTTATGCCTGCTTAAGGGGGAAGGAGAGGTGGGGTGATGCATAAAACCAGAGTTTGATATAAGCACAGGTACCGTTCCAAAAACCAACTATGGAATAGACAAGACCTACACCTTCCTCAGTGAAAGGGACTCAAAACCCCATATTTCCCACAGAGGAATATATCTGACTAGTAAGAACCTTAAAACCTATGTATTGATATGTCTCCTTAAGGGAATCAAGTGTGTCTAGACTGGCATAAACATGGCAGCTAGAATCAGCACAAACCCACTATAAAAAGGAATTTCAAAAACAAAACAAAAAAACTGGGAAATTCTTTACAATTCCTTCAGGGTCTCTGATGAAACCTGGAATGACCCTATCTACAACGACAGCTGGATGTGACATAAGGAGGGACACTTGGGACTGAGACGATTGGTGAGATTGGGTGAGCAAATGCAGACCCTTTAAAGCAATAATGCATGGCACCCATTCCATGGGTCCCAACTCACCAGGCTGAAGGGAATATTACTACAGCTATAACATGTACGGGAAACCTAGAGAACGGACACACTGTGAATACGAAAGGTTTCTAAAACTCAACGAATAGTCCCTCTCCTGGTGCTCCGGTTTGACTTTCCACCTGCTTTACTATCAACCTCCCAACTTGGAGAGACAGCCCCTTTAACCTCCTGGTTCGCACAGGTTGCCAATTTGGCAGAGGATGAAAGGGAAGAGGGAGAACCAATGAGAGAGTAGCTGTTAGGCATTTGGACGGGCACATATCACTGTAATTTCCAGGCAGGAAGAAGAATTAACCAAAGTCTCAGCCACCCACTGGGAACCAGTATAGTTCCTGAACCAAAATTTTGGACTTGCGGTCAGCTCACCAAAAACGAGTTGAAAAATGGAGCTCAGGGGCACAGCAATTCACAAACTGGCCGAGTAATAAAGGACAACTATCGTCCAAAAATCTGTTGAGGGAAGACAACGAGGTGGACTTGAAAGCGAGGAAGAATAGCCGGAAATAGATTTCAAGAGGTACGTTAGAATAGCCTTTAAAGCACAGAAAGAGGGGCACAACTTCGACAATGATGCACTTGGCCAAAAGGGCGTATGCGTTTTCTCCTGAATATATTCAGGAGAAAACGCATACGCCCTTTTTGGCCAAGCAAGCAAGCGGGCAATGCAAATCTGCACTACAAAGAAGTATCACTTCCCACCGGTCAAAAGGGACATCCACAAAATATGTAAAAATCATAAAGGCAAGACAGGCCCTGGAGAACAGGGAGCATTGTTATGCTGATGGGCGGGATGTAAATTGCCAACTGCCTCTCCTGAGGAGTGCATTGTGTTCCCTAAAACAAGTAAACAACAGAGCTACAGAGCCAAGGGCACTTCCAGTCTAGGGAATATACATTGGGAAAACTGAAAATCAATAAGACAGTCCCACCCCAAAATTTAGTGCTGCACTGCGTACAAGGACCTCAACTTGGGTACACCTTAAATATCCCAGGAAATATAAAAATGGTTCAAAAAATTGTGGTACTTACGTACGATGGAATATCCCTCAGCCATGAAATCAATGTCATAAGACAAGTAGCAGCAAAATGGGTGGATTCAGGTACGATGATTCTAAGTGAAATAAGTCACACAGAAAAAGAAACTTATCATAAGATATCACTTATGAAGATCCTGTAAACATGGCTACACTTGAACTGAGTAAGGAAAGAGAACAGTGTCTCACATTTAGAAAACACTCTGATGCCTGCTTAAGGTGGAACGAGAGGTGTGGTGATGCATAAAACCAGAGTTTGATATAAGCACAGGTGCCGTTCCAAAAACCATCTATGGAATAGAAAAGACCTACACCTTCCTCAGTGAAAGGGACTCAAAACACCATATTTCACACAGAGGAATATATCTGACTAGTAAGAATCTTAAAACCTATGTATTGATATGTCTCCGTAAGGGAATCAAGTGTGTCTAGACTGGCATAAACATGGCAGCGAGAATCAACTGAAACCCACTATAAAAATGAATTTCAAAAACAAAACAGAAAAACTGGGAAATTCTTTACAATTCCTTCAGGGTCTCTGATGAAACCTGGAATGACCCTATCTACAATGACAGCTGGATGTGGCATAAGGAGGGACACTTGGGACTGAGAGGATTGGTGAGATTCGGTGAGCAAATGCAGACCGTTTAAAGCACAAATGCCTGGCACCCATTCCATGGGTCCCAACTCTCCAGGTTAAAGGGAATATTTCTACAGCTATAACATGTACTGGAAACCTAGAGAACGGACCCAAGGTGAATACAAAAGGTTTCTAAAACTCAAAGAATAATCCCTCTCCTGGTGCTCGGGTTTGACATTCCATCTACTTTACTATCAACCTCCCAACTTGGAGAGACAGCCCCTTTTACCTCCTGGTTCGCACATGTTGCCAATTTGGCAGAGGATGAAAGGGAAGAGGGAGAACCAATGAGAGAGTAGCTGTTAGGCATTTGGACGGGCACATATCACTCTAATTTCCCGGCAGGAAGAAGAATTAACCAAAGTCTCAGCCACCCACCGGGAACCAGTATAGGTCCTGAACCAAAATTTTTGACATGCGGTCAGCTCACAAAAAACGAGTTGAAAAATGGAGCTCAGGGGCACAGCAATTCACAAACTGGCCGAGTAATAAAGGACAACTATCGTCCAAAGATCTGTTGAGGGAAGGCAACGAGGCGGACTTGAAAGCGAGGCAGAATAGCAGGAAACAGATTTCAAGAGGTACGTTGGAATCGCCTTTAAAGCACAGGAAGAGGGGCACAACTTCGACAATGATGCACTTGGCCAAAAAGGGCGTATGTGTTTTCCCCTGAATATATTCAGGAGAAAACGCATACGACCTTTTTGGCCAAGCAAGCAAGCGGGCAATGCAAATCTGCACTACAAAGAAGTATCACTTCCCACCGGTCAAAAGGGACATCCACAAAATGTGTAAAAACCAGAAAGGCAAGACAGGCCCTGGAGAACATGGAGCATTGTTATGCTGATGGGCGGGATGTAACTAGCCAACTGCCTCTCTGGAGGAGTGCATTGTGTTCCCTAAAACAAATAAACAACAGAGCTACAGAGCCAAGGGCTCTTCCAGTGTAGGGAATATACCTTGGGAAAATTGAAAATCGATAAGACAAAGCCACCCCAAAATTTAGGGCTGCACTGCATACAAGGACCTCAACTTGGGTATACCTTAAATATCCCAGGAAATATAAAAATGGTTCAAAAAATTGTGGTACTTATGTACGATGGAATATCCCTCAGCCATGAAGTCAATGTCATAAGACCAGTAGCAGCAAAATGGGTGGATTCAGGTACGACGATTCTAAGTGAAATAAGTCACAGAGAAAAAGAAACTTATCATAAGATATCACTTATGAAGATCCTGTAAACATGGCTACACTTGAACTGAGTTAGGAAAGAGAACAGTGTCTCACTTTTAGAAAACACTCTTATGCCTGCTTAAGGGGGAAGGAGAGGTGGGGTGATGCATAAAACCAGAGTTTGATATAAGCACAGGTACCGTTCCAAAAACCAACTGTGGAATAGAAAAGACCTACACCTTCCTCAGTGAAAGGGACTCAAAACCCCATATTTCCCGCAGAGGAATATATCTGACTAGTAAGAATCTTAAAACCTATGTATTGATATGTCTCCATAAGGGAATCAAGTGTGTCTATACTGGCATAAACATTGCAGCGAGAATCAGCTCAAACCCACTATAAAAAGGAATTTCAAAAACAAAACAAAAAAACTGGGAAATTCTTTACATTTCCTTCAGGGTCTCTGATGAAACCTGGAATGACTGTATGTACAACGACAGCTGGATGTGGCATAATGCTGGACAATTGGGACTGAGAGGATTGGTGAGATTGGGTGAGCAAATGCAGACCCTTTAAAGCACAAATGCCTGGCACCCATTCCATGGGTCCCAACTCTCCAGGTTAAAGGGAATATTACTACAACTATAACATGTACGGGAAACCTAGAGAATGGACACACTGTGAATACGAAAGGTTTCTAAAACTCAACGAATAGTCCCTCTCCTGGTTCTCGGGATTGACTTTCCATCTGCTTTACTATCAACCTCCCAACTTAGAGAGACAGCCCCTTTAACCTCCTGGTTCGCACAGGTTGCCAATTTGGCAGAGGATGAAAGGGAAGAGGGAGAACCAATGAGAGAGTAGCTGTTAGGCATTTGTACGGGCACATATCACTCTAATTTCCCGGCAGGAAGAAGAATTAACCAAAGCCTCAGCCTCCCACCGGGAACCAGTATAGGTCCTGAACCAAAATTTTGGACTTGCGGTCAGCTCACAAAAAAAGAGTTGAAAAATGGAGCTCAGGGGCACAGCAATTCCCAAACTGGCCGAGGAATAAAGGACAACTATCGTCCAAAAATCTGTTGAGGGAAGGCAACGAGGCGGACTTGAAAGCGAGGCAGAATAGCAGGAAAAAGATTTCAAGAGGTACGTTGGAATCACCTTTAAAGCACAGGAAGAGGGGCACAACTTCGACAATGATGCACTTGGCCAAAAAGGGCGTAATGGTTTTCTCCTGAATATATTCAGGAGAAAACGCATACGCCCTTTTTGGCCAAGCAAGCAAGCGGGCAATGCAAATCTGCACTACAAAGAAGTATCACTTCCCACCGGTCAAAAGGGACATCCACAAAATGTGTAAAAACCAGAAAGGCAAGACAGGCCTTGGAGAACAGGGAGCCTTGTTATGCTGATTGGCGGGATGTAAACTGCCAACTGCCTCTCTGGAGGAGTGCATTGTGTTCCCTAAAACAAGTAAACAACAGAGCTACAGAGCCAAGGGCACTTCCAGTATAGGGAATATACCTTGGGAAAACTGAAAATCAATAAGACAGAACCACCCCAAAATATAGGGCTGCACTGCTTACAAGGACCTCAACTTGGGTACACCTTAAATATCCCAGGAAATATAAAAATGGTTCATAAAATTGTGGTACTTACGTACGATGGAATATCCCTCAGCCACGAAATCAATGTCATAAGACCAGTAGCAGCAAAATGGGTGGATTCAGGTACGATGATTCTAAGTGAAATAAGTCACACAGAAAAAGAAACTTATCATAAGATATCACTTATGAAGATCCTGTAAACATGGCTACACTTGTACTGAGTTAGGAAAGAGAACAGAGTCTCACATTTAGGAAACACTCTTATGCCTGCTTAAGGGTGAAGGAGAGGTGGGGTGATGCATAAAACCAGAGTTTGATATAAGCACAGGTACCGTTCCAAAAACCAACTATGGAATAGACAAGACCTACACCTTCCTCAGTGAAAGGGACTCAAAACCCCATAGTTCCCGCAGAGGAATATATCTGACTAGTAAGAATCTTAAAACCTATGGATTGATATGTTTCCGTAAGGGAATCAAGTATGTCTAGACTGGCATAAACATGGCAGCGAGAATCAGCTCAAACCCCCTATAAAAAGGAATTTCAAAAACAAAACAAAAAAACTGGGAAATTCTTTACAATTCCTTCAGGGTCTCTGATGAAACCTGGAATGACCCTATCTACAACGACAGCTGGATGTGGCATAAGGCTGGACACTTGGGTCTGAGAGGATTTGTGAGATTGGGTGAGAAAATGCAGACCCTTTAAATCACAAATGCCTGGCACACATTCCATGGGTCCCAACTCTCCAGGTTGAAGGGAATATTACTACAGCTATAACATGTATAGGAAACCTAGAGAACAGACACCCTGTGAATACGAAAGGTTTCTAAAACTCAACGAATAGTCCCTCTCCTGGTGCTCCGTTTTGACTTGCCATCTGCTTTACTATCAACCTCCCAACTTGGAGAGACAGCCCCTTTAACCTCCTGGTTCGCACAGGTGGCCAATTTGGCAGAGGATGAAAGGGAAGAGGGAGAACCAATGAGAGAGTAGCTGTTAGGCATTTGGACGGGCACATATCACTCTAATTTCCCGGCAGGAAGAAGAATTAACCAAAGTCTCAGCCCCCCACTGGGACCAGCATAGGTCCTGAACCAAAATTTTGGACTTGCGGTCAGCTCACAAAAAACGAGTTGAAAAATGGAGCTCAGGGACATAGCAATTCACAAACTGGCCGAGTAATAAAGGACAACTATCGTCCAAAAATCTGTTGAGGGAATGCAACGAAGCGGACTTGAAAGCGAGGCAGAATAGCAGGAAAGATATTTCAAGAGGTACGTTGGAATCGCCTTTAAAGCACAGGAAGAGGGGCACAACTTCAACAAAGATGCACTTGTCCAAAAAGGGCGTATGCGTTTTCTCCTGAATATATTCAGGAGAAAACGCATACGCCCTTTTTGGCCAAGCAAGCAAGCGGTCAATGCAAATCTGCACTACAAACAAGAATCACTTCCCACCGGTCAAAAGGGACATCCACAAAATGTGTAAAAACCAGAAAGGCAAGACAGGCCCTCGAGAACAGGGAGCCTTGTTATGCTGATGGGCGGGATGTAAATTGCCAACTGCCTCTCTGGAGGAGTGCATTGTGTTCCCTAAAACAAGCAAACAACAGAGCTACAGAGCCAAGGGCACTTCCAGTCTAGGGAATATACCTTGGGAAAACTGAAAATCAATAAGACAGAGCCACCCCAAAATTTAGGGCTGCACTGCTTACAAGGACCTCAACTTGGGTACACCTTAAATATCCCAGGAAATATAAAAATGGTTCAAAAAATTGTGGTACTTACGTATGATGGATTATCCCTCAGCCATGAAATCAATTTCGTAAGACCACTAGCAGCAAAATGGGTGGATTCAGGTACGATGATTCTAAGTGAAATAAGTCACAGAGAAAAAGAAACTTATCATAAGATATCACTTATGAAGATCCTGTAAACATGGCTACACTTGAACTGAGTTAGGAAAGAGAACAGTGTCTTACATTTAGAAAACACTCTTATGCCTGCTTAAGGGGGAAGGAGAGGTGGGGTGATGCATAAAACAAGAGTTTGATATAAGCACAGGTACCGTTCCAAAAACCAACTATGGAATAGACAAGACCTACACCTTCCTCAGTGAAAGGGACTCAAAACCCCATATTTCCCACAGAGGAATATATCTGACTAGTAAGAATCTTAAAACCTATGTATTGATATGTCTCCATAAGGGAATCAAGTGTGTCTAGACTGGCATAAACATGGCAGCGATAATCAGCTCAAACCCACTATAAAAAGGAATTTCGAAAACAAAACAAATAAACTGGGAAATTCTTTACAATTCCTTCAGGGTCTCTGATGAAACCTGGAATGACCCTATGTACAACGACAGCTGGATGTGGCATAAGGCTGGACACTTGGGACTAAGAGGATTGGTGAGATTGGGTGAGCAAATGCAGAACCTTTAAAGCAATAATGCATGGCACCCATTCCATGGGTCCCAACTCTCCAGCTTGAAGGGAATATTACTACAGCTATAACATATACGGGAAACCTAGAGAACGGACACACTGTGAATATGAATGCTTTCTAAAACTCAACGAATAGTCCCTCTCCTGGTGCTCCGGTTTGACTTTCCATCTGCTTTACTATCAATCTCCCAACTTGGAGAGACAGCACCTTTAACCTCCTGGTTCGCACAGGTTTCCAATTTGGCAGAGGATGAAAGGAAAGAGGGAGAACCAATGAGAGAGTAGCTGTTAGGCATTTGGACGGGCACATATCACTCTAACTTCCCAGCAGAAAGAAGAATTAACCAAAGTCTCAGCGCCCCATCGGAAACCAGTATAGGTCCTGAACCAAAATATTGGAGTTGCGGTCAGCTCACAAAAAACGAGTTGATAAATGGAGCTCAGGGGCACAGCAATTCACAAACTGGCCGAGTAATAAAGGACAACTATCGTCCAAAAATCTGGTGAGGGAAGGCAACGAGGCAGACATGAAAGCGAGGCAGAATAGCAGGAAACAGATTTCAAGAGGTACGTTGGAATCGCGTTTGAAGCACAGAAAGAGGGGCAAAATTTCAAAAATGATGCACTTGGCCAAATAGAGCGTATGTGTTTTCTCATGAATATATTCAGGAGAAAACGCATAAGCCCTTTTTGGCCAAGCAAGCAGGCGGGCAATGAAAATCTGCACTACAAAGAAGTATCACTTTCCACAGGTCTAAAAGGGACATCCACAAAATGTGTAAAAACCAGAAAGGCAAAACAGGCCCTGGAGAACAGGGAGTCTTGTTATGCTGATGGGCGGGATGTAAATTGCCACCTGCCTCTCTGGATGAGTGCATTGTGTTCCCTAAAACAAGTAAACAACAGAGCTACAGAGCCAAGGGCACTTCCAGTCTAGGGAATATACCTTGGGAAACCTGAAAATCAATAAGACAGAGCCACCCCAAAATTTAGGGCTTCACTGCTTACAAAAACCTCAACTTGGGCACACCTTAAATATCCCAGGAAATATAAAAATGGTTCAAAAAATTGTGGTACTTCCGTACGATGGAATATCCCTCAGCCATGCAATCAATGGCATAAGACCAGTAGCAGCAAAATGAGGTTGATGAGGTATGATGCTTCTAATTGAAATAAGTCACACAGAAAAAGAAACTTATATTAAGATATCACTTATGAAGATCCTGTAAACATGGCTACACTTGAACTCAGTTAGGAAAGAGAACAGAGTCTCACCTTTGGAAAACACTCTTATGCCTGCTTAAGGGGGAATGAGAGGTGGGGTGATGCATAAAATCAGTGTTTGATATAAGCACAGGTAGCGTTCCAAAAATAAACTATGGAATAGACAAGACCTACACCTTCCTCAGTGAAAGGGACTTGAGGCATCTGCGAGTAACCGTGACATGAGCCACAGGCCAGATGCCTTTGAACTTTTCCCACCCTTCCAAGGTAAAACATCTGAATATGTACAAGGGCTTGAAAGCCTAGAGGAAGGGCCGTGGAGCCACACAAGCGACAGCACGCAGGCCAACTTGGTGCCTGCAGGCCAGCCAGGATGGTCCTGGCCCTGGGCACTCTTCTGGAAGCTTTCCATTGCCCTGCCTGAGATACCCCTCCTGTCCCGGGACCCACTGCTTTTTTCCTTCCTCACCTCTGTCCGGAGAGAAATTCCAGCGGAAGGTATGGGTGACACATCCTCTTCTTTACAGGTGGAAGCCTGGCAACTCCTGCAGAAAGTCCAGCAGAGACCCACTCACACCGGGCCACCCACAAAGCCGTGGCCCCTCACTCCCTCCCACCAGCACAGCCCCGAGACTGCTGACGGGGCAGAGAATATGGAGTCAGGCACAGCTTCAGGGGCTATTGCTGCCTGCAGCGCTGTTTATATTGACCTCAACCCAGGCACACCTGGGGAGGGCCGGCCGGCAGGGTCAGGCTACCCAGGTCAGCTAATCCTCAGCCCTCAGGGAATCACATTGTTGAAAATGGACCTCGCTAAGGCAGAATAGAAGCCAAGGAATAAAAGGACACAATGCCATTTGCAGCACCGTAGGTTTGTCTAGAGGTAATCATGTGACTTGTAGTAAGTCCGAAAGTGAAAGACACATATCATATCATATCTCTTATAGGTGTGACCGAATAATGGATACCAGGGCAGATATTTCCATGGAGAAGGGCAATCACAGATTAATTAAACAAACTAATGTTTCCCCAATGGAAAGGTGTGAGGATTGGTTTCATTTTGATATAGGGGTTAACAGACATATACAAACACAGGTGACATATATAATCACCAAAGACCTACAGAATACCAAGAGAAGACTACTCAACATTCTGTCATAAGGTACATGGGAAAAGGATCCCAGGAAGAACAGACATATGTATATGTGTAAAAGAACCACATCTTCCACACCTACAACAAGCCAAACATTGTAATCAAATTTGCTGTAATAAAAAATAAAAAATTAAACTGAAAACACGAACAAGAAGTAGTGAGACAAACTTGAGGGGCTTTCTCCTGGCACATTCCATTCTACATTCCAATCTAGAACAGGACTTCCATTGAGGCTCTGTTGCCCCAGTAACCAGATTTGGTAAGGGAGAACTGCTGCCACATTGTGGCCGTTTCACAAAACAGCAGCTTTAATCCCAGCGCTAATGGTCAGTTGATATTCAAAATCATTGCAGGCCTGTAAATGACACCTGCCCTGAAAACAAATCCTGGGTTCATATATCGACCAAAAAATTCAAAGGACGTCCATATTTCAAAACGACAGTTTCAAAAGGCATATTTTACACACATTAGTGTTCTGCTTCTTTTTCTTTCTTTCTTTTTTTGTTAAAAAAACGGGAATGGCAAAAAGCATCCCTCAGAATGGGCGAAAATATTTGCAAACGAATCAATGGACAAAGGTTTAATCTCCAATATATATAAAGAGCTCATGCAGCTTAATATTAAAAAAACAAACAACCCAATACAAAATTGGGCAGAAGATCTAAAGAGACGTTTCTTCAAAGAAGACACAGAGATGGCCAAGACGCACATGAAAAGCTGCTCAACATCACTAATTATTAGAGAAATGCCAATCAAAACTACAATGAGGTATCACCGCACACCTGTTAGAATCGGCATCATCAGAAAATCTACAAACAACAAATTCTGGGTAGGGTGTGGACAAAAGGATCCCTCTTCCACTAGTGGTGGAAATGTAAATTGATACAGTCACGATGGAGAACAGTATGGAGTTTCCTTAAAAAAACTAGAAATAGAATTACCATATGATCCAGCAATCCCACTTCTGGGCATATACCCAGAGAAAACCATACATCAAAAAGGCACATTCACCACAATGCTCATTTCAGCACTATTTACGATAGCCAGGTAATGGAAGCAACCTAAATACCCACAGACAGACGAATGGATAAAGATGTGGTACATATATAAAATGGAATATTACTCAGCCATAAGAAGGAATGAAACTGGGTCATTTGTAGAGACGTCGATGGATCTAGAGACTGTCATACAGAATGAAGTAAGTCAGAAAGAGAAAAACAAATATTGTATATTAATGCATATATGTGGAACCTAGAAAAATGGTATAGATGAACTGGTTTGCAGGGAAGAAATAGAGACACAGAGGTAGAGAACACACGTATGGACACCAAGTGTGGGAAGCCATGGTGTGGTGTTGGTGGCATATGTTGGGAGATTGGGATTGACCTGTATACATGTATATGCATAAAATACATAACTAATAATAACCTGCTGTATAAAAATATAAATAAAATTAAATTTTAAAATTTAAAAAAATAAAATTTAAAAATAAAACAGAAAAAGTTCTTCCCTTCACACAGATGTATTTATATTAATGAATTATTTCCATGCTTATATCAATAAATACATAAAAGAGGAATAAAATCTATCTTGAACCATAAAAGGAAAAAAAACCTGAACCCACCAGTTATACAAAGGAAAACCCTATCAGGGCACTTGCTCCAGCGGTAAACAATTCTGAAATTGGTCAGAGGTGGGGAATCATCTCCCATACAGCCAGCAGCCCACCCCCCAAGCAAGGAGGGTCCTCATTGCAAAGCTGGGGGACCGTTCCAAGGCATCTGTGAGTAAACGTGAGCTGAGCCCCAGTCCTGCTGCAGCTGAACTCTTCCCACCCTTTCCAGGTAAAACACCTGAATATGTACAAGAACTTGCAACCTTAGAGGAAGGGCTGTGGAGCCACACCAGCGACAGCACACAGGCCTACTTGGTGCCTGCAGGACAGTCAGGATGGTCCTGGCCCCAGATGCTCTTCTGGAAGCTTTCCATTTCCCTGCCTGAGATACCCCTCCTGCCACCGCCCCCACTGCTTTTTTACTTCCTCACCTCTGCCTGGGGAGAAATTCCAGCCGCAGGTATTGGTGACACATCCTCTTCTTTAGCAGGTCGCAGCCTGGCAACTTCTGCATAAAGTCCAGCAGAGCCCCACTCACACTGGGCCACCCACAAAGCCACGGCCCCTCACTCCCTCCCACCAGCACAGCCCCGGCACTGCCTACGGGGCAGAGAATATGGCGTCAGTCACAGCTACAAGGGCTGTCGCTCACTGGAGAGCTGTTTATATTGCCCTCAACCCAGGCACACCTGTGGAGGGCTGGCAGGCAGTTTCAGGCTACCAAAATCAGCCAATCCTCACCCCTCAGGGGCTCACAGTTGCAGAAAATGAAACTTGCTAAACGGGCCAAGCCCTAGGAACAGGTGTGGGCTCTTGAGAGTCAGGATAGACAAGGGGCTGCAGCTGCGGGTTGTTTTCTTATCATTTTATCGGGTCCATGAGTGGAAAACAACTTCAAGAAGACACTCTCCTAATGAGAGGAACCCAGGAGTCAGGGAGAGGAGTGATGGTGGGTGGAGACAGAGGCCTGGTGCCCTGGCTGCAGTGGAAGTGTCTGGAAGACCAGGCAGGAAGAGCCTGCAGAGAGTGATAGCCATGGTCACAGACCTGTCAGAGCTGCTGTTTGTTAGTTCAAGTCCTGCTCTGAGGTATTCTGTGTCAGCTGTGAGCGACAGGTGAGCTGGGGTTTCTCTGCAAGGTGGGCTATGTGCACAGTTCCTGTATGTCCAGCCCTGCTGGGGTACCTGCCCAGGGGAGCTCCGTATCCTGGGAAGGGCCTGAGTAGGAGAGCCCCATGGGCTGCTGGGTAGCTGCAGAGGTGAGCTCCATACCCTGGGAGGGACTTTACCACGAGAGCCCCGTGGGCTGTGGGGTAGGGGTGCAGCCCAGGTGAGCTCCATATCCTGGGATTGGCCTGACCACGAGAGCCCCATGGGCTGCTGGAGACCTGGTAAAGGATATCAGGACAGACAGTGAAGCCACCGAGGATATACATCCAGTAGCTCCTATTCCCTACACCCTGCTGGTCATTCTACCTTCCACCAGGCCATGGCATTCTGTATTAGACTTCAATGATGCCTTCTTCTGTATTCCATTCATCTCAGAGTCACAAGAATTTTTGGCTTGTGAGTGGCAGGACACAACATGCAACAAAAGCAATAATGCTGGGCCGTCCTGCCCCAATGGTTCAAAAATCCCCACACCATCATTGGGGAAATGTCCTCTAAAGACCTAAAAGTTCAACGTCTGTAAAAGGGAGCCCTCCTTCAATATGCAGATGACATTCTGATCGCCAGGCCTACTAAAGACGCCTCTGAACTACCTAGCCAAGAAAGGATAGAAGGTGTCCAAGAAAAACGCTCAAATATCCCAGGCTAAGGTGACATGCCTGGGCTTCATTCTCACAGATATTCGGAGAAACGCATCCCAGGATAGGGAAGAAGCCATTTGCAGCCTTACCTCTTCTAAAACTAGAAGATAGCTTAGGGGTTCCTGGGGAGGCCAAGGTTTTCTGCATCTGGATCCCTGACTACAGTGTAATAGCTGGGCCTCTACATGAAACACTGACACGAAAAGATGATGATCCTTTTGAATAGAATCCAGAAGCAGCCTTTCAAGAATGGAAAGAGCAGTCAATACAGACCCTTGCCCAGGAACTCCCTAATTTAGCTAAACCCTTTGACCTTTACATACCCGGTCAAAGGTTAATCGCCCTTGGAGCCTTAGTGCAAAAACTGGGACCACTTGAAATGGAGCAACACAAGAATGCCCTTCAGGTATGATAAACTATGGTCACCAAGGGCTTTGCCCACCGACTCATCAGGCCAGGATACTGGGGTATCTAAAAAGCTGGAAATCAGCAGCCCGCAAGGCCAGTTCCCTCCTAAGGGAAAAGGACCCCACCTGGTGATCCTAACCACCCATCATGCCCTGAAGTTGCAGGGGTCACTCTGTGGACACACTGACCTCGAGTGAGGAGGCCCTCCAACTCCAACCTCCAGAGAGATAAACGGGGGCAACGGGCCCCCACGATGACTCGTGTGACCATCACTTGACCTGGAGTTTCTCTCAGAAAACGACAAGACTGTGCCCCGAAAGAGCAGACTACTGCTTGCAGGACTTACTGCACCCAGAGGGGAGCTAATAAGCTTGGCGGGGGAAACGTATATCACGCTTTCACCATAGGAAACCCTACAGACACCGCGGTGATGGTCGCCAATATGACCGGCTGGACTGCTGGCTACTTCTAAAGGCCATTGACTCAGTGGACGTCATGGTCCTGGATCACCACTGACCCTGGACTGTCTGGGAGTTGCGTGGGCAGGGCTCTGACACATGGTGCTGTTTGTACTTTAATTCAGGGACCTAATTAAAGAAAGCACAGACTACTGGTCAGAGCATCTAGTCTGGCAAAAACTGTCAGCCTAAGGTCGCCGAACATATGTGGGGTGGGGTGAAACCTGCCACCGCAGCATCTCTGCGCCTCTCTTTCCTGGACCCTTAAAGGTCATTAGAATCTGTACACTTCCAATGCTGGTGCTCAGGCGGACGAGAAGTGAGGCAGGAGGCCTTGGGACAATCAACCTCACCAGGAGGCTGGTGGGGAGACGTTTTGCCCCTCCCCCCATGTATCAGGGCTCCCACCACAGCATGAAGCAGTTACAAAAGAGGGGTCTGCACCCTCAACACCCCAAGAATAAGGAATGGAACAAAAAGCAGAGGAGGTGTTCGTCTCCGGCAACGTTCATTAAAAATTCCTGGGAGATAAAAAGAGAATCTGGGCAATAAGATAAAGTCTAACCTGTTTTTCCTTTGTGCTTTGTCTAATTTCACGTGCTCCTAGGGTTCCGCATGCAGAGGTCCCACACCCGGCACTTCAGACCCGATTTCCTAGTGCAGAATGGCTGGGTCGACACCTCAGCTAGCGGGGTCCCATGCAGACTCCGCGGCATAGAGCCTGAGCTGTAGCCAACTCAACCCTCGAGAGCTCCATCCCCTCCCTCCCACTGACGCTGCCGGGGACCCTACACAGCAGCCCAGCCCACAGCCCATGGGGGAGTGCACGCTCTCACCTCTCCATTCTGTTTTCAAAATAATGTTTCCTTTGCTTCTGAACCAAACTCAGTCTTGATCTATTGGCTCCAATGACACTGGGCACGGGGACTCCTGTTGGGGTCCACTCTGGAGGATCAGTAACAGAAATTGAGAACATTGTAACTTCAATGAACAGATGTGTGAGCCAAACTGTAGTTAACATAGAGCAGTGTATAATGCTCGGGTAAAATAAGATGTTTCTAAGACTTACATTTGATATTTCCATCACTTTCCTATAAGCAAGTTCAGTGAAGACGTCTGTCTTATTTGCCCAGTCAACATTAGAGAAATGAAGTGATTTATTTCCATGGATGTACATCGAATACTCTTGGCTGAAGCTTCAATCTTGTTTTGAATGCTTTTCCATTGAAAATGATACCTCTCTTTCAGCTCCCCCATTTCTGAGAAGTATAAAATCTTATAATTTATTATTACTGAAGGGGAAAGGTAGGAGAAGGGATAAATTAACAGTTTGGGATTAACACATACACACTGCTATGTATAAAATAGATCATCAACAAGGAACTACTGTATAGCACAGGGAACTACACTGAATATTTTGCAATAACCTATAAGGGGAAATAATCTGAAAAAGAATAGATATTTTTATTGACATCATCTATCAATGACAGATAAAATGTAACCTAAGCAAGGCCGATGGTGAGTGCTTCTGACCCTGAAGATTTCAGTCATCTAAAGTTTGGGCTCTGCCTATTTCCCAAGGCCCTTAAAGGACATACGTGTAGCCGTAGCTTAAAAATTCCCCAGTTTGGGGTTCGGGGAGGCACTGATTTGGAAAAATCCCTGGTGTTCTTTTTACATGCACGGGACCCTTCCTACAGCTAAAACATGCCTGTCACACCTAGAGGATGGTACACCGTTTGATCGGAAAGAGTTTGGAAAAGGCACCTCATCTCCTCATTGCCTGGTGCTCGGGTTCAACCCTCCAGCATCTTTCCTAACAATCTCCTCACTTGGGGATATCAGCACCGTCAACATCCTGTTGCACACAGTTTGGAATTTGTCCAGAGGATGAAGCAGAAAGATGAGAAAAATTTAGAGACAAGTCTTAGGTGTTCGGACAGGCACATGCCACTCTAATTTCCAATCCAGAAGACAAATTCATCAAAGGCTAGAATTGCCCACGGAAACAGAATAGGGCTAGAGGAAATCCCGCTGTTTTGTGTCCAGTTTCCAAAAACACAAGTTGAAAAATGGAACTCAGGGGCACTAAAATTCATGAAACTGCAGAGTTGAAAATATCTATCGTCGAAAAATGTCTTGAGGTAAGTCACAGAAAAGGACTTGTAAGCAAGGGAGAGTGGCAGGAAACAGATTTGAAGAGGTAGAAAGGACTCCCCATTAAAGCACAAGAAAAGGGGCTGAACATCGCCAATGATGCAGTTGGCCAAAAAGGGTGTATGCATTTTTTCTGAATATATTCAAGTAAAGGCCATACACACTTTTTATCCAACCAAACAGGTGGGCACTGGAAATGAATATCACAAAATGTATCACTTCACATCAGTCAGAAGGGCCATCCACATAAAGTGTAAACACCAGAAATGCAGGACAGGGCGAGGAGAAAAGGGAGCCCTGTGAGGCTGATAGTGGAAATGTAATTTGCCAACGGCCACTCTGGAGAAGTGTATTGTGTTTGCTAAAACATCTAAAAAATGAGCTACAGAGCATAGGGCACTTGCACTCATGGGCGTGTACCTTGGGAAAAACAAAAATCGACAGAAAACAGGCACCCGAACGTTTACCACCTCTCTGTTAAAAAGGGCCTCAACTTGGATATAACCTAAATGTCCCTGGAAGGATAAAATGGATAAAAGAGATGGGGTACTTATGTAGAGTGGAATATTACTCATCCAGAAATCAATGAAATAAGGCCAGTTGTAACAACTCTGGAGGAGTTACATACGATCATTCTAAGTGACATATGTCAGAAAGAAAAAGACACATATCATAAGATGTCACTTAAAGGTGGAATCAAAAATGGCTACACATGAAATAAATTACAAAACAGAAAAATAGTCAAATATGTAGAAAATAGACATAAGGCTGCTAAATGGGAAAGGTGGGGAATGGTGAGGTATTATCCAGGAGGTTGAAATTAGCAAAGATACCATTCCAAGTACCAAATTGAATAACTGACAAGGCCTACACGGTACCTCAAAGAACTGCACTCAGCCCACTCAAGTCACTGGAAAATAATACATATGACTGGTAAGCATATGAAAAAGAAGTTATTGTTGTCTCACAGTACATGAATCAAGTGGATGTACAGCAGCAAAAAACAGAGCTTTGAAAATCAGCTGTAATCAATATAAAAATAAATTTAAAACTATTTATAAAAACAGTGAGACAGACAAAAATTCTTACAACTTTTGTTGAAGGGCTACGATGTAACATGGATTGAACACATGTAGACCCACAGCAGGATGATTATATAAGGCTGGAAGCTATGCACGCTAAGAGATGTTAGAGAGGCTGGGTGAGGAAATGCAGACCTTTTAAAGTAATACTGCCTGGTACCCATTCCATGGGTCCCAAATCTGCAGGTTCAAGGGAATCTTCTGACAGCGAAAACATGCCTGGGAAACCGAGATGAATGTACACCGTGTGCTCAGGAAAGGTGTCTAAAATGCACCTCATTTTTGATCTCCTGGTGCTGGGGTTCGCCATTCCAGCCACATTACTAACAATCTCCCCACTTGGAGAATCAGCACCTTTAACCTCCTGTTTCACACAGTTTGCAATTTGTGCAGAGGATAAATGGGAAGCGGGGGAACCAATGAGAGATGAGCTGTAGGACTTTTGACAGGCACATGTCACTCTAATTTCCCATTAGGAAGAAGAATTAACCAAAGGCTCAGCCTGCCTCCCCAGAACCAGAATAGGGCCAGAAGTAATCCAATGGTTTGGCGGCCAGCTCACAAAAAAAGCGAGTTGCAAAATGGAGCTCAGGAGCAGACAATTCAAAGACCTGCAAAGATATAAATGATAACCAACGTCCAAAAATATATTCAGGTAAGGTAACGAAGAGGATCTGAATGAGAGGCAGAATTGCAGGAAACAGATTTCAAAAGGTAGATTGTACTCACATTTAAAGCATATGAAAAGCAGCAGAATTTCTAAAATGATGCGGTTGGGCAAAAGGGTGTATGCGTTTTTTTCGTGAATATCTTCAGGAAAAAAACACATGCAGAGTTTTTGCCCAACCAAGCAAGAGGAAAATGCAAATCCGCACAACAAAGAAGTCTCAATTTCCACTGCTCAGAAAGGCCATCCAAAAAATGTGTACAAACCAGAAATGCAGGAGAGGCCATGGAAAACAGGGAGCCTAGTCACGCTGATGGGTGGGGTATAAATATCCAAGAGCCACTCTGAAGAAGTGTATGCTGTTTTTAAAACATCTAAAATACAAAGCCCCGGAGCAACGGGACTTCAACTCATGGACATATAACTAGGGAAGACTAAATGTCAATAAGACACAGGCACCCCAAAGTTTAGGGCTGCTCTGCATACAAGAACCTCAACTTTGGTACACCTAAAATATCCCAGGAAAAAGAGAAATGCATAAAGAACTTGTGGTAATTTTGTACAACGGAATATCACTCAGACGTGAAATCAATGTATATAAGGCCAGTAGCAGCATAAAGAGTGGATTTAGGTATGATGATTTTAAGGGAAATTAGTCACACAGAAAAAGAATCTTATCATAAGATATCACTTATAGAGGGAATGTCAATATCACAACACATGAACTGAATTAGGAAAGAGAACAGAGTCTCACATTTAGCAAAAATCTCTTATGCCTGCTTCAGGGGAAAGGAGAGGTGGGGTGATGCATAAAACCAGAGTTTGATATTAGCACAGGTACCATTCCATAAACCAAATACAGAATAGACAAGACCTACACCTTCCTCAGTGAACGGGACTCAACACCCCTATGCCCCACAGAGGAATATATCTGACTACTAAGAATCTTAAAACCTATGTATTGATATGTCTCCGTAAGGGAATCAATTGTGTCTAGACTGGCATAAACACGTCAGTGAAAATCAGCTCAACCCCATTATAAAAATGAATTTCAAAAAAACCCCAAAAAACAGCGAAATTCTTACACAATTCCTTCAGGGTTTCTGATGAAACCTGGAATGACCCTATCTGCAAAGACAGCTGGATGAGACATAAGGCTGGACACTTGGGACTGAGAGGACTGGTGAGATTGGGAGAGAAAATGCAGACCTTTTAAAGTAGTAATGCATGCCACCATTCCATGTGTCCCAAATCTCCAGGTAGAAGGGTATATCACTACAATTATAACATGTATGGGAAACCTAGAAAATGGACACCCTGTGATGGCGAAAGGTTTCTAAAACTCTCCTAATTTTTCCTCTCCTTGTGCTCCACTTTGACATTCCAACTGCTTTACTATCAATCTCCCAACTTAGGAGAGTAGGCCCCTATAACCTCCTGCTTCGCACAGTTTGCTAATTGTGCAGAGGATGAAAGGGAAGAGGGAGAACCAATCAGAGAGTAGATGTAGGCATCTGGATGGGCACATGTCACTCTAAGTTCCCGGCAGGAAGAAGAATTAACCAAAGCCTCAACCACCCACAGGGAACCAATATAGCGACCCCTGGAACCAGTATAGGTCCTGAAGCAAAATTGTGGATTTGCGGCCAGCTCACAAAGATGGGATTTGAAAATTGGAGCTCAGGGGCACAGCAATTCACAAACCTGCAGACTTATAAAGGACTACTCTCTTCCAAAAATCTGTTGAGGGAAGGCAATGAAGCGGACTTGAAAATGAGGCAGAATTGCACAAAACATATTTCAAGAGGTAAATTGGAATCGCCTTTAAAGCACAGGAAAAGCATCCCAACTTGGACAGAGATGCACTTGGCCAAAAAGGGTGTATCACTTTTCTCCTGAATATATTCAGAAGAAAACGCATACGGCCTTTTTGGCTAATCAAGCAAGCGCGCAATACAAATCCACACTACAAAGAATTGTCACTTACCACCGGTCAAAAGGGACATCCGAATATCTGTAAAAACCAGAAAGGAAAGAGAGAGATGGCAAGGGCATGAAGCAATGTGATCCCAATGGTCATGGAGGATTGTGATGACAAGCGCATGGAGAATTGTGATGACAAGATTATGTACCATTTTGTTGACAAAGGCAAGGAGCATTATGATGACAAGATTCATGGAGCACTGTGATGAGAAGCATCACGGAGCATTGTGACTACAGGGGTCATGGAGCATTGGGATGACAAGCACATGGATCATTGTGATGACAATGGTCATGGAGCATTTTAATGACAAGATTCCCGGATCATTGTGTTGTCAGGGTTCATGGAGCGTTGTGATGACAGTGGTCATGGAGCATTGTGATGACAGGGGTCATGGTGCATTGTGATGAGAAGGTCATGGAGCATTGGGCTGAAAATGTCCATGGAGTACTGTGATGACAGGGGTCATGGAGCATTGTGATGACAAGGTACTGGAGCACTGTAATGAGAAGACCATGGAGCCTTGTGATGACAAGTCTCATGGAGCATTCTGATGAAAAGTGCCATGGAGCATTGTGATTACAGGGGTCTTGGAGCATTGTGATGACAAGGGCATGGAGCATTGGGATGAGAAGGCCATGGAGCGTTCTGATGACATGCATCATGGAGCTTTGTGAGGACAAGGGCATGGAGCATTGTGATTACAGCGGTCTTGGAGCACTGTGATGAAAAGGTCATGGATCATTGTGATGAAAAAGGCATGGAGCCTTGTCATGACAGGGTTCAAGGAGCAAACTGACAACAAGTGTCAGGGAGCATTGTGATGACAAGGGTATTGAGTATTGTGATGACAAAGGTCATGGAGCATTGTGATGAGAAGACGATGGATAATTGTGATGACGAGCGTCATGGGGCGTTGTGATGATAAGTGTTATGGAACATATTGATCTCAAGGATTTGGAGCATTGTGATGACAGAGGTCATGGAGCATTTTGGTTTCATTGTGATGACAATAGCCTGAAGCATTATGATGATGGGCATGGTGCATTGTGATGACAGGGTTCATGGAGCATTGAGATGAAAAGGGGCATGGAGCATTGCGATTACAGGAGTCTTGGAGCATTGTGATGACAAAGGCATGGAACATCGTGAATGAGAAGGCCATGGAGCATTCTGTTGACATGCGTCATTGAGCTTTGTGATGACAAGGGCATGGAGCATTGTGATTACAGGGGTCTTGGAGCATTGTGATGACAAGGGTCATGGAGCCTTGTGATGACAAGGCTGTGGAACATTGTGATGGCAGGGGTCATGGAGCATTGTTATGACAGGGGTAATGGAGCATTGTGATGACAAGGGCATGGAGCATTGGTCTGAAAAGTTTCATGGATTATTGTGATGAGAGGGGGCAAGGAGCATTGTGATGACAAGGGCATGGAACACTGTGATACATGGGTCATGGAGGATTGTAATGAGAAGCGCATGGAGCATTGTGATAAGAATGGCATCGAGCATTGTGATGAAAAGCATCATGGAGCCTGTGATGACAAGGGCATGGAACAATTTGATGAGAGGGTTCATGGAGCATTGTGATGACAATGGCATGCAGCATTGTGATGACAAGGGTCATTGAGCTTTGTGATGACAAAGGTCATGGAGCATTTTGATGACAGGGGGGGGTTCATTCTGTTGTGAAGGGCAGGGAGCATTGTCATGACAGGGGTTATGGAACATTGTGATGTCAGGGGAATGGAGCATTGTGATGATAAAGCCATGTAGCATTGTTGTGACAAGGGTCATGGAATATTGTGATGACAGGGGTGAGGAAGTATTGTGTTGACCGGGGACATGGAGCATTGTGATGTCCAAGGCATGGAGCACTGTGATGGCAAGACCGTGGATCATTGTGATGAGAAGACCATGGATAATTGTGATGAGGAGCATCATGGAACACTGTAAAGACAAGTGGTATGGAGCCTTGTGATGACAGGGGTCATGGAGCATTGTTATGACAGTGGTCATGGAGCATTGTGATGACAATGGTCATGGAGCATTTTGATGACAAGGGCATGGAGCATTGTGATGAGAAGACCATGGACAATTGTGATTACGAGTGTCATGGAGCACTGTAATGACAAGCAGTATGGAGCATTGTGATGACAGGGGTCATGGAGCATTGTGATGACTGGGGACATGGAGCATTGTGATGACCAGGGCATGGAGCATTGTGATGGCAAGACCGTGGAGCACTGTGATGAGAAGACCATGGATAATTGTGATAACGAACATCATGGAGCACTGTAATGACAAGGGGCATGGAGCATTGTGATGACAGGTGTCATGGAGCATTGTGATGACAGGGGTCATGGATCATTGAGATGACAAGTGTCACGGAACATTCTAATGACAAGCTTGTGGAGTATTGTGATGACAATGGCATGAAGCATTGTGATGAAAAGGGCATGGATCATTGTGATGAAAAAGGCATGGAGACTTGTCATGACAGGGTTCAATGAGCATACTGATGACAAGTGTCAGGGAGCATTGTGATGACAAGTGTATTGAGAATTGTGATGACAAAGGTCATGGAGCATTGTGATGAGAAGTCCATGGATAATTGTGATGACCAGCGTCATGGGCGTTGTGATGACAAGTGTTATGGAACATTGTGATCACAAGGGTTTGGAGCATTGTGATGAGAGAGGTCATGGAGAATTTTGATTTCATTGTGATGACAATAGCATGAAGCATTATGATGATGGGCATGGTGCATTGCGATGACAGGGTTCATGGAGCATTGAGATGCAAAGAGGCATGGATCAATGTAATAACAAGGGTCTTGGAGCATTGTGATGACAAGGGCATGGAGTATTGTAATGAGAAGGCCATGGAGCATTCTGATGACATGCGTCAGGGAGCTTTGTGATGACATGGGCATGGAGCATTGTGATTACAGGGGTCTTGGAGCATTGTGATGACAAGGGTCTTGGAGTCTTGTGATGACAAGGCCGTAGAACATTGTGATGGCAGGGGTCATGGAGCATTGTTATGACAGGTGTAATGGAGCATTGTGATGACAAGGGCATGGAGCATTGGTCTGAAAAGTTTCATGGATTATTGTGTTGAGAGTGAGCATGGAGCATTGTGATGACAAGGGCACGGAACACAGTGATACATGTGTCATGGAGGATTGCAATGACAAGGGCATGGAGCATTGTGATGACAAGCGTCATGGAGCTTTGTGATGACAACGGCATGGAGCAATGTGATGAGAGGTTTCATGGAGCTTTGTGATGACAATGGCATGGAGCATTGTGATTCCATGGGTCATGGAGCTTTGTGATGACATAGGCCATGGAGCATTTTGATGACAAGGGCGTGGTGCATTGTGATGAGAAGGGCAGGGAGAATTGTGATGACAGGGTCATGGAGCAATTGGATGAAAAGGGTCATGCAACATTTTGATGACAGTGTTTATGGAACATTGTGATGTTAGGGGTCATGGAGCATTGTGATGAAAAGGGTCATGGAGCATTGTGATGACAGGGGTTATGGAACATTGTGATGTCAGGGGTCATGGAGCATTGTGATGATAAGAGCATGTAGCATTGTTGTGACAAGGGTCATGGAACATTGGGATGACAGGGTGGAGGGAGTATTGTGTTGACTAGTGATGGAACATTGTGATATCAGTGGTGAGAGAGCATTTTGATGAGAGGTGCATGGAGCATTGTGATGACAAGGCTGTGGAGCATTGTGATGAGAAACGCAGGGCACATTGTGATGACATGGGTCATGGAACATTGTGCTGACAAACGCATGGAGCATTGTGATGACAAGGTTTATGGAGCATTGTGATGACAACGATGTGGAGCATTGTGATGAGAAGCGCATGGCACATTTGATGCCATGTGTCATGGAGTAATGTGCTGACAAAGGCATGGAGCATTGTGATGACAAGGGTCACCGAGCATTGTGATGAAATGTTCATGGAGTGTTGTGGTCACAAAGGTCACAGAGCCTTGTGATGAAGAGGTCATGGACCATTGTGATGACAAAGGTCATGAAGCATTGTGATGACTGGAGTCACGGAGCATTGTGATGACAGGGGTCATAGAGCATTGTGATGAAAGGGCATGGAGCCTTGTGATGACAGGGTCATGGAGCATTTTTCTGACAAGTTTCATGGATTATTGTGATGACAGTGGGCATGGCGCATTGTGATGACAAGGGTATGGAGCATTGTGATGAGAAGGTCATGGAGTATTGTGAAGAAGGGTGTCAGGGAGCATTGTGATGACATATGTCATGGTCTATTGCAATGACAATGGAATGTAGCATTGTGATGCCAAGTGTCATGGAGGATTGTGATGACAAAGGTAATGGAGCATTTTGATGACAAGGGCTTGGAGCATTGTGATGACAAGGGTCATGGCGCATTGTGATAACAAGGGCCATTGAGAATTTTGATGACATGTTCATGAAGCATTGTGATGACAATCACATGGAGCTTGCTATGACAGGGGACATGGAGCATTGCGATGACAAGTGCATAGAGAATTGTGATGACAAAACATGTAACACTGTGAGGAGAAGTATCATGGAGCATAGTGATGCCAAGAACGTGGAGAATTGTGATGACAGGGGACATGGAGCATTGTGATGACCAGGGCATGGAGCATTGTGATGGCAAGACCGTGGAGCACTGTGATGAGAAGACCATGGATAATTGTGATGACGAGCGTCATGGAGCACTGTAATGACAAGGGGTATAGAGCATTGTGATGACAGTGGTCGTGGAGCATTGTGATGACCGGGGACATGGAGCATTGTGATGACTGGGGACATGGAGCATTGTGATGACCAGGGCATGGAGCCTTGTGATGGCAAGGTCGTGGAGCACTGTGATGAGAAGATCATGGATAATTGTGATGACGAAGGTCATGGAGCACTGTAATGACAAGGGGTATAGAGCATTGTGATGACAGTGGTCATGGAGCATTGTGATGACCGGGGACATGGAGCATTGTGATGCCCAAGGCATGGAGCACTGTGTTGACAAGACCGTGGAGCATTGTGATGAGAAGACCATGGATAATTGTGATGAGGAGCGTCATGGAGCACTGTAATGACAAGTGGTATGGAGCCTTGTGATGACAGGGGTCATGGAGCATTGTTATGACAGTGGTCATGGAGCATTGTGATGACAAGGGTCATGGAGCATTTTGATGACAAGGGCGTGGAGCATTGTGATGAGAAGACCATGGACAATTGTGATTACGAGTGTCATGGAGCACTGTAATGACAAGCGGTATGGAGCATTGTGATGACAGGGGTCATGCAGCATTGTGATGACTGGGGACATGGAGCATTGTGATGACCAGGGCATGGAGCATTGTGATGGCAAGACCGTGGAGCACTGTGATGAGAAGACCATGGATAATTGTGATAACGAACATCATGGAGCACTGTAATGACAAGGGGCATGGAGCATTGTGATGACAGGTGTCATGGAGCATTGTGATGACAGGGGTCATGGATCATTGAGATGAAAAGTGTCACGGAGCATTCTGATGACAAGCTTGTGGAGTATTGTGATGACAATGGCATGGAGCATTGTGATGAAAAGGGCATGGATCATTGTGATGAAAAAGGCATGGAGACTTGTCATGACAGGGTTCAATGAGCATACTGATGACAAGTATCAGGGAGCATTGTGATGACAAGTGTATTGAGAATTGTGATGACAAAGGTCATGGAGCATTGTGATGAGAAGTCCATGGATAATTGTGATGACCAGCGTCATGGGGCGTTGTGATGACAATTGTTATTGAACATTGTGATCACAAGGGTTTGGAGCATTGTGATGAGAGAGGTCATGGAGAATTTTGATTTCATTGTGATGACAATAGCATGAAGCATTATGATGATGAGCATGGTGCATTGTGATGACAGGGTTCATGGAGCATTGAGATGCAAAGAGGCATGGATCATTGTAATAACAAGGGTCTTGGAGCATTGTGATGACAAGGGCATGGAGTATTGTGATGAGAAGGCCATGGAGCATTCTGATGACATGCGTCAGGGAGCTTTGTGATGACATGGGCATGGAGCATTGTGATTACATGGGTCTTGGAGTCTTGTGATGACAAGGCCGTAGATCATTGTGATGGCAGGGGTCATGGAGCATTGTTATGACAGGTGTAATGGAGCATTGTGATGACAAGGGCATGGAGCATTGGTCTGAAAAGTTTCATGGATTATTGTGATGAGAGTGAGCATGGAGCATTGTGATGACAAGGGCACGGAACACAGTGATACATGTGTCATGGAGGATTGTAATGACAAGGGCATGGAGCATTGTGATGACAAGCGTCATGGAGCTTTGTGATGACAACGGCATGGAGCAATGTGATGAGAGGTTTCATGGAGCTTTGTGATGACAATGGCATGGAGCATTGTGATTCCAAGGGTCATGGAGCTTTGTGATGACATAGGCCATGGAGCATTTTGATGACAAGAGCGTGGTGCATTGTGATGAGAAGGGCAGGGAGCATTGTGATGACAGGGTCATGGAGCAATTGGATGAAAAGGGTCATGGAACATTTTGATGACAGTGTTTATGGAACATTGTGATGTTAGGGGTCATGGAGCATTGTGATGAAAAGGGTCATGGAGCATTGTGATGACAGGGGTTATGGAACATTGTGATGTCAGGGGTCATGGAGCATTGTGATGATAAGAGCATGTAGCATTGTTGTGACAAGGGTCATGGAACATTGGGATGACAGGGTGGAGGGAGTATTGTGTTGACTAGTGATGGAACACTGTGATATCAGTGGTGAGAGAGCATTTTGATGAGAGGTGCATGGAGCATTGTGATGACAAGGCTGTGGAGCATTGTGATGAGAAACGCAGGGCACATTGTGATGACATGGGTCATGGATCATTGTGCTGACAAACGCATGGAGCATTGTGATGACAAGGTTTGTGGAGCATTGTGATGACAGCGATGTGGAGCATTGTGATGACAAGCGCATGGCACATTTGATGCCATGTGTCATGGAGTAATGTGCTGACAAAGGCATGGAGCATTGTGATGACAAGGGTCACCGAGCATTGTGATGAAATGTTCATGGAGTGTTGTGGTCACCAAGGTCACAGAGTCTTGTGATGACGAGGGCATGGACCATTGTGATGACAAAGGTCATGAAGCATTGTGATAACTGGAGTCACAGAGCATTGTGATGACAGGGGTCATAGAGCATTGTGATGAAAGGGCATGGAGCCTTGTGATGACAGGGTCATGGAGCATTTTTCTGACAAGTTTCATGGATTATTGTGATGACAGTGGGCATGGCGCATTGTGATGACAAGGGCATGGAGCATTGTGATGAGAAGGTCATGGAGTATTGTGAAGAAGGGTGTCAGGGAGCATTGTGATGACATATGTCATGGTCTATTGCAATGACAATGGAATGTAGCATTGTGATGCCAAGTGTCATGGAGGATTGTGATGACAAAGGTAATGGAGCATTTTGATGACAAGGGCTTGGAGCATTGTGATGACAAGGGTCATGGCGCATTGTGATAACAAGGGCCATTGAGAATTTTGATGACATGTTCATGAAGCATTCTGATGACAATCACATGGAGCTTGCTATGACAGGGATCATGGAGCATTACGATGACAAGTGCATAGAGAATTGTGATGACAAAACATGTAACACTGTGATGAGAAGTATCATGGAGCATAGTGATGCCAAGAACGTGGAGAACTGTGATGACAGGGGACATGGAGCATTGCGATGACCAGGGCATGGAGCATTGTGATGGCAAGACCGTGTAGCATTGTGATGAGAAGACCATGGATAATTGTGATGACGAGCGTCATGGAGCACTGTAATGACAAGGGGTATGGAGCATTGTGATGACAGTGGTCATGGAGCATTGTGATGACTGGGGACATGGAGCATCGTGATGACCAAGGCATGGAGCATTGTGATGGCAAGACTGTGGAGCATTGTGATGAGAAGACCATGGATAATTGTGATGACGAGCGTCATGGAACACTGTAATGACAAGGGGTATGGAGCATTGTGATGACAGGGGTCATGGAGCATTCTGAAGACAATGATCATGGAGCATTCTGATGACAAGCTTGTGGAGTATTGTGATGACAATGACCTGGAGCGTTGTGATGAAAAGGGCATGGAGCATTCTTATGAAAAAGGCATGGAGCCTTTTCATGACAGTGTTCAAGGAGTATTCTGACGACAAGTGTCAGGGAGCATTGTGATGACAAGTGTATTGAGAATTGTGATGACAAAGGTCATGGAGCATTGTGACGACAAGTGCATGGAGTATTGTCATGACAGTCATCATGGAGTGTTGTGATGACAAGTGTTATGTAACATTGTGATCACAAGGGGTTGGAGCATTGTGATGACAGAGGTCATGGACCATTTTGATTTCAAGGAGCATGGAGCATTGTGATCCCAAGGTTCATGGAGGATTGTGTTGAAAATGGTAATGGAGTATTGTGATGACAAGCTCATGGAGCATTGTGATGACAAGGTCATGTAGGATTTTGATGACACAGGCATGGAGAATTGTGATGATAAGGGTCATGGAGCACTGTGATGATAAGCGTCACGGAGCATTGTGATTACAGGGGTCATGGAGCATTGGGATGACAAGGGCATGGATCATTGTGATGACAAGTGTCATGGAGCATTGGGCTGAAAATGTTCGTGGAGCATTGTGATGACAAGGGAATGGAGCATTGTGATGACAAGAGTCCTGGATCATTGTGTTGTCAGGGGTCATGGAGTGTTGTGATGACAGTGGTCATGGAGGATTGTGATGATATGGGTCATGGAGCATTGTGATGAGAAGGTCATGAAGCATTGGGCTGAAAATGTTCATGGAGTATTGTGATGACAGGGGTCATGGAGCATTGTAATGAGAAGGGAATTGAGCACTGTGATGACAAGGTCCTGGAGCATTGTGATGGGAAGTCCATGGAGCCTTGTGATGACAATTCTCATGGAACATTCTTATGAAAAGGGGCATGGAGCATTGTGATTACAGGGGTCTTGGAGGATTGTGATGAGAAGGCCATGGAGCATTCTGATGACATGCGTCATGGAGCTTTGTGCTGACAAGGGCATGGAGTATTGTGATGAAAATGGCATGGATCTTTGTTATGAAAAAGGCATGGAGCCTTGTCATGACAGGGTTCAAGGAGCATACGGACGACAAGTGTCACGGAGCATTGTGATGACAAGTGTATTGAGCATTGTGATGACAAAGTTCATGGAGCATTGTGATGAGAAGACCATGGATAATTGTGATGATGAGCGTCATGGGGTGTTGTGATGATAAGTTTTATGGAACACTGTGATCACAAGGTTTTGGAGCATTGTGATGACAGAGGTCATGGAGCATTTTGATTTCATTGTGATGACAATAGCCTGAAGCATTATGGTGATGGGCATGGTGCATTGTGATGACAGGGTTCATGGAGCATTGAGATGAAAAGGGGCATGGAGCATTGTGATTACAGGGTTCTTGGAGCATTGTGATGACAAGGGCAAGGAGCATTGTGATGAGAAGGCCATGGAGCATTCTGATGACATGCGTCATTGAGCTTTGTGATGACAAGGGCATGGAGCATTGTGATGACAAGGGTCATGGAGCCTTGTGATGACAATGGTGTGGAACATTGTGAATGGCAGTGGTCATGGAGCATTGTAATGACAGGGGTAATGGAGCATTGTGATGAGAAGGGCATGGAGCATTGGTCTGAAAAGTTTCATGGATTATTGTGATGAGAGTGGGCATGGAGCATTGTGATGACAAGGTCACGGAACACTGTGATCCATGGGTCATGGAGGATTGTAATGACAAGGGCATGGAGCATTGTGATGAGAAGGGCATCGAACATTGTTTTGACAAGCGTCATGGAGCTTTGTGATGACAAGGGCATGGAACAATGTGATGAGAGGGTTCATGGAACATTGTGATTCCAAGGGTTATGGAGCTTTGTGATGACAAAAGTCATGGAGCATTTTGATGTCAAGGGCGTGGTGCATTGTGATGAGAAGGGCAGGGAGCATTTTGATGACAGGGTCATGCAGCAATTTGATGAAAAGTGTAATGGAACATTTTGATGACAGGGGTTATAGAACATTGTGATGTCAGGGGTCATGGAGCTTTGGGATGAAAAGGGTCATGGAGCATTTTGATGACAGGCGTTAGGGAACATTGTGATGTCAGGGGTCATGGAACATTGTGATGATAAGGGGATGTAGCATTGTGATGACAGGGGTCATGGAACATTGTGATTACAGGGGTGAGGGAGTATTGTGATGACTAGTGATGGAACATTGTGATATCTCTGTTGAGAGAGCATTTTGATGAGAAGTGCATGGAGCATTGTGATTACAAGGTTTATGGAGCATTACGATGACAAGGTTGTGGACTGTTGTGATGAAAATCACGTGGCACATTGTGATGACAAGGGTCATGGAGCATTGTTCTGACAAAGGCATGGAGCATTGTGATGACAAGGGTCACGGAGCATTGTGATGAAAAGTTCATGGGGTATTGTGGTTACAAAGGTCACAGAGCCTTGTGATGATGTGGGCATGGACCACTGTGATGACAAATGTTATGAAGCATTGTGATGACTGGAGTCACAGAGCATTGTGATGACAGGGGTCATGGAGCATTGTGATGACAAGGGCATGGAGCATTGTGATGAGAGGGGCATGGAGCATTGGCCTGACAAGTTTAATAGATTATTGTGATGACAGTGGGCATGGGGCATTGTGATGAGAAGGTCATGGAGTATTGTGAAGACAGGTGTCAAGGAGCCTTGTGATGACATATGTCATGGTCCATTGCGATGACAATGGCATGGAGCATTGTGATGCCAAATGTAATGGAGGATTGTGATGACAAATATAATGGAGCATTGTGATGACTAGGGCTTGGAGCATTATGATGACAAGGGCCATTGAAAATTTTCATGACAAGGTCGTGAAGCATTGTGATGACAAGGTGCTGGCGCATTGTGATGAGAAAACCATGGAGCCTTGTGAGACAAGTCTCATGGAGCATACTGATGAAAAGGGGCATGGAGCATTGTGATTAGAGTGTCTTGGAAAATTGTGATGACAAGGGCATGGAGCATTGTGATGAGAAGGCCAAGGAGCAGTCTGATGACATGCGTCATTGAGCTTTGTGATGACAAGGGCATGGAGCATTGTAATTACAGGTGTCTTGGAGCATTGTGATGAAAAAGGCATGGATCATTGTGATGAAAAAGGCATGGAGCCTTGTCATGACAGAGTTCAAGGAGCATACAGAGAACAAGTGTCTGGGAGCATTTTGATGACAAGTGTATTGAGCATTGTGATGACAAAGGTCATGAAGCATTGTGATGAGAAGACCATAGATAATTGTGATGACGAGCATCATGGGGCATTGTGATGACAAGTGTTATGGAATATTGTGATCACAAGTGTTTGGAGTAGTGTTATGACAGAGGTCATGGAGAATTTTGATTTCATTGTGATGACAATAGCCTGAAGCATTATGATGATGGTCATGGTGCATTGTGATGACAGGGTTCATGGATCATTGAGATAAAAAGGGACATGGAGCATTGTGATTACAGGGGTCTTGGAGCATTGTGATGAGAAGGGTCATGGAGCCTTGTGATGACAAGGCCATGGAACATCGTGATGGCAGGGGTCATGGAGCATTGTTATCACAGGGGTAATGGAGCATTGTGATGGCAAGGGCATGGAGCATTGTGATGACATGCATCATGGAGCTTTGTGATGACAAGGGCATGTAGCACTGTGATTACAGGGGTCTTGGAGCATTGTGATGACAAGGGTCATGGAGCCATGTGATGACAAGGCCGTGGAACGTTGTGATGGCAGGGGTCATGGAGCATTGTTATGACAGGGGTAATGGAGCATTGTGATGACAAGGGCATGGAACATTTGTCTAAAAAGTTTCATGGATTATTGTGATGAGAGTGGGCATGGAGCATTGTGATGACAAGGGCAGGGAACACAGTGATACATGGGTCATGGAGGATTGTAATGACAAGGGCATGGAGCATTGTGATGAGAAGGGCATCGAGCAGTGTGATGACAAGCACCATGGAGCTTTTTGATGACAATTGCATGGAACAATGTGATGAGAGGTTTCATGGAGTATTGTGATGACAATGGCATGGAGCATTGTGATGCCAAGGGTCATGGAGCTTTGTGATGACAAAGGTCATGGAGCATTTTGATGACAAGGGCATGGTGCATTGTGATGAGAAGGGCAGGGAGCATTGTGATGACATTGTCATGGACCAATTTGATGAAAAGGGTCATGGAACATTTTGATGAGAGGCATTATGTAACATTGTGATGTCAGGGGTCATGGAGCATTTTGATGAAAAGGGTCATGGAGCATTTTGATGACAGGGGTTATGGAACATTGTGATGTCAGGGATCATCGAACATTGTGATGATAAGTGCATGTAGCATTGTGATGACAGGAGTCATGGAACATTGTGATGACAGGGTTGAGGGAGTATTGTGATGAATAGTGATGTAACATTGTGATATCAGTGGTGAGAGAGCATTTTGATTTGAAGTGCATGGAGCCTTGTGATGACAAGGTTTATGGAGCATTGTGATGACAAGATTGTGGAGCACTGTGACGACAAGCGCATGGTGCATTGTGATGACATGGGTCATGGAGCATTGTGCTGACAAGCGCATGGAGCATTGTGATGACAAGGGTCATGGAGCATTGTGCTGAGAAAGGCATAGAGCATTGTGATGACAAGGGTCAAAGAGCATTGTGATGAAAAGTTCATGAAGCATTGTGCTTAAAAAGGTCACAGAGACTGTTGATGACAAGGGCATGGACCATTGTGATGACAAAGGTCATGAAGCCTTGTGATGACTGGAGTCACGGAGCATTGTGATGACAGGGGTCATGGAGCATTGTGATAACAAGGGCATGGGGCATTGTGATGACAAGGGCATGGAGCATTGGTCTAATAAGTTTCATGGCTTATTGCGATGACAGTTGGAATGGCGCATTGTGATGACAAGGGCATGGAGCATTGTGATGACCAGGTCATTCATTATTGTGAAGACAGGTGTCAGGGAGCATTGTGATGACATATGTAATGGCCCATTGTGATGACAATGCCATGGAGCATTGTGATGCCAAGTGTCATGGAGGATTCTGATGACAAAGGTAATGGAGCATTGTGATGACAATGGCTTGGAGCATTGTGATGACAAGGGTCAGGGAGCATTGTGCTGACAAGTGCATGGAAAATTGTGATGACAAGGGACATGGAGCATTCTGATGACAAGCTTGTGGAGTATTTTGATGACAATGGCATGGAGCATTGTGTTGAAAATGGCATGGTGCATTTTGATGAAAAAGGCATGGAGGCTTTTTGTGAGAGGGTTCAAGGAGCATTCTGATGACAAGTGTCAGGGAGCATTGTGATGACAAGTGTATCGAGAATTGTGATGACAAAGGTCATGGAGCATTGTGATGAAAAGGGCATGGAGTATTGTGATGACAGGCATCATGGAGCATTGTGATGACAAGTGTTATGGAACATTGTGATCACAAGTGTTTGGAGCACTGTGATGACAAGAGGTCATGGATCATTTTGATTTCAAGGAGCATGTAGCATTGTGATGACAAGGGCATGGAGCAATGTGATCCCAAGTTTCATGGAGGATTGTGATGGCAATGGTAATGGAGTATTGAGATGACAAGTGCATAGAACATTGTAATGACAAGGTCATGTAGCATTTTGCTGACAAAGGCATGGAGCATTTTTATGACAGGTGTCATGGAGCACTGTGATGACAAGCGTCACGGAGCATTGTGATTACAGGGGTCATGGAGCATTGGGATGACAAGGGCATGCATCATTGTGATGACAAGTGTCATGGAGCATTGGGCTGAAAATGTTCATGGAGTATTGTGATGACAGGGGTCAAGGAGCATTGTGATGACTAGAGAATGGAGCATTGTGATGACAAGAGTCCCGGATCATTGTGTTGTCAGGTGATATTGAGCGTTGTGATGACTGTGGTCATGGAGCATTGTGATGATATTGGTCATGGAGCATTGTGATGAGAAGGTCATGGAGCATTGGGCTGAAAATGTTCATGGAGTATTGTGATGACAGGGGTCATGGAGCATTGTGATGATAAGGGAATGGAGCATTTTGATGACAATGTCCTGGAGCATTGTGAGGAGCAGACCATGGAGCCTTGTGATGACAAGTCTCATGGAGCATTCTGATGAAAAGGGGCATGGACCATTGTGATTACAGGGGTCTTGGAGCATTGTGATGACAAGGGCATGGAGCATTGTGATGAGAAGGCCATGGAGCATTCTGATGACATGCATCATGGAGCTTTGTGATGACAAGGGCATGGAACATTGTGATTACAGGGGTCTTGGAGCATTGTGATGAAAATGGCATGGATCATTGTGATGAAAAAGGCATGGAGCCTTGTCATGAAACGGTTCAGGGAGCATACTGATGGCAAGAGTCAGGGAGCATTGTGATGACATGTGTATTGCGCATTGTGATGACAAATGTCATGGGGCATTGTGATGAGAAGTCCATGGATAATTGTGATTTGTAGCGTCATGGGGTATTGTGATGACAAGTGTTATGGAACATTGTGATCACAAGGGTTTGGAGCATTGTGATGACAGAGGTCATGGAGCATTTTGATTTCATTGTGATGACAAGAGCATGAAGCATTATGATGAGGGGCATGGTGCATTGTGATGACAGGGTTCATGGAGCATTGTGATGAAAGGTGGCATGGAGCTTTGGTCTGACAAGTTTCATGGATTATTTTGATGACAGTGGGCATGGCACATTGTGATGACAAGGGCATGGAGCATTGTGATGACAAGGTCATGGAGTATTGTGAAGACAGGTGTCAGGGAGCATTGTGATGACCTATGTCATGTTCCATTGTGATGACAATAGCACGGAGCATTGTGATGCCAAGTGTCATGGAGGATTGTTGTGACAAAGGTAAAGGAGCATTGTGATGATAAGCGCATGGAGCATTGAGATGACAAGGGCCATTGATAATTTTAAAGTCCATGTCCTGAAACATTGTGATGACAAGCGCATGGAGCTTCCTATGACAGGGTTCATGGAGCATTGCGTTGACAAGTGCATGGAGTATTGTTATGACAAGAGCATATAACATTGTGATGAGAAGTGCCATGGAGCATTGTGATGACAAGGACGTGGAGAATTGTGAGGACAAGGGACATTGAGCTTTGAGATGACCAGGGCATGGAGCATTGTGATGGCAAAACCGTGGAGCATTGTGATGAGAAGACTATGGGTAATTGTGATGACGAGCATCATGGAGCACTGTAATGACAAGGGGCATGAAGCATTGTGATGACAGGTGTCAGGAAGCATTGTGATGACAAGGGCATGGAGCATTGTGATGACAAGGGTACGGAACATTGTGATGAAAAGTGCCATTGAGAATTTTGATGATAAAGTCATGAAGCATTGTGATGACAAACACTTGGAGCTTGCTATGACAGGGGTCATGGAACATTGCAATGACAAGTGCATGGAGAATTGTGATGAAACGAGCATGTAACTTTGTGAAGAGAAGTGTCATGTAGCATTGTGATGACAAGTACGTGGAGAATTGTTATGACAAGGGACATGGAGCATTGTGATAACCAGGGAATGGAGCATTGTGATGACAGGGGTCATGGAGCATTATTATGACAAGGGCCATGGTGCACTCTGATATAAGATATCACTTATGAAGGGACTGTAAACCTGGCTACATATGAACTGAATTAGGAAAGAGAACAGAGTCTCAGATTTAGAAAACACTCTTATGCTTCCTTAAGGGGGAAGGAGAGGTGGGGAGACACACAAAACCAGAGTTTGATATTAACACAGGTACCGTTCCATAATCCAAATACAGAAGAGACAAGCCCGACTCCTTCCTCAGTGAATGGGACTCAACACCCCTATTCCCCACAGAGAAATATATCTGACTAGTAAGGATCTTAAAACCTATGTATTGATATGTCTCCATAAGGGAAACAAGTGTGTCTAGAATGACATAAACACAGCAGTGAGAATCAGCTCAAACCCACTATAAAAAGGAATTTCAAAACAAAACAAAGAAACAGTGAAATTCTTACACAACACCTTCAGGGGTTCTGATGAAACTTGGAATGACCCTATCTACAACAACAGCTGGATGTGGCATAAGGCTGTTCACCTGGGACTGAGAGGATTGGTGAGATTGGGTGAGAAAATGCAGACGCTTTAAAGCAATAATGCCTGCCACTGATTCCATGGTTCCCAACTCTCCAGGTAGAAGGGAATATCACTCCAGTTATAACATGTATGGGAAACCTAGAGAATGGACACCCTCTGATGGTGAAAGGTTTCTAAAACTCTACTAATTTTTTTCTCTCCATGTGCTGCAGCTTGACATTCCAACAGCTTTAATATCAATCTCCCAACTTGGAGAGTCAGCCCCTATAACCTCCTGGTTCTCACAGTTGGCACATTGTGCAGAGGATATAAGGGAAGAGGGAGAACCAATGAGAGAGTAGCTGTAGGCATTTGGATGGCCACATGTCACTCTAATTTCCCGTCATGAAGAAGAATTAACCAAACTCTCAGCCTGCCCCACCCCCATAACTAGTATAGGTCCTGAAGCAAAATTGTGGGTTTGCGGTCAGCTCACAAAAACACAAGTTGAAAAATGGAGCTCAGGGGCACAGCAATTCACTAACTTGCAGAGTTATACAGGACTACTCTCTTCCAAAAATCTGTTGAGGAAAAGCCATGAGGCGGAGTTGAAAATGAGGGAGATTTGCACGAAAGAGATTTCCAGAAGTACATTGGAATCGCCTTTAAACACAGGAAAAGCATCACAACTTCGACAATTAGGGAATTGTCCATAAAGGGCGCATGCGTTTTCTCCTGAATATATTCAGGAGAAAACGCATACACCCATTTTAGCCAACCAAGCAACCGCACAATGCAAATCTGCACTACAAAGAAGTATCACTTCCCACCAGTCAAAAGGGATATCTGTAAAATGTGTAAAAACCAGAAAGGCAAGAGGGGCTCTAGAGAACAGGGAGCCTTGTTATGCTGATGGGTGGGATGCAGATTGCCAACAGCCACTCTGGAGGAGTGCATTGTGTTCGCTAAAAGAATTAAACAACAGAGCTTCACAACCAAAGGCACTTCCAGTCATGGGAATATACCTTGGGGAAATTGAAAATCAATAAGACACAGCCAACCCAAAATATAGGGCAGCACTGCTTACAAGAACCTCAACTTCGGGACACCTTAAGTATCCCAGTAAAGACAAAAATAGTAAAGAAATTGTGGTACATACGTACGATGGAATATCCCTCAGCCATGAAATCAATGTGATAAGGCCAGTAGCAGCATAATGAGTGGATTCATGTACGATGATTCTAACTGAAATAAGTCACACAGAAAAAGAAACTTATCATAAGATATCACTTATGAAGGTCTTGTAAACATGGCTACACATGAACTGAATTAGGAAAGAGAAGAGTCTCACATTTAGAAAACACTCTTATGCCTGCTCAAGAGGAAAGGAGAGGTTGGGTGATGCATAAAACCAGAGTTTGATATTAGCACAGGTACGGTTGCATAATCCAAATACAAAATAGACAAGACCTACTCTTTCCTCACTGAACGGGGCTCAACACCGCTATTCCCCACAGAGTAGTATATCTGACTAGTAAGAATCTTAAAACCTATGTATTGATATGTCTCCATAAGGTAACCAAGTGTGTCTAGAATGACATAAACACGGCAGAGAGAATAAGCTCATACCCACTATAAAAATGAATTTCAAAACAAAACAAATAAACAGTGAAATTGTTACACAATACCTTCAGTGGTTCTGATGAAACTTAGAATGACCCTATCTACAACGACAGCTGGATGTGGCATAAGGCTGGTCACTTGGGACTGAGAGAATTGGTGAGATTGGGTGAGAAAATGCAGACCGTTTAAAGCAATAATACCTGGCACCCATTCCATGGGTCCCAACTCTCCAGGTAGAAGGGAATATCACTACAGTTATAACATGTATGGGAAACCTAGAGAATGGAGACCATCTGATGGTGAAAGGTTTCTAAAACTCTACTAATTTTTTTATCTCCTTGTGCACCAGTTTGACATTCCAACTGCTTTAGTATCAATCTCCCAAATTGGAGAGTCAGCACCTATAACCTCCTGGTTCGCACAGTTGGCACATTGTGTAGAGGATATAAGGGAAGAGGGAGAAACAATTAGAGAGTAGCTGTAGACATTGGGATGGCCACATGTCACTCTAAATTCCCGTCACGAAGAAGAATTAACAAACTCTGAGCCAGCCCCCCCAATGGAACCAGTATAGGTCCTGAAGCAAAAGTGTGGATTGGCAGTCAGCTCACAAAAACGCAAGTTGAAAAATGGAGCTCAGGGGCACAGCAATTCACTAACTTGCAGAGTTATAAAGGACTACTCTCTTCCAAAAATCTGTTGAGAGAAAGCCATGAGGCGGACTTGAAAATGAGGCAGAAGTGCACGAAACAGATTTCCAGATGTACATTGGAATCGCCTTTAAACACAGGAAAAGCATCACAACTTCGACAATTATGGAATTGACCATAAAGGGCACATGCGTTTTCGCCTGAATATATTCAGGAGAAAACGCATACACCAATTTTGGCCAACCAAGCAACCGCACAATGCAAATCTGCACTACAAAGAAGTATCACTTCCAACCGGTCAAAAGGGACATCCGTAAAATGTGTATAAACAAGAAAGGCAAGACAGGATCTGGAGAACAGGGAGCCTTGTTATGCGGATGGGTGGGATGTAAATTGCCAACAGCCACTCTGGAGGAGTGCATTGTGTTCCCAAAAAGAAGTAAACAACAGTGCTTCACAACCTAAGGCAGGTCCAGTCACGGGAATATACCTTGGGAAAATTGAAAATCAATAAGACACAGCCATCCCAAAATTTATGGCAGCACTGCTTACAAGAACCTCGACTTCGGGACACCTTATAAATACCAGGAAAGACAAAAATGGTAAAGAAATTGTGGTACATACGTATGATGGAATATCCCTCAGCCATGAAGTCAATGTCATAAGGCCAGTAGCAACATAATGACGGGATTCACGTACGATGATTCTAACTGAAATAAGTCACACAGAAGAATAAACTTATCATAAGATATCACTTATGAAGGGTATATAAACATGGCTACACATGGAATGAATTAGGAAAAGGAACAGAGTCTCATATTTAGAAAACACTCTTATGCATGCTTAAGGGGAAAGCAGAGGTGGGGTGATGAATAAACCCAGAGTTTGATATTAGCACAGGTACGGTTCCATAATCCAAATACAGAATAGAAAAGACCTACTACTTCCTCTGTGAATGGGACTCAAAACCCCATATTTCCCGCAGAGGAATATATCTTACTAGTAAGAATCTTAAAACCTATGTATTGATATGTCTCCGTAAGGGAATCAAGTGTGTCTAGACTGGCATAAACATAGCAGCGAGAATCGGCTCAAACCCACTAGAAAATGAAATTCAAAAACAAAACAAAAAACAGGGAAATTCTTTACAATTCCTTCAGGGTCTCTGATGAAACCTGGAATGACCCTATCTACAATGACACCGGGATGTGGCATAAGGCTGGACACTTGGGACTGAGAGGGTTGGTGAGAGAGGGTGAGCAAATGCAGACCCATTAAAACAATAATATGTGGCCCCCATTCCATGGGTCTCAACTCTCCAGGTTGAAGGAACTATTACTACAGCTATAACATGTACGGAAAACCTAGAGAACGGACACACTGTGAATACGAAAGGTTTCTAAATCTCAAAGAATAGTCCCTCTCCTGGTGCTCCGGTTTCACTTTACAACTGCTTTATTGTCAGTCTTCCAACTTGAAGAGACAGCCACTTTAACATGCTGGTTCGCACAGGTTGCCAATTTGGCAGAGGATGAAAGGGAAGAGGGAGAACCAATGAGAGAGTAGCTGTTAGGGATTTGGACGGGCACATGTCACTCTAATTTCCCGGCAGGAAGAAGAATTAACAAAAGTCTCAGCCACCCACCGGGAACCAGTATAGGTACTGAACCAAAATTTTGGACTTGCGTTCAGCTCAAAAAAAACGAGTTGAAAAATGCAGCTCAGGGACACAGCAATTTAAAAACTGGCAGAGTAATAAAGGACAACTATCGTCTAAAAATCTGTTGAGGGAAGAAAACGAGGCGGTTTGAAAGGCAGGCAGAATAGCAGGAAACAGATTTCAAGAGGTACGTTGGAATCGCCTTTAAAGCACAGGAAGAGGGGCACAACTTCGACAATGATGCACTTGGCCAAAAAGGGCGTATGTGTTTTCTCCTGAATATATTCAGGAGAAAACGCATACGCCCTTTTTGGCCAAGCAAGCAAGCGGGCAATGCAAATCTGCACTACAAAGAAGTATCACATCCCACCGGTCAAAAGGGACATCCACAAAATGTGTAAAAACCAGAAAGGCAAGACAGGCCCTGGAGAACAGGGAGCCTTGTTATGCTGATGGATGGGATGTAAATTGCCAACCCCCTCTCTGGAGGAGTGCATTGTGTTCCCTAAAACAAGTAAAGAACAGAGCTACAGAGCCAAGGGCACTTCCAGTCTAGGGAATATACCTTGGGAAAACAGAAAATCAATAAGACAGAGCCACCACAAAATTTAGGGCTGCACTGCTTACAAGGACCTCAACTTGGATACACCTTAAGTATCCCAGGAAGTATACAAATGCTTCAAAAAATTGTGGTACTTACGTACGATGGAATATCCCTCAGCCATGAAATCAATGTCATAAGACCAGTAGCAGCAAAATGGGTGGATTCAGGTACGATGATTCTAAGTGAAATAAGTCACACAGAAAAAGAAACTTATCAAAAGATATCACTTATGAAGATGCTGTAAATATGGCTACACTTGAACTGAGTTAGGAAAGAGAACAGTGTCTCACATTTAGAAAACACTCTTATGCCTGCTTAAGGGGGAAGGAAAGGTGGGGTGATGCATAAAACCAGAGTTTGATATAAGCACAGGTACCGTTCCAAAAACCACCTATGGAATAGACAGGACCTACACCTTCCTCAGTGAAAGGGACTCAAAACCCCATATTTCCCGCAGACTAATATATCTGACTAGTAAGAATCTTAAAACCTATGTATTGATATGTCTCCGTAAGGGAATCAAGTGTGTCTAGACTGGCATAAACATGGCAGCGAGAATCAGCTCAAACCCACTATAAAAAGGAATTTCAAAAACAAAACAGAAAAACTGGGAAATTCTTTACAATTCCTTCAGGGTCCCTGATGAAACCTGGAATGACCCTATCTACAACGACAGCTGGATGTGGCATAAGGAAGGACACTTGGGACTGAGAGGTTTGGTGAGATTGGGTGAGCCAATGCAGACCCTTTAAATCACAAATGCCTGTCACCCATTCCATGGGCCCCAACTCTCCAGGTTGAAGGGAATATTACTACAGCTATAACATGTACGGGAAACCTAGAGAACGGACACACTGTGAATACGAAAGGTTTCTAAAACTCAACGATTAGTCCCTCTCCTGGTGCTCCAGTTTGACTTTTCATCTGCTTTACTATCAACCTCCCAACTTGGAGAGACAGGCCCTTTAACCTCCTGGTTCACACAGTTTGCCAATTTGGCAGAGGATGAAAGGGAAGAGGGAGAACCAATGAGATTGTAGCTGTTAGGCATCTGGACGGGCACATATCACTCTAATTTCCCGGCAGGAAGAAGAATTAACCAAAGTCTCAGCCACCCACCGGGAACCAGTATAGGTCCTGAACCAAAATTTTGGACTTGCGGTCAGCTCACCAAAAACGAGTTGAAGAATGGAGCTCAGGGGCACAGCAATTCACAAATTGGCCGAGTAATAAAGGACAACTATCGTCCAAAAATCTGTTGAGGGAAGGCAACGAGGTGGACTTTAATGCGAGTCAGAATAGAAGGAATCAGATTTCAAGATGTACGTTGTAATCGCTTTTAAAGCACAGGAAGAGGGGCACAACTTCGACAATGATGCTATTGGCCATAAAGGGCGTATGCATTTTCTCCTGAATATATTCAGGAGAAAACGCATACGCCCTTTTTGGCCAAGCAAGCAAGCGGGCAATGCAAATATGCACTACAAAGAAGTATCACTTCCCACCGGTCAAAAGGGACATCCACAAAATGTGTAAAAACCAGAAAGGCAAGACATGCCCTGGAGAACAGGGAGCCTTGTTATGCTGATGGGCGGGATGTAAATTGCCAACTGCCTCTCTGGAGGAGTGCATTGTGTTCCCTAAAACAAGTAAACAACAGAGCTACAGAGCCAAGGACACTTCCAGTCTAGGGAATATACCTTGGGAAACCTGAAAATCAATAAGACAGAGCCACCCCAAAATTTAGGGCTGCACTGCTTACAAGGACCTCAACTTGGATACACCTTAAGTATCCCAGGAAATATAAAAATGGTTCAAAAAATTGTGGTACTTACGTACGATGGAATATCCCTCAGCCATTAAATCAATGTCATAAGACCAGTAGCAGCAAAATGGGTGGATTCAGGTACGATGATTCTAAGTGAAATAAGTCACACAGAAAAAGAAACTTATCATAAGATATCACTTATGAAGATCCTATAAACATGGTACACTTGAACTGAGTTAGGAAAGAGAACAGTGTCTCATATTTAGAAAAAACTCTTATGCCTGCTTAAGGTGGAAGGAGAGGTGGGGTGATGCATAAAACCAGAGTTTGATATAAGCACAGGTACCGTTCCAAAAACCAACTATGGAATAGACAAGACCTACACCTTCCTCAGTGAAAGGGACTCAAAACACCATATTTCAGGCAGAGGAATATATCTGACTAGTAAGAATCTTAAAACCTATGTATTGATATGTCTCCGTAAGGGAATCAAGTGTGTCTAGACTGGCATAAACATGGCAGCGAGAATCAGCTCAAACCCACTATAAAAAGGAATTTAAAAAACAAAACAAAAAAACTGGGAAATTCTTTACAATTCCTTCAGGGTCTCTGATGAAACCTGGAATGACCGTATCTAAAACGACAGCTGGATGAGGCATAAGGAGGGACACTTGGGACTGAGACGATTGGTGAGATTGGGTGAGCAAATGCAGACCCTTTAAAGCACAAATGCCTGGCACACATTCCATGCGTCCCAACTCTCCAGGTTGAAGGGAATATTACTACAGCTATAACATGCACGGGAAACCTAGAGAACGGACACACTGTGAATACGAATGGTTTCTAAAACTCAACGAATAGTCCCTCTCCTGGTGCTCCAGTTTGACTTTACATCTGCTTTACTATCAACCTCCCAAATTGGAGAGACAGCCCCTTTAACCTCCTGGTTCGCACAGGTTGCCAATTTGGCAGAGGATGAAAGGGAAGAGGGAGAACCAATGAGAGAGTAGCTGTTAGGCATTTGGACGGGCACATATCAATGTAACTTCCCGGCAGGAAGAAGAATTAACCAAAGTCCAAGCCACCAACCGGGAACCAGTATAGGTCCTGAACCAAAATTTTGGACTTGCGGTCAGCTCACCAAAAACGAGTTGAAAAATGGAGCTCAGGGGCACAGCAATTCACAAACTGGCCGAGTAATAAAGGACAACTATCGTCCAAAAATCTGTTGAGGAAAGGCAAGGATGTGCACTTGAAAGCGAGGCAGAATAGCAGGAAACAGATTTCAAGAGGTACGTTGGAATCGCCTTAAAAGCACAGGAAGAGGGGCCCAACTTCGACAATGATGCACTTGGCCAAAAAGGGTGTATGCGTTTTCTTCTGAATATACTCAGGAGAAAACGCATACGCCCTTTTTGGCCAAGCAAGCAAGCGGGCAATGCAAATCTGCACTACAAAGAAGTATCACTTCCACTGGTCAAAAGGGACATCCACAAAATGTGTAAAAACCAGAAAGGAAAGACAGGCCCTGGAGAACAGGGAGCCTTGTTATGCTGATGGGCGGGATGTAAATTGCCAACTGCCTCTCTGGAGGAGTGCATTGTGTTCCCTAAAACAAGTAAAGAACAGAGCTACAGAGCCAAGGGCACTTCCAGTCTAGGGAATATACCTTGGGAAAACTGAAAATCAATAAGACAGAGCCACCCCAAAATTTAGGGCTTCACTGCGTACAAGGACCTCAACTTGGGTACACCTTAAATATCCCAGGAAATATAAAAATGGTTCAAAAAATTGTGGTACTTACGTACGATGGAATATCCCTCAGCCATGAAATCAATGTCATAAGACCAGTAGCAGCAAAAGGGTTGGATTCAGGTTCGGTGATTCTAAGTGAAATAAGTCACACAGAAAAAGAAACTTATCATAAGATATCACTTATGAAGATCCTATAAACATGGCTACACTTGAACTGAGTTAGGAAAGAGAACAGTGTCTCATATTTAGAAAGCACTCTTATGCCTGCTTAAGGGGGAAGGAGAGGTGGGGTGATGCATAAAACCAGAGTTTGATATAAGCACAGGTACCGTTCCAAAAACCAACTATGGAATAGACAAGACCTACACATTCCTCAGTGAAAGGGACTCAAAACACCATATTTTCCGCAGAGGAATATATCTGACTAGTAAGAATCTTAAAACCTATGTATTGATATGTCTCCGTAAGGGAATCAAGTGTGTCTAGACTGACATAAATATGGCAACGGGAATCAGCTCAAGCCCACTATAAAAAGGAATTTCAAAAACAAAACAAAAAAACTGGGAAATTCTTTACAATTCCTTCAGGGTCTCTGATGAAACCTGGAATGACCCTATCTACAACGACAGCTGGATGTGGCATAAGGAGGGACACTTGGGACTGAGACGATTGGTGAGATTGGGTGAGCAAATGCAGACCCTTTAAAGCACAAATTCCTGGCACCCATTCCATGGGTCCCAACTCTCCAGGTTGAAGGGAATATTACTACAGCTATAACATGTACGGGAAACCTAGAGAACGGACACACTGTGAATATGAAAGGATTCTAAACTCAACGAATAGTCCCTCTCCTGGTGCTCCGGTTTGACTTTCCGTCTGCTTTACTATCAACCTCCCAACTTGGAGAGACAGCCCCTTTAACCTCCTGGTTCGCACAGGTTGCCAATTTGGCAGAGGATGAAAGGGAAGAGGGAGAACCAATGAGAGAGTAGCTGTTAGGCATTTGGACGGGCACATATCACTGTAATTTCCAGGCAGGAAGAAGAATTAACCAAAGTCTCAGCCACCCACCGGGAACCAGTATAGGTCCTGAAGCAAAATTTTGGACTTGCGGTCAGCTCACCAAAAACGAGTTGAAAAATGGAGCTCAGGGGCACAGCAATTCACAAACTGGCCGAGTAATAAAGGACAACTATCGTCCAAAAATCTGTTGAGGAAAGGCAACGAGGAGGACTTGAAAGCGAGGCAGAATAGCAGGAAACTGATTTCAAGAGGTACGTTGGAATTGCCTTTAAAGCACAGGAAGAGGGGCACAACTTCGACAATGATGCACTTGGCCAAAAAGGGCGTATGCGTTTTCTCCTGAATATATTCAGGAGAAAACACATTCGCCCTTTTTGGCCAAGAAAGCAAGCGGGCAATGCAAATCTGCACTACAAAGAAGTATCACTTCCAACCGGTCAAAAGGGACATCCACAAAATGTGTAAAAACCAGAAAGGCAAGACAGGCCCTGGAGAACTGGGAGCCTTGTTATGCTGATGGGCGGGATGTAAATTGCCAACTGCCTCTCTGGAGGAGTGCATTGTGTTCCCTAAAACAAGTAAACAACAGAGCTACAGAGCCAAGGGCACTTCCAGTCTAGGGAATATACCTTGGGAAAACTGAAAATCAATAAGACAGAGCCACACCAAAATTTAGGGCTGCACTGCTTACAAGGACCTCAACTTTGATACACCTTAAGTATCCCAGGAAATATAAAAATGGTTCAAAAATTGTGGTACTTACGTACGATGGAATATCCCTCAGCCATGAAATCAATGTCATAAGACCAGTAGCAGCAAAATGGGTGGATTCAGGTACGATGATTCTAAGTGAAATAAGTCACACAGAAAAAGAAACTTATCATAAGATATCACTTATGAAGATCCTATAAACATGGCTACACTTGAACTGAGTTAGGAAAGAGAACAGTGTCTCACATTTAGAAAACACTCTTATGCCTGCTTAAGGGGGAAGGAGAGGTGGGGTGATGCATAAAACCAGAGTTTGATATAAGCACAACTACCGTTCCAAAAACCTACTATGGAATACACAAGACCTACACCTTCCTCAGTGAAAGGGACTCAAAACCCCATATTTCCCGCAGAGGAATATATCAGACTAGTAAGAATCTTAAAACCTATGTATTGATATGTCTCCATAAGGGAATCAAGTGTGTCTAGACTGGCATAAACATGGCAGCGAGAATCAGCTCAAACCCAATATAAAAAGGAATTTCAAAAACAAAACAGAAAAACTGGGAAATTCTTTACAATTCCTTCAGGGTCCCTGATGAAACCTGGAATGACCCTATCTACAACGACAGCTGGATGTGGCATAAGGAAGGACACTTGGGACTGAGAGGTTTGGTGAGATTGGGTGAGCAAATGCAGACCCTTTAAATCACAAATGCCTGGCACCCATTCCATGGGCCCCAACTCTCCAGGTTGAAGGGAATATTACTACAGCTATAACATGTACGGGAATCCTAGAGAATGGACACACTGTGAATACGAAAGGTTTCTAAAACTCAACGAATAGTCCCTCTCCTGGTGCTCCGGTTTGACTTTTCATCTGCTTTACTATCAACCTCCCAACTTGGAGAGACAGCCCCTTTAACCTCCTGGTTCACACAGGTTGCCAATTTGGCAGAGGATGAAAGGGAAGAGGGAGAACCTAGGAGAGAGTAGCTGTTAGGCATTTGGACGGGCAAATATCACTCTAATTTCCCGGCAGGAAGAAGAATTAACCAACGTCTCAGCCACCCTCCGGGAACCAGTATAGGTCCTGAACCAAAATTTTGGACTTGCGGTCAGCTCACCAAAAACGAGTTGAAAAATGGAGCTCAGGGGCACAGCAATTCACAAATTGGCCAAGTAATAAAGGACAACTATCGTCCAAAAATCTGTTGAGGGAAGGCAACGAGGTGGACTTGAATGCGAGTCAGAATAGCAGGAAACAGATTTCAAGATGTACGTTGGAATCGCCTTTAAAGCACAGGAAGAGGGGCACAACTTCGACAATGATGCAATTGGCCAAAAAGTGTGTATTCATTTTCTCCTGAATATATTCAGGAGAAAACGCATACGCCCTTTTTGGCCAAGCAAGCAAGCGGGCAATGCAAATCTGCACTACAAAGAAGTATCACTTCCCACCGGTCAAAAGGGACATCCACAAAATGTGTAAAAACCAGAAAGGCAAGACAGGCCCTGGAGAACAGGGAGCCTTGTTATGCTGATGGGCGGGTTGTAAATTGCCAACTGCCTCTCTGGAGGAGTGCATTGTGTTCCCTAAAACAAGTAAAGAACAGAGCTACAGAGCCAAGGGCACTTCCAGTCTAGGGAATATACCTTGGGAAAACTGAAAATCAATAAGACAGAGCCACCCCAAAATTTAGGGCTGCACTACTTACAAGGACCTCAACTTGGATACACATTAAGTACCCCAGGAAATATAAAAATGGTTCAAAAAATTGTGGTACTTACGTACGATGGAATATCCCTCAGCCATGAAATCAATATCATAAGACCAGTAGCAGCAAAATGGGTGGATTCAGGTACGATGATTCTAAGTGAAATAAGTCACACAGAAAAAGAAACTTATCATAAGATATCACTTATGAAGATCCTATAAACTTGGCTACACCTGAACTGAATTAGGAAAGAGAACAGTGTCTCACATTTAGAAAACACCCTTATGCCTGCTTAAGGGGGAAGGAGAGGTCGGGTGATGCATAAAACCAGAGTTTGATATAAGCACAGGTACCGTTCCAAAAACCAACTATGGAATAGACAAGACCTACACCTTCCTCAGTGAAAGGGACTCAAAACACCATATTTCAGGCAGAGGAATATATCTGACTAGTAAGAATCTTAAAACCTATGTATTGATATGTCTCCGTAAGGGAATCAAGTGTGTCTAGACTGGCATAAACATGGCAGCGAGAAAAAGCTCAAACCCACTATAAAAAGGAATTTCAAAAACAAAACAAAAAAACTGGGAAATTCCTTACAATTCCTTCAGGGTCTCTGATGAAACCTGGAATGACCCTATCTACAACGACAGCTGGATGTGGCATAAGGAGGGACACTTGGGACTGAGACGATTGGTGAGATTGGGTGAGCAAATGCAGACCATTTAAAGCACAAATGCTTGGCACCCATTCCATGAGTCCCACCTCTCCAGGTTGAAGGGAATATTACTACAGCTATAACATGTACGGGAAACCTAGAGAACGGACACACTGTGAATACGAAAGGTTTCTAAAACTCAACGAATTGCCCCTATCCTGGTGCTCCGGTTTGACTTTCCATCTGCTTTACTATCAACCTCCCAACTTGGAGAGACAGCCCCTTTAACCTCCTGGTTCGCACAGGTTGCCAATTTGGCAGAGGATGAAAGGGAAGAGGGAGAACCAAAGAGATAGTAGCTGTTAGGCATTTGGACGGGCACATATCACTGTAATTTCCCGGCAGGAAGAAGAATTAACCAAAGTCTCAGCCACCCACCGGGAACCAGTATAGGTCCTGAACCAAAATTTTGGACTTGCGGTCAGCTCACCAAAAACGAGTTGAAAAATGGAGCTCAGGGGCACAGCAATTCACAAACTGGCCGAGTAATAAAGGACAACTATCGTCCAAAAATCTGTTGAGGGAAGGCAACGAGGCGGACTTGAAAGCGAGGCAGAATAGCAGGAAACAGATTTCAAGAGGTATGTTGGAATCGCCTTTAAAGCACAGGAAGAGGGGCACAACTTCGACAATGATGCACTTGGCCAAAAAGGGCGTATGCGTTTTCTCCTGAATATATTCAGGAGAAAACGCATACGCCCTTTTTGTCCAAGCAAGAAAGCGGGCAATGCAAATCTGAACTACAAAGAAGTATCACTTCCCACCGGTCAAAAGGGACATCCACAAAATGTGTAAAAACCAGAAAGGCAAGACAGGCCCTGGAGAACAGGGAGCCTTGTTATGCTGATGGGCGGGATGTAAATTGCCAACTGCCTCTCTGGAGGAGTGCATTGTGTTCCCTAAAACAAGTAAACAACAGAGCTACAGAGCCAAGGGCACTTCCAGTCTAGGGAATATACCTTGGGAAAACTGAAAATCAATAAGACAGAGCCAGCCCAAACTTTAGGGCTGCACTGCTTACAAGGACCTCAACTTGGATACACCTTAAGTATCCCAGGAAATATAAAAATGGTTCAAAAAATTTTGGTACATACGTACGATGGAATATCCCTCAGCCATTAAATCAATGTCATAAGACCAGTAGCAGCAAAATGGGTGGATTCAGGTACGATGATTCAAAGTGAAATAAGTCACACAGAAAAAGATACTTATCATAAGATATCACTTATGTAGATCCTGTAAACATGGCTACACTTGAACTGAGTTAGGAAAGAGAACAGTGTCTCACATTTAGAAAAAACTCTTATGCCTGCTTAAGGGGTAAGGGGAGGTGGGGTGATGCATGAAACCAGAGTTTGATATAAGCACACGTACCGTTCCAAAAACAAACTATGGAATAGACAAGACCTACACCTTCCTCAGTGAAAGGGACTAAAAACCCCATATTTCCCGCAGAGGAATATATCTGACTAGTAAGAATCTTAAAACCTATGTATTGATATGTCTCCGTAAGGGAATCAAGTGTGTCTAGACTGGCTTACACATGGCAGCGAGAATCAGCTCAAACGCACTATAAAAAGGAATTTCAAAAACAAAACAATAAAACTGGGAAATTCTTTACAATTCCTTCAGGGTTTCTGATGAAACATGGAATGACCGTATCTACAACGACAGCTGGATGTGGCATAAGGAGTGACACTTGGGACTGAGACAATTGGTGAGTTTGGCTGAGCAAATGCAGACCTTTTAAAGCACAAATGCCTGGCACCCATTCCATGGGTCCCAACTCTCCAGGTTGAAGGGAATATTACTACAGCTATAACATGTACGGGAAACCTAGAAAACGGACACACTGTGAATACGAAAGGTTTCTAAAACTCAACGAATAGTCCCTCTCCTGGTGCTCCGGTTTGACTTTACATCTGCTTTACTATCAACTTCCCAACTTGGAGAGACAGCCCCTTTAACCTCCTGGTTCGCACAGGTTTCCATTTTGGCAGGGGATGAAAGGGAAGAGGGAGAACCAATGAGAGAGTAGCCGTTAGGCATTTGGACAGGCACATATCACTGTAATTTTCCGGCAGGAAGAAGAATTAACCAAAATCTCAGCCACACCCCGGGAACCAGTATAGGTCCTGAACCAAAATTTTGGAATTGCGGTCAGCTCACCAAAAACGAGTTGAAAAATGGAGCTCAGGGGCACAGCAATTCACAAACTGGCCGAGTAATAAAGGACAACTATCGTCCAAAAATCTGTTCAGGAAAGGCAACGAGGCGGACTTGAAAGCGAGGCAGAATAGCAGGAAACAGATTTCAAGAGGTACGTTGGAATCGCCTTTAAAGCACAGGAAGAGGGGCACAACTTCGACAATGATGCACTTGGCCAAATAGGGCGTATGCGTTTTCTCCTGAATATATTCAGGAGAAAACGCATACGCCCTTTTTGGCCAAGCAAGCAAGCGGGCAATGCAAATCTGCACTACAAAGAAGTATCACTTCACACCGGTCAAAATGGACATCCACAAAATGTGTAAAAACCAGAAAGGAAAGACAGGCCCTGGAGAACAGGGAGCCTTGTTATGCTGATGGGCGGGATGTAAATTGCCAACTGCCTCTCTGGAGGAGTGCATTGTGTTCCCTAAAACAAGTAAAGAACAGAGCTACAGAGCCAAGGGCACTTCCAGTCTAGGGAATATACCTTGGGAAAACTGAAAATCAATAAGACAGAGCCACCCCAAAATTTAGGGCTGCACTGCTTACAAGGACCTCAACTTGGGTACACCTTAAATATCCCAGGAAATATTAAAATGGTTCTAAAAATTGTGGTACTTACGTACGATGGAATATCCCTCAGCCATGAAATCAATGTCATAAGACCAGTAGCAGCAAAATGGGTGGATTCAGGTACGATGATTCTAAGTGAAATAAGTCACACAGAAAAAGAAACTTATCATAAGATATCACTTATGAAGATTCTGTAAACATGGCTACACTTGAACTGAGTTAGGAAAGAGAACAGTGTCTCACATTTAGAAAACACTCTTATGCCTGCTTAAGGGGGAAGGGGAGGTGGGGTGATGCATAAAACCAGAATTTGTTATAAGCACACGTACCGTTCCAAAAACCAACTATGGAATAGACAAGACCTACACCTTTCTCAGTGAAAGGGACTCAAAACACCAAATTTCCCGCAGAGGAATATATCTGACTAGTAAGAATCTTAAAGCCTTTGTATTGATATGTCTCCTTAAGGGAATCAAGTGTGTCTAGACTGGCATAAACATGGCAGCGAGAATCAGCTCAAACCCACTATAAAAAGGAATTTCAAAAACAAAACAGAAAAACTGGGAAATTCTTTACAATTCCTTCAGGGTCCCTGATGAAACCTGGAATGACCCTATCTACAACGACAGCTGGATGTGGCATAAGGAGGGACACTTGGGACTGAGAAGATTGGTGAGATTGGGTGACCAAATGCAGACCCTTTGAAGCACAAGTGCCTCTCCAACATTCCATGGGTCCCAACTCTCCAGGTTGAAGGGAATATTACTACAGCTATAACATGTACGGGAAACCTAGAGAACGGACACACTGTGAATACGAAAGGTTTCTAAAACTCAACGAATAGTCCCTCTCCTGGTGCTCCGGTATGACATTCCATCTGCTTTACTATCAACCGCCCAACTTGGAGAGACAGCCCCTTTAACCTCCTGGTTCGCACAGGTTGCCAATTTGGCAGAGGATGAAAGGGAAGAGGGAGAACCAATGAGAGAGTAGCTGTTAGGCATTTGGACGGGCACATGTCAGTCTATCTTCCCCGCAGGAAGAAGAATTAACCAAAGTCTCAGCCCCCCACCGGGAACCAGTATAGGTCCTGAACCAAAATTTTGGACTTACGGTCTGCTCACAAAAAACGAGTTGAAAAATGGAGCTCAGGGGCACAGCAATTCCCAAACTGGCCGAGTAATAAAGGACAACTATCGTCCAAAAATCTGTTGAGGGAAGGCAACGAGGCGGACTTGAAAGCGAGGCAGAATAGCAGGAAACAGATTTCAAGAGGTACGTTGGAATCGCCTTTAAAGCACAGGAAGAGGGGCACAACTTCGACAATGATGCACTTGGCGAAAAAGTGCGTATGCGTTTTCTCCTGAATATATTCAGGAGAAAACGCATAGGCCCTTTTTGGAGAAGCAAGCAAGCGGGCAATGCAAATCTGCACTACAAAGAAGTATCACTTCCCACTGCTCAAAAGGGAAATCCACAAATTGTGTAAAAACCAGAAAGGCAAGACAGACCCTGGAGAACAAGGAGCCTTGTTATGCTGATGGGCGGGATGTAAATTGCCAACTGCCTCTCTGGAGGAGTGCATTGTGTTCCCTAAAACAAGTAAACAACAGAGCTACAGAGCCAAGGGCACTTCCAGTCTATGGAATATACCTTGGGAAAACTGAAAATCAATAAGACAGAGCCACCCCAAAATTTAGGGTTGCACTGCTTAAAAGGACCTCAACTTGGGTACACATTAAATATCCCAGGAAATATAAAAATGGTTCAAAAAATTGTGGTACTTACGTACGATGGAATATCCCTCACCCATGAAGTCAATGTCATAAGACCAGTAGCAGCAAAATGGGTGGATTCAGGTACGATGATTCTAAGTGAAATAAGTCACACAGAAAAAGAAATTTATCATAAGATATCACTTATGAAGATCCTGTAAACATGGCTACACTTGAACTGAGTTAGGAAAGAGAACAGTGTCTCACATTTAGAAAACACTCTTATGCCTGCTTAAGGGGGAAGGAGAGGTGGGGTGATGCATAAAACCAGAGTTTGATATAAGCACAGGTACCGTTCCAAAAACCAACTATTGAATAGACAAGACCTACACCTTCCTCAGTGAAAGGGACTCAAAACCCCATATTTCCCGCAGAGGAATATATCTGACTAGTAAGAATCTTAAAACCTATGTATTGATATGTCTCCATAAGGGAATCAAGTGTGTCTAGACTGGCATAAACATGGCAGCGAGAATCAGCTCAAACCCACTATAAAAAGGAATTTCAAAAACAAAACAAAAACCTGGGAAATTCTTTACAATTCCTTCAGGGTCTCTGATGAAACCTGGAATTACCCTATCTACAACGACAGCTGGATGTGGCATAAGGCTGGACACTTGTGACTGAGAGAATTGGTGAGATTGGGTGAGCAAATGCAGACCCTTTAAAGCAATAATGCATGGCACCCATTCCATGGGTCCCAACTCTCCAGGTTGAAGGGAATATTACTACAGCTATAACATGTACGGGAAAACTAGAGAACGGACACACTGTGAATACAAAAGGTTTCTAAAACTCAACGAACAGTCCCTCTCCTGGTGCTCCGGTTTGACTTTCCATCTGCTTTACTATCAACCTCCCAACTTGGAGAGACAGCCACTTTAACCTCCTGGTTAGCACAGGTTGCCAGTTTGGCAGAGGATGAAAGGGAAGAGGGAGAACCAATGAGAGAGTAGCTGTTAGGCATTTGGACGGGCACATATCACTGTAATTTCCCGGCAGGAAGAATAATTAACCAAAGTCTCAGCCCCCCACCGGGAACCAGTATAGGTCCTGAACCAAAGTTTTGGACTTGCGGTCAGCTCACCAAAAAAGAGTTGAAAAATGGAGCTCAGGGGCACAGCAATTCACAAACTGGCCGAGTAATAAAAGACAACTATCGTCCAAAAATCTGTTGAGGGAAGACAACGAGGCGGACTTGAAAGCGAGGCAGAATAGCAGGAAACAGATTTCAAGAGGTACGTTGGAATCGCCTTTAAAGCACAGGAAGAGGGGCACAACTTCCACAATGATGCAGTTGGCCAAAAAGGGCGTATGCGTTTTCTCCTGAATATATTCAGGAGAAAACGCATACGCCCTTTTTGGCCAAGCAAGCAAGTGGTCAATGCAAATCTGGACTACAAAGAAGTATCACTTCCCACCGGTCAAAAGGGACATCCACAAAATGTGTAAAAACCAGAAAGGCAAGACAGGCCCTGGAGAACAGGGAGCCTTGTTATGCTGATGGGCGGGATGTAAATTGCCAACTGCCTCTCTGGAGGAGTGCATTGTGTTCCCTAAAACAAGTAAACAACAGAGCTACAGAGCCAAGGGCACTTCCAGTCTAGGGAATATACCTTGGAAAAACTGAAAATAAATAAGACAGAGCCACCCCAAAATTTGGGGCTGCACTGCTTACAAGGACCTCAACTTGGGAACACCTTAAATATCCCAGGAAATATAAAAATGGTTCAGAAAATTGTGGTACTTACGTACGATGGAATATCCCTCAGCCATGAAATCAATGTCAGAAGACCAGTAGCAGCAAAATGGGTGGATTCCGGTACGATGATCCTAAGTGAAATAAGTCACACAGAAAAAGAAACTTATCATAAGATATCACTTATGAAGATCCTGTAAACATGGCTACACTTGAACTGAGTTACGAAAGAGAACAGTGTCTCACATTTAGAAAACACTCTTATGCCTGCTTAAGGGGGAAGGAGAGGTGGGGTGCTGCATAAAACCAGAGTTTAATATAAGCACAGGTACTGTTCCAAAAACCAACTATGGAATAGACAAGACCTACACCTTCCTCAGTGAAAGGGACTCAAAACCCCATATTTCCCGCAGAGGAATATATCTGACTAGTAAGAATCTTAAAACCTATGTATTGATATGTCTCCGTAAGGGAATCAAGTGTGTCTAGACTGGCATAAACATGGCAGCGAGAATCAGCTCAAACCCACTATAAAAAGGAGTTTCAAAAACAAAACAAAAAACTGGGAAATTCTTTACAATTCCTTCAGGGTCTCTGATGAAACCTGGAATGACCCTATCTACAACGACAGCTGGCTGTGGCATAAGGCTGGACACTTGGGACTGAGAGGATTGGTGAGATTGGGTGAGCAAATGCAGACCCTTTGAAGCACCAATGCCTGGCACACATTCCATGGGTCCCAACTCTCCAGGTTGAAGGGAATATTACTACAGCTGCAACATGTATGGAAAACCTAGAGAACGGACACACTGTGAATACGAAAGGTTTCTAAAACTCAACGAATTGTCCCTCTCCTGGTGCTCCGGTTTGACTTTCCATCTGCTTTACTATCAACCTCCCAACTTGGAGAGACAGCCCCTTTAACCTCCTGGTTCGCACAGGTTGTCAATTTGGCAGAGGATGAAAGGGAAGAGGGAGAACCAATGAGAGAGTAGCTGTTAGGCATTTGGACGGGCACATATCACTGTAATTTCCCGGCAGGAAGAAGAATTAACCAAGGTCTCAGCCACCCACCGGGAACCAGTATAGGTCCTGAACCAAAATTTTGGACTTGCAGTCAGCTCACGAAAAACGAGTTGAAAAATGGAGCTCAGGGGCACAGCAATTCACAAACTGGCCGAGTAATAAAGGACAACTATCGTCCAAAAATCTGTTGAGGGAAGGCAACGAGGCGGACTTGAAAGCGAGGCAGAATAGCAGGAAACAGATTTCAAGAGGTACGTTGGAATCGCCTTTAAAGCACAGGAAGAGGGGCACAACTTCGACAATGATGCACTTGGCCAAAAAGGGCGTATGCGTTTTCTCCTGAATATATTCAGAAGAAAACGCATACGCCCTTTTTGGCCAAGCAAGCAAGCAGGCAATGCAAATCTGCACTACAAAGAAGTATCACTTCCCACCAGTCAAAAGGGACTTCCACAAAATGTGTAAAAACCAGAAAGGCAAGACAGGCCCTGGGGAACAGGGAGCCTTGTTATGCTGATAAGGGATGTAAATTGCCAACTGCCTCTCTGGAGGAGTGCATTGTGTTCCCTAAAACAAGTAAACAACAGAGCTACAGAGCCAAGGGCACTTCCAGTCTACGGAATATACCTTGGGAAAACTGAAAATCAATAAGACAGAGCCACCCCAAAATTTAGGGCTGCACTGCTTACAAGGACCTCAACTTGGGTACACCTTAAATATCCCAGGAAATATAAAAATGGTTCAAAAAATTGTGGTACTTACGTACGATGGAATATCCCTCAGCCATGAAATCAATGTCATAAGACCAGTAGCAGCAAAATGGGTGGATTCAGGTACGATGATTCTAAGTGAAATAAGTCACAGAGAAAAAGAAACTTATCATAAGATATCACTTATGAAGATCCTGTAAACATGGCTACAGTTGAACTGAGTTAGGAAAGAGAGCAGTGTCTCACATTTAGAAAACACTCTTATGCCTGCTTAAGGGGGAAGGAGAGGTGGGGTGATGCATAAAACCAGAGTTTGATATAAGCACAGGTACCGTTCCAAAAATCAACTATGGAATAGACAAGACCTACACCTTCCTCAGTGAAAGGGACTCAAAACCCCATATTTCCCGCAGAGGAATATATCTCACTAGTAAGAATCTTAAAACCTATGTATTGATATGTCTCCGTAAGGGAATCAAGTGTGTCTAGACTGGCATAAACATGGCAGCGAGAATCAGCTCAAACCCACTATAAAAAGGAATTTCAAAAACAAAACAAAAAAACTGGGAAATTCTTTACAATTCCTTCAGGGTCTCTGATGAAACCTGGAAAGACCCTATCTACAACGACAGCTGGATGTGGCATAAGGCTTGACACTTGGGACTGAGAGGATTAGTGAGATTGGGTGAGCAAATGCAGACCATTTAAAGCACAAATGCCTGGAACCCATTCCATGGGTCCCAAATCTCCAGGTTGAAGGGAATATTACTACAGCTATAACATGTACGGGAAACCTAGAGAACGGACACACTGTGAATACGAAAGGTTTCTAAAACTAAACTAATAGTCCCTCTCCTGGTGCTCCGGTTTGACTTTCCATCTGCTTTACTATCACCCTCCCAACTTGGAGAGACAGCCCCTTTAACCTCCTGGTTCGCACAGGTTGCCAATTTGGCAGAGGATGAAAGGGAAGAGGGAGAACCAATGAGAGAGTAGCTATTAGGCATTTGGACGGGCACATATCACTGTAATTTCCCGGCAGGAAGAGGAATTAACCAAAGTCTCAGCCCCCCACTGGGAACCAGCATAGGTCCTGAACCAAAATTTCGGACTTGCGGTCAGCTCACCAAAAACGAGTTGAAAAATGGAGCTCCGGGGCACAGCAATTCACAAACTGGCCGAGTAATAAAGGAAAACTATCGTCCAAAAATCTATTGTGGGAAGGCAACGAGGCGCACTTGAAAGCGAGGCAGAATAGCAGGAACCAGATTTCAAGAGGTACGTTGGAATCGCCTTTAAAGCACAGGAAGAGGGGCACAACTTCAACAATGATGCACTTGGCCAAAAAGGGCGTAGGCGTTTTCTCCTGAATATATTCAGGAGAAAACGCATACGCCCTTTTTGGCCAAGCAAGCAAGCGGGCAATGCAAATCTGCACTACAAAGAAGTATCACTTTCCACCGGTCAAAAGGGACATCCACAAAATGTGTAAAAACCAGAAAGGCAAGACAGGCCCTGGAGAACAGGGAGCCTTGTTTTGCTGATGGGCGGGATGTAAATTGCCACCTGCCTCTCTGGGGGAGTGCATTGTGTTCCCTAAAACAAGTAAAGAACAGAGCTACAGAGCCAAGGGCACTTCCAGTCTAGGGAATATTCCTTGGGAAAACTGAAAATCAATAAGACAGAGCCACCCCAATATTCAGGGCTGCACTGCTTACAAGGACCTCAACTTGGGTACACCTTAAATATCCCAGGAAATATAAAAATGGTTCAAAAAATTGTGGTACTTACGTATGATGGAATATCCCTCAGCCATGAAATCAATGTCATAAGACCAGTAGCAGCAAAATGGGTGGATTCAGGTACGATGATTCTAAGTGAAATAAGTCACACAGAAAAAGAAACTTATCATAAGATATCACTTATGAAGATCCTGTAAACATGGCTACCCTTGAACTGAGTTAGGAGAGAGAACATTGTCTCACATTTAGAAAACACTCTTATGCCTGCTTAAGGGTGAAGGAGAGGTGGGGTGAAGCAAAAAAACAGAGTTTGATATAAGCACAGGTACCGTTCCAAAAACCAAGTATGGAATAGACAAGACCTACACCTTCCTCAGTGAAAGGAACTCAAAACCCCTTATTTCCCGAAGAGGAATATATCTGACCAGTAAGAATCTTAAAACCTATGTATTCATATGTCTCCGTAAGGGAATCAAGTGTGTCTAGACTGGCATAAACATGGCAGCGAGAATCAGCTCAAACCCACTATAAAAAGGAATTTCAAAAACAAAACAAAAAACTGGGAAATTCTTTTCAATTCCTTCAGGGTCTCTGATGAAACGTGGAATGACCCTATCTACAATGACAGCTGGATGTTGCATAAGGAGGGACACTTGGGACTGAGACGATTGGTGAGATTGGGTGAGCAAATGCAGACCCTTTAAAGCACAAATGCCTGGCACCCATTCCATGGGTCCCAACTCTCCAGGTTGAAGGGAATATTACTACAGCTATAACATATACGGGAAACCTAGGGAACGGACCCACTGTGAATACGAAAGGTTTCTAAAACTCAGCGAATAGTCCCTCTCCTGGTGTTCCGGTTTGATTTCCCATCTGGTTTACTACCAATCTCCCAAGTTGGAGAGACAGCCCCTTTAACCACCTGGTTCGCACAGGTTTCCAATTTGGCAGAGGATGAAAGGGAAGAGTGAGAACCAATGAGAGAGTAGCTGTTAGGCATTTGGACGGGCACATATCACTCTAACTTCCCGGCAGGAAGAAGAATTAACCAAAGTCTCAGCCACCCACCGGGAACCAGCAAAGTTCCTGAACCAAAATTTTGGACTTGTGGTCAGCTCACCAAAAACGAGTTGAAAAATGGAGCTCAGGGGCACAGCAATTCACAAACTGGCCAAGTAATAAAGGACAACTATCGTCCAAAAATCTGTTGAGGGAAGGCAACGAGGCGGACTTGAAAGCGAGGCAGAATAGCAGGAAACAGATTTCAAGAGGCACGTTGGAATCGCCTTTAAAGCACAGGAAGAAGGGCACAACTTCGACAATGATGCACTTGGCCAAAAAGGGCGTATGTGTTTTCTGCTGAATATATTCAGGAGAAAACGCATACGCCCTTTTTGGCCAAGGAAGCAAGCGGGCAATGCAAATCTGCACTACAAAGAAGTATCACTTTCCACCGGTCAAAAGGGACATCCACAAAATGTGTAAAAATCAGAAAGGCAAGACAGGCCCTGGAGAACAGGGAGCCTTGATATGCTGATGGGCGGGATGTAAATTGCCAACTTCCTCTCTGGGGGAGTGCATTGTGTTCCCTAAAACAAGTAAAGAACAGAGATACAGAGCCAAGGGCACTTCCAGTCTAGGGAATATTCCTTGGGAAAACTGAAAATCAATAAGACAGAGCCACCCCAAAATTCAGGGATGCACTGCTTACAAGGACCTCAACTTGGGTACACCTTAAATATCCCAGGAAATATAAAAATGGTTCAAAAAATTGTGGTACTTACGTACGATGGAATATCCCTCAGCCATGAAATCAATGTCATAAGACCAGTAGCAGCAAAATGGGTGGATTCAGGTACGATGATTCCTAGTGAAATAAGTCACACAGAAAAAGAAACTTATCATAAGATATCACTTATGAAGATCCAGTAAACATGGCTACACTTGAACTGAGTTAGGAAAGAGAACAGTGTCTCACATTTAGAAAACACTCTTATGCCTGCTTAAGGGGGAAGGAGAGGTGGGGTGATGCATAAAACCAGAGTTTGATATAAGCACAGGTACCGTTCCAAAAACCAACTATGGAATAGACAAGACCTACACCTTCCTCAGTGAAAGGGACTCAAAACCCCATATTTCCCACAGAGGAATATATCTGACTAGTAAGAATCTTAAAACCTATGTATTGATATGTCTCCGTAAGGGAATCAAGTGTGTCTAGACTGGCATAAACATGGCAGCGAGAATCAGCTCAAACCCACTATAAAAAGGAATTTCAAAAACAAAACAAAAAAACTGGGAAATTCTTTACAATTCCTTCAGGGTCTCTGATGAAACCTGGAATGACCCTATCTACAACGACAGCTGGATGTGGCATAAGGCTGGACACTTGGGACTGAGAGGATTGGTGAGATTGGGTGAGCAAAGGCAGACCCTTTAAAGCAATAATGCATGGCACCCATTCCATGGGTCCCAACTCTCCAGGTTGAAGGGAATATTACTACAGTTATAACATGTACGGGAAACCTAGAGAACGGACACACTGTGAATACGAAAGGTTTCTAAAACTCAACGAATAGTCCCTCTGCTGGTGCTCCGGTTTGACTTTCCATCTGCTTTACTATCAACCTCCCAACTTGGAGAGACAGCCCCTTTAAACTCCTGGTTCGCACAGGTTGCCAATTTGGCAGAGGATGAAAAGGAAGAGGGAGAACCAATGAGAGAGTAGCTGTTAGGCATTTGGACGGGCACATATCACTGTAATTTCCCGACAGGAAGAAGAATTAACCAAAGTCTCAGCCACCCACTGGGAACCAGTATAGGTCCTGAACCAAAATTTTGGACTTGCGGTCAGCTAGCCAAAAACGAGTTGAAAAATGGAGCTCAGGGGCACAGCAATTCACAAACTGGCCGAGTAATAAAGGACAACTATCGTCCAAAAATCTGTTGAGGGAAGGCAACGAGGCGGACTTGAAAGCGAGGCAGAATAGCAGGAAACAGATTTCAAGAGGTACGTTGGAGTCGCCTTTAAAACACAGGAAGAGGGGCACAAATTCGACAATGATGTACTTGGCCAAAAAGGGAGTATGCGTTTTCTCCTGAATATATTCAGGAGAAAACGCATACGCCCTTTTTGGCCAAGCAAGCAAGCGGGCAATGCAAATCTGCACTACAAAGAAGTATCACTTCCCACCGGTCAAAAGGGACATCCACAAAATATGTAAAAACCAGAAAGGCAAGAAAGGCCCTGGAGAACAGGGAGCCTTGTTATGCTGATGGGCGGGATGTAAATTGCCAACTGCCTCTCTGGAGGAGTGCATTGTGTTCTCTAAAACAAGTAAAGAACAGAGCTACAGAGCCAAGGGCACTTCCAGTCTAGGGAATATACCTTGGGAAAACTGAAAGTCAATAAGACAGAGCCACCCCAAAATTTAGGGGTGCACTGCTTACAAGGACCTCAACTTGGGTACACCTTAAATATCCCAGGAAATATAAAAATGGTTCAAAAAATTGTGGTACTTACGTACGATGGAATATCCCTCAGCCATGAAGTCATTGTCATAAGACCAGTAGCAGCAAAATGGGTGGATTCAGGTACGATGATTCTAAGTGAAATAAGTCACACAGAAAAAGAAACTTATCATAAGATATCACTTATGAAGATCCTGTAAACATGGCTACACTTGAACTGAGTTAGGAAAGAGAACAGTGTCTCACATTTAGAAAACACTCTTATGCCTGCTTAAGGGGGAAGGAGAGGTGGGGTGATGCATAAAACCAGAGTTTGATATAAGCACAGGTACCGTTCCAAAAACCAACTATGGAATAGACAAGACCTACACCTTCCTCAGTGAAAGGGACTCAAAACCCCATATTTCCAGGAGAGGAATATATCTGACTAGTAAGAATCTTTAAACATATGTATTGATATGTCTCCTTAAGGGAATCAAGTGTGTCTAGACTGGCATAAACATGGCAGCGAGAATCAGCTCAAACACAGTATAAAAAGGAATTTCAAAAACAAAACAAAAAAACTGGGAAATTCTTTACAATTCCTTCAGGGTCTCTGATGAAACCTGGAATGACCCTATCTACAATGACAGCTGGATGTGCATAAGGAGGGACACTTGGGACTGAGACGATTGGTGAGATTGGGTGAGCAAATGCAGACCCTTTAAAGCACAAAGGCCTGGCACCCATTCCATTTGTCCCAACTCCCCAGGTTGAAGGGAATATTACTCCAGCTATAACATGTACGGGAAACCTAGAGAACGGACACACTGTGAATACGAAAGGTTTCTAAAACTCAACGAATAATCCCTGTCCTGGTGCTCCGGTTTGAGTTTCCATCTGCTTTACTATCAACCTCCCAACTTGGAGAGACAGCCCCTTTAACCTCCCGGTTCGCACAGGTTGCCAATTTCGCAGAGGATGAAAGGGAAGAGGGAGAACCAATGAGAGAGTAGCTGTTAGGCATTTGGACGGGCATATATCACTGTAATTTCCCAGCAGGAAGAAGAATTAACCAAAGTCTCAGCCCCCCACCGGGAACCAGTATAGGTCCTGAACCAAAATTTTGGACTTGCGGTCAGCTCACCAAAAACGAGTTAAAAAATGGAGCTCAGTGGCACAGCAATTCACAAACTGGCCGAGTAATAAAGGACAACTATCGTCCAAAAATCTGTTGATGGAAGGCAACGAGGCGGACTTGAAAGCGAGGCAGAATAGCAGGAAACAGATTTCAAGAGGTACGTTGGAATCACCTTTAAAGCACAGGAAGAGGGGCACAACTTCGACAATGATGCACTTGGCCAAAAAGGCTGTATGCGTTTTCTCCTGAATATATTCAGGAGAAAACGCATACGCCCTTTTTGGTCAAGCAAGCAAGCGGGCAATGCAAATCTGCACTACAAAGAAGTATCACTTCCCACCGGTCAAAAGGGACATCCACAAAATATGTAAAAACCAGAAAGGAAAGACAGGCCCTGGAGAACAGGGAGCCTTGTTATGCTGATGGGCGGGATGTAAATTGCCAACTGCCTCTCTGGAGGAGTGCACTGTGTTCCCTAAAACAAGTAAAGAACAGAGCTACAGGGCCAAAGGCACTTCCAGTCTAGGGAATATACCTTGAGAAAACTGAAAATCAATAAGACAGAGCAACCCCAAAATTTAGGGCTGCACTGCTTACAAGGACCTCAACTTGGGTACACCTTAAATATCCCAGGAAATATAAAAATGGTTCAAAAAATTGTGGTACTTACGTACGATGGAATATCCCTCAGCCATGAAGTCAATGTCATAAGACCAGTAGCAGCAAAATGGGTGGATTCAGGTACGCTGATTCTAAGTGAAATAAGTCACACAGAAAAAGAAACTTATCATAACATATCACTTATGAAGATCCTGTAAACATGGCTACACTTGAACTGAGTTAGGAAAGAGAACAGTGTCTCACATTTAGGAAACACTCTTATGCCTGCTTAAGGGGGAAGGAGAGGTGGGGTGATGCATAAAACCAGAGTTTGATATAAGCACAGGTACCGTTCCAAAAACCAACTATGGAATAGACAAGACCTACACCTTCCTCAGTGAAAGGGACTCAAAACCCCATATTTCCCGCAGAGGAATATATCTGACTAGTAAGAATCTTAAATCCTATCTATTGATATGTCTCCGTAAGGGAATCAAGTGTGTCTAGACTGGCATAAACATGGCTGTGAGAATCAGCTCAAGCCCACTATAAAAAGGAATTTCAAAAACAAAACAAAAAAGCTAGGTAATTCTTTACAATTCCTTCAGGGTCTCTGATGAATCCTGGAATGACCCTATCTACAACGACAGCTGGATGTGGCATAAGGCTGGACACTTGTGACTGAGAGGTTTGGTGAGATTGGTTGAGCAAATGCAGACCCTTTAAAGCAATAATGCATGGCACCCATTCCATGGGTCCCAACACTCCAGGTTGAAGGGAATATTACTACAGCTATAACATGTATGGGAAACCTAGAGAACGGACACACTGTGAAATCGAAAGGTTTCTAAAACTCAACTAATAGTCCCTCTCCTGGTGCTCCGGTTTGACTTTCCATCTGCTTTACTATCAGCCTCCCAACTTGGAGAGACAGCCCCTTTAACCTCCTGGTTCGCACAGGTTGCCAATTTGGCAGAGGTTGAAAGGGAAGAGGGACAACCAATGAGAGAGAAGCTGTTAGGCATTTGGACGGGCACATATCACTGTAATTTCCCGGCAGGAAGAAGAACTAACCAAAGTCTCTGCCACCCACTGGGAACAAGTATAGGTCCTGAACCAAAATTTTGGACTTGCGGCCAGCTCACCAAAAACGAGTTGAAAAATGGTGCTCAGGGGCACAGCAATTCACAAATTGGCCGAGTAATAAAGGACAACTATCGTCCAAAAATCTGTTGAGGGAAGGCTACGAGGCGGACTTGAAAGCGAGGCAGAATAGCAGGAAACAGATTTCAAGAGGTTCATTGGAATCACCTTTAAAGCACAGGAAGAGGGGCACAACTTCGACAATGATGCACTTGGCCAAAAAGGGCGTATGCGTTTTCTCCTGAATATATTCAGAAGAAAACGCATACGCCCTTTTTGGCCAAGCAAGCAAGCGGGCAATGCAAATCTGCACTACAAAGAAGTATCACTTCCCAACGGTCAAAAGGGACATCCACAAAATGTGTAAAAACCAGAAAGGCAAGACAGGCTCTGGAGAACATGGAGCCTTGTTATGCTGATGGGCGGGATGTAAATTGCCAACTGCCTCTCTGGAGGAGTGCATTGTGTTCCCTAAAACAAGTAAACATCAGAGTTACAAAGCCAAGGGCACTTCAAGTCTAGGGAATATTCCTTGGGAAAACTGCAAATCAATAAGACAGAGCCACCCCAAAATTTAGGGCTGCACTGCTTACAGGAACCTCAACTTGTGTACACCTTAAATATCCCAGGAAATATAAAAATGGTTCAAAAAATTGTGGTACTTACATACGATGGAATATCCCTCAGCCATGAAATCAATGTCATAAGACCAGTAGCAGCAAAATGGGTGGATTCAGGTACGATGATTCCTAGTGAAATAAGTCACACAGAAAAAGAAACTTATCATAAGGTATCACTTATGAAGATCCTGTAAACATGGCTACACTTGAACTGAGTTAGGAAAGAGAACAGTGTCTCACATTTAGAAAACACTCTTATGCCTGCTTAAGGGGGAAGGAGAGGTGGGGTGATGCATAAAACCAGAGTTTGATATAAGCACAGGTACCGTTCCAAAAACCAACTATGGAATAGACAAGACCTACACATTCCTCAGTGAAAGGGACTCAAAACCCCATATTTCCAGGAAAGGAATATATCTGACTAGTAAGAATCTTAAAACCTATGTATTGATATGTCTCTGTAAGGGAATCAAGTGTGTCTAGACTGGCATAAACATGGCAGCGAGAATCAGCTCAAACCCACTATAAATAGGAATTTCAAAAACAAAACAAAAAAACTGGGAAATTCTTTACAATTCCTTCAGGGTCTCTGATGAAACCTGGAATGGCCCTATCTACAACGACAGCTGGATGTGGCATAAGGCTGGACACTTGGGACTGAGAGGATTGGTGCGATTGGGTGAGCAAATGCAGACCCTTTAAAGCAATAATGCATGGCACACATTCCATGGGTCCCAACTCTCCAGGTTGAAGGGAATATTACTACAGCTATAACATGTACGGGAATCCTAGAGAACGGACACATTGTGAATACAAAAGGTTTCTAAAACTCAACGAATAGTCCCTCTCCTGGTGCTCCGGTTTGACTTTCCATCTGCTTTACTATCAACCTCCCAACTTGGAGAGACAGCCCCTTTAACCTCCTGGTTCGCACAAGTTGCCAATTTGGCAGAGGATGAAAGGGAAGAGGGAGAACCAATGAGAGAGTAGCTGTTAGGCATTTGGACGGGCACATATCACTGTAATTTCCTGCAGGAAGAAGAATTAACCAAAGTCTCAGGCACCCACCGGAAACCAGTATAGGTCCTGAAACAAAATTTTGGACTTGCGATCAGCTCACCAAAAACGAGTTGAAAAATGGAGCTCAGGGGCACAGCAATTCACAAACTGGCCGAGTAATAAAGGTCAACTATCGTCCAAAAATCTGTTGAGGGAAGGCAACGAGGCGGACTTGAAAGCGAGGCAGAATAGCAGGAAACAGATTTCAAGAGGTACGTTGGAATCACCTTTAAAGCACAGGAAGAGGGGCACAACTTCCACAATGATGCACTTGGCCAAAAAGGGCGTATGCGTTTTCTCCTGAATATATTCAGGAGAAAACGCATACGCCCTTTTTGGCCAAGCAAGCAAGCGGGCAATGCAAATCTGCACTACAAAGAAGTATCACTTCCCACCGGTCAAAAGGGACATCCACAAAATGTGTAAAAACCAGAAAGGCAAGACAGGCCCTGGAGAACAGGGAGCCTTGTTATGCTGATGGGCGGGATGTAAATTGCCAACTGCCTCTCTGGAGGAGTGCATTGTGTTCCCTAAAACAAGTAAACAACAGAGCTACAGAGCCAAGGGCACTTCCAGTCTAGGGAATACACCTTGGGAAAACTGAAAATCAATAAGACAGAGCCACCCCAAAATTTAGGGCTGCACTGCTTACAGGGACCTCAACTTGGGTACACCTTAAATATCCCAGGAAATATAAAAATGGTTCAAATAATTGTGGTACTTACGTATGAAGGAATATCCCTCAGCCATGATATCAATGACATAAGACCAGTAGCAGCAAAATGGGTGGATTCAGGTACGATGATTCTAAGTGAAATAAGTCACACAGAAAAAGAAACTTATCATAAGATATCACTTATGAAGATCCTGTAAACATGGCTACACTTGAACTGAGTTAGGAAAGAGAACAGTGTCTCACATTTAGAAAACACTCTTATGCCTGCTTAAGGGGGAAGGAGAGGTGGGGTGATGCATAAAACCAGAGTTTGATATAAGCACAGGTACCGTTCCAAAAACCAACTATGGAATAGACAAGACCTACACCTTCCTCAGTGAAAGGGACTCAAAACCCCATATTTCCTGCAGAGGAATATATCTGACTAGTAAGAATCTTAAAACCTATGTATTGATTAGTCTCCGTAAGGGAATCAAGTGTGTATAGACTGGCATAAACATGGCATCGAGAATCAGCTCAAACACACGATAAAAAGGAATTTCAAAAACAAAACAAAAAAACTGGGAAATTCTTTACAATTCCTTCAGGGTCTCTGATGAAACCTGGAATGACCCTATCTACAACGACAGCTGGATGTGGCATAAGGCTGGACACTTGGGACTGAGAGGATTGGTGAGATTGGGTGAGCAAATGCAGACCATTTAAAGCAATAATGCATGGCACACATTCCATGGGTCCCAACTCTCCAGGTTGAAGGGAATATTACTACAGCTATAACATGTACGGGAAACCTAGAGAACGGACACACTGTGAATATGAAAGGTTTCTAAAACTCAACGAATAGTCCCTCTACTGGTGCTCTTGTTTGACATTCCAACTGCTTTACTATCAACCTCCAAACTTGGAGAGACAGCCCCTTTAACCTCCTGGTTCGCACAGGTTGCCAATTTGGCAGAGGATGAAAGGGAAGAGGGAGAACCAATGAGAGAGTAGCTGTTAGGCATTTGGACGGGCACATATCACTGTAATTTCCCGGCAGGAAGAAGAATTAAGCAAAGTCTCAGCCACCCACCGGGAACCAGTATAGGTCCTGAACCAAAATTTTGGACTTGCGGTCAGCTCACCAAAAACGGGTTGAAAAATGGTGCTCAGGGGCACAGCAATTCACAAACTGGCCGAGTAAAAAAGGACAACTATCGTCCAAAAATCTGTTGAGGGAAGGCAACGAGGCGGACTTGAAAGCGAGGCAGAATAGCAGGAAACAGATTTCAAGAGGTACGTTGGAATCGCCTTTAAAGCACAGGAAGAGGGGCACAACTTCGACAATGATGCACTTGGTCAAAAAGGGCGTATGCGTTTTCTCCTGAATATATTCAGGAGAAAACGCATACGCCCTTTTTGGCCAAGCAAGCAAGCGGGCAATGCAAATCTGCACTACAAAGAAGTATCACTTCCCACCGGTCAAAAGGGACATCCACAAAATGTGTAAGAACAAGAAAGGCAAGACAGGCCCTGGAGAACAGGGAGCCTTGTTATGCTGATGGGTGGGATGTAAATTGCCAACTGCCCCTCGGGAGGAGTGCATTGTGTTCCCTAAAACATGTAAAGAACAGAGCTACAGAGCCAAGGGCACTTCCAGTCTAGGGAATATACCTTGGGAAAACTGAAAATCAATAAGACAGAGCCACCCCAAAATTTAGGGCTGCACTGCTTACAAGGACCTCAACTTGGGTACACCTTAAATATCCCAGGAAATATAAAAATGGTTCAAAAAATTGTGGTACTTACATACGATGGAATATCCCTCAGCCATGAAATCAATGACATAAGACCAGTAGCAGCAAAATGGGTGGATTCAGGTACGATGACTCTAAGTGAAATAAGTCACACAGAAAAAGAAACTTATCATAAGATATCACTTATGAAGATCCTGTAAACATGGCTACACTTGAACTGAGTTAGGAAAGAGAACAGTGTCTCACATTTAGAAAACACTCTTATGCCTGCTTAAGCGGGAAAGAGAGGTGGTGTGATGCATAAAACCAGAGTTTGATATAAGCACAGGTACCGTTCCAAAAACCAACTATGGAATAGACAAGACCTACACCTTCCTCAGTGAAAGGGACTCAAAACAACATATTTCCCGCAGAGGAATATATCTGACTAGTAAGAATCTTAAAACCTATGTGTTGATATGTCTCCGTAAGGGAATCAAGTGTGTCTAGACTGGCATAAACATGGCAGCGAGAATCAGCTCAAACCCACGATAAAAAGGAATTTCAAAAAAAAATACAAAAAAACTGGGAAATTCTTTACAATTCCTTCAGGGTCTCTGATGAAACCTGGAATGACCCTATCTACAACGACAGCTGGCTGTGGCATAAGGCTGGACACTTGGGACTGACAGGATTGGTGAGATTGGGTGAGCAAATGCAGACCCTTTAAAGCAATAATGCATGGCACCCATTCCATGGGTCACAACTCCCCAGGGTGAAGGGAATATTACTACAGTTATAACATGTACGGGAAACCTAGAGAACGGACACACTGTGAATACGAAAGGTTTCTAAAACTCAACGAATAGTCCCTCTCCTGGTGCTCCGGTTTGACTTTCCATCTGCTTTACTATCAACCTCCCAACTTGGAGAGACAGCCCCTTTAACCTCCTGTTTCGCACAGGTTTCCAATTTGGCAGATGATGAAAGGGAAGAGGGAGAACCAATGAGAGAGTAGCTGTTAGGCATTTGGACGGGCACATATCACTGTAATTTCCCGGCAGGAAGAAGAATTAACCAAAGTCTCAGCCACCCACCAGGAACCAGTATAGATCCTGAACCAAAATTTTGGACTTGCGGTCAGCTCACCAAAAACGAGTTGAAAAATGGAGCTCAGGGGCACAGCAATTCACAAACTGGCCGAGTAATAAAGGACAACTATCGTCCAAAAATCTGTTGACGGAAGGCAATGAGGCGGACTTGAATGTGAGCCAGAATAGCAGGAAACAGATTTCAAGAGGTACGTTGGAATCGCCTTTAAAGCACAGGAAGAGGGGCACAACTTCGACAATGATGCACTTGGCCAAAAAGGGCGTATGCGTTTTCTCATGAATATATTCAGGAGAAAACCCATAAGCCCTTTTTGGCCAAGCAAGCAAGCGGGCAATGCAAATCTGCACTACAAAGACGTATCACTTCCCACCGGTCAAAAGGGACATCCACAAAATGTGTAAAAACCAGAAAGGCAAGACAGGCCCTGGAGAACAGGGAGCCTTGTTATGCTGATGGGCGGGATGTAAATTGCCAACTGCCTCTCTGTAGGAGTGCATTGTGTTCCCTAAAACATGTAAAGAACAGAGCTACAGAGCCAAGGGCACTTTCAGTCTAGGGAATATACCTTGGGAAAACTGAAAATCAATAAGACAGAGCCACCCCAAAATTTAGGGCTGCACTGCTTACAAGGACCTCAACTTGGGTACACCTTAAATATCCCAGGAAATATAAAAATGGTTCAAAAAATTGTGGTACTTACGTACGATGGAATATCCCTCAGCCATGAAATCAATGTCATAAGACCAGTAGAAGCAAAATGGGTGGATTCAGGTACGATGTTTCTAAGTGAAATAAGTCACACAGATTAAGAAACTTATCATAAGATATCACTTATGAAGATCCTGTAAACATGGCTACACTTGAAGTGAGTTAGGAAAGAGAACAGTGTCTCACATTTAGAAATCATTCTTATGCCTGCTTAAGGGGGAAAGAGAGGTGATGTGATGCATAAAACCAGAGTTTGATATAAGCACAGGTACCGCTCCAAAAACCAACTATGGAATAGGCAAGACCTACACCTTCCTCAGTGAAAGGGATTCAAAACACCATATTTCCCGCAGAGGAATATATCTGACTAGCAAGAATCTTAAAACCTATTTATTGATATGTCTCCGTAAGGGATTCAAGTGTGTCTAGACTTTCATAAACATGGCAGCGAGAATCAGCTCAAACCCACTATAAAAAGGAATTTCAAAAACAAAACAAAAAAACTGGGAAATTCTTTACAATTCCTTCAGGGTCTCTGATGAAACCTGGAATGACCCTATCTACAACGACAGCTGGATGTGACATAAGGCTGGACACTTGGGACTGAGAGGATTGGTGAGATTGGGTGAGCAAATGCAGACCCTTTAAAGCAATAATGCATGGCACCCATTCCATGGGTCCCAACTCTCCAGGTTGAAGGGAATATTACTACAGTTATAACATGTACGGAAAACCTAGAGAACGGACACAATGTGAATACGAAAGGTTTCTAAAACTCAACGAATAGTCCCTCTCCTGGTGCTCCGGTTTGACTTTCCACCTGCTTTACTATCAACCTCCCAACTTGGAGAGACAGCCCCTTTAACCTCCTGGTTCGCACAGGTTGCCAATTTGGCAGAGGATGAAAGGGAAGAGGGAGAACCAATGAGAGAGTAGCTGTTAGGAATTTGGACGGGCACATATCACTGTAATTTCCCAGCAGGAAGAAGAATTAACCAAAGTCTCAGCCCCCCACCGCGAACCAGCATAGGTCCTGAACCAAAATTTTGGACTTGCGGTCAGCTCACCAAAAACGAGTTGAAAAATGGAGCTCAGGGGCACAGCAATTCACAAACTGGCCGAGTAATAAAGGACAACTATCGTCCAAAAATCTGTTGAGGGAAGGCAACGAGGCGGACTTGAAAGCGAGGCAGAATAGCAGGAAACAGATTTGAACAGGTACGTTGGAATCGCTTTTAAAGCACAGGAAGAGGGGCCCAACTTCGTCAATGATGCACTTGGCCAAAAAGGGCATATGCATTTCCTCCTGAATATATCCAGGAGAAAACGCATACGCCCTTTTTGGCCAAGCAAGCAAACGGGCAATGCAAATCTGCACTAAAAATAAGTATCACTTCCCACCGGTCAAAAGGGATATCCACAAAATGTGTAAAAACCAGAAAGGCAAGACAGGCCCTGGAGAACACGGAGCCTTGCTATGCTGATGGGCGGGATGTAAATTGCCAACTGCCTCTCTGGAGGAGTGCATTGTGTTCCCTAAAACAAATAAACAACAGAGCTACAGAGCCAAGGGCACTTCCAGTCTAGGGAATATTCCTTGGGAAAACTGGAAATCAATAAGACAGAGCCATCCCAAAATTTAGGGCTGCACTGCTTACAAGGACCTCAACTTGGGTCCACCTTAAATATCCCAGGAAATATAAAAATGGTTCAAAAAATTGTGGTACTTATGTACGATGGAATATCCCTCAGCCATGAAATCAATGTCATAAGACCAGTAGCAGCAAAATGGGTGGATTCAGGTACGATGATTCTAAGTGAAATAAGTCACAGAGAAAAAGAAACTTATCATAAGATATCACTTATGAAGATCCTGTAAACATGGCTACACTTGAACTGAGTTAGGAAAGAGAACAGTGTCTCACATTTAGAAAACACTCTTATGCCTGCTTAAGGGGGAAGGAGAGGTGGGGTGATGCATAAAACCAGAGTTTGATATAAGCACAGGTACCTTTCCAAAAACCAACTATGGAATAGACAAGACCTACACCTTCCTCAGTGAAAGGGACTCACAACACCATATTTCCCGCAGAGGATTATATCTGACTAGTAAGAATCTTAAAACCTATGTATTGATATGTCTCCGTTATGGAATCAAGTGTGTCTAGACTGGCATAAACATGGCAGCGAGAATCAGCTCAAACCCACTATAAAAAGGAATTTTAAAAACAAAACAAAAAAACTGGGAAATTCTTTACAATTCCTTCAGGGTCTCTGATGAAACCTGGAATGACCCTATCTACAATGACAGCTGGATGTGGCATAAGGAGGGACACTTGGGACTGAGACGATTGGTGAGATTGAGTGAGCAAATGCAGACCCTTTAAAGCACAAGCGCCTGGCACCCATTCCATGGGTCCCAACTCTCCAGGTTGAAGGGAATATTACTACAGCTATAACATGTACGGGAAACCTAGAGAACGGACACACTGTGAATACGAAAGGTTTCTAAAACTCAACGAATAGTCCCTTTCCTGGTGCTCCGGTTTGACTTCCATCTGCTTTACTATCAACCTCCCACCTTGGAGAGACTGCCCCTTTAACCTCCTGGTTCGCACAGGTTGCCAATTTGGTAGAGGATGAAAGGGAAGAGGGAGAACCAATGAGAGAGTAGCTGTTAGGCATTTGGACGGGCACATATCCCTGTAATTTCCCGGCAGGAAGAAGAATTAACCAAAGTCTCAGCCACCCACCGGGAACCAGTATAGGTCATGAACCAAAATTTTGGACTTGCAGTCAGCTCAACAAAAACGAGTTGAAAAATGGAGCTCAGGGGCACAGCAATTCACAAACTGGCCGAGTAATAAAGGACAACTATCGTCCAAAAATCTGTTGAGGGAAGGCAACGAGGCGGACTTGAAAGCGAGGCAGAATAGCAGGAAACAGATTTCAAGAGGTACGTTGGAATCGCCTTTAAAGCACAGGAAGAGGGGCACAACTTCGACAATGATGCACTTGGCCAAAAAGTGTGTATGCGTTTTCTCCTGAATATATTCAGGAGAAAACACATACGTCCTTTTTGGCCAAGCAAGCAAGCGGGCAATGCAAATCTGCACTACAAATATGTATCAATTCCCACCGGTCAAAGGGACATCCACAAAATGTGTAAAAACCAGAAAGGCAAGACAGGCCCTGGAGAACAGGGAGCCTTTCTATACTGAAGGGCGGGATGTAAATTGCCAACTGCCTCTCTGGAGGAGTGCATTGTGTTCCCTAAAACAAGTAAACAACAGAGCTACAGAGCCAAGGGCACTTCCAGTCTAGGGAATATACCTTGGGAAAACTGGAAATCAATAAGACAGAGCCATCCCAACATTTAGGGCTGCACTGCTTACAAGGACCTCAACTTGGGTCCACCTTAAATATCCCAGGAAATATAAAAATGGTTCAAAAAATTGTGGTACTTACGTACGATGGAATATCCCTCAGCCATGAAATCAATGTCATAAGACCAGTAGCAGCAAAATGGGTGGATTCAGGTACGATGATTCTAAGTGAAATAAGTCACACAGAAAAAGAAACTTATCATAAGATATCACTTATGAAGATCCTGTAAACATGGCTACACTTGAACTGAGTTAGGAAAGAGAACAGTGTCTCGCCTTTGGAAAACACTCTTATGCCTGCTTAAGGGGGAAGGAGAGGTGGGGTGATGCATAAAACCAGAGTTTGATATAAGCACTGGTACCGTTCCAAAAACCAACTATGGAATAGACAAGACCTACACCTTCCTCAGTGAAAGCGACTCACAACACCATATTTCCCGCAGAGGAATATATCTGACTAGTAAGAATCTTAAAACCTATGTATTGATATGTCGCCATTACGGAATTAAGTCGGTCTAGACTGGCATAAACATGGCAGCGAGAATCAGCTCAAACCCACTATAAAAAGGAATTTCATAAACAAAACAAAAAAACTGGGAAATTATTTACAATTCCTTCAGGGTCTCTGATGAAACCTGGAATGACCCTATCTACAATGACAGCTGGATGTGGCATAAGGAGGGACACTTGGGACTGAGAGGATTGGTGAGATTGGGTGAGCAAATGCAGACCATTTAAAGCAATAATGCATGGCAGCCATTCCATGGGTCCGAACCCTCCAGGTTGAAGGGAATATTACTACAGCTAAACATGTACGGGAAACATAGAGAACGAACAGACTGTGAATATGAAAAGTTTCTAAAACTCAACGAATAGTCCCTACCCTGGTGCTCCAGTTTGACTTCCCATCTGCTTTACTATCAATCTCCCAAATTGGAGAGACAGCCCCTTTAACCTCCTGGTTCGCATAGGTTTCCAATTTGGCAGAGGATGAAAGGGAAGAGGGAGAACCAATGAGAGAGTAGCTGTTAGGCATTTGGATGGGCACATATCACTCTAACATCCCGGCAGGAAGAAGAATTAACCAAAGTCTCAGCCCCCCACTGGGAACCAGCATAGGTCATGAACCAAAATTTTGGACTTGCGGTCAGCTCACAAAAAACGAGTTGATAAATGGAGCTCAGGGGCACAGCAATTCACAAACTGGCCGAGTAATAAAGGACAACTATTGTCCAAAAATCTGTTGAGGGAAGGCAACGGGGCGGACTTGAAAGCAAGGCAGAATAGCAGGAAATAGATTTCAAGAGGTACGTTGGAATCGCCTTTGAAGCACAGTAAGAGGGGCTCAACTTCGACAATGATGCACGTGGCCAAAAAGGGCGTATGCGTTTTCTCCTGAATATATTCAGGAGAAAACGCATACGCCCTTTTTGGCCAAGCAATCAAGCGGGCAATGCAAATCTGCCCTACAAAGAAGTATCACTTCCCACCGGTCAAAAGGGACATCCACAAAATGTGTAAAAACCAGAAAGGCAAGACAGGCCCTGGAGAACACGGAGACTTGTTATGCTGTTTGGCGATATATAAATTGCCAACTGCCTCTCTGGAGGAGTGCATTGTGTTCCCTAAAACAAGTAAAGAACAGACCTACAGAGCCAAGGGCACTTCCAGTCTAGGGAATATACCTTGGGAAAACTGAAAATCAATAAGACAGAGCCACCCCAAAATTTAAGGTTGCTCTGCTTACAAGGACCTCAACTTGGGTACACCTTAAATATCCCAGGAAATATATTAATGGTTCAAAAAATTGTGGTATTTACATACGATGGAATATCCCTCAGCCATGAAATCAATGTCATAAGACCAGTAGCAGCAAAATGGGTGGATTCAGGTATGATGATTCTAAGTGAAATATGTAACACAGAAAAGGAATCTTATCATAAGATATCACTTATGAAGATCCTGTAAACATGGCTACACTTGAACTGAGTTAGGAAAGAGAACAGTGTCTCACATTTAGAAAACACTCTGATGCCTTCTTAATGGGGAAGGAGAGGTGGGGTGATGCATAAAAGCAGAGTTTGATATATGCACAGGTACCGTTACAAAAACCAACTATGGAATAGACAAGACCTACACCTTCCTCAGTGAAAGGGACCTGAGGCATCTGTGAGTAACCGTGAGCTGAGCCCCGGGCCAGCTGCTGTTGAACTTTTGCCACCCTTCCCAGGTAAAACACCTGAATATGTACAAGGGCTTGAAAGCCTAGAGAAAGGGCCGTGGAGCCACAACAGCGACAGCACGCAGGCCGACTTGGTGCCTGCACGCCATTCAGGATGGTCCTGTCCCCAGATGCTCTTCTGGAAGCTTTCCATTTCCCTGCCTGATATACCCCTCTTGCCACGGCCCCCGCTGCTTTTTTACTTCCTCACCTCTGCCTGGGGAGAAATTCCAGTGGCAGGTATCGGTGACACATCCTCTTCTTTAGCAGGTGGCAGCCTGGCAACTCCTGCAGAAAGTCCAGCAGAGCCCCACTCACACTGGGCCACCCACAAAGCCACGGACCCTCACTCCCTCCCACCAGCACAGCTCCGGAACTGCCTACGGGGCAGAGAATATGCCGTCAGTCACAGCTACAAGGGCTGTCGCTCACTGGAGTGCTGTTTATATTGCCCTCAACCCAGGGACACCTGGGGCGGGCCGGCAGGCAGTTTCAGGCTGCCAAAATCAGCCAATCCTCACCCCTCAGGGTTCACAGTTGCAGAAAATGAAACTTGCTAAACGGGCCAGGCCCTAGGAACAGGTGTGGGCTCTTGAGAGTCAGGATAGACAAGTGGCTGCAGCTGCGGCTTCTTTTCTTATCATTTTATCTGGTCCATGAGTGGAAAACAACTTCAAGAAGACACTCTCCTAATGAGAGGAACCCAGGAGTCAGGGAGAGGAGTGATGGTGGGTGGAGACAGAGGCCTGGTGCCCTGGCTGCAGTGGAAGTGTCTGGAAGACCAGGCATAAAGAGCCTGCAGAGAGTGATAGCCATGGTCACAGACCTGTCAGAGCTGCTGTTTGTTAGTTCAAGTCCTGCTCTGAGGTGTTCTGTGTCAGCTGTGAGCGACAGGTGAGCTGTGGGTTCTCTGCAAGGTGGGCTATGTGCACAGTTCCTGTGTGTCCAGCCCTGCTGGGGTACCTGCCCAGGGGAGCTCTGTATCCTGGGAAGGGCCTGAGTAGGAGAGCCCCATGGGCTGCTGGGTAGCTGCAGAGGTGAGCTCCATACCCTGGGAGGGACTTGACCACGAGAGCCCCGTGGGCTGTGGGGTAGGGGTGCCGCCCAGGTGAGCTCCATATCCTGGGATTGGCCTGACCACGAGAGCCCCATGGGCTGCTGGAGACCTGGTAAAGGATATCAGGACAGTCAGAGAAGCCACCGAGGATATACATCCAGTAGCTCCTATTTCCTACTCCCTGCTGGTCATTCTACCTTCCACCAGGCCATGGCATTCTGTATTAGACTTCAATGATGCCTTCTTCTGTATTCCATTCATCTCAGAGTCACAAGAATTTTTGGCTTGTGAGTGGCAGGACACAACATGCAACAAAAGCAATAATGCTGGGCCGTCCTGCCCCAATGGTTCAAAAATCCCCACACCATCATTGGGGCAATGTCCTCTAAAGACCTAAAAGTTCAACCTCTGTAAAAGGGAACCCTCCTTCAATATGCAGATGACATTCTGATCGCCAGGCCTACTAAAGACGCCTCTGAACTACCTAGCCAAGAAAGGATAGAAGGTGTCCAAGAAAAACGCTCAAATATCCCAGGCTAAGGTGACATGCCTGGGCTTCATTCTCACAGATATTCGGAGAAACGCATCCCAGGATAGGGAAGAAGCCATTTGCAGCCTTACCTCTTCTAAAACTAGAAGACAGCTTAGGGGTTCCTGGGGAGGCCAAGGTTTTCTGCATCTGGATCCCTAACTACAGTCTAATAGCTGGGCCTCTACATGAAACACTGACACGAAAAGATGATGATCCTTTTGAATAGAATCCAGAAGCAGCCTTTCAAGAATGGAAAGAGCAGTCAATACAGACCCTTGCCCAGGAACTGCCTAATTTAGCTAAACCCTTTGACCTTTACATACACGGTCAAAGGTTAATGGCCCTTGGAGCCTTAGTGCAAAAACTGGGACCACTTGAAATGGAGCAACACAAGAATGCCCTTCAGGTATGATAAACTATGGTCACCAAGGGCTTTGCCCACCGACTCATCAGGCCAGGATACTGGGGTATCTAAAAAGCTGGAAATCAGCAGCCCGCAAGGCCAGCTCCCTCCTAAGGGAAAAGGACCCCACGTGGTGATCCTAACCACCCATCATGCCCTGAAGTTGCAGGGGTCGCTCTGTGGACACACTGACCTCGAGTGAGGAGGCCCTCCAACTCCAACCTCCAGAGAGATAAACGGGGGCAACGGGCCCCCAAGATGACTCGTGTGACCATCACTTGACCTGGAGTTTCTCTCAGAAAATGACAAGACTGTGCCCCGAAAGAGCAGACTACTGCTTGCAGGACTTACTGCACCCAGAGGGGAGCTAATAAGCTTGGCGGGGGAAACGTATATGATGCTTTCACCATAGAAAACCCTACAGACACCGCGGTGATGGTGGCCAATATGACCGGCTGGACTGCTGGCTACTTCTAAAGGCCGTTGACTCAGTGGACGTCATGGTCCTGGATCACCACTGACCCTGGACTGTCTGGGAGTTGCGCGGGCAGGGCTCTGACACATGGTGCTGTTTGTACATTAATTCAGGGACCTAATTAAAGAAAGCACAGACTACTGGTCAGAGCATCTAGTCTGGCAAAAACCGTCAGCCTAAGGTCGCCGAACATATGTGGGGTGGGGTGAAACCTGCCACCGCAGCATCCCTGCGCCTCTCTTTCCTGGACCCTTAAAGGTCATTAGAATCTGTAACACTTCCAATGCTGGTGCTCAGGCGGACGAGAAGTGAGGCAGGAGGCCTTGGGACAATCAACCTCACCAGGAGGCTGGAGGGGAGACGTTTTGCCCCTCCCCCCATGTATCAGGGCTCCCACCACAGCATGAAGCAGTTACAAAAGAGGGGTCTGCACCCTCAACACCCCAAGAATAAGGAACGGAACAAAAAGCAGAGGAGGTGTTCGTCTCCGGCAACGTTCATTAAAAATTCCTGGGAGATAAAAAGAGAATCTGGGCAGTAAAATAAAGTCTAACCTGTTTTTCCTTTGTGCTTTGTCTAATTTCACATGCTCCTAGGGTTCCGCATGCAGAGGTCCCACACCCGGCACTTCAGACCCGATTTCCTAGTGCAGAATGGCTGGGTCGACACCTCAGCTAGCGGGGTCCCATGCAGACTCCGCGGCATAGAGCCTGAGCTGCAGCCAACTCAGCCCTCGAGAGCTCCATCCCCTCCCTCCCACTGACGCTGCCGGGGACCCTACACAGCAGCCCAGCCACAGCCCATGGGGGAGTGCACGCTCTCACCTCTCCATTCTGTTTTCAAAATAATGTTTCCTTTGCTTCTGAACCAAACTCAGTCTTGATCTGTTGGCTCCAATGACACTGGGCACGGGGACTCCTGTTGGGGTCCACTCTGGAGGATCAGTAACAGAAATTGAGAACATTGTAACTTCAATGAACAGATGTGTGAGCCAAACTGTAGTTAACATAGAGCAGTGTATAATGCTCGGGTAAAATAAGATGTTTCTAAGACTTACATTTGATATTTCCATCACTTTCCTATAAGCAAGTTCAGTGAAGATGTCTGTCTTATTTGTCAGGTCAACATTAGAGAAATGAAGTGATTTATTTTCATGGATGTACATCGAATACTCTTGGCTGAAGCTTCAATCTTGTTTTGAATGCTTTTCCATTGAAAATGATACCTCTCTTTCAGCTCCCCCATTTCTGAGAAGTATAAAACCTTATAATTTATTATTACCAAAGGGGAAAGGTAGGAGAAGGGATAAATTAACAGTTTGGGATTAACACATACACACTGCTATGTATAAAATAGATCATCAACAGGGAACTACTGTATAGCACAGGGAACTACACTGAATATTTTGCAATAACCTATAAGGGGAAATAATCTGAAAAAGAATAGATATTTTTATTGACATCATCTATCAATGACAGATAAAATGTAACCTAAGCAAGGCCGATGGTGAGCGCTTCTGACCCTGAAGATTTCAGTCATCTAAAGTTTGGGCTCTGCCTATTTCCCAAGGCCCTTAAAGGACATACGTGTAGCCGTAGCTTAAAAATTCCCCAGTTTGGGGTTCGGGGAGGCACTGATTTGGAAAAATCCCTGGTGTTCTCCTTACATGCACGGGACCCTTCCTACAGCTAAAACATGCCTGTCACACCTAGAGGATGGTACACCGTTTGATCGGAAAGAGTTTGGAAAAGGCACCTCATCTCCTCATTGCCTGGTGCTCGGGTTCAACCCTCCAGCATCTTTCCTAACAATCTCCTCACTTGGTGATATCAGCACCGTCAACATCCTGTTGCACACAGTTTGGAATTTGTCCAGAGGATGTAGCGGAAGGATGAGAAAAAATATAGAGACATGTCTTAGGTGTTCGGACAGGCACATGCCACTCTAATTTCCAATCCAGAAGACAAATTCATCAAAGGCTAGAATTGCCCACGGAAACAGAATAGGGCTAGAGGAAATCCCGCTGTTTTGTGTCCAGTTTCCAAAAACACAAGTTGAAAAATGGAACTCAGGGGCACTAAAATTCATGAAACTGCAGAGTTGAAAATATCTATCGTCGAAAAATGTCTTGAGGTAAGTCACAGAAAAGGACTTGTAAGCAAGGGAGAGTGGCAGGAAACAGATTTGAAGAGGTAGAAAGGACTCCCCATTAAAGCACAAGAAAAGGGGCTGAACATCGCCAATGATGCAGTTGGCCAAAAAGGGTGTATGCATTTTTTCTGAATATATTCAAGTAAAGGCCATACACACTTTTTATCCAACCAAACAGGTGGGCACTGGAAATCCATATCACAAAATGTATCACTTCACATCAGTCAGAAGGGCCATCCACATAAAGTGTAAACACCAGAAATGCAGGACAGGGCGCGGAGAAAAGGGAGCCATGTGAGGCTGATAGTGGAAATGTAATTTGCCAACGGCCACTCTGGAGAAGTGTATTGTGTTTGCTAAAACATCTAAAAAATGAGCTACAGAGCATAGGGCACTTGCACTCATGGGCGTGTACCTTGGGAAAAACAAAAATCGACAGAAAACAGGCACCCGAACGTTTACCACCTCTCTGTTAAAAAGGGCCTCAACTTGGATATAACCTAAATGTCCCTGGAAGGATAAAATGGATAAAAGAGATGGGGTACTTATGTAGAGTGGAATATTACTCATCCAGAAATCAATGAAATAAGGCCAGTTGTAACAACTCTGGAGGAGTTACATACGATCATTCTAAGTGACATATGTCAGAAAGAAAAAGACACATATCATAAGATATCACTTAAAGGTGGAATCAAAAATGGCTACACATGAAATAAATTACAAAACAGTAACATAGTCAAATATGTAGAAAATAGACATAAGGCTGCTAAATGGGAAAGGTGGGGAATGGTGAGGTATTATCCAGGAGGTTGAAATTAGCAAAGATACCATTCCAAGTACCAAATTGAATAACTGACAAGGCCTACACGGTACCTCAAAGAACTGCACTCAGCCCACTCAAGTCACTGGAAAATAATACATATGACTGGTAAGCATCTGAAAAAGAAGTTATTGTTGTCTCACAGTACATGAATCAAGTGGATGTACAGCAGCAAAAAACAGAGCTTTGAAAATCAGCTGTAACCAATATAAAAATAAATTTAAAACTATTTATAAAAACAGTGAGACAGACAAAAATTCTTACAACTTTTGTTGAAGGGCTACGATGTAACATGGATTGAACACATGTAGACCCACAGCAGGATGATTATATAAGGCTGGAAGCTATGCACGCTAAGAGATGTTAGAGAGGCTGGGTGAGGAAATGCAGACCTTTTAAAGTAATACTGCCTGGTACCCATTCCATGGGTCCCAAATCTGCAGGTTCAAGGGAGTCTTCTGACAGCGAAAACATGCCTGCGAAACCGAGATGAATGTACACCGTGTGCTCAGGAAAGGTGTCTAAAATGCACCTCATTTTTGATCTCCTGCTGCTGGGGTTCGCCATTCCAGCCACATTACTAACAACCTCCCCACTTGGAGAATCAGCACCTTTAACCTCCTGTTTCACACACCTTGCAATTTGTGCAGAGGGTAAATGGGAAGAGGGGGAACCAATGAGAGATTAGCTGTAGGAGTTCTGACAGGCACATGTCACTCTAATTTCCCATTAGGAAGAAGAATTAACCAAAGGCTCAGCCTGCCTCCCCAGAACCAGAATAGGGCCGGAAGCAATCCAATGGTTTGGCGGCCAGCTCACAAAAAAAGCGAGTTGCAAAATGGAGCTCAGGAGCAGACAATTCAAAGACCTGCAAAGATATAAATGATAACCAACGTCCAAAAATATATTCAGGTAAGGCAACGAAGAGGATTTGAATGAGAGGCAGAATTGCAGGAAACAGATTTCAAAAGGTAGATTGTACTCACATTTAAAGCATATGAAAAGCAGCAGAATTTCTAAAATGATGCAGTTGGGCAAAAGGGTGTATGCGTTTTTTTCGTGAATATCTTCAGGAAAAAAACACATGCAGAGTTTTTGGCCAACCAAGCAAGAGGGAAATGTAAATCTGCACAACAAAGGAGTCTCAATTTCCACTGCTCAGAAAGGCAATCCAAAAAACGTGTACAAACCAGAAATGCAGGAGAGGCCATGGAAGACAGGGAGCCTAGTCACGCTGATGGGTGGGGTATAAATATCCAAGAGCCACTCTGAAGAAGTGTATGCTGTTTCCTAAAACTTCTAAAATACAAAGCCGCCAAGCAAAGGGGACTTCAACTCACGGGCATATGACTTGGGAAGACTAAATATCAATAAGACACAGGCACCCCAAAGTTTAGGGCTGCTCTGCATACAAGAACCTCAACTTTGGTACACCTAAAATATCCCAGGAAAAAGAGAAATGCATAAAGAACTTGTGGTAATTTTGTACAACGGAATATCACTCAGACGTGAAATCAGTGTATATAAGGCCAGTAGCAGCATAATGAGTGGATTTAGGTATGATGATTCTAAGGGAAATTAGTCACACAGAAAAAGAATCTTATCATAAGATATCACTTATAGAGGGAATGTCAATATCACAACACATGAACTGAATTAGGAAAGAGAACAGAGTCTCACATTTAGAAAAAAACTCTTATGCCTGCTTCAGGGGAAAGGAGAGGTGGGGTGATGCATAAAACCAGAGTATGATATTAGCACAGGTACCATTCAATAAACCAAATACAGAATAGACAAGACCTACACCTTCCTCAGTGAATGGGACTCAACACCCCTATTCCCCGCCGAGGAATATATCTGACAAGTAAGAATCTTAAAACCTATGTATTCATATGTCTCCGTAAGGAAATCAATTGTGTCTAGACTGGCATAAACAGGTCAGTGAAAACCAGCTCAACCCCATAATAAAAATGAATTTCAAAAACAAAACCAAAAAACAGCAAAATTCTTACACAATTCCTTCAGGGGTTCTAATGAAACCTGGAATGACCCTATCTGCAAAGACAGCTGGATGAGACATAAGGCTGGACACTTGGGACTGAGAGAACTGGTGAGATTGGGAGAGAAAATGCAGACCCTTTAAAGTAGTAATGCATGCCACCATTCCATGGGTCCCAAATCTCCAGGTAGAAGGGAATATCACTACAGTTATAACATGTATGGGAAACCTAGAAAATGGACACCCTGTGATGGCGAAAGGTTTCTAAAACTCTCCTAATTTTTCCTCTCCTTGTGCTCCACTTTGGCATTCCAACTGCTTTACTATCAATCTCCCAACTTAGGAGAGTCAGCCCCTATAACCTCCTGGTTCACACAGTTTGCTATTTGTGCAGATGATGAAAGGGAAGAGGGAGAACCAATCAGAGAGTAGATGTAGGCATTTGGACGGGCACATGTCACTCTAATTTCCCGTCAGGAAGAAGAATTAACCAAAGCCTCAGCCACCCACAGGGAACCAATAAAGCCACCCCTGGAACCAGTATAGGTCCTGAAGCAAAATTGTGGATTTGCGGCCAGCTCACAAAAATGGGATTTGAAAATTGGAGCTCAGGGTCCCAGCAATTCAAAAACCTGCAGAGTTATAAAGGACTACTCTCTTCCAGAAATCTGTTGAGGGAAGGCAATGAAGCGGACTTGAAAATGAGGCAGAATTGCACAAAACATATTTCAAGAGGTAAATTGGAATCGCCTTTGAAGCACAGAAAAAGCATCCCAACTTGGACGGTGATGCACTTGGCCAAAAAGGGCGTATGCCTTTTCCCCTGAATATATTCAGGAGAAAACGCATACGTCCTTTCTGGCCAATGAAGCAAGCATGCAATGCAAATCCACACTACAAAGAATTGTCACTTCCCACCGGTCGAAAGGGACATCTGTATATCTGTAAAAACCAGAAAGGCAAGAGCGAGATGACAAGGGCATGAAGCAATGTGATCCCAAGGGTCATGGAGGATTGTGATGACAAGCGCATGGAGCATTGTGATGACAAGATTATGTAGCATTTTGCTGACAAAGGCAAGGAGCATTGTGATGACAAGGTTCATGGAGCACTTTGATGACAAGCGTCATGGAGCATTGTGATTACAGGGGTCATGGAGCATTGGGATGACAAGAGCATGGATCATTGTGATGACAAGGTTCATGGAGCATTTTGATGACAAGAGTCCCGGATCATTGTGTCGTCAGGGTTCATGGAGCGTTGTGATGACAGTGGTCATGGAGCATTGTGATGACAGGGGTCAGGGAGCATTGTGATGAGAAGGTCATGGACCATTGGGCTGAAAATGTTCATGGAGTATTGTGATGAGAGGCGTCATGGAGCATTGTGATGACAAGGTACTGGAGCATTGTGATGAGAAGACCATGGAGCCTTGTGATGACATGTCTCATGGGGCATTCTGAGGAAAAGGGGCATGCAGCATTGTGATTACAGAGGTCTTGGAGCATTGTGATGACAAGGGCATGGAGCATTGGGATGAGAAGGCCATGGAGCGTTCTGATGACATGCATCATGGAGCTTTGTGAGGACAAGGGCATGGAGCATTGTGTTTTCAGGGGTCTTGGAGCACTGTGATGAAAAGGGCATGGATCATTGTGATGAAAAAGGCATGGAGCCTGGTCATGACAGGGTTCAAGGAGCATACTGACGACAAGTGTCAGGGAGCATTGTGATGACAAGGGTATTGAGCATTGTGATGACAAAGGTCATGGAGCATTGTGATGAGAAGACGATGGATAATTGTGATGACGAGCGTCATGGGGCGTTGTGATGATAAGTGTTATGGAACATTTTGATCACAAGGATTTGGAGCATTGTGATGACAGAGGTCATGGGGCATTTTGATTTCATTGTGATGACAATAGCCTGAAGCATTATGATGATGGGCATGCTGCATTGTGATGACAGGGTTCATGGAGCATTGAGATGAAAAGGGGCATGGAGCATTGTGATTACAGGAGTCTTGGAGCATTGTGATGACAAGGGCATGGAGCATCGTGAATGAGAAGGCCATGGAGAATTCTGATGACATGCGTCATGGAGCTTTGTGATGACAAGGGCATGGAGCATTGTGATTACATGGGTCTTGGAGCACTGTGATGACAAGGGTCATGGAGCCTTGTGATGACAAGGCCGTGGAACATTGTGATGGCAGTGGTCATGGAGCATTTTTATGACAGGGGTCATGGAGCATTGTGATGACCAGGGCATGGAACACTGTGATACATGAGTCATGGAGGATTGTAATGACAAGCGCATGGAGCATTGTGATAAGAATGGCATCGAGCATTGTGATGAAAAGCATCATGTAGCCTGTGATGACAAGGGCATGGAACAATGTGATGGAGGTTTCATGGAGCATTGTGATGACAATGGCATGCAGCATTGTGATGCCAAGGGTCATGGAGCTTTGTGATGACAAAGATCATGGAGCATTTTGATGACAAGAGGTGTGGTGCATTCTGTTGTGTAGGGCAGGGAGCATTGTGATAACAGGGTCATGGAGCAATTTGATGAAAAGTGTCATGGAACATTTTGATGACAGGGGTTATGGAACATTGAGATGTCAAGGGTCATGGAACATTTCCATGACAGGGTTTAAGGACCATTGTGATGACAGGGGAGTGGGTGTATTGTGATGACTAGTGAGGGAACATGTTGATATCAGTGGTGAGAGAGCATTTTTATAAGAAGTGCATGGAGCATTGTGATGACAATCTTTATGGAGCATTGTGATGACAAGGTTGTGGAGCATTGTGATGACAAGGGTCATGGAGCATTGAGTTGACAAAGGCACAGAGCATTGTGATGACAAGTGTCACGGAGCATTGTGATGAAAAGTTCATGGAGCATTGTGGTGACAAAGTTCACAGAGCCTTGTGATGATGAGGGCATGGACCATTGTGATGACACAGGTCATGAAGCCTTGTGAAGACTGGAGTCACGGAGAATTGTGATGACTGGGGTCATGGAGCATTGTGATGACAAGGGCATGGAGCTTTGTGATGACAGGGGCATAGGGCATTGGTCTGACAAGTTTCATGGATAATTGTGTTGACAGTGGGCATGGCACATTGTGATGACAAGGTCATGGAGCATTGTGAAGACAAGGTCATGGAGTATTGTGAAGACAGGTGTCAGGGAGCATTGTGATGACATATTTCATGGTCCATTGTGATGACAATGGCATGGAGCATTGTGATGCCAAGTGTTATAGAGGATTGTGATGACAAAGGTAATGGAGCATTGTGATGACAAGGGCTTGGATCATTGTGATGACAAGGGCATGGAGCATTGTGATGACAACGGGCAGTGAGAATTTTGATGAAAAGGTCGTGAAGCATTGTGATAACAAAGGCATGGAGCTTGCTATGACAGGGGTCACGGGCATTGCGATGACAAGTGCATGGAGAATTGTGATGACAAGAGCATGTAACATAGTGATGAGAACTGTCATGGAGCACTGTGATGACAAGGACGTGGAGAATTGTGATGACAAGGGACATGGTGCATTGTCATAACCAGGGCATGGAGCATTGTGATGGCAAGACCGTGGAGCACTGTGATGAGAAGACCATGGATAATTGTGATGACGAGCATCATGGAACACTGTAATGACAAGGGGCATGGAGCATTGTGATGACAGGTGTCATGGAGCATTGTGACGACAGGGGTCATGGATCATTGTGATGACAAGTGTCACGGAGCATTCTGATGACAAGCTTGTGGAGTATTGTGATGAAAATGGCATGGAGCATTGTGATGAAAAGGGCATGGATCACTGTGATGAAAAAGGCATGGAGACTTGTCATGACAGGGTTCAATGAGCATACTGATGACAGGTGTCAGGGAGCATTGTGATGACAAGTGTATTGAGAATTGTGATGACAAGGGTCATGGAGCATTGTGATGAGAAGTCCATGGATAATTGTGATGACCAGCATCATGGGGCGTTGTGATGACAAGTATTACGGAACATTGTGATCACAAGGGTTTGGAGCATTGTGATGACAGAGGTCATGGATCATTTTGATTTCATTGTGATGACAATAGCATGAAGCATTATGATGATGGGCATGGTGCATTATGATGACAGGGTTCATGGATCATTGAGATGAAAAGGGACATGGAGCATTGTGATTACAGGGGTCTTGGAGCATTGTGATGAGAAGGGTCATGGAGCCTTGTAATGACAAGGCCATGGAACATCGTGATGGCAGGGGTAATGGAGCATTGTTATCACAGGTGTAATGGAGCATTGTGATGGCAAGGGCATGGAGCATTGTGATGAGAAGGCCATGGAGCATTCTGATGACATGTGTCAGGTAGCATTGTGATGACAATGGCATGGAGCAATGTGATGAGAGCGTTCATGGAGCATTGTGATGACCATGACATGGAGCATTGTGATGCAAAGGGTCATGGATCTTTGTGATGACAAAGGTCATGGAGCATTTTGATGACAAGGGCGTGGTGCATTGTGATGAGAAGGGCAGGGAGCATTGTGATGACAGGGTCATGGAACAATTTGATGAAAAGGGTCATGCAACATTTTGATGACAGGGGTTATGGAACATTGTGATGTCAGGGGTCATTGAGCATTTTGATGAAATGGTTCATGGAGCATTTTGATGACAGGGGTTATGGAACATTGTGATGTCAGGGGTCATTGAGCATTTTGATGAAATGGTTCATGGAGCATTTTGATGACAGGAGTCATGGAACATTGTGATGACAGGGGTGAGGGAGTATTGTGATGAATAGTGATGTAACATTGTGATATCAGTGGTGAGAGAGCATTTTGATGAGAAGTGCATGGAGCATTGTGATGACAAGGTTTATGGAGCATTGTGATGACAAGATTGTGGAGCACTGTGATGACAAGCGCATGGCGCATTGTGATGACATGGGTCATGGAGCATTGTGCTGACAAGCGCATGGAGCATTGTGATGACAAGGGTCATGGAGCATTGTGCTGAGAAAGGCATAGAGCATTGTGATGACAAGGGTCAAAGAGCATTGTGATGAAAAGTTCATGGAGCATTGTGGTTAAAAAGTCACAGAGACTGTAGATGAGGAGGGCATGGACCATTGTGATGACAAAGGTCATGAAGCATTGTGATGACTGGAGTCACGGAGAATTGTGATGACAGGTGTCGTGGAGCATTGTGATAAGAAGGGCATGGAACATTGTGATGACAAGGGCATGGAGCATTGGTCTAATAAGTTTCATGGATTATTGTGATGACAGTTGGAATGGCGCATTGTGATGACAAGGGCATGGAGCACTGTGATGACCAGGTCATGCAGTATTGTGAAGACAGGTGTCAGGGAGCATTGTGATGACATATGTAATGGCCCATTGTGATGACAATGGCACGGAGCATTGTGTTGCCAAGTGTCATGGAGGATTCTGATGACAAAGGTAATGGAGCATTGTGATGACAATGGCTTGGAGCATTGTGATGACAAGGGTCAGGGAGCATTCTGATGACAAGCTTGTGGAGTAATTTGATGACATTGGCATGGAGCATTGTGATGAAAACGGCATGGGGCATTGTGATGAAAAAGGCATGGAGCCTTTTCGTGACAGGGTTCAAGGAGCATTCTGACGACAAGTGTCAGGGAGCATTGTGATGACAAGTGTATTGAAAATTATGATGACAAAGGTCATGGAGCATTGTGATGAAAAGGGCATGGAGTATTGTGATGAAAGGCATCATGGAGCGTTGTGATGACAAGTGTTATGGAACATTGTGATCACAAGGGTTTGGAGCATTGTGAGGACAGAGGTCTTGGATCATTTTGATTTCAAGGAACATGGAGCATTGTGATGACAAGGGCAGGAAGCAACGTGATCCCAAGGTTCATGGAGTATTGTGATGACAAGCGCATAGAGCATCGTAATGACAGGGTCATGTAGCATTTTGCTGACAAAGGCATGGAGCATTGAGATGACAGGTGTCCAGGAGCACTGTGATGGCAAGCGTCAAGGAGCATTGTGTTTACAGGGGTCAAGGAGCATTGGGATGACAAGGGCATGCATCATTGTGATGCCAATTGTCATGGAGCATTGGGCTGAAAATGTTCATGGAGTTTTGTGATGACAGGGGTCATGGAGCATTGTGATGACTAGGGAATGGAGCATTGTGATGACAAGAGTACCGGATCATTGTGTTGTCAGGTGTCATGGAGCGTTGTGATGACAGTGGTCATGGAGCATTGTGATGATATTGGTCAAGGAGCATTGTGATGAGAAGGTCATGGAGCATTGGGCTGAAAACGTTCATGGAGTATTGTGATGACAGGCGTCATGGAGCATTGTGATGATAAGGGAATGGAGCATTTTGATGACAACGTCCTGGAGCATTGTGATGAGAAGACCATGGAGCCTTGTGATGACAAGTCTCATGGAGCATTCTGATGAAAAGGGGCATGGAGCATTGTGATTACAGGGGTCTAGGACCATTGTGATGACAAGGGCATGGAGCATTGTGATGAAAAGTGCATGGATCATTGTGATGAAAAAGGCATGGAGCCTTGTCATGAAAGGGTTCAAGGTGCATACCGATGGCAAGAGTAAGGGAGCATTGTGATGACATGTGTATTGAGCATTGTGATGACAAATGTCATGGGGCATTGTGATGAGAAGTCCATGGATAATTGTGATGACCAGCATCATGGGGCATTGTGATGACAAGTGTTATGGAACATTGTGATCACAAGGGTTTGGAGCATTGTGATGACAGAGGTCATGGAGCATTTTGATTTCATTGTGATGACAATAGCATGAAGCATTATGATGATGGGCATGGTGCATTGTGATGACAGTGTTCATGGAGCATTTTGATGAAAAGGGTCATGGAGCATTTGTCTGACAAGTTTCATGGATTATTGTGATGACAGTGGGCATGGCACATTGTGATGACAAGGGCATGAAGCATTGTGATGACAAGGTCATGGAGTATTGTGAAGACAGGTGTCAGGGAGCATTGTGATGACATATGTCATGTTCCATTGTGATGACAATAACACGGAGCATTGTGATGCCAAGTGTCATGGAGGATTGTTGTGACAAACGTAAAGGAGCATTTTGATGACAAGGGCATGGAGCATTGAGATGACAAGGTCCACTGATAATTTTAATGTCCAGGTCGTGAAACATTGTGATGACAAGCGCATGGAGCTTCCTATGACAGGGGTCATGGAGCATTGCGATGACAAGTGCATGGAGTATTGTGATGACAAGAGCATATAACATTGTGATGAGAAGTGCCATGGAGCATTGTGATGACAAGGAAGTGGAGAATTGTGAGGACGAGGGACATTGAGCTTTGAGATGACCAGGGCATGGAGAATTGTGATGACAAAACCGTGGAGCATTGTGATGAGAAGACCTTGCGTAATTGTGATGACGAGCATCATGAAGCACTGTAATGACAAGGGGCATGAAGCATTGTGATGACAGGTGTCAGGGAGCATTGTGATGACAGGGGTCATGGAGCATTGTGATGACAAGGGCACGGAGCATTGTGATGACAAGGGCCATTGAGAATTTTGATGACAAGGTCATGAAGCATTGTGATGACAAACACTTGGAGCTTGCTATGACAGGGGGCATGGAACATTGCAATGACAAGTGCATGGAGAATTGTGATGACAAGAGCATGTAACATTGTGATGAGAAGTGTCATGTAGCATTGTGATGACAAGGACGTGGAGAATTGTGATGACAAGGGACATGGAGCATTGTGATGAGCAGGGCATAGAGCATTGTGATGACAGGTGTCATGGAGCATTATTATGACAAGGGCCATAGTGCATTCTGACATAAGATATCACTTATGAAGGGAATGTAAACATGGCTACATATGAACTGAATTAGGAAAGAGAACAGTGTCTCAGATATAGAAAACACACTTATGCTTGCTTAAGGGGAAAGGAGAGGTGGGGAGACACACAAAACCAGAGTTTGATATTAGCACAGGTAACATTCCATAATCCAAATACAGAAGAGACAAGCCCTACTCCTTCCTCAGTGAACGGGACTCAACACCCTAATTCCCGGCAGAGAAATATATCTGACTAGTAAGAATCTTAAAACCTATGTATTGATATGTCTCCGTAAAGGAACCAAGTGTGTCTAGCACGACATAAACACGGCAGTGAGAAGCAGCTCAAACCCACTATAAAAATGAATTTCAAAACAAAACAAAAAACAGTTTAATTCTTACACAATACCTTCAGGGGTTCTGATGAAACTTGGAATGACCCTGTCTACAACGACAGCTGGATGTGGCATAAGGCTGGTCACTTGGGACTGAGACGATTGGTGAGATTGGGTGAGAAAAGGCAGACCCTGTAAAGCAATAATTCCTGCCCATCATTCCATGGTTCCCAACTCTCCAGGTAGAAGGGAATATCACTACAGTTATAACATGTATGGGAAACCTAGAGAATGGACACCCTCTGATGGAGAAAGGTTTCTAAAACTCTACTAATTTTTTTTCTCTCCTTGTGCTCCAACTTGACATTCCTACTGCTTTAATATCAATCTCCCAACTTGGAGAGTCAACCCCTATAACCTCCTGTTTCGCACAGTTGGCACATTGTTCAGAGGATATAAGGGAAAAGGGAGAACCAATGAGAGAGTAGCTGTAGGCATTTGGACGGCCACATGTCACTCTAATTTCCCGTCACGAAGAAGAATTAACCAAACTCTCAGCCTGCCCCCCCCCCCGGAACCTGTACAGGTCCTGAAGCAAAACTATGGATTTGCGGTCAGCTAACAAAAACGCGAGTTGAGAACCGGAGCACAGCGGCACAGCATTTCACTAACTTGTAGAGTTATAAAGGACTACTCTCTTCCAAAAATCTCTTGAGGGAAAGCCACGAGGTAGACTTTAAAATGATGCAGAATTGCACGAAACAGATTTCAAGAAGTATATTGGAATTGCCTTTAAACACAGGAAAAGCATCACAACTTCGACAATTATGGAATTGTCCATAAAGGGCGTATGCGTTTTCACCTGAATATATTCAGGAGAAAACGCATAAGCCGATTTTGACCAACCAAGCAACTGCACAATGCAAATCTGCACTACAAATAAGTATCACTTCCCACCGGTCAAAAGGGTCATCTGCAAAATGTGTAAAAACCAGAAAGGCAAGACAGGCTCTGGAGAACAGTAAGCCTTGTTATGCTCATGGGTGGGATGTAAATTGCCAACAGCCACCCTGGAGGAGTGCACTGTGTTCTCTAAAAGAAGTAAACAACAGAGCTTCACAACCTAAGTCACTTCCAGTCATGGGAATATACCTTGGGAAAACTGAATATCAATAAGACACAGCCACCGCAAAATTTAGGGCAGCACTGCTTACAAGAACCTCGAATCCGGGACACCTTAAATATCCAAGGAAAGACAAAAATGGTAAATAAATTGTGGAACTTACGTATGATGGAATATCCCTCAGCCATGAAATCAATGTCATAAGGACAGTAGAAGCAAAATGAGTGGATTCAGGTTCGATGATTCTAAGTGAAATAAGTCACACAGGAAAAGAAACTTATCATAAGATATCACTTATGAAGATCCTGTAAACATGGCTACACATGAACTGAGTTAGGAAAGAGAACAGAGTCTCACATTTAGAAAACACACTTATGCCTGCTTAAGGGTGAAGGAGAGGTGGGGGGGATGCATAAAACCAGAGTTTGATATAAGCACAGATACCGTCCCAAAAACCAACTATGGAATAGACAAAACCTACACCTTCCTCAGTGAAAGGGACTCAAAACCCCATATTTCCCGCAGAGGAATACATCTGACTAGTAAGAATCTTAAAACCTATGTATTGATATGTCTCCGTAAGGGAATCAAGTGTGTCTAGACTGGCATAAACATGGCAGCGAGAATCAAATCAAACCCACTATAAAAATGAATTTCAAAAACAAAACAAAAAAACTGGGAAATTCTTTACAATTCCTTCAGGGTCGCTGATGAAACCTTGAATGACCGTATCTACAATGACAGCTGGATGTGGCATAAGGCTGGACACTTGGGACTGAGAGGATTGGTGAGATTGGGTGAGCAAATGCAGACCCTTTAAAGCAATAATGCATGGCAACCATTCCATGGGTCCCAACTCTGCAGGTTGAAGAGAATATTACTACAGCAATAACATATACAGGAAATCTAGAGAATGGACACACTGAGAATACGAAAGGTTTCTAAAACTCAACGAATAGTCCCTCTCCTGGTGCTCCGGTTTGACTTTCCAACTGCTTTACTATCAATCTCCCAACTTGGAGAGACAGCCCCTTTAACATCCTGGTTCACACACGTTGCGAAATTGGCAGAGGATGAAAGGCATGAGGGAGAACCAATGAGAGAGTAGCTGTTAGGCATTTGGACAGGCACATGTCAATCTAATTTCCCGGCAGGAAGAAGAATTAACCAAAGTCTCAGCCACCCACCGGGAACCAGTATAGGTCCTGCACCAAAATTTTGGACTTGCGGTCAGTTCACAAAAAACGAGTTGAAAAATGGAGCTCAGGGGCACAGCAATTCACAAACTGACAGAATAATAAAGGAAAACTATCGTCTAAAAATCTGTTGAGGGAAGGCAACGAGGTGGGCTTGAAATCGAGGCAGAATAGCAGGAAACAGATTTCAAGAGGTACATTGGAATTGCCTTTAAAGCACACGAAGAGGGGCACAACTTCGACAATGATGCACTTGGCCAAAAAGGGTGTATTCGTTTTCTCCTGAAGATATTCAGGAGAAAACGCATACGCCTTTTTTGGCCAAGCAAGCAAGAAGGCAATGCAAATTGGCACTACAAAGAAGTATCACTTCCCACCGGTCAAAATGGTCATCCACAAAATACGTAAAAACCAGAAAGGCAAGAGAGGCCCAGGAGAACAGGGAGCCTTGTTATGCTGATGGGCGGGATGTAAATTGCCAACTGCCTCCCTGGAGGAGTGTATTGTGTTCCCTAAAACAAGTAAAGAACAGAGCTACAGAGCCAAGGGCACTTCCAGTCTAGGGAATATACCTTGGGAAAACTGAAAATCAATAAGACAGAGCCACCCCAAAATTTAGGGCGGCACTGCCTACAAGAACCTCAACTTGGGTACACCTTAAATATCCCAGGAAATATAAAAATGGTTCAAAAATTTGTGGTACATACGTACGATGGAATATCCCTCAGCCATGAAATCAATGTCATAAGACCAGTAGCAGCAAAATGAGTGGATTCAGGTACGATGATTCTAAGTGAACAAAGTCACACAGAAACAGAAACTTATCATAAGATATCACTTATGATGATCATGTCAACATGGCTACACCTGAACTTAGATTGGAAAGAGAACAGAGTCTCACATTTAGAAAACACTCTTATTCCTTCTTAAGGGGGAATGAGAGGTGGGGTGATGCATAAAACCAGAGTTTGATATAAGCACAGGTACTGTTCCAAAAACCAACTATGGACTACAGAAGACATACACCTTCCTCAGTGAAAGGGACTCAAAACCCCATATTTCCCACAGAGGAATATATGTGACTAGTAAGAATCTTAAAACCTATGTATTGATATGACACCATAAGGGAATCAAGTGTTTCTAGACTGGCATAAACATGGCAGCGAGAATCAGCCTAAACTCACTATAAAAAGGAATTTAAAAAACAAAACAAAAAAAACATGGAAATTCTTTACAATTCCTTCAGGGTCTCTGATGAACCCTGGAATGACCCTAACTACAATGACAGCTGGATATGGCATAAGGCTGGACACTTGGGAGTGAGAGAATTGGTGACATTGGGTGAGCAAATGCAGACCCTTTAAAGCAATAACGCATGGCACCCATTCCATGGGTCCCCACTCTACAGGTTGAAGGGAATATTACTTCCATTCTAACATATACGGGAAACCTAGATAATGGACACACTGGGAATACGAAAGGTTTCTAAAACTCAATGAATAGTCCCTATCCTGGTGCTCAGGTTTGACTTTCCAACAACTTTTCTATCAATCTCCCAAATTGTAGAGACAACACCTTTAACCTCCTGGTTCGAACAGGTTGCCAATTTGGCAGAGGATTAAAGGAAAGGGGGAGAACCAATGAGAGATTTGCTGTTAGGCATTTAGACGGGCACATGTCACTCTAATTTCCCGGCAGGAAGAAGAATTAACCAAAGTCTCCGCCACCCACTTGGAACCAGTATAAGTCCGGAAACAAAATTTTGGACTTGCGGTCAGCTCACAAAAAACGAGTTCAAAAATAGAGCTCAGGGCCACAGTAATTCACAAACTGGCAGAATAATAAAGAACAACTATCGTCCAAAAATCTGTTGAGGGAAGGCAATGAGGCGGAGTTGAAAGCAAGGCCGAATAGCAGGAAACAGATTTCAAGAGGTATGTTGGAATCACCTCTAAAGCACCAGAAGTGGGGCACAACTTCGACAATGATGCACTTGGCCAAAAAGGGCGTATGCGTTTTCTCCTGAATATATTCAGGAGAAAACACATACGCCCTTTTTGGCCAAGCAACAAAGAAGGCAATGCAAATCTGCACTACAAGGAAGTATCACTTCCCACCGGTTAAAAGGGACATCCACAACATGTGTAAAAACCAGAAAGGCAAGACATGCCATGGAGAAAAGGGAGCCTTGTTATGCTGATTGGCGGGATGTAAATTGCCAACTGCCTCTCTGGAGGAGTGCATTGTGTTCCCTAAAACAATTAAACAACAGAGCTACAGAGCCAAGGGCACTTCCAGTCTAGGGAATATACCTTGGGAAAACTGAAAATGAATAAGACAGAGCCACCCCAAAGTTTAGGGCTGCACTGCTTACAAAAACCTCAACTTGGGTACACCTTAAATATCCCCGGAAATATAAAAATGGTTCAAAAAACTGTGGTATTTACGTACGAAGGAATATCCCTCAGCCATGAAATCAATGTCATAAGACCAGTAGCAGCAAAATGAGTGGATTCTGGTATGATGACTCTAAGTGAAATGCATCACACAGAAAAAGCAACTTATCATAAGATATCACTTATGAGGATCCTGTAAACATGGCTACACTTGAACTGAGTTAGGAAAGAGAACAGAGTCTCACATTTAGAAAAAACTCTTATGCCTGATATAGGGGGAAGGAGAGGTGGCGTGATCTATAAAACCAGAGTTTAATATAAGCACTGGTACCAATAAAAACACCAACTATGGAATAGACGAGACCTACACCTTCCTCAGTGAAAGGGACTCAAAACCCCATATTTCCTGCAGAGGAATATATCTGACTAGTAAGAATCTTAAAACGTATGTATTGATATGTCTCCATAAGGGAATCAAGTGTGTCTAGACTGGCATAAACATGGCAGCGAGAATCAGCTCAAACCCACTATAAAAAGGAATTTCAAAAACAAAACAAAACAACTGGGAAATTCTTTACAATTCCTTCAGGGTCTCTGATGAAACCTGGAATGACCCTATCTACAACGACAGCTGGATGTGGCATAAGGCTGGACACTTGGGACTGAGAGGATTGGTGAGATTGGGTGAGCAAATGCAGACCCTTTAAAGCACAATTGCCTGGCACCCATTCCATGGGTCCCAACTCTCCAGGTTGAAGGGAATATTACTACAGCTATAACATGTACAGGAAACCTACAGAACGGACACACTGTGAATACGAAAGGTTTCTAAAACTCAACGAATAGTCCCTCTCCTGGTGCTCCAGTTTGACTTTCCATCTGCTTTACTATCAACCTCCAAACTTGGAGAGACAGCCCGTTTAACCTCCTGGTTCGCACAGGTTGCCAATTTGGCAGAGGATGAAAGGGAAGAGGGAGAACCAATGAGACAGTAGCTGTTAGGCATTTGGACGGGCACATATCACTCTAATTTCCGGGCAGGAAGAAGAATTAACCAAAGTCTCAGCCACCCACCAGGAACCAGCATAAATCCTGAACCAAAATTTTGGACTTGCGGTCAGCTCAACAAAAACGAGTTGAAAAATGGATCTCAGGGGCACAGCAATTCACAAACTGGCAGAGTAATAAAGGAGAACTATCGTCCAAAAATCTGTGGAGGGAAGACATCGAGGCGGACTTGAAAGCGAGGTAGAATAGCAGGAAACAGATTTCAAGAGGTACGTTGGAATCGCCTTTAAAGCACAGGAAGAGGGGCACAACTTCGACAAAGATGCACTTGGCCAAAAAGGGCGTATGCGTTTTCTCCTGAATATATTCAGGAGAAAACGCATACGCCCTTTTTGGCCAAACAAGGAAGCGGGCAATGCAAATCTGCACTACAAAGAAGTATCACTTCACACCGGTCAAAAGGGACATCCACAAAATGTGTAAAAACCAGAAAGGCAAGACAGGCCCTGGAGAACAGGGAGCCTTGTTATGCTGATGTGCGGGATGTAAATTGCCAACTGCCTCTCTGGAGGAGTGCATTGTGTTCCCTAAAACAAGTAAACAACAGAGGTACAGAGCCAAGGGCACTTCCAGTCTAGGGAATATACCTTGGGAAAACTGAAAATCAATAAGACACAGCCACCCCAAAATTTAGGGCTGCACTGCTTACAAGGACCTCAACTTGGATACACCTTAAGTATCCAAGGAAATACAAAAATGGTTCAAAAAATTGTGGTACTTACGTACGATGGAATATCCCTCAGCCATGAAATCAATGTCATAAGACCAGTAGCTGCAAAATGGGTGGATTCAGGTACGATGATTCTAAGTGAAATAAGTCACACAGAAAAAGAAACTTATCATAAGATATCACTTATGAAGATCCTGTAAACATGGCTACACTTGAACTGAGTTAGGATAGAGAACAGAGTCTCACATTTAGAAAACACTCTTATGCCTGCTTAAGGGGGAAGGAGAGGTGGGGTGATGCATAAAACCAGAGTATGATATTAGCACAGGTACCATTCCATAAACCAAATAGAGAATAGACAAGACCTACACCTTCCTCAGTGAATGGGACTCAACACCCCTATTCCCCGCCGAGGAATATATCTGACTAGTAAGAATCTTAAAACCTATGTATTCATATGTCTCCGTAAGGAAATCAATTGTGTCTAGACTGGCATAAACAGGTCAGTGAAAACCAGCTCAACCCCATAATAAAAATGAATTTCAAAAACAAAACCAAAAAACAGCAAAATTCTTACACAATTCCTTCAGGGGTTCTAATGAAACCTGGAATGACCCTATCTGCAAAGACAGCTGGATGAGACATAAGGCTGGACACTTGGGACTGAGAGAACTGGTGAGATTGGGAGAGAAAATGCAGACCCTTTAAAGTAGTAATGCATGCCACCATTCCATGGGTCCCAAATCTCCAGGTAGAAGGGAATATCACTACAGTTATAACATGTATGGGAAACCTAGAAAATGGACACCCTGTGATGGCGAAAGGTTTCTAAAACTCTCCTAATTTTTCCTCTCCTTGTGCTCCACTTTGGCATTCCAACTGCTTTACTATCAATCTCCCAACTTAGGAGAGTCAGCCCCTATAACCTCCTGGTTCACACAGTTTGCTATTTGTGCAGATGATGAAAGGGAAGAGGGAGAACCAATCAGAGAGTAGATGTAGGCATTTGGACGGGCACATGTCACTCTAATTTCCCGTCAGGAAGAAGAATTAACCAAAGCCTCAGCCACCCACAGGGAACCAATAAAGCCACCCCTGGAACCAGTATAGGTCCTGAAGCAAAATTGTGGATTTGCGGCCAGCTCACAAAAATGGGATTTGAAAATTGGAGCTCAGGGTCCCAGCAATTCAAAAACCTGCAGAGTTATAAAGGACTACTCTCTTCCAGAAATCTGTTGAGGGAAGGCAATGAAGCGGACTTGAAAATGAGGCAGAATTGCACAAAACATATTTCAAGAGGTAAATTGGAATCGCCTTTGAAGCACAGAAAAAGCATCCCAACTTGGACGGTGATGCACTTGGCCAAAAAGGGCGTATGCCTTTTCCCCTGAATATATTCAGGAGAAAACGCATACGTCCTTTCTGGCCAATGAAGCAAGCATGCAATGCAAATCCACACTACAAAGAATTGTCACTTCCCACCGGTCGAAAGGGACATCTGTATATCTGTAAAAACCAGAAAGGCAAGAGCGAGATGACAAGGGCATGAAGCAATGTGATCCCAAGGGTCATGGAGGATTGTGATGACAAGCGCATGGAGCATTGTGATGACAAGATTATGTAGCATTTTGCTGACAAAGGCAAGGAGCATTGTGATGACAAGGTTCATGGAGCACTTTGATGACAAGCGTCATGGAGCATTGTGATTACAGGGGTCATGGAGCATTGGGATGACAAGAGCATGGATCATTGTGATGACAAGGTTCATGGAGCATTTTGATGACAAGAGTCCCGGATCATTGTGTCGTCAGGGTTCATGGAGCGTTGTGATGACAGTGGTCATGGAGCATTGTGATGACAGGGGTCAGGGAGCATTGTGATGAGAAGGTCATGGACCATTGGGCTGAAAATGTTCATGGAGTATTGTGATGAGAGGCGTCATGGAGCATTGTGATGACAAGGTACTGGAGCATTGTGATGAGAAGACCATGGAGCCTTGTGATGACATGTCTCATGGGGCATTCTGAGGAAAAGGGGCATGCAGCATTGTGATTACAGAGGTCTTGGAGCATTGTGATGACAAGGGCATGGAGCATTGGGATGAGAAGGCCATGGAGCGTTCTGATGACATGCATCATGGAGCTTTGTGAGGACAAGGGCATGGAGCATTGTGTTTTCAGGGGTCTTGGAGCACTGTGATGAAAAGGGCATGGATCATTGTGATGAAAAAGGCATGGAGCCTGGTCATGACAGGGTTCAAGGAGCATACTGACGACAAGTGTCAGGGAGCATTGTGATGACAAGGGTATTGAGCATTGTGATGACAAAGGTCATGGAGCATTGTGATGAGAAGACGATGGATAATTGTGATGACGAGCGTCATGGGGCGTTGTGATGATAAGTGTTATGGAACATTTTGATCACAAGGATTTGGAGCATTGTGATGACAGAGGTCATGGGGCATTTTGATTTCATTGTGATGACAATAGCCTGAAGCATTATGATGATGGGCATGCTGCATTGTGATGACAGGGTTCATGGAGCATTGAGATGAAAAGGGGCATGGAGCATTGTGATTACAGGAGTCTTGGAGCATTGTGATGACAAGGGCATGGAGCATCGTGAATGAGAAGGCCATGGAGAATTCTGATGACATGCGTCATGGAGCTTTGTGATGACAAGGGCATGGAGCATTGTGATTACATGGGTCTTGGAGCACTGTGATGACAAGGGTCATGGAGCCTTGTGATGACAAGGCCGTGGAACATTGTGATGGCAGTGGTCATGGAGCATTTTTATGACAGGGGTCATGGAGCATTGTGATGACCAGGGCATGGAACACTGTGATACATGAGTCATGGAGGATTGTAATGACAAGCGCATGGAGCATTGTGATAAGAATGGCATCGAGCATTGTGATGAAAAGCATCATGTAGCCTGTGATGACAAGGGCATGGAACAATGTGATGGAGGTTTCATGGAGCATTGTGATGACAATGGCATGCAGCATTGTGATGCCAAGGGTCATGGAGCTTTGTGATGACAAAGATCATGGAGCATTTTGATGACAAGAGGTGTGGTGCATTCTGTTGTGTAGGGCAGGGAGCATTGTGATAACAGGGTCATGGAGCAATTTGATGAAAAGTGTCATGGAACATTTTGATGACAGGGGTTATGGAACATTGAGATGTCAAGGGTCATGGAACATTTCCATGACAGGGTTTAAGGACCATTGTGATGACAGGGGAGTGGGTGTATTGTGATGACTAGTGAGGGAACATGTTGATATCAGTGGTGAGAGAGCATTTTTATAAGAAGTGCATGGAGCATTGTGATGACAATCTTTATGGAGCATTGTGATGACAAGGTTGTGGAGCATTGTGATGACAAGGGTCATGGAGCATTGAGTTGACAAAGGCACAGAGCATTGTGATGACAAGTGTCACGGAGCATTGTGATGAAAAGTTCATGGAGCATTGTGGTGACAAAGTTCACAGAGCCTTGTGATGATGAGGGCATGGACCATTGTGATGACACAGGTCATGAAGCCTTGTGAAGACTGGAGTCACGGAGAATTGTGATGACTGGGGTCATGGAGCATTGTGATGACAAGGGCATGGAGCTTTGTGATGACAGGGGCATAGGGCATTGGTCTGACAAGTTTCATGGATAATTGTGTTGACAGTGGGCATGGCACATTGTGATGACAAGGTCATGGAGCATTGTGAAGACAAGGTCATGGAGTATTGTGAAGACAGGTGTCAGGGAGCATTGTGATGACATATTTCATGGTCCATTGTGATGACAATGGCATGGAGCATTGTGATGCCAAGTGTTATAGAGGATTGTGATGACAAAGGTAATGGAGCATTGTGATGACAAGGGCTTGGATCATTGTGATGACAAGGGCATGGAGCATTGTGATGACAACGGGCAGTGAGAATTTTGATGAAAAGGTCGTGAAGCATTGTGATAACAAAGGCATGGAGCTTGCTATGACAGGGGTCACGGGCATTGCGATGACAAGTGCATGGAGAATTGTGATGACAAGAGCATGTAACATAGTGATGAGAACTGTCATGGAGCACTGTGATGACAAGGACGTGGAGAATTGTGATGACAAGGGACATGGTGCATTGTCATAACCAGGGCATGGAGCATTGTGATGGCAAGACCGTGGAGCACTGTGATGAGAAGACCATGGATAATTGTGATGACGAGCATCATGGAACACTGTAATGACAAGGGGCATGGAGCATTGTGATGACAGGTGTCATGGAGCATTGTGACGACAGGGGTCATGGATCATTGTGATGACAAGTGTCACGGAGCATTCTGATGACAAGCTTGTGGAGTATTGTGATGAAAATGGCATGGAGCATTGTGATGAAAAGGGCATGGATCACTGTGATGAAAAAGGCATGGAGACTTGTCATGACAGGGTTCAATGAGCATACTGACGACAGGTGTCAGGGAGCATTGTGATGACAAGTGTATTGAGAATTGTGATGACAAGGGTCATGGAGCATTGTGATGAGAAGTCCATGGATAATTGTGATGACCAGCATCATGGGGCGTTGTGATGACAAGTATTACGGAACATTGTGATCACAAGGGTTTGGAGCATTGTGATGACAGAGGTCATGGATCATTTTGATTTCATTGTGATGACAATAGCATGAAGCATTATGATGATGGGCATGGTGCATTATGATGACAGGGTTCATGGATCATTGAGATGAAAAGGGACATGGAGCATTGTGATTACAGGGGTCTTGGAGCATTGTGATGAGAAGGGTCATGGAGCCTTGTAATGACAAGGCCATGGAACATCGTGATGGCAGGGGTAATGGAGCATTGTTATCACAGGTGTAATGGAGCATTGTGATGGCAAGGGCATGGAGCATTGTGATGAGAAGGCCATGGAGCATTCTGATGACATGTGTCAGGTAGCATTGTGATGACAATGGCATGGAGCAATGTGATGAGAGCGTTCATGGAGCATTGTGATGACCATGACATGGAGCATTGTGATGCAAAGGGTCATGGATCTTTGTGATGACAAAGGTCATGGAGCATTTTGATGACAAGGGCGTGGTGCATTGTGATGAGAAGGGCAGGGAGCATTGTGATGACAGGGTCATGGAACAATTTGATGAAAAGGGTCATGCAACATTTTGATGACAGGGGTTATGGAACATTGTGATGTCAGGGGTCATTGAGCATTTTGATGAAATGGTTCATGGAGCATTTTGATGACAGGGGTTATGGAACATTGTGATGTCAGGGGTCATTGAGCATTTTGATGAAATGGTTCATGGAGCATTTTGATGACAGGAGTCATGGAACATTGTGATGACAGGGGTGAGGGAGTATTGTGATGAATAGTGATGTAACATTGTGATATCAGTGGTGAGAGAGCATTTTGATGAGAAGTGCATGGAGCATTGTGATGACAAGGTTTATGGAGCATTGTGATGACAAGATTGTGGAGCACTGTGATGACAAGCGCATGGCGCATTGTGATGACATGGGTCATGGAGCATTGTGCTGACAAGCGCATGGAGCATTGTGATGACAAGGGTCATGGAGCATTGTGCTGAGAAAGGCATAGAGCATTGTGATGACAAGGGTCAAAGAGCATTGTGATGAAAAGTTCATGGAGCATTGTGGTTAAAAAGTCACAGAGACTGTAGATGAGGAGGGCATGGACCATTGTGATGACAAAGGTCATGAAGCATTGTGATGACTGGAGTCACGGAGAATTGTGATGACAGGTGTCGTGGAGCATTGTGATAAGAAGGGCATGGAACATTGTGATGACAAGGGCATGGAGCATTGGTCTAATAAGTTTCATGGATTATTGTGATGACAGTTGGAATGGCGCATTGTGATGACAAGGGCATGGAGCACTGTGATGACCAGGTCATGCAGTATTGTGAAGACAGGTGTCAGGGAGCATTGTGATGACATATGTAATGGCCCATTGTGATGACAATGGCACGGAGCATTGTGTTGCCAAGTGTCATGGAGGATTCTGATGACAAAGGTAATGGAGCATTGTGATGACAATGGCTTGGAGCATTGTGATGACAAGGGTCAGGGAGCATTCTGATGACAAGCTTGTGGAGTAATTTGATGACATTGGCATGGAGCATTGTGATGAAAACGGCATGGGGCATTGTGATGAAAAAGGCATGGAGCCTTTTCGTGACAGGGTTCAAGGAGCATTCTGACGACAAGTGTCAGGGAGCATTGTGATGACAAGTGTATTGAAAATTATGATGACAAAGGTCATGGAGCATTGTGATGAAAAGGGCATGGAGTATTGTGATGAAAGGCATCATGGAGCGTTGTGATGACAAGTGTTATGGAACATTGTGATCACAAGGGTTTGGAGCATTGTGAGGACAGAGGTCTTGGATCATTTTGATTTCAAGGAACATGGAGCATTGTGATGACAAGGGCAGGAAGCAACGTGATCCCAAGGTTCATGGAGTATTGTGATGACAAGCGCATAGAGCATCGTAATGACAGGGTCATGTAGCATTTTGCTGACAAAGGCATGGAGCATTGAGATGACAGGTGTCCAGGAGCACTGTGATGGCAAGCGTCAAGGAGCATTGTGTTTACAGGGGTCAAGGAGCATTGGGATGACAAGGGCATGCATCATTGTGATGCCAAGTGTCATGGAGCATTGGGCTGAAAATGTTCATGGAGTTTTGTGATGACAGGGGTCATGGAGCATTGTGATGACTAGGGAATGGAGCATTGTGATGACAAGAGTACCGGATCATTGTGTTGTCAGGTGTCATGGAGCGTTGTGATGACAGTGGTCATGGAGCATTGTGATGATATTGGTCAAGGAGCATTGTGATGAGAAGGTCATGGAGCATTGGGCTGAAAACGTTCATGGAGTATTGTGATGACAGGCGTCATGGAGCATTGTGATGATAAGGGAATGGAGCATTTTGATGACAACGTCCTGGAGCATTGTGATGAGAAGACCATGGAGCCTTGTGATGACAAGTCTCATGGAGCATTCTGATGAAAAGGGGCATGGAGCATTGTGATTACAGGGGTCTAGGACCATTGTGATGACAAGGGCATGGAGCATTGTGATGAAAAGTGCATGGATCATTGTGATGAAAAAGGCATGGAGCCTTGTCATGAAAGGGTTCAAGGTGCATACCGATGGCAAGAGTAAGGGAGCATTGTGATGACATGTGTATTGAGCATTGTGATGACAAATGTCATGGGGCATTGTGATGAGAAGTCCATGGATAATTGTGATGACCAGCATCATGGGGCATTGTGATGACAAGTGTTATGGAACATTGTGATCACAAGGGTTTGGAGCATTGTGATGACAGAGGTCATGGAGCATTTTGATTTCATTGTGATGACAATAGCATGAAGCATTATGATGATGGGCATGGTGCATTGTGATGACAGTGTTCATGGAGCATTTTGATGAAAAGGGTCATGGAGCATTTGTCTGACAAGTTTCATGGATTATTGTGATGACAGTGGGCATGGCACATTGTGATGACAAGGGCATGAAGCATTGTGATGACAAGGTCATGGAGTATTGTGAAGACAGGTGTCAGGGAGCATTGTGATGACATATGTCATGTTCCATTGTGATGACAATAACACGGAGCATTGTGATGCCAAGTGTCATGGAGGATTGTTGTGACAAACGTAAAGGAGCATTTTGATGACAAGGGCATGGAGCATTGAGATGACAAGGTCCACTGATAATTTTAATGTCCAGGTCGTGAAACATTGTGATGACAAGCGCATGGAGCTTCCTATGACAGGGGTCATGGAGCATTGCGATGACAAGTGCATGGAGTATTGTGATGACAAGAGCATATAACATTGTGATGAGAAGTGCCATGGAGCATTGTGATGACAAGGAAGTGGAGAATTGTGAGGACGAGGGACATTGAGCTTTGAGATGACCAGGGCATGGAGAATTGTGATGACAAAACCGTGGAGCATTGTGATGAGAAGACCTTGCGTAATTGTGATGACGAGCATCATGAAGCACTGTAATGACAAGGGGCATGAAGCATTGTGATGACAGGTGTCAGGGAGCATTGTGATGACAGGGGTCATGGAGCATTGTGATGACAAGGGCACGGAGCATTGTGATGACAAGGGCCATTGAGAATTTTGATGACAAGGTCATGAAGCATTGTGATGACAAACACTTGGAGCTTGCTATGACAGGGGGCATGGAACATTGCAATGACAAGTGCATGGAGAATTGTGATGACAAGAGCATGTAACATTGTGATGAGAAGTGTCATGTAGCATTGTGATGACAAGGACGTGGAGAATTGTGATGACAAGGGACATGGAGCATTGTGATGAGCAGGGCATAGAGCATTGTGATGACAGGTGTCATGGAGCATTATTATGACAAGGGCCATAGTGCATTCTGACATAAGATATCACTTATGAAGGGAATGTAAACATGGCTACATATGAACTGAATTAGGAAAGAGAACAGTGTCTCAGATATAGAAAACACACTTATGCTTGCTTAAGGGGAAAGGAGAGGTGGGGAGACACACAAAACCAGAGTTTGATATTAGCACAGGTAACATTCCATAATCCAAATACAGAAGAGACAAGCCCTACTCCTTCCTCAGTGAACGGGACTCAACACCCTAATTCCCGGCAGAGAAATATATCTGACTAGTAAGAATCTTAAAACCTATGTATTGATATGTCTCCGTAAAGGAACCAAGTGTGTCTAGCACGACATAAACACGGCAGTGAGAAGCAGCTCAAACCCACTATAAAAATGAATTTCAAAACAAAACAAAAAACAGTTTAATTCTTACACAATACCTTCAGGGGTTCAGATGAAACTTGGAATGACCCTGTCTACAACGACAGCTGGATGTGGCATAAGGCTGGTCACTTGGGACTGAGACGATTGGTGAGATTGGGTGAGAAAAGGCAGACCCTGTAAAGCAATAATTCCTGCCCATCATTCCATGGTTCCCAACTCTCCAGGTAGAAGGGAATATCACTACAGTTATAACATGTATGGGAAACCTAGAGAATGGACACCCTCTGATGGAGAAAGGTTTCTAAAACTCTACTAATTTTTTTTCTCTCCTTGTGCTCCAACTTGACATTCCTACTGCTTTAATATCAATCTCCCAACTTGGAGAGTCAACCCCTATAACCTCCTGTTTCGCACAGTTGGCACATTGTTCAGAGGATATAAGGGAAAAGGGAGAACCAATGAGAGAGTAGCTGTAGGCATTTGGACGGCCACATGTCACTCTAATTTCCCGTCACGAAGAAGAATTAACCAAACTCTCAGCCTGCCCCCCCCCCCGGAACCTGTACAGGTCCTGAAGCAAAACTATGGATTTGCGGTCAGCTAACAAAAACGCGAGTTGAGAACCGGAGCACAGCGGCACAGCATTTCACTAACTTGTAGAGTTATAAAGGACTACTCTCTTCCAAAAATCTCTTGAGGGAAAGCCACGAGGTAGACTTTAAAATGATGCAGAATTGCACGAAACAGATTTCAAGAAGTATATTGGAATTGCCTTTAAACACAGGAAAAGCATCACAACTTCGACAATTATGGAATTGTCCATAAAGGGCGTATGCGTTTTCACCTGAATATATTCAGGAGAAAACGCATAAGCCGATTTTGACCAACCAAGCAACTGCACAATGCAAATCTGCACTACAAATAAGTATCACTTCCCACCGGTCAAAAGGGTCATCTGCAAAATGTGTAAAAACCAGAAAGGCAAGACAGGCTCTGGAGAACAGTAAGCCTTGTTATGCTCATGGGTGGGATGTAAATTGCCAACAGCCACCCTGGAGGAGTGCACTGTGTTCTCTAAAAGAAGTAAACAACAGAGCTTCACAACCTAAGTCACTTCCAGTCATGGGAATATACCTTGGGAAAACTGAATATCAATAAGACACAGCCACCGCAAAATTTAGGGCAGCACTGCTTACAAGAACCTCGAATCCGGGACACCTTAAATATCCAAGGAAAGACAAAAATGGTAAATAAATTGTGGAACTTACGTATGATGGAATATCCCTCAGCCATGAAATCAATGTCATAAGGACAGTAGAAGCAAAATGAGTGGATTCAGGTTCGATGATTCTAAGTGAAGTAAGTCACACAGGAAAAGAAACTTATCATAAGATATCACTTATGAAGATCCTGTAAACATGGCTACACATGAACTGAGTTAGGAAAGAGAACAGAGTCTCACATTTAGAAAACACACTTATGCCTGCTTAAGGGTGAAGGAGAGGTGGGGGGGATGCATAAAACCAGAGTTTTATATAAGCACAGATACCGTCCCAAAAACCAACTATGGAATAGACAAAACCTACACCTTCCTCAGTGAAAGGGACTCAAAACCCCATATTTCCCGCAGAGGAATACATCTGACTAGTAAGAATCTTAAAACCTATGTATTGATATGTCCCCGTAAGGGAATCAAGTGTGTCTAGACTGGCATAAACATGGCAGTGAGAATCAAATCAAACCCACTATAAAAATGAATTTCAAAAACAAAACAAAAAAACTGGGAAATTCTTTACAATTCCTTCAGGGTCGCTGATGAAACCTTGAATGACCGTATCTACAATGACAGCTGGATGTGGCATAAGGCTGGACACTTGGGACTGAGAGGATTGGTGAGATTGGGTGAGCAAATGCAGACCCTTTAAAGCAATAATGCATGGCAACCATTCCATGGGTCCCAACTCTGCAGGTTGAAGAGAATATTACTACAGCAATAACATATACAGGAAATCTAGAGAATGGACACACTGAGAATACGAAAGGTTTCTAAAACTCAACGAATAGTCCCTCTCCTGGTGCTCCGGTTTGACTTTCCAACTGCTTTACTATCAATCTCCCAACTTGGAGAGACAGCCCCTTTAACATCCTGGTTCACACACGTTGCGAAATTGGCAGAGGATGAAAGGCATGAGGGAGAACCAATGAGAGAGTAGCTGTTAGGCATTTGGACAGGCACATGTCAATCTAATTTCCCGGCAGGAAGAAGAATTAACCAAAGTCTCAGCCACCCACCGGGAACCAGTATAGGTCCTGCACCAAAATTTTGGACTTGCGGTCAGTTCACAAAAAACGAGTTGAAAAATGGAGCTCAGGGGCACAGCAATTCACAAACTGACAGAATAATAAAGGAAAACTATCGTCTAAAAATCTGTTGAGGGAAGGCAACGAGGTGGGCTTGAAATCGAGGCAGAATAGCAGGAAACAGATTTCAAGAGGTACATTGGAATTGCCTTTAAAGCACACGAAGAGGGGCACAACTTCGACAATGATGCACTTGGCCAAAAAGGGTGTATTCGTTTTCTCCTGAAGATATTCAGGAGAAAACGCATACGCCTTTTTTGGCCAAGCAAGCAAGAAGGCAATGCAAATTGGCACTACAAAGAAGTATCACTTCCCACCGGTCAAAATGGTCATCCACAAAATACGTAAAAACCAGAAAGGCAAGAGAGGCCCTGGAGAACAGGGAGCCTTGTTATGCTGATGGGCGGGATGTAAATTGCCAACTGCCTCCCTGGAGGAGTGTATTGTGTTCCCTAAAACAAGTAAAGAACAGAGCTACAGAGCCAAGGGCACTTCCAGTCTAGGGAATATACCTTGGGAAAACTGAAAAACAATAATACAGAGCCACCCCAAAATTTAGGGCGGCACTGCCTACAAGAACCTCAACTTGGGTACACCTTAAATATCCCAGGAAATATAAAAATGGTTCAAAAATTTGTGGTACATACGTACGATGGAATATCCCTCAGCCATGAAATCAATGTCATAAGACCAGTAGCAGCAAAATGAGTGGATTCAGGTACGATGATTCTAAGTGAACAAAGTCACACAGACACAGAAACTTATCATAAGATATCACTTATGATGATCATGTCAACATGGCTACACCTGAACTTAGATTGGAAAGAGAACAGAGTCTCACATTTAGAAAACACTCTTATTCCTTCTTAAGGGGGAATGAGAGGTGGGGTGATGCATAAAACCAGAGTTTGATATAAGCACAGGTACTGTTCCAAAAACCAACTATGGACTACAGAAGACATACACCTTCCTCAGTGAAAGGGACTCAAAACCCCATATTTCCCACAGAGGAATATATGTGACTAGTAAGAATCTTAAAACCTATGTATTGATATGACACCATAAGGGAATCAAGTGTTTCTAGACTGGCATAAACATGGCAGCGAGAATCAGCCTAAACTCACTATAAAAAGGAATTTAAAAAACAAAACAAAAAAAACATGGAAATTCTTTACAATTCCTTCAGGGTCTCTGATGAACCCTGGAATGACCCTAACTACAATGACAGCTGGATATGGCATAAGGCTGGACACTTGGGAGTGAGAGAATTGGTGACATTGGGTGAGCAAATGCAGACCCTTTAAAGCAATAACGCATGGCACCCATTCCATGGGTCCCCACTCTACAGGTTGAAGGGAATATTACTTCCATTCTAACATATACGGGAAACCTAGATAATGGACACACTGGGAATACGAAAGGTTTCTAAAACTCAATGAATAGTCCCTATCCTGGTGCTCAGGTTTGACTTTCCAACAACTTTTCTATCAATCTCCCAAATTGTAGAGACAACACCTTTAACCTCCTGGTTCGAACAGGTTGCCAATTTGGCAGAGGATTAAAGGAAAGGGGGAGAACCAATGAGAGAGTAGCTGTTAGGCATTTAGACGGGCACATGTCACTCTAATTTCCCGGCAGGAAGAAGAATTAACCAAAGTCTCCGCCACCCACTTGGAACCAGTATAAGTCCGGAAACAAAATTTTGGACTTGCGGTCAGCTCACAAAAAACGAGTTGAAAAATAGAGCTCAGGGCCACAGTAATTCACAAACTGGCAGAATAATAAAGGACAACTATCGTCCAAAAATCTGTTGAGGGAAGGCAATGAGGCGGAGTTGAAAGCAAGGCCGAATAGCAGGAAACAGATTTCAAGAGGTATGTTGGAATCACCTCTAAAGCACCAGAAGTGGGGCACAACTTCGACAATGATGCACTTGGCCAAAAAGGGCGTATGCGTTTTCTCCTGAATATATTCAGGAGAAAACGCATACGCCCTTTTTGGCCAAGCAACAAAGAAGGCAATGCAAATCTGCACTACAAGGAAGTATCACTTCCCACCGGTTAAAAGGGACATCCACAACATGTGTAAAAACCAGAAAGGCAAGACATGCCATGGAGAAAAGGGAGCCTTGTTATGCTGATTGGCGGGATGTAAATTGCCAACTGCCTCTCTGGAGGAGTGCATTGTGTTCCCTAAAACAATTAAACAACAGAGCTACAGAGCCAAGGGCACTTCCAGTCTAGGGAATATACCTTGGGAAAACTGAAAATGAATAAGACAGAGCCACCCCAAAGTTTAGGGCTGCACTGCTTACAAAAACCTCAACTTGGGTACACCTTAAATATCCCCAGAAATATAAAAATGGTTCAAAAAACTGTGGTATTTACGTACGAAGGAATATCCCTCAGCCATGAAATCAATGTCATAAGACCAGTAGCAGCAAAATGAGTGGATTCTGGTATGATGACTCTAAGTGAAATGCATCACACAGAAAAAGCAACTTATCATAAGATATCACTTATGAAGATCCTGTAAACATGGCTACACTTGAACTGAGTTAGGAAAGAGAACAGAGTCTCACATTTAGAAAAAACTCTTATGCCTGATATAGGGGGAAGGAGAGGTGGCGTGATCTATAAAACCAGAGTTTAATATAAGCACTGGTACCAATAAAAACACCAACTATGGAATAGACGAGACCTACACCTTCCTCAGTGAAAGGGACTCAAAACCCCATATTTCCTGCAGAGGAAAATATCTGACTAGTAAGAATCTTAAAACGTATGTATTGATATGTCTCCATAAGGGAATCAAGTGTGTCTAGACTGGCATAAACATGGCAGCGAGAATCAGCTCAAACCCACTATAAAAAGGAATTTCAAAAACAAAACAAAACAACTGGGAAATTCTTTACAATTCCTTCAAGGTCTCTGATGAAACCTGGAATGACCCTATCTACAATGACAGCTGGATGTGGCATAAGGCTGGACACTTGGGACTGAGAGGATTGGTGAGATTGGGTGAGCAAATGCACACCCTTTAAAGCACAATTGCCTGGCACCCATTCCATGGGTCCCAACTCTCCAGGTTGAAGGGAATATTACTACAGCTATAACATGTACAGGAAACCTAGAGAACGGACACACTGTGAATACGAAAGGTTTCTAAAACTCAACGAATAGTCCCTCTCCTGGTGCTCCAGTTTGACTTTCCATCTGCTTTACTATCAACCTCCAAACTTGGAGAGACAGCCCGTTTAACCTCCTGGTTCGCACAGGTTGCCAATTTGGCAGAGGATGAAAGGGAAGAGGGAGAACCAATGAGAGAGTAGCTGTTAGGCATTTGGACGGGCACATATCACTCTAATTTCCGGGCAGGAAGAAGAATTAACCAAAGTCTCAGCCACGCACCAGGAACCAGCATAAATCCTGATCCAAAATTTTGGACTTGCGGTCAGCTCACCAAAAACGAGTTGAAAAATGGATCTCAGGGGCACAGCAATTCACAAACTGGCAGAGTAATAAAGGAGAACTATCGTCCAAAAATCTGTGGAGGGAAGACATCGAGGCGGACTTGAAAGCGAGGTAGAATAGCAGGAAACAGATTTCAAGAGGTACGTTGGAATCGCCTTTAAAGCACAGGAAGAGGGGCACAACTTCGACAAGGATGCACTTGGCCAAAAAGGGCGTATGCGTTTTCTCCTGAATATATTCAGGAGAAAACGCGTACGCCCTTTTTGGCCAAACAAGGAAGCGGGCAATGCAAATCTGCACTACAAAGAAGTATCACTTCCCACCGGTCAAAAGGGACATCCACAAAATGTGTAAGAACAAGAAAGGCAAGACAGGCCCTGGAGAACAGGGAGCCTTGTTATGCTGATGGGCGGGATGTAAATTGCCAACTGCCTCTCTGGAGGAGTGCATTCTGTTCCCTAAAACAAGTAAAGAACAGAGCTACAGAGCCAAGGGCACTACCAGTCTAGGGAATATACCTTGGGAAAACTGAAAATCAATAAGACAGAGCCACCCCAAAATTTAGGGCTGCACTGCATACAAGGACCTCAACTTGGATACACCTTAAGTATCCCAGAAAATATAAACATGGTTCAAAAAATTGTGGTACTTACGTACGATGGAATATCCCTCAGCCATGAAATCAATGTCATAAGACCAGTAGCAGCAAAATGGGTGGATTCAGGTACGATGATTCTAAGTGAAATAAGTCACACAGAAAAAGAAACTTATCATAAGATATCACTTATGAAGATCCTGTAAACATGGCTACACTTGAACTGAGTTAGGAAAGAGAACAGTGTCTCACATTTAGAAAACACTCTTATACCTGCTTAAGGGGGAAGGAGAGGTGGGGTGATGCATAAAACCAGAGTTTGATATAAGCACAGGTACCGTTCCAAAAACCAACTATGGAATACACAAGACCTACACCGTCCTCAGTGAAATGGACTCAAAACCCCATATTTCCCGCAGAGGAAAATATCTGACTAGTAAGAATCTTAAAACCTATGCATTGATATGTCTCCGTAAGGGAATCAAGTGTGTCTAGACTGGCATAAACATGGCAGCGAGAATCAGCTCAAACCCACTATAAAAAGGAATTTCAAAAACAAAACAAAAAAACTGGGAAATTCTTTACAATTCCTTCAGGGTCTCTGATGAAAGCTGGAATGACCCTATCTACAACGACAGCTGGATGTGGCATAAGGAGGGACACTTGGGACTGAGACGATTGGTGAGATTGGGTGAGCAAATGCAGACCCTTTAAAGCAATAATGCATGGCACCCATTCCATGGGTCCGAACTCTCCAGGTTGAAGGGAATATTACTACAGCTATAACAAGTGCGGGAAACCTAGAGAACGGACACACTGTGAATACGAAAGGTTTCTAAAACTCAACGAATAGTCCCTCTCCTGGTGCTCTGGTTTGACTTTCCGTCTGCTTTACTATCAACCTCCCAACTTGGAGAGACAGCCCCTTTAACCTCTTGGTTCGCACAGGTTGCCAATTTGGCAGAGGATGAAAGGGAAGAGGGAGAACCAATGAGAGAGTAGCTGTTAGGCATTTGGACGGGCACATATCACTGTAATTTCCCGGCAGGAAGAAGAATTAACCAAATTCTCAGCCACCCACCGGGAACCAGTATAGGTCCTGAACCAAAATTTTGGACTTGCGGTCAGCTCACCAAAAACGAGTTGAAAAATGGAGCTCAGGGGCACAGCAATTCACAAACTGGCCGAGTAATAAAGGACAACTATCTTCCAAAAATCTGTTGAGGGAAGGAAACGAGGCGGACTTGAAAGCGAGGCAGCATAGCAGGAAACAGATTTCAAGAGGTACGTTGGAATCGCCTTTCAAGCACAGGAAGAGGGGCACAACTTCGACAATGATGCACTTGGCCAAAAAGGGCGTATGCGTTTTCTCCTGAATATATTCAGGAGAAAACGCATACGCCCTTTTTGGCCAAGCAAGCAAGCGGGCAATGCAAATCTGCACTACAAAGAAGTATCACTTCCCACCGGTCAAAAGGGACATCCACAAAATGTGTAAGAACAAGAAAGGCAAGACAGGCCCTGGAGAACAGGGAGCCTTGTTATGCTGATGGGCGGGATGTAAATTGCCAACTGCCTCTCTGGAGGAGTGCATTCTGTTCCCTAAAACAAGTAAAGAACAGAGCTACAGAGCCAAGGGCACTACCAGTCTAGGGAATATACCTTGGGAAAACTGAAAATCAATAAGACAGAGCCACCCCAAAATTTAGGGCTGCACTGCATACAAGGACCTCAACTTGGATACACCTTAAGTATCCCAGAAAATATAAACATGGTTCAAAAAATTGTGGTACTTACGTACGATGGAATATCCCTCAGCCATGAAATCAATGTCATAAGACCAGTAGCAGCAAAATGGGTGGATTCAGGTACGATGATTCTAAGTGAAATAAGTCACACAGAAAAAGAAACTTATCATAAGATATCACTTATGAAGATCCTGTAAACATGGCTACACTTGAACTGAGTTAGGAAAGAGAACAGTGTCTCACATTTAGAAAACACTCTTATACCTGCTTAAGGGGGAAGGAGAGGTGGGGTGATGCATAAAACCAGAGTTTGATATAAGCACAGGTACCGTTCCAAAAACCAACTATGGAATAGACAAGACCTACACCGTCCTCAGTGAAAGGGACTCAAAACCCCATATTTCCCGCAGAGGAATATATCTGACTAGTAAGAATCTTAAAACCTATGTATTGATATGTCTCCGTAAGGGAATCAAGTGTGTCTAGACTGGCATAAACATGGCAGCGAGAATCAGCTCAAACCCACTATAAAAAGGAATTTCAAAAACAAAACATAAAAACTGGGAAATTCTTTACAATTCCTTCAGGGTCTCTGATGAAAGCTGGAATGACCCTATCTACAACGACAGCTGGATGTGGCATAAGGAGGGACACTTGCGACTGAGACGATTGGTGAGATTGGGTGAGCAAATGCAGACCCTTTAAAGCAATAATGCATGGCACCCATTCCATGGGTCCGAACTCTCCACGTTGAAGGGAATATTACTACAGCTATAACATGTGCGGGAAACCTAGAGAACGGACACACTGTGAATACGAAAGGTTTCTAAAACTCAACGAATAGTCCCTCTCCTGGTGCTCCGGTTTGACTTTCCGTCTGCTTTACTATCAACCTCCCAACTTGGAGAGACAGCCCCTTTAACCTCTTGGTTCGCACAGGTTGCCAATTTGGCAGAGGATGAAAGGGAAGAGGGAGAACCAATGAGAGAGTAGCTGTTAGGCATTTGGACGGGCACATATCACTGTAATTTCCCGGCAGGAAGAAGAATTAACCAAATTCTCAGCCACCCACCGGGAACCAGTATAGGTCCTGAACCAAAATTTTGGACTTGCGGTCAGCTCACCAAAAACGAGTTGAAAAATGGAGCTCAGGGGCACAGCAATTCACAAACTGGCCGAGTAATAAAGGACAACTCTCGTCCAAAAATCTGTTGAGGGAAGGCAACGAGGCGGACTTGAAAGCGAGGCAGAATAGCAGGAAACAGATTTCAAGAGGTACGTTGGAATCGCCTTTAAAGCACAGGAAGAGGGGCACAACTTCGACAATGATGCACTTGGCCAAAAAGGGCGTATGCGTTTTCTCCTGAATATATTCAGGAGAAAACGCATACGCCCTTTTTAGCCAAGCAAGCAAGCGGGCAATGCAAATCTGCACTACAAAGAAGTATCACTTCCAACCGGTCAAAAGGGATATCCACAAAATGTGTAAGAACAAGAAAGGCAAGACAGGCCCTGGAGAACAGGGAGCCTTGTTATGCTGATGGGCGGGATGTAAATTGCCCACTGCCTCTCTGGAGGAGTGCATTCTGTTCCCTAAAACAAGTAAAGAACAGAGCTACAGAGCCAAGGGCACTACCAGTCTAGGGAATATACCTTGGGAAAACTGAAAATCAATAAGACAGAGCCACCCCAAAATTTAGGGCTGCACTGCATACAAGGACCTCAACTTGGATACACCTTAAGTATCCCAGAAAATATAAACATGGTTCAAAAAATTGTGGTACTTACGTACGATGGAATATCCCTCAGCCATGAAATCAATGTCATAAGACCAGTAGCAGCAAAATGGGTGGATTCAGGTACGATGATTCTAAGTGAAATAAGTCACACAGAAAAAGAAACTTATCATAAGATATCACTTATGAAGATCCTGTAAACATGGCTACACTTGAACTGAGTTAGGAAAGAGAACAGTGTCTCACATTTAGAAAACACTCTTATACCTGCTTAAGGGGGAAGGAGAGGTGGGGTGATGCATAAAACCAGAGTTTGATATAAGCACAGGTACCGTTCCAAAAACCAACTATGGAATAGACAAGACCTACACCGTCCTCAGTGAAAGGGACTCAAAACCCCATATTTCCCGCAGAGGAAAATATCTGACTAGTAAGAATCTTAAAACCTATGTATTGATATGTCTCCGTAAGGGAATCAAGTGTGTCTAGACTGGCATAAACATGGCAGCGAGAATCAGCTCAAACCCACCATAAAAAGGAATTTCAAAAACAAAACATAAAAACTGGGAAATTCTTTACAATTCCTTCAGGGTCTCTGATGAAAGCTGGAATGACCCTATCTACAACGACAGCTGGATGTGGCATAAGGAGGGACACTTGCGACTGAGACGATTGGTGAGATTGGGTGAGCAAATGCAGACCCTTTAAAGCAATAATGCATGGCACCCATTCCATGGGTCCGAACTCTCCAGGTTGAAGGGAATATTACTACAGCTATAACATGTGCGGGAAACCTAGAGAACGGACACACTGTGAATACGAAAGGTTTCTAAAACTCAACGAATAGTCCCTCTCCTGGTGCTCCGGTTTGACTTTCCGTCTGCTTTACTATCAACCTCCCAACTTGGAGAGACAGCCCCTTTAACCTCCTGGTTCGCACAGGTTGCCAATTTGGCAGAGGATGAAAGGGAAGAGGGAGAACCAATGAGAGAGTAGCTGTTAGGCATTTGGACGGGCACATATCACTGTAATTTCCCGGCAGGAAGAAGAATTAACCAAATTCTCAGCCACCCACCGGGAACCAGTATAGGTCCTGAACCAAAATTTTGGACTTGCGGTCAGCTCACCAAAAACGAGTTGAAAAATGGAGCTCAGGGGCACAGCAATTCACAAACTGGCCGAGTAATAAAGGACAACTATCGTCCAAAAATCTGTTGAGGGAAGGCAACGAGGCGGACTTGAAAGCGAGGCAGAATAGCAGGAAACAGATTTCAAGAGGTACGTTGGAATCGCCTTTAAAGCACAGGAAGAGGGGCACAACTTCGACAATGATGCACTTGGCCAAAAAGGGCGTATGCGTTTTCTCCTGAATATATTCAGGAGAAAACGCATACGCCCTTTTTAGCCAAGCAAGCAAGCGGGCAATGCAAATCTGCACTACAAAGAAGTATCACTTCCCACCGGTCAAAAGGGACATCCACAAAATGTGTAAGAACAAGAAAGGCAAGACAGGCCCTGGAGAACAGGGAGCCTTGTTATGCTGATGGGCGGGATGTAAATTGCCAACTGCCTCTCTGGAGGAGTGCATTCTGTTCCCTAAAACAAGTAAAGAACAGAGCTACAGAGCCAAGGGCACTACCAGTCTAGGGAATATACCTTGGGAAAACTGAAAATCAATAAGACAGAGCCACCCCAAAATTTAGGGCTGCACTGCATACAAGGACCTCAACTTGGATACACCTTAAGTATCCCAGAAAATATAAACATGGTTCAAAAAATTGTGGTACTTACGTACGATGGAATATCCCTCAGCCATGAAATCAATGTCATAAGACCAGTAGCAGCAAAATGGGTGGATTCAGGTACGATGATTCTAAGTGAAATAAGTCACACAGAAAAAGAAACTTATCATAAGATATCACTTATGAAGATCCTGTAAACATGGCTACACTTGAACTGAGTTAGGAAAGAGAACAGTGTCTCACATTTAGAAAACACTCTTATACCTGCTTAAGGGGGAAGGAGAGGTGGGGTGATGCATAAAACCAGAGTTTGATATAAGCACAGGTACCGTTCCAAAAACCAACTATGGAATAGACAAGACCTACACCGTCCTCAGTGAAAGGGACTCAAAACCCCATATTTCCCGCAGAGGAAAATATCTGACTAGTAAGAATCTTAAAACCTATGTATTGATATGTCTCCGTAAGGGAATCAAGTGTGTCTAGACTGGCATAAACATGGCAGCGAGAATCAGCTCAAACCCACTATAAAAAGGAATTTCAAAAACAAAACAAAAAAACTGGGAAATTCTTTACAATTCCTTCAGGGTCTCTGATGAAAGCTGGAATGACCCTATCTACAACGACAGCTGGATGTGGCATAAGGAGGGACACTTGGGACTGAGACGATTGGTGAGATTGGGTGAGCAAATGCAGACCCTTTAAAGCAATAATGCATGGCACCCATTCCATGGGTCCGAACTCTCCAGGTTGAAGGGAATATTACTACAGCTATAACATGTGCGGGAAACCTAGAGAACGGACACACTGTGAATACGAAAGGTTTCTAAAACTCAACGAGTAGTCCCTCTCCTGGTGCTCCGGTTTGACTTTCCGTCTGCTTTACTATCAACCTCCCAACTTGGAGAGACAGCCCCTTTAACCTCTTGGTTCGCACAGGTTGCCAATTTGGCAGAGGATGAAAGGGAAGAGAGAGAACCAATGAGAGAGTAGCTGTTAGGCATTTGGACGGGCACATATCACTGTAATTTCCCGGCAGGAAGAAGAATTAACCAAATTCTCAGCCACCCACCGGGAACCAGTATAGGTCCTGAACCAAAATTTTGGACTTGCGGTCAGCTCACCAAAAACGAGTTGAAAAATGGAGCTCAGGGGCACAGCAATTCACAAACTGGCCGAGTAATAAAGGACAACTATCTTCCAAAAATCTGTTGAGGGAAGGCAACGAGGCGGACTTGAAAGCGAGGCAGCATAGCAGGAAACAGATTACAAGAGGTACGTTGGAATCGCCTTTAAAGCACAGGAAGAGGGGCACAACTTCGACAATGATGCACTTGGCCAAAAAGGGCGTATGTGTTTTCTCCTGAATATATTCAGGAGAAAACGCATACGCCCTTTTTGGCCAAGCAAGCAAGCGGGCAATGCAAATCTGCACTACAAAGAAGTATCACTTCCCACCGGTCAAAAGGGACATCCACAAAATGTGTAAGAACAAGAAAGGCAAGACAGGCCCTGGAGAACAGGGAGCCTTGTTATGCTGATGGGCGGGATGTAAATTGCCAACTGCCTCTCTGGAGGAGTGCATTCTGTTCCCTAAAACAAGTAAAGAACAGAGCTACAGAGCCAAGGGCACTACCAGTCTAGGGAATATACCTTGGGAAAACTGAAAATCAATAAGAGAGAGCCACCCCAAAATTTAGGCCTGCACTGCATACAAGGACCTCAACTTGGATACACCTTAAGTATCCCAGAAAATATAAACATGGTTCAAAAAATTGTGGTACTTACGTACGATGGAATATCCCTCAGCCATGAAATCAATGTCATAAGACCAGTAGCAGCAAAATGGGTGGATTCAGGTACGATGATTCTAAGTGAAATAAGTCACACAGAAAAAGAAACTTATCATAAGATATCACTTATGAAGATCCTGTAAACATGGCTACACTTGAACGGAGTTAGGAAAGAGAACAGTGTCTCACATTTAGAAAACACTCTTATACCTGCTTAAGGGGGAAGGAGAGGTGGGGTGATGCATAAAACCAGAGTTTGATATAAGCACAGGTACCGTTCCAAAAACCAACTATGGAATAGACAAGACCTACACCGTCCTCAGTGAAAGGGACTCAAAACCCCATATTTCCCGCAGAGGAAAATATCTGACTAGTAAGAATCTTAAAACCTATGTATTGATATGTCTCCGTAAGGGAATCAAGTGTGTCTAGACTGGCATAAACATGGCAGCGAGAATCAGCTCAAACCCACTATAAAAAGGAATTTCAAAAACAAAACAAAAAAACTGGGAAATTCTTTACAATTCCTTCAGGGTCTCTGATGAAAGCTGGAATGACCCTATCTACAACGACAGCTGGATGTGGCATAAGGAGGGACACTTGGGATTGAGACGATTGGTGAGATTGGGTGAGCAAATGCAGACCCTTTAAAGCAATAATGCATGGCACCCATTCCATGGGTCCGAACTCTCCAGGTTGAAGGGAATATTACTACAGCTATAACATGTGCGGGAAACCTAGAAGACGGACACACTGTGAATACGAAAGGTTTCTAAAACTCAACGAATAGTCCCTCTCCTGGTGCTCCGGTTTGACTTTCCGTCTGCTTTACTATCAACCTCCCAACTTGGAGAGACAGCCCCTTTAACCTCTTGGTTCGCACAGGTTGCCAATTTGGAAGAGGATGAAAGGGAAGAGGGAGAACCAATGAGAGAGTAGCTGTTAGGCATTTGGACGGGCACATTTCACTGTAATTTCCTGCAGGAAGAAGAATTAACCAAAGTCTCAGGCACCCACCGGGAACCAGTATAGGTCCTGAACCAAAATTTTGGACTTGCGATCAGCTCACCAAAAACGAGTTGAAAAATGGAGCTCAGGGGCACAGCATTTCACAAACTGGCCGAGTAATAAAGGACAACTATCGTCCAAAAATCTGTTGAGGGAAGGCAACGAGGCGGACTTGAAAGCGAGGCAGAATAGCAGGAAACAGATTTCAAGAGGTACGTTGGAATCGCCTTTAAAGCACAGGAAGAGGGGCACAACTTCGACAATGATGCACTTGGCCAAAAAGGGCGTATGCGTTTTCTCTTGAATATATTCAGGAGAAAACGCATACGCCCTTTTTGGCCAAGCAAGCAAGCGGGCAATGCAAATCTGCACTACAAAGAAGTATCACTTCCCACCGGTCAAAAGGGACATCCACAAAATGTGTAAGAACAAGAAAGGCAAGACAGGCCCTGGAGAACAGGGAGCCTTGTTATGCTGATGGGCGGGATGTATATTGCCAACTGCCTCTCTGGAGGAGTGCATTCTGTTCCCTAAAACAAGTAAAGAACAGAACAACAGAGCCAAGGGCACTACCAGTCTAGGGAATATACCTTGGGAAAACTGAAAATCAATAAGACAGAGCCACCCCAATATTTAGGGCTGCACTGCATACAAGGACCTCAACTTGGATACACCTTAAGTATCCCAGAAAATATAAACATGGTTCAAAAAATTGTGGTAATTACGTACGATGGAATATCCCTCAGCCATGAAATCAATGTCATAAGACCAGTAGCAGCAAAATGGGTGGATTCAGGTACGATGATTCTAAGTGAAATAAGTCACACAGAAAAAGAAACTTATCATAAGATATCACTTATGAAGATCCTGTAAACATGGCTACACTTGAACTGAGTTAGGAAAGAGAACAGTGTCTCACATTTAGAAAACACTCTTATACCTGCTTAAGGGGGAAGGAGAGGTGGGGTGATGCATAAAACCAGAGTTTGATATAAGCACAGGTACCGTTCCAAAAACCAACTATGGAATAGACAAGACCTACACCGTCCTCAGTGAAAGGGACTCAAAACCCCATATTTCCCGCAGAGGAAAATATCTGACTAGTAAGAATCTTAAAACCTATGTATTGATATGTCTCCATAAGGGAATCAAGTGTGTCTAGACTGGCATAAACATGGCAGCGAGAATCAGCTCAAACCCACTATAAAAAGGAATTTCAAAAACAAAACAAAAAAACTGGGAAATTCTTTACAATTCCTTCAGGGTCTCTGATGAAAGCTGGAATGACCCTATCTACAACGACAGCTGGATGTGGCATAAGGAGGGACACTTGCGACTGAGACGATTGGTGAGATTGGGTGAGCAAATGCAGACCCTTTAAAGCAATAATGCATGGCACCCATTCCATGGGTCCGAACTCTCCAGGTTGAAGGGAATATTACTACAGCTATAACATGTGCGGGAAACCTAGAGAACGGACACACTGTGAATACGAAAGGTTTCTAAAACTCAACGAATAGTCCCTCTCCTGGTGCTCCGGTTTGACTTTCCGTCTGCTTTACTATCAACCTCCCAACTTGGAGAGACAGCCCCTTTAACCTCTTGGTTCGCACAGGTTGCCAATTTGGCAGAGGATGAAAGGGAAGAGGGAGAACCAATGAGAGAGTAGCTGTTAGGCATTTGGACGGGCACATATCACTGTAATTTCCCGGCAGGAAGAAGAATTAACCAAATTCTCAGCCACCCACCGGGAACCAGTATAGGTCCTGAACCAAAATTTTGGACTTGCGGTCAGCTCACCAAAAACGAGTTGAAAAATGGAGCTCAGGGGCATAGCGATTCACAAACTGGCCGAGTAATAAATGACAACTATCGTCCAAAAATCTGTTGAGGGAAGGCAACGAGGCGGACTTGAAAGCGAGGCAGAATAGCAGGAAACAGATTTCAAGAGGTACGTTGGAATCACCTTTAAAGCACAGGAAGAGGGGCACAACTTCGACAATGATGCACTTGGCCAAAAAGGGCGTATGCATTTTCGCCTGAATATATTCAGGAGAAAACGCATACGCCCTTTTTGGCCAAGCAAGCAAGCGGGCAATGCAAATCTGCACTACAAAGAAGTATCACTTCCCACCGGTCAAAAGGGACATCCACAAAATGTGTAAGAACAAGAAAGGCAAGACAGGCCCTGGAGAACAGGGAGCCTTGTTATGCTGATGGGCGGGATGTAAATTGCCAACTGCCTCTCTGGAGGAGTGCATTCTGTTCCCTAAAACAAGTAAAGAACAGAGCTACAGAGCCAAGGGCACTACCAGTCTAGGGAATATACCTTGGGAAAACTGAAAATCAATAAGACAGAGCCACCCCAAAATTTAGGGCTGCACTGCATACAAGGACCTCAACTTGGATACACCTTAAGTATCCCAGAAAATATAAACATGGTTCAAAAAATTGTGGTACTTACGTACGATGGAATATCCCTCAGCCATGAAATCAATGTCATAAGACCAGTAGCAGCAAAATGGGTGGATTCAGGTACGATGATTCTAAGTGAAATAAGTCACACAGAAAAAGAAACTTATCATAAGATATCACTTATGAAGATCCTGTAAACATGGCTACACTTGAACTGAGTTAGGAAAGAGAACAGTGTCTCACATTTAGAAAACACTCTTATACCTGCTTAAGGGGGAAGGAGAGGTGGGGTGATGCATAAAACCAGAGTTTGATATAAGCACAGGTACCGTTCCAAAAACCAACTATGGAATAGACAAGACCTACACCGTCCTCAGTGAAAGGGACTCAAAACCCCATATTTCCCGCAGAGGAAAATATCTGACTAGTAAGAATCTTAAAACCTATGTATTGATATGTCTCCGTAAGGGAATCAAGTGTGTCTAGACTGGCATAAACATGGCAGCGAGAATCAGCTCAAACCCACTATAAAAAGGAATTTCAAAAACAAAACAGAAAAACTGGGAAATTCTTTACAATTCCTTCAGGGTCTCTGATGAAAGCTGGAATGACCCTATCTACAACGACAGCTGGATGTGGCATAAGGAGGGACACTTGCGACTGAGACGATTGGTGAGATTGGGTGAGCAAATGCAGACCCTTTAAAGCAATAATGCATGGCACCCATTCCATGGGTCCGAACTCTCCAGGTTGAAGGGAATATTACTACAGCTATAACATGTGCGGGAAACCTAGAGAACGGACACACTGTGAATACGAAAGGTTTCTAAAACTCAACGAATAGTCCCTCTCCTGGTGCTCCGGTTTGACTTTCCGTCTGCTTTACTATCAACCTCCCAACTTGGAGAGACAGCCCCTTTAACCTCTTGGTTCGCACAGGTTGCCAATTTGGCAGAGGATGAAAGGGAAGAGGGAGAACCAATGAGAGAGTAGCTGTTAGGCATTTGGACGGGCACATATCACTGTAATTTCCCGGCAGGAAGAAGAATTAACCAAATTCTCAGCCACCCACCGGGAACCAGTATAGGTCCTGAACCAAAATTTTGGACTTGCGGTCAGCTCACCAAAAACGAGTTGAAAAATGGAGCTCAGGGGCACAGCAATTCACAAACTGGCCGAGTAATAAAGGACAACTATCGTCCAAAAATCTGTTGAGGGAAGGCAACGAGGCGGACTTGAAAGCGAGGCAGAATAGCAGGAAACGGATTTCAAGAGGTACGTTGGAATCGCCTTTAAAGCACAGGAAGAGGGGCACAACTTCGACAATGATGCACTTGGCCAAAAAGGGCGTATGCGTTTTCTCCTGAATATATTCAGGAGAAAACGCATACGCCCTTTTTGGCCAAGCAAGCAAGCGGGCAATGCAAATCTGCACTACAAAGAAGTATCACTTCCCACCGGTCAAAAGGGACATCCACAAAATGTGTAAGAACAAGAAAGGCAAGACAGGCCCTGGAGAACAGGGAGCCTTGTTATGCTGATGGGCGGGATGTAAATTGCCAACAGCCTCTCTGGAGGAGTGCATTCTGTTCCCTAAAACAAGTAAAGAACAGAGCTACAGAGCCAAGGGCACTACCAGTCTAGGGAATATACCTTGGGAAAACTGAAAATCAATAAGACAGAGCCACCCCAAAATTTAGGGCTGCACTGCATACAAGGACCTCAACTTGGATACACCTTAAGTATCCCAGAAAATATAAACATGGTTCAAAAAATTGTGGTACTTACGTACGATGGAATATCCCTCAGCCATGAAATCAATGTCATAAGACCAGTAGCAGCAAAATGGGTGGATTCAGGTACGATGATTCTAAGTGAAATAAGTCACACAGAAAAAGAAACTTATCATAAGATATCACTTATGAAGATCCTGTAAACATGGCTACACTTGAACTGAGTTAGGAAAGAGAACAGTGTCTCACATTTAGAAAACACTCTTATACCTGCTTAAGGGGGAAGGAGAGGTGGGGTGATGCATAAAACCAGAGTTTGATATAAGCACAGGTACCGTTCCAGAAACCAACTATGGAATAGACAAGACCTACACCGTCCTCAGTGAAAGGGACTCAAAACCCCATATTTCCCGCAGAGGAAAATATCTGACTAGTAAGAATCTTAAAACCTATGTATTGATATGTCTCCGTAAGGGAATCAAGTGTGTCTAGACTGGCATAAACATGGCAGCGAGAATCAGCTCAAACCCACTATAAAAAGGAATTTCAAAAACAAAACATAAAAACTGGGAAATTCTTTACAATTCCTTCAGGGTCTCTGATGAAAGCTGGAATGACCCTATCTACAACGACAGCTGGATGTGGCATAAGGAGGGACACTTGCGACTGAGACGATTGGTGAGATTGGGTGAGCAAATGCAGACCCTTTAAAGCAATAATGCATGGCACCCATTCCATGGGTCCGAACTCTCCAGGTTGAAGGGAATATTACTACAGCTATAACATGTGCGGGAAACCTAGAGAACGGACACACTGTGAATACGAAAGGTTTCTAAAACTCAACGAATAGTCCCTCTCCTGGTGCTCCGGTTTGACTTTCCGTCTGCTTTACTATCAACCTCCCAACTTGGAGAGACAGCCCCTTTAACCTCTTGGTTCGCACAGGTTGCCAATTTGGCAGAGGATGAAAGGGAAGAGGGAGAACCAATGAGAGAGTAGCTGTTAGGCATTTGGACGGGCACATATCACTGTAATTTCCCGGCAGGAAGAAGAATTAACCAAATTCTCAGCCACCCACCGGGAACCAGTATAGGTCCTGAACCAAAATTTTGGACTTGCGGTCAGCTCACCAAAAACGAGTTGAAAAATGGAGCTCAGGGGCACAGCAATTCACAAACTGGCCGAGTAATAAAGGACAACTATCGTCCAAAAATCTGTTGAGGGAAGGCAACGAGGCGGACTTGAAAGCGAGGCAGAATAGCAGGAAACAGATTTCAAGAGGTACGTTGGAATCGCCTTTAAAGCACAGGAAGAGGGGCACAACTTCGACAATGATGCACTTGGCCAAAAAGGGCGTATGCGTTTTCTCCTGAATATATTCAGGAGAAAACGCATACGCCCTTTTTGGCCAAGCAAGCAAGCGGGCAATGCAAATCTGCACTACAAAGAAGTATCACTTCCCACCGGTCAAAAGGGACATCCACAAAATGTGTAAGAACAAGAAAGGCAAGACAGGCCCTGGAGAACAGGGAGCCTTGTTATGCTGATGGGCGGGATGTAAATTGCCAACAGCCTCTCTGGAGGAGTGCATTCTGTTCCCTAAAACAAGTAAAGAACAGAGCTACAGAGCCAAGGGCACTACCAGTCTAGGGAATATACCTTGGGAAAACTGAAAATCAATAAGACAGAGCCACCCCAAAATTTAGGGCTGCACTGCATACAAGGACCTCAACTTGGATACACCTTAAGTATCCCAGAAAATATAAACATGGTTCAAAAAATTGTGGTACTTACGTAGGATGGAATATCCCTCAGCCATGAAATCAATGTCATAAGACCAGTAGCAGCAAAATGGGTGGATTCAGGTACGATGATTCTAAGTGAAATAAGTCACACAGAAAAAGAAACTTATCATAAGATATCACTTATGAAGATCCTGTAAACATGGCTACACTTGAACTGAGTTAGGAAAGAGAACAGTGTCTCACATTTAGAAAACACTCTTATACCTGCTTAAGGGGGAAGGAGAGGTGGGGTGATGCATAAAACCAGAGTTTGATATAAGCACAGGTACCGTTCCAAAAACCAACTATGGAATAGACAAGACCTACACCGTCCTCAGTGAAAGGGACTCAAAACCCCATATTTCCCGCAGAGGAAAATATCTGACTAGTAAGAATCTTAAAACCTATGTATTGATATGTCTCCGTAAGGGAATCAAGTGTGTCTAGACTGGCATAAACATGGCAGCGAGAATCAGCTCAAACCCACTATAAAAAGGAATTTCAAAAACAAAACATAAAAACTGGGAAATTCTTTACAATTCCTTCAGGGTCTCTGATGAAAGCTGGAATGACCCTATCTACAATGACAGCTGGATGTGGCATAAGGAGGGACACTTGCGACTGAGACGATTGGTGAGATTGGGTGAGCAAATGCAGACCCTTTAAAGCAATAATGCATGGCACCCATTCCATGGGTCCGAACTCTCCAGGTTGAAGGGAATATTACTACAGCTATAACATGTGCGGGAAACCTAGAGAACGGACACACTGTGAATACGAAAGGTTTCTAAAACTCAACGAATAGTCCCTCTCCTGGTGCTCCGGTTTGACTTTCCGTCTGCTTTACTATCAACCTCCCAACTTGGAGAGACAGCCCCTTTAACCTCTTGGTTCGCACAGGTTGCCAATTTGGCAGAGGATGAAAGGGAAGAGGGAGAACCAATGAGAGAGTAGCTGTTAGGCATTTGGACGGGCACATATCACTGTAATTTCCCGGCAGGAAGAAGAATTAACCAAATTCTCAGCCACCCACCGGGAACCAGTATAGGTCCTGAACCAAAATTTTGGACTTGCGGTCAGCTCACGAAAAACGAGTTGAAAAATGGAGCTCAGGGGCACAGCAATTCACAAACTGGCCGAGTAATAAAGGACAACTATCGTCCAAAAATCTGTTGAGGGAAGGCAACGAGGCGGACTTGAAAGCGAGGCAGAATAGCAGGAAACAGATTTCAAGAGGTACGTTGGAATCGCCTTTAAAGCACAGGAAGAGGGGCACAACTTCGACAATGATGCACTTGGCCAAAAAGGGCGTATGCGTTTTCTCCTGAATATATTCAGGAGAAAACGCATACGCCCTTTTTGGCCAAGCAAGCAAGCGGGCAATGCAAATCTGCACTACAAAGAAGTATCACTTCCCACCGGTCAAAAGGGACATCCACAAAATGTGTAAGAACAAGAAAGGCAAGACAGGCCCTGGAGAACAGGGAGCCTTGTTATGCTGATGGGCGGGATGTAAATTGCCAACAGCCTCTCTGGAGGAGTGCATTCTGTTCCCTAAAACAAGTAAAGAACAGAGCTACAGAGCCAAGGGCACTACCAGTCTAGGGAATATACCTTGGGAAAACTGAAAATCAATAAGACAGAGCCACCCCAAAATTTAGGGCTGCATTGCATACAAGGACCTCAACTTGGATACACCTTAAGTATCCCAGAAAATATAAACATGGTTCAAAAAATTGTGGTACTTACGTACGATGGAATATCCCTCAGCCATGAAATCAATGTCATAAGACCAGTAGCAGCAAAATGGGTGGATTCAGGTACGATGATTCTAAGTGAAATAAGTCACACAGAAAAAGAAACTTATCATAAGATATCACTTATGAAGATCCTGTAAACATGGCTACACTTGAACTGAGTTAGGAAAGAGAACAGTGTCTCACATTTAGAAAACACTCTTATACCTGCTTAAGGGGGAAGGAGAGGTGGGGTGATGCATAAAACCAGAGTTTGATATAAGCACAGGTACCGTTCCAAAAACCAACTATGGAATAGAGAAGACCTACACCGTCCTCAGTGAAAGGGACTCAAAACCCCATATTTCCCGCAGAGGAAAATATCTGACTAGTAAGAATCTTAAAACCTATGTATTGATATGTCTCCGTAAGGGAATCAAGTGTGTCTAGACTGGCATAAACATGGCAGCGAGAATCAGCTCAAACCCACTATAAAAAGGAATTTCAAAAACAAAACATAAAAACTGGGAAATTCTTTACAATTCCTTCAGGGTCTCTGATGAAAGCTGGAATGACCCTATCTACAATGACAGCTGGATGTGGCATAAGGAGGGACACTTGCGACTGAGACGATTGGTGAGATTGGGTGAGCAAATGCAGACCCTTTAAAGCAATAATGCATGGCACCCATTCCATGGGTCCGAACTCTCCAGGTTGAAGGGAATATTACTACAGCTATAACATGTGCGGGAAACCTAGAGAACGGACACACTGTGAATACGAAAGGTTTCTAAAACTCAACGAATAGTCCCTCTCCTGGTGCTCCGGTTTGACTTTCCGTCTGCTTTACTATCAACCTCCCAACTTGGAGAGACAGCCCCTTTAACCTCTTGGTTCGCACAGGTTGCCAATTTGGCAGAGGATGAAAGGGAAGAGGGAGAACCAATGAGAGAGTAGCTGTTAGGCATTTGGACGGGCACATATCACTGTAATTTCCCGGCAGGAAGAAGAATTAACCAAATTCTCAGCCACCCACCGGGAACCAGTATAGGTCCTGAACCAAAATTTTGGACTTGCGGTCAGCTCACGAAAAACGAGTTGAAAAATGGAGCTCAGGGGCACAGCAATTCACAAACTGGCCGAGTAATAAAGGACAACTATCGTCCAAAAATCTGTTGAGGGAAGGCAACGAGGCGGACTTGAAAGCGAGGCAGAATAGCAGGAAACAGATTTCAAGAGGTACGTTGGAATCGCCTTTAAAGCACAGGAAGAGGGGCACAACTTCGACAATGATGCACTTGGCCAAAAAGGGCGTATGCGTTTTCTCCTGAATATATTCAGGAGAAAACGCATACGCCCTTTTTGGCCAAGCAAGCAAGCGGGCAATGCAAATCTGCACTACAAAGAAGTATCACTTCCCACCGGTCAAAAGGGACATCCACAAAATGTGTAAGAACAAGAAAGGCAAGACAGGCCCTGGAGAACAGGGAGCCTTGTTATGCTGATGGGCGGGATGTAAATTGCCAACAGCCTCTCTGGAGGAGTGCATTCTGTTCCCTAAAACAAGTAAAGAACAGAGCTACAGAGCCAAGGGCACTACCAGTCTAGGGAATATACCTTGGGAAAACTGAAAATCAATAAGACAGAGCCACCCCAAAATTTAGGGCTGCACTGCATACAAGGACCTCAACTTGGATACACCTTAAGTATCCCAGAAAATATAAACATGGTTCAAAAAATTGTGGTACTTACGTACGATGGAATATCCCTCAGCCATGAAATCAATGTCATAAGACCAGTAGCAGCAAAATGGGTGGATTCAGGTACGATGATTCTAAGTGAAATAAGTCACACAGAAAAAGAAACTTATCATAAGATATCACTTATGAAGATCCTGTAAACATGGCTACACTTGAACTGAGTTAGGAAAGAGAACAGTGTCTCACATTTAGAAAACACTCTTATACCTGCTTAAGGGGGAAGGAGAGGTGGGGTGATGCATAAAACCAGAGTTTGATATAAGCACAGGTACCGTTCCAAAAACCAACTATGGAATAGAGAAGACCTACACCGTCCTCAGTGAAAGGGACTCAAAACCCCATATTTCCCGCAGAGGAAAATATCTGACTAGTAAGAATCTTAAAACCTATGTATTGATATGTCTCCGTAAGGGAATCAAGTGTGTCTAGACTGGCATAAACATGGCAGCGAGAATCAGCTCAAACCCACTATAAAAAGGAATTTCAAAAACAAATCATAAAAACTGGGAAATTCTTTACAATTCCTTCAGGGTCTCTGATGAAAGCTGGAATGACCCTATCTACAACGACAGCTGGATGTGGCATAAGGAGGGACACTTGCGACTGAGACGATTGGTGAGATTGGGTGAGCAAATGCAGACCCTTTAAAGCAATAATGCATGGCACCCATTCCATGGGTCCGAACTCTCCAGGTTGAAGGGAATATTACTACAGCTATAACATGTGCGGGAAACCTAGAGAACGGACACACTGTGAATACGAAAGGTTTCTAAAACTCAACGAATAGTCCCTCTCCTGGTGCTCCGGTTTGACTTTCCGTCTGCTTTACTATCAACCTCCCAACTTGGAGAGACAGCCCCTTTAACCTCTTGGTTCGCACAGGTTGCCAATTTGGCAGAGGATGAAAGGGAAGAGGGAGAACCAATGAGAGAGTAGCTGTTAGGCATTTGGACGGGCACATATCACTGTAATTTCCCGGCAGGAAGAAGAATTAACCAAATTCTCAGCCACCCACCGGGAACCAGTATAGGTCCTGAATCAAAATTTTGGACTTGCGGTCAGCTCACGAAAAACGAGTTGAAAAATGGAGCTCAGGGGCACAGCAATTCACAAACTGGCCGAGTAATAAAGGACAACTATCGTCCAAAAATCTGTTGAGGGAAGGCAACGAGGCGGACTTGAAAGCGAGGCAGAATAGCAGGAAACAGATTTCAAGAGGTACGTTGGAATCGCCTTTAAAGCACAGGAAGAGGGGCACAACTTCGACAATGATGCACTTGGCCAAAAAGGGCGTATGCGTTTTCTCCTGAATATATTCAGGAGAAAACGCATACGCCCTTTTTGGCCAAGCAAGCAAGCGGGCAATGCAAATCTGCACTACAAAGAAGTATCACTTCCCACCGGTCAAAAGGGACATCCACAAAATGTGTAAGAACAAGAAAGGCAAGACAGGCCCTGGAGAACAGGGAGCCTTGTTATGCTGATGGGCGGGATGTAAATTGCCAACAGCCTCTCTGGAGGAGTGCATTCTGTTCCCTAAAACAAGTAAAGAACAGAGCTACAGAGCCAAGGGCACTACCAGTCTAGGGAATATACCTTGGGAAAACTGAAAATCAATAAGACAGAGCCACCCCAAAATTTAGGGCTGCACTGCATACAAGGACCTCAACTTGGATACACCTTAAGTATCCCAGAAAATATAAACATGGTTCAAAAAATTGTGGTACTTACGTACGATGGAATATCCCTCAGCCATGAAATCAATGTCATAAGACCAGTAGCAGCAAAATGGGTGGATTCAGGTACGATGATTCTAAGTGAAATAAGTCACACAGAAAAAGAAACTTATCATAAGATATCACTTATGAAGATCCTGTAAACATGGCTACACTTGAACTGAGTTAGGAAAGAGAACAGTGTCTCACATTTAGAAAACACTCTTATACCTGCTTAAGGGGGAAGGAGAGGTGGGGTGATGCATAAAACCAGAGTTTGATATAAGCACAGGTACCGTTCCAAAAACCAACTATGGAATAGACAAGACCTACACCGTCCTCAGTGAAAGGGACTCAAAACCCCATATTTCCCGCAGAGGAAAATATCTGACTAATAAGAATCTTAAAACCTATGTATTGATATGTCTCCGTAAGGGAATCAAGTGTGTCTAGACTGGCATAAACATGGCAGCGAGAATCAGCTCAAACCCACTATAAAAAGGAATTTCAAAAACAAAACATAAAAACTGGGAAATTCTTTACAATTCCTTCAGGGTCTCTGATGAAAGCTGGAATGACCCTATCTACAACGACAGCTGGATGTGGCATAAGGAGGGACTCTTGCGACTGAGACGATTGGTGAGATTGGGTGAGCAAATGCAGACCCTTTAAAGCAATAATGCATGGCACCCATTCCATGGGTCCGAACTCTCCAGGTTGAAGGGAATATTACTACAGCTATAACATATGCGGGAAACCTAGAGAACGGACACACTGTGAATACGAAAGGTTTCTAAAACTCAACGAATAGTCCCTCTCCTGGTGCTCCGGTTTGACTTTCCGTCTGCTTTACTATCAACCTCCCAACTTGGAGAGACAGCCCCTTTAACCTCTTGGTTCGCACAGGTTGCCAATTTGGCAGAGGATGAAAGGGAAGAGGGAGAACCAATGAGAGAGTAGCTGTTAGGCATTTGGACGGGCACATATCACTGTAATTTCCCGGCAGGAAGAAGAATTAACCAAATTCTCAGCCACCCACCGGGAACCAGTATAGGTCCTGAACCAAAATTTTGGACTTGCGGTCAGCTCACGAAAAACGAGTTGAAAAATGGAGCTCAGGGGCACAGCAATTCACAAACTGGCCGAGTAATAAAGGACAACTATCGTCCAAAAATCTGTTGAGGGAAGGCAACGAGGCGGACTTGAAAGCGAGGCAGAATAGCAGGAAACAGATTTCAAGAGGTACGTTGGAATCGCCTTTAAAGCACAGGAAGAGGGGCACAACTTCGACAATGATGCACTTGGCCAAAAAGGGCGTATGCGTTTTCTCCTGAATATATTCAGGAGAAAACGCAAACGCCCTTTTTGGCCAAGCAAGCAAGCGGGCAATGCAAATCTGCACTACAAAGAAGTATCACTTCCCACCGGTCAAAAGGGACATCCACAAAATGTGTAAGAACAAGAAAGGCAAGACAGGCCCTGGAGAACAGGGAGCCTTGTTATGCTGATGGGCGGGATGTAAATTGCCAACTGCCTCTCTGGAGGAGTGCATTCTGTTCCCTAAAACAAGTAAAGAACAGAGCTACAGAGCCAAGGGCACTACCAGTCTAGGGAATATACCTTGGGAAAACTGAAAATCAATAAGACAGAGCCACCACAAAATTTAGGGCTGCACTGCATACAAGGACCTCAACTTGGATACACTTTAAGTATCACAGAAAATATAAACATGGTTCAAAAAATTGTGGTACTTACGTACGACGGAATATCCCTCAGCCATGAAATCAATGTCATAAGACCAGTAGCAGCAAAATGGTTGGATTCAGGTACGATGATTCTAAGTGAAATAAGTCACACAGAAAAAGAAACTTATCATAAGATATCACTTATGAAGATCCTGTAAACATGGCTACACTTGAACTGAGTTAGGAAAGAGAACAGTGTCTCACATTTAGAAAACACTCTTATACCTGCTTAAGGGGGAAGGAGAGGTGGGGTTATGCATAAAACCAGAGTTTGATATAAGCACAGGTACCGTTCCAAAAACAAACTATGGAATAGACAAGACCTACACCGTCCTCAGTGAAAGGGACTCAAAACCCCATATTTCCCGCAGAGGAAAATATCTGACCAGTAAGAATCTTAAAACCTATGTATTGATATGTCTCCGTAAGGGAATCAAGTGTGTCTAGACTGGCATAAACATGGCAGCGAGAATCAGCTCAAACCCACTATAAAAAGGAATTTCAAAAACAAAACAAAAACACTGGGAAATTCTTTACAATTCCTTCAGGGTCTCTGATGACAGCTGGAATGACCCTATCTACAACAACAGCTGGATGTGGCATAAGGGGGGACACTTGGGACTGAGACGATTGGTGAGATTGGGTGAGCAAATGCAGACCCTTTAAAGCAATAATGCATGGCACCCATTCCATGGGTCCGAACTCTCCAGGTTGAAGGGAATATTACTACAGCTATAACATGTGCGGGAAACCTAGAGAACGGACACACTGTGAATACGAAAGGTTTCTAAAACTCAACGAATAGTCCCTCTCCTGGTGCTCCGGTTTGACTTTCCGTCTGCTTTACTATCAACCTCAAAACTTGGAGAGACAGCCCCTTTAACCTCTTGGTTCGCACACGTTGCCAATTTGGCAGAGGATGAAAGGGAAGAGGGAGAACCAATGAGAGAGTAGCTGTTAGGCATTTGGATGGGCACATATCACTGTAATTTCCCGGCAGAAAGAAGAATTAACCAAATTCTCAGCCACCCACCGGGAACCAGTATAGGTCCTGAACCAAAATTTTGGACTTGCGGTCAGCTCACCAAAAACGAGTTGAAAAATGGAGCTCAGGGGCACAGCAATTCACAAACTGGCCGAGTAATAAAGGACAACTATCGTCCAAAAATCTGTTGAGGGAAGGCAACGAGGCGGACTTGAAAGCGAGGCAGAATAGCAGGAAACAGATTTCAAGAGGTACGTTGGAATCACCTTTAAAGCACAGGAAGAGGGGCACAACTTCGACAATGATGCACTTGGCCAAAAAGGGCGTATGCGTTTTCTCCTGAATATATTCAGGAGAAAACGCATACGCCCTTTTTGGCCAAGCAAGCAAGTGGGCAATGCAAATCTGCACTACAAAGAAGTATCACTTCCCACCGGTCAAAAGGGACATCCACAAAATGTGTAAGAACAAGAAAGGCAAGACAGGCCCTGGAGAACAGGGAGCCTTGTTATGCTGATGGGCGGGATGTAAATTGCCATCTGCCTCTCTGGAGGAGTGCATTGTGTTCCCTAAAACAAGTAAAGAACAGAGCTACAGAGCCAAGGGCACTACCAGTCTAGGGAATATACCTTGGGAAAACTGAAAATCAATAAGACAGAGCCACCCCAAAATTTAGGGCTGCACTGCATACAAGGACCTCAACTTGGATACACCTTAAGTATCCCAGAAAATATAAACATGGTTCAAAAAATTGTGGTACTTACGTACGATGGAATATCCCTCAGCCATGAAAACAATGTCATAAGACCAGTAGCAGCAAAATGGGTGGATTCAGGTACGATGATTCTAAGTGAAATAAGTCACACAGAAAAAGAAACTTATCATAAGATATCACTTATGAAGATCCTGTAAACATGGCTACACTTGAACTGAGATAGGAAAGAGAACAGTGTCTCACATTTAGAAAACACTCTTATACCTGCTTAAGGGGGAAGGAGAGGTGGGGTGATGCATAAAACCAGAGTTTGATATAAGCACAGGTACCGTTCCAAAAACCAACTATGGAATAGACAAGACCTACACCGTCCTCAGTGAAAGGGACTCAAAACCCCATATTTCCCGCAGAGGAAAATATCTGACTAGTAAGAATCTTAAAACCTATGTATTGATATGTCTCCGTAAGGGAATCAAGTGTGTCTAGACTGGCATAAACATGGCAGCGAGAATCAGCTCAAACCCACTATAAAAAGGAATTTCAAAAACAAAACAAAAACACTGGGAAATTCTTTACAATTCCTTCAGGGTCTCTGATGAAAGCTGAAATGACCCTATCTACAACGACAGCTGGATGTGGCATAAGGAGGGACACTTGGGACTGAGACAATTGGTGAGATTGGGTGAGCAAATGCAGACCCTTTAAAGCAATAATGCATGGCACCCATTACATGGGTCCGAACTCTCCAGGTTGAAGGGAATATTACTACAGATATAACATGTGCGGGAAACCTAGAGAACGGACACACGGTGAATACGAAAGGTTTCTAAAACTCAACGAATAGTCCCTCTCCTGGTGCTCCGGTTTGACTTTCCGTCTGCTTTACTATCAACCTCCCAACTTGGAGAGACAGCCCCTTTAACCTCTTGGTTCGCACAGGTTGCCAATTTGGCAGAGGATGAAAGGGAAGAGGGAGAACCAAAGAGAGAGTAGCTGTTAGGCATTTGGACGGGCACTTATCACTGTAATTTCCCGGCAGGAAGAAGAATTAACCAAATTCTCAGCCACCCACCGGGAACCAGTATAGGTCCTGAACCAAAATTTTGGACTTGCGGTCAGCTCACCAAAAACGAGTTGAAAAATGGAGCTCAGGGGCACAGCAATTCACAAACTGGCCGAGTAATAAAGGACAACTATCGTCCAAAAATCTGTTGAGGGAAGGCAACGAGGCGGACTTGAAAGCGAGGCAGAATAGCAGGAAACAGATTTCAAGAGGTACGTTGGAAACGCCTTTAAAGCACAGGAAGAGGGGCACAACTTCGACAATGATGCACTTGGCCAAAAAGGGCGTATGCGTTTTCTCCTGAATATATTCAGGAGAAAACGCATACGCCCTTTTTGGCCAAGCAAGCAAGCGGGCAATGCAAATCTGCACTACAAAGAAGTATCACTTCCCACCGGTCAAAAGGGACATCCACAAAATGTGTAAGAACAAGAAAGGCAAGACAGGCCCTGGAGAACAGGGAGCCTTGTTATGCTGATGGGCGGGATGTAAATTGCCAACTGCCTCTCTGGAGGAGTGCATTCTGTTCCCTAAAACAAGTAAAGAACAGAGCTACAGAGCCAAGGGCACTACCAGTCTAGGGAATATACCTTGGGAAAACTGAAAATCAATAAGACAGAGCCACCCCAAAATTTAGGGCTGCACTGCATACAAGGACCTCAACTTGGATACACCTTAAGTATCCCAGAAAATATAAACATGGTTCAAAAAATTGTGGTACTTACGTACGATGGAATATCCCTCAGCCATGAAATCACTGTCATAAGACCAGTAACAACAAAATGGGTGGATTCAGGTACGATGATTCTAAGTGAAATAAGTCACACAGAAAAAGAAACTTATCATAAGATATCACTTATGAAGATCCTGTAAACATGGCTACACTTGAACTGAGTTAGGAAAGAGAACAGTGTCTCACATTTAGAAAACACTCTTATACCTGCTTAAGGGGGAAGGAGAGGTGGGGTGATGCATAAAACCAGAGTTTGATATAAGCACAGGTACCGTTCCAAAAACCAACTATGGAATACACAAGACCTACACCGTCCTCAGTGAAAGGGACTCAAAACCCCATATTTCCCGCAGGGGAATATATCTGACTAGTAAGAATCTTAAAACCTATGTATTGATATGTCTCCGTAAGGGAATCAAGTGTGTCTAGACTGGCATAAACATGGCAGTGAGAATCAGCTCAAACCCACTATAAAAAGGAATTTCAAAAACAAAACAAAAAAACTGGGAAATTCTTTACAATTCCTTCAGGGTCTCTGATGAAAGCTGGAATGACCCTATCTACAACGACAGCTGGATGTGGCATAAGGCTGGACACTTGGGACTGAGATGCTTGGTGAGATTGGGTGAGCAAATGCAGACCCTTTAAAGCAATAATGCATGGCACCCATTCCATGGGTCCGAACTCTGCAGGTTGAAGGGAATATTACTACAGCTATAACATGTGCGGGAAACCTAGGGAACGGACACAATGTGAATACGAAAGGTTTCTAAAACTCAACGAATAGTCCCTCTCCTGGTGCTCGGTTTGACTTTCCGTCTGCTTTACTATCAACCTCCCAACTTGGAGAGACAGCCCCTTTAACCTCTTGGTTCGCACAGGTTGCCAATTTGGCAGAGGGTGAAAGGGAAGAGGGAGAATCAATGAGAGAGTAGCTGTTAGGCACTTGGACGGGCACATATCACTGTAATTTCCCGGCAGGAAGAAGAATTAACCAAATTCTCAGCCACCCACCGGGAACCAGTATAGGTCCTGAACCAAAATTTTGGACTTGCGGTCAGCTCACCAAAAACGAGTTGAAAAATGGAGCTCAGGGGCACAGCAATTCACAAACTGGCCGAGTAATAAAGGACAACTATCGTCCAAAAATCTGTTGAGGGAAGGCAACGAGGCGGACTTGAAAGCGAGGCAGAATAGCAGGAAACGGATTTCAAGAGGTACGTTGGAATCGCCTTTAAAGCACAGGAAGAGGGGCACAACTTCGACAATGATGCACTTGGCCAAAAAGGGCGTATGCGTTTTCTCCTGAATATATTCAGGAGAAAACGCATACGCCCTTTTTGGCCAAGCAAGCAAGCGGGCAATGCAAATCTGCACTACAAAGAAGTATCACTTCCCACCGGTCAAAAGGGACATCCACAAAATGTGTAAGAACAAGAAAGGCAAGACAGGCCCTGGAGAACAGGGAGCCTTGTTATGCTGATGGGCGGGATGTACATTGCCAACTGCCTCTCTGGAGGAGTGCATTCTGTTCCCTAAAACAAGTAAAGAACAGAGCTACAGAGCCAAGGGCACTACCAGTCTAGGGAATATACCTTGGGAAAACTGAAAATCAATAAGACAGAGCCACCCCAAAATTTAGGGCTGCACTGCATACAAGGACCTCAACTTGGATACACATTAAGTATCCCAGAAAATATAAACATGGTTCAAAAAATTGTGGTACTTACGTACGATGGAATATCCCTCAGCCATGAAATCACTGTCATAAGACCAGTAGCAACAAAATGGGTGGATTCAGGTACGATGATTCTAAGTGAAATAAGTCACACAGAAAAAGAAACTTATCATAAGATATCACTTATGAAGATCCTGTAAACATGGCTACACTTGAACTGAGATAGGAAAGAGAACAGTGTCTCACATTTAGAAAACACTCTTATACCTGCTTAAGGGGGAAGGAGAGGTGGGGTGATGCATAAAACCAGAGTTTGATATAAGCACAGGTACCGTTCCAAAAACCAACTATGGAATACACAAGACCTACACCGTCCTCAGTGAAAGGGACTCAAAACCCCATATTTCCCGCAGAGGAAAATATCTGACTAGTAAGAATCTTAAAACCTATGTATTGATATGTCTCCGTAAGGGAATCAAGTGTGTCTAGACTGGCATAAACATGGCAGTGAGAATCAGCTAAAACCCACTATAAAAAGGAATTTCAAAAACAAAACAAAAAAACTGGGAAATTCTTTACAATTCCTTCAGGGTCTCTGATGAAAGCTGGAATGACCCTATCTACAACGACAGCTGGATGTGGCATAAGGCTGGACACTTGGGACTGAGATGCTTGGTGAGATTGGGTGAGCAAATGCAGACCCTTTAAAGCAATAATGCATGGCACCCATTCCATGGGTCCGAACTCTGCAGGTTGAAGGGAATATTACTACAGCTATAACATGTGCGGGAAACCTAGGGAACGGACACAATGTGAATACGAAAGGTTTCTAAAACTCAACGAATAGTCCCTCTCCTGGTGCTCGGTTTGACTGTCCGTCTGCTTTACTATCAACCTCACAACTTGGAGAGACAGTCCCTTTAACCTCTTGGTTCGCACAGGTTGCCAATTTGGCAGAGGGTGAAAGGGAAGAGGGAGAACCAATGAGAGAGTAGCTGTTAGGCATTTGGACGGGCACATATCACTGTAATTTCCCGGCAGGAAGAAGAATTAACCAAATTCTCAGCCACCCACCGGGAACCAGAATAGGTCATGAACCAAAATTTTGGACTTGCGGTCAGCTCACCAAAAACGAGTTGAAAAATGGAGCTCAGGGGCACAGCAATTCACAAACTGGCCGAGTAATAAAGGACAACTATCGTCCAAAAATCTGTTGAGGGAAGGCAACGAGGCGGACTTGAAAGCGAGGCAGAATAGCAGGAAACGGATTTCAAGAGGTACGTTGGAATCGCCTTTAAAGCACAGGAAGAGGGGCACAACTTCGACAATGATGCACTTGGCCAAAAAGGGCGTATGCGTTTTCTCCTGAATATATTCAGGAGAAAACGCATACGCCCTTTTTGGCCAAGCAAGCAAGCGGGCAATGCAAATCTGCACTACAAAGAAGTATCACTTCCCACCGGTCAAAAGGGACATCCACAAAATGTGTAAGAACAAGAAAGGCAAGACAGGCCCTGGAGAACAGGGAGCCTTGTTATGCTGATGGGCGGGATGTAAATTGCCAACTGCGTCTCTGGAGGAGTGCATTGTGTTCCCTAAAACAAGTAAAGAACAGAGCTACAGAGCCAAGGGCACTACCAGTCTAGGGAATATACCTTGGGAAAACTGAAAATCAATAAGACAGAGCCACCCCAAAATTTAGGGCTGCACTGCATACAAGGACCTCAACTTGGATACACCTTAAGTATCCCAGAAAATATAAACATGGTTCAAAAAATTGTGGTACTTACGTACGATGGAATATCCCTCAGCCATGAAATCAATGTCATAAGACCAGTAGCAACAAAATGGGTGGATTCAGGTACGATGATACTAAGTGAAATAAGTCACACAGAAAAAGAAACTTATCATAAGATATCACTTATGAAGATCCTATAAACATGGCTACACTTGAACTGAGATAGGAAAGAGAACAGTGTCTCACATTTAGAAAACACTCTTATACCTGCTTAAGGGGGAAGGAGAGGTGGGGTGATGCATAAAACCAGAGTTTGATATAAGCACAGGTACCGTTCCAAAAACCAACTATGGAATAGACAAGACCTACACCGTCCTCAGTGAAAGGGACTCAAAACCCCATATTTCCCGCAGAGGAAAATATCTGACTCGTAAGAATCTTAAAACCTATGTATTGATATGTCTCCGTAAGGGAATCAAGTGTGTCTAGACTGGCATAAACATGGCAGCGAGAATCAGCTCAAACCCACTATAAAAAGGAATTTCAAAAACAAAACAAAAACACTGGGAAATTCTTTACAATTCCTTCAGGGTCTCTGATGAAAGCTGGAATGACCCTATCTACAACGACAGCTGGATGTGGCATAAGGAGGGACACTTGGGACTGAGACGATTGGTGAGATTGGGTGAGCAAATGCAGACCCTTTAAAGCAATAATGCATGGCACCCATTCCATGGGTCCGAACTCTCCAGGTTGAAGGGAATATTACTACAGCTATAACATGTGCGGGAAACCTAGAGAATGGACACACTGTGAATACGAAAGGTTTCTAAAACTCAACGAATAGTCCCTCTCCAGGTGCTCCGGTTTGACTTTCCGTCTGCTTTACTATCAACCTCCCAACTTGGAGAGACAGCACCTTTAACCTCTTGGTTCGCACAGGTTGCCAATTTGGCAGAGGATGAAAGGGAAGAGGGAGAACCAATGAGAGAGTAGCTGTTAGGCATTTGGACGGGCACATATCACTGTAATTTCCCGGCAGGAAGAAGAATTAACCAAATACTCAGCCACCCACCGGGAACCAGTATAGTTCCTGAACCAAAATTTTGGACTTGCGGTCAGCTCACCAAAAACGAGTTGAAAAATGGAGCTCAGGGGCACAGCAATTCACAAACTGGCCGAGTAATAAAGGACAACTATCGTCCAAAAATCTGTTGAGGGAAGGCAACGAGGCAGACTTGAAAGCGAGGTAGAATAGCAGGAAACAGATTTCAAGAGGTACGTTGGAATCGCCTTTAAAGCACAGGAAGAGGGGCACAACTTCGACAATGATGCACTTGGCCAAAAAGGGCGTATGCGTTTTCTCCTGAATATATTCAGGAGAAAACGCATACGCCCTTTTTGGCCAAGCAAGCAAGCGGGCAATGCAAATCTGCACTACAAAGAAGTATCACTTCCCACCGGTCAAAAGGGACATCCACAAAATGTGTAAGAACAAGAAAGGCAAGACAGGCCCTGGAGAACAGGGAGCCTTGTTATGCTGATGGGCGGGATGTAAATTGCCAACTGCCTCTCTGGAGGAGTGCATTCTGTTCCCTAAAACAAGTAAAGAACAGAGCTACAGAGCCAAGGGCACTACCAGTCTAGGGAATATACCTTGGGAAAACTGAAAATCAATAAGACAGAGCCACCACAAAATTTAGGGCTGCACTGCATACAAGGACCTCAACTTGGATACACCTTAAGTATCCCAGAAAATATAAACATGGTTCAAAAAATTGTGGTACTTACGTACGATGGAATATCCCTCAGCCATGAAATCACTGTCATAAGACCAGTAACAACAAAATGGGTGGATTCAGGTACGATGATTCTAAGTGAAATAAGTCACACAGAAAAAGAAACTTATCATAAGATATCACTTATGAAGATCCTGTAAACATGGCTACACTTGAACTGAGTTAGGAAAGAGAACAGTGTCTCACATTTAGAAAACACTCTTATACCTGCTTAAGGGGGAAGGAGAGGTGGGGTGATGCATAAAACCAGAGTTTGATATAAGCAGAGGTACCGTTCCAAAAACCAACTATGGAATACACAAGACCTACACCGTCCTCAGTGAAAGGGACTCAAAACCCCATATTTCCCGCAGAGGAATATATCTGACTAGTAAGAATCTTAAAACCTATGTATTGATATGTCTCCGTAAGGGAATCAAGTGTGTCTAGACTGGCATAAACATGGCAGTGAGAATCAGCTCAAACCCACTATAAAAAGGAATTTGAAAAACAAAACAAAAAAACTTTGAAATTCTTTACAATTCCTTCAGGGTCTCTGATGAAAGCTGGAATGACCCTATCTACAACGACAGCTGGATGTGGCATAAGGCTGGACACTTGGGACTGAGAGGATTGGTGAGATTGGGTGAGCAAATGCAGACCCTTTAAAGCAATAATGCATGGCACCCATTCCATGGGTCCGAACTCTGCAGGTTGAAGGGAATATTACTACAGCTATAACATGTGCGGGAAACCTAGGGAACGGACACAATGTGAATACGAAAGGTTTCTAAAACTCAACGAATAGTCCCTCTCCTGGTGCTCGGTTTGACTTTCCGTCTGCTTTACTATCAACCTCCCAACTTGGAGAGACAGCCCCTTTAACCTCTTGGTTCGCACAGGTTGCCAATTTGGCAGAGGGTGAAAGGGAAGAGGGAGAATCAATGAGAGAGTAGCTGTTAGGCATTTGGACGGGCACATATCACTGTAATTTCCCGGCAGGAAGAAGAATTAACCAAATTCTCAGCCACCCACCGGGAACCAGTATAGGTCCTGAACCAAAATTTTGGACTTGCGGTCAGCTCACCAAAAACGAGTTGAAAAATGGAGCTCAGGGGCACAGCAATTCACAAACTGGCCGAGTAATAAAGGACAACTATCGTCCAAAAATCTGTTGAGGGAAGGCAACGAGGCGGACTTGAAAGTGAGGCAGAATAGCAGGAAACGGATTTCAAGAGGTACGTTGGAATCGCCTTTAAAGCACAGGAAGAGGGGCACAACTTCGACAATGATGCACTTGGCCAAAAAGGGCGTATGCGTTTTCTCCTGAATATATTCAGGAGAAAACGCATACGCCCTTTTTGGCCAAGCAAGCAAGCGGGCAATGCAAATCTGCACTACAAAGAAGTATCACTTCCCACCGGTCAAAAGGGACATCCACAAAATGTGTAAGAACAAGAAAGGCAAGACAGGCCCTGGAGAACAGGGAGCCTTGTTATGCTGATGGGCGGGATGTAAATTGCCAACTGCCTCTCTGGAGGAGTGCATTCTGTTCCCTAAAACAAGTAAACAACAGAGCTACAGAGCCAAGGGCACTACCAGTCTAGGGAATATACCTTGGGAAAACTGAAAATCAATAAGACAGAGCCACCCCAAAATTTAGGGCTGCACTGCATACAAGGACCTCAACTTGGATACACCTTAAGTATCCCAGAAAATATAAACATGGTTCAAAAAATTGTGGTACTTACGTACGATGGAATATCCCTCAGCCATGAAATCAATGTCATAAGACCAGTAGCAGCAAAATGGGTGGATTCAGGTACGATGATTCTAAGTGAAATAAGTCACACAGAAAAAGAAACTTATCATAAGATATCACTTATGAAGATCCTGTAAACATGGCTACACTTGAACTGAGTTAGGAAAGAGAACAGTGTCTCACATTTAGAAAACACTCTTATACCTGCTTAAGGGGGAAGGAGAGGTGGGGTGATGCATAAAACCAGAGTTTGATATAAGCACAGGTACCGTTCCAAAAACCAACTATGGAATAGACAAGACCTACACCGTCCTCAGTGAAAGGGACTCAAAACCCCATATTTCCCGCAGAGGAAAGTATCTGACTAGTAAGAATCTTAAAACCTATGTATTGATATGTCTCCGTAAGGGAATCAAGTGTGTCTAGACTGGCATAAACATGGCAGCGAGAATCAGCTCAAACCCACTATAAAAAGGAATTTCAAAAACAAAACAAAAAAACTGGGAAATTCTTTACAATTCCTTCAGGGTCTCTGATGAAAGCTGGAATGACCCTATCTACAACGACAGCTGGATGTGGCATAAGGAGGGACACTTGGGACTGAGATGATTGGTGAGATTGGGTGAGCAAATGCAGACCCTTTAAAGCAATAATGCATGGCACCCATTCCATGGGTCCGAACTCTCCAGGTTGAAGGGAATATTACTACAGCTATAACATGTGCGGGAAACCTAGAGAACGGACACACTGTGAATACGAAAGGTTTCTAAAACTCAACGAATAGTCCCTCTCCTGGTGCTCCGGTTTGACTTTCCGTCTGCTTTACTATCAACCTCCCAACTTGGAGAGACAGCCCCTTTAACCTCTTGGTTCGCACAGGTTGCCAATTTGGCAGAGGATGAAAGGGAAGAGGGAGAACCAATGAGAGAGTAGCTGTTAGGCATTTGGACGGGCACATATCACTGTAATTTCCCGGCAGGAAGAAGAATTAACCAAATTCTCAGCCACCCACCGGGAACCAGTATAGGTCCTGAACCAAAATTTTGGACTTGCGGTCAGCTCACTAAAAACGAGTTGAAAAATGGAGCTCAGGGGCACAGCAATTCACAAACTGGCCGAGTAATAAAGGACAACTATCGTCCAAAAATCTGTTGAGGGAAGGCAACGAGGTGGACTTGAAAGCGAGGCAGAATAGCAGGAAACAGATTTCAAGAGGTACGTTGGAATCGCCTTTAAAGCACAGGAAGAGGGGCACAACTTCGACAATGATGCACTTGGCCAAAAAGGGCGTATGCGTTTTCTGCTGAATATATTCAGGAGAAAACGCATACGCCCTTTTTGGCCAAGCAAGCAAGCGGGCAATGCAAATCTGCACTACAAAGAAGTATCACTTCCCACCGGTCAAAAGGGACATCCACAAAATGTGTAAGAACAAGAAAGGCAAGACAGGCCCTGGAGAACAGGGAGCCTTGTTATGCTGATGGGCGGGATGTAAATTGCCAACTGCCTCTCTGGAGGAGTGCATTCTGTTCCCTAAAACAAGTAAAGAACAGAGCTACAGAGCCAAGGGCACTACCAGTCTAGGGAATATACCTTGGGAAAACTGAAAATCAATAAGACAGAGCCACCCCAAAATTTAGGGCTGCACTGCATACAAGGACCTCAACTTGGATACACCTTAAGTATCCCAGAAAATATAAACATGGTTCAAAAAATTGTGGTACTTACGTACGATGGAATATCCCTCAGCCATGAAATCAATGTCGTAAGACCAGTAGCAACAAAATGGGTGGATTCAGGTACGATGATTCTAAGTGAAATAAGTCACACAGAAAAAGAAACTTATCATAAGATATCACTTATGAAGATCCTGTAAACATGGCTACACTTGAACTGAGTTAGGAAAGAGAACAGTGTCTCACATTTAGAAAACACTCTTATACCTGCTTAAGGGGGAAGTAGAGGTGGGGTGATGCATAAAACCAGAGTTTGATATAAGCACAGGTACTGTTCCAAAAACCAACTATGGAATACACAAGACCTACACCGTCCTCAGTGAAAGGGACTCAAAACCCCATATTTCCCGCAGAGGAAAATATCTGACTAGTAAGAATCTTAAAACCTATGTATTGATATGTCTCCGTAAGGGAATCAAGTGTGTCTAGACTGGCATAAACATGGCAGCGAGAATCAGCTCAAACCCACTATAAAAAGGAATTTCAAAACAAAACAAAAAAACTGGGAAATTCTTTACAGTTCCTTCAGGGTCTCTGATGAAAGCTGGAATGACCCTATCTACAACGACAGCTGGATGTGGCATAAGGCTGGACACTTGGGACTGAGATGCTTGGTGAGATTGGGTGAGCAAATGCAGACCCTTTAAAGCAATAAAGCATGGCACCCATTCCATGGGTCCGAACTCTCCAGGTTGAAGGGAATATTACTACAGCTATAACATGTGCGGGAAACCTAGGGAACGGACACACTGTGAATACGAAAGGTTTCTAAAACTCAACGAATAGTCCCTCTCCTGGTGCTCCGGTTTGACTTTCCGTCTGCTTTACTATCAACCTCCCAACTTGGAGAGACAGCCCCTTTAACCTCTTGGTTCGCACAGGTTGCCAATTTGGCAGAGGATGAAAGGGAAGAGGGAGAACCAATGAGAGAGTAGCTGTTAGGCATTTGGACGGGCACATATCACTGTAATTTCCCAGCAGGAAGAAGAATTAACCAAATTCTCAGCCACCCACCGGGAACCAGTATAGGTCCTGAACCAAAATTTTGGACTTGCGGTCAGCTCACCAAAAACGAGTTGAAAAATGGAGCTCAGGGGCACAGCAATTCACAAACTGGCCGAGTAATAAAGGACAACTATCGTCCAAAAATCTGTTGAGGGAAGGCAACGAGGCGGACTTGAAAGCGAGGCAGAATAGCAGGAAACAGATTTCAAGAGGTACGTTGGAATCGCCTTTAAAGCACAGGAAGAGGGGCACAACTTCGACAATGATGCACTTGGCCAAAAAGGGCGTATGCGTTTTCTCCTGAATATATTCAGGAGAAAACGCATACGCCCTTTTTGGCCAAGCAAGCAAGCGGGCAATGCAAATCTGCACTACAAAGAAGTATCACTTCCCACCGGTCAAAAGGGACATCCACAAAATGTCTAAGAACAAGAAAGGCAAGACAGGCCCTGGAGAACAGGGAGCCTTGTTATGCTGATGGGCGGGATGTAAATTGCCAACTGCCTCTCTGGAGGAGTGCATTCTGTTCCCTAAAACAAGTAAAGAACAGAGCTACAGAGCCAAGGGCACTACCAGTCTAGGGAATATACCTTGGGAAAACTGAAAATAAATAAGACAGAGCCACCCCAAAATTTAGGGCTGCACTGCATACAAGGACCTCAACTTGGATACACCTTAAGTATCCCAGAAAATATAAACATGGTTCAAAAAATTGTGGTACTTACGTACGATGGAATATCCCTCAGCCATGAAATCAATGTCATAAGACCAGTAGCAACAAAATGGGTGGATTCAGGTACGATGATTCTAAGTGAAATAAGTCACACAGAAAAAGAAACTTATCATAAGATATCACTTATGAAGATCCTGTAAACATGGCTACACTTGAACTGAGTTAGGAAAGAGAACAGTGTCTCACATTTAGAAAACACTCTTATACCTGCTTAAGGGGGAAGGAGAGGTGGGGTGATGCATAAAACCAGAGTTTGATATAAGCACAGGTACCGTTCCAAAAACCAACTATGGAATACACAAGACCTACACCGTCCTCAGTGAAAGGGACTCAAAACCCCATATTTCCCGCAGAGGAAAATATCTGACTAGTAAGAATCTTAAAACCTATGTATTGATATGTCTCCGTAAGGGAATCAAGTGTGTCTAGACTGGCATAAACATGGCAGTGAGAATCAGCTCAAACCCACTATAAAAAGGAATTTCAAAAACAAAACAAAAAAACTGGGAAATTCTTTACAATTCCTTCAGGGTCTCTGATGAAAGCTGGAATGACCCTATCTACAACGACAGCTGGATGTGGCATAAGGCTGGACACTTGGGACTGAGATGATTGGTGAGATTGGGTGAGCAAATGCAGACCCTTTAAAGCAATAATGCATGGCACCCATTCCATGGGTCCGAACTCTCCAGGTTGAAGGGAATATTACTACAGATATAACATGTGCGGGAAACCTAGGGAATGGACACACTGTGAATACGAAAGGTTTCTAAAACTCAACGAATAGTCCCTCTCCTGGTGCTCCAGTTTGACTTTCCGTCTGCTTTACTATCAACCTCCCAACTTGGAGAGACAGCCCCTTTAACCTCTTGGTTCGCACAGGTTGCCAATTTGGCAGAGGATGAAAGGGAAGAGGGAGAACCAATGAGAGAGTAGCTGTTAGGCATTTGGACGGGCATATATCACTGTAATTTCCCGGCAGGAAGAAGAATTAACCAAATTCTCAGCAACCCACCGGGAACCAGTATAGGTCCTGAACCAAAATTTTGGACTTGCGGTCAGCTCACCAAAAACGAGTTGAAAAATGGAGCTCAGGGGCACAACAATTCACAAACTGGCCGAGTAATAAACGACAACTATCGTCCAAAAATCTGTTGAGGGAAGGCAACGAGGCGGACTTGAAAGCGAGGCAGAATAGCAGGAAACAGATTTCAAGAGGTACGTTGGAATCGCCTTTAAAGCACAGGAAGAGGGGCACAACTTCGACAATGATGCACTTGGCCAAAAAGGGCGTATGCGTTTTCTCCTGAATATATTCAGGAGAAAACGCATACGCCCTTTTTGGCCAAGCAAGCAAGCGGGCAATGCAAATCTGCACTACAAAGAAGTATCACTTCCCACCGGTCAAAAGGGACATCCACAAAATGTGTAAGAACAAGAAAGGCAAGACAGGCCCTGGAGAACAAGGAGCCTTGTTATGCTGATGGGCGGGATGTAAATTGCCAACTGCCTCTCTGGAGGAGTGCATTCTGTTCCCTAAAACAAGTAAACAACACAGCTACAGAGCCAAGGGCACTACCAGTCTAGGGAATATACCTTGGGAAAACTGAAAATCAATAAGACAGAGCCACCCCAAAATTCAGGGCTGCACTGCATACAAGGACCTCAACTTGGATACACCTTAAGTATCCCAGAAAATATAAACATGGTTCAAAAAATTGTGGTACTTACGTACGATGGAATATCCCTCAGCCATGAAATCAATGTCATAAGACCAGTAGCAGCAAAATGGGTGGATTCAGGTACGATGATTCTAAGTGAAATAAGTCACACAGAAAAAGAAACTTATCATAAGATATCACTTATGAAGATCCTGTAAACATGGCTACACTTGAACTGAGTTAGGAAAGAGAACAGTGTCTCACATTTAGAAAACACTCTTATACCTGCTTAAGGGGGAAGGAGAGGTGGGGTGATGCATAAAACCAGAGTTTGATATAAGCAATGGTACCGTTCCAAAAACCAACTATGGAATAGACAAGACCTGCACCATCCTCAGTGAAAGGGACTCAAAACCCCATATTTCCCGGAGAGGAAAATATCTGACTAGTAAGAATCTTAAAACCTATGTATTGATATGTCTCCGTAAGGGAATCAAGTGTGTCTAGACTGGCATAAACATGGCAGCGAGAATCAGCTCAAACCCACTATAAAAAGGAATTTCAAAAACAAAACAAAAAAACTGGGAAATTCTTTACAATTCCTTCAGGGTCTCTGATGAAACCTGCAATGACCCTATCTACAACGACAGCTGGATGTGGCATAAGGAGGGACACTTGGGACTGAGACGATTGGTGAGATTGGGTGAGCAAATGCAGACCCTTTAAAGCAATAATGCATGGCACACATTCCATGGGTCCCAACTCTCCAGGTTGAAGGGAATATTACTACAGCTATAACATGTGCGGGAAACCTAGAGAACGGACACACTGTGAATACGAAAGGTTTCTAAAACTCAACGAATAGTCCCTCTCCTGGTGCTCCGGTTTGACTTTCCGTCTGCTTTACTATCAACCTCCCAACTTGGAGAGACAGCCGCTTTAACCTCTTGGTTCGCACAGGTTGCCAATTTGGCAGAGGATGAAAGGGAAGAGGGAGAACCAATGAGAGAGTAGCTGTTAGGCATTTGGACGGGCACATATCACTGTAATTTCCCGGCAGGAAGAAGAATTAACCAAATTCTCAGCCACCCACCGGGAACCAGTATAGGTCCTGAACCAAAATTTTGGACTTGCGGTCAGCTCACCAAAAACGAGTTGAAAAATGGAGCTCAGGGACACAGCAATTCACAAACTGGCCGAGTAATAAAGGACAACTATCGTCCAAAAATCTGTTGAGGGAAGGCAACGAGGCGGACTTGAAAGCGAGGCAGAATAGCAGGAAACAGATTTCAAGAGGTACGTTGGAATCGCCTTTAAAGCACAGGAAGAGGGGCACAACTTCAACAATGTTGCACTTGGCCAAAAAGGGCGTATGTGTTTTCTCCTGAATATATTCAGGAGAAAACACATACGCCCTTTTTGGCCAAGCAAGCAAGCGGGCAATGCAAATCTGCACTACAAAGAAGTATCACTTCCCACCGGTCAAAAGGGACATCCACAAAATGTGTAAGAACAAGAAAGGCAAGACAGGCCCTGGAGAACAGGGAGCCTTGTTATGCTGATGGGCGGGATGTAAATTGCCAACTGCCTCTCTGGAGGAGTGCATTCTGTTCCCTAAAACAAGTAAACAACAGAGCTACAGAGCCAAGGGCACTACCAGTCTAGGGAATATACCTTGGGAAAACTGAAAATCAATAAGACAGAGCCACCCCAAAATTTAGGGCTGCACTGCATACAAGGACCTCAACTTGGATACACCTTAAGTATCCCAGAAAATATAAACATGGTTCAAAAAATTGTGGTACTTACGTACGATGGAATATCCCTCAGCCATGAAATCAATGTCATAAGACCAGTAGCAGCAAAATGGGTGGATTCAGGTACGATGATTCTAAGTGAAATAAGTCACACAGAAAAAGAAACTTATCATAAGATATCACTTATGAAGATCCTGTAAACATGGCTACACTTGAACTGAGTTAGGAAAGAGAACAGTGTCTCACATTTAGAAAACACTCTTATACCTGCTTAAGGGGGAAGGAGAGGTGGGGTGATGCATAAAACCAGAGTTTGATATAAGCACAGGTACCGTTCCAAAAACCAACTATGGAATAGGCAAGACCTACACCTTCCTCAGTGAAAGGAACTCAAAACCCCATATTTCCCGCAGAGGAAAATATCTGACTAGTAAGAATCTTAAAACCTATGTATTGATATGTCTCCGTAAGGGAATCAAGTGTGTCTAGACTGGCATAAACATGGCAGCGAGAATCAGCTCAAACCCACTATAAAAAGGAATTTCAAAAACAAAACAAAAAAACTGGGAAATTCTTTACAATTCCTTCAGGGTCTCTGATGAAAGCTGGAATGACCCTATCTACAACGACAGCTGGATGTGGCATAAGGAGGGACACTTGGGACTGAGACGATTGGTGAGATTTGGCGAGCAAATGCAGACCCTTTAAAGCAATAATGCATGGCACCCATTCCATGGGTCCGAACTCTCCAGGTTGAAGGGAATATTACTACAGCTATAACATGTGCGGGAAACCTAGAGAACGGACACACTGTGAATACGGAAGGTTTCTAAAACTCAACGAATAGTCCCTCTCCTGGTGCTCCGGTTTGACTTTCCGTCTGCTTTACTATCAACCTCCCAACTTGGAGAGACAACCCCTTTAACCTCTTGGTTCGCACAGGTTGCCAATTTGGCAGAGGATGAAAGGGAAGAGGGAGAACCAATGAGAGAGTAGCTGTTAGGCATTTGGACGGGCACATATCACTGTAATTTCCCGGCAGGAAGAAGAATTAACCAAAGTCTCAGCCATCCACCGGGAACCAGTAATGGTCCTGAACCAAAATTTTGGACTTGCGGTCAGCTCACCGAAAACGAGTTGAAAAATGGAGCTCAGGGGCACAGCAATTCACAAACTGGCTGAGTAATAAAGGACAACTATCGTCCAAAAATCTGTTGAGGGAAGGCAATGAGGCGGACTTGAAAGCGAGGCAGAATAGCAGGAAACAGATTTCAAGAGGTACGTTGGAATCGCCTTTAAAGCACAGGAAGAGGGGCACAACTTCGACAATGATGCACTTGGCCAAAAAGGGCGTATGCGTTTTCTCCTGAATATATTCAGGAGAAAACGCTTACGCCCTTTTTGGCCAAGCAAGCAAGCGGGCAATGAAAATCTGCACTACAAAGAAGTATCACTTCCCACCGGTCAAAAGGGACATCCACAAAATGTGTAAGAACAAGAAAGGCAAGACAGGCCCTGGAGAACAGGGAGCCTTGTTATGCTGATGGGCGGGATGTAAATTGCCAACTGCCTCTCTGGAGGAGTGCATTCTGTTCCCTAAAACAAGTAAAGAACAGAGCTACAGAGCCAAGGGCACTACCAGTCTAGGGAATATACCTTGGGAAAACTGAAAATCAATAAGACAGAGCCACCCCAAAATGTAGGGCTGCACTGCATACAAGGACCTCAACTTGGATACACCTTAAGTATCCCAGAAAATATAAACATGGTTCAAAAAATTGTGGTACTTACGTACGATGGAATATCCCTCAGCCATGAAATCAATGTCATAAGACCAGTAGCAGCAAAATGGGTGGATTCAGGTACGATGATTCTAAGTGAAATAAGTCACACAGAAAAAGAAACTTATCATAAGATATCACTTATGAAGATCCTGTAAACATGGCTACACTTGAACTGAGTTAGGAAAGAGAACAGTGTCTCACATTTAGAAAACACTCTTATACCTGCTTAAGGGGGAAGGAGAGGTGGGGTGATGCATAAAACCAGAGTTTGATATACGCACAGGTACCGTTCCAAAATCCAACTATGGAATAGACAAGACCTACACCGTCCTCAGTGAAAGGGACTCAAAACCCCATATTTCCCGCAGAGGAAAGTATCTGACTAGTAACAATCTTAAAACCTATGTATTGATATGTCTCCGTAAGGGAATCAAGTGTGTCTAGACTGGCATAAACATGGCAGCGAGAATCAGCTCAAACCCACTATAAAAAGGAATTTCAAAGACAAAACAAAAAAACTGGGAAATTCTTTACAATTCCTTCAGGGTCCCTGATGAAAGCTGGAATGACCCTATCTACAACGACAGCTGGATGTGTCATAAGGAGGGACATTTGGGACTGAGACGATTGGTGAGATTTGGCGAGCAAATGCAGACCCTTTAAAGCAATAATGCATGGCACCCATTCCATGGGTCCGAACTCTCCAGGTTGAAGGGAATATTACTACAGCTATAACATGTGCGGGAAACCTAGAGAATGGACACACTGTGAATACGAAAGGTTTCTAAAACTCAACGAATAGTCCCTCTCCTGGTGCTCCGGTTTGACTTTCCGTCTGCTTTACTATCAACCTCCCAACTTGGAGAGACAGCCCCTTTAACCTCTTGGTTCGCACAGGTTGCCAATTTGGCAGAGGATGAAAGGGAAGAGGGAGAACCAATGAGAGAGTAGCTGTTAGGCATTTGGACGGGCACATATCACTGTAATTTCCCAGCAGGAAGAAGAATTAACCAAATTCTCAGCCACCCACCGGGAACCAGTATAGGTCCTGAACCAAAATTTTGGACTTGCGGTCAGCTCACCAAAAACGAGTTGAAAAATGGAGCTCAGGGGCACAGCAATTCACAAAGTGGCCGAGTAATAAAGGACAACTATCGTCCAAAAATCTGTTGAGGGAAGGCAACGAGGCGGACTTGAAAGCGAGGCAGAATAGCAGGAAACAGATTTCAAGAGGTACGTTGGAATCGCCTTTAAAGCACAGGAAGAGGGGCACAACTTCGACAATGATGCACTTGGTCAAAAAGGGCGTATGCGTTTTCTCCTGAATATATTCAGGAGAAAACGCATACGCCCTTTTTGGCCAAGCAAGCAAGCGGGCAATGCAAATCTGCACTACAAAGAAGTATCACTTCCCACCGGTCAAAAGGGACATGCACAAAATGTGTAAGAACAAGAAAGGCAAGACAGGCCCTGGAGAACAGGGAGCCTTGTTATGCTGATGGGCGGGATGTAAATTGCCAACTGACTCTCTGGAGGAGTGCATTCTGTTCCCTAAAACAAGTAAAGAACAGAGCTACAGAGCCAAGGGCACTACCAGTCTAGGGAATATACCTTGGGAAAACTGAAAATCAATAAGACAGAGCCACCCCAAAATTTAGGGCTGCACTGCATACAAGGACCTCAACTTGGATACACCTTAAGTATCCCAGAAAATATAAACATGGTTCTAAAAATTGTGGTACTTACGTACGATGGAATATCCCTCAGCCATGAAATCAATGTCATAAGACCAGTAGCAGCAAAATGGGTGGATTCAGGTACGATGATTCTAAGTGAAATAAGTCACACAGAAAAAGAAACTTATCATAAGATATCACTTATGAAGATCCTGTAAACATGGCTACACTTGAACTGAGTTAGGAAAGAGAACAGTGTCTCACATTTAGAAAACACTCTTATACCTGCTTAAGGGGGAAGGAGAGGTGGGGTGATGCATAAAACCAGAGTTTGATATAAGCACAGGTACCGTTCCAAAAACCAACTATGGAATAGACAAGACCTACACCTTCCTCAGTGAAAGGGACTCAAAACCCCATATTTCCCGCAGAGGAATATATCTGACTAGTAAGAATCTTAAAACCTATGTATTGATATGTCTCCGTAAGGGAATCAAGTGTGTCTAGACTGGCATAAACATGGCAGCGAGAATCAGCTCAAACCCACTATAAAAAGGAATTTCAAAAACAAAACAAAAAAACTGGGAAATTCTTTACAATTCCTTCAGGGTCTCTGATGAAAGCTGGAATGACCCTATCTACAACGACAGCTGGATGTGGCATAAGGAGGGACACTTGGGACTGAGATGATTGGTGAGATTGGGTGAGCAAATGCAGACCCTTTAAAGCAATAATGCATGGCACCCATTCCATGGGTCCGAACTCTCCAGGTTGAAGGGAATATTACTACAGCTATAACATGTGCAGGAAACCTAGAGAACGGACACACTGTGAATACGGAAGGTTTCTAAAACTCAACGAATAGTCCCTCTCCTGGTGCTCCGGTTTGACTTTCCGTCTGCTTTACTATCAACCTCCCAACTTGGAGAGACAGCCCCTTTAACCTCTTGGTTCGCACAGGTTGCCAATTTGGCAGAGGATGAAAGGGAAGAGGGAGAACCAATGAGAGAGTAGCTGTTAGGCATTTGGACGGGCACTTATCACTGTAATTTCCCGGCAGGAAGAAGAATTAACCAAAGTCTCAGCCATCCACCGGGAACCAGTAATGGTCCTGAACCAAAATTTTGGACTTGCGGTCAGCTCACCGAAAACGAGTTGAAAAATGGAGCTCAGGGACACAGCAATTCACAAACTGGCCGAGTAATAAAGGACAACTATCGTCCAAAAATCTGTTGAGGGAAGGCAATGAGGCGGACTTGAAAGCGAGGCAGAATAGCAGGAAACAGATTTCAAGAGGTACGTTGGAATCGCCTTTAAAGCACAGGAAGAGGGGCACAACTTCGACAATGATGCACTTGGCCAAAAAGGGCGTATGCGTTTTCTCCTGAATATATTCAGGAGAAAACGCTTACGCCCTTTTTGGCCAAGCAAGCAAGCGGGCAATGCAAATCTGCACTACAAAGAAGTATCACTTCCACCGGTCAAAAAGGACATCCACAAAATGTGTAAGAACAAGAAAGGCAAGACAGGCCCTGGAGAACAGGGAGCCTTGTTATGCTGATGGGCGGGATGTAAATTGCCAACTGACTCTCTGGAGGAGTGCATTCTGTTCCCTAAAACAAGTAAAGAACAGAGCTACAGAGCCAAGGGCACTACCAGTCTAGGGAATATACCTTGGGAAAACTGAAAATCAATAAGACAGAGCCACCCCAAAATTTAGGGCTGCACTGCATACAAGGACCTCAACTTGGATACACCTTAAGTATCCCAGAAAATATAAACATGGTTCTAAAAATTGTGGTACTTACGTACGATGGAATATCCCTCAGCCATGAAATCAATGTCATAAGACCAGTAGCAGCAAAATGGGTGGATTCAGGTACGATGATTCTAAGTGAAATAAGTCACACAGAAAAAGAAACTTATCATAACATATCACTTATGAAGATCCTGTAAACATGGCTACACTTGAACTGAGTTAGGAAAGAGAACAGTGTCTCACATTTAGAAAACACTCTTATACCTGCTTAAGGGGGAAGGAGAGGTGGGGTGATGCATAAAACCAGAGTTTGATATACGCACAGGTACCGTTCCAAAAACCAACTATGGAATAGACAAGACCTACACCGTCCTCAGTGAAAGGGACTCAAAACCCCATATTTCCCGCAGAGGAAAGTATCTGACTAGTAAGAATCTTAAAACCTATGTATTGATATGTCTCCGTAAGGGAATCAAGTGTGTCTAGACTGGCATAAACATGGCAGCGAGAATCAGCTCAAACCCACTATAAAAAGGAATTTCAAAAACAAAACAAAAAAACTGGGAAATTCTTTACAATTCCTTCAGGGTCTCTGATGAAAGCTGGAATGACCCTATCTACAACGACAGCTGGATGTGGCATAAGGAGGGACACTTGGGACTGAGATGATTGGTGAGATTGGGCGAGCAAATGCAGACCCTTTAAAGCAATAATGCATGGCACCCATTCCATGGGTCCGAACTCTCCAGGTTGAAGGGAATATTACTACAGCTATAACATGTGCGGGAAACCTAGGGAACGGACACACTGTGAATACGAAAGGTTTCTAAAACTCAACGCATAGTCCCTCTCCTGGTGCTCCGGTTTGACTTTCCGTCTGCTTTACTATCAACCTCCCAACTTGGAGAGACAGCCCCTTTAACCTCTTGGTTCGCACAGGTTGCCAATTTGGCAGAGGATGAAAGGGAAGAGGGAGAACCAATGAGAGAGTAGCTGTTAGGCATTTGGACGGGCACATATCACTGTAATTTCCCAGCAGGAAGAAGAATTAACCAAATTCTCAGCCACCCACCGGAAACCAGTATAGGTCCTGAACCAAAATTTTGGACTTGCGGTCAGCTCACCAAAAACGAGTTGAAAAATGGAGCTCAGGGGCCACAGCAATTCACAAACTGGCCGAGTAATAAAGGACAACTATCGTCCAAAAATCTGTTGAGGGAAGGAAACGAGGCGGACTTGAAAGCGAGGCAGAATAGCAGGAAACAGATTTCAAGATGTACGTTGGAATCGCCTTTAAAGCACAGGAAGAGGGGCACAACTTCGACAATGATGCACTTGGCCAAAAAGGGCGTATGCATTTTCTCCTGAATATATTCAGGAGAAAACGCATACGCCCTTTTTGGCCAAGCAAGCAAGCGGGCAATGCAAATCTGCACTACAAAGAAGTATCACTTCCCACCGGTCAAAAGGGACATCCACAAAATGTGTAAGAACAAGAAAGGCAAGACAGGCCCTGGAGAACAGGGAGCCTTGTTATGCTGATGGGCGGGATGTAAATTGCCAACTGCCTCTCTGGAGGAGTGCATTCTGTTCCCTAAAACAAGTAAAGAACAGAGCTACAGAGCCAAGGGCACTACCAGTCTAGGGAATATACCTTGGGAAAACTGAAAATCAAAATGACAGAGCCACCCCAAAATTTAGGGCTGCACTGCATACAAGGACCTCAACTTGGATACACCTTAAGTATCCCAGAAAATATAAACATGGTTCAAAAAATTGTGGTACTTACGTACGATGGAATATCCCTCAGCCATGAAATCAATGTCATAAGACCAGTAGCAGCAAAATGGGTGGATTCAGGTACGATGATTCTAAGTGAAATAAGTCACACAGAAAAAGAAACTTATCATAAGATATCACTTATGAAGATCCTGTAAACATGGCTACACTTGAACTGAGTTAGGAAAGAGAACAGTGTCTCACATTTAGAAAACACTCTTATACCTGCTTAAGGGGGAAGGAGAGGTGGGGTGATGCATAAAACCAGAGTTTGATATACGCACAGGTACCGTTCCAAAAACCAACTATGGAATAGACAAGACCTACACCGTCCTCAGTGAAAGGGACTCAAAACCCCATATTTCCCGCAGAGGAAAGTATCTGACTAGTAAGAATCTTAAAACCTATGTATTGATATGTCTCCGTAAGGGAATCAAGTGTGTCTAGACTGGCATAAACATGGCAGCGAGAATCAGCTCAAACCCACTATAAAAAGGAATTTCAAAAACAAAACAAAAAAACTGGGAAATTCTTTACAATTCCTTCAGGGTCTCTGATGAAACCTGGAATGACCCTATCTACAACGACAGCTGGATGTGGCATAAGGAGGGACACTTGGGACTGTGACCATTGGTGAGATTTGGCGAGCAAATGCAGACCCTTTAAAGCAATAATGCATGGCACCCATTCCATGGGTCCGAACTCTCCAGGTTGAAGGGAATATTACTACAGCTATAACATGTGAGGAAAACGTAGAGAACGGACACACTGTGAATACGGAAGGTTTCAAAAACTCAACGAATAGTCCCTCTTCTGGTGTTCTGGTTTGACTTTCCGTCTGCTTTACTATCAACCTCCCAACTTGGAGAGACAGCCCCTTTAACCTCTTTGTTCGCACAGGTTGCCAATTTGGCAGAGGATGAAAGGGAAGAGGGAGAACCAATGAGAGAGTAGCTGTTAGGCATTTGGACGGGCACATATCACTGTAATTTCCCGGCAGGAAGAAGAATTAACCAAATTCTCAGCCACCCACCGGGAACCAGTATAGGTCCTGAACCAAAATTTTGGACTTGCGGTCAGCTCACCAAAAACGAGTTGAAAAATGGAGCTCAGGGGCACAGCAATTCACAAACTGGCCGAGTAATAAAGGACAACTATCGTCCAAAAATCTGTTGAGGGAAGGCAACGAGGCGGACTTGAAAGCGAGGCAGAATAGCAGGAAACAGATTTCAAGAGGTACGTTGGAATCGCCTTTAAAGCACAGGAAGAGGGGCACAACTTCGACAATGATGCACTTGGCCAAAAAGGACGTATGCGTTTTCTCCTGAATATATTCAGGAGAAAACGCATACGCCCTTTTTGGCCAAGCAAGCAAGTGGGCAATGCAAATCTGCACTACAAAGAAGTATCACTTCCCACCGGTCAAAAGGGACATCCACAAAATGTGTAAGAACAAGAAAGGCAAGACAGGCCCTGGAGAACAGGGAGCCTTGTTATGCTGATGGGCGGGATGTAAATTGCCAACTGCCTCTCTGGAGGAGTGCATTCTGTTCCCTAAAACAAGTAAAGAACAGAGCTACAGAGCCAAGGGCACTACCAGTCTAGGGAATATACCTTGGGAAAACTGAAAATCAATAAGACAGAGCCACCCCAAAATGTAGGGCTGCACTGCATACAAGGACATCAACTTGGATACACCTTAAGTATCCCAGAAAATATAAACATGGTTCAAAAAATTGTGGTACTTACGTACGATGGAATATCCCTCAGCCATGAAATCAATGTCATAAGACCAGTAGCAGCAAAATGGGTGGATTCAGGTACGATGATTCTAAGTGAAATAAGTCACACAGAAAAAGAAACTTATCATAAGATATCACTTATGAAGATCCTGTAAACATGGCTACACTTGAACTGAGTTAGGAAAGAGAACAGTGTCTCACATTTAGAAAACACTCTTATACCTGCTTAAGGGGGAAGGAGAGGTGGGGTGATGCATAAAACCAGAGTTTGATATACGCACAGGTACCGTTCCAAAAACCAACTATGGAATAGACAAGACCTACACCGTCCTCAGTGAAAGGGACTCAAAACCCCATATTTCCCACAGAGGAAAGTATCTGACTAGTAAGAATCTTAAAACCTATGTATTTATATGTCTCTGTAAGGGAATCAAGTGTGTCTAGACTGGCATAAACATGGCAGCGAGAATCAGCTCAAACCCACTATAAAAAGGAATTTCAAAAACAAAACAAAAAAACTGGGAAATTCTTTACAATTCCTTCAGGGTCTCTGATGAAAGCTGGAATGACCCTATCTACAACGACAGCTGGATGTGGCATAAGGAGGGACACTTGGGACTGAGATGATTGGTGAGATTCGGTGAGCAAATGCAGACCCTTTAAAGCAATAATGCATGGCACCCATTCCATGGGTCCGAACTCTCCAGGTTGAAGGGAATATTACTACAGCTATAACATGTGCGGGAAACCTAGGGAACGGACACACTGTGAATACGAAAGGTTTCTAAAACTCAACGCATAGTCCCTCTCCTGGTGCTCCGGTTTGACTTTCCGTCTGCTTTACTATCAACCTCCCAACTTGGAGAGACAACCCATTTAACCTCTTGGTTCGCACAGGTTGCCAATTTGGCAGAGGATGAAAGGGAAGAGGGAGAACCAATGAGAGAGTAGCTGTTAGGCATTTGGACGGGCACATATCACTGTAATTTCCCGGCAGGAAGAAGAATTAACCAAATTCTCAGCCACCCACCGGAAACCAGTATAGGTCCTGAACCAAAATTTTGGACTTGCGGTCAGCTCACCAAAAACGAGTTGAAAAATGGAGCTCAGGGGCCACAGCAATTCACAAACTGGCCGAGTAATAAAGGACAACTATCGTCCAAAAATCTGTTGAGGGAAGGCAACGAGGCGGACTTGAAAGCGAGGCAGAATAGCAGGAAACAGATTTCAAGAGGTACGTTGGAATCGCCTTTAAAGCACAGGAAGAGGGGCACAACTTCGACGATGATGCACTTGGCCAAAAAGGGCGTATGCATTTTCTCCTGAATATATTCAGGAGAAAACGCATACGCCCTTTTTGGCCAAGCAAGCAAGCGGGCAATGCAAATCTGCACTACAAAGAAGTATCACTTCCCACCGGTCAAAAGGGACATCCACAAAATGTGTAAGAACAAGAAAGGCAAGACTAGCCCTGGAGAACATGGAGCCTTGTTATGCTGATGGGCGGGATGTAAATTGCCAACTGCCTCTCTGGAGGAGTGCATTCTGTTCCCTAAAACAAGTAAAGAACAGAGCTACAGAGCCAAGGGCACTACCAGTCTAGGGAATATACCTTGGGAAAACTGAAAATCAAAAAGACAGAACCACCCCAAAATTTAGGGCTGCACTACATACAAGGACCTCAACTTGGATACACCTTAAGTATCCCAGAAAATATAAACATGGTTCTAAAAATTGTGGTACTTACGTACGATGGAATATCCCTCAGCCATGAAATCAATGTCATAAGACCAGTAGCAGCAAAATGGGTGGATTCAGGTACGATGATTCTAAGTGAAATAAGTCACACAGAAAAAGAAACTTATCATAAGATATCACTTATGAAGATCCTGTAAACATGGCTACACTTGAACTGAGTAAGGAAAGAGAACAGTGTCTCACATTTAGAAAACACTCTTATACCTGCTTAAGGGGGAAGGAGAGGTGGGGTGATGCATAAAACCAGAGTTTGATATAAGCACAGGTACCGTTCCAAAAACCAACTATGGAATAGACAAGACCTACACCTTCCTCAGTGAAAGGGACTCAAAACCCCATATTTCCCGCAGAGGAATATATCTGACTAGTAAGAATCTTAAAACCTATGTATTGATATGTCTCCATAAGGGAATCAAGTGTGTCTAGACTGGCATAAACATGGCAGCGAGAATCAGCTCAAACCCACTATAAAAAGGAATTTCAAAAACAAAACAAAAAAACTGGGAAATTCTTTACAATTCCTTCAGGGTCTCTGATGAAAGCTGGAATGACCCTATCTACAACGACAGCTGGATGTGGCATAAGGAGGGACACTTGGGACTGAGATGATTGGTGAGATTGGGTGAGCAAATGCAGACCCTTTAAAGCAATAATGCATGGCACCCATTCCATGGGTCCGAACTCTCCAGGTTGAAGGGAATATTACTACAGCTATAACATGTGCAGGAAACCTAGAGAACGGACACACTGTGAATACGGAAGGTTTCTAAAACTCAACGAATAGTCCCTCTCCTGGTGCTCCGGTTTGACTTTCCGTCTGCTTTACTATCAACCTCCCAACTTGGAGAGACAGCCCCTTTAACCTCTTGGTTCGCACAGGTTGCCAATTTGGCAGAGGATGAAAGGGAAGAGGGAGAACCAATGAGAGAGTAGCTGTTAGGCATTTGGACGGGCACATATCACTGTAATTTCCCGGCAGGAAGAAGAATTAACCAAAGTCTCAGCCATCCACCGGGAACCAGTAATGGTCCTGAACCAAAATTTTGGACTTGCGGTCAGCTCACCGAAAACGAGTTGAAAAATGGAGCTCAGGGACACAGCAATTCACAAACTGGCCGAGTAATAAAGGACAACTATCGTCCAAAAATCTGTTGAGGGAAGGCAATGAGGCGGACTTGAAAGCGAGGCAGAATAGCAGGAAACAGATTTCAAGAGGTACGTTGGAATCGCCTTTAAAGCACAGGAAGAGGGGCACAACTTCGACAATGATGCACTTGGCCAAAAAGGGCGTATGCGTTTTCTCCTGAATATATTCAGGAGAAAACGCTTACGCCCTTTTTGGCCAAGCAAGCAAGCGGGCAATGCAAATCTGCACTACAAAGAAGTATCACTTCCACCGGTCAAAAAGGACATCCACAAAATGTGTAAGAACAAGAAAGGCAAGACAGGCCCTGGAGAACAGGGAGCCTTGTTATGCTGATGGGCGGGATGTAAATTGCCAACTGACTCTCTGGAGGAGTGCATTCTGTTCCCTAAAACAAGTAAAGAACAGAGCTACAGAGCCAAGGGCACTACCAGTCTAGGGAATATACCTTGGGAAAACTGAAAATCAATAAGACAGAGCCACCCCAAAATTTAGGGCTGCACTGCATACAAGGACCTCAACTTGGATACACCTTAAGTATCCCAGAAAATATAAACATGGTTCAAAAAATTGTGGTACTTACGTACGATGGAATATCCCTCAGCCATGAAATCAATGTCATAAGACCAGTAGCAGCAAAATGGGTGGATTCAGGTACGATGATTCTAAGTGAAATAAGTCACACAGAAAAAGAAACTTATCATAAGATATCACTTATGAAGATCCTGTAAACATGGCTACACTTGAACTGAGTTAGGAGAGAGGACAGTGTCTCACATTTAGAAAACACTCTTATACCTGCTTAAGGGGGAAGGAGAGGTGGGGTGATGCATAAAACCAGAGTTTGATATAAGCACAGGTACCGTTCCAAAAACCAACTATGGAATAGACAAGACCTACACCGTCCTCAGTGAAAGGGACTCAAAACCCCATATTTCCCGCAGAGGAAAATATCTGACTAGTAAGAATCTTAAAACCTATGTATTGATATGTCTCCGTAAGGGAATCAAGTGTGTCTAGACTGGCATAAACATGGCAGCGAGAATCAGCTCAAACCCACTATAAAAAGGAATTTCAAAAACAAAACAAAAAAACTGGGAAATTCTTTACAATTCCTTCAGGGTCTCTGATGAAAGCTGGAATGACCCTATCTACAACGACAGCTGGATGTGGCATAAGGAGGGACACTTGGGACTGAGATGATTGGTGAGATTTGGCGAGCAAATGCAGACCCTTTAAACCAATAATGCATGGCACCCATTCCATGGGTCCGAACTCTCCAGGTTGAAGGGAATATTACTACAGCTATAACATGTGCGGGAAACCTAGAGAACGGACACACTGTGAATACGGAAGGTTTCTAAAACTCAACGAATAGTCCCTCTCCTGGTGCTCCGGTTTGACTTTCCGTCTGCTTTACTATCAACCTCCCAACTTGGAGAGACAGCCCCTTTAACCTCTTGGTTCGCACAGGTTGCCAATTTGGCAGAGGATGAAAGGGAAGTGGGAGAACCAATGAGAGAGTAGCTGTTAGGCATTTGGACGGGCACTTATCACTGTAATTTCCCGGCAGGAAGAAGAATTAACCAAATTCTCAGCCACCCACCGGGAACCAGTATAGGTCCTGAACCAAAATTTTGGACTTGCGGTCAGCTCACCAAAAACGAGTTGAAAAATGGAGCTCAGGGGCACAGCAATTCACAAACTGGCCGAGTAATAAAGGACAACTATCGTCCAAAAATCTGTTGAGGGAAGGCAAAGAGGCGGACTTGAAAGCGAGGCAGAATAGCAGGAAACAGATTTCAAGAGGTACGTTGGAATCGCCTTTAAAGCACAGGAAGAGGGGCACAACTTCGACAATGATGCACTTGGCCAAAAAGGACGTATGCGTTTTCTCCTGAATATATTCAGGAGAAAACGCATACGCCCTTTTTGGCCAAGCAAGCAAGCGGGCAATGCAAATCTGCACTACAAAGAAGTATCACTTCCCACCGGTCAAAAGGGACATCCACAAAATGTGTAAGAACAAGAAAGGCAAGACAGGCCCTGGAGAACAGGGAGCCTTGTTATGCTGATGGGCGGGATGTAAATTGCCAACTGCCTCTCTGGAGGAGTGCATTCTGTTCCCTAAAACAAGTAAAGAACAGAGCTACAGAGCCAAGGGCACGACCAGTCTAGGGAATATACCTTGGGAAAACTGAAAATCAATAAGACAGAGCCACCCCAAAATGTAGGGCTGCACTGCATACAAGGACCTCAACTTGGATACACCTTAAGTATCCCAGAAAATATAAACATGGTTCAAAAAATTGTGGTACTTACGTACGATGGAATATCCCTCAGCCATGAAATCAATGTCATAAGACCAGTAGCAGCAAAATGGGTGGATTCAGGTACGATGATTCTAAGTGAAATAAGTCACACAGAAAAAGAAACTTATCATAAGATATCACTTATGAAGATCCTGTAAACATGGCTACACTTGAACTGAGTTAGGAAAGAGAACAGTGTCTCACATTTAGAAAACACTCTTATACCTGCTTAAGGGGGAAGGAGAGGTGGGGTGATGCATAAAACCAGAGTTTGATATACGCACAGGTACCGTTCCAAAAACCAACTATGGAATAGACAAGACCTACACCGTCCTCAGTGAAAGGGACTCAAAACCCCATATTTCCCGCAGAGGAAAGTATCTGACTAGTAAGAATCTTAAAACCTATGTATTGATATGTCTCCGTAAGGGAATCAAGTGTGTCTAGACTGGCATAAACATGGCAGCGAGAATCAGCTCAAACCCACTATAAAAAGGAATTTCAAAAACAAAACAAAAAAACTGGGAAATTCTTTACAATTCCTTCAGGGTCTCTGATGAAAGCTGGAATGACCCTATCTACAACGACAGCTGGATGTGGCATAAGGAGGGACACTTGGGACTGAGATGATTGGTGAGATTGGGCGAGCAAATGCAGACCCTTTAAAGCAATAATGCATGGCACCCATTCCATGGGTCCGAACTCTCCAGGTTGAAGGGAATATTACTACAGCTATAACATGTGCGGGAAACCTAGGGAACGGACACACTGTGAATACGAAAGGTTTCTAAAACTCAACGCATAGTCCCTCTCCTGGTGCTCCGGTTTGACTTTCCGTCTGCTTTACTATCAACCTCCCAACTTGGAGAGACAGCCCCTTTAACCTCTTGGTCCGCACAGGTTGCCAATTTGGCAGAGGATGAAAGGGAAGAGGGAGAACCAATGAGAGAGTAGCTGTTAGGCATTTGGACGGGCACATATCACTGTAATTTCCCAGCAGGAAGAAGAATTAACCAAATTCTCAGCCACCCACCGGAAACCAGTATAGGTCCTGAACCAAAATTTTGGACTTGCGGTCAGCTCACCAAAAACGAGTTGAAAAATGGAGCTCAGGGGCCACAGCAATTCACAAACTGGCCGAGTAATAAAGGACAACTATCGTCCAAAAATCTGTTGAGGGAAGGAAACGAGGCGGACTTGAAAGCGAGGCAGAATAGCAGGAAACAGATTTCAAGATGTACGTTGGAATCGCCTTTAAAGCACAGGAAGAGGGGCACAACTTCGACAATGATGCACTTGGCCAAAAAGGGCGTATGCATTTTCTCCTGAATATATTCAGGAGAAAACGCATACGCCCTTTTTGGCCAAGCAAGCAAGCGGGCAATGCAAATCTGCACTACAAAGAAGTATCACTTCCCACCGGTCAAAAGGGACATCCACAAAATGTGTAAGAACAAGAAAGGCAAGACAGGCCCTGGAGAACAGGGAGCCTTGTTATGCTGATGGGCGGGATGTAAATTGCCAACTGCCTCTCTGGAGGAGTGCATTCTGTTCCCTAAAACAAGTAAAGAACAGAGCTACAGAGCCAAGGGCACTACCAGTCTAGGGAATATACCTTGGGAAAACTGAAAATCAAAATGACAGAGCCACCCCAAAATTTAGGGCTGCACTGCATACAAGGACCTCAACTTGGATACACCTTAAGTATCCCAGAAAATATAAACATGGTTCAAAAAATTGTGGTACTTACGTACGATGGAATATCCCTCAGCCATGAAATCAATGTCATAAGACCAGTAGCAGCAAAATGGGTGGATTCAGGTACGATGATTCTAAGTGAAATAAGTCACACAGAAAAAGAAACTTATCATAAGATATCACTTATGAAGATCCTGTAAACATGGCTACACTTGAACTGAGTTAGGAAAGAGAACAGTGTCTCACATTTAGAAAACACTCTTATACCTGCTTAAGGGGGAAGGAGAGGTGGGGTGATGCATAAAACCAGAGTTTGATATACGCACAGGTACCGTTCCAAAAACCAACTATGGAATAGACAAGACCTACACCGTCCTCAGTGAAAGGGACTCAAAACCCCATATTTCCCGCAGAGGAAAGTATCTGACTAGTAAGAATCTTAAAACCTATGTATTGATATGTCTCCGTAAGGGAATCAAGTGTGTCTAGACTGGCATAAACATGGCAGCGAGAATCAGCTCAAACCCACTATAAAAAGGAATTTCAAAAACAAAACAAAAAAACTGGGAAATTCTTTACAATTCCTTCAGGGTCTCTGATGAAACCTGGAATGACCCTATCTACAACGACAGCTGGATGTGGCATAAGGAGGGACACTTGGGACTGTGACCATTGGTGAGATTTGGCGAGCAAATGCAGACCCTTTAAAGCAATAATGCATGGCACCCATTCCATGGGTCCGAACTCTCCAGGTTGAAGGGAATATTACTACAGCTATAACATGTGAGGAAAACCTAGAGAACGGACACACTGTGAATACGGAAGGTTTCAAAAACTCAACGAATAGTCCCTCTTCTGGTGTTCTGGTTTGACTTTCCGTCTGCTTTACTATCAACCTCCCAACTTGGAGAGACAGCCCCTTTAACCTCTTTGTTCGCACAGGTTGCCAATTTGGCAGAGGATGAAAGGGAAGAGGGAGAACCAATGAGAGAGTAGCTGTTAGGCATTTGGACGGGCACATATCACTGTAATTTCCCGGCAGGAAGAAGAATTAACCAAATTCTCAGCCACCCACCGGGAACCAGTATAGGTCCTGAACCAAAATTTTGGACTTGCGGTCAGCTCACCAAAAACGAGTTGAAAAATGGAGCTCAGGGGCACAGCAATTCACAAACTGGCCGAGTAATAAAGGACAACTATCGTCCAAAAATCTGTTGAGGGAAGGCAACGAGGCGGACTTGAAAGCGAGGCAGAATAGCAGGAAACAGATTTCAAGAGGTACGTTGGAATCGCCTTTAAAGCACAGGAAGAGGGGCACAACTTCGACAATGATGCACTTGGCCAAAAAGGACGTATGCGTTTTCTCCTGAATATATTCAGGAGAAAACGCATACGCCCTTTTTGGCCAAGCAAGCAAGCGGGCAATGCAAATCTGCACTACAAAGAAGTATCACTTCCCACCGGTCAAAAGGGACATCCACAAAATGTGTAAGAACAAGAAAGGCAAGACAGGCCCTGGAGAACAGGGAGCCTTGTTATGCTGATGGGCGGGATGTAAATTGCCAACTGCCTCTCTGGAGGAGTGCATTCTGTTCCCTAAAACAAGTAAAGAACAGAGCTACAGAGCCAAGGGCACTACCAGTCTAGGGAATATACCTTGGGAAAACTGAAAATCAATAAGACAGAGCCACCCCAAAATGTAGGGCTGCACTGCATACAAGGACCTCAACTTGGATACACCTTAAGTATCCCAGAAAATATAAACATGGTTCAAAAAATTGTGGTACTTACGTACGATGGAATATCCCTCAGCCATGAAATCAATGTCATAAGACCAGTAGCAGCAAAATGGGTGGATTCAGGTACGATGATTCTAAGTGAAATAAGTCACACAGAAAAAGAAACTTATCATAAGATATCACTTATGAAGATCCTGTAAACATGGCTACACTTGAACTGAGTTAGGAAAGAGAACAGTGTCTCACATTTAGAAAACACTCTTATACCTGCTTAAGGGGGAAGGAGAGGTGGGGTGATGCATAAAACCAGAGTTTGATATACGCACAGGTACCGTTCCAAAAACCAACTATGGAATAGACAAGACCTACACCGTCCTCAGTGAAAGGGACTCAAAACCCCATATTTCCCACAGAGGAAAGTATCTGACTAGTAAGAATCTTAAAACCTATGTATTTATATGTCTCTGTAAGGGAATCAAGTGTGTCTAGACTGGCATAAACATGGCAGCGAGAATCAGCTCAAACCCACTATAAAAAGGAATTTCAAAAACAAAACAAAAAAACTGGGAAATTCTTTACAATTCCTTCAGGGTCTCTGATGAAAGCTGGAATGACCCTATCTACAACGACAGCTGGATGTGGCATAAGGAGGGACACTTGGGACTGAGATGATTGGTGAGATTCGGTGAGCAAATGCAGACCCTTTAAAGCAATAATGCATGGCACCCATTCCATGGGTCCGAACTCTCCAGGTTGAAGGGAATATTACTACAGCTATAACATGTGCGGGAAACCTAGGGAACGGACACACTGTGAATACGAAAGGTTTCTAAAACTCAACGCATAGTCCCTCTCCTGGTGCTCCGGTTTGACTTTCCGTCTGCTTTACTATCAACCTCCCAACTTGGAGAGACAACCCCTTTAACCTCTTGGTTCGCACAGGTTGCCAATTTGGCAGAGGATGAAAGGGAAGAGGGAGAACCAATGAGAGAGTAGCTGTTAGGCATTTGGACGGGCACATATCACTGTAATTTCCCGGCAGGAAGAAGAATTAACCAAATTCTCAGCCACCCACCGGAAACCAGTATAGGTCCTGAACCAAAATTTTGGACTTGCGGTCAGCTCACCAAAAACGAGTTGAAAAATGGAGCTCAGGGGCCACAGCAATTCACAAACTGGCCGAGTAATAAAGGACAACTATCGTCCAAAAATCTGTTGAGGGAAGGCAACGAGGCGGACTTGAAAGCGAGGCAGAATAGCAGGAAACAGATTTCAAGAGGTACGTTGGAATCGCCTTTAAAGCACAGGAAGAGGGGCACAACTTCGACGATGATGCACTTGGCCAAAAAGGGCGTATGCATTTTCTCCTGAATATATTCAGGAGAAAACGCATACGCCCTTTTTGGCCAAGCAAGCAAGCGGGCAATGCAAATCTGCACTACAAAGAAGTATCACTTCCCACCGGTCAAAAGGGACATCCACAAAATGTGTAAGAACAAGAAAGGCAAGACTGGCCCTGGAGAACATGGAGCCTTGTTATGCTGATGGGCGGGATGTAAATTGCCAACTGCCTCTCTGGAGGAGTGCATTCTGTTCCCTAAAACAAGTAAAGAACAGAGCTACAGAGCCAAGGGCACTACCAGTCTAGGGAATATACCTTGGGAAAACTGAAAATCAAAAAGACAGAACCACCCCAAAATTTAGGGCTGCACTACATACAAGGACCTCAACTTGGATACACCTTAAGTATCCCAGAAAATATAAACATGGTTCTAAAAATTGTGGTACTTACGTACGATGGAATATCCCTCAGCCATGAAATCAATGTCATAAGACCAGTAGCAGCAAAATGGGTGGATTCAGGTACGATGATTCTAAGTGAAATAAGTCACACAGAAAAAGAAACTTATCATAAGATATCACTTATGAAGATCCTGTAAACATGGCTACACTTGAACTGAGTAAGGAAAGAGAACAGTGTCTCACATTTAGAAAACACTCTTATACCTGCTTAAGGGGGAAGGAGAGGTGGGGTGATGCATAAAACCAGAGTTTGATATAAGCACAGGTACCGTTCCAAAAACCAACTATGGAATAGACAAGACCTACACCTTCCTCAGTGAAAGGGACTCAAAACCCCATATTTCCCGCAGAGGAATATATCTGACTAGTAAGAATCTTAAAACCTATGTATTGATATGTCTCCGTAAGGGAATCAAGTGTGTCTAGACTGGCATAAACATGGCAGCGAGAATCAGCTCAAACCCACTATAAAAAGGAATTTCAAAAACAAAACAAAAAAACTGGGAAATTCTTTACAATTCCTTCAGGGTCTCTGATGAAAGCTGGAATGACCCTATCTACAACGACAGCTGGATGTGGCATAAGGAGGGACACTTGGGACTGAGATGATTGGTGAGATTGGGTGAGCAAATGCAGACCCTTTAAAGCAATAATGCATGGCACCCATTCCATGGGTCCGAACTCTCCAGGTTGAAGGGAATATTACTACAGCTATAACATGTGCAGGAAACCTAGAGAACGGACACACTGTGAATACGAAAGGTTTCTAAAACTCAACGAATAGTCCCTCTCCTGGTGCTCCGGTTTGACTTTCCGTCTTCTTTACTATCAACCTCCCAACTTGGAGAGACAGCCCCTTTAACCTCTTGGTTCGCACAGGTTGCCAATTTGGCAGAGGATGAAAGGGAAGAGGGAGAACCAATGAGAGAGTAGCTGTTAGGCATTTGGACGGGCACATATCACTGTAATTTCCCGGCAGGAAGAAGAATTAACCAAAGTCTCAGCCATCCACCGGGAACCAGTAATGGTCCTGAACCAAAATTTTGGACTTGCGGTCAGCTCACCGAAAACGAGTTGAAAAATGGAGCTCAGGGACACAGCAATTCACAAACTGGCCGAGTAATAAAGGACAACTATCGTCCAAAAATCTGTTGAGGGAAGGCAATGAGGCGGACTTGAAAGCGAGGCAGAATAGCAGGAAACAGATTTCAAGAGGTACGTTGGAATCGCCTTTAAAGCACAGGAAGAGGGGCACAACTTCGACAATGATGCACTTGGCCAAAAAGGGCGTATGCGTTTTCTCCTGAATATATTCAGGAGAAAACGCTTACGCCCTTTTTGGCCAAGCAAGCAAGCGGGCAATGCAAATCTGCACTACAAAGAAGTATCACTTCCACCGGTCAAAAAGGACATCCACAAAATGTGTAAGAACAAGAAAGGCAAGACAGGCCCTGGAGAACAGGGAGCCTTGTTATGCTGATGGGCGGGATGTAAATTGCCAACTGACTCTCTGGAGGAGTGCATTCTGTTCCCTAAAACAAGTAAAGAACAGAGCTACAGAGCCAAGGGCACTACCAGTCTAGGGAATATACCTTGGGAAAACTGAAAATCAATAAGACAGAGCCACCCCAAAATTTAGGGCTGCACTGCATACAAGGACCTCAACTTGGATACACCTTAAGTATCCCAGAAAATATAAACATGGTTCAAAAAATTGTGGTACTTACGTACGATGGAATATCCCTCAGCCATGAAATCAATGTCATAAGACCAGTAGCAGCAAAATGGGTAGATTCAGGTACGATGATTCTAAGTGAAATAAGTCACACAGAAAAAGAAACTTATCATAAGATATCACTTATGAAGATCCTGTAAACATGGCTACACTTGAACTGAGTTAGGAGAGAGGACAGTGTCTCACATTTAGAAAACACTCTTATACCTGCTTAAGGGGGAAGGAGAGGTGGGGTGATGCATAAAACCAGAGTTTGATATAAGCACAGGTACCGTTCCAAAAACCAACTATGGAATAGACAAGACCTACACCGTCCTCAGTGAAAGGGACTCAAAACCCCATATTTCCCGCAGAGGAAAATATCTGACTAGTAAGAATCTTAAAACCTATGTATTGATATGTCTCCGTAAGGGAATCAAGTGTGTCTAGACTGGCATAAACATGGCAGCGAGAATCAGCTCAAACCCACTATAAAAAGGAATTTCAAAAACAAAACAAAAAAACTGGGAAATTCTTTACAATTCCTTCAGGGTCTCTGATGAAAGCTGGAATGACCCTATCTACAACGACAGCTGGATGTGGCATAAGGAGGGACACTTGGGACTGAGATGATTGGTGAGATTTGGCGAGCAAATGCAGACCCTTTAAACCAATAATGCATGGCACCCATTCCATGGGTCCGAACTCTCCAGGTTGAAGGGAATATTACTACAGCTATAACATGTGCGGGAAACCTAGAGAACGGACACACTGTGAATACGGAAGGTTTCTAAAACTCAACGAATAGTCCCTCTCCTGGTGCTCCGGTTTGACTTTCCGTCTGCTTTACTATCAACCTCCCAACTTGGAGAGACAGCCCCTTTAACCTCTTGGTTCGCACAGGTTGCCAATTTGGCAGAGGATGAAAGGGAAGTGGGAGAACCAATGAGAGAGTAGCTGTTAGGCATTTGGACGGGCACTTATCACTGTAATTTCCCGGCAGGAAGAAGAATTAACCAAATTCTCAGCCACCCACCGGGAACCAGTATAGGTCCTGAACCAAAATTTTGGACTTGCGGTCAGCTCACCAAAAACGAGTTGAAAAATGGAGCTCAGGGGCACAGCAATTCACAAACTGGCCGAGTAATAAAGGACAACTATCGTCCAAAAATCTGTTGAGGGAAGGCAAAGAGGCGGACTTGAAAGCGAGGCAGAATAGCAGGAAACAGATTTCAAGAGGTACGTTGGAATCGCCTTTAAAGCACAGGAAGAGGGGCACAACTTCGACAATGATGCACTTGGCCAAAAAGGACGTATGCGTTTTCTCCTGAATATATTCAGGAGAAAACGCATACGCCCTTTTTGGCCAAGCAAGCAAGCGGGCAATGCAAATCTGCACTACAAAGAAGTATCACTTCCCACCGGTCAAAAGGGACATCCACAAAATGTGTAAGAACAAGAAAGGAGACAGGCCCTGGAGAACAGGGAGCCTTGTTATGCTGATGATGGCGGGATGTAAATTGCCAACTGCCTCTCTGGAGGAGTGCATTCTGTTCCCTAAAACAAGTAAAGAACAGAGCTACAGAGCCAAGGGCACGACCAGTCTAGGGAATATACCTTGGGAAAACTGAAAATCAATAAGACAGAGCCACCCCAAAATGTAGGGCTGCACTGCATACAAGGACCTCAACTTGGATACACCTTAAGTATCCCAGAAAATATAAACATGGTTCAAAAAATTGTGGTACTTACGTACGATGGAATATCCCTCAGCCATGAAATCAATGTCATAAGACCAGTAGCAGCAAAATGGGTGGATTCAGGTACGATGATTCTAAGTGAAATAAGTCACACAGAAAAAGAAACTTATCATAAGATATCACTTATGAAGATCCTGTAAACATGGCTACACTTGAACTGAGTTAGGAAAGAGAACAGTGCTCACATTTAGAAAACACTCTTATACCTGCTTAAGGGGGGAAGGAGAGGTGGGGTGATGCATAAAACCAGAGTTTGATATACGCACAGGTACCGTTCCAAAAACCAACTATGGAATAGACAAGACCTACACCGTCCTCAGTGAAAGGGACTCAAAACCCCATATTTCCCACAGAGGAAAGTATCTGACTAGTAAGAATCTTAAAACCTATGTATTTATATGTCTCTGTAAGGGAATCAAGTGTGTCTAGACTGGCATAAACATGGCAGCGAGAATCAGCTCAAACCCACTATAAAAAGGAATTTCAAAAACAAAACAAAAAAACTGGGAAATTCTTTACAATTCCTTCAGGGTCTCTGATGAAAGCTGGAATGACCCTATCTACAACGACAGCTGGATGTGGCATAAGGAGGGACACTTGGGACTGAGATGATTGGTGAGATTCGGTGAGCAAATGCAGACCCTTTAAAGCAATAATGCATGGCACCCATTCCATGGGTCCGAACTCTCCAGGTTGAAGGGAATATTACTACAGCTATAACATGTGCGGGAAACCTAGGGAACGGACACACTGTGAATACGAAAGGTTTCTAAAACTCAACGCATAGTCCCTCTCCTGGTGCTCCGGTTTGACTTTCCGTCTGCTTTACTATCAACCTCCCAACTTGGAGAGACAACCCCTTTAACCTCTTGGTTCGCACAGGTTGCCAATTTGGCAGAGGATGAAAGGGAAGAGGGAGAACCAATGAGAGAGTAGCTGTTAGGCATTTGGACGGGCACATATCACTGTAATTTCCCGGCAGGAAGAAGAATTAACCAAATTCTCAGCCACCCACCGGAAACCAGTATAGGTCCTGAACCAAAATTTTGGACTTGCGGTCAGCTCACCAAAAACGAGTTGAAAAATGGAGCTCAGGGGCCACAGCAATTCACAAACTGGCCGAGTAATAAAGGACAACTATCGTCCAAAAATCTGTTGAGGGAAGGCAACGAGGCGGACTTGAAAGCGAGGCAGAATAGCAGGAAACAGATTTCAAGAGGTACGTTGGAATCGCCTTTAAAGCACAGGAAGAGGGGCACAACTTCGACGATGATGCACTTGGCCAAAAAGGGCGTATGCATTTTCTCCTGAATATATTCAGGAGAAAACGCATACGCCCTTTTTGGCCAAGCAAGCAAGCGGGCAATGCAAATCTGCACTACAAAGAAGTATCACTTCCCACCGGTCAAAAGGGACATCCACAAAATGTGTAAGAACAAGAAAGGCAAGACCGGCCCTGGAGAACATGGAGCCTTGTTATGCTGATGGGCGGGATGTAAATTGCCAACTGCCTCTCTGGAGGAGTGCATTCTGTTCCCTAAAACAAGTAAAGAACAGAGCTACAGAGCCAAGGGCACTACCAGTCTAGGGAATATACCTTGGGAAAACTGAAAATCAAAAAGACAGAACCACCCCAAAATTTAGGGCTGCACTACATACAAGGACCTCAACTTGGATACACCTTAAGTATCCCAGAAAATATAAACATGGTTCTAAAAATTGTGGTACTTACGTACGATGGAATATCCCTCAGCCATGAAATCAATGTCATAAGGACCAGTAGCAGCAAAATGGGTGGATTCAGGTACGATGATTCTAAGTGAAATAAGTCACACAGAAAAAGAAACTTATCATAAGATATCACTTATGAAGATCCTGTAAACATGGCTACACTTGAACTGAGTAAGGAAAGAGAACAGTGTCTCACATTTAGAAAACACTCTTATACCTGCTTAAGGGGGGAAGGAGAGGTGGGGTGATGCATAAAACCAGAGTTTGATATAAGCACAGGTACCGTTCCAAAAACCAACTATGGAATAGACAAGACCTACACCTTCCTCAGTGAAAGGGACTCAAAACCCCATATTTCCCGCAGAGGAATATATCTGACTAGTAAGAATCTTAAAACCTATGTATTGATATGTCTCCGTAAGGGAATCAAGTGTGTCTAGACTGGCATAAACATGGCAGCGAGAATCAGCTCAAACCCACTATAAAAAGGAATTTCAAAAACAAAACAAAAAAACTGGGAAATTCTTTACAATTCCTTCAGGGTCTCTGATGAAAGCTGGAATGACCCTATCTACAACGACAGCTGGATGTGGCATAAGGAGGGACACTTGGGACTGAGATGATTGGTGAGATTCGGTGAGCAAATGCAGACCCTTTAAAGCAATAATGCATGGCACCCATTCCATGGGTCCGAACTCTCCAGGTTGAAGGGAATATTACTACAGCTATAACATGTGCGGGAAACCTAGGGAACGGACACACTGTGAATACGAAAGGTTTCTAAAACTCAACGCATAGTCCCTCTCCTGGTGCTCCGGTTTGACTTTCCGTCTGCTTTACTATCAACCTCCCAACTTGGAGAGACAACCCCTTTAACCTCTTGGTTCGCACAGGTTGCCAATTTGGCAGAGGATGAAAGGGAAGAGGGAGAACCAATGAGAGAGTAGCTGTTAGGCATTTGGACGGGCACATATCACTGTAATTTCCCGGCAGGAAGAAGAATTAACCAAATTCTCAGCCACCCACCGGAAACCAGTATAGGTCCTGAACCAAAATTTTGGACTTGCGGTCAGCTCACCAAAAACGAGTTGAAAAATGGAGCTCAGGGGCCACAGCAATTCACAAACTGGCCGAGTAATAAAGGACAACTATCGTCCAAAAATCTGTTGAGGGAAGGCAACGAGGCGGACTTGAAAGCGAGGCAGAATAGCAGGAAACAGATTTCAAGAGGTACGTTGGAATCGCCTTTAAAGCACAGGAAGAGGGGGCACAACTTCGACGATGATGCACTTGGCCAAAAAGGGCGTATGCATTTTCTCCTGAATATATTCAGGAGAAAACGCATACGCCCTTTTTGGCCAAGCAAGCAAGCGGGCAATGCAAATCTGCACTACAAAGAAGTATCACTTCCCACCGGTCAAAAGGGACATCCACAAAATGTGTAAGAACAAGAAAGGCAAGACTGGCCCTGGAGAACATGGAGCCTTGTTATGCTGATGGGCGGGATGTAAATTGCCAACTGCCTCTCTGGAGGAGTGCATTCTGTTCCCTAAAACAAGTAAAGAACAGAGCTACAGAGCCAAGGGCACTACCAGTCTAGGGAATATACCTTGGGAAAACTGAAAATCAAAAAGACAGAACCACCCCAAAATTTAGGGCTGCACTACATACAAGGACCTCAACTTGGATACACCTTAAGTATCCCAGAAAATATAAACATGGTTCTAAAAATTGTGGTACTTACGTACGATGGAATATCCCTCAGCCATGAAATCAATGTCATAAGACCAGTAGCAGCAAAATGGGTGGATTCAGGTACGATGATTCTAAGTGAAATAAGTCACACAGAAAAAGAAACTTATCATAAGATATCACTTATGAAGATCCTGTAAACATGGCTACACTTGAACTGAGTAAGGAAAGAGAACAGTGTCTCACATTTAGAAAACACTCTTATACCTGCTTAAGGGGGAAGGAGAGGTGGGGTGATGCATAAAACCAGAGTTTGATATAAGCACAGGTACCGTTCCAAAAACCAACTATGGAATAGACAAGACCTACACCTTCCTCAGTGAAAGGGACTCAAAACCCCATATTTCCCGCAGAGGAATATATCTGACTAGTAAGAATCTTAAAACCTATGTATTGATATGTCTCCGTAAGGGAATCAAGTGTGTCTAGACTGGCATAAACATGGCAGCGAGAATCAGCTCAAACCCACTATAAAAAGGAATTTCAAAAACAAAACAAAAAAACTGGGAAATTCTTTACAATTCCTTCAGGGTCTCTGATGAAAGCTGGAATGACCCTATCTACAACGACAGCTGGATGTGGCATAAGGAGGGACACTTGGGACTGAGATGATTGGTGAGATTGGGTGAGCAAATGCAGACCCTTTAAAGCAATAATGCATGGCACCCATTCCATGGGTCCGAACTCTCCAGGTTGAAGGGAATATTACTACAGCTATAACATGTGCAGGAAACCTAGAGAACGGACACACTGTGAATACGAAAGGTTTCTAAAACTCAACGAATAGTCCCTCTCCTGGTGCTCCGGTTTGACTTTCCGTCTTCTTTACTATCAACCTCCCAACTTGGAGAGACAGCCCCTTTAACCTCTTGGTTCGCACAGGTTGCCAATTTGGCAGAGGATGAAAGGGAAGAGGGAGAACCAATGAGAGAGTAGCTGTTAGGCATTTGGACGGGCACATATCACTGTAATTTCCCGGCAGGAAGAAGAATTAACCAAAGTCTCAGCCATCCACCGGGAACCAGTAATGGTCCTGAACCAAAATTTTGGACTTGCGGTCAGCTCACCGAAAACGAGTTGAAAAATGGAGCTCAGGGACACAGCAATTCACAAACTGGCCGAGTAATAAAGGACAACTATCGTCCAAAAATCTGTTGAGGGAAGGCAATGAGGCGGACTTGAAAGCGAGGCAGAATAGCAGGAAACAGATTTCAAGAGGTACGTTGGAATCGCCTTTAAAGCACAGGAAGAGGGGCACAACTTCGACAATGATGCACTTGGCCAAAAAGGGCGTATGCGTTTTCTCCTGAATATATTCAGGAGAAAACGCTTACGCCCTTTTTGGCCAAGCAAGCAAGCGGGCAATGCAAATCTGCACTACAAAGAAGTATCACTTCCACCGGTCAAAAAGGACATCCACAAAATGTGTAAGAACAAGAAAGGCAAGACAGGCCCTGGAGAACAGGGAGCCTTGTTATGCTGATGGGCGGGATGTAAATTGCCAACTGCCTCTCTGGAGGAGTGCATTCTGTTCCCTAAAACAAGTAAAGAACAGAGCTACAGAGCCAAGGGCACTACCAGTCTAGGGAATATACCTTGGGAAAACTGAAAATCAATAAGACAGAGCCACCCCAAAATTTAGGGCTGCACTGCATACAAGGACCTCAACTTGGATACACCTTAAGTATCCCAGAAAATATAAACATGGTTCAAAAAATTGTGGTACTTACGTACGATGGAATATCCCTCAGCCATGAAATCAATGTCATAAGACCAGTAGCAGCAAAATGGGTAGATTCAGGTACGATGATTCTAAGTGAAATAAGTCACACAGAAAAAGAAACTTATCATAAGATATCACTTATGAAGATCCTGTAAACATGGCTACACTTGAACTGAGTTAGGAGAGAGGACAGTGTCTCACATTTAGAAAACACTCTTATACCTGCTTAAGGGGGAAGGAGAGGTGGGGTGATGCATAAAACCAGAGTTTGATATAAGCACAGGTACCGTTCCAAAAACCAACTATGGAATAGACAAGACCTACACCGTCCTCAGTGAAAGGGACTCAAAACCCCATATTTCCCGCAGAGGAAAATATCTGACTAGTAAGAATCTTAAAACCTATGTATTGATATGTCTCCGTAAGGGAATCAAGTGTGTCTAGACTGGCATAAACATGGCAGCGAGAATCAGCTCAAACCCCCTATAAAAAGGAATTTCAAAAACAAAACAAAAAAACTGGGAAATTCTTTACAATTCCTTCAGGGTCTCTGATGAAAGCTGGAATGACCCTATCTACAACGACAGCTGGATGTGGCATAAGGAGGGACACTTGGGACTGAGATGATTGGTGAGATTTGGCGAGCAAATGCAGACCCTTTAAACCAATAATGCATGGCACCCATTCCATGGGTCCGAACTCTCCAGGTTGAAGGGAATATTACTACAGCTATAACATGTGCGGGAAACCTAGAGAACGGACACACTGTGAATACGGAAGGTTTCTAAAACTCAACGAATAGTCCCTCTCCTGGTGCTCCGGTTTGACTTTCCGTCTGCTTTACTATCAACCTCCCAACTTGGAGAGACAGCCCCTTTAACCTCTTGGTTCGCACAGGTTGCCAATTTGGCAGAGGATGAAAGGGAAGTGGGAGAACCAATGAGAGAGTAGCTGTTAGGCATTTGGACGGGCACTTATCACTGTAATTTCCCGGCAGGAAGAAGAATTAACCAAATTCTCAGCCACCCACCGGGAACCAGTATAGGTCCTGAACCAAAATTTTGGACTTGCGGTCAGCTCACCAAAAACGAGTTGAAAAATGGAGCTCAGGGGCACAGCAATTCACAAACTGGCCGAGTAATAAAGGACAACTATCGTCCAAAAATCTGTTGAGGGAAGGCAAAGAGGCGGACTTGAAAGCGAGGCAGAATAGCAGGAAACAGATTTCAAGAGGTACGTTGGAATCGCCTTTAAAGCACAGGAAGAGGGGCACAACTTCGACAATGATGCACTTGGCCAAAAAGGACGTATGCGTTTTCTCCTGAATATATTCAGGAGAAAACGCATACGCCCTTTTTGGCCAAGCAAGCAAGCGGGCAATGCAAATCTGCACTACAAAGAAGTATCACTTCCCACCGGTCAAAAGGGACATCCACAAAATGTGTAAGAACAAGAAAGGCAAGACAGGCCCTGGAGAACAGGGAGCCTTGTTATGCTGATGGGCGGGATGTAAATTGCCAACTGCCTCTCTGGAGGAGTGCATTCTGTTCCCTAAAACAAGTAAAGAACAGAGCTACAGAGCCAAGGGCACGACCAGTCTAGGGAATATACCTTGGGAAAACTGAAAATCAATAAGACAGAGCCACCCCAAAATGTAGGGCTGCACTGCATACAAGGACCTCAACTTGGATACACCTTAAGTATCCCAGAAAATATAAACATGGTTCAAAAAATTGTGGTACTTACGTACGATGGAATATCCCTCAGCCATGAAATCAATGTCATAAGACCAGTAGCAGCAAAATGGGTGGATTCAGGTACGATGATTCTAAGTGAAATAAGTCACACAGAAAAAGAAACTTATCATAAGATATCACTTATGAAGATCCTGTAAACATGGCTACACTTGAACTGAGTTAGGAAAGAGAACAGTGTCTCACATTTAGAAAACACTCTTATACCTGCTTAAGGGGGAAGGAGAGGTGGGGTGATGCATAAAACCAGAGTTTGATATACGCACAGGTACCGTTCCAAAAACCAACTATGGAATAGACAAGACCTACACCGTCCTCAGTGAAAGGGACTCAAAACCCCATATTTCCCGCAGAGGAAAGTATCTGACTAGTAAGAATCTTAAAACCTATGTATTGATATGTCTCCGTAAGGGAATCAAGTGTGTCTAGACTGGCATAAACATGGCAGCGAGAATCAGCTCAAACCCACTATAAAAAGGAATTTCAAAAACAAAACAAAAAAACTGGGAAATTCTTTACAATTCCTTCAGGGTCTCTGATGAAAGCTGGAATGACCCTATCTACAACGACAGCTGGATGTGGCATAAGGAGGGACACTTGGGACTGAGATGATTGGTGAGATTGGGCGAGCAAATGCAGACCCTTTAAAGCAATAATGCATGGCACCCATTCCATGGGTCCGAACTCTCCAGGTTGAAGGGAATATTACTACAGCTATAACATGTGCGGGAAACCTAGGGAACGGACACACTGTGAATACGAAAGGTTTCTAAAACTCAACGCATAGTCCCTCTCCTGGTGCTCCGGTTTGACTTTCCGTCTGCTTTACTATCAACCTCCCAACTTGGAGAGACAGCCCCTTTAACCACTTGGTTCGCACAGGTTGCCAATTTGGCAGAGGATGAAAGGGAAGAGGGAGAACCAATGAGAGAGTAGCTGTTAGGCATTTGGACGGGCACATATCACTGTAATTTCCCAGCAGGAAGAAGAATTAACCAAATTCTCAGCCACCCACCGGAAACCAGTATAGGTCCTGAACCAAAATTTTGGACTTGCGGTCAGCTCACCAAAAACGAGTTGAAAAATGGAGCTCAGGGGCCACAGCAATTCACAAACTGGCCGAGTAATAAAGGACAACTATCGTCCAAAAATCTGTTGAGGGAAGGAAACGAGGCGGACTTGAAAGCGAGGCAGAATAGCAGGAAACAGATTTCAAGATGTACGTTGGAATCGCCTTTAAAGCACAGGAAGAGGGGCACAACTTCGACAATGATGCACTTGGCCAAAAAGGGCGTATGCATTTTCTCCTGAATATATTCAGGAGAAAACGCATACGCCCTTTTTGGCCAAGCAAGCAAGCGGGCAATGCAAATCTGCACTACAAAGAAGTATCACTTCCCACCGGTCAAAAGGGACATCCACAAAATGTGTAAGAACAAGAAAGGCAAGACAGGCCCTGGAGAACAGGGAGCCTTGTTATGCTGATGGGCGGGATGTAAATTGCCAACTGCCTCTCTGGAGGAGTGCATTCTGTTCCCTAAAACAAGTAAAGAACAGAGCTACAGAGCCAAGGGCACTACCAGTCTAGGGAATATACCTTGGGAAAACTGAAAATCAAAATGACAGAGCCACCCCAAAATTTAGGGCTGCACTGCATACAAGGACCTCAACTTGGATACACCTTAAGTATCCCAGAAAATATAAACATGGTTCAAAAAATTGTGGTACTTACGTACGATGGAATATCCCTCAGCCATGAAATCAATGTCATAAGACCAGTAGCAGCAAAATGGGTGGATTCAGGTACGATGATTCTAAGTGAAATAAGTCACACAGAAAAAGAAACTTATCATAAGATATCACTTATGAAGATCCTGTAAACATGGCTACACTTGAACTGAGTTAGGAAAGAGAACAGTGTCTCACATTTAGAAAACACTCTTATACCTGCTTAAGGGGGAAGGAGAGGTGGGGTGATGCATAAAACCAGAGTTTGATATACGCACAGGTACCGTTCCAAAAACCAACTATGGAATAGACAAGACCTACACCGTCCTCAGTGAAAGGGACTCAAAACCCCATATTTCCCGCAGAGGAAAGTATCTGACTAGTAAGAATCTTAAAACCTATGTATTGATATGTCTCCGTAAGGGAATCAAGTGTGTCTAGACTGGCATAAACATGGCAGCGAGAATCAGCTCAAACCCACTCTAAAAAGGAATTTCAAAAACAAAACAAAAAAACTGGGAAATTCTTTACAATTCCTTCAGGGTCTCTGATGAAACCTGGAATGACCCTATCTACAACGACAGCTGGATGTGGCATAAGGAGGGACACTTGGGACTGTGACCATTGGTGAGATTTGGCGAGCAAATGCAGACCCTTTAAAGCAATAATGCATGGCACCCATTCCATGGGTCCGAACTCTCCAGGTTGAAGCTAATATTACTACAGCTATAACATGTGAGGAAAACCTAGAGAACGGACACACTGTGAATACGGAAGGTTTCAAAAACTCAACGAATAGTCCCTCTTCTGGTGTTCCGGTTTGACTTTCCGTCTGCTTTACTATCAACCTCCCAACTTGGAGAGACAGCCCCTTTAACCTCTTTGTTCGCACAGGTTGCCAATTTGGCAGAGGATGAAAGGGAAGAGGGAGAACCAATGAGAGAGTAGCTGTTAGGCATTTGGACGGGCACATATCACTGTAATTTCCCGGCAGGAAGAAGAATTAACCAAATTCTCAGCCACCCACCGGGAACCAGTATAGGTCCTGAACCAAAATTTTGGACTTGCGGTCAGCTCACCAAAAACGAGTTGAAAAATGGAGCTCAGGGGCACAGCAATTCACAAACTGGCCGAGTAATAAAGGACAACTATCGTCCAAAAATCTGTTGAGGGAAGGCAACGAGGCGGACTTGAAAGCGAGGCAGAATAGCAGGAAACAGATTTCAAGAGGTACGTTGGAATCGCCTTTAAAGCACAGGAAGAGGGGCACAACTTCGACAATGATGCACTTGGCCAAAAAGGGCGTATGCGTTTTCTCCTGAATATATTCAGGAGAAAACGCATACGCCCTTTTTGGCCAAGCAAGCAAGCGGGCAATGCAAATCTGCACTACAAAGAAGTATCACTTCCCACCGGTCAAAAGGGACATCCACAAAATGTGTAAGAACAAGAAAGGCAAGACAGGCCCTGGAGAACAGGGAGCCTTGTTATGCTGATGGGCGGGATGTAAATTGCCAACTGCCTCTCTGGAGGAGTGCATTCTGTTCCCTAAAACAAGTAAAGAACAGAGCTACAGAGCCAAGGGCACTACCAGTCTAGGGAATATACCTTGGGAAAACTGAAAATCAATAAGACAGAGCCACCCCAAAATGTAGGGCTGCACTGCATACAAGGACCTCAACTTGGATACACCTTAAGTATCCCAGAAAATATAAACATGGTTCAAAAAATTGTGGTACTTACGTACGATGGAATATCCCTCAGCCATGAAATCAATGTCATAAGACCAGTAGCAGCAAAATGGGTGGATTCAGGTACGATGATTCTAAGTGAAATAAGTCACACAGAAAAAGAAACTTATCATAAGATATCACTTATGAAGATCCTGTAAACATGGCTACACTTGAACTGAGTTAGGAAAGAGAACAGTGTCTCACATTTAGAAAACACTCTTATACCTGCTTAAGGGGGAAGGAGAGGTGGGGTGATGCATAAAACAAGAGTTTGATATACGCACAGGTACCGTTCCAAAAACCAACTATGGAATAGACAAGACCTACACCGTCCTCAGTGAAAGGGACTCAAAACCCCATATTTCCCACAGAGGAAAGTATCTGACTAGTAAGAATCTTAAAACCTATGTATTTATATGTCTCTGTAAGGGAATCAAGTGTGTCTAGACTGGCATAAACATGGCAGCGAGAATCAGCTCAAACCCACTATAAAAAGGAATTTCAAAAACAAAACAAAAAAACTGGGAAATTCTTTACAATTCCTTCAGGGTCTCTGATGAAAGCTGGAATGACCCTATCTACAACGACAGCTGGATGTGGCATAAGGAGGGACACTTGGGACTGAGATGATTGGTGAGATTCGGTGAGCAAATGCAGACCCTTTAAAGCAATAATGCATGGCACCCATTCCATGGGTCCGAACTCTCCAGGTTGAAGGGAATATTACTACAGCTATAACATGTGCGGGAAACCTAGGGAACGGACACACTGTGAATACGAAAGGTTTCTAAAACTCAACGCATAGTCCCTCTCCTGGTGCTCCGGTTTGACTTTCCGTCTGCTTTACTATCAACCTCCCAACTTGGAGAGACAGCCCCTTTAACCTCTTGGTTCGCACAGGTTGCCAATTTGGCAGAGGATGAAAGGGAAGAGGGAGAACCAATGAGAGAGTAGCTGTTAGGCATTTGGACGGGCACATATCACTGTAATTTCCCGGCAGGAAGAAGAATTAACCAAATTCTCAGCCACCCACCGGAAACCAGTATAGGTCCTGAACCAAAATTTTGGACTTGCGGTCAGCTCACCAAAAACGAGTTGAAAAATGGAGCTCAGGGGCCACAGCAATTCACAAACTGGCCGAGTAATAAAGGACAACTATCGTCCAAAAATCTGTTGAGGGAAGGCAACGAGGCGGACTTGAAAGCGAGGCAGAATAGCAGGAAACAGATTTCAAGAGGTACGTTGGAATCGCCTTTAAAGCACAGGAAGAGGGGCACAACTTCGACAATGATGCACTTGGCCAAAAAGGGCGTATGCATTTTCTCCTGAATATATTCAGGAGAAAACGCATACGCCCTTTTTGGCCAAGCAAGCAAGCGGGCAATGCAAATCTGCACTACAAAGAAGTATCACTTCCCACCGGTCAAAAGGGACATCCACAAAATGTGTAAGAACAAGAAAGGCAAGACTGGCCCTGGAGAACATGGAGCCTTGTTATGCTGATGGGCGGGATGTAAATTGCCAACTGCCTCTCTGGAGGAGTGCATTCTGTTCCCTAAAACAAGTAAAGAACAGAGCTACAGAGCCAAGGGCACTACCAGTCTAGGGAATATACCTTGGGAAAACTGAAAATCAAAAAGACAGAACCACCCCAAAATTTAGGGCTGCACCTCATACAAGGACCTCAACTTGGATACACCTTAAGTATCCCAGAAAATATAAACATGGTTCAAAAAATTGTGGTACTTACGTACGATGGAATATCCCTCAGCCATGAAATCAATGTCATAAGACCAGTAGCAGCAAAATGGGTGGATTCAGGTACGATGATTCTAAGTGAAATAAGTCACACAGAAAAAGAAACTTATCATAAGATATCACTTATGAAGATCCTGTAAACATGGCTACACTTGAACTGAGTTAGGAAAGAGAACAGTGTCTCACATTTAGAAAACACTCTTATACCTGCTTAAGGGGGAAGGAGAGGTGGGGTGATGCATAAAACCAGAGTTTGATATACGCACAGGTACCGTTCCAAAAACCAACTATGGAATAGACAAGACCTACACCGTCCTCAGTGAAAGGGACTCAAAACCCCATATTTCCCGCAGAGGAAAGTATCTGACTAGTAAGAATCTTAAAACCTATGTATTGATATGTCTCCGTAAGGGAATCAAGTGTGTCTAGACTGGCATAAACATGGCAGCGAGAATCAGCTCAAACCCACTCTAAAAAGGAATTTCAAAAACAAAACAAAAAAACTGGGAAATTCTTTACAATTCCTTCAGGGTCTCTGATGAAACCTGGAATGACCCTATCTACAACGACAGCTGGATGTGGCATAAGGAGGGACACTTGGGACTGAGAGGATTGGTGAGATTTGGCGAGCAAATGCAGACCCTTTAAAGCAATAATGCATGGCACCCATTCCATGGGTCCGAACTCTCCAGGTTGAAGGGAATATTACTACAGCTATAACATGTGAGGGAAACCTAGAGAATGGACACACTGTGAATACGGAAGGTTTCTAAAACTCAACGAATAGTCCCTCTCCTGGTGCTCCGGTTTGACTTTCCGTCTGCTTTACTATCAACCTCCCAACTTGGAGAGACAGCCCCTTTAACATCTTGGTTCGCACAGGTTGCCAATTTGGCAGAGGATGAAAGGGAAGAGGGAGAACCAATGAGAGAGTAGCTGTTAGGCATTTGGACGGGCACATATCACTGTAATTTCCCGGCAGGAAGAAGAATTAACCAAATTCTCAGCCACCCACCGGGAACCAGTATAGGTCCTGAACCAAAATTTTGGACTTGCGGTCAGCTCACCAAAAACGAGTTGAAAAATGGAGCTCAGGGGCACAGCAATTCACAAACTGGCCGAGTAATAAAGGACAACTATCGTCCAAAAATCTGTTGAGGGAAGGCAACGAGGCGGACTTGAAAGCGAGGCAGAATAGCAGGAAACAGATTTCAAGAGGTACGTTGGAATCGCCTTTAAAGCACAGGAAGAGGGGCACAACTTCGACAATGATGCACTTGGCCAAAAAGGGCGTATGCGTTTTCTCCTGAATATATTCAGGAGAAAACGCATACGCCCTTTTTGGCCAAGCAAGCAAGCGGGCAATGCAAATCTGCACTACAAAGAAGTATCACTTCCCACCGGTCAAAAGGGACATCCACAAAATGTGTAAGAACAAGAAAGGCAAGAGAGGCCCTGGAGAACAGGGAGCCTTGTTATGCTGATGAGCGGGATGTAAATTGCCAACAGCCTCTCTGGAGGAGTGCATTCTGTTCCCTAAAACAAGTAAAGAACAGAGCTACAGAGCCAAGGGCACTACCAGTCTAGGGAATATACCTTGGGAAAACTGAAAATCAATAAGACAGAGCCACCCCAAAATTTAGGGCTGCACTGCATACAAGGACCTCAACTTGGATACACCTTAAGTATCCCAGAAAATATAAACATGGTTCAAAAAATTGTGGTACTTACGTACGATGGAATATCCCTCAGCCATGAAATCAATGTCATAAGACCAGTAGCAGCAAAATGGGTAGATTCAGGTACGATGATTCTAAGTGAAATAAGTCACACAGAAAAAGAAACTTATCATAAGATATCACTTATGAAGATCCTGTAAACATGGCTACACTTGAACTGAGTTAGGAAAGAGAACAGTGTCTCACATTTAGAAAACACTCTTATACCTGCTTAAGGGGGAAGGAGAGGTGGGGTGATGCATAAAACCAGAGTTTGATATACGCACAGGTACCGTTCCAAAAACCAACTATGGAATAGACAAGACCTACACCGTCCTCAGTGAAAGGGACTCAAAACCCCATATTTCCCGCAGAGGAAAGTATCTGACTAGTAAGAATCTTAAAACCTATGTATTGATATGTCTCCGTAAGGGAATCAAGTGTGTCTAGACTGGCATAAACATGGCAGCGAGAATCAGCTCAAACCCACTATAAAAAGGAATTTCAAAAACAAAACAAAAAAACTGGGAAATTCTTTACAATTCCTTCAGGGTCTCTGATGAAAGCTGGAATGACCCTATCTACAACGACAGCTGGATGTGGCATAAGGAGGGACACTTGGGACTGAGATGATTGGTGAGATTGGGTGAGCAAATGCAGACCCTTTAAAGCAATAATGCATGGCACCCATTCCATGGGTCTGAACTCTCCAGGTTGAAGGGAATTTTACTACAGCTATAACATGTGCGGGAAACCTAGGGAACGGACACACTGTGAATACGAAAGGTTTCTAAAACTCAACGCATATTCCCTCTCCTGGTGCTCCGGTTTGACTTTCCGTCTGCTTTACTATCAACCTCCCAACTTGGAGAGACAGCCCCTTTAACCTCTTGGTTCGCACAGGTTGCCAATTTGGCAGAGGATGAAAGGGAAGAGGGAGAACCAATGAGAGAGTAGCTGTTAGGCATTTGGACGGGCACATATCACTGTAATTTCCCGGCAGGAAGAAGAATTAACCAAATTCTCAGCCACCCACCGGGAACCATTATAGGTCCTCAACCAAAATTTTGGACTTGCGGTCAGCTCACCAAAATCGAGTTGAAAAATGGAGCTCAGGGGCACAGCAATTCACAAACTGGCCGAGTAATAAAGGACAAGTATCGTTCAAAAATCTGTTGAGGGAAGGCAACGAGGCGGACTTGAAAGCGAGGCAGAATAGCAGGAAACAGATTTCAAGAGGTACGTTGGAATCGCCTTTAAAGCACAGGAAGAGGGGCACAACTTCAACAATGATGCACTTGGCCAAAAAGGGCGTATGCGTTTTCTCCTGAATATATTCAGGAGAAAACGCATACGCCCTTTTTGGCCAAGCAAGCAAGCGGGCAATGCAAATCTGCACTACAAAGAAGTATCACTTCCCACCGGTCAAAAGGGACATCCACAAAATGTGTAAGAACCAGAAAGGCAAGACAGGCCCTGGAGAACAGGGAGCATTGTTATGCTGACGGGCGGGATGTAAATTGCCAACTGCCTCTCTGGAGGAGTGAATTCTGTTCCCTAAAACAAGTAAAGAACAGAGCTACAGAGCCAAGGGCACTTCCAGTCTAGGGAATATACCTTGGGAAAACTGAAAATCAATAAGACAGAGCCACCCCAAAATTTAGGGCTGCACTGCTTACAAGGACCTCAACTTGGGTACAACTTAAATATCCCAGGAAATATAAAAATGGTTCAAAAAATTGTGGTACTTACGTACGATGGAATATCCCTCAGCCATGAAATCAATGTCATAAGACCAGTAGCAGCAAAATGGGTGGTTTCAGGTACGATGATTCTAAGTGAAATAAGTCACACAGAAAAAGGAACTTATCATAAGATATCACTTATGAAGGTCCTGTAAACATGGCTGCACTTGAACTGAGTTAGGAAAGAGAACAGTGTCTCACATTTAGAAAACACTCTTATGCCTGTTTAAGGGGGAAGGAGAGGTGGGGTGATGCATAAAAGAAGAGTTTGATATACGCACAGGTACCTTTCCAAAAACCAACTATGGAATAGACAAGACCTACACCGTCCTCAGTGAAAGGGACTCAAAACACCATATTTCCCGCAGAGGAATATATCTGACTAGTAAGAATCTTAAAACCTATGTATTGATAGGTCTCCGTAAGGGAATCAAGTGTGTCTAGACTGGCATAAACATGGCAGCGAGAATCAGCTCAAACCCACTATAAAAAGGAATTTCAAAAACAAAACAAAAAAACTGGGAAATTCTTTACAATTCCTTCAGGGTCTCTGATGAAACCTGGAATGACCCTATCTACAATGACACCTGGATGTGGCATAAGGCGGGACACTTGGGACTGAGAGGATTGGTGAGATTGGGTGAACAAATGCAGACCCTTTAAAGCAATAATGCATGGCACCCATTCCATGGGTCCCAACTCTCCAGGTTCAAGGGAATATTACTACAGATATAACATGTGCGGGAAACCTAGAGAACGCACACAATGTGAATACGGAAGGTTTCTAAAACTCAACGAATAGTCCCTCTCCTGGTGCTCCAGTTTGACTTTCCATCTGCTTTACTATCAACCTCCCAACATGGAGAGACAGCCCCTTTAACCTCTTGGTTCGCACAGGTTGCCATTTTGGCAGAGGATGAAAGGGAAGAGGGAGAACCAATGAGAGAGTAGCTGTTAGGCATTTGGACGGGCACATATCACTGTAATTTCCCGGCAGGAAGAAGAATTAACCAAAGTCTCAGCCCCCCACCGGGAACCAGTATAGGTCCTGAACCAAAATTTTGGACTTGCGGTCAGCTCACCTAAAATGAGTTGAAAAATGGAGCTCAGGGGCATGGCAATTCACAAACTGGCCGAGTAATAAAGGACAACTATCGTCCAAAAATCTGTTGAGGGAAGGCAACGAGGCGGACTTGAAAGCGAGGCAGAATAGCAGGAAACAGATTTCAAGAGGTACGTTGGAATCGCCTTTAAAGCACAGGAAGAGGGGCACAACTTCGACAATGATGCACTTGGCCAAAAAGGGCGTATGCGTTTTCTCCTGAATATATTCAGGAGAAAATGCATACGCCCTTTTTGGCCAAGCAAGCAAGCGGGTAATGCAAATCTGCACTACAAAGAAGTATCACTTCCCACCGGTCAAAAGGGACATCCACAAAATGTGTAAAAACCGGAAAGGCAAGACAGGTCCTGGAGAACAGGGAGCCTTGTTATGCTGATGGGCGGGATGTAAATTGCCAACTGCCTCTCTGGAGGAGTGCATTGTGTTCCCTAAAACAAGTAAACAACAGAGCTACAGAGCCAAGGGCACTTCCAGTCTAGGGAATATACCTTGGGAAAACTGAAGATCAATAAGACAGAGCCACCCCAAAATTTAGGGCTGCACGGCTTACAAGGACCTCAACTTGGGTACACCTTAAATATCCCAGGAAATATAAAAATGGTTCAAAAAATTGTGGTACTTACGTACGATGGAATATCCCTCAGCCATGAAATCAATGTCATAAGACCAGTAGCAGCAAAATGGGTGGATTCAGGTACGATGATTCTAAGTGAAATAAGTCACAGAGAAAAAGAAACTTATCATAAGATATCACTTATGAAGATCCTGTAAACATGGCTACACTTGAACTGAGTTAGGAAAGAGAACAGTGTCTCACATTTAGAAAACACTCTTATGCCTGCTTAAGGGGGAAGGAGAGGTGGGGTGATGCATAAAACCAGAGTTTCATATAAGCACAGGTACCATTCCAAAAACCAACTATGGAATAGACAAGACCTACACCTTCCTCAGTGAAAGGGACTCAAAACCCCATATTTCCCGCAGAGGAATATATCTGACTAGTAAGAATCTTAAAACCTATGTATTGATATGTCTCCGAAAGGGAATCAAGTGTGTCTAGACTGGCATAAACATGGCAGCGAGAATCAGCTCAAACCAACTATAAAAAGGAATTTCAAAAACAAAACAAAAAAACTGGGAAATTCTTTGCAATTCCTTCAGGGTCTCTGATGAAACCTGGAATGACCCTATCTACAATGACAGCTGGATGTGGCATAAGGCTGGACACTTGGGACTGAGAGGATTGGTGAGATTGGGTGAACAAATGCAGACCCTTTAAAGCAATAATGCATGGCACCCATTCCATGGGTTCCAACTCTCCACGTTGAAGGGAATATTACTACAGTTATAACATGTACGGGAAACCTAGAGAACGGACACACTGTGAATACGAAAGGTTTGTAAAACTCAACGAATAGTCCCTCTCCTGGTGCTCCGGTTTGACTTTCCATCTGCTTTACGATCAACCTCCCAACTTGGAGAGACAGCCCCTTTAACCTCTTGGTTCGCACAGGTTGCCAATTTGGCAGAGGATGAAAGGGAAGAGGGAGAACCAATGAGAGAGTAGCTGTTAGGCATTTGGACGGGCACATATCACTGTAATTTCCCGGCAGGAAGAAGAATTAACCAAAGTCTCAGCCCCCCACCGGGAACCAGTATAGGTCCTGAACCAAAATTTTGGACTTGCGGTCAGCTCACCTAAAACGAGTTGAAAAATGGAGCTCAGGGGCACAGCAATTCACAAACTGGCCGAGTAATAAAGGACAACTATCGACCAAAAATCTGTTGAGGGAAGGCAACGAGGCGGACTTGAAAGCGAGGCAGAATAGCAGGAAACAGATTTCAAGAGGTACGTTGGAATAACCTTTAAAGCACAGGAAGAGAGGCACAACTTCGACAATGATGCACTTGGCCAAAAAGGGCGTATGCGTTTTCTCCTGAATATATTCAGGAGAAAAAGCATACGCCCTTTTTGGCCAAGCAAGCAAGCGGGCAATGCAAATCTGCACTACAAAGAAGTATCACTTCCCACCGGTCAAAAGGGACATCCACAAAATGTGTAAAAACCAGAAAGCCAAGACAGGCCCTGGAGAAGAGGGAGCATTCTTATGCTGATGGGCGGGATGTAAATTGCCAACTGCCTCTCTGGAGGAGTACATTGTGTTCCCTAAAACAAGTAAAGAACAGAGCTACAGAGCCAAGGGCACTTCCAGTCTAGGGAATAAACCTTGGGAAAACTGAAGATCAATAAGACAGAGCCACCCCAAAATTTAGGGCTGCACTGCTTACAAGGACCTCAACTTGGGTACACCTTAAATATCCCAGGAAATATAAAAATGGTTCAAAAAATTGTGGTACTTACGTACGATGGAATATCCCTCTGCCATGAAATCAATGTCATAAGACAAGTAGCAGCAAAATGGGTGGATTCAGGTACGATGATTGTAAGTGAAATAAGTCACAGAGAAAAGAATCTTATCAAAAGATAGCACTTATGAAGATCCTGTAAACATGGCTACACTTGAACTGAGTTATGAAAGAGAACAGTGTCTCACATTTAGAAAACACTCTTATCCTGCTTAAGGGGGAAGGAGAGGTGGGGTGATGCATAAAACAAGAGTTTCATATAAGCACAGGTACCATTCCAAAAACCAACTATGGAATAGACAAGACCTACACCTTCCTTAGTGAAAGGGACTCAAAACACAGTATTTCCCACAGAGGAATATATCTGACTAGTAAGAATCTTAAAACTTATGTATTGATATGTCTCCGTAAGGGAATCAAGTGTGTCTAGACTGGCATAAACATGGCAGCGAGAATCAGCTCAAACCCACTATAAAAAGGAATTTCAAAATCAAAACAAAAAAACTGGGAAATTCTTTACAATTCCTTCAGGGTCTCTGATGAAACCTGGAATGACCCTATCTTCAACGACAGCTGGATATGGCATAAGGCTGGACACTTTGGACTGAGAGGATTGGTGAGATTGGGTGAACAAATGCAGACCATTTAAAGCAATAATGCATGGCACCCATTCCATGGGTCCCAACTCTCCAGGTTGAAGGGAATATTACTACAGTTATAACATGTACGGGAAACCTAGAGAACGGACACACTGTGAATACGAAAGGTTTCTAAAACTCAACGATAGTCCCTCTCCTGGTGCTCCGGTTTGACTTTCCATCTGCTTTACTATCAACCTCCCAACTTGGAGAGACAGACCCTTTAACCTCCTGGTTCACACTGGTTGCCAATTTGGCAGAGGATGAAAGGGAAGAGGGAGAACCAATGAGAGAGTAGCTGTTAGGCATTTGGACGGGCACATATCACTGTAATTTCCCGGCAGGAAGAAGAATTAACCAAAGTCTCAGCCACCCACCGGGAACCAGTTTAGGTCCTGAAACAAAATTTTGGACCTGCGGTCAGCTCACCAAAACGAGTTGAAAAATGGAGCTCAGGGGCACAGCAATTCACAAACTGGCCGAGTAATAAAGGACAACTATCGTCCAAAAATCTGTTGAGGGAAGGCAACGAGGCGGACTTGAAAGCGAGGCAGAATAGCAGGAAACAGATTTCAAGAGGTACGTTGGAATAGCCTTTAAAGCACAGGAAGAGGGGCACAACTTCGACAATGATGCACTTGGCCAAAAAGGGCGTATGCGTTTTCTCCTGAAAATATTCAGGAGAAAACGCATACGCCCTTTTTGGCCAAGCAAGCAAGCGGGCAATGCAAATCTGCACTACAAAGAAGTATCACTTCCAACCGGTCAAAAGGGACATCCACAAAATGTGTAAAAACTGGAAAGGCAAGACAGGCCCTTGAGAACAGGGGGCCTTGTTATGCTGATGGGCGGGATGTAAATTTCCAACTGCCTCTCTGGAGGAGTGCATTGTGTTCCCTAAAAAAAGTAAACAACAGAGTTACAGAGCCAAGGGTACTTCCATTCTACGGAATATACCTTGGGAAAACTGAAAATCAAAAAGACACAGCCACCCCAAAATTTAGGGCTGCACTGCTTACAAGGACCTCAACTTGGGTACACCTTAAATATCCCAGGAAATATAAAAATGGTTCAAAAAATTGTGGTACTTACGTACGATGGAATATCCCTCAGCCATGAAATAAATGTCATAAGACCAGTAGCAGCAAAATGGGTGGATTCAGGTACGATGATTCTAAGTGAAATAAGTCACACATAAAAAGAAACTTATCATAAGATATCACTTATGAAGATCCTGTAAACATGGCTACACTTGAACTGAGTTAGGAAAGAGAACAGTGTCTCACATTTAGAAAACACTCTTATGCCTGCTTAAGGGGGAAGGAGAGGTGGGGTGATGCATAAAACCAGAGTTTGATATAAGCACAGGTACCGTTCCAAAAACCAACTATGGAATAGACAAGACCTACACCTTCCTCAGTGAAAGGGACTCAAAACACCATATTTCCCGCAGAGGAATATATCTGACTAGTAAGAAACTTAAAACCTATGTATTGATATGTCTCCGTAAGGGAATCAAGTGTGTCTAGACTGGCATAAACATGGCAGCGAGAATCAGCTCAAACCCACTATAAAAAGGAATTTCAAAAACAAAACAAAAAAACTGGGAAATTCTTTACAATTCCTTCAGGGTCTCTGATGAATGCTGGAATGACCCTATCTACAATGACAGCTGGATGTGGCATAAGGCTGGACACTTGGGACTGAGAGGATTGGTGAGATTGGGTGAACAAATGCAGACCCTTTAAAGCAATAATGCATGGCACCCATTCCATGGGTCCCAACTCTCCAGGTTGAAGGGAATATTACTACAGTTATAACATGTACGGGAAACCTAGAGAACGGACACACTGTGAATACGAAAGGTTTCTAAAACTCAACGAATGTTCCCTCTCCTGGTGCTCCGGTTTGACTTTCCATCTGCTTTACTATCAACCTCCCAACTTGGAGAGACAGACCCTTTAACCTCCTGGTTCGTACAGGTTGCCAATTTGGCAGAGGATGAAAGGGAAGAGGGAGAACCAATGAGAGAGTAGCTGTTAGGCATATGGACGGGCACATATCACTCTAACTTCCCGGCAGGAAGAAGAATTTAGCAAAGTCTCAGCCACCCACCGGGAACCAGTATAGGTCCTGAAGCAAAATTTTGGACTTGCGGTCAGCTCACCAAAAACGAGTTGAAAAATGGGGCTCAGGGGAACAGCAATTCACAAACCGGCCGAGTAATAAAGGACAACTATCGTCCAAAAATCTGTTGAGGGAAGGCAACGAGGCGGACTTGAAAGCGAGGCAGAATAGCAGGAAACAGATTTCAAGAGGTACGTTGGAATCGCCTTTAAAGCACAGGAAGAGGGGCACAACTTCGACAATGATGCACTTGGCCAAAAAGGGCGTATGCGTTTTCTCCTGAATATATTCAGGAGAAAACGCATACGCCCTTTTTGGCCAAGCAAGCAAGCGAGCAATGCAAATCTGCACTACAAAGAAGTATCACTTCCCACCGGTCAAAAGGGACATCCACAAAATGTGTAAAAACCAGAAAGGCAAGACAGGCCCTGGAGAACAGGGAGCCTTTTTATGCTGATGGGCAGGATGTAAATTGCCAGCTGCCTCTCTGGAGGAGTGCATTGTGTTCCCTAAAACAAGTAAACAACAGAGCTACAGAGCCAAGGGCACTTCCAGTCTAGGAAATATACCTTGGGAAAACTGAAAATCAATAAGACAGAGACACCCCAAAATTTAGGGCTGCACTGCTTACAAGGACTTCAACTTGAGTACACCTTAAATATCCCAGGAAATATAAAAATGGTTCAAAAAATTGTGGTACTTACGTACGATGGAATATCCCTCATCCATGAAATCAATGACATAAGACCAGTAGCAGCAAAATGGGTGGATTCAGGTACGATGATTCTAAGTGACATAAGTCACACAGAAAAAGAAATGTATCATAAGATATCACTTATGAAGATCCTGTAATCATGGCTACACTTGAAATGAGTTAGGAAAGAGAACAGTGTCTCACATTTAGAAAACACTCTTATGCCTGCTTAAGGGGGAAAGAGAGGTGGGGTGATGCATAAAAGCAGAGTTTGATATAAGCACAGGTACCGTTCCAAAAACCAACTATGGAATAGACAAGACCTACACCTTACTCAGTGAAAGGGACTCAAAACCCCATATTTCCCACAGAGGAATATATCTGACTAGTAAGAATCTTAAAACCTATGTATTGATATGTCTCCGTAAGGTAATCAAGTGTGTCTAGACTGGCATAAACATGGCAGCGAGAATCAGCTCAAACCCACTATAAAAAGGAATTTCAAAAACAAAACATAAAAACTGGGAAATTCTTTACAATTCCTTCAGAGTCTCTGATGAAACCTGGAATGACCCTATCTACAACGACAGCTGGATGTGGCATAAGGCTGGAGACTTGGGACTGAGAGGATTGGTGAGATTGGGTGAGCAAATGCAGACCCTTTAAAGCAATAATGCATGGCACCCATTCCATGGGTCCCAACTCTCCAGGTTGAAGGGAATATTACTACAGTTATAACATGTACGGGAAACCTAGAGAACGGACACACTGTGAATACGAAAGGTTTCTAAAACTCAACGAATAGTCCCTCTCCTGGTGCTCCGGTTTGACTTTCCGTCTGCTTTACTATCAACCTCCCAACTTGGAGAGACAGCCCCTTTAACCACCTGGTTCGCACAGGTTGCCAATTTGGCAGAGGATGAAAGGGAAGAGGGAGAACCAATGAGAGAGTAGCTGTTAGGCATTTGGACGGGCACATATCACTGTAATTTCCCGGCAGGAAGAAGAATTAACCAAAGTCTCAGCCCCCCACCGGGAACCAGCATAGGTCCTGAACCAAAATTTTGGACTTGCGGTCAGCTCACCAAAAACGAGTTGAAAAAAGGAGCTCAGGAGTACAGCAATTCACAAACTGGCCGAGTAATAAAGGACAACGATCGTCCAAAAATCTGTTGAGGGAAGGCAACGCGGCGGACTTGAAAGCGAGGCAGAATAGCAGGAAACAGATTTCAAGAGGTACGTTGGAATCACCTTTAAAGCACAGGAAGAGGGGCACAACTTCGACAATGATGCACTTGGCCAAAAAGGGCGTATGCGTTTTCTCCTGAATATATTCAGGAGAAAACGCATACGCCCTTTTTGGCCAAGCAAGCAAGCGGGCAATGCAAATCTGCACTACAAAGAAGTATCACTTCCCACCGGTCAAAAGGGACATCCACAAAATGTGTAAAAACCAGAAAGGCAAGACAGGCCCTGGAGAACAGGGAGCCTTGTTATGCTGATGGGCGGGATGTAAATTGCCAACTGCCTCTCTGGAGGAGTGCATTGTGTTCCCTAAAACAAGTAAAGAACAGAGCTACAGAGCCAAGGGCACTTCCAGTCTAGGGAATATACCTTGGGAAAACTGAAAATCAATAAGACAGAGCCATCCCAAAATTTAGGGCTGCACTGCTTACAAGGACCTCAACTTGGGTACACCTTAAATATCCAAGGAAATATAAAAATGGTTCAAAAAATTGTGGTACTTACGTACGATGGAATATCCCTCAGCCATGAAATCAATGTCATAAGACCAGTAGCAGCAAAATGGGTGGATTCAGGTACGATGATTCTAAGTTTAATAAGTCACAGAGAAAAAGAAACTTATCATAAGATATCACTTATGAAGATCCTGTAAACATGGCTACACTTGAACTGAGTTAGGAAAGAGAACAGTGTCTCACATTTAGAAAACACTCTTATGCCTGCTTAAGGGGGAAAGAGAGGTGGGGTGATGCATAAAACCAGAGTTTGATATAAGCACAGGTACCGTTCCAAAAACCAACTATGGAATAGCCAAGACCTACACCTTCCTCAGTGAAAGGGACTCAAAACACAGTATTTCCCACAGAGGAATATATCTGACTAGTAAGAATCTTAAAACCTATGTATTGATATGTCTCCGTAAGGTAATCAAGTGTGTCTAGACTGGCATAAACATGGCAGCGAGAATCAGCTCAAACCCACTATAAAAAGGAATTTCAAAAACAAAACAAAAAAACTGGGAAATTCTTTACAATTCCTTCAGAGTCTCTGATGAAACCTGGAATGTCCCTATCTACAACGACAGCTGTATGTGGCATAAGGCTGGAGACTTGGGACTGAGAGGATTGGTGAGATTGGGTGAGCAAATGCAGACCCTTTAAAGCAATAATGCATGGCACCCATTCCATGGGTCCCAACTCTCCAGGTTGAAGGGAATATTACTACAGTTATAACATGTACGGGAAACCTAGAGAACGGACACACTGTGAATACGAAAGGTTTCTAAAACTCAACGATAGTCCCTCTCCTGGTGCTCGGGTTTGACTTTCCATCTGCTTTACTATCAACCTCCCAACTTGGAGAGACAGACCCTTTAACCTCCTGGTTCACACTGGTTGCCAATTTGGCAGAGGATGAAAGGGAAGAGGGAGAACCAATGAGAGAGTAGCTGTTAGGCATTTGGACGGGCACATATCACTGTAATTTCCCGGCAGGAAGAAGAATTAACCAAAGTCTCAGCCACCCACCGGGAACCAGTTTAGGTCCTGAACCAAAATTTTGGACCTGCGGTCAGCTCACCAAAAACGAGTTGAAAAATGGAGCTCAGGGGCACAGCAATTCACAAACTGGCCGAGTAATAAAGGACAACTATCGTCCAAAAATCTGTTGAGGGAAGGCAACGAGGCGGACTTGAAAGCGAGGCAGAATAGCAGGAAACAGATTTCAAGAGGTACGTTGGAATAGCCTTTAAAGCACAGGAAGAGGGGCACAACTTCGACAATGATGCACTTGGCCAAAAAGGGCGTATGCGTTTTCTCCTGAAAATATTCAGGAGAAAACGCATACGCCCTTTTTGGCCAAGCAAGCAAGCGGGCAATGCAAATCTGCACTACAAAGAAGTATCACTTCCAACCGGTCAAAAGGGACATCCACAAAATGTGTAAAAACTGGAAAGGCAAGACAGGCCCTTGAGAACAGGGGGCCTTGTTATGCTGATGGGCGGGATGTAAATTTCCAACTGCCTCTCTGGAGGAGTGCATTGTGTTCCCTAAAAAAAGTAAACAACAGAGTTACAGAGCCAAGGGTACTTCCATTCTACGGAATATACCTTGGGAAAACTGAAAATCAAAAAGACACAGCCACCCCAAAATTTAGGGCTGCACTGCTTACAAGGACCTCAACTTGGGTACACCTTAAATATCCCAGGAAATATAAAAATGGTTCAAAAAATTGTGGTACTTACGTACGATGGAATATCCCTCAGCCATGAAATAAATGTCATAAGACCAGTAGCAGCAAAATGGGTGGATTCAGGTACGATGATTCTAAGTGAAATAAGTCACACATAAAAAGAAACTTATCATAAGATATCACTTATGAAGATCCTGTAAACATGGCTACACTTGAACTGAGTTAGGAAAGAGAACAGTGTCTCACATTTAGAAAACACTCTTATGCCTGCTTAAGGGGGAAGGGGAGGTGGGGTGATGCATAAAACCAGAGTTTGATATAAGCACAGGTACCGTTCCAAAAACCAACTATGGAATAGACAAGACCTACACCTTCCTCAGTGAAAGGGACTCAAAACCCCATATTTCCCGCAGAGGAATATATCTGACTAGTAAGAAACTTAAAACCTATGTATTGATATGTCTCCGTAAGGGAATCAAGTGTGTCTAGACTGGCATAAACATGGCAGCGAGAATCAGCTCAAACCCACTATAAAAAGGAATTTCAAAAACAAAACAAAAAAACTGGGAAATTCTTTACAATTCCTTCAGGGTCTCTGATGAATGCTGGAATGACCCTATCTACAATGACAGCTGGATGTGGCATAAGGCTGGACACTTGGGACTGAGAGGATTGGTGAGATTGGGTGAACAAATGCAGACCCTTTAAAGCAATAATGCATGGCACCCATTCCATGGGTCCCAACTCTCCAGGTTGAAGGGAATATTACTACAGTTATAACATGTACGGGAAACCTAGAGAACGGACACACTGTGAATACGAAAGGTTTCTAAAACTCAACGAATGTTCCCTCTCCTGGTGCTCTGGTTTGACTTTCCATCTGCTTTACTATCAACCTCCCAACTTGGAGAGACAGACCCTTTAACCTCCTGGTTCGTACAGGTTGCCAATTTGGCAGAGGATGAAAGGGAAGAGGGAGAACCAATGAGAGAGTAGCTGTTAGGCATTTGGACGGGCACATATCACTGTAATTTCCCGGCAGGAAGAAGAATTAACCAAAGTCTCAGCCCCCCACCGGGAACCAGCATAGGTCCTGAACCAAAATTTTGGACTTGCGGTCAGCTCACCAAAAACGAGTTGAAAAAAGGAGCTCAGGAGTACAGCAATTCACAAACTGGCCGAGTAATAAAGGACAACGATCGTCCAAAAATCTGTTGAGGGAAGGCAACGCGGCGGACTTGAAAGCGAGGCAGAATAGCAGGAAACAGATTTCAAGAGGTACGTTGGAATCGCCTTTAAAGCACAGGAAGAGGGGCACAACTTCGACAATGATGCACTTGGCCAAAAAGGGCGTATGCGTTTTCTCCTGAATATATTCAGGAGAAAACGCATACGCCCTTTTTGGCCAAGCAAGCAAGCGGGCAATGCAAATCTGCACTACAAAGAAGTATCACTTCCCACCGGTCAAAAGGGACATCCACAAAATGTGTAAAAACCAGAAAGGCAAGATAGGCCCTGGAGAACAGGGAGCCTTGTTATGCTGATGGGCGGGATGTAAATTGCCAACTGCCTCTCTGGAGGAGTGCATTGTGTTCCCTAAAACAAGTAAAGAACAGAGCTACAGAGCCAAGGGCACTTCCAGTCTAGGGAATATACCTTGGGAAAACTGAAAATCAATAAGACAGAGCCATCCCAAAATTTAGGGCTGCACTGCTTACAAGGACCTCAACTTGGGTACACCTTAAATATCCCAGGAAATACAAAAATGGTTCAAAAAATTGTGGTACTTACGTATGATGGAATATCCCTCAGCCATGAAATCAATGTCATAAGACCAGTAGCAGCAAAATGGGTGGATTCAGGTACGATGATTCTAAGTGAAATAAGTCACAGAGAAAAAGAAACTTATCATAAGATATCACTTATGAAGATCCTGTAAACATGGCTACACTTGAACTGAGTTAGGAAAGAGAACAGTGTCTCACATTTAGAAAACACTCTTATGCCTGCTTAAGGGGGAAAGAGAGGTGGGGTGATGCATAAAACCAGAGTTTGATATAAGCACAGGTACCGTTCCAAAAACCAACTATGGAATAGCCAAGACCTACACCTTCCTCAGTGAAAGGGACTCAAAACACAGTATTTCCCACAGAGGAATATATCTGACTAGTAAGAATCTTAAAACCTATGTATTGATATGTCTCCGTAAGGTAATCAAGTGTGTCTAGACTGGCATAAACATGGCAGCGAGAATCAGCTCAAACCCACTATAAAAAGGAATTTCAAAAACAAAACAAAAAAACTGGGAAATTCTTTACAATTCCTTCAGAGTCTCTGATGAAACCTGGAATGTCCCTATCTACAACGACAGCTGGATGTGGCATAAGGCTGGAGACTTGGGACTGAGAGGATTGGTGAGATTGGGTGAGCAAATGCAGACCCTTTAAAGCAATAATGCATGGCACCCATTCCATGGGTCCCAACTCTCCAGGTTGAAGGGAATATTACTACAGTTATAACATGTACGGGAATCCTAGAGAACGGACACACTGTGAATACGAAAGGTTTCTAAAACTCAACGATAGTCCCTCTCCTGGTTCTCCGGTTTGACTTTCCATCTGCTTTACTATCAACCTCCCAACTTGGAGAGACAGACCCTTTAACCTCCTGGTTCACACTGGTTGCCAATTTGGCAGAGGATGAAAGGGAAGAGGGAGAACCAATGAGAGAGTAGCTGTTAGGCATTTGGACGGGCACATATCACTGTAATTTCCCGGCAGGAAGAAGAATTAACCAAAGTCTCAGCCACCCACCGGGAACCAGTTTAGGTCCTGAACCAAAATTTTGGACCTGCGGTCAGCTCACCAAAAACGAGTTGAAAAATGGAGCTCAGGGGCACAGCAATTCACAAACTGGCCGAGTAATAAAGGACAACTATCATCCAAAAATCTGTTGAGGGAAGGCAACGAGGCGGACTTGAAAGCGAGGCAGAATAGCAGGAAACAGATTTCAAGAGATACGTTGGAATAGCCTTTAAAGCACAGGAAGAGGGGCACAACTTCGACAATGATGCACTTGGCCAAAAAGGGCGTATGCGTTTTCTCCTGAAAATATTCAGGAGAAAACGCATACGCCCTTTTTGGCCAAGCAAGCAAGCGGGCAATGCAAATCTGCACTACAAAGAAGTATCACTTCCAACCGGTCAAAAGGGACATCCACAAAATGTGTAAAAACTGGAAAGGCAAGACAGGCCCTTGAGAACAGGGGGCCTTGTTATGCTGATGGGCGGGATGTAAATTTCCAACTGCCTCTCTGGAGGAGTGCATTGTGTTCCCTAAAAAAAGTAAACAACAGAGTTACAGAGCCAAGGGTACTTCCATTCTACGGAATATACCTTGGGAAAACTGAAAATCAAAAAGACACAGCCACCCCAAAATTTAGGGCTGCACTGCTTACAAGGACCTCAACTTGGGTACACCTTAAATATCCCAGGAAATATAAAAATGGTTCAAAAAATTGTGGTACTTACGTACGATGGAATATCCCTCAGCCATGAAATAAATGTCATAAGACCAGTAGCAGCAAAATGGGTGGATTCAGGTACGATGATTCTAAGTGAAATAAGTCACACATAAAAAGAAACTTATCATAAGATATCACTTATGAAGATCCTGTAAACATGGCTACACTTGAACTGAGTTAGGAAAGAGAACAGTGTCTCACATTTAGAAAACACTCTTATGCCTGCTTAAGGGGGAAGGAGAGGTGGGGTGATGCATAAAACCAGAGTTTGATATAAGCACAGGTACCGTTCCAAAAACCAACTATGGAATAGACAAGACCTACACCTTCCTCAGTGAAAGGGACTCAAAACACCATATTTCCCGCAGAGGAATATATCTGACTAGTAAGAAACTTAAAACCTATGTATTGATATGTCTCCGTAAGGGAATCAAGTGTGTCTAGACTGGCATAAACATGGCAGCGAGAATCAGCTCAAACCCACTATAAAAAGGAATTTCAAAAACAAAACAAAAAAACTGGGAAATTCTTTACAATTCCTTCAGGGTCTCTGATGAATGCTGGAATGACCCTATCTACAATGACAGCTGGATGTGGCATAAGGCTGGACACTTGGGACTGAGAGGATTGGTGAGATTGGGTGAACAAATGCAGACCCTTTAAAGCAATAATGCATGGCACCCATTCCATGGGTCCCAACTCTCCAGGTTGAAGGGAATATTACTACAGTTATAACATGTACGGGAAACCTAGAGAACGGACACACTGTGAATACGAAAGGTTTCTAAAACTCAACGAATGTTCCCTCTCCTGGTGCTCCGGTTTGACTTTCCATCTGCTTTACTATCAACCTCCCAACTTGGAGAGACAGACCCTTTAACCTCCTGGTTCGTACAGGTTGCCAATTTGGCAGAGGATGAAAGGGAAGAGGGAGAACCAATGAGAGAGTAGCTGTTAGGCATATGGACGGGCACATATCACTCTAACTTCCCGGCAGGAAGAAGAATTTACCAAAGTCTCAGCCACCCACCGGGAACCAGTATAGGTCCTGAACCAAAATTTTGGACTTGCGGTCAGCTCACCAAAAACGAGTTGAAAAATGGGGCTCAGGGGCACAGCAATTCAGAAACTGGCCGAGTAATAAAGGACAACTATCGTCCAAAAATCTGTTGAGGGAAGGCAACGAGGCGGACTTGAAAGCGAGGCAGAATAGCAGGAAACAGATTTCAAGAGGTACGTTGGAATCGCCTTTAAAGCACAGGAACAGGGGCACAACTTCGACAATGATGCACTTGGCCAAAAAGGGCGTATGCGTTTTCTCCTGAATATATTCAGGAGAAAACGCATACGCCCTTTTTGGCCAAGCAAGCAAGCGAGCAATGCAAATCTGCACTACAAAGAAGTATCACTTCCCACCGGTCAAAAGGGACATCCACAAAATGTGTAAAAACCAGAAAGGCAAGACAGGCCCTGGAGAACAGGGAGCCTTTTTATGCTGATGGGCAGGATGTAAATTGCCAGCTGCCTCTCTGGAGGAGTGCATTGTGTTCCCTAAAACAAGTAAACAACAGAGCTACAGAGCCAAGGGCACTTCCAGTCTAGGAAATATACCTTGGGAAAACTGAAAATCAATAAGACAGAGACACCCCAAAATTTAGGGCTGCACTGCTTACAAGGACTTCAACTTGGGTACACCTTAAATATCCCAGGAAATATAAAAATGGTTCAAAAAATTGTGGTACTTACGTACGATGGAATATCCCTCATCCATGAAATCAATGACATAAGACCAGTAGCAGCAAAATGGGTGGATTCAGGTACGATGATTCTAAGTGACATAAGTCACACAGAAAAAGAAATGTATCATAAGATATCACTTATGAAGATCCTGTAATCATGGCTACACTTGAAATGAGTTAGGAAAGAGAACAGTGTCTCACATTTAGAAAACACTCTTATGCCTGCTTAAGGGGGAAAGAGAGGTGGGGTGATGCATAAAAGCAGAGTTTGATATAAGCACAGGTACCGTTCCAAAAACCAACTATGGAATAGACAAGACCTACACCTTACTCAGTGAAAGGGACTCAAAACCCCATATTTCCCACAGAGGAATATATCTGACTAGTAAGAATCTTAAAACCTATGTATTGATATGTCTCCGTAAGGTAATCAAGTGTGTCTAGACTGGCATAAACATGGCAGCGAGAATCAGCTCAAACCCACTATAAAAAGGAATTTCAAAAACAAAACAAAAAAACTGGGAAATTCTTTACAATTCCTTCAGAGTCTCTGATGAAACCTGGAATGTCCCTATCTACAACGACAGCTGGATGTGGCATAAGGCTGGAGACTTGGGACTGAGAGGATTGGTGAGATTGGGTGAGCAAATGCAGACCCTTTAAAGCAATAATGCATGGCACCCATTCCATGGGTCCCAACTCTCCAGGTTGAAGGGAATATTACTACAGTTATAACATGTACGGGAAACCTAGAGAACGGACACACTGTGAATACGAAAGGTTTCTAAAACTCAACGATAGTCCCTCTCCTGGTGCTCCGGTTTGACTTTCCATCTGCTTTACTATCAACCTCCCAACTTGGAGAGACAGACCCTTTAACCTCCTGGTTCACACTGGTTGCCAATTTGGCAGAGGATGAAAGGGAAGAGGGAGAACCAATGAGAGAGTAGCTGTTAGGCATTTGGACGGGCACATATCACTGTAATTTCCCGGCAGGAAGAAGAATTAACCAAAGTCTCAGCCACCCACCGGGAACCAGTTTAGGTCCTGAACCAAAATTTTGGACCTGCGGTCAGCTCACCAAAAACGAGTTGAAAAATGGAGCTCAGGGGCACAGCAATTCACAAACTGGCCGAGTAATAAAGGACAACTATCGTCCAAAAATCTGTTGAGGGAAGGCAACGAGGCGGACTTGAAAGCGAGGCAGAATAGCAGGAAACAGATTTCAAGAGGTACGTTGGAATAGCCTTTAAAGCACAGGAAGAGGGGCACAACTTCGACAATGATGCACTTGGCCAAAAAGGGCGTATGCGTTTTCTCCTGAAAATATTCAGGAGAAAACGCATACGCCCTTTTTGGCCAAGCAAGCAAGCGGGCAATGCAAATCTGCACTACAAAGAAGTATCACTTCCAACCGGTCAAAAGGGACATCCACAAAATGTGTAAAAACTGGAAAGGCAAGACAGGCCCTTGAGAACAGGGGGCCTTGTTATGCTGATGGGCGGGATGTAAATTTCCAACTGCCTCTCTGGAGGAGTGCATTGTGTTCCCTAAAAAAAGTAAACAACAGAGTTACAGAGCCAAGGGTACTTCCATTCTACGGAATATACCTTGGGAAAACTGAAAATCAAAAAGACACAGCCACCCCAAAATTTAGGGCTGCACTGCTTACAAGGACCTCAACTTGGGTACACCTTAAATATCCCAGGAAATATAAAAATGGTTCAAAAAATTGTGGTACTTACGTACGATGGAATATCCCTCAGCCATGAAATAAATGTCATAAGACCAGTAGCAGCAAAATGGGTGGATTCAGGTACGATGATTCTAAGTGAAATAAGTCACACATAAAAAGAAACTTATCATAAGATATCACTTATGAAGATCCTGTAAACATGGCTACACTTGAACTGAGTTAGGAAAGAGAACAGTGTCTCACATTTAGAAAACACTCTTATGCCTGCTTAAGGGGGAAGGAGAGGTGGGGTGATGCATAAAACCAGAGTTTGATATAAGCACAGGTACCGTTCCAAAAACCAACTATGGAATAGACAAGACCTACACCTTCCTCAGTGAAAGGGACTCAAAACCCCATATTTCCCGCAGAGGAATATATCTGACTAGTAAGAAACTTAAAACCTATGTATTGATATGTCTCCGTAAGGGAATCAAGTGTGTCTAGACTGGCATAAACATGGCAGCGAGAATCAGCTCAAACCCACTATAAAAAGGAATTTCAAAAACAAAACAAAAAAACTGGGAAATTCTTTACAATTCCTTCAGGGTCTCTGATGAATGCTGGAATGACCCTATCTACAATGACAGCTGGATGTGGCATAAGGCTGGACACTTGGGACTGAGAGGATTGGTGAGATTGGGTGAACAAATGCAGACCCTTTAAAGCAATAATGCATGGCACCCATTCCATGGGTCCCAACTCTCCAGGTTGAAGGGAATATTACTACAGTTATAACATGTACGGGAAACCTAGAGAACGGACACACTGTGAATACGAAAGGTTTCTAAAACTCAACGAATGTTCCCTCTCCTGGTGCTCCGGTTTGACTTTCCATCTGCTTTACTATCAACCTCCCAACTTGGAGAGACAGACCCTTTAACCTCCTGGTTCGTACAGGTTGCCAATTTGGCAGAGGATGAAAGGGAAGAGGGAGAACCAATGAGAGAGTAGCTGTTAGGCATATGGACGGGCACATATCACTCTAACTTCCCGGCAGGAAGAAGAATTTACCAAAGTCTCAGCCACCCACCGGGAACCAGTATAGGTCCTGAAGCAAAATTTTGGACTTGCGGTCAGCTCACCAAAAACGAGTTGAAAAATGGGGCTCAGGGGCACAGCAATTCAGAAACTGGCCGAGTAATAAAGGACAACTATCGTCCAAAAATCTGTTGAGGGAAGGCAACGAGGCGGACTTGAAAGCGAGGCAGAATAGCAGGAAACAGATTTCAAGAGGTACGTTGGAATCGCCTTTAAAGCACAGGAAGAGGGGCACAACTTCGACAATGATGCACTTGGCCAAAAAGGGCGTATGCGTTTTCTCCTGAATATATTCAGGAGAAAACGCATACGCCCTTTTTGGCCAAGCAAGCAAGCGAGCAATGCAAATCTGCACTACAAAGAAGTATCACTTCCCACCGGTCAAAAGGGACATCCACAAAATGTGTAAAAACCAGAAAGGCAAGACAGGCCCTGGAGAACAGGGAGCCTTTTTATGCTGATGGGCAGGATGTAAATTGCCAGCTGCCTCTCTGGAGGAGTGCATTGTGTTCCCTAAAAGAAGTAAACAACAGAGCTACAGAGCCAAGGGCACTTCCAGTCTAGGAAATATACCTTGGGAAAACTGAAAATCAATAAGACAGAGACACCCCAAAATTTAGGGCTGCACTGCTTACAAGGACTTCAACTTGGGTACACCTTAAATATCCCAGGAAATATAAAAATGGTTCAAAAAATTGTGGTACTTACGTACGATGGAATATCCCTCATCCATGAAATCAATGACATAAGACCAGTAGCAGCAAAATGGGTGGATTCAGGTACGATGATTCTAAGTGACATAAGTCACACAGAAAAAGAAATGTATCATAAGATATCACTTATGAAGATCCTGTAATCATGGCTACACTTGAAATGAGTTAGGAAAGAGAACAGTGTCTCACATTTAGAAAACACTCTTATGCCTGCTTAAGGGGGAAAGAGAGGTGGGGTGATGCATAAAAGCAGAGTTTGATATAAGCACAGGTACCGTTCCAAAAACCAACTATGGAATAGACAAGACCTACACCTTACTCAGTGAAAGGGACTCAAAACCCCATATTTCCCACAGAGGAATATATCTGACTAGTAAGAATCTTAAAACCTATGTATTGATATGTCTCCGTAAGGTAATCAAGTGTGTCTAGACTGGCATAAACATGGCAGCGAGAATCAGCTCAAACCCACTATAAAAAGGAATTTCAAAAACAAAACAAAAAAACTGGGAAATTCTTTACAATTCCTTCAGAGTCTCTGATGAAACCTGGAATGACCCTATCTACAACGACAGCTGGATGTGGCATAAGGCTGGAGACTTGGGACTGAGAGGATTGGTGAGATTGGGTGAGCAAATGCAGACCCTTTAAAGCAATAATGCATGGCACCCATTCCATGGGTCCCAACTCTCCAGGTTGAAGGGAATATTACTACAGTTATAACATGTACGGGAAACCTAGAGAACGGACACACTGTGAATACGAAAGGTTTCTAAAACTCAACGAATAGTCCCTCTCCTGGTGCTCCGGTTTGACTTTCCGTCTGCTTTACTATCAACCTCCCAACTTGGAGAGACAGCCCCTTTAACCACATGGTTCGCACTGGTTGCCAATTTGGCAGAGGATGAAAGGGAAGAGGGAGAACCAATGAGAGAGTAGCTGTTAGGCATTTGGACGGGCACATATCACTGTAATTTCCCGGCAGGAAGAAGAATTAACCAAAGTCTCAGCCCCCCACCGGGAACCAGCATAGGTCCTGAACCAAAATTTTGGACTTGCGGTCAGCTCACCAAAAACGAGTTGAAAAAAGGAGCTCAGGAGTACAGCAATTCACAAACTGGCCGAGTAATAAAGGACAACGATCGTCCAAAAATCTGTTGAGGGAAGGCAACGCGGCGGACTTGAAAGCGAGGCAGAATAGCAGGAAACAGATTTCAAGAGGTACGTTGGAATCGCCTTTAAAGCACAGGAAGAGGGGCACAACTTCGACAATGATGCACTTGGCCAAAAAGGGCGTATGCGTTTTCTCCTGAATATATTCAGGAGAAAACGCATACGCCCTTTTTGGCCAAGCAAGCAAGCGGGCAATGCAAATCTGCACTACAAAGAAGTATCACTTCCCACCGGTCAAAAGGGACATCCACAAAATGTGTAAAAACCAGAAAGGCAAGATAGGCCCTGGAGAACAGGGAGCCTTGTTATGCTGATGGGCGGGATGTAAATTGCCAACTGCCTCTCTGGAGGAGTGCATTGTGTTCCCTAAAACAAGTAAAGAACAGAGCTACAGAGCCAAGGGCACTTCCAGTCTAGGGAATATACCTTGGGAAAACTGAAAATCAATAAGACAGAGCCATCCCAAAATTTAGGGCTGCACTGCTTACAAGGACCTCAACTTGGGTACACCTTAAATATCCCAGGAAATACAAAAATGGTTCAAAAAATTGTGGTACTTACGTACGATGGAATATCCCTCAGCCATGAAATCAATGTCATAAGACCAGTAGCAGCAAAATGGGTGGATTCAGGTACGATGATTCTAAGTGAAATAAGTCACAGAGAAAAAGAAACTTATCATAAGATATCACTTATGAAGATCCTGTAAACATGGCTACACTTGAACTGAGTTAGGAAAGAGAACAGTGTCTCACATTTAGAAAACACTCTTATGCCTGCTTAAGGGGGAAAGAGAGGTGGGGTGATGCATAAAACCAGAGTTTGATATAAGCACAGGTACCGTTCCAAAAACCAACTATGGAATAGCCAAGACCTACACCTTCCTCAGTGAAAGGGACTCAAAACACAGTATTTCCCACAGAGGAATATACCTGACTAGTAAGAATCTTAAAACCTATGTATTGATATGTCTCCGTAAGGTAATCAAGTGTGTCTAGACTGGCATAAACATGGCAGCGAGAATCAGCTCAAACCCACTATAAAAAGGAATTTCAAAAACAAAACAAAAAAACTGGGAAATTCTTTACAATTCCTTCAGAGTCTCTGATGAAACCTGGAATGTCCCTATCTACAACGACAGCTGGATGTGGCATAAGGCTGGAGACTTGGGACTGAGAGGATTGGTGAGATTGGGTGAGCAAATGCAGACCCTTTAAAGCAATAATGCATGGCACCCATTCCATGGGTCCCAACTCTCCAGGTTGAAGGGAATATTACTACAGTTATAACATGTACGGGAATCCTAGAGAACGGACACACTGTGAATACGAAAGGTTTCTAAAACTCAACGATAGTCCCTCTCCTGGTGCTCCGGTTTGACTTTCCATCTGCTTTACTATCAACCTCCCAACTTGGAGAGACAGACCCTTTAACCTCCTGGTTCACACTGGTTGCCAATTTGGCAGAGGATGAAAGGGAAGAGGGAGAACCAATGAGAGAGTAGCTGTTAGGCATTTGGACGGGCACATATCACTGTAATTTCCCGGCAGGAAGAAGAATTAACCAAAGTCTCAGCCACCCACCGGGAACCAGTTTAGGTCCTGAACCAAAATTTTGGACCTGCGGTCAGCTCACCAAAAACGAGTTGAAAAATGGAGCTCAGGGGCACAGCAATTCACAAACTGGCCGAGTAATAAAGGACAACTATCATCCAAAAATCTGTTGAGGGAAGGCAACGAGGCGGACTTGAAAGCGAGGCAGAATAGCAGGAAACAGATTTCAAGAGGTACGTTGGAATAGCCTTTAAAGCACAGGAAGAGGGGCACAACTTCGACAATGATGCACTTGGCCAAAAAGGGCGTATGCGTTTTCTCCTGAAAATATTCAGGAGAAAACGCATACGCCCTTTTTGGCCAAGCAAGCAAGCGGACAATGCAAATCTGCACTACAAAGAAGTATCACTTCCAACCGGTCAAAAGGGACATCCACAAAATGTGTAAAAACTGGAAAGGCAAGACAGGCCCTTGAGAACAGGGGGCCTTGTTATGCTGATGGGCGGGATGTAAATTTCCAACTGCCTCTCTGGAGGAGTGCATTGTGTTCCCTAAAAAAAGTAAACAACAGAGTTACAGAGCCAAGGGTACTTCCATTCTACGGAATATACCTTGGGAAAACTGAAAATCAAAAAGACACAGCCACCCCAAAATTTAGGGCTGCACTGCTTACAAGGACCTCAACTTGGGTACACCTTAAATATCCCAGGAAATATAAAAATGGTTCAAAAAATTGTGGTACTTACGTACGATGGAATATCCCTCAGCCATGAAATAAATGTCATAAGACCAGTAGCAGCAAAATGGGTGGATTCAGGTACGATGATTCTAAGTGAAATAAGTCACACATAAAAAGAAACTTATCATAAGATATCACTTATGAAGATCCTGTAAACATGGCTACACTTGAACTGAGTTAGGAAAGAGAACAGTGTCTCACATTTAGAAAACACTCTTATGCCTGCTTAAGGGGGAAGGAGAGGTGGGGTGATGCATAAAACCAGAGTTTGATATAAGCACAGGTACCGTTCCAAAAACCAACTATGGAATAGACAAGACCTACACCTTCCTCAGTGAAAGGGACTCAAAACACCATATTTCCCGCAGAGGAATATATGTGACTAGTAAGAAACTTAAAACCTATGTATTGATATGTCTCCGTAAGGGAATCAAGTGTGTCTAGACTGGCATAAACATGGCAGCGAGAATCAGCTCAAACCCACTATAAAAAGGAATTTCAAAAACAAAACAAAAAAACTGGGAAATTCTTTACAATTCCTTCAGGGTCTCTGATGAATGCTGGAATGACCCTATCTACAATGACAGCTGGATGTGGCATAAGGCTGGACACTTGGGACTGAGAGGATTGGTGAGATTGGGTGAACAAATGCAGACCCTTTAAAGCAATAATGCATGGCACCCATTCCATGGGTCCCAACTCTCCAGGTTGAAGGGAATATTACTACAGTTATAACATGTACGGGAAACCTAGAGAACGGACACACTGTGAATACGAAAGGTTTCTAAAACTCAACGAATGTTCCCTCTCCTGGTGCTCCGGTTTGACTTTCCATCTGCTTTACTATCAACCTCCCAACTTGGAGAGACAGACCCTTTAACCTCCTGGTTCGTACAGGTTGCCAATTTGGCAGAGGATGAAAGGGAAGAGGGAGAACCAATGAGAGAGTAGCTGTTAGGCATATGGACGGGCACATATCACTCTAACTTCCCGGCAGGAAGAAGAATTTACCAAAGTCTCAGCCACCCACCGGGAACCAGTATAGGTCCTGAAGCAAAATTTTGGACTTGCGGTCAGCTCACCAAAAACGAGTTGAAAAATGGGGCTCAGGGGCACAGCAATTCAGAAACTGGCCGAGTAATAAAGGACAACTATCGTCCAAAAATCTGTTGAGGGAAGGCAACGAGGCGGACTTGAAAGCGAGGTAGAATAGCAGGAAACAGATTTCAAGAGGTACGTTGGAATCGCCTTTAAAGCACAGGAAGAGGGGCACAACTTCGACAATGATGCACTTGGCCAAAAAGGGCGTATGCGTTTTCTCCTGAATATATTCAGGAGAAAACGCATACGCCCTTTTTGGCCAAGCAAGCAAGCGAGCAATGCAAATCTGCACTACAAAGAAGTATCACTTCCCACCGGTCAAAAGGGACATCCACAAAATGTGTAAAAACCAGAAAGGCAAGACAGGCCCTGGAGAACAGGGAGCCTTTTTATGCTGATGGGCAGGATGTAAATTGCCAGCTGCCTCTCTGGAGGAGTGCATTGTGTTCCCTAAAACAAGTAAACAACAGAGCTACAGAGCCAAGGGCACTTCCAGTCTAGGAAATATACCTTGGGAAAACTGAAAATCAATAAGACAGAGACACCCCAAAATTTAGGGCTGCACTGCTTACAAGGACCTCAACTTGGGTACACCTTAAATATCCCAGGAAATATAAAAATGGTTCAAAAAATTGTGGTACTTACGTACGATGGAATATCCCTCATCCATGAAATCAATGACATAAGACCAGTAGCAGCAAAATGGGTGGATTCAGGTACGATGATTCTAAGTGACATAAGTCACACAGAAAAAGAAATGTATCATAAGATATCACTTATGAAGATCCTGTAATCATGGCTACACTTGAAATGAGTTAGGAAAGAGAACAGTGTCTCACATTTAGAAAACACTCTTATGCCTGCTTAAGGGGGAAAGAGAGGTGGGGTGATGCATAAAAGCAGAGTTTGATATAAGCACACGTACCGTTCCAAAAACCAACTATGGAATAGACAAGACCTACACCTTCCTCAGTGAAAGGGACTCAAAACCCCATATTTCCCACAGAGGAATATATCTGACTAGTAAGAATCTTAAAACCTATGTATTGATATGTCTCCGTAAGGTAATCAAGTGTGTCTAGACTGGCATAAACATGGCAGCGAGAATCAGCTCAAACCCACTATAAAAAGGAATTTCAAAAACAAAACAAAAAAACTGGGAAATTCTTTACAATTCCTTCAGAGTCTCTGATGAAACCTGGAATGACCCTATCTACAACGACAGCTGGATGTGGCATAAGGCTGGACACTTGGGACTGAGAGGATTGGTGAGATTGGGTGAGCAAATGCAGACCCTTTAAAGCAATAATGCATGGCACCCATTCCATGGGTCCCAACTCTCCAGGTTGAAGGGAATATTACTACAGTTATAACATGTACGGGAAACCTAGAGAACGGACACACTGTGAATACGAAAGGTTTCTAAAACTCAACGAATAGTCCCTCTCCTGGTGCTCCGGTTTGACTTTCCGTCTGCTTTACTATCAACCTCCCAACTTGGAGAGACAGCCCCTTTAACCACCTGGTTCGCACAGGTTGCCAATTTGGCAGAGGATGAAAGGGAAGAGGGAGAACCAATGAGAGAGTAGCTGTTAGGCATTTGGACGGGCACATATCACTGTAATTTCCCGGCAGGAAGAAGAATTAACCAAAGTCTCAGCCCCCCACCGGGAACCAGCATAGGTCCTGAACCAAAATTTTGGACTTGCGGTCAGCTCACCAAAAACGAGTTGAAAAAAGGAGCTCAGGAGTACAGCAATTCACAAACTGGCCGAGTAATAAAGGACAACGATCGTCCAAAAATCTGTTGAGGGAAGGCAACGAGGCGGACTTGAAAGCGAGGCAGAATAGCAGGAAACAGATTTCAAGAGGTACGTTGGAATCGCCTTTAAAGCACAGGAAGAGGGGCACAACTTCGACAATGATGCACTTGGCCAAAAAGGGCGTATGCGTTTTCTCCTGAATATATTCAGGAGAAAACGCATACGCCCTTTTTGGCCAAGCAAGCAAGCGGGCAATGCAAATCTGCACTACAAAGAAGTATCACTTCCCACCGGTCAAAAGGGACATCCACAAAATGTGTAAAAACCAGAAAGGCAAGACAGGCCCTGGAGAACTGGGAGCCTTGTTATGCTGATGGGCGGGATGTAAATTGCCAACTGCCTCTCTGGAGGAGTGCATTCTGTTCCCTAAAACAAGTAAACAACAGAGCTACAGAGCCAAGGGCACTTCCAGTCTAGGGAATATACCTTGGGAAAACTGAAAATCAATAAGGCAGAGCCACACCAAAATTTAGGGCTGCACTGCTTACAAGGACCTCAAATTTGATACACCTTAAGAATCCCAGGAAATATAAAAATGGTTCAAAAAATTGTGGTACTTACGTACGATGGAATATCCCTCAGCCATGAAATCAATGTCATAAGACCAGTAGCAGCAAAATGGGTGGATTCAGGTACGATGATTCTAAGTGAAATAAGTCACACAGAAAAAGAAACTTATCATAAGATATCACTTATGAAGATCCTATAAACATGGCTACACTTGAACTGAGTTAGGATAGAGAACAGTGTCTCACATTTAGAAAACACCCTTATGCCTGCTTAAGGGGGAAGGAGAGGTGGGGTGATGCATAAAACCAGAGTTTGATATAAGCACAAGTACCGTTCCAAAAACCTACTATGGAATACACAAGACCTACACCTTCCTCAGTGAAAGGGACTCAAAACCCCATATTTCCCGCAGAGGAATATATCAGACTAGTAAGAATCTTAAAACCTATGTATTGATATGTCTCCGTAAGGGAATCAAGTGTGTCTAGACTGGCATAAACTTGGCAGCGAGAATCAGCTCAAACCCACTATAAAAAGGAATTTCAAAAACAAAACAGAAAAACTGGGAAATTCTTTACAATTCCTTCAGGGTCCCTGATGAAACCTGGAATGACCCTATCTACAACGACAGCTGGATGTGGCATAAGGAAGGACACTTGGGACTGAGAGGTTTGGTGAGATTGGGTGAGCAAATGCAGACCCTTTAAATCACAAATGCCTGGCACCCATTCCATGGGCCCCAACTCTCCAGGTTGAAGGGAATATTACTACAGCTATAACATGTACGGGAATCCTAGAGAACGGACACACTGTGAATACGAAAGGTTTCTAAAACTCAACGAATAGTCCCTCTCCTGGTGCTCCGGTTTGACTTTTCATCTGCTTTACTATCAACGTCCCAACTTGGAGAGACAGCCCCTTTAACCTCCTGGTTCACACAGGTTGCCAATTTGGCAGAGGATGAAAGGGAAGAGGGAGAACCTAGGAGAGAGTAGCTGTTAGGCATTTGGACGGGCAAATATCACTGTAATTTCCCGGCAGGAAGAAGAATTAACCAAAGTCTCAGCCACCCACTGGGAACCAGTATAGGTCCTGAACCAAAATTTTGGACTTGCGGTCAGCTCACCAAAAACGAGTTGAAAAATGGAGCTCAGGGGCACAGCAATTCACAAATTGTCCAAGAAATAAAGGACAACTATCGTCCAAAAATCTGTTGAGGGAAGGCAACGAGGTGGACTTGAATGCGAGTCAGAATAGCAGGAAACAGATTTCAAGATGTACGTTGGAATCGCCTTTAAAGCACAGGAAGAGGGGCACAACTTCGACAATGATGCAATTGGCCAAAAAGTGTGTATTCATTTTCTCCTGAATATATTCAGGAGAAAACGCATACGCCCTTTTTGGCCAAGCAAGCAAGCGGGCAATGCAAATCTGCACTACAAAGAAGTATCACTTCCCACCGGTCAAAAGGGTCATCCACAAAATGTGTAAAAACCAGAAAGGCAAGACAGGCCCTGGAGAACAGGGAGCCTTGTTATGCTGATGGGCGGGATGTAAATTGCCAACTGCCTCTCTGGAGGAGTGCATTGTGTTCCCTAAAACAAGTAAAGAACAGAGCTACAGAGCCAAGGGCACTTCCAGTCTAGGGAATATACCTTGGGAAAACTGAAAATCAATAAGACAGAGCCACCCCAAAATTTAGGGCTGCACTACTTACAAGGACCTCAACTTGGATACACATTAAGTATCCCAGGAAATATAAAAATGGTTCAAAAAATTGTGGTACTTACGTACGATGGAATATCCCTCAGCCATGAAATCAATATCATAAGACCAGTAGCAGCAAAATGGGTGGATTCAGGTACGATGATTCTAAGTGAAATAAGTCACACAGAAAAAGAAACTTATCATAAGATATCACTTATGAAGATCCTATAAACATGGCTACACTTGAACTGAGTTAGGAAAGAGAACAGTGTCTCACATTTAGAAAACACCCTTATGCCTGCTTAAGGGGGAAGGAGAGGTGGGGTGATGCATAAAACAAGAGTTTGATATAAGCACAGGTACCGTTCCAAAAACCAACTATGGAATAGCCAAGACCTACACCTTCCTCAGTGAAAGGGACTCAAAACCCCATATTTCCCGCAGAGGAATATATCTGACTAGAAAGAATCTTAAAACCTATGTATTGATATGTCTCCGTAAGGGAATCAAGTGTGTCTAGACTGGCATAAACATGGCAACGAGAATCAGCTCAAACCTACTATAAAAAGCAATTTCAAAAACAAAACAAAAAAACTGGGAAATTCTTTACAATTCCTTCAGGGTCAATGATGAAATCTGGAATGACCCTATCTACAACGACAGCTGGATGTGGCATAAGGCTGGACACTTGTGACTCAGAGGATTGGTGAGATTGGGTGAACAAATGCAGAACCTTTAAATCAATAATGCATGGCACCCATTCCATGGGTCCCAACTCTCCAGGTTGAAGGGAATATTACTATAGATATAATATGTACGGGAATCCTAGAGAACGGACACACTGTGAATACGAAAGGTTTCTAAAACTCAACGAATAGTCCCTCTCCTGGTGCTCCGGTTTGACTTTCCATCTGCTTTACTATCAACCTCCCAACTTGGAGAGACAGCCCCTTTAACCTCCTGGTTCGCACAGGTTGCCAATTTGGCAGAGGATGAAAGGGAAGAGGGAGAACCAATGAGAGAGTAGCTGATAGGCATTTGGACGGGCACATATCACTCTAATTTCCCGGCAGGAAGAAGAATTAACCAAAGTCTCAGCCCCCCACTGGGAACCAGTATAGGTCCTGAACCAAAATTTTGGACTTGCGGTCAGCTCACCAAAAACGAGTTGAAAAATGGAGCTCAGGGGCACAGCAATTCACAAACTGGCCGAGTAATAAAGGACAACTATCGTGAAAAATCTGTTGAGGGAAGGCAGCGAGGCGGACTTGAAAGCGAGGCAGAATAGCAGGAAACAGATTTCAAGAGGTACGTTGGAATCGCCTTTAAAGCACAGGAAGAGGGGCACAACTTCGACAATGATGCACTTGGCCAAAAAGGGCGTATGCGTTTTCTCCTGAATATATTCAGTAGAAAACGCATACGCCCTTTTTGGCCAAGCAAGCAAGCGGGCAATGCAAATCTGCACTACAAAGAAGTATCACTTCCCACCGGTCAAAAGGGACATCCACAAAATGTGTAAAAACCAGAAAGGCAAGACAGGCCCTGGAGAACAGGGAGTCTTGTTATGCTGATGGGCGGGATGTAAATTACCAACTGCCTCTCTGGAGGAGTACATTGTGTTCCCTAAAACAAGTAAAGAACAGAGCTACAGAGCCAAGGCCACTTCCAGTCTAGGGAATATACCTTGGGAAAACTGAAAATCAATAAGACACAGCCACCCCAAAATTTAGGGCTGCACTGCTTACAAGGACCTCAACTTGGGTACACCTTAAATATCCCAGGAAATACAAAAATGGTTCAAAAAATTGTGGTACTTACGTACGATGGAATATCCCTCAGCCATGAAATCAATGTCATAAGACCAGTAGCAGCAAAATGGGTGGATTCAGGTACGATGATTCTAAGTGAAATAAGTCACAGAGAAAAAGAAACTTATCATAAGATATCACTTATGAAGATCCTGTAAACATGGCTACACTTGAACTGAGTTAGGAAAGAGAACAGTGTCTCACATTTAGAAAACACTCTTATGCCTGCTTAAGGGGGAAGGAGAGGTGGGGTGATGCATAAAACCAGAGTTTGATATAAGCACAGGTACCGTTCCAAAAACCAACTATGGAATAGACAAGACCTACACCTTCCTCAGTGAAAGGGACTCAAAACACCATATTTCCCGCAGAGGAATATATCTGACTACTAAGAATCTTAAAACCTATGTATTGATATGTCTCCGTAAGGGAATCAAGTGTGTCTAGACTGGCATAAACATGGCAGCGACAATCAGCTCAAACCCACTATAAAAAGGAATTTCAAAAATAAAACAAAAAAACTGGGAAATTCTTTGCAATTCCTTCAGGGTCTCTGATGAAACCTGGAATGACCCTATCTACAACGACAGCTGGAGGTGGCATAAGGCTGGACACTTGGGACTGAGAGGATTGGTGAGATTGGGTGAACAAATGCAGACCCTTTAAAGCAATAATGCATGGCACCCATTCCATGGGTCCCAACTCTCCAGGTTGAAGGGAATATTACTACAGCTATAACATTTACGGAAAACCTAGAGAACGGACACACTGTGAATACGAAACGTTTCTAAAACTCAACGAATAGTCCCTCTCCTGGTGCTCCGGTTTGACTTTCCATCTGCTTTACTATCAACCTCCCAACTTGGAGAGACAGCCCCTTTAACCTCCTGGTTCGCACAGGTTGCCAATTTGGCAGAGGATGAAAGGGAAGAGGGAGAATCAATGAGAGAGTAGCTGTTAGGCATTTGGACGGGCACATATCACTGTAATTTCCCAGCAGGAAAAAGAATTAACAAAGTCTCAGCCACCCACCGGGAACCAGTATAGGTCCTGAACCAAAATTTTGGACCTGCGGTCAGCTCACCAAAAACGAGTTGAAAAATGGAGCTCAGGGGCACAGCAATTCACAAACTGGCCGAGTAATAAAGGTCAACTATCGTCCAAAAATCTGTTGAGGGAAGGCAACGAGGCGGACTTGAAAGCGAGGCAGAATAGCAGGAAACAGATTTCAAGAGGTACGTTGGAATCGCCTTTAAAGCACAGGAAGAGGGGCACAACTTCGACAATGATGCACTTGGCCAAAAAGGGCGTATGGGTTTTCTCTTGAATATATTCAGGAGAAAACGCATACGCCCTTTTTGGCCAAGCAAGCAAGCGGGCAATGCACATCTGCACTACAAAGATGTATCACTTCCCACCGGTCAAAAGGGACATCCACAAAATGTGTAAAAACCAGAAAGGCAAGACAGGCCCTGGAGAACAGGGAGCCTTGATATGCTGATGGGCGGGATGTAAATTGCCAACTGCCTCTCTGGAGGAGTGCATTGTGTTCCCTAAAACAAGTAAACAACAGAGCTACAGAGCCAAGGGCACTTCCAGTCTAGGGAATATACCTTGGGAAAACTGAAAATCAATAAGACAGAGCCACCCGAAAATTTAGGGCTGCACTGCTTACAAGGACCTCAACTTGGGTACACCTTAAATATCCCAGGAAATATAAAAATGGTTCAAAAATTTGTGGTACTTACGTACGATGGAATATCCCTCAGCCATGAAATCAATGTCATAAGACCAGTAGCAGGAAAATTGTTGGATTCAGGTACGATGATTCTAAGTGAAATAAGTCACAGAGAAAAAGAAACTTATCATAAGATATCACTTATGAAGATCCTGTAAACATGGCTACACTTGAACTGAGTTAGGAAAGAGAACAGTGTCTCACATTTAGAAAACATTCTTATGCCTGCTTAAGGGGGAAGGAGAGGTGGGGTGATGCATAAAACCAGAGTTTCATATAAGCACAGGTACAATTCCAAAAACCAACTATGGAATAGACAAGACCTACACCTTCCTCAGTGAAAGGGACTCAAAACCCCATATTTCCCGCAGAGGAATATATCTGACTAGTAAGAATCTTAAAACCAATGTATTGATATGTTTCAGTAAGGGAATCAAGTGTGTCTAGACTTGCATAAACATGGCAGCGAGAATCAGCTCAAACCCACTATAAAAAGGAATTTCAAAAACAAAACAAAAAAACTGGGAAATTCTTTGCAATTCCTTCAGGGTCTCTGATGAAACCTGGAATGACCATATCTACAACGACAGCTGGATGTGGCATAAGTCTGGACACTTGGGACTGAGAGGATTGGTGAGATTGGGTGAACAAATGCAGACCATTTAAAGCAATAATGCATGGCACACATTCCATGGGTCCCAAATCTCCAGGTTGAAGGGAATATTACTACAGTTATAACATGTACGGGAAACATAGAGAACGGACACACTGTGAATACGAAAGGTTTCTAAAACTCAACGAATAGTCCCTCTCCTGGTGCTCCGGTTTGACTTTCCATCTGCTTTACTATCAACCTCCCAACTTGGAGAGACAGCCCGTTTAACCTCCTGGTTCGCACAGGTTGCCAATTTGGCAGAGGATGAAAGGGAAGAGGGAGAACCAATGAGAGAGTAGCTGTTAGGCATTTGGACGGGCACATATCACTCTAACTTCCCGGCAGGAAGAAGAATTAATCAAAGTCTCAGCCACCCATCGGGAACGAGCATAGGTCCTGAACCAAAATTTTGGACTTGCGGTCAGCTCACCAAAAACGAGTTGAAAAATGGAGCTCAGGGGCACAGCAATTCACAAACTGGCCGAGTAATAAAGGACAACTATCGTCCAAAAATCTGTTGAGGGAAGGCAACGAGGCGGACTTGAAAGCGAGGCAGAATAGCAGGAAACAGATTTCAAGAGGTACGTTGGAATCGTCTTTAAAGCACAGGAAGAGGGGCACAACTTCGACAATGATGCACTTGGCCAAAAAGGGCATATACGTTTTCTCCTGAATATATTCAGGAGAAAACGCATACGCCCTTTTTGGCCAAGCAAGCAAGCGGGCAATGCAAATCTGCACTACAAAGAAGTATCACTTCCCACCGTTCAAAAGGGACATCCACAAAATGTGTAAAAACCAGAAAGGCAAGACAGGCCCTGGAGAACAGGGAGCCTTGTTATGCTGATGGGCGGGATGTAAATTGCCAACTGCCTCTCTGGAGGAGTGCATTGTGTTCCCTAAAACAAGTAAAGAACAGAGCTACAGAGCCAAGGGCACTTCCAGTCTAGGGAATATACCTTGGGAAAACTGAAGATCAATAAGACAGAGCCACCCCAATATTCAGGGCTGCATGGCTTACAAGGACCTCAAATTGGGTACACCTTAAATATCCCAGGAAATATAAAAATGGTTCAAAAAATTGTGGTACTTACGTACGATGGAATATCCCTCAGCCATGAAATCAGTGACATAAGACCAGTAGCAGCAAAATGGGCGGATTCAGGTACGATGATTCTAAGTGAAATAAGTCACACAGAAAATGAAACTTATCATAAGATATCACTTATGAAGAACCTGTAAACATGGCTACACTTGAACTGAGTTAGGAAAGAGAAAAGTGTCTCACATTTAGAAAACACTCTTAGGCCTGCTTAAGGGGGAAGGAGAGGTGGGGTGATGCATAAAACCAGAGTTTGATATAAGCACAGGTACCGTTCCAAAAACCAACTATGGAATACACAAGACCTACACCTTCCTCAGTGAAAGGGACTCAAAACACCATATTTCCCGCAGAGGAATATATCTGACTAGTAAGAATCTTAAAACCTATGTATTGATATGTCTCCGTAAAGGAATCAAGTGTGTCTAGACTGGCATAAACATGGCAGCGAGAATCAGCTCAAACCCACTATAAAAAGGAATTTCAAAAACAAAACAAAAAAACTGGGAAATTCTTTACAATTCCTTCAGGGTCTCTGATGAAACCTGGAATGACCCTATCTACAACGACAGCTGGATGTGGCATAAGGCTGGACACTTGGGACTGAGAGGATTGGTGAGATTGGGTGAACAAATGCAGACCCTTTAAAGCAATAATGCATGGCACCCATTCCATGGGTCCCAACTCTCCAGGTTGAAGGGAATATTACTACAGTTATAACATGTACGGGAAACCTAGAGAATGGACACACTGTGAATACAAAAGGATTCTAAAACTCAACGAATAGTCCCTCTCCTGGTGCTCCGGTTTGACTTTCCACCTGCTTTACTATCAACCTCCCAACTTGGAGAGACAGCCCCTTTAAACACCTGGTTCGCACAGGTTGCCAATTTGGCAGAGGATGAAAGGGAAGAGGGAGAACCAAGGAGAGAGTAGCTGTTAGGCATTTGGACGGGCACATATCACTGTAATATCCCGGCAGGAAGAAGAATTAACCAAAGTCTCAGCCCCCCACCGGGAACCAGCATAGGTGCTGAACCAAAATTTTGGACTTGCGGTCAGCTCACCAAAAACGAGTTGAAAAAAGGAGCTCAGGAGTACAGCAATTCACAAACTGGCCGAGTAATAAAGGACAACGATCGTCCAAAAATCTGTTGAGGGAAGGCAATGAGGCGGACTTGAAAGCGAGGCAGAATAGCAGGAAACAGATTTCAAGAGGTACGTTGGAATCGCCTTTAAAGCACAGGAAGAGGGGCACAACTTCGACAATGATGCACTTGGCCAAAAAGGGCGTATGCGTTTTCTCCTGAATATATTCAGGAGAAAACGCATACGCCCTTTTTGGCCAAGCAAGCAAGCGGGCAATGCAAATCTGCACTACAAAGAAGTATCACTTCCCACCGGTCAAAAGGGACATCCACAAAATTTGTAAAAACCAGAAAGGCATGACTGGCCCTGGAGAACAGGGAGCCTTGTTATGCTGATGGGCGGGATGTAAATTGTCAACTGCCTCTCTGGAGGAGTGCATTGTGTTCCATAAAACAAGTAAAGAACAGAGCTACAGAGCCAAGGGCACTTCCAGTCTAGGGAATATACTTTGGGAAAACTGAAAATCAATAAGACAGAGCCACCCCAAAATTTAGGGCTTCACTGCTTACAAGGACCTCAACTTGGGTACACCTTAAATATCCAAGGAAATATAAAAATGGTTCAAAAAATTGTGGTACTTACGTACGACGGAATATCCCTCAGCCATGAAATCAATGTCATAAGACCAGTAGCAGCAAAATGGGTGGATTCAGGTACGATGATTCTAAGTGAAATAAGTCACAGAGAAAAAGAAACTTATCATAAGATATCACTTATGAAGATCCTGTAAACATGGCTACACTTGAACTGAGTTAGGAAAGAGAACAGTGTCTCACATTTAGAAAACACTCTTATGCCTGCTTAAGGGGGAAGGAGAGGTGGGGTGATGTATAAAACAAGAGTTTGATATAAGCACAGGTACCGTTCCAAAAACCAACTATGGAATAGACAAGACCTACACCTTCCTCAGTGAAAGAGACACAAAACACCATATTTCCCGCAGAGGAATATATCTGACTAGTAAGAATCTTAAAACCTATGTATTGATATGTCTCCGTAAGGGAATCAAGTGTGTCTAGACTGGCATAAACATGGCAGCGAGAATCAGCTCAAACCCACTATAAAAAGGAATTTCAAAAACAAAACAAAAAAACTGGGAAATTCTTTACAATTCCTTCAGGGTCAATGATGAAACCTGGAATGACCCTATCTACAACGACAGCTGGATGTGGCATAAGGCTGGAAACTTGGGACTGAGGGGATTGGTGAGATTGGGTGAGCAAATGCAGACACTTTAAAGCAATAATGCATGGCACCCATTCCATGCGTCCCAACTCTCCAGGTTGAAGGGAATATTACTACAGTTATAACATGTACGGGAAACCTAGAGAACGGACACACTGTGAATACGAAAGGTTTCTAAAACTCAACGAATAGTCCCTCTCCTGGTGCTCCGGTTTGACTTTCCATCTGCTTTGCTATCAACCTCCCAACCTGGAGAGACAGCCCCTTTAACCTCCTGGTTCGCACAGGTTGCCAATTTGCCAGAGGATGAAAGGGAAGAGGGAGAACCAATGAGAGAGTAGCTGTTAGGCATTTGGACGGGCACATATCACTGTAATTTCCCGGCAGGAAGAAGAATTAACCAAAGTCTCAGCCACCCACCGGGAACCAGTATAGGTCCTGAACCAAAATTTTGGACTTGCGGTCAGCTCACCAAAAACGAGTTGAAAAATGGAGCTCAGGGGCACAGCAATTCACAAACTGGCTGAGTAATAAAGGACAACTATCGTCCAAAAATCTGTTGAGGGAAGGAAACGAGGCGGACTTGAAAGCGAAGCAGAATAGCAGGAAACAGATTTCAAGAGGTACGTTGGAATCGCCTTTAAAGCACAGGAAGAGGGGCACAACTTCGACAATGATGCACTTGGCCAAAAAGGGCGTATGCGTTTTCTCCTGAATATATTCAGGAGAAAACGCATACGCCCTTTTTGGCCAAGCAATCAAGCGGGCAATGCAAATCTGCACTACAAAGAAGTATCACTTCCCACCGGTCAAAAGGGACATCCACAAAATGTGTAAAAACCAGAAAGGCAAGACAGGCCCTGGAGAACAGGGAGCACTGTTATGCTGATGGGCGGGATGTAAATTGCCAACTGCCTCTCTGGAGGAATGCATTGTGTTCCCTAAAACAAGTAAAGAACAGAGCTACAGAGCCAAGGGCACTTCCAGTCTAGGGAATATACCTTGGGAAAACTGAAGATCAATAAGACAGAGCCACCCCAAAATTTAGGACTGCACTGCTTACAAGGACCTCAACTTGGGTACACCTTAAATATCCCAGGAAATATAAAAATGGTTCAAAAAATTATGGTACTTACGTACGATGGAATATCCCTCAGCCGTGAAATCAATGTCATAAGACCAGTAGCAGCAAAATGGGTGGATTCAGGTACGATGATTCTAAGTGAAATAAGTCACAGAGAAAAAGAAACTTATCATAAGATATCACTTATGAAGATCCTGTAAACATGGCTACACTTGAACTGAGTTAGGAAAGAGAACAGTGTCTCACATTTAGAAAACACTCTTATGCCGGCTTAAGGGGGAAGGAGAGGTGAGGTGATGCATAAAACCAGAGTTTGATATAAGCACAGGTACCGTTCCAAAAACCAACTATGGAATAGCCAAGACCTACACCTTCCTCAGTGAAAGGGACTCAAAACCCCATATTTCCCACAGAGGAATATATCTGACTAGTAAGAATCTTAAAACCTATGTATTGATATGTCTCCGTAAGGGAATCAAGTGTGTCTAGACTGGCATAAACATGGCAGCGAGAATCAGCTCAAACCCACTATAAAAAGGAATTTCAAAAATAAAACAAAACAACTGGGAAATTCTTTACAATTCCTTCAGGTTCTCTGATGAAACCTGGAATGACCCTATCTACAATGACAGCTGGATGTGGCATAAGGCTGGACACTTGGCACTGAGAGGATTGGTGAGATTGGGTGAGCAAATGCAGACCCTTTAAAGCAATAATGCATGGCACCCATTCCATGGGTCCCAACTCTCCCGATTGAAGGGAATATTACTACAGTTATAACATGTACGGGAAACCTAGAGAACGGACACACTGTGAATACGAAAGGTTTCTAAAACTCAACGAATAGTCCCTCTCCTGGTGCTCCGGTTTAACTTTCCACCTGCTTTACTATCAACCTCCCAACTTGGAGAGACAGCCCCTTTAACCACCTGGTTCGCACAGGTTGCCAATTTGGCAGAGGATGAAAGGGAAGAGGGAGAACCAATGAGAGAGTAGCTGTTAGGCATTTGGACGGGCACATATCACTGTAATTTCCCGGCAGGAAGAAGAATTAACCAAAGTCTCAGCCACCCACCGGGAACCAGTTTAGGTCCTGAACCAAAATTTTGGACCTGCGGTCAGCTCACCAAAAACGAGTTGAAAAATGGAGCTCAGGCGCACAGCAATTCACAAACTGGCCGAGTAATAAAGGACAACTATCGTCCAAAAATCTGTTGAGGGAAGGCAACGAGGCGGACTTGAAAGCGAGGCAGAATAGCAGGAAACAGATTTCAAGAGATACGTTGGAATAGCCTTTAAAGCACAGGAAGAGGGGCACAACTTCGACAATGATGCACTTGGCCAAAAAGGGCGTATGCGTTTTCTCCTGAACATATTCAGGAGAAAACGCATACGCCCTTTTTGGCCAAGCAAGCAAGCGGGCAATGCAAATCTGCACTACAAAGAAGTATCACTTCCCACCGGTCAAAAGGGACATCCACAATATGTGTAAAAACCAGAAAGGCAAGACAGGCCCTGGAGAACAGGGAGCCTTGTTATGCTGATGGGCGGGATGTAAATTGCCAACTGCCTCACTGGAGGAGTGATTTGTGTTCTCTAAAACAAGTAAAGAACAGAGCTACAGAGCCAAGGGCACTACCAGTCTAGGGAATATACCTTGGGAAAACTGAAAATCAATAAGACAGAGCCAACCCATAATTTAGGGCTGCACTGCTTACAAGGACCTCAACTTGGGTACACCTTAAATATCCCAGGAAATATAAAAATGGTTCAAAAAATTGTGGTACTTACGTACGATGGAATATCCCTCAGCCATGAAATCAATGTCATAAGACCAGTAGCAGCAATATGGGTGGATTCAGGTACGATGATTCTAAGTGAAATAAGTCACACATAAAAAGAAACTTATCATAAGATATCACTTATGAAGATCCTGTAAACATGGCTACACTTGAACTGAGTTAGGAAAGAGAACAGTGTCTCACATTTAGAAAACACTCTTATGCCTGCTTAAGGGGGAAGGAGATGTGGGGTGATGCATAAAACCAGAGTTTGATATAAGCACAGGTACCGTTCCAAAAACCAACTATGGAATAGACAAGACCTACACCTTCCTCAGTGAAAGGGACTCAAAACCCCATATTTCCCGCAGAGGAATATATCTGACTAGTAAGAAACTTAAAACCTATGTATTGATATGTTTCCGTAAGGGAATCAAGTGTGTCTAGACTGGCATAAATATGGCAGCGAGAATCAGCTCAAACCCACTATAAAAAGGAATTTCAAAAACAAAACAAAAAAACTGGGAAATTCTTTAAAATTCCTTCAGGGTTTCTGATGAAAGATGGAATGACCCTATCTACAATGACAGCTGGATGTGGCATAAGGCTGGACACTTGGGACTGAGAGGATTGGTGAGATTGGGTGTGCAAATGCAGACCCTTTAAAGCAATAATGCATGGAACCCATTCCATGGGTCCCAACTCTCCAGGTTGAAGGGAATATTACTACAGTTATAACATGTACGGGAAACCTAGAGAACGGACACACTGTGAATACGAAAGGTTTCTAAAACTCAACGAATAGTCCCTCTCCTGGTGCTCCGGTTTGACTTTCCACCTGCTTTACTATCAACCTCCCAACTTGGAGAGACAGCCCCTTTAACCTCCTGGTTCGCACAGGTTGCCAATTTGGCAGAGGATGAAAGGGAAGAGGGAGAACCAATGAGAGAGTAGCTGTTAGGCATTTGGACGGGCACATATCACTGTAATTTCCCGGCAGGAAGAAGAATTAACCAAAGTCTCAGCCCCCCGCCGGGAACCAGCATAGTTCCTGAACCAAAATTTTGGTCTTGCGGTCAGCTCACCAAAAACGAGTTGAAAAAAGGAGCTCAGGAGTACAGCAATTCACAAACTGGCCGAGTAATAAAGGACAACGATCATCCAAAAATCTGTTGAGGGAAGGCAACGAGGCGGACTTGAAAGCGAGGCAGAATAGCAGGAAACAGATTTCAAGAGGTACGTTGGAATCGCCTTTAAAGCACAGGAAGAGGGGCACAACTTCGACAATGATGCACTTGGCCAAAAACGGTGTATGCGTTTCCTCCTGAATATATTCAGGAGAAAATGCATACGCCCTTTTTGGCCAAGCAAGCAAGCGGGCAATGCAAATCTGGACTACAAAGAAGTATCACTTCCCACCGGTCAAAAGCGACATCCACAAAATGTGTAAAAACCAGAAAGACAAGACAGGCCCTGGAGAACAGGGAGCCTTGTTATGCTGATGGGCGGGATGTAATTGCCAACTGCCTCTCTGGAGGAGTGCATTGTGTTCCCTAAAACAAGTAAACAACAGAGCTACAGAGCCAAGGGCACTTCCAGTCTAGGGAATATACCTTGGGAAAACTGAAAATCAATAAGACAGAGCCACCCCAAAATTTAGGGCTGCACTGCTTACAAGGACCTCAACTTGTGTACACCTTAAATATCCCAGGAAATATAAAAATGGTTCAGAAAATTGTGGTACTTACGTACGATTGAATATCCCTCAGCCATGAAATCAATGTCATAAGACCAGTAGCAGCAAAATGGGTGGATTCAGGTACGATGATCCTAAGTGAAATAAGTCACACAGAAAAAGAAACTTATCATAAGATATCACTTATGAAGATCCTGTAAACATGGCTACACTTGAACTGAGTTAGGAAAGAGAACAGTGTCTCACATTTAGAAAACACTCTTATGCCTGCTTAAGGGGGAAGGAGAGGTGGGGTGATGCATAAAACCAGAGTTTGATATAAGCACAGGTACCGTTCCAAAAACCAACTATGGAATAGACAAGACCTACACCTTCCTCAGTGAAAGGGACTCAAAACCCCATATTTCCCGCAGAGGAATATATCTGACTAGTAAGAATCTTAAAACCTATGTATTGATATGTCTCCGTAAGGGAATCAAGTGTGTCTAGACTGGGATAAATATGGCAGCGAGAATCAGCTCAAACCCACTATAAAAAGGAATTTCAAAAACAAAACAAAAAAACTGGGAAATTCTTTACAATTCCTTCAGGGTCTCTGATGAAACCTGGAATGACCCTATCTACAACGACAGCTGGATGTGGCATAAGGCTGGACACTTGTGACTGAGAGGTTTAGTGAGATTGGTTGAGCAAATGCAGACCCTTTAAAGCAATAATGCAATGCACCCATTCCATGGGTCCCAACTCTCCAGGTTGAAGGGAATATTACTACAGCTATAACATGTATGGGAAACCTAGAGAACGGACACACTGTGAATACGAAAGGTTTCTAAAACTCAACGAATAGTCCCTCTCCTGTTGCTCCGGTTTGACTTTCCATCTGATTAACTATCAACCTCCCAACTTGGAGAGACAGCCCCTTTAACCTCCCGGTTCGCAAAGGTTGCCAATTTGGCAGAGGATGAAAGGGAAGAGGGAGAACCAATGAGAGAGTAGCTGTTAGGCATTTGGACGGGCACATATCACTGTAATTTCCCGGCAGGAAGAAGAATTAACCAAAGTCTCAGCCACCCACTGGGAACCAGCATAGGTCCTGAACCAAAATTTTGGACTTTCGGTCAGCTCACAAAAAACGAGTTGAAAAATGGAGCTCAGGGGCACAGCAATTCACCAACTGGCCGAGTAATAAAGGACAAGTATCGTTCAAAAATCTGTTGAGGGAAGGCAACGAGGCGGACTTGAAAGCGAGGCAGAATAGCAGGAAACAGATTTCAAGAGGTACGTTGGAATAACCTTTAAAGCACAGGAAGAGGGGCACAACTTCGACAATGATGCACTTGGCCAAAAAGGGCGTATGCGTTTTCTCCTGAATATATTCAGGAGAAAACGAATACGCCCTTTTTGGCCAAGCAAGCAATCGGGCAATGCAAATCTGCACTACCAAGAAGTATCACTTCCCACCGGTCAAAAGGGACATCCACAAAATGTGTAAAAACCAGAAAGGCAAGACAGGCCCTGGAGAACTGGGAGCCTTGTTATGCTGATGGGCGGGATGTAAATTGCCAACTGCCTCTCTGGAGGAGTGCATTGTGTTCCCTAAAACAAGTAAACAACAGAGCAACAGAGCCAAGGGCACTTCCAGTCTAGGGAATATACCTTGGGAAAACTGTAAATCAATAAGAGAGAGCCACCCCAAAATTTAGGGATGCACTGCTTACAAGGACCTCAACTTGGGTACACCTTAAATATCCCAGGAAATATAAAAATGGTTCAAAAAATTGTGGTACTTACGTACGATGGAATATCCCTCAGCCATGAAAACAATATCATAAGACCAGTAGCAGCAAAATGGGTGGATTCAGGTACGATGTTTCTAAGTGAAATAAGTCACAGAGAAAAAGAAACTTATCATAAGATATCACTTATGAAGATCCTGTAAACATGGCTACACTTGAACTGAGTTAGGAAAGAGAACAGTGTCTCACATTTAGAAAACACTCTTATGCCTGCTTAAGGGGAAAGGAGAGGTGGGGTGATGCATAAAACCAGAGTTTGATATAAGCACAGGTACCGTTCCAAAAACCAGCTATGGAATAGACAAGACCTACACCTTCCTCAGTGAAAGGGACTCAAAACCCCATATTTCCCGCAGAGGAATATATCTCACTAGTAAGAATCTTAAAACCTATGTATTGATATGTCTCCATAAGGGAATCAAGTGTTTCTAGACTGGCATAAACATGGCAGCGAGAATCAGCTCAAACCCACTATAAAAAGGAATTTCAAAAACAAAACAAAAAAACTGGGAAATTCTTTACAATTCCTTCAGGGTCTCTGATGAAACCTGGAATGACCCTATCTACAACGACAGCTGGATGTGGCATAAGGCTGGACACTTGGGATTGAGATGATTGGTGAGCTTGGGTGAGCCAATGCAGACCCTTTAAAGCAATAATGTTTGGCACCCATTCCAAGGGTCCCAACTCTGCAGGTTGAAGGGAATATTACTACAGTTATAACATGTACGGGAAACTTAGAGAACGGACACACTGTGAATACGAAAGGTTTTTAAAACTCAACGAATAGTCCCTCTCCTGGTGCTCCGGTTTGACTTTCCATCTGCTTTGCTATCAACCTCCCAACTTGGAGAGACAGCCCCTTTAACCTCCTGGTCCTCACAGGTTGCCAATTTGGCAGAGGATGAAAGGGAAGAGGGAGAACCAATGAGAGAGTAGCTGTTAGGCATTTGGACAAGCACATATCACTCTAACTTCCCGGCAGGAAGAAGAATTAACCAAAGTCTCAGCCCCCCCCGGGAACCAGCATAGGTCCTGAACCAAAATGTTGGACTTGCGGTCAGCTCACCAAAAACGACTTGAAAAATGGAGCTCAGGGGCACAGCAATTCACAAACTGGCCGAGTAATAAAGGACAACTATCGTCCAAAAATCTGTTGAGGGAAGGCAACGAGGTGGACTTTAATGCGAGGCAGAATAGCAGGAAACAGATTTCAAGAGGTACGTTGGAATCACCTTTAAAGCACAGGAAGAGGGGCACAACTTCGACAATGATGCACTTGGCCAAAAAGGGCGTATGCGTTTTCTCCTGAATATATTCAGGATAAAACGCATACGCCCTTTTTGCCCAAGCAAGCAAGCGGGCAATGCAAATCTGCACTACAAAGAAGTATCATTTCCCACGGGTCGAAAGGGACATCCGCAAAATGTGTAAAAACCAGAAAGGCAAGACCGGCCTTGGAGAACTGGGGGCCTTGTTATGCTGATGGGCGGGATGTAAATTGCCAACTGCATCTCTGGAGGAGTGCATTGTGTTCCCTAAAACAAGTAAACAACAGAGCTACAGAGCCAAGAGCACTTCCAGTCTAGGGAATATACCTTGGGAAAACTGAAAATCAATAAGAGAGAGCCACCCCAAAATTTAGGGCTGCACTGCTTACAAGGACCTCAACTTGGGTACACATTAAATATCCCAGGAAATATAAAAATGGTTCAAAAAATTGTGGTACTTACGTACGATGGAATATCCCTCAGCCATGAAATCAATGTCATAAGACCAGTAGCAGCAAAATGGGTGGATTCACGTACAATGATTCTAAGTGAAATGAGTCACACAGAAAAAGAAACTTATCATAAGATATCACTTATGAAGATCCTGTAAACATGGCTACACTTGAACTGAGTTAGGAAAGAGAAGAGTGTCTCACATTTAGAAAACACTCTTATGCCTGCTTAAGGGGGAAGGAGAGGTGGGGTGATGCATAAAACCAGAGTTTGATATAAGCACAGGTACCGTTCCAAAAACCAACTATGGAATAGACAAGACCTACACCTTCCTCAGTGAAAGGGACTCAAAACCCCATATTTCCCGCAGAGGAATATATCTGACTAGTAAGAATCTTAAAACCTATGTATTGATATGTCTCCCTAAGGGAATCAAGTGTGTCTAGACTGGCATAAACATGGCAGCGAGAATCAGCTCAAACCCACTATAAAAAGGAATTTCAAAAACAAAACAAAAAAACTGGGAAATTCTTAACAATTCCTTCAGGGTCTCTGATGAAACCTGGAATGACCCTATCTACAATGACAGCTGGATGTGGCATAATGAGGGACACTTGGGACTGAGACGATTGGTGAGATTGGGTGAGCAAATGCAGACCCTTTAAAGCACAAATGCCTGGCACCCATTCCATGGGTCCCAACTCTCCAGGTTGAAGGGAATATTACTACAGCTATAACATGTACGGGAAACGTAGAGAACGGACACACTGTGAATACGAAATGTTTCTAAAATTTAACGAATAGTCCCTCTCCTGGTGCTCCGGTTTGACTTTCCATCTGCTTTACTATCAATATCCCAACTTGGAGAGACAGCCCCTTTAACCTCCTGGTTCGCACAGGTTGCCAATATGGCAGAGGATGAAAGGGAAAAGGGAGAACCAATGAGAGGGTAGCTGTAAGGCATTTGGACGGGCACATATCACTCTAACTTCCCGGCAGGAAGAAGAATTAACCAAAGTCTCAGCCCCCCAACGGGAACCAGCATAGGTCGTGAACCAAAATTTGGACTTGCGGTCAGCTCACAAAAACGAGTTGAAAAATGGAGCTCAGGGGCACAGCAATTCACAAACTGGCCGAGTAATAAAGGACAACTATCGTCCAAAAATCTGTTGAGGGAAGGCAACCAGGCAGACCTGAAAGCGAGGCAGAATAGCAGGAAACAGATTTCAAGAGGTACGTTGGAATCACATTTACAGCACAGGAAGAGGGGCACAACTTCGACAATGATGCACTTGGCCGAAAAGGGCGTATGCGTTTTCTCCTGAATATATTCAGGAGAAAACGCATACGCCCTTTTGGGCCAAGCAAGCAAGCGGGCAATGCAAATCTGCACTAAAAAGAAGTATCACTTCCCACCGGTCAAAAGGGACTTCCACAAAATGTGTAAAAAGCAGAAAGGCAAAACAGGCCCTGGAGAACAGGGAGCCTTGTTATGCTGATGGGCGGGATGTAAATTGCCAACTGCATCTCTGGAGGAGTACATTGTGTTCCCTAAAACAAGTAAACAACAGAGCTACAGAGCCAAGGGCACTTCCAGTCTAGGGAATATACCTTGGGAAAACTGAAAATCAATAAGACAGAGCCACCCCAAAATTTAGGGCTGCACTGCTTACAAGGATCGCAACTTGGGTACACCTTAAATATCCCAGGAAATATAAAAATCGTTCAAAAAATTTTGGTACTTATGTACGATGGAATATCCCTCAGCCATGAAATCAATGTCATAAGACCAGTAGCAGCAAAATGGGTGGATTCAGGTACGATGATTCTAAGTGAAATAAGTCACACAGAAAAAGAAACTTATCATAAGATATCACTTATGAAGATCCTGTAAACATGGCTACACTTGAAGTGAGTTAGGAAATATAACGGTGTCTCACATTTAGAAAACACTCTTATGCCTGCTTAAGGGGGAAGGAGAGGTGGGGTGATGCATAAAACCAGAGTTTGATATAAGCACAGGTACCGTTCCAAAAACCAACTATGGAATAGACAAGACCTACACCGTCCTCAGTGAAAGGGACTCAAAACCCCATATTTCCCGCAGAGGAATATATCTGACTAGTAAGAATCTTAAAACCTCTGTATTGATATGTCTCCGTAAGGGAATCAAGTGTGTCTAGACTGGCATAAACATGGCAGCGAGAATCAGCTCAAACCCACTATAAAAAGGAATTTTAAAAACAAAACAAAAAAACGGGGAAATTCTTTACAATTACTTCAGGGTCTCTGATGAAACATGGAATGACCCTATCTACAACGACAGCTGGATGTGGCAAAAGGCTGGGCACTTGGGACTGACACGATTGGTGAGATTGGGTGAGCAAATGCAGACCCTTTAAAGCAATAATGCATGGCACACATTCCATGGGTCCCAACTCTCCAGGTTGAAGGGAATATTACTACAGCTATAACATGTACGGGAAACCTAAGGAACGGACACACTGTGAATACGAAAGGTTTCTAAAACTCAACGAATAGTCCCTCTCCTGGTGCTCCGGCTTGACTTTCGACCTGCTTTACTATCAACCTCCCAACTTGGAGAGACAGCCCCTTTAACCTCCTGGTTCACACAGGTTTCCAATTTGGCAGAGGATGAAAGGGAAGAGGGAGAACCAATGAGAGAGTAGCTGTTAGGCATTTGGACGGGCACATATCACTGTAATTTCCCGGCAGGAAGAAGAATTAACCAAAGTATCAGCCACCCACCTGGAACCAGTATAGGTCCTGAACCAAAATTTTGGACTTGCGGTCAGCTCACCAAAAACGAGTTGAAAAATGGAGCTCAGGGGCACAGCAATTCACAAACTGGCCGAGTAATAAAGGACCACTATCGTCCAAAAATCTGTTGAGGGAAGGCAACGAGGCAGACTTGAAAGCGAGGCAGAATAGCAGGAAACAGATTTCAAGAGGTACGTTGGAATCACCTTTAAAGCACAGGAAGAGGGGCACAACTTCGACAATGATGCACTTGGCCAAAAAGGGCGTATGCGTTTTCTCCTGAATATATTCAGGAGAAAACGCATACGCCCTTTTTGCCCAAGCAAGCAAGTGGGCAATGCAAATCTGCACTACAAAGAAGTATCACTTCCCACCGGTCAAAAGGGACATCCACAAAATGTGTAAAAACCAGAAAGGCAAGACAGGCCCTGGAGAACAGGGAGCCTTGTTATGCTGATGGGCGGGATGTAAATTGCCAACTGCCTCTCTGGAGGAGTACATAGTGTTCCCTAAAACAAGTAAAGAACAGAGCTACAGAGCCAAGGGCACTTCCAGTCTAGGGAATATACCCTGGGAAAACTGAAAATCAATAAGACAGAGCCACCCCAAAATTTAGGGCTGCACTGCTTACAAGGACCTCAACTTGGGTCCACCTTAAATATCCCAGGAAATATAAAAATGGTTCAAAAAATTGTGGTACTTACGTACGATGGAATATCCCTCAGCCATGAAATCAATGTCATAAGACCAGTAGCAGCAAAATGGGTGGATTCAGGTACGATGATTCAAAGTGAATTAAGTCACACAGAAAAAGAAACTTATCATAAGATATCACTTTTGAAGATCCTGTAAACATGGCTACACTTGAACTGAGTTAGGAAAGAGAACAGTGTCTCACATTTAGAAAACACTCTGATGCCTGCTTAAGGGGGAAGGAGAGGTGGGGTGATGCATAAAACCAGAGTTTGATATAAGCACAGTTACCGTTCCAAAAACCAACTATGGAATAGACAAGACCTACACATTCCTCAGTGAAAGGGACTCAAAATCCCATATTTCCCGCAGAGGAATATATCTGACTAGTAAGATTCTTAAAACCTATGTATTGATATGTCTCCGTAAGGGAATCATGTGTGTCTAGACTAGCATAAGCATGGCAGCGAGAATCAGCTCAAACCCACTATAAAAAGGAATTTGAAAAACAAAACAAAAAAACTGGGAAATTCTTTACAATTCCTTCAGGGTCTCTGATGAAACCTGGAATGACCATATCTACAAGGACAGCTGGATGTGGAATAAGGCTGGACACTTTGGACTGAGAGGATTGGTGAGATTGGGTGAGCAAATGCAGACCCTTTAAAGCAATAATGCATGGCACCCATTCCATGGGTCCCAACTCTCCAGGTTGAAGGGAATATTACTACAGTTATAACATGTACGCGAAACCTAGAGAACGGACACACTGTGAATACGAAAGGTTTCTAAAACTCAACGAATAGTCCCCTTCCTGGTGCTCCGGCTTGACTTTCCACCTGCTTTACTATCAACCTCCCAACTTGGAGAGACAGCCCCTTTAACCTCCTGGTTCGCACAGGTTGCCAATTTGGCAGAGGATGAAAGGGAAGAGGGAGAACCAATGAGAGAGTAGCTGTTAGGCATTTGGACGGGCACATATCACTCTAATTTCCCAGCAGGAAGAAGAATTAACCAAAGTCTCAGCCACCCACCGGGAACCAGTATAGGTCCTGAACCAAAATTTTGGACTTGCGGTCAGCTCACAAAAAACGAGTTGAAAAATGGAGCTCAGGGGCACAGCAATTCAAAAACTGGCCGAGAAATAAAGGACAACTATCATCCAAAAATCTGTTGAGGGAAGGCAACGAGGCGGACTTGAATGAGAGGCAGAATAGCAGGAAACAGATTTCAAGAGGTACGTTGGAATCGCCTTTAAAGCACAGGAAGAGTGGCACAACTTCGACAATGATGCACTTGGCCAAAAAGGGCATATGCGTTTTCTCCTGAATATATTCAGGAGAAAACGCATATGCCCTTCTTGGCCAATCAAGCAAGCTGGCAATGCAAATCTGCACTACAAAGAAGTGTCACTTCCCACCGGTCAAAAGGGACATCCACAAAATGTGTAAAAACCAGAAAGGCAAGACAGGCCCTGGAGAACATTCAGCCTTGTTATGCCGATGGGCGGGATGTAAATTGCCAACTGCCTCTCTTGAGGAGTGCATTGTGTTCCCTAAAACAAATAAACAACAGAGCTACAGAGCCAAGGGCACTTCCAGTGTAGGGAATATACCTTGGGAAAACAGAAAATCGATAATACAGAGCCACCCCAAAATTTAGGGCTGCACTGCTTACAAGGACCTCAACTTGGGTACACCTTAAATATCCCAGGAAATATGAAAATGGTTCAAAAAATTGTGGTACTTACGTACGATGGAATATCCCTCAGCCATGAAATCAATGTCATAAGACCAGTAGCAGCAAAATGGGTGGATTCAGGTACGATGATTCTAAGTGAAATATGTCACACAGAAAAAGAAACTTATCATAAGATATCACTTATGAAGATCCTGTAAACATGGCTACACTTGAACTGAGTTAGGAAAGAGAACAGTGTCTCACATTTAGAAAACACTCTTATGCCTGCTTAAGGGGGAAGGAGAGATGGGGTGATGCATAAAACCAGAGTTTGATATAAGCACAGGTACCTTTCCAAAAACCAACTATGGAATAGACAAGACCTACACCTTCCTCAGTGAAAGGGACTCAAAACCCCATATTTCCCGCAGAGGAATATATCTGACTAGTAAGAATCTTAAAACCTATGTATTGATATGTCTCCATAAGGGAATCAAGTGTGTCTAGACTGGCATAAACATGGCAGCGAGAATCAGCTCAAACCCACTATAAAAAGGAATTTCAAAAACAAAACAAAAAAACTGGGAAATTCTTTACAATTCCTTCAGGGTCTCTGATGAAACCTGGGATGACCCTATGTACAATGTCAGCTGGATGTGGCATAAGGCTGGACACTTGGGACTGAGAGAATTGGTGAGATTGGGTGAGCAAATGCAGACCCTTTAAAGCACAAATGCCTGGCACCCATTCCATGGGTCCCAACTCTCCAGGTTGAAGGGAATATTACTACAGCTATAACATGTACGGGAAACCTAGAGAACGGACACACTGTGAATACGAAAGGTTGCTAAAACTCAACGAATAGTCCCTCTCCTGGTGCTCGGGTTTGACTTTCCATCTTCTTTACTATCAACCTCCCAACTTGGAGAGACAGCCCCTTTAACCTCCTGGTTCGCACAGGTTGCCAATTTGGCAGAGGATGAAAGAGAAGAGGGAGAACCAATGAGAGAGTAGCTGTTAGGCATTTCGAGAGGCACATATCACTCTAATTTCCCGGCAGGAAGAAGAATTAAGCAAAGTCTCAGCCACTCACCGCGAACCAGTATAGGTCATGAACCAAAATTTTGGAATGCGGTCAGCTCACAAAGAACGAGTTGAAAAATGGAGCTCAGGGGCACAGCAATTCACAAACTGGCCGAGTAACAAAGGACAACTATCGTCCAAAAATCTGTTGAGGGAAGGCAACGAGGCCGACTTGAAAGCGAGGCAGAATAGCAGGAAACAGATTTCAAGAGGTACGTTGGAATCGCCTTTAAAGCACAGGAAGAGGGGCACAACTTCGACAATGAGGCAATTGGCCATAAAGGGCGTATGCGTTTTCTCCTGAATATATTCAGGAGAAAACGCATACGCCCTTGTTGGCCAAGCAAGCAAGTGGGCAATGCAAATCTGCACTACAAAGAAGTATCACTTCCCACCGGTCGAAAGGGACATCCACAAGATGTGTAAAAACCAGAAAGGCAAGACAGGCCCTGGAGAACAGGGAGCCTTGTTATGCTGATGGGGGGGATGTAACTTGCCAACTGCCTCTCTGGAGCAGTGCATTGTGTTCCCTAAAACAAGAAAAGAACAGAGCTACAGAGCCAAGGGCACTTCCAGTCTAGGGAATATACCTTGGGAAAACTGAAAATCAATAAGACAGAGCCACCCCAAAATTTAGGGCTGCACTGCTTACAAGGACCTCAACTTGGGTACACCTTAAATATCCCAGGATATATAAAAATGGTTCAAAAAATTGTGGTACTTACGTACGATGGAATATCCCTCAGCCATGAAATCAATGTCATAAGACCAGTCGCAGCAAAATGGGTGGATTCAGGTACGATGATTCTAAGTGAAATAAGTCACACAGAAAAAGAAACTTATGATAAGATATCACTTATGAAGATCCTGTAAACATAGCTACACTTGAACTGATTTAGGAAAGACAACAGTGTCTCACATTTAGAAAACACTCTTATGCCTGCTTAAGGGGGAAGGAGAGGTGGGGTGATGCATAAAACCAGAGTTTGATATAAGCACAGGTACCATTCCAAAAACCAACTATGGAATAGAAAAGACCTACACCTTCCTCAGTGAAAGGGACTCAAAACCCCATATTTCCCGCAGAGGAATATATCTGACTAGTAAGAATCTTAAAACCTATGTATTGATATGTCTCCGTAAGGGAATCAAGTGTGTCTAGACTGGCATAAACATGGCAGCGAGAATCAGCTCAAACCCACTATATAAAGGAATTTGAAAAACAAAACAAAAAAACTGTGAAATTCTTTACAATTCCTTCAGAGTCTCTGATGAAACCTGGAATGACCCTATGTACAACGACAGCCTGATGTGGCATAAGCCTGGACACTTGGGACTTAGAGGATTGGTGAGATTGTGTGAGCAAATGCAGACCCTTTAAAGCACAAATGCCTGGCAACCATTCCATGGGTCCCAACTCTCCAGGTTAAAAGGAATATTACTACAGCTATAACATGTACGGGAAACCTAGAGAACGGACACACTGTGAATACAAAAGGTTTCTAAAACTCAACGAATAGTCCCTCTCGTGGTGCTCGGCTTTGACTTTCCATCTGCTTTACTATGAACCTCCCAACTTGGAGAGACAGCCCCTTTAACCTCCTGGTTCGCACAGGTTGCCAATTTGGCAGAGGATGAAAGGGAAGAGGGAGAACCAATGAGAGAGTAGCTGTTAGGCATTTGGACGGGCACATATCACTGTAATTTCCCGGCAGGAAGAAGAATTAACCAAAGTCTCAGCCATCCACCGGGAAACAGTATAGCTCCTGAACCAATATTTTGGAATGCGGTCAGCTCACAAAAAACGGGTTGAAAAATGGAGCTCAGGGGCACAGCAATTCAAAAACTGGCCGAGTAATAAAGGACAACTATCATCCAAAAATCTGTTGAGGGAAGGCAAGGAGGCAGACTTGAATGAGAGGCAGAATAGCAGGAAACAGATTTCAAGAGGTACGTTGGAATCGCCTTTAAAGCACAGGAAGAGGGGCACAACTTCAACAATGATGCACTTGGCCAAAAAGGGCATATGCGTTTTCTCCTGAATATATTCAGGAGAAAACGAATACGCCCTTCTTGGCCAATCAAGCAAGCTGGCAATGCAAATCTGCACTACAAAGAAGTGTCACTTCCCACCGGTCAAAAGGGACTTCCACAAAATGTGTAAAATCCAGAAAGGCAAGACAGGCCCTGGAGAACATGGAGCCTTGTTATGCCGATGGGCGGGATGTAAATTGCCAACTGCCTCTCTTGAGGAGTGCATTGTGTTCCCTAAAACAAATAAACAACAGAGCTACAGAGCCAAGGGCACTTCCAGTGTAGGGAATATACCTTGGGAAAACTGAAAATCAATAAGACAGAGCCACCCCAAAATTTAGGGCTGCATTGCTTACAAGGACCTCAACTTGGGTACACCTTAAATATCCCAGGAAATATGAAAATGGTTCAAAAAATTGTGGTACTTATGTACGATGGAATATCCCTCGGCCATGAAATCAATGTCATAAGACCAGTAGCAGCAAAATGGGTGGATTCAGGTACGATGATTCTAAGTGAAATATGTCACACAGAAAAAGAAACTTATCATAAGATATCACTTATGAAGATCCTGTAAACATGGCTACACTTGAACTGAGTTAGGAAAGAGAACAGTGTCTCACATTTAGAAAACACTCTTATGCCTGCTTAAGGGGGAAGGAGAGGTGGGGTGATGCATAAAACCAGAGTTTGATATAAGCACAGGTACCTTTCCAAAAACCAACTATGGAATAGACAAGACCTACACCTTCCTCAGTGAAAGGGACTCAAAACCCCATATATCCTGCAGAGGAATATATCTGACTAGTAAGAATCTTAAAACCTATGTATTGATATGTCTCCATAACGGAATCAAGTGTGTCTAGACTGGCATAAACATGGCAGCGAGAATCAGCTCAAACCCACTATAAAAAGGAATTTCAAAAACAAAACAAAAAAAACTGGGAAATTCTTTACAATTCCTTCAGGGTCTCTGATGAAACCTGGGATGACCCTATGTACAATGACAGCTGGATGTGGCATAAGGCTGGACACTTGGGACTGAGAGAATTGGTGAGATTGGGTGGGCAAATGCAGACCCTTTAAAGCACAAATGCCTGGCACCCATTCCATGGGTCCCAACTCTCCAGGTTGAAGGGAATATTACTACAGCTATAACATGTACGGGAAACCTAGAGAACGGACACACTGTGAATACGAAAGGTTGCTAAAACTCAACGAATAGTCCCTCTCCTGGTGCTCGGGTTTGACTTTCCATCGGCTTTACTATCAACCTCCCAACTTGGAGAGACAGCCCCTTTAACCTCCTGGTCGCACAGGTTGCCAATTTGGCAGAGGATGAAAGGGAAGAGGGAGAACCAATGAGAGAGTAGCTGTTAGGCATTTCGAGAGGCACATATCACTCTAATTTCCCGGCAGGAAGAAGAATTAAGCAAAGTCTCAGCCACTCACCGCGAACCAGTATAGGTCATGAACCAAAATTTTGGAATGCGATCAGCTCACAAAAAACGAGTTGAAAAATGGAGCTCAGGGGCACAGCAATTCACAAACTGGCCGAGTAACAAAGGACAACTATCGTCCAAAAATCTGTTGAGGGAAGGCAACGAGGCCGACTTGAAAGCGAGGCAGAATAGCAGGAAACAGATTTCAAGAGGTACGTTGGAATCGCCTTTAAAGCACAGGAAGAGGGGCACAAGTTCGACAATGATGCACTTGGCCAAAAAGGGTGTATGCGTTTTCTCCTGAATATATTCAGGAGAAAACGCATACGCCCTTTTTGGCCAAGCAAGCAAGCGGGCAATGCAAATCTGCACTACAAAGAAGTATCACTTCCCACCGGTCAAAAGGGACATCCACAAGATGTGTAAAAACCAGAAAGGCAAGACAGGCCTTGGAGAACAGGGAGCTTTGTTATGCTGATGGGGGGGATGTAACTTGCCAACTGCCTCTCTGGAGCAGTGCATTGTGTTCCCTAAAACAAGTAAACAACAGAGCTACAGAGCCAAGGGCACTTCCAGTCTAGGGAATATACCTTGGGAAAACTGAAAATCAATAAGCCAGAGCCACCCCAAAATTTAGGGCTGCACTGCTTACAAGGACCTCAACTTGGGTACACCTTAAATATCCCAAAAAATATAAAAATGGTTCAAAAAATTGTGGTACTTACGTACGATGGAATATCCCTCAGGCATGAAATCAATGTCATAAGACCAGTAGCAGCAAAATGGGTGGATTCAGGTACGATGATTCTAAGTGAAATAAGTCACACAGAAAAAGAAACTTATCATAAGATAGCACTTATGAAGATCCTGTAAACATGGCTACACTTGAACTGAGTTAGGAAAGAGAACAGTGTCTCACATTTAGAAAACACTCTTATGCCTGCTTAAGGGGGAAGGAGAGGTGGGGTGATGCATAAATCCAGAGTTTTATATAAGCACAGGTACCGTTCCAAAATCCAACTATGGAATAGACAAGACCTACACCTTCCTCAGTGAAAGGGACTCAAAACCCCATATTTCCCGCAGAGGAATATATCTGACTAGTAAGAATCTTAAAAACTATGTATTGATATGTCTCCATAAGGGAATCAAGTGTGTCTAGACAGGCATAAACATGGCAGCGAGAATCAGCTCAAACCCACTATAAAAAGGAATTACAAAAACAAAACGAAAAAACTGGGAAATTCTTTACAATTCCTTCAGGGTCTATGATGAAACCTGGAATGACTCTATGTACAACCACAGCTGGATGTGGCATAAGGCTGGACACTTGGGACTGAGAGGATTGGTGAGATTGGGTGAGCAAATGCAGACCCTTTAAAGCACAAATGCCTGGCACTCATTCCATGGGTCCCAACTCTCCAGGTTGAAGGGAATATTACTACAGCTATAACATGTACAGGAAACCTAGAGAACGGACACACTGTGAATACGAAAGGTTTCTAAAACTCAACTAATTGTCCCTCTCCTGGTGCTCCGGTTTGACTTTCCATCTGCTTTACTATCAACCTCCCAGCTTGGAGAGACAGCCCCTTTAACCTCCTGGTTCGCACAGGTTGCCAATTTGGCAGAGGATGAAAGGGAATAGGGAGAACCAATGAGAGAGTAGCTGTTAGGCATTTGGACAGGCACATATCACTCTAATTTCCCGGCAGGAAGAAGAATTAAGCAAAGTCTCAGCCACTCACTGGGAACCAGTATAGCTCCTGAACCAAAATTTTGGAATGCGGTCAGCTCACAAAAAACGAGTTGAAAAATGGAGCTCAGGGGCACAGCAATTCACAAACTGGCCGAGTAATAAAGGACAACTATCGTCCAAAAATCTGTTGAGGGAAGGCAACGAGGCGGACTTGAAAGCGAGGCAGAATAGCAGGAAACAGATTTCAAGAGGTACGTTGGAATCGCCTTTAAAGCACAGGAAGAGGGGCACAACTTCGACAATGATGCACTTGGCCAAAAAGGGCGTATGCGTTTTCTCCTGAATATGTTCAGGAGAAAACGCATACGCCCTTTTTGGCCAAGCAAGCAAGCGGGCAATGCAAATCTGCACTACAAAGAAGTATCACATCCCACCGGTCAAAAGGGACATCCACAAGATGTGTAAAAACCAGAAAGGCAAGACAGGCCCTGGAGAACAGGGAGCCTTGTTATGCTGATGGGGGGGATGTAACTTGCCAACTGCCTCTCTGGAGCAGTGCATTGTGTTCCCTAAAACAAGTAAAGAACAGAGCTAGAGAGCCAAGGGCACTTCCAGTCTAGGGAATATACCTTGGGAAAACTGAAAATCAATAAGCCAGAGCCACCCCAAAATTTAGGGCTGCACTGCTTACAAGGACCTCAACTTGGGTACACCTTAAATATCCCAGGAAATATAAAAATGGTTCAAAAAATTGTGGTACTTACGTACGATGGAATATCCCTCAGCCATGAAATCAATGTCATAAGACCAGTCGCAGCAAAATGGGTGGATTCAGGTACGATGATTCTAAGTGAAATAAGTCACACAGAAAAAGAAACTTATCATAAGATATCACTTATGAAGATCCTGTAAACATGGCTACACTTGAACTGAGTTAGGAAAGAGAACAGTGTCTCACATTTAGAAAACACTCTTATGCCTGCTTAAGGGGGAAGGAGAGGTGGGGTGATGCATAAAACCAGAGTTTGATATAAGCACAGGTACCGTTCCAAAAACCAACTATGGAATAGACAAGACCTACACCTTCCTCAGTGAAAGGGACTCAAAACCCCATATTTCCCGCAGAGGAATATATCTGACTAGTAAGAATCTTAAAACCTATGTATTGATATGTCTCCATAAGGGAATCAAGTGTGTCTAGACTGGCATAAACATGGCAGCGAGAATCAGCTCAAACCCACTATAAAAAGGAATATCAAAAACAAAACAAAAAAAATTGGAAATTCTTTACAATTCCTTCAGGGTCTCTGATGAAACCTGGAATGACCCTATGTACAACGACAGCTGGATGTGGCATAAGGCTGGACACTTGGGACTGAGAGGATTGGTGAGATTGGGTGAGCAAATGCAGACCCTTTAAAGCACAAATGCCTGGCACCCATTCCATGGGTCCCAACTCTGCAGGTTAAAGGGAATATTCCTACAGCTATAACATGTACGGGAAACCTAGAGAACGGACACTCTGTGAATACGAAAGGTTTCTAAAACTCAACGAATAGTCCCTCTCCTGGTGCTCGGGTTTGACTTTCCATCTGCTTTACTATCAACCTCCCAACTTGGAGAGACAGCCCCTTTAACCTCCTGGTTCGCACAGGTTGCCAATTTGGCAGAGGATGAAAGGGAAGGGGGAGAACTAATGAGAGAGTAGCTCTTAGGCATTTGGACGGGCACATGTCACTCTAATTTCCCGGCAGGAGGAAGGATTAACCAAAGCCTCAGCCACCCACCGGGAACCAGTGTAGGTCTTGAACCAAACTTTTGGACTTGCGGTCAGCCCACAAAAAACGAGTTGAATAATGGAACTCAGGGGCACAGCAATTCACAAACTGACAGAGTAATAAATGACAACTATCGTCTAAAAATCTGTTGAGGGAAGGCAACGAGGTGGACTTGAAAGCTAGGCAGAATAGCAAGAAACAGATTTCAAGAGGTACGTTGGAATCTCATATAAAGCACAGGATGAGGTGCACAACTTCAACAATGGTGCACTTGGGCAAAAAGGGCGTATGCGTTTTCTCCTGAATATATTCAGGAGAAAACACATACGCCCTTTTTGGCCAAGCAAGCAAGCGTGAAATGCAAATCTGCACTACAAAGAAGTATCACTTCTAACCGCTCAAAGGGGCATGGACAAAGTGTGTAAAATCCAGAAAGGCAAGACAGGCCCTGGAGAACAGGGAGCTTTGTTATGCTGATGGGCGGGATGTAAATTGCCAACTGCCTCTCTGGAGGAGTGCATTGTGTTCCCTAAAACAAGTAAACAACAGAGCTACAGAGCCAAGGGCACTTCCACTCTAAGGAATATACCATGGGAAAACTGAAAATCAATAAGACAGAGCCACCCCAAAATTTAGGGCTGCACTGCTTACAAGGACCTCAACTTGGGTACACCTTAAATATACCAGGAAATATAAAAATGGTTCAAAAAATTGTGGTACTTCCATACGATGGAATATCCCTCAGCCATGAAATCAATGTCATAAGGCCAGTAGCAGCAAAATGGGTGGATTCAGGTACGATGATTCTAAGTGAAATAAGTCACACAGAAAAAGAAACTTATCATAAGATATCACTTATGAAGATCCTGTAAACATGGCTACACTTGAACTCAGTTAGGAAAGAGAACAGATTCGCACATTTAGAAAAAACTCTTATGGCTGCTTAAGGGGGAAGGAGAGGTGGGGTGATGCATAAAACCAGAGTTTGATATAAGCACAGGTACCGTTCCAAAAACCAACTAAGGAATAGACAAGACCTACACATTCCTCAGTGAAAGGGACTCAAAACCCCATATTTCCCACAAAGGAATATATCTGACTAGTAAGAATCTTAAAACCTATGTATTGATATCTCTCCGTAGCGAATCAAGTCTGTCTAGACTGGTATAAACATGGCAGCGTAATCAGCTCAAACACACTATAAAAAGGAATTACAAAAACTAAGCAAAACTAAAATGGAAATTCTTCACAATTCCTTCATGGTCTCTGATGAAACCTGGAATTACCCTATCTACAATGACAGCTGGATGTGGCATAAGTCTGGACACTTGGGACTGAGAGGATTGGTGAGATTGGGTGAGCAAATGCAGACCCTTTAAAGCAATAATTCGTGGCACCCATTCCATGGGTCCCAACTCTCCAGGTTGAAGGGAATATTACTACAGCTATAACATGTACGGGAAACCTAGAGCATGGACACACTGTGAATACGAAAAGTTTCTAAAACTCAACGAATAGTCCCTCTCCTGGTGCTCCCATTTGACTTTCCATCTGCTTTACTATCAACCTCCCAACTTGGAGAGACAGCCCCTTTAACCTCCTGGTTCGCACAGGTTGCCAATTTGGCAGATGATGAAAGGGAAGAGGGAGAACCAATGAGAGAGTAGCTGTTAGGCATTTGGACTGGCACATATCACTGTAATTTCCTGGCAGGAAGAAGAATTAACCAAAGTCTCAGCCCCCCACCGGGAACCAGTATAGGTCCTGAACCAAAATTTTGGACTTGCGGTCTGCTCACAAAAAACGAGTTGAAAAATGGAGCTCAGGGGCACAGCAATTCCCAAACTGGCCGAGTAATAAAGGACAACTATCGTCCAAAAATCTGTTGAGGGAAGGCAACGAGGCGGAATTGAAAGCGAGGCAGAATAGCAGGAAACAGATTTCAAGAGGTACGTTGGAATCGCCTTCAAAGCACAGGAAGAGGGGCACAACTTCGACAATGATGCACTTGGCCAAAAGGGGCGTATGCGTTTTCTCCTGAATATATTCAGGAGAAAACGCATACGCCCTTTTTGGGGAAGCAAGCAAGCGGGCAATGCAAATCTGCACTACAAAGAAGCCTCACTTCCCACTGGTCAAAAGGGACATCCACAAATTGTGTAAAAACCAGAAAGGCCAGACAGGCCCTGGAGAACAAGGAGCCTTGTTATGCTGATGGGCGGGATGTAAATTGCCAACTGCCTCTCTGGAGGAGTGTATTGTGTTCCCTAAAACAAGTAAACAACAGAGCTACAGAGCCAAGGGCACTTCCAGTCTAGGGAATATTCCTTGGGAAAACTGAAAATCAATAAGACAGAGCCACCCCAAAATTTAGGTCTGCACTGCTTACAAGGACCTCAACTTGGGTACACCTTAAATATCCCAGGAAATATAAAAATGGTTCAAAAAATTGTGGTACTTACGTACGATGGAATATCCCTCAGCCATGAAGTCAATGTCATAGGACCAGTAGCAGCAAAATGGGTGGATTCAGGTACGATGATTCTAAGTGAAATAAGTCACACAGAAAAAGAAACTTATCATAAGATATCACTTATGAAGATCCTGTAAACATGGCTACACTTGAACTGAGTTAGGAAAGAGAACAGTGTCTCATATTTAGAAAACACTCTTATGCCTGCTTAAGGGGGAAGGAGAGGTGGGGTGATGCACAAAACCAGAGCTTGATATAAGCACAGGTACCGTTCCAAAAACCAACTATGGAATAGACAAGACCTACACCTTCCTCAGTGAAAGGGACTCAAAACCCCATATTTCCCGCAGAGGAATATATCTGACTAGTAAGAATCTTAAAACCTATGTATTGATATGTCTCCGTAAGGGAATCAAGTGTGTCTAGACTGGCATAAACATGGCAGCGAGAATCAGCTCAAACACACTATAAAATGGAATTTCAAAAACAAAACAAAAAAACTGGGAAATTCTTTAAAATTCCTTCAGGGTCTCTGATGAAACCTGGAATTACCCTATCTACAACGACAGCTGGATGTGGCATAAGGCTGGACACTTGTGACTGAGAGGATTGGTGAGATTGGGTGAGCAAATGCAGACCCTTTAAAGCAATAATGCATGGCACCCATTCCATGGGTCCCAACTCTCCAGGTTGAATGGAATATTACTACAGTTATAACATGTACGGGAAACCTAGAGAACGGACACACTGTGAATACGAAAGGTTTCTAAAAGTCAAAGAATAGTCCCTCTCCTGGTGCTCCGGTTTGACTTTCCATCTGCTTTACTATCAACCTCCCAACTTGGAGAGACAGCCCCTTTAACCTCCTGGTTCGAACAGGTTGCCAATTGGGCAGAGGATGAAAGGGAAGAGGGAGAACCAATGAGAGATTAGCTGTTAGGCATTTGGACGGGCACATATCACTGTAATTTCCCGGCAGGAAGAAGAATTAACCAAAGTCTCAGCCACCCACCGGGAACCCCTATAGGTCCTGAACCAAAGTTTTGGACTTGCGGTCAGCTCACCAAAAACGAGTTGAAAAATGGAGCTCAGGGGCACAGCAATTCACAAACTGGCCGAGTAATAAAGGACAACTATCGTCCAAAAATCTGTTGATGGAAGGCAACGAGGCGGACTTGAATGTGAGGCAGAATAGCAGGAAACAGATTTCAAGAGGCACGTTGGAATCGCCTTTAAAGCACAGGAAGACGGGCCCAACTTCGACAATGATGCACTTGGCAAAAAAGGGCGTATGCGTTTTCTCCTGAATATATTCAGGAGAAAACGCATACGCACTTTTTGGCCAAGCAAGCAAGCGGGCAATGCAAATCTGCACTACAAAGAAGTATCACTTCCCACCGGTCAAAAGGGACGTCCACAAAATGTGTAAAAACCAGAAAGGCAAGACAGGCCCTGGAGAACAGGGAGCCTTGTTATGCTGATGGGCGGGATGTAAATTGCCAACTGCCTCTCTGGAGGAGTGCATTGTGTTACCTAAAACAAGTAAACAACGGAGCTACAGAGCCAAGGGCACTTCCAGTCTAGGGAATATACCTTGGGAAAACTGAAAATCAATAAGACAGAGCCACCCCAAAATTTAGGGCTGCACTGCTTACAAGGACCTCAACTTGGGTACACCTTAAATATCCCAGGAAATATAAAAATGGTTCAGAAAATTGTGGTACTTACGTACGATGGAATATCCCTCAGCCATGAAATCAATGTCATAAGACCAGGAGCAGCAAAATGGGTGGATACAGGTACGATGATCCTAAGTGAAATAAGTCACACAGAAAAAGAAACTTATCATAAGATATCACTTATGAAGATCCTGTACACATGGCTACACTTGAACTGAGTTAGGAAAGAGAAGAGTGTCTCACATTTAGAAAACACTCTTATGCCTGCTTAAGGGGGAAGGAGAGGTGGGGTGATGCATAAACCCAGAGTTTGATATAAGCACAGGTACCGTTCCAAAAACCAACTATGGAATAGACAAGACCAACACCTTCCTCAGTGAAAGGGACTCAAAACCCCATATTTCCCGCAGAGGAATATATCTGACTAGTAAGAATCTTAAAACCTATATATTGATATGTCTCCGTAAGGGAATCAAGTGTGTCTAGACTGGCATAAACATGGCAGCGAGAATCAGCTCAAACCCACTATAAAAAGGAGTTTTAAAAACAAAACAAAAAACTGGGAAATTCTTTACAATTCCTTCAGGGTCTCTGTTGAAACCTGGAATGACACTATCTACAATGACAGCTGAATGTGGCATAACAAGGGACACTTGGGACTGAGACGATTGGTGAGATTGGGTGAGCAAATGCAGACCCTTTAAAGCACAAATGCCTGGCACCCATTCCATGGGTCCCAACTCTCCAGGTTGAAGGGAATATTACTACAGCTATAACATGTACAGGAAACCTAGAGAACAGACACACTGTGAATACGAAAGGTTTCTAAAACTCAACGAATAGTCCCTGTCCTGGTGCTCTGGTTTGACATTCCATCTGCTTTACTATCAACCTCCCAACTTGGGGAGACAACCCCTTTAACCTCCTGGTTCGCACAGGTTGCCAATTTGGCAGAGGATGAAAGGGAAGAGGGAGAACCAATGAGAGAGTAACTGTTAGGCATTTGGACGGGCACATATCACTGGAATTTCCCGGCAGGAAGAAGAATTAAGCAAAGTCTCAGCCACCCACAGGGAACCAGTATAGGTCCCGAACCAAAATTTTGGACTTGCGGTCCGCTCACCAAAAACGAGTTGAAAAATGGAGCTCAGGGGCACAGCAATTCACAAACTGGCCGAGTAATAAAGGACAACTATCGTCCAAAAATCTGTTGAGGGAAGGCAATGAGGCGGACTTGAAAGCGAGGCAGAATAGCAGGAAACAGATTTCAAGAGGTACGTTGGAATCGCCTTTAAAGCACAGGAAGAGGGGCACAACTTCGACAATGATGCACTTGGCCAAAAAGGCGTATGCGGTTTCTCCTGAATATATTCAGGAGAAAACACATACGCCCTTTTTGGCCAAGCAAGCAAGCGGGCAATGCAAATCTGGACTACAAAGAAGTATCACTTCCCTCCGGTCAAAAGCAACGTCCACAAAATGTGTAAAAACCAGAAAGGCAAGACAGGCTCTGGAGAACAGGCAGCCTTGTTATGCTGATGGGCGGGATGTAAATTGCCAACTGCCTCTCTGGAGGAGTGCATTGTGTTCCCTAAAACAAGTAAACAACAGAGCTACAGAGCCAAGGGCACTTCCAGTCTAGGGAATATACCTTGGGAAAACAGAAAATCAATAAGACAGAGCCACCCCAAAATTTAGGGCTGCACTGCTTACAAGGACCTCAACTTGGCTACACCTTAAATATCCCAGGAAATATAAAAATGGTTCATAAAATTGCGGTACTTACGTACGATGGAATATCCCTCAGCCATGAAATCAATGTCATAAGACCAGTAGCAGCAAAATGGGTGGATTCAGGTACGATGATTCTAAGTGAAATAAGTCACACAGAAAAAGAAACTTATCATAAGATATCACTTATGAAGATCCTGTAAACATGGCTACACTTGAAGTGAGTTAGGAAAGAGAACAGTATCTCACATTTAGAAAACACTCTTATGCCTGCTTAAAGGGGAAGGAGAGGTGGGGTGATGCATAAAACCAGAGTTTGATATAAGCACAGGTACCGTTCCAAAAACCAACTATGGAATAGACAAGACCTACACCTTCCTCAGTGAAAGGGACTCAAAACCCCATATTTCCCGCAGAGGAATATATCTGACTAGTAAGAATCTTAAAACCTATGTATTGATATGTCTCCGTAAGGGAATCAAGTGTTTCTAGACTGGCATAAACATGGCAGCGAGAATCAGCTCAAACCCACTATAAAAAGGAATTTCAAAAACAAAACAAAAAAACTGGGAAATTCTTTACAATTCCTTCAGGGTCCCTGATGAAACCTGGAATGACCCTATCTACAACGACAGCTGGATGTGGCATAAGGAAGGACACATGGGACTGAGAGGTTTGGTGAGATTGGGTGAGCAAATGCAGACCCTTTAAATCACAAATGCCTGGCACCCATTCCATGGGCCCCAACTCTCCAGGTTGAAGGGAATATTACTACAGTTATAACATGTACGGGAAACCTAGAGAACGGACACACTGTGAATACAAAAGGTTTCTAAAACTCAACGAATAGTCCCTCTCCTGGTGCTCCACTTTGACTTTACATCTGCTTTACTATCAACCTCCCAACTTGGAGAGACAGCCCCTTTAACCTCCTGGTTCGCACAGGTTGCCAATTTCGCAGAGGATGAAAGGGAAGAGGGAGAACCAATGAGAGAGTAGCTGTTAGGCATTTGGACGGGCATATATCACTGTAATTTCCCGGGAGGAAGAAGAATTAACCAAAGTCTCAGCCACCCACCGGGAACCAGTAAAGGTCCTTAACCAAAACTTTGGACTTGCGGTCAGCTCACCAAAAACGAGTTGAAAAATAGAGCTCAGGGGCACAGCAATTGACAAACTGGCCGAGTAATAAAGGACAACTATCGTCCAAAATCCTGTTGAGGGAAGGCAACGAGGCGGACTTTAAAGTGAGGCAGAATAGCAGGAAACAGATTTCAAGAGGTACGTTGGAATCGCCTTTAAAGCACAGGAAGAAGGACACCACTTCGACAATGATGCACTTGGCCAAAAAGGGCGTATGCGTTTTGTCCTGAATATATTCAGGAGAAAACGCATACGCCCTTTTTGGCCAAGCAAGCAAGCGGGCAATGCAAATCTGCACTACAAAGAAGTATCACTTCCCACCGGTCAAAAGGGACATCCACAAAATGTGTAAAAACCAGAAAGGCAAGACAGGCCCTGGAGAACAGGGAGCCTTGTTATGCTGATGGGCGGGATGTAAATTGCCAACTGCCTCTCTGGAGGAGTGCATTGTGTTCCCTAAAACAAGTAAAGAACAGAGCTACAGAGCCAAGGGCACTTCCATTCTAGGGAATATACCTAGGGAAATCTGAAAATCAATAAGACAGAGCCACCCCAAAATTTAGGGCTGCACTGCTTACAAGGACCTCAACTTGGGTACACCTTAAATATCCCAGGAAATATAAAAATGATTCAAAAAATTGTGGTACTTACGTACGATGGAATATCCCTCAGCCATGAAATCAATGTCATAAGACCAGTAGCAGCAAAATGGGTGGATTCAGGTACGATGATTCTAAATGAAATAAGTCACACAGAAAAAGAAACTTATCATAAGATATCACTTATGAAGATCCTGTACACATGGCTACACTTGAACTGAGTTAGGAAAGAGAACAGTGTCTCACATTTAGAAAACACTCTTATGCCAGCTTAAGGGGGAAGGAGAGGTGGGGTGATGCATAAAACCAGAGTTTGATATAAGCACACGTACCGTTCCAAAAACCAACTATGGAATAGACAAGACCTACACCTTCCTCATTGAAAGGGACTCAAAACCCCATATTTCCCGCAGAGGAATATATCTGACTAGTAAGAATCTTAAAACCTATGTATTGATATGTCTCCGTAAGGGAATCAAGTGTGTCTAGACTGGCATAAACATGGCAGCGAGAATCAGCTCAAACCCACGATAAAAAGGAATTTCAAAAACAAAACAAAAAAACTGGGAAATTCTTTACAATTCCTTCAGGGTCTCTGATGAAACCTGGAATGACCCTATCTACAACGACAGCTGGATGTGGCATAAGGAGGGACACTTGGGACTGAGAGGATTGGTGAGATTGGGTGAGCAAATGCAGACCCTTTAAAGCACAAATGCCTGGCACCCATTCCATGGGTCCCAACTCTCCAGTTTGAAGGGAATATTACTACAGCTATAACATGTACGGGAAACCTAGAGAACGGACACACTGTGAATACGAAAGGTTTCTAAAACTCAACGAATAGTCCCTCTCCTGGTGCTCCACTTTGACTTTACATCTGCTTTACTATCAACCTCCCAACTTGGAGAGACAGCTTTAACCTCCTGGTTCGCACAGGTTGCCTATTTGGCAGAGGATGAAAGGGAAGAGGGAGAACCAATGAGAGAGTAGCTGTTAGGCATTTGGACGGGCACATATCACTGTAATTTCCCGGCAGGAAGAAGAATTAACCAAAGTCTCAGCCACCCACGGGGAACCAGTATAGGTCCTGAACCAAAATTTTGGACTTGCGGTCAGCTCACCAAAAACGAGTTGAAAAATGGAGCTCAGGGGCACAGCATTTCACAAACTGGCCGAGTAATAAAGGACAACTATCGTCCAAAAATCTGTTGAGGGAAGGCAACGAGGCGGACTTTAAAGCGAGGCAGAATAGCAGTAAACAGATTTCAAGAGGTACGTTGCAATCGCCTTTAAAGCACAGGAGGAAGGACACAACTTCGACAATGATGCACTTGGCCAAAAAGGGCGTATGCGTTTTCTCCTGAATATATTCAGGAGAAAACGCATACGCCCTTTTTGGCCAAGCAAGCAAGCGGGCAATGCAAATCTGCACTACAAAGAAGTATCACTTCCCACCGGTCAAAAGGGACATCCACAAAATGTGTAAAAACCAGAAAGGCAAGACAGGCCCTGGAGAACAGGGAGCCTTGTTATGCTGATGGGCGTGATGTAAATTGCCAACTGCCTCTCTGGAGGAGTGCATTGTGTTCCCTAAAACAAGTAAAGAACAGAGCTACAGAGCCAAGGGCACTTCCATTCTAGGGAATATACCTTGGGAAATCTGAAAATCAATAAGACAGAGCCACCCCAAAATTTAGGGCTGCACTGCTTACAAGGACCTCAACTTGGGTACACCTTAAATATCCCAGGAAATATAAAAATGGTTCAAAAAATTGTGGTACTTACGTACGATGGAATATCCCTCAGCCATGAAATCAATGACATAAGACCAGTAGCAGCAAATTGGGTGTATTCAGGTACGATGATTCTAAGTGAAATAAGGTACACAGAAAAAGAAACTTATCATAAGATATCACTTATGAAGATCCTGTAAACATGGCTACACTTGAACTGAGTTAGGAAAGAGAACAGTGTCTCACATTTAGAAAACATTCTTATGCCTACTTAAGGGGGAAGGAGAGGTGGGGTGATGCATAAAACCAGAGTTTGATATAAGCACAGGTACCGCTCCAAAAACCAACTATGGAATAGACAAGACCTACACCTTCCTCAGTGAAAGGACTCAAAACACCATATTTCCCGCAGAGGAATATATCTGACTAGTAAGAATCTTAAAACCTATGTATTGATATGTCTCCGTAAGGGAATCAAGTGTGTCTAGACTGGCATAAATATGGCAGCGAGAATCAGCTCAAACCCACGATAAAAAGGAATTTCAAAAACAAAACAAAAAAACTGGGAAATTCTTTACAATTCCTTCAGGGTCTCTGATGAAACCTGGAATGACCCTATCTACAATGACAGCTGGATGTGACATAAGGCTGGACACTTGGGACTGAGAGGATTGGTGAGATTGGGTGAGCAAATGCTGACCCTTTAAAGCAATAATGCATGGCACCCATTCCATGGGTCCCAACTCTCCAGGTTGAAGGGAATATTACTACAGCTATAACACATACGGGAAACCTAGAGAACGGACACACTGTGAATACGAAAGGATTCTAAAACTCAACTAATAGTCCCTCTCCTGGTGCTCCGGTTTGACTTTCCATCTGCTTTACTATCAACCTCCCAACTTGGAGAGACAGCCCCTTTAACCTCCTGGTTCGCACAGGTTGCCAATTTGGCAGAGGATGAAAGGGAAGAGGGAGAACAAATGAGAGAGTAGCTGTTAGGCATTTGGACGGGCACATATCACTGTAATTTCCCGGCAGGAAGAAGAATTAAGCAAAGTCTCAGCCACCCACAGGGAACCAGTATAGGTCCCGAACCAAAATTTTGGACTTGCGGTCCGCTCACCAAAAACGAGTTGAAAAATGGAGCTCAGGGGCACAGCAATTCACAAACTGGCCGAGTAATAAAGGACAACTATCGTCCAAAAATCTGTTGAGGGAAGGCAATGAGGCGGACTTGAAAGCGAGGCAGAATAGCAGGAAACAGATTTCAAGAGGTACGTTGGAATCGCCTTTAAAGCACAGGAAGAGGGGCACAACTTCGACAATGATGCACTTGGCCAAAAAGGCGTATGCGGTTTCTCCTGAATATATTCAGGAGAAAACGCATATGCCCTTCTTGGCCAATCAAGCAAGCTGGCAATGCAAATCTGCACTACAAAGAAGTGTCACTTCCCACCGGTCAAAAGGGACATCCACAAAATGTGTAAAAACCAGAAAGGCAAGACAGGCCCTGGAGAACATTCAGCCTTGTTATGACGATGGGCGGGATGTAAATTGCCAACTGCCTCTCTTGAGGAGTGCATTGTGTTCCCTAAAACAAATAAACAACAGAGCTACAGAGCCAAGGGCACTTCCAGTATAGGGAATATACCTTGGGAAAACAGAAAATCGATAATACAGAGCCACCCCAAAATTTAGGGCTGCACTGCTTACAAGGACCTCAACTTGGGTACACCTTAAATATCCCAGGAAATATGAAAATGGTTCAAAAAATTGTGGTACTTACGTACGATGGAATATCCCTCAGCCATGAAATCAATGTCATAAGACCAGTAGCAGCAAAATGGGTGGATTCAGGTACGATGATTCTAAGTGAAATATGTCACACAGAAAAAGAAACTTATCATAAGATATCACTTATGAAGATCCTGTAAACATGGCTACACTTGAACTGAGTTAGGAAAGAGAACAGTGTCTCACATTTAGAAAACACTCTTATGCCTGCTTAAGGGGGAAGGAGAGATGGGGTGATGCATAAAACCAGAGTTTGATATAAGCACAGGTACCTTTCCAAAAACCAACTATGGAATAGACAAGACCTACACCTTCCTCAGTGAAAGGGACTCAAAACCCCATATTTCCCGCAGAGGAATATATCTGACTAGTAAGAATCTTAAAACCTATGTATTGATATGTCTCCATAAGGGAATCAAGTGTGTCTAGACTGGCATAAACATGGCAGCGAGAAACAGCTCAAACCCACTATAAAAAGGAATTTCAAAAACAAAACAAAAAAACTGGGAAATTCTTTACAATTCCTTCAGGGTCTCTGATGAAACCTGGGATGACCCTATGTACAATGTCAGCTGGATGTGGCATAAGGCTGGACACTTGGGACTGAGAGGATTGGTGAGATTGGGTGGGCAAATGCAGACCATTTAAAGCACAAATGCCTGGCACACATTCCATGGGTCCCAACTCTCCAGGTTGAAGGGAATATTACTACAGCTATAACATGTACGGGAAACCTAGAGAACGGACACACTGTGAATACGAAAGGTTGCTAAAACTCAACGAATAGTCCCTCTCCTGGTGCTCGGGTTTGACTTTCCATCTTCTTTACTATCAACCTCCCAACTTGGAGAGACAGCCCCTTTAACCTCCTGGTTCGCACAGGTTGCCAATTTGGCAGAGGATGAAAGGGAAGAGGGAGAACCAATGAGAGAGTAGCTGTTAGGCATTTCGAGAGGCACATATCACTCTAATTTCCCGGCAGGAAGAAGAATTAAGCAAAGTCTCAGCCACTCACCGCGAACCAGTATAGGTCATGAACCAAAATTTTGGAATGCGGTCAGCTCACAAAGAACGAGTTGAAAAATGGAGCTCAGGGGCACAGCAATTCACAAACTGGCCGAGTAACAAAGGACAACTATCGTCCAAAAATCTGTTGAGGGAAGGCAACGAGGCGGACTTGAAAGCGAGGCAGAATAGCAGGAAACAGATTTCAAGAGGTACGTTGGAATCGCCTTTAAAGCACAGGAAGAGGGGCACAACTTCGACAATGATGCACTTGGCCAAAAAGGGCGTATGCGTTTTCTCCTGAATATATTCAGGAGAAAACGCATACGCCCATTTTGGCCAAGCAAGCAAGCGGGCAATGCAAATCTGCAGTACAAAGAAGTATCCCTTCCCACCGGTCGAAAGGGACATCCACAAGATGTGTAAAAACCAGAAAGGCAAGACAGGCCCTGGAGAACAGGGAGCCTTGTTATGCTGATGGGGGGGATGTAACTTGCCAACTGCCTCTCTGGAGCAGTGCATTGTGTTCCCTAAAACAAGAAAAGAACAGAGCTACAGAGCCAAGGGCACTTCCAGTCTAGGGAATATACCTTGGGAAAACTGAAAATCAATAAGCCAGAGCCACCCCAAAATTTAGGGCTGCACTGCTTACAAGGACCTCAACTTGGGTACACCTTAAATATCCCAGGAAATATAAAAATGGTTCAAAAAATTGTGGTACTTACGTACGATGGAATATCCCTCAGCCATGAAATCAATGTCATAAGACCAGTCGCAGCAAAATGGGTGGATTCAGGTACGATGATTCTAAGTGAAATAAGTCACACAGAAAAAGAAACTTATGATAAGATATCACTTATGAAGATCCTGTAAACATAGCTACACTTGAACTGAGTTAGGAAAGACAACAGTGTCTCACATTTAGCAAACACTCTTATGCCTGCTTAAGGGGGAAGGAGAGGTGGGGTGATGCATAAAACCAGAGTTTGATATAAGCACAGGTACCATTCCAAAAACCAACTATGGAATAGAAAAGACCTACACCTTCCTCAGTGAAAGGGACTCAAAACCCCATATTTCCCGCAGAGGAATATATCTGACTAGTAAGAATCTTAAACCCTATGTATTGATATGTCTCCGTAAGGGAATCAAGTGTGTCTAGACTGGCATAAACATGGCAGCGAGAATCAGCTCAAACCCACTATATAAAGGAATTTGAAAAACAAAACAAAAAAACTGTGAAATTCTTTACAATTCCTTCAGGGTCTCTGATGAAACCTGGAATGACCCTATGTACAACGACAGCCTGATGTGGCATAAGCCTGGACACTTGGGACTTAGAGGATTGGTGAGATTGTGTGAGCAAATGCAGACCCTTTAAAGCACAAATGCCTGGCAACCATTCCATGGGTCCCAACTCTCCAGGTTAAAAGGAATATTACTACAGCTATAACATGTACGGGAAACCTAGAGAACGGACACACTGTGAATACAAAAGGTTTCTAAAACTCAACGAATAGTCCCTCTCGTGGTGCTCGGCTTTGACTTTCCATCTGCTTTACTATGAACCTCCCAACTTGGAGAGACAGCCCCTTTAACCTCCTGGTTTGCACAGGTTGCCAATTTGGCAGAGGATGAAAGGGAAGAGGGAGAACCAATGAGAGAGTAGCTGTTAGGCATTTGGACGGGCACATATCACTGTAATTTCCCGGCAGGAAGAAGAATTAACCAAAGTCTCAGCCATCCACCGGGAAACAGTATAGCTCCTGAACCAATATTTTGGAATGCGGTCAGCTCACAAAAAAACGAGTTGAAAAATGGAGCTCAGGGGCACAGCAATTCAAAAACTGGCCGAGTAATAAAGGACAACTATCATCCAAAAATCTGTTGAGGGAAGGCAACGAGGCAGACTTGAATGAGAGGCAGAATAGCAGGAAACAGATTTCAAGAGGTACGTTGGAATCGCCTTTAAAGCACAGGAAGAGGGGCACAACTTCGACAATGATGCACTTGGCCAAAAAGGGCATATGCGTTTTCTCCTGAATATATTCAGGAGAAAACGCATACGCACTTCTTGGCCAATCAAGCAAGCTGGCAATGCAAATCTGCACTACAAAGAAGTGTCACTTCCCACCGGTCAAAAGGGACATCCACAAAATGTGTAAAATCCAGAAAGGCAAGACAGGCTCTGGAGAACATGGAGCCTTGTTATGCCGATGGGCGGGATGTAAATTGCCAACTGCCTCTCTTGAGGAGTGCATTGTGTTCCCTAAAACAAATAAACAACAAAGCTACAGAGCCAAGGGCACTTCCAGTGTAGGGAATATACCTTGGGAAAACTGAAAATCAATAAGACAGAGCCACCCCAAAATTTAGGGCTGCATTGCTTACAAGGACCTCAACTTGGGTACACCTTAAATATCCCAGGAAATATGAAAATGGTTCAAAAAATTGTGGTACTTACGTACGATGGAATATCCCTCAGCCATGAAATCAATGTCATAAGACCAGTAGCAGCAAAATGGGTGGATTCAGGTACGATGATTCTAAGTGAAATATGTCACACAGAAAAAGAAACTTATCATAAGATATCACTTATGAAGATCCTGTAAACATGGCTACACTTGAACTGAGTTAGGAAAGAGAACAGTGTCTCACATTTAGAAAACACTCTTATGCCTGCTTAAGGGGGAAGGAGAGGTGGGGTGATGCATAAAACCAGAGTTTGATATAAGCACAGGTACCTTTCCAAAAACCAACTATGGAATAGACAAGACCTACACCTTCCTCAGTGAAAGGGACTCAAAACCCCATATATCCTGCAGAGGAATATATCTGACTAGTAAGAATCTTAAAACCTATGTATTGATATGTCTCCATAACGGAATCAAGTGTGTCTAGACTGGCATAAACATGGCAGCGAGAATCAGCTCAAACCCACTATAAAAAGGAATTTCAAAAACAAAACAAAAAAAACTGGGAAATTCTTTACAATTCCTTCAGGGTCTCTGATGAAACCTGGGATGACCCTATGTACAATGACAGCTGGATGTGGCATAAGGCTGGACACTTGGGACTGAGAGAATTGGTGAGATTGGGTGGGCAAATGCAGACCCTTTAAAGCACAAATGCCTGGCACCCATTCCATGGGTCCCAACTCTCCAGGTTGAAGGGAATATTACTACAGCTATAACATGTACGGGAAACCTAGAGAACGGACACACTGTGAATACGAAAGGTTGCTAAAACTCAACGAATAGTCCCTCTCCTGGTGCTCGGGTTTGACTTTCCATCGGCTTTACTATCAACCTCCCAACTTGGAGAGACAGCCCCTTTAACCTCCTGGTCGCACAGGTTGCCAATTTGGCAGAGGATGAAAGGGAAGAGGGAGAACCAATGAGAGAGTAGCTGTTAGGCATTTCGAGAGGCACATATCACTCTAATTTCCCGGCAGGAAGAAGAATTAAGCAAAGTCTCAGCCACTCACCGCGAACCAGTATAGGTCATGAACCAAAATTTTGGAATGCGATCAGCTCACAAAAAACGAGTTGAAAAATGGAGCTCAGGGGCACAGCAATTCACAAACTGGCCGAGTAACAAAGGACAACTATCGTCCAAAAATCTGTTGAGGGAAGGCAACGAGGCCGACTTGAAAGCGAGGCAGAATAGCAGGAAACAGATTTCAAGAGGTACGTTGGAATCGCCTTTAAAGCACAGGAAGAGGGGCACAAGTTCGACAATGATGCACTTGGCCAAAAAGGGCGTATGCGTTTTCTCCTGAATATATTCAGGAGAAAACGCATACGCCCTTTTTGGCCAAGCAAGCAAGCGGGCAATGCAAATCTGCACTACAAAGAAGTATCACTTCCCACCGGTCAAAAGGGACATCCACAAGATGTGTAAAAACCAGAAAGGCAAGACAGGCCTTGGAGAACAGGGAGCTTTGTTATGCTGATGGGGGGGATGTAACTTGCCAACTGCCTCTCTGGAGCAGTGCATTGTGTTCCCTAAAACAAGTAAACAACAGAGCTACAGAGCCAAGGGCACTTCCAGTCTAGGGAATATACCTTGGGAAAACTGAAAATCAATAAGCCAGAGCCACCCCAAAATTTAGGGCTGCACTGCTTACAAGGACCTCAACTTGGGTACACCTTAAATATCCCAGGAAATATAAAAATGGTTCAAAAAATTGTGGTACTTACGTACGATGGAATATCCCTCAGGCATGAAATCAATGTCATAAGACCAGTAGCAGCAAAATGGGTGGATTCAGGTACGATGATTCTAAGTGAAATAAGTCACACAGAAAAAGAAACTTATCATAAGATAGCACTTATGAAGATCCTGTAAACATGGCTACACTTGAACTGAGTTAGGAAAGAGAACAGTGTCTCACATTTAGAAAACACTCTTATGCCTGCTTAAGGGGGAAGGAGAGGTGGGGTGATGCATAAATCCAGAGTTTTATATAAGCACAGGTACCGTTCCAAAATCCAACTATGGAATAGACAAGACCTACACCTTCCTCAGTGAAAGGGACTCAAAACCCCATATTTCCCGCAGAGGAATATATCTGACTAGTAAGAATCTTAAAAACTATGTATTGATATGTCTCCATAAGGGAATCAAGTGTGTCTAGACAGGCATAAACATGGCAGCGAGAATCAGCTCAAACCCACTATAAAAAGGAATTACAAAAACAAAACAAAAAAACTGGGAAATTCTTTACAATTCCTTCAGGGTCTCTGATGAAACCTGGAATGACTCTATGTACAACCACAGCTGGATGTGGCATAAGGCTGGACACTTGGGACTGAGAGGATTGGTGAGATTGGGTGAGCAAATGCAGACCCTTTAAAGCACAAATGCCTGGCACTCATTCCATGGGTCCCAACTCTCCAGGTTGAAGGGAATATTACTACAGCTATAACATGTACAGGAAACCTAGAGAACGGACACACTGTGAATACGAAAGGTTTCTAAAACTCAACTAATTGTCCCTCTCCTGGTGCTCCGGTTTGACTTTCCATCTGCTTTACTATCAACCTCCCAGCTTGGAGAGACAGCCCCTTTAACCTCCTGGTTCGCACAGGTTGCCAATTTGGCAGAGGATGAAAGGGAATAGGGAGAACCAATGAGAGAGTAGCTGTTAGGCATTTGGACAGGCACATATCACTCTAATTTCCCGGCAGGAAGAAGAATTAAGCAAAGTCTCAGCCACTCACTGGGAACCAGTATAGCTCCTGAACCAAAATTTTGGAATGCGGTCAGCTCACAAAAAACGAGTTGAAAAATGGAGCTCAGGGGCACAGCAATTCACAAACTGGCCGAGTAATAAAGGACAACTATCGTCCAAAAATCTGTTGAGGGAAGGCAACGAGGCGGACTTGAAAGCGAGGCAGAATAGCAGGAAACAGATTTCAAGAGGTACGTTGGAATCGCCTTTAAAGCACAGGAAGAGGGGCACAACTTCGACAATGATGCACTTGGCCAAAAAGGGCGTATGCGTTTTCTCCTGAATATATTCAGGAGAAAACGCATACGCCCTTTTTGGCCAAGCAAGCAAGCGGGCAATGCAAATCTGCACTACAAAGAAGTATCACATCCCACCAGTCAAAAGGGACATCCACAAGATGTGTAAAAACCAGAAAGGCAAGACAGGCCCTGGAGAACAGGGAGCCTTGTTATGCTGATGGGGGGGATGTAACTTGCCAACTGCCTCTCTGGAGCAGTGCATTGTGTTCCCTAAAACAAGTAAAGAACAGAGCTAGAGAGCCAAGGGCACTTCCAGTCTAGGGAATATACCTTGGGAAAACTGAAAATCAATAAGCCAGAGCCACCCCAAAATTTAGGGCTGCACTGCTTACAAGGACCTCAACTTGGGTACACCTTAAATATCCCAGGAAATATAAAAATGGTTCAAAAAATTGTGGTACTTACGTACGATGGAATATCCCTCAGCCATGAAATCAATGTCATAAGACCAGTCGCAGCAAAATGGGTGGATTCAGGTACGATGATTCTAAGTGAAATAAGTCACACAGAAAAAGAAACTTATCATAAGATATCACTTATGAAGATCCTGTAAACATGGCTACACTTGAACTGAGTTAGGAAAGAGAACAGTGTCTCACATTTAGAAAACACTCTTATGCCTGCTTAAGGGGGAAGGAGAGGTGGGGTGATGCATAAAACCAGAGTTTGATATAAGCACAGGTACCGTTCCAAAAACCAACTATGGAATAGACAAGACCTACACCTTCCTCAGTGAAAGGGACTCAAAACCCCATATTTCCCGCAGAGGAATATATCTGACTAGTAAGAATCTTAAAACCTATGTATTGATATGTCTCCATAAGGGAATCAAGTGTGTCTAGACTGGCATAAACATGGCAGCGAGAATCAGCTCAAACCCACTATAAAAAGGAATATCAAAAACAAAACAAAAAAAATTGGAAATTCTTTACAATTCCTTCAGGGTCTCTGATGAAACCTGGAATGACCCTATGTACAACGACAGCTGGATGTGGCATAAGGCTGGACACTTGGGACTGAGAGGATTGGTGAGATTGGGTGAGCAAATGCAGACCCTTTAAAGCACAAATGCCTGGCACCCATTCCATGGGTCCCAACTCTGCAGGTTAAAGGGAATATTCCTACAGCTATAACATGTACGGGAAACCTAGAGAACGGACACTCTGTGAATACGAAAGGTTTCTAAAACTCAACGAATAGTCCCTCTCCTGGTGCTCGGGTTTGACTTTCCATCTGCTTTACTATCAACCTCCCAACTTGGAGAGACAGCCCCTTTAACCTCCTGGTTCGCACAGGTTGCCAATTTGGCAGAGGATGAAAGGGAAGGGGGAGAACTAATGAGAGAGTAGCTCTTAGGCATTTGGACGGGCACATGTCACTCTAATTTCCCGGCAGGAGGAAGGATTAACCAAAGCCTCAGCCACCCACCGGGAACCAGTGTAGGTCTTGAACCAAACTTTTGGACTTGCGGTCAGCCCACAAAAAACGAGTTGAATAATGGAACTCAGGGGCACAGCAATTCACAAACTGACAGAGTAATAAATGACAACTATCGTCTAAAAATCTGTTGAGGGAAGGCAACGAGGTGGACTTGAAAGCTAGGCAGAATAGCAAGAAACAGATTTCAAGAGGTACGTTGGAATCTCATATAAAGCACAGGATGAGGTGCACAACTTCAACAATGGTGCACTTGGGCAAAAAGGGCGTATGCGTTTTCTCCTGAATATATTCAGGAGAAAACACATACGCCATTTTTGGCCAAGCAAGCAAGCGTGAAATGCAAATCTGCACTACAAAGAAGTATCACTTCTAACCGCTCAAAGGGGCATGGACAAAGTGTGTAAAATCCAGAAAGGCAAGACAGGCCCTGGAGAACAGGGAGCTTTGTTATGCTGATGGGCGGGATGTAAATTGCCAACTGCCTCTCTGGAGGAGTGCATTGTGTTCCCTAAAACAAGTAAACAACAGAGCTACAGAGCCAAGGGCACTTCCACTCTAAGGAATATACCATGGGAAAACTGAAAATCAATAAGACAGAGCCACCCCAAAATTTAGGGCTGCACTGCTTACAAGGACCTCAACTTGGGTACACCTTAAATATACCAGGAAATATAAAAATGGTTCAAAAAATTGTGGTACTTCCATACGATGGAATATCCCTCAGCCATGAAATCAATGTCATAAGGCCAGTAGCAGCAAAATGGGTGGATTCAGGTACGATGATTCTAAGTGAAATAAGTCACACAGAAAAAGAAACTTATCATAAGATATCACTTATGAAGATCCTGTAAACATGGCTACACTTGAACTCAGTTAGGAAAGAGAACAGATTCGCACATTTAGAAAAAACTCTTATGGCTGCTTAAGGGGGAAGGAGAGGTGGGGTGATGCATAAAACCAGAGTTTGATATAAGCACAGGTACCGTTCCAAAAACCAACTAAGGAATAGACAAGACCTACACATTCCTCAGTGAAAGGGACTCAAAACCCCATATTTCCCACAAAGGAATATATCTGACTAGTAAGAATCTTAAAACCTATGTATTGATATCTCTCCGTAGCGAATCAAGTCTGTCTAGACTGGTATAAACATGGCAGCGTAATCAGCTCAAACACACTATAAAAAGGAATTACAAAAACTAAGCAAAACTAAAATGGAAATTCTTCACAATTCCTTCATGGTCTCTGATGAAACCTGGAATTACCCTATCTACAATGACAGCTGGATGTGGCATAAGTCTGGACACTTGGGACTGAGAGGATTGGTGAGATTGGGTGAGCAAATGCAGACCCTTTAAAGCAATAATTCGTGGCACCCATTCCATGGGTCCCAACTCTCCAGGTTGAAGGGAATATTACTACAGCTATAACATGTACGGGAAACCTAGAGCATGGACACACTGTGAATACGAAAAGTTTCTAAAACTCAACGAATAGTCCCTCTCCTGGTGCTCCCATTTGACTTTCCATCTGCTTTACTATCAACCTCCCAACTTGGAGAGACAGCCCCTTTAACCTCCTGGTTCGCACAGGTTGCCAATTTGGCAGATGATGAAAGGGAAGAGGGAGAACCAATGAGAGAGTAGCTGTTAGGCATTTGGACTGGCACATATCACTGTAATTTCCTGGCAGGAAGAAGAATTAACCAAAGTCTCAGCCCCCCACCGGGAACCAGTATAGGTCCTGAACCAAAATTTTGGACTTGCGGTCTGCTCACAAAAAACGAGTTGAAAAATGGAGCTCAGGGGCACAGCAATTCCCAAACTGGCCGAGTAATAAAGGACAACTATCGTCCAAAAATCTGTTGAGGGAAGGCAACGAGGCGGACTTGAAAGCAAGGCAGAATAGCAGGAAACAGATTTCAAGAGGTACGTTGGAATCGCCTTCAAAGCACAGGAAGAGGGGCACAACTTCGACAATGATGCACTTGGCCAAAATGGGCGTATGCGTTTTCTCCTGAATATATTCAGGAGAAAACGCATACGCCCTTTTTGGGGAAGCAAGCAAGCGGGCAATGCAAATCTGCACTACAAAGAAGCCTCACTTCCCACTGGTCAAAAGGGACATCCACAAATTGTGTAAAAACCAGAAAGGCCAGACAGGCCCTGGAGAACAAGGAGCCTTGTTATGCTGATGGGCGGGATGTAAATTGCCAACTGCCTCTCTGGAGGAGTGTATTGTGTTCCCTAAAACAAGTAAACAACAGAGCTACAGAGCCAAGGGCACTTCCAGTCTAGGGAATATTCCTTGGGAAAACTGAAAATCAATAAGACAGAGCCACCCCAAAATTTAGGTCTGCACTGCTTACAAGGACCTCAACTTGGGTACACCTTAAATATCCCAGGAAATATAAAAATGGTTCAAAAAATTGTGGTACTTACGTACGATGGAATATCCCTCAGCCATGAAGTCAATGTCATAGGACCAGTAGCAGCAAAATGGGTGGATTCAGGTACGATGATTCTAAGTGAAATAAGTCACACAGAAAAAGAAACTTATCATAAGATATCACTTATGAAGATCCTGTAAACATGGCTACACTTGAACTGAGTTAGGAAAGAGAACAGTGTCTCATATTTAGAAAACACTCTTATGCCTGCTTAAGGGGGAAGGAGAGGTGGGGTGATGCACAAAACCAGAGCTTGATATAAGCACAGGTACCGTTCCAAAAACCAACTATTGAATAGACAAGACCTACACCTTCCTCAGTGAAAGGGACTCAAAACCCCATATTTACCGCAGAGGAATATATCTGACTAGTAAGAATCTTAAAACCTATGTATTGATATGTCTCCGTAAGGGAATCAAGTGTGTCTAGACTGGCATAAACATGGCAGCGAGAATCAGCTCAAACACACTATAAAAAGGAATTTCAAAAACAAAACAAAAAAACTGGGAAATTCTTTAAAATTCCTTCAGGGTCTCTGATGAAACCTGGAATTACCCTATCTACAACGACAGCTGGATGTGGCATAAGGCTGGACACTTGTGACTGAGAGGATTGGTGAGATTGGGTGAGCAAATGCAGACCCTTTAAAGCAATAATGCATGGCACCCATTCCATGGGTCCCAACTCTCCAGGTTGAATGGAATATTACTACAGTTATAACATGTACGGGAAACCTAGAGAACGGACACACTGTGAATACGAAAGGTTTCTAAAAGTCAAAGAATAGTCCCTCTCCTGGTGCTCCGGTTTGACTTTCCATCTGCTTTACTATCAACCTCCCAACTTGGAGAGACAGCCCCTTTAACCTCCTGGTTCGAACAGGTTGCCAATTGGGCAGAGGATGAAAGGGAAGAGGGAGAACCAATGAGAGATTAGCTGTTAGGCATTTGGACGGGCACATATCACTGTAATTTCCCGGCAGGAAGAAGAATTAACCAAAGTCTCAGCCACCCACCGGGAACCCCTATAGGTCCTGAACCAAAGTTTTGGACTTGCGGTCAGCTCACCAAAAACGAGTTGAAAAATGGAGCTCAGGGGCACAGCAATTCACAAACTGGCCGAGTAATAAAGGACAACTATCGTCCAAAAATCTGTTGATGGAAGGCAACGAGGCGGACTTGAATGTGAGGCAGAATAGCAGGAAACAGATTTCAAGAGGCACGTTGGAATCGCCTTTAAAGCACAGGAAGACGGGCCCAACTTCGACAATGATGCACTTGGCAAAAAAGGGCGTATGCGTTTTCTCCTGAATATATTCAGGAGAAAACGCATACGCACTTTTTGGCCAAGCAAGCAAGCGGGCAATGCAAATCTGCACTACAAAGAAGTATCACTTCCCACCGGTCAAAAGGGACGTCCACAAAATGTGTAAAAACCAGAAAGGCAAGACAGGCCCTGGAGAACAGGGAGCCTTGTTATGCTGATGGGCGGGATGTAAATTGCCAACTGCCTCTCTGGAGGAGTGCATTGTGTTACCTAAAACAAGTAAACAACGGAGCTACAGAGCCAAGGGCACTTCCAGTCTAGGGAATATACCTTGGGAAAACTGAAAATCAATAAGACAGAGCCACCCCAAAATTTAGGGCTGCACTGCTTACAAGGACCTCAACTTGGGTACACCTTAAATATCCCAGGAAATATAAAAATGGTTCAGAAAATTGTGGTACTTACGTACGATGGAATATCCCTCAGCCATGAAATCAATGTCATAAGACCAGGAGCAGCAAAATGGGTGGATACAGGTACGATGATCCTAAGTGAAATAAGTCACACAGAAAAAGAAACTTATCATAAGATATCACTTATGAAGATCCTGTACACATGGCTACACTTGAACTGAGTTAGGAAAGAGAAGAGTGTCTCACATTTAGAAAACACTCTTATGCCTGCTTAAGGGGGAAGGAGAGGTGGGGTGATGCATAAACCCAGAGTTTGATATAAGCACAGGTACCGTTCCAAAAACCAACTATGGAATAGACAAGACCAACACCTTCCTCAGTGAAAGGGACTCAAAACCCCATATTTCCCGCAGAGGAATATATCTGACTAGTAAGAATCTTAAAACCTATATATTGATATGTCTCCGTAAGGGAATCAAGTGTGTCTAGACTGGCATAAACATGGCAGCGAGAATCAGCTCAAACCCACTATAAAAAGGAGTTTTAAAAACAAAACAAAAAACTGGGAAATTCTTTACAATTCCTTCAGGGTCTCTGTTGAAACCTGGAATGACACTATCTACAATGACAGCTGAATGTGGCATAACAAGGGACACTTGGGACTGAGACGATTGGTGAGATTGGGTGAGCAAATGCAGACCCTTTAAAGCACAAATGCCTGGCACCCATTCCATGGGTCCCAACTCTCCAGGTTGAAGGGAATATTACTACAGCTATAACATGTACAGGAAACCTAGAGAACAGACACACTGTGAATACGAAAGGTTTCTAAAACTCAACGAATAGTCCCTGTCCTGGTGCTCTGGTTTGACATTCCATCTGCTTTACTATCAACCTCCCAACTTGGGGAGACAACCCCTTTAACCTGCTGGTTCGCACAGGTTGCCAATTTGGCAGAGGATGAAAGGGAAGAGGGAGAACCAATGAGAGAGTAACTGTTAGGCATTTGGACGGGCACATATCACTGGAATTTCCCGGCAGGAAGAAGAATTAAGCAAAGTCTCAGCCACCCACAGGGAACCAGTATAGGTCCCGAACCAAAATTTTGGACTTGCGGTCCGCTCACCAAAAACGAGTTGAAAAATGGAGCTCAGGGGCACAGCAATTCACAAACTGGCCGAGTAATAAAGGACAACTATCGTCCAAAAATCTGTTGAGGGAAGGCAATGAGGCGGACTTGAAAGCGAGGCAGAATAGCAGGAAACAGATTTCAAGAGGTACGTTGGAATCGCCTTTAAAGCACAGGAAGAGGGGCACAACTTCGACAATGATGCACTTGGCCAAAAAGGCGTATGCGGTTTCTCCTGAATATATTCAGGAGAAAACACATACGCACTTTTTGGCCAAGCAAGCAAGCGGGCAATGCAAATCTGGACTACAAAGAAGTATCACTTCCCTCCGGTCAAAAGCAACGTCCACAAAATGTGTAAAAACCAGAAAGGCAAGACAGGCTCTGGAGAACAGGCAGCCTTGTTATGCTGATGGGCGGGATGTAAATTGCCAACTGCCTCTCTGGAGGAGTGCATTGTGTTCCCTAAAACAAGTAAACAACAGAGCTACAGAGCCAAGGGCACTTCCAGTCTAGGGAATATACCTTGGGAAAACAGAAAATCAATAAGACAGAGCCACCCCAAAATTTAGGGCTGCACTGCTTACAAGGACCTCAACTTGGCTACACCTTAAATATCCCAGGAAATATAAAAATGGTTCATAAAATTGCGGTACTTACGTACGATGGAATATCCCTCAGCCATGAAATCAATGTCATAAGACCAGTAGCAGCAAAATGGGTGGATTCAGGTACGATGATTCTAAGTGAAATAAGTCACACAGAAAAAGAAACTTATCATAAGATATCACTTATGAAGATCCTGTAAACATGGCTACACTTGAAGTGAGTTAGGAAAGAGAACAGTATCTCACATTTAGAAAACACTCTTATGCCTGCTTAAAGGGGAAGGAGAGGTGGGGTGATGCATAAAACCAGAGTTTGATATAAGCACAGGTACCGTTCCAAAAACCAACTATGGAATAGACAAGACCTACACCTTCCTCAGTGAAAGGGACTCAAAACCCCATATTTCCCGCAGAGGAATATATCTGACTAGTAAGAATCTTAAAACCTATGTATTGATATGTCTCCGTAAGGGAATCAAGTGTTTCTAGACTGGCATAAACATGGCAGCGAGAATCAGCTCAAACCCACTATAAAAAGGAATTTCAAAAACAAAACAAAAAAACTGGGAAATTCTTTACAATTCCTTCAGGGTCCCTGATGAAACCTGGAATGACCCTATCTACAACGACAGCTGGATGTGGCATAAGGAAGGACACATGGGACTGAGAGGTTTGGTGAGATTGGGTGAGCAAATGCAGACCCTTTAAATCACAAATGCCTGGCACCCATTCCATGGGCCCCAACTCTCCAGGTTGAAGGGAATATTACTACAGTTATAACATGTAAGGGAAACCTAGAGAACGGACACACTGTGAATACAAAAGGTTTCTAAAACTCAACGAATAGTCCCTCTCCTGGTGCTCCACTTTGACTTTACATCTGCTTTACTATCAACCTCCCAACTTGGAGAGACAGCCCCTTTAACCTCCTGGTTCGCACAGGTTGCCAATTTCGCAGAGGATGAAAGGGAAGAGGGAGAACCAATGAGAGAGTAGCTGTTAGGCATTTGGACGGGCATATATCACTGTAATTTCCCGGGAGGAAGAAGAATTAACCAAAGTCTCAGCCACCCACCGGGAACCAGTAAAGGTCCTTAACCAAAACTTTGGACTTGCGGTCAGCTCACCAAAAACGAGTTGAAAAATAGAGCTCAGGGGCACAGCAATTGACAAACTGGCCGAGTAATAAAGGACAACTATCGTCCAAAATCCTGTTGAGGGAAGGCAACGAGGCGGACTTTAAAGTGAGGCAGAATAGCAGGAAACAGATTTCAAGAGGTACGTTGGAATCGCCTTTAAAGCACAGGAAGAAGGACACAACTTCGACAATGATGCACTTGGCCAAAAAGGGCGTATGCGTTTTGTCCTGAATATATTCAGGAGAAAACGCATACGCCCTTTTTGGCCAAGCAAGCAAGCGGGCAATGCAAATCTGCACTACAAAGAAGTATCACTTCCCACCGGTCAAAAGGGACATCCACAAAATGTGTAAAAACCAGAAAGGCAAGACAGGCCCTGGAGAACAGGGAGCCTTGTTATGCTGATGGGCGGGATGTAAATTGCCAACTGCCTCTCTGGAGGAGTGCATTGTGTTCCCTAAAACAAGTAAAGAACAGAGCTACAGAGCCAAGGGCACTTCCATTCTAGGGAATATACCTAGGGAAATCTGAAAATCAATAAGACAGAGCCACCCCAAAATTTAGGGCTGCACTGCTTACAAGGACCTCAACTTGGGTACACCTTAAATATCCCAGGAAATATAAAAATGATTCAAAAAATTGTGGTACTTACGTACGATGGAATATCCCTCAGCCATGAAATCAATGTCATAAGACCAGTAGCAGCAAAATGGGTGGATTCAGGTACGATGATTCTAAATGAAATAAGTCACACAGAAAAAGAAACTTATCATAAGATATCACTTATGAAGATCCTGTACACATGGCTACACTTGAACTGAGTTAGGAAAGAGAACAGTGTCTCACATTTAGAAAACACTCTTATGCCAGCTTAAGGGGGAAGGAGAGGTGGGGTGATGCATAAAACCAGAGTTTGATATAAGCACACGTACCGTTCCAAAAACCAACTATGGAATAGACAAGACCTACACCTTCCTCAGTGAAAGGGACTCAAAACCCCATATTTCCCGCAGAGGAATATATCTGACTAGTAAGAATCTTAAAACCTATGTATTGATATGTCTCCGTAAGGGAATCAAGTGTGTCTAGACTGGCATAAACATGGCAGCGAGAATCAGCTCAAACCCACGATAAAAAGGAATTTCAAAAACAAAACAAAAAAACTGGGAAATTCTTTACAATTCCTTCAGGGTCTCTGATGAAACCTGGAATGACCCTATCTACAACGACAGCTGGATGTGGCATAAGGAGGGACACTTGGGACTGAGAGGATTGGTGAGATTGGGTGAGCAAATGCAGACCCTTTAAAGCACAAATGCCTGGCACCCATTCCATGGGTCCCAACTCTCCAGTTTGAAGGGAATATTACTACAGCTATAACATGTACGGGAAACCTAGAGAACGGACACACTGTGAATACGAAAGGTTTCTAAAACTCAACGAATAGTCCCTCTCCTGGTGCTCCACTTTGACTTTACATCTGCTTTACTATCAACCTCCCAACTTGGAGAGACAGCTTTAACCTCCTGGTTCGCACAGGTTGCCTATTTGGCAGAGGATGAAAGGGAAGAGGGAGAACCAATGAGAGAGTAGCTGTTAGGCATTTGGACGGGCACATATCACTGTAATTTCCCGGCAGGAAGAAGAATTAACCAAAGTCTCAGCCACCCACGGGGAACCAGTATAGGTCCTGAACCAAAATTTTGGACTTGCGGTCAGCTCACCAAAAACGAGTTGAAAAATGGAGCTCAGGGGCACAGCATTTCACAAACTGGCCGAGTAATAAAGGACAACTATCGTCCAAAAATCTGTTGAGGGAAGGCAACGAGGCGGACTTTAAAGCGAGGCAGAATAGCAGTAAACAGATTTCAAGAGGTACGTTGCAATCGCCTTTAAAGCACAGGAGGAAGGACACAACTTCGACAATGATGCACTTGGCCAAAAAGGGCGTATGCGTTTTCTCCTGAATATATTCAGGAGAAAACGCATACGCCCTTTTTGGCCAAGCAAGCAAGCGGGCAATGCAAATCTGCACTACAAAGAAGTATCACTTCCCACCGGTCAAAAGGGACATCCACAAAATGTGTAAAAACCAGAAAGGCAAGACAGGCCCTGGAGAACAGGGAGCCTTGTTATGCTGATGGGCGTGATGTAAATTGCCAACTGCCTCTCTGGAGGAGTGCATTGTGTTCCCTAAAACAAGTAAAGAACAGAGCTACAGAGCCAAGGGCACTTCCATTCTAGGGAATATACCTTGGGAAATCTGAAAATCAATAAGACAGAGCCACCCCAAAATTTAGGGCTGCACTGCTTACAAGGACCTCAACTTGGGTACACCTTAAATATCCCAGGAAATATAAAAATGGTTCAAAAAATTGTGGTACTTACGTACGATGGAATATCCCTCAGCCATGAAATCAATGACATAAGACCAGTAGCAGCAAATTGGGTGTATTCAGGTACGATGATTCTAAGTGAAATAAGGTACACAGAAAAAGAAACTTATCATAAGATATCACTTATGAAGATCCTGTAAACATGGCTACACTTGAACTGAGTTAGGAAAGAGAACAGTGTCTCACATTTAGAAAACATTCTTATGCCTACTTAAGGGGGAAGGAGAGGTGGGGTGATGCATAAAACCAGAGTTTGATATAAGCACAGGTACCGCTCCAAAAACCAACTATGGAATAGACAAGACCTACACCTTCCTCAGTGAAAGGACTCAAAACACCATATTTCCCGCAGAGGAATATATCTGACTAGTAAGAATCTTAAAACCTATGTATTGATATGTCTCCGTAAGGGAATCAAGTGTGTCTAGACTGGCATAAATATGGCAGCGAGAATCAGCTCAAACCCACGATAAAAAGGAATTTCAAAAACAAAACAAAAAAACTGGGAAATTCTTTACAATTCCTTCAGGGTCTCTGATGAAACCTGGAATGACCCTATCTACAATGACAGCTGGATGTGACATAAGGCTGGACACTTGGGACTGAGAGGATTGGTGAGATTGGGTGAGCAAATGCTGACCCTTTAAAGCAATAATGCATGGCACCCATTCCATGGGTCCCAACTCTCCAGGTTGAAGGGAATATTACTACAGCTATAACACATACGGGAAACCTAGAGAACGGACACACTGTGAATACGAAAGGATTCTAAAACTCAACTAATAGTCCCTCTCCTGGTGCTCCGGTTTGACTTTCCATCTGCTTTACTATCAACCTCCCAACTTGGAGAGACAGCCCCTTTAACCTCCTGGTTCGCACAGGTTGCCAATTTGGCAGAGGATGAAAGGGAAGAGGGAGAACAAATGAGAGAGTAGCTGTTAGGCATTTGGACGGGCACATATCACTGTAATTTCCCGGCAGGAAGAAGAATTAAGCAAAGTCACAGCCACCCACAGGGAACCAGTATAGGTCCCGAACCAAAATTTTGGACTTGCGGTCCGCTCACCAAAAACGAGTTGAAAAATGGAGCTCAGGGGCACAGCAATTCACAAACTGGCCGAGTAATAAAGGACAACTATCGTCCAAAAATCTGTTGAGGGAAGGCAATGAGGCGGACTTGAAAGCGAGGCAGAATAGCAGGAAACAGATTTCAAGAGGTACGTTGGAATCGCCTTTAAAGCACAGGAAGAGGGGCACAACTTCGACAATGATGCACTTGGCCAAAAAGGCGTATGCGGTTTCTCCTGAATATATTCAGGAGAAAACGCATATGCCCTTCTTGGCCAATCAAGCAAGCTGGCAATGCAAATCTGCACTACAAAGAAGTGTCACTTCCCACCGGTCAAAAGGGACATCCACAAAATGTGTAAAAACCAGAAAGGCAAGACAGGCCCTGGAGAACATTCAGCCTTGTTATGACGATGGGCGGGATGTAAATTGCCAACTGCCTCTCTTGAGGAGTGCATTGTGTTCCCTAAAACAAATAAACAACAGAGCTACAGAGCCAAGGGCACTTCCAGTATAGGGAATATACCTTGGGAAAACAGAAAATCGATAATACAGAGCCACCCCAAAATTTAGGGCTGCACTGCTTACAAGGACCTCAACTTGGGTACACCTTAAATATCCCAGGAAATATGAAAATGGTTCAAAAAATTGTGGTACTTACGTACGATGGAATATCCCTCAGCCATGAAATCAATGTCATAAGACCAGTAGCAGCAAAATGGGTGGATTCAGGTACGATGATTCTAAGTGAAATATGTCACACAGAAAAAGAAACTTATCATAAGATATCACTTATGAAGATCCTGTAAACATGGCTACACTTGAACTGAGTTAGGAAAGAGAACAGTGTCTCACATTTAGAAAACACTCTTATGCCTGCTTAAGGGGGAAGGAGAGATGGGGTGATGCATAAAACCAGAGTTTGATATAAGCACAGGTACCTTTCCAAAAACCAACTATGGAATAGACAAGACCTACACCTTCCTCAGTGAAAGGGACTCAAAACCCCATATTTCCCGCAGAGGAATATATCTGACTAGTAAGAATCTTAAAACCTATGTATTGATATGTCTCCATAAGGGAATCAAGTGTGTCTAGACTGGCATAAACATGGCAGCGAGAAACAGCTCAAACCCACTATAAAAAGGAATTTCAAAAACAAAACAAAAAAACTGGGAAATTCTTTACAATTCCTTCAGGGTCTCTGATGAAACCTGGGATGACCCTATGTACAATGTCAGCTGGATGTGGCATAAGGCTGGACACTTGGGACTGAGAGAATTGGTGAGATTGGGTGGGCAAATGCAGACCATTTAAAGCACAAATGCCTGGCACACATTCCATGGGTCCCAACTCTCCAGGTTGAAGGGAATATTACTACAGCTATAACATGTACGGGAAACCTAGAGAACGGACACACTGTGAATACGAAAGGTTGCTAAAACTCAACGAATAGTCCCTCTCCTGGTGCTCGGGTTTGACTTTCCATCTTCTTTACTATCAACCTCCCAACTTGGAGAGACAGCCCCTTTAACCTCCTGGTTCGCACAGGTTGCCAATTTGGCAGAGGATGAAAGGGAAGAGGGAGAACCAATGAGAGAGTAGCTGTTAGGCATTTCGAGAGGCACATATCACTCTAATTTCCCGGCAGGAAGAAGAATTAAGCAAAGTCTCAGCCACTCACCGCGAACCAGTATAGGTCATGAACCAAAATTTTGGAATGCGGTCAGCTCACAAAGAACGAGTTGAAAAATGGAGCTCAGGGGCACAGCAATTCACAAACTGGCCGAGTAACAAAGGACAACTATCGTCCAAAAATCTGTTGAGGGAAGGCAACGAGGCGGACTTGAAAGCGAGGCAGAATAGCAGGAAACAGATTTCAAGAGGTACGTTGGAATCGCCTTTAAAGCACAGGAAGAGGGGCACAACTTCGACAATGATGCACTTGGCCAAAAAGGGCGTATGCGTTTTCTCCTGAATATATTCAGGAGAAAACGCATACGCCCATTTTGGCCAAGCAAGCAAGCGGGCAATGCAAATCTGCAGTACAAAGAAGTATCCCTTCCCACCGGTCGAAAGGGACATCCACAAGATGTGTAAAAACCAGAAAGGCAAGACAGGCCCTGGAGAACAGGGAGCCTTGTTATGCTGATGGGGGGGATGTAACTTGCCAACTGCCTCTCTGGAGAAGTGCATTGTGTTCCCTAAAACAAGAAAAGAACAGAGCTACAGAGCCAAGGGCACTTCCAGTCTAGGGAATATACCTTGGGAAAACTGAAAATCAATAAGCCAGAGCCACCCCAAAATTTAGGGCTGCACTGCTTACAAGGACCTCAACTTGGGTACACCTTAAATATCCCAGGAAATATAAAAATGGTTCAAAAAATTGTGGTACTTACGTACGATGGAATATCCCTCAGCCATGAAATCAATGTCATAAGACCAGTCGCAGCAAAATGGGTGGATTCAGGTACGATGATTCTAAGTGAAATAAGTCACACAGAAAAAGAAACTTATGATAAGATATCACTTATGAAGATCCTGTAAACATAGCTACACTTGAACTGAGTTAGGAAAGACAACAGTGTCTCACATTTAGCAAACACTCTTATGCCTGCTTAAGGGGGAAGGAGAGGTGGGGTGATGCATAAAACCAGAGTTTGATATAAGCACAGGTACCATTCCAAAAACCAACTATGGAATAGAAAAGACCTACACCTTCCTCAGTGAAAGGGACTCAAAACCCCATATTTCCCGCAGAGGAATATATCTGACTAGTAAGAATCTTAAACCCTATGTATTGATATGTCTCCGTAAGGGAATCAAGTGTGTCTAGACTGGCATAAACATGGCAGCGAGAATCAGCTCAAACCCACTATATAAAGGAATTTGAAAAACAAAACAAAAAAACTGTGAAATTCTTTACAATTCCTTCAGGGTCTCTGATGAAACCTGGAATGACCCTATGTACAACGACAGCCTGATGTGGCATAAGCCTGGACACTTGGGACTTAGAGGATTGGTGAGATTGTGTGAGCAAATGCAGACCCTTTAAAGCACAAATGCCTGGCAACCATTCCATGGGTCCCAACTCTCCAGGTTAAAAGGAATATTACTACAGCTATAACATGTACGGGAAACCTAGAGAACGGACACACTGTGAATACAAAAGGTTTCTAAAACTCAACGAATAGTCCCTCTCGTGGTGCTCGGCTTTGACTTTCCATCTGCTTTACTATGAACCTCCCAACTTGGAGAGACAGCCCCTTTAACCTCCTGGTTTGCACAGGTTGCCAATTTGGCAGAGGATGAAAGGGAAGAGGGAGAACCAATGAGAGAGTAGCTGTTAGGCATTTGGACGGGCACATATCACTGTAATTTCCCGGCAGGAAGAAGAATTAACCAAAGTCTCAGCCATCCACCGGGAAACAGTATAGCTCCTGAACCAATATTTTGGAATGCGGTCAGCTCACAAAAAAACGAGTTGAAAAATGGAGCTCAGGGGCACAGCAATTCAAAAACTGGCCGAGTAATAAAGGACAACTATCATCCAAAAATCTGTTGAGGGAAGGCAACGAGGCAGACTTGAATGAGAGGCAGAATAGCAGGAAACAGATTTCAAGAGGTACGTTGGAATCGCCTTTAAAGCACAGGAAGAGGGGCACAACTTCGACAATGATGCACTTGGCCAAAAAGGGCATATGCGTTTTCTCCTGAATATATTCAGGAGAAAACGCATACGCACTTCTTGGCCAATCAAGCAAGCTGGCAATGCAAATCTGCACTACAAAGAAGTGTCACTTCCCACCGGTCAAAAGGGACATCCACAAAATGTGTAAAATCCAAAAAGGCAAGACAGGCTCTGGAGAACATGGAGCCTTGTTATGCCGATGGGCGGGATGTAAATTGCCAACTGCCTCTCTTGAGGAGTGCATTGTGTTCCCTAAAACAAATAAACAACAAAGCTACAGAGCCAAGGGCACTTCCAGTGTAGGGAATATACCTTGGGAAAACTGAAAATCAATAAGACAGAGCCACCCCAAAATTTAGGGCTGCATTGCTTACAAGGACCTCAACTTGGGTACACCTTAAATATCCCAGGAAATATGAAAATGGTTCAAAAAATTGTGGTACTTACGTACGATGGAATATCCCTCAGCCATGAAATCAATGTCATAAGACCAGTAGCAGCAAAATGGGTGGATTCAGGTACGATGATTCTAAGTGAAATATGTCACACAGAAAAAGAAACTTATCATAAGATATCACTTATGAAGATCCTCTAAACATGGCTACACTTGAACTGAGTTAGGAAAGAGAACAGTGTCTCACATTTAGAAAACACTCTTATGCCTGCTTAAGGGGGAAGGAGAGGTGGGGTGATGCATAAAACCAGAGTTTGATATAAGCACAGGTACCTTTCCAAAAACTAACTATGGAATAGACAAGACCTACACCTTCCTCAGTGAAAGGGACTCAAAACCCCATATATCCTGCAGAGGAATATATCTGACTAGTAAGAATCTTAAAACCTATGTATTGATATGTCTCCATAACGGAATCAAGTGTGTCTAGACTGGCATAAACATGGCAGCGAGAATCAGCTCAAACCCACTATAAAAAGGAATTTCAAAAACAAAACAAAAAAAACTGGGAAATTCTTTACAATTCCTTCAGGGTCTCTGATGAAACCTGGGATGACCCTATGTACAATGACAGCTGGATGTGGCATAAGGCTGGACACTTGGGACTGAGAGAATTGGTGAGATTGGGTGGGCAAATGCAGACCCTTTAAAGCACAAATGCCTGGCACCCATTCCATGGGTCCCAACTCTCCAGGTTGAAGGGAATATTACTACAGCTATAACATGTACGGGAAACCTAGAGAACGGACACACTGTGAATACGAAAGGTTGCTAAAACTCAACGAATAGTCCCTCTCCTGGTGCTCGGGTTTGACTTTCCATCGGCTTTACTATCAACCTCCCAACTTGGAGAGACAGCCCCTTTAACCTCCTGGTCGCACAGGTTGCCAATTTGGCAGTGGATGAAAGGGAAGAGGGAGAACCAATGAGAGAGTAGCTGTTAGGCATTTCGAGAGGCACATATCACTCTAATTTCCCGGCAGGAAGAAGAATTAAGCAAAGTCTCAGCCACTCACCGCGAACCAGTATAGGTCATGAACCAAAATTTTGGAATGCGATCAGCTCACAAAAAACGAGTTGAAAAATGGAGCTCAGGGGCACAGCAATTCACAAACTGGCCGAGTAACAAAGGACAACTATCGTCCAAAAATCTGTTGAGGGAAGGCAACGAGGCCGACTTGAAAGCGAGGCAGAATAGCAGGAAACAGATTTCAAGAGGTACGTTGGAATCGCCTTTAAAGCACAGGAAGAGGGGCACAAGTTCGACAATGATGCACTTGGCCAAAAAGGGCGTATGCGTTTTCTCCTGAATATATTCAGGAGAAAACGCATACGCCCTTTTTGGCCAAGCAAGCAAGCGGGCAATGCAAATCTGCACTACAAAGAAGTATCACTTCCCACCGGTCAAAAGGGACATCCACAAGATGTGTAAAAACCAGAAAGGCAAGACAGGCCTTGGAGAACAGGGAGCTTTGTTATGCTGATGGGGGGGATGTAACTTGCCAACTGCCTCTCAGGAGCAGTGCATTGTGTTCCCTAAAACAAGTAAACAACAGAGCTACAGAGCCAAGGGCACTTCCAGTCTAGGGAATATACCTTGGGAAAACTGAAAATCAATAAGCCAGAGCCACCCCAAAATTTAGGGCTGCACTGCTTACAAGGACCTCAACTTGGGTACACCTTAAATATCCCAGGAAATATAAAAATGGTTCAAAAAATTGTGGTACTTACGTACGATGGAATATCCCTCAGGCATGAAATCAATGTCATAAGACCAGTAGCAGCAAAATGGGTGGATTCAGGTACGATGATTCTAAGTGAAATAAGTCACACAGAAAAAGAAACTTATCATAAGATAGCACTTATGAAGATCCTGTAAACATGGCTACACTTGAACTGAGTTAGGAAAGAGAACAGTGTCTCACATTTAGAAAACACTCTTATGCCTGCTTAAGGGGGAAGGAGAGGTGGGGTGATGCATAAATCCAGAGTTTTATATAAGCACAGGTACCGTTCCAAAATCCAACTATGGAATAGACAAGACCTACACCTTCCTCAGTGAAAGGGACTCAAAACCCCATATTTCCCGCAGAGGAATATATCTGACTAGTAAGAATCTTAAAAACTATGTATTGATATGTCTCCATAAGGGAATCAAGTGTGTCTAGACAGGCATAAACATGGCAGCGAGAATCAGCTCAAACCCACTATAAAAAGGAATTACAAAAACAAAACAAAAAAACTGGAAATTCTTTACAATTCCTTCAGGGTCTCTGATGAAACCTGGAATGACTCTATGTACAACCACAGCTGGATGTGGCATAAGGCTGGACACTTGGGACTGAGAGGATTGGTGAGATTGGGTGAGCAAATGCAGACCCTTTAAAGCACAAATGCCTGGCACTCATTCCATGGGTCCCAACTCTCCAGGTTGAAGGGAATATTACTACAGCTATAACATGTACAGGAAACCTAGAGAACGGACACACTGTGAATACGAAAGGTTTCTAAAACTCAACTAATTGTCCCTCTCCTGGTGCTCCGGTTTGACTTTCCATCTGCTTTACTATCAACCTCCCAGCTTGGAGAGACAGCCCCTTTAACCTCCTGGTTCGCACAGGTTGCCAATTTGGCAGAGGATGAAAGGGAAGAGGGAGAACCAATGAGAGAGTAGCTGTTAGGCATTTGGACAGGCACATATCACTCTAATTTCCCGGCAGGAAGAAGAATTAAGCAAAGTCTCAGCCACTCACTGGGAACCAGTATAGCTCCTGAACCAAAATTTTGGAATGCGGTCAGCTCACAAAAAACGAGTTGAAAAATGGAGCTCAGGGGCACAGCAATTCACAAACTGGCCGAGTAATAAAGGACAACTATCGTCCAAAAATCTGTTGAGGGAAGGCAACGAGGCGGACTTGAAAGCGAGGCAGAATAGCAGGAAACAGATTTCAAGAGGTACGTTGGAATCGCCTTTAAAGCACAGGAAGAGGGGCACAACTTCGACAATGATGCACTTGGCCAAAAAGGGCGTATGCGTTTTCTCCTGAATATATTCAGGAGAAAACGCATACGCCCTTTTTGGCCAAGCAAGCAAGCGGGCAATGCAAATCTGCACTACAAAGAAGTATCACATCCCACCGGTCAAAAGGGACATCCACAAGATGTGTAAAAACCAGAAAGGCAAGACAGGCCCTGGAGAACAGGGAGCCTTGTTATGCTGATGGGGGGGATGTAACTTGCCAACTGCCTCTCTGGAGCAGTGCATTGTGTTCCCTAAAACAAGTAAAGAACAGAGCTAGAGAGCCAAGGGCACTTCCAGTCTAGGGAATATACCTTGGGAAAACTGAAAATCAATAAGCCAGAGCCACCCCAAAATTTAGGGCTGCACTGCTTACAAGGACCTCAACTTGGGTACACCTTAAATATCCCAGGAAATATAAAAATGGTTCAAAAAATTGTGGTACTTACGTACGATGGAATATCCCTCAGCCATGAAATCAATGTCATAAGGCCAGTAGCAGCAAAATGGGTGGATTCAGGTACGATGATTCTAAGTGAAATAAGTCACACAGAAAAAGAAACTTATCATAAGATATCACTTATGAAGATCCTGTAAACATGGCTACACTTGAACTCAGTTAGGAAAGAGAACAGATTCGCACATTTAGAAAAAACTCTTATGGCTGCTTAAGGGGGAAGGAGAGGTGGGGTGATGCATAAAACCAGAGTTTGATATAAGCACAGGTACCGTTCCAAAAACCAACTAAGGAATAGACAAGACCTACACATTCCTCAGTGAAAGGGACTCAAAACCCCATATTTCCCACAAAGGAATATATCTGACTAGTAAGAATCTTAAAACCTATGTATTGATATCTCTCCGTAGCGAATCAAGTCTGTCTAGACTGGTATAAACATGGCAGCGTAATCAGCTCAAACACACTATAAAAAGGAATTACAAAAACTAAGCAAAACTAAAATGGAAATTCTTCACAATTCCTTCATGGTCTCTGATGAAACCTGGAATTACCCTATCTACAATGACAGCTGGATGTGGCATAAGTCTGGACACTTGGGACTGAGAGGATTGGTGAGATTGGGTGAGCAAATGCAGACCCTTTAAAGCAATAATTCGTGGCACCCATTCCATGGGTCCCAACTCTCCAGGTTGAAGGGAATATTACTACAGCTATAACATGTACGGGAAACCTAGAGCATGGACACACTGTGAATACGAAAAGTTTCTAAAACTCAACGAATAGTCCCTCTCCTGGTGCTCCCATTTGACTTTCCATCTGCTTTACTATCAACCTCCCAACTTGGAGAGACAGCCCCTTTAACCTCCTGGTTCGCACAGGTTGCCAATTTGGCAGATGATGAAAGGGAAGAGGGAGAACCAATGAGAGAGTAGCTGTTAGGCATTTGGACTGGCACATATCACTGTAATTTCCTGGCAGGAAGAAGAATTAACCAAAGTCTCAGCCCCCCACCGGGAACCAGTATAGGTCCTGAACCAAAATTTTGGACTTGCGGTCTGCTCACAAAAAACGAGTTGAAAAATGGAGCTCAGGGGCACAGCAATTCCCAAACTGGCCGAGTAATAAAGGACAACTATCGTCCAAAAATCTGTTGAGGGAAGGCAACGAGGCGGAATTGAAAGCGAGGCAGAATAGCAGGAAACAGATTTCAAGAGGTACGTTGGAATCGCCTTCAAAGCACAGGAAGAGGGGCACAACTTCGACAATGATGCACTTGGCCAAAAGGGGCGTATGCGTTTTCTCCTGAATATATTCAGGAGAAAACGCATACGCCCTTTTTGGGGAAGCAAGCAAGCGGGCAATGCAAATCTGCACTACAAAGAAGCCTCACTTCCCACTGGTCAAAAGGGACATCCACAAATTGTGTAAAAACCAGAAAGGCCAGACAGGCCCTGGAGAACAAGGAGCCTTGTTATGCTGATGGGCGGGATGTAAATTGCCAACTGCCTCTCTGGAGGAGTGCATTGTGTTCCCTAAAACAAGTAAACAACAGAGCTACAGAGCCAAGGGCACTTCCAGTCTAGGGAATATTCCTTGGGAAAACTGAAAATCAATAAGACAGAGCCACCCCAAAATTTAGGGCTGCACTGCTTACAAGGACCTCAACTTGGGTACACCTTAAATATCCCAGGAAATATAAAAATGGTTCAAAAAATTGTGGTACTTACGTACGATGGAATATCCCTCAGCCATGAAGTCAATATCATAGGACCAGTAGCAGCAAAATGGGTGGATTCAGGTACGATGATTCTAAGTGAAATAAGTCACACAGAAAAAGAAACTTATCATAAGATATCACTTATGAAGATCCTGTAAACATGGCTACACTTGAACTGAGTTAGGAAAGAGAACAGTGTCTCATATTTAGAAAACACTCTTATGCCTGCTTAAGGGGGAAGGAGAGGTGGGGTGATGCACAAAACCAGAGCTTGATATAAGCACAGGTACCGTTCCAAAAACCAACTATTGAATAGACAAGACCTACACCTTCCTCAGTGAAAGGGACTCAAAACCCCATATTTCCCGCAGAGGAATATATCTGACTAGTAAGAATCTTAAAACCTATGTATTGATATGTCTCCGTAAGGGAATCAAGTGTGTCTAGACTGGCATAAACATGGCAGCGAGAATCAGCTCAAACACACTATAAAAAGGAATTTCAAAAACAAAACAAAAAAACTGGGAAATTCTTTAAAATTCCTTCAGGGTCTCTGATGAAACCTGGAATTACCCTATCTACAACGACAGCTGGATGTGGCATAAGGCTGGACACTTGTGACTGAGAGGATTGGTGAGATTGGGTGAGCAAATGCAGACCCTTTAAAGCAATAATGCATGGCACCCATTCCATGGGTCCAAACTCTCCAGGTTGAATGGAATATTACTACAGTTATAACATGTACAGGAAACCTAGAGAACGGACACACTGTGAATACGAAAGGTTTCTAAAAGTCAAAGAATAGTCCCTCTCCTGGTGCTCCGGTTTGACTTTCCATCTGCTTTACTATCAACCTCCCAACTTGGAGAGACAGCCCCTTTAACCTCCTGGTTCGAACAGGTTGCCAATTGGGCAGAGGATGAAAGGGAAGAGGGAGAACCAATGAGAGATTAGCTGTTAGGCATTTGGACGGGCACATATCACTGTAATTTCCCGGCAGGAAGAAGAATTAACCAAAGTCTCAGCCACCCACCGGGAACCCCTATAGGTCCTGAACCAAAGTTTTGGACTTGCGGTCAGCTCACCAAAAACGAGTTGAAAAATGGAGCTCAGGGGCACAGCAATTCACAAACTGGCCGAGTAATAAAGGACAACTATCGTCCAAAAATCTGTTGATGGAAGGCAACGAGGCGGAGTTGAATGTGAGGCAGAATAGCAGGAAACAGATTTCAAGAGGCACGTTGGAATCGCCTTTAAAGCACAGGAAGAGGGGCACAACTTCGACAATGATGCACTTGGCCAAAAAGGCGTATGCGGTTTCTCCTGAATATATTCAGGAGAAAACGCATATGCCCTTCTTGGCCAATCAAGCAAGCTGGCAATGCAAATCTGCACTACAAAGAAGTGTCACTTCCCACCGGTCAAAAGGGACATCCACAAAATGTGTAAAAACCAGAAAGGCAAGACAGGCCCTGGAGAACATTCAGCCTTGTTATGACGATGGGCGGGATGTAAATTGCCAACTGCCTCTCTTGAGGAGTGCATTGTGTTCCCTAAAACAAATAAACAACAGAGCTACAGAGCCAAGGGCACTTCCAGTATAGGGAATATACCTTGGGAAAACAGAAAATCGATAATACAGAGCCACCCCAAAATTTAGGGCTGCACTGCTTACAAGGACCTCAACTTGGGTACACCTTAAATATCCCAGGAAATATGAAAATGGTTCAAAAAATTGTGGTACTTACGTACGATGGAATATCCCTCAGCCATGAAATCAATGTCATAAGACCAGTAGCAGCAAAATGGGTGGATTCAGGTACGATGATTCTAAGTGAAATATGTCACACAGAAAAAGAAACTTATCATAAGATATCACTTATGAAGATCCTGTAAACATGGCTACACTTGAACTGAGTTAGGAAAGAGAACAGTGTCTCACATTTAGAAAACACTCTTATGCCTGCTTAAGGGGGAAGGAGAGATGGGGTGATGCATAAAACCAGAGTTTGATATAAGCACAGGTACCTTTCCAAAAACCAACTATGGAATAGACAAGACCTACACCTTCCTCAGTGAAAGGGACTCAAAACCCCATATTTCCCGCAGAGGAATATATCTGACTAGTAAGAATCTTAAAACCTATGTATTGATATGTCTCCATAAGGGAATCAAGTGTGTCTAGACTGGCATAAACATGGCAGCGAGAAACAGCTCAAACCCACTATAAAAAGGAATTTCAAAAACAAAACAAAAAAACTGGGAAATTCTTTACAATTCCTTCAGGGTCTCTGATGAAACCTGGGATGACCCTATGTACAATGTCAGCTGGATGTGGCATAAGGCTGGACACTTGGGACTGAGAGAATTGGTGAGATTGGGTGGGCAAATGCAGACCATTTAAAGCACAAATGCCTGGCACACATTCCATGGGTCCCAACTCTCCAGGTTGAAGGGAATATTACTACAGCTATAACATGTACGGGAAACCTAGAGAACGGACACACTGTGAATACGAAAGGTTGCTAAAACTCAACGAATAGTCCCTCTCCTGGTGCTCGGGTTTGACTTTCCATCTTCTTTACTATCAACCTCCCAACTTGGAGAGACAGCCCCTTTAACCTCCTGGTTCGCACAGGTTGCCAATTTGGCAGAGGATGAAAGGGAAGAGGGAGAACCAATGAGAGAGTAGCTGTTAGGCATTTCGAGAGGCACATATCACTCTAATTTCCCGGCAGGAAGAAGAATTAAGCAAAGTCTCAGCCACTCACCGCGAACCAGTATAGGTCATGAACCAAAATTTTGGAATGCGGTCAGCTCACAAAGAACGAGTTGAAAAATGGAGCTCAGGGGCACAGCAATTCACAAACTGGCCGAGTAACAAAGGACAACTATCGTCCAAAAATCTGTTGAGGGAAGGCAACGAGGCCGACTTGAAAGCGAGGCAGAATAGCAGGAAACAGATTTCAAGAGGTACGTTGGAATCGCCTTTAAAGCACAGGAAGAGGGGCACAACTTCGACAATGATGCACTTGGCCAAAAAGGGCGTATGCGTTTTCTCCTGAATATATTCAGGAGAAAACGCATACGCCCATTTTGGCCAAGCAAGCAAGCGGGCAATGCAAATCTGCAGTACAAAGAAGTATCCCTTCCCACCGGTCGAAAGGGACATCCACAAGATGTGTAAAAACCAGAAAGGCAAGACAGGCCCTGGAGAACAGGGAGCCTTGTTATGCTGATGGGGGGGATGTAACTTGCCAACTGCCTCTCTGGAGAAGTGCATTGTGTTCCCTAAAACAAGAAAAGAACAGAGCTACAGAGCCAAGGGCACTTCCAGTCTAGGGAATATACCTTGGGAAAACTGAAAATCAATAAGCCAGAGCCACCCCAAAATTTAGGGCTGCACTGCTTACAAGGACCTCAACTTGGGTACACCTTAAATATCCCAGGAAATATAAAAATGGTTCAAAAAATTGTGGTACTTACGTACGATGGAATATCCCTCAGCCATGAAATCAATGTCATAAGACCAGTCGCAGCAAAATGGGTGGATTCAGGTACGATGATTCTAAGTGAAATAAGTCACACAGAAAAAGAAACTTATGATAAGATATCACTTATGAAGATCCTGTAAACATAGCTACACTTGAACTGAGTTAGGAAAGACAACAGTGTCTCACATTTAGCAAACACTCTTATGCCTGCTTAAGGGGGAAGGAGAGGTGGGGTGATGCATAAAACCAGAGTTTGATATAAGCACAGGTACCATTCCAAAAACCAACTATGGAATAGAAAAGACCTACACCTTCCTCAGTGAAAGGGACTCAAAACCCCATATTTCCCGCAGAGGAATATATCTGACTAGTAAGAATCTTAAACCCTATGTATTGATATGTCTCCGTAAGGGAATCAAGTGTGTCTAGACTGGCATAAACATGGCAGCGAGAATCAGCTCAAACCCACTATATAAAGGAATTTGAAAAACAAAACAAAAAAACTGTGAAATTCTTTACAATTCCTTCAGGGTCTCTGATGAAACCTGGAATGACCCTATGTACAACGACAGCCTGATGTGGCATAAGCCTGGACACTTGGGACTTAGAGGATTGGTGAGATTGTGTGAGCAAATGCAGACCCTTTAAAGCACAAATGCCTGGCAACCATTCCATGGGTCCCAACTCTCCAGGTTAAAAGGAATATTACTACAGCTATAACATGTACGGGAAACCTAGAGAACGGACACACTGTGAATACAAAAGGTTTCTAAAACTCAACGAATAGTCCCTCTCGTGGTGCTCGGCTTTGACTTTCCATCTGCTTTACTATGAACCTCCCAACTTGGAGAGACAGCCCCTTTAACCTCCTGGTTTGCACAGGTTGCCAATTTGGCAGAGGATGAAAGGGAAGAGGGAGAACCAATGAGAGAGTAGCTGTTAGGCATTTGGACGGGCACATATCACTGTAATTTCCCGGCAGGAAGAAGAATTAACCAAAGTCTCAGCCATCCACCGGGAAACAGTATAGCTCCTGAACCAATATTTTGGAATGCGGTCAGCTCACAAAAAAACGAGTTGAAAAATGGAGCTCAGGGGCACAGCAATTCAAAAACTGGCCGAGTAATAAAGGACAACTATCATCCAAAAATCTGTTGAGGGAAGGCAACGAGGCAGACTTGAATGAGAGGCAGAATAGCAGGAAACAGATTTCAAGAGGTACGTTGGAATCGCCTTTAAAGCACAGGAAGAGGGGCACAACTTCGACAATGATGCACTTGGCCAAAAAGGGCATATGCGTTTTCTCCTGAATATATTCAGGAGAAAACGCATACGCACTTCTTGGCCAATCAAGCAAGCTGGCAATGCAAATCTGCACTACAAAGAAGTGTCACTTCCCACCGGTCAAAAGGGACATCCACAAAATGTGTAAAATCCAAAAAGGCAAGACAGGCTCTGGAGAACATGGAGCCTTGTTATGCCGATGGGCGGGATGTAAATTGCCAACTGCCTCTCTTGAGGAGTGCATTGTGTTCCCTAAAACAAATAAACAACAAAGCTACAGAGCCAAGGGCACTTCCAGTGTAGGGAATATACCTTGGGAAAACTGAAAATCAATAAGACAGAGCCACCCCAAAATTTAGGGCTGCATTGCTTACAAGGACCTCAACTTGGGTACACCTTAAATATCCCAGGAAATATGAAAATGGTTCAAAAAATTGTGGTACTTACGTACGATGGAATATCCCTCAGCCATGAAATCAATGTCATAAGACCAGTAGCAGCAAAATGGGTGGATTCAGGTACGATGATTCTAAGTGAAATATGTCACACAGAAAAAGAAACTTATCATAAGATATCACTTATGAAGATCCTCTAAACATGGCTACACTTGAACTGAGTTAGGAAAGAGAACAGTGTCTCACATTTAGAAAACACTCTTATGCCTGCTTAAGGGGGAAGGAGAGGTGGGGTGATGCATAAAACCAGAGTTTGATATAAGCACAGGTACCTTTCCAAAAACCAACTATGGAATAGACAAGACCTACACCTTCCTCAGTGAAAGGGACTCAAAACCCCATATATCCTGCAGAGGAATATATCTGACTAGTAAGAATCTTAAAACCTATGTATTGATATGTCTCCATAACGGAATCAAGTGTGTCTAGACTGGCATAAACATGGCAGCGAGAATCAGCTCAAACCCACTATAAAAAGGAATTTCAAAAACAAAACAAAAAAAACTGGGAAATTCTTTACAATTCCTTCAGGGTCTCTGATGAAACCTGGGATGACCCTATGTACAATGACAGCTGGATGTGGCATAAGGCTGGACACTTGGGACTGAGAGAATTGGTGAGATTGGGTGGGCAAATGCAGACCCTTTAAAGCACAAATGCCTGGCACCCATTCCATGGGTCCCAACTCTCCAGGTTGAAGGGAATATTACTACAGCTATAACATGTACGGGAAACCTAGAGAACGGACACACTGTGAATACGAAAGGTTGCTAAAACTCAACGAATAGTCCCTCTCCTGGTGCTCGGGTTTGACTTTCCATCGGCTTTACTATCAACCTCCCAACTTGGAGAGACAGCCCCTTTAACCTCCTGGTCGCACAGGTTGCCAATTTGGCAGAGGATGAAAGGGAAGAGGGAGAACCAATGAGAGAGTAGCTGTTAGGCATTTCGAGAGGCACATATCACTCTAATTTCCCGGCAGGAAGAAGAATTAAGCAAAGTCTCAGCCACTCACCGCGAACCAGTATAGGTCATGAACCAAAATTTTGGAATGCGATCAGCTCACAAAAAACGAGTTGAAAAATGGAGCTCAGGGGCACAGCAATTCACAAACTGGCCGAGTAACAAAGGACAACTATCGTCCAAAAATCTGTTGAGGGAAGGCAACGAGGCCGACTTGAAAGCGAGGCAGAATAGCAGGAAACAGATTTCAAGAGGTACGTTGGAATCGCCTTTAAAGCACAGGAAGAGGGGCACAAGTTCGACAATGATGCACTTGGCCAAAAAGGGCGTATGCGTTTTCTCCTGAATATATTCAGGAGAAAACGCATACGCCCTTTTTGGCCAAGCAAGCAAGCGGGCAATGCAAATCTGCACTACAAAGAAGTATCACTTCCCACCGGTCAAAAGGGACATCCACAAGATGTGTAAAAACCAGAAAGGCAAGACAGGCCTTGGAGAACAGGGAGCTTTGTTATGCTGATGGGGGGGATGTAACTTGCCAACTGCCTCTCAGGAGCAGTGCATTGTGTTCCCTAAAACAAGTAAACAACAGAGCTACAGAGCCAAGGGCACTTCCAGTCTAGGGAATATACCTTGGGAAAACTGAAAATCAATAAGCCAGAGCCACCCCAAAATTTAGGGCTGCACTGCTTACAAGGACCTCAACTTGGGTACACCTTAAATATCCCAGGAAATATAAAAATGGTTCAAAAAATTGTGGTACTTACGTACGATGGAATATCCCTCAGGCATGAAATCAATGTCATAAGACCAGTAGCAGCAAAATGGGTGGATTCAGGTACGATGATTCTAAGTGAAATAAGTCACACAGAAAAAGAAACTTATCATAAGATAGCACTTATGAAGATCCTGTAAACATGGCTACACTTGAACTGAGTTAGGAAAGAGAACAGTGTCTCACATTTAGAAAACACTCTTATGCCTGCTTAAGGGGGAAGGAGAGGTGGGGTGATGCATAAATCCAGAGTTTTATATAAGCACAGGTACCGTTCCAAAATCCAACTATGGAATAGACAAGACCTACACCTTCCTCAGTGAAAGGGACTCAAAACCCCATATTTCCCGCAGAGGAATATATCTGACTAGTAAGAATCTTAAAAACTATGTATTGATATGTCTCCATAAGGGAATCAAGTGTGTCTAGACAGGCATAAACATGGCAGCGAGAATCAGCTCAAACCCACTATAAAAAGGAATTACAAAAACAAAACAAAAAAACTGGAAATTCTTTACAATTCCTTCAGGGTCTCTGATGAAACCTGGAATGACTCTATGTACAACCACAGCTGGATGTGGCATAAGGCTGGACACTTGGGACTGAGAGGATTGGTGAGATTGGGTGAGCAAATGCAGACCCTTTAAAGCACAAATGCCTGGCACTCATTCCATGGGTCCCAACTCTCCAGGTTGAAGGGAATATTACTACAGCTATAACATGTACAGGAAACCTAGAGAACGGACACACTGTGAATACGAAAGGTTTCTAAAACTCAACTAATTGTCCCTCTCCTGGTGCTCCGGTTTGACTTTCCATCTGCTTTACTATCAACCTCCCAGCTTGGAGAGACAGCCCCTTTAACCTCCTGGTTCGCACAGGTTGCCAATTTGGCAGAGGATGAAAGGGAAGAGGGAGAACCAATGAGAGAGTAGCTGTTAGGCATTTGGACAGGCACATATCACTCTAATTTCCCGGCAGGAAGAAGAATTAAGCAAAGTCTCAGCCACTCACTGGGAACCAGTATAGCTCCTGAACCAAAATTTTGGAATGCGGTCAGCTCACAAAAAACGAGTTGAAAAATGGAGCTCAGGGGCACAGCAATTCACAAACTGGCCGAGTAATAAAGGACAACTATCGTCCAAAAATCTGTTGAGGGAAGGCAACGAGGCGGACTTGAAAGCGAGGCAGAATAGCAGGAAACAGATTTCAAGAGGTACGTTGGAATCGCCTTTAAAGCACAGGAAGAGGGGCACAACTTCGACAATGATGCACTTGGCCAAAAAGGGCGTATGCGTTTTCTCCTGAATATATTCAGGAGAAAACGCATACGCCCTTTTTGGCCAAGCAAGCAAGCGGGCAATGCAAATCTGCACTACAAAGAAGTATCACATCCCACCGGTCAAAAGGGACATCCACAAGATGTGTAAAAACCAGAAAGGCAAGACAGGCCCTGGAGAACAGGGAGCCTTGTTATGCTGATGGGGGGGATGTAACTTGCCAACTGCCTCTCTGGAGCAGTGCATTGTGTTCCCTAAAACAAGTAAAGAACAGAGCTAGAGAGCCAAGGGCACTTCCAGTCTAGGGAATATACCTTGGGAAAACTGAAAATCAATAAGCCAGAGCCACCCCAAAATTTAGGGCTGCACTGCTTACAAGGACCTCAACTTGGGTACACCTTAAATATCCCAGGAAATATAAAAATGGTTCAAAAAATTGTGGTACTTACGTACGATGGAATATCCCTCAGCCATGAAATCAATGTCATAAGGCCAGTAGCAGCAAAATGGGTGGATTCAGGTACGATGATTCTAAGTGAAATAAGTCACACAGAAAAAGAAACTTATCATAAGATATCACTTATGAAGATCCTGTAAACATGGCTACACTTGAACTCAGTTAGGAAAGAGAACAGATTCGCACATTTAGAAAAAACTCTTATGGCTGCTTAAGGGGGAAGGAGAGGTGGGGTGATGCATAAAACCAGAGTTTGATATAAGCACAGGTACCGTTCCAAAAACCAACTAAGGAATAGACAAGACCTACACATTCCTCAGTGAAAGGGACTCAAAACCCCATATTTCCCACAAAGGAATATATCTGACTAGTAAGAATCTTAAAACCTATGTATTGATATCTCTCCGTAGCGAATCAAGTCTGTCTAGACTGGTATAAACATGGCAGCGTAATCAGCTCAAACACACTATAAAAAGGAATTACAAAAACTAAGCAAAACTAAAATGGAAATTCTTCACAATTCCTTCATGGTCTCTGATGAAACCTGGAATTACCCTATCTACAATGACAGCTGGATGTGGCATAAGTCTGGACACTTGGGACTGAGAGGATTGGTGAGATTGGGTGAGCAAATGCAGACCCTTTAAAGCAATAATTCGTGGCACCCATTCCATGGGTCCCAACTCTCCAGGTTGAAGGGAATATTACTACAGCTATAACATGTACGGGAAACCTAGAGCATGGACACACTGTGAATACGAAAAGTTTCTAAAACTCAACGAATAGTCCCTCTCCTGGTGCTCCCATTTGACTTTCCATCTGCTTTACTATCAACCTCCCAACTTGGAGAGACAGCCCCTTTAACCTCCTGGTTCGCACAGGTTGCCAATTTGGCAGATGATGAAAGGGAAGAGGGAGAACCAATGAGAGAGTAGCTGTTAGGCATTTGGACTGGCACATATCACTGTAATTTCCTGGCAGGAAGAAGAATTAACCAAAGTCTCAGCCCCCCACCGGGAACCAGTATAGGTCCTGAACCAAAATTTTGGACTTGCGGTCTGCTCACAAAAAACGAGTTGAAAAATGGAGCTCAGGGGCACAGCAATTCCCAAACTGGCCGAGTAATAAAGGACAACTATCGTCCAAAAATCTGTTGAGGGAAGGCAACGAGGCGGAATTGAAAGCGAGGCAGAATAGCAGGAAACAGATTTCAAGAGGTACGTTGGAATCGCCTTCAAAGCACAGGAAGAGGGGCACAACTTCGACAATGATGCACTTGGCCAAAAGGGGCGTATGCGTTTTCTCCTGAATATATTCAGGAGAAAACGCATACGCCCTTTTTGGGGAAGCAAGCAAGCGGGCAATGCAAATCTGCACTACAAAGAAGCCTCACTTCCCACTGGTCAAAAGGGACATCCACAAATTGTGTAAAAACCAGAAAGGCCAGACAGGCCCTGGAGAACAAGGAGCCTTGTTATGCTGATGGGCGGGATGTAAATTGCCAACTGCCTCTCTGGAGGAGTGCATTGTGTTCCCTAAAACAAGTAAACAACAGAGCTACAGAGCCAAGGGCACTTCCAGTCTAGGGAATATTCCTTGGGAAAACTGAAAATCAATAAGACAGAGCCACCCCAAAATTTAGGGCTGCACTGCTTACAAGGACCTCAACTTGGGTACACCTTAAATATCCCAGGAAATATAAAAATGGTTCAAAAAATTGTGGTACTTACGTACGATGGAATATCCCTCAGCCATGAAGTCAATATCATAGGACCAGTAGCAGCAAAATGGGTGGATTCAGGTACGATGATTCTAAGTGAAATAAGTCACACAGAAAAAGAAACTTATCATAAGATATCACTTATGAAGATCCTGTAAACATGGCTACACTTGAACTGAGTTAGGAAAGAGAACAGTGTCTCATATTTAGAAAACACTCTTATGCCTGCTTAAGGGGGAAGGAGAGGTGGGGTGATGCACAAAACCAGAGCTTGATATAAGCACAGGTACCGTTCCAAAAACCAACTATTGAATAGACAAGACCTACACCTTCCTCAGTGAAAGGGACTCAAAACCCCATATTTCCCGCAGAGGAATATATCTGACTAGTAAGAATCTTAAAACCTATGTATTGATATGTCTCCGTAAGGGAATCAAGTGTGTCTAGACTGGCATAAACATGGCAGCGAGAATCAGCTCAAACACACTATAAAAAGGAATTTCAAAAACAAAACAAAAAAACTGGGAAATTCTTTAAAATTCCTTCAGGGTCTCTGATGAAACCTGGAATTACCCTATCTACAACGACAGCTGGATGTGGCATAAGGCTGGACACTTGTGACTGAGAGGATTGGTGAGATTGGGTGAGCAAATGCAGACCCTTTAAAGCAATAATGCATGGCACCCATTCCATGGGTCCAAACTCTCCAGGTTGAATGGAATATTACTACAGTTATAACATGTACAGGAAACCTAGAGAACGGACACACTGTGAATACGAAAGGTTTCTAAAAGTCAAAGAATAGTCCCTCTCCTGGTGCTCCGGTTTGACTTTCCATCTGCTTTACTATCAACCTCCCAACTTGGAGAGACAGCCCCTTTAACCTCCTGGTTCGAACAGGTTGCCAATTGGGCAGAGGATGAAAGGGAAGAGGGAGAACCAATGAGAGATTAGCTGTTAGGCATTTGGACGGGCACATATCACTGTAATTTCCCGGCAGGAAGAAGAATTAACCAAAGTCTCAGCCACCCACCGGGAACCCCTATAGGTCCTGAACCAAAGTTTTGGACTTGCGGTCAGCTCACCAAAAACGAGTTGAAAAATGGAGCTCAGGGGCACAGCAATTCACAAACTGGCCGAGTAATAAAGGACAACTATCGTCCAAAAATCTGTTGATGGAAGGCAACGAGGCGGAGTTGAATGTGAGGCAGAATAGCAGGAAACAGATTTCAAGAGGCACGTTGGAATCGCCTTTAAAGCACAGGAAGACGGGCCCAACTTCGACAATGATGCACTTGGCAAAAAAGGGCGTATGCGTTTTCTCCTGAATATATTCAGGAGAAAACGCATACGCACTTTTTGGCCAAGCAAGCAAGCGGGCAATGCAAATCTGCACTACAAAGAAGTATCACTTCCCACCGGTCAAAAGGGACGTCCACAAAATGTGTAATAACCAGAAAGGCAAGACAGGCCCTGGAGAACAGGGAGCCTTGTTATGCTGATGGGCGGGATGTAAATTGCCAACTGCCTCTCTGGAGGAGTGCATTGTGTTACCTAAAACAAGTAAACAACGGAGCTACAGAGCCAAGGGCACTTCCAGTCTAGGGAATATACCTTGGGAAAACTGAAAATCAATAAGACAGAGCCACCCCAAAATTTAGGGCTGCACTGCTTACAAGGACCTCAACTTGGGTACACCTTAAATATCCCAGGAAATATAAAAATGGTTCAGAAAATTGTGGTACTTACGTACGATGGAATATCCCTCAGCCATGAAATCAATGTCATAAGACCAGGAGCAGCAAAATGGGTGGATACAGGTACGATGATCCTAAGTGAAATAAGTCACACAGAAAAAGAAACTTATCATAAGATATCACTTATGAAGATCCTGTACACATGGCTACACTTGAACTGAGTTAGGAAAGAGAAGAGTGTCTCACATTTAGAAAACACTCTTATGCCTGCTTAAGGGGGAAGGAGAGGTGGGGTGATGCATAAACCCAGAGTTTGATATAAGCACAGGTACCGTTCCAAAAACCAACTATGGAATAGACAAGACCAACACCTTCCTCAGTGAAAGGGACTCAAAACCCCATATTTCCCGCAGAGGAATATATCTGACTAGTAAGAATCTTAAAACCTATATATTGATATGTCTCCGTAAGGGAATCAAGTGTGTCTAGACTGGCATAAACATGGCAGCGAGAATCAGCTCAAACCCACTATAAAAAGGAGTTTTAAAAACAAAACAAAAAACTGGGAAATTCTTTACAATTCCTTCAGGGTCTCTGATGAAACCTGGAATGACACTATCTACAATGACAGCTGAATGTGGCATAACAAGGGACACATGGGACTGAGACGATTGGTGAGATTGGGTGAGCAAATGCAGACCCTTTAAAGCACAAATGCCTGGCACCCATTCCATGGGTCCCAACTCTCCAGGTTGAAGGGAATATTACTACAGCTATAACATGTACAGGAAACCTAGAGAACAGACACACTGTGAATACGAAAGGTTTCTAAAACTCAACGAATAGTCCCTGTCCTGGTGCTCTGGTTTGACATTCCATCTGCTTTACTATCAACCACCCAACTTGGGGAGACAACCCCTTTAACCTCCTGGTTCGCACAGGTTGCCAATTTGGCAGAGGATGAAAGGGAAGAGGGAGAACCAATGAGAGAGTAACTGTTAGGCATTTGGACGGGCACATATCACTGGAATTTCCCGGCAGGAAGAAGAATTAAGCAAAGTCTCAGCCACCCACAGGGAACCAGTATAGGTCCCGAACCAAAATTTTGGACTTGCGGTCCGCTCACCAAAAACGAGTTGAAAAATGGAGCTCAGGGGCACAGCAATTCACAAACTGGCCGAGTAATAAAGGACAACTATCGTCCAAAAATCTGTTGAGGGAAGGCAATGAGGCGGACTTGAAAGCGAGGCAGAATAGCAGGAAACAGATTTCAAGAGGTACGTTGGAATCCCCTTTAAAGCACAGGAAGAGGGGCACAACTTCGACAATGATGCACTTGGCCAAAAAGGCGTATGCGGTTTCTCCTGAATATATTCAGGAGAAAACACATACGCCCTTTTTGGCCAAGCAAGCAAGCGGGCAATGCAAATCTGGACTACAAAGAAGTATCACTTCCCTCCGGTCAAAAGCAACGTCCACAAAATGTGTAAAAACCAGAAAGGCAAGACAGGCTCTGGAGAACAGGCAGCCTTGTTATGCTGATGGGCGGGATGTAAATTGCCAACTGCCTCTCTGGAGGAGTGCATTGTGTTCCCTAAAACAAGTAAACAACAGAGCTACAGAGCCAAGGGCACTTCCAGTCTAGGGAATATACCTTGGGAAAACAGAAAATCAATAAGACAGAGCCACCCCAAAATTTAGGGCTGCACTGCTTACAAGGACCTCAACTTGGGTACACCTTAAATATCCCAGGAAATATAAAAATGGTTCATAAAATTGCGGTACTTACGTACGATGGAATATCCCTCAGCCATGAAATCAATGTCATAAGACCAGTAGCAGCAAAATGGGTGGATTCAGGTACGATGATTCTAAGTGAAATAAGTCACACAGAAAAAGAAACTTATCATAAGATATCACTTATGAAGATCCTGTAAACATGGCTACACTTGAAGTGAGTTAGGAAAGAGAACAGTATCTCACATTTAGAAAACACTGTTATGCCTGCTTAAAGGGGAAGGAGAGGTGGGGTGATGCATAAAACCAGAGTTTGATATAAGCACAGGTACCGTTCCAAAAACCAACTATGGAATAGACAAGACCTACACCTTCCTCAGTGAAAGGGACTCAAAACCCCATATTTCCCGCAGAGGAATATATCTGACTAGTAAGAATCTTAAAACCTATGTATTGATATGTCTCCGTAAGGGAATCAAGTGTTTCTAGACTGGCATAAACATGGCAGCGAGAATCAGCTCAAACCCACTATAAAAAGGAATTTCAAAAACAAAACAAAAAAACTGGGAAATTCTTTACAATTCCTTCAGGGTCCCTGATGAAACCTGGAATGACCCTATCTACAACGACAGCTGGATGTGGCATAAGGAAGGACACATGGGACTGAGAGGTTTGGTGAGATTGGGTGAGCAAATGCAGACCCTTTAAATCACAAATGCCTGGCACCCATTCCATGGGCCCCAACTCTCCAGGTTGAAGGGAATATTACTACAGTTATAACATGTACGGGAAACCTAGAGAACGGACACACTGTGAATACAAAAGGTTTCTAAAACTCAACGAATAGTCCCTCTCCTGGTGCTCCACTTTGACTTTACATCTGCTTTACTATCAACCTCCCAACTTGGAGAGACAGCCCCTTTAACCTCCTGGTTCGCACAGGTTGCCAATTTCGCAGAGGATGAAAGGGAAGAGGGAGAACCAATGAGAGAGTAGCTGTTAGGCATTTGGACGGGCATATATCACTGTAATTTCCCGGGAGGAAGAAGAATTAACCAAAGTCTCAGCCACCCACCGGGAACCAGTAAAGGTGCTTAACCAAAATTTTGGACTTGCGGTCAGCTCACCAAAAACGAGTTGAAAAATAGAGCTCAGGGGCACAGCAATTGACAAACTGGCCGAGTAATAAAGGACAACTATCGTCCAAAAACCTGTTGAGGGAAGGCAACGAGGCGGACTTTAAAGTGAGGCAGAATAGCAGGAAACAGATTTCAAGAGGTACGTTGGAATCGCCTTTAAAGCACAGGAAGAAGGACACAACTTCGACAATGATGCACTTGGCCAAAAAGGGCGTATGCGTTTTGTCCTGAATATATTCAGGAGAAAACGCATACGCCCTTTTTGGCCAAGCAAGCAAGCGGGCAATGCAAATCTGCACTACAAAGAAGTATCACTTCCCACCGGTCAAAAGGGACATCCACAAAATGTGTAAAAACCAGAAAGGCAAGACAGGCCCTGGAGAACAGGGAGCCTTGTTATGCTGATGGGCGGGATGTAAATTGCCAACTGCCTCTCTGGAGGAGTGCATTGTGTTCCCTAAAACAAGTAAAGAACAGAGCTACAGAGCCAAGGGCACTTCCATTCTAGGGAATATACCTAGGGAAATCTGAAAATCAATAAGACAGAGCCACCCCAAAATTTAGGGCTGCACTGCTTACAAGGACCTCAACTTGGGTACACCTTAAATATCCCAGGAAATATAAAAATGATTCAAAAAATTGTGGTACTTACGTACGATGGAATATCCCTCAGCCATGAAATCAATGTCATAAGACCAGTAGCAGCAAAATGGGTGGATTCAGGTACGATGATTCTAAATGAAATAAGTCACACAGAAAAAGAAACTTATCATAAGATATCACTTATGAAGATCCTGTACACATGGCTACACTTGAACTGAGTTAGGAAAGAGAACAGTGTCTCACATTTAGAAAACACTCTTATGCCAGCTTAAGGGGGAAGGAGAGGTGGGGTGATGCATAAAACCAGAGTTTGATATAAGCACACGTACCGTTCCAAAAACCAACTATGGAATAGACAAGACCTACACCTTCCTCAGTGAAAGGGACTCAAAACCCCATATTTCCCGCAGAGGAATATATCTGACTAGTAAGAATCTTAAAACCTATGTATTGATATGTCTCCGTAAGGGAATCAAGTGTGTCTAGACTGGCATAAACATGGCAGCGAGAATCAGCTCAAACCCACGATAAAAAGGAATTTCAAAAACAAAACAAAAAAACTGGGAAATTCTTTACAATTCCTTCAGGGTCTCTGATGAAACCTGGAATGACCCTATCTACAACGACAGCTGGATGTGGCATAAGGAGGGACACTTGGGACTGAGAGGATTGGTGAGATTGGGTGAGCAAATGCAGACCCTTTAAAGCACAAATGCCTGGCACCCATTCCATGGGTCCCAACTCTCCAGTTTGAAGGGAATATTACTACAGCTATAACATGTACGGGAAACCTAGAGAACGGACACACTGTGAATACGAAAGGTTTCTAAAACTCAACGAATAGTCCCTCTCCTGGTGCTCCACTTTGACTTTACATCTGCTTTACTATCAACCTCCCAACTTGGAGAGACAGCTTTAACCTCCTGGTTCGCACAGGTTGCCTATTTGGCAGAGGATGAAAGGGAAGAGGGAGAACCAATGAGAGAGTAGCTGTTAGGCATTTGGACGGGCACATATCACTGTAATTTCCCGGCAGGAAGAAGAATTAACCAAAGTCTCAGCCACCCACGGGGAACCAGTATAGGTCCTGAACCAAAATTTTGGACTTGCGGTCAGCTCACCAAAAACGAGTTGAAAAATGGAGCTCAGGGGCACAGCATTTCACAAACTGGCCGAGTAAAAAAGGACAACTATCGTCCAAAAATCTGTTGAGGGAAGGCAACGAGGCGGACTTTAAAGCGAGGCAGAATAGCAGTAAACAGATTTCAAGAGGTACGTTGCAATCGCCTTTAAAGCACAGGAGGAAGGACACAACTTCGACAATGATGCACTTGGCCAAAAAGGGCGTATGCGTTTTCTCCTGAATATATTCAGGAGAAAACGCATACGCCCTTTTTGGCCAAGCAAGCAAGCGGGCAATGCAAATCTGCACTACAAAGAAGTATCACTTCCCACCGGTCAAAAGGGACATCCACAAAATGTGTAAAAACCAGAAAGGCAAGACAGGCCCTGGAGAACAGGGAGCCTTGTTATGCTGATGGGCGTGATGTAAATTGCCAACTGCCTCTCTGGAGGAGTGCATTGTGTTCCCTAAAACAAGTAAAGAACAGAGCTACAGAGCCAAGGGCACTTCCATTCTAGGGAATATACCTTGGGAAATCTGAAAATCAATAAGACAGAGCCACCCCAAAATTTAGGGCTGCACTGCTTACAAGGACCTCAACTTGGGTACACCTTAAATATCCCAGGAAATATAAAAATGGTTCAAAAAATTGTGGTACTTACGTACGATGGAATATCCCTCAGCCATGAAATCAATGACATAAGACCAGTAGCAGCAAATTGGGTGTATTCAGGTACGATGATTCTAAGTGAAATAAGGTACACAGAAAAAGAAACTTATCATAAGATATCACTTATGAAGATCCTGTAAACATGGCTACACTTGAACTGAGTTAGGAAAGAGAACAGTGTCTCACATTTAGAAAACATTCTTATGCCTACTTAAGGGGGAAGGAGAGGTGGGGTGATGCATAAAACCAGAGTTTGATATAAGCACAGGTACCGCTCCAAAAACCAACTATGGAATAGACAAGACCTACACCTTCCTCAGTGAAAGGACTCAAAACACCATATTTCCCGCAGAGGAATATATCTGACTAGTAAGAATCTTAAAACCTATGTATTGATATGTCTCCGTAAGGGAATCAAGTGTGTCTAGACTGGCATAAATATGGCAGCGAGAATCAGCTCAAACCCACGATAAAAAGGAATTTCAAAAACAAAACAAAAAAACTGGGAAATTCTTTACAATTCCTTCAGGGTCTCTGATGAAACCTGGAATGACCCTATCTACAATGACAGCTGGATGTGACATAAGGCTGGACACTTGGGACTGAGAGGATTGGTGAGATTGGGTGAGCAAATGCTGACCCTTTAAAGCAATAATGCATGGCACCCATTCCATGGGTCCCAACTCTCCAGGTTGAAGGGAATATTACTACAGCTATAACACATACGGGAAACCTAGAGAACGGACACACTGTGAATACGAAAGGATTCTAAAACTCAACTAATAGTCCCTCTCCTGGTGCTCCGGTTTGACTTTCCATCTGCTTTACTATCAACCTCCCAACTTGGAGAGACAGCCCCTTTAACCTCCTGGTTCGCACAGGTTGCCAATTTGGCAGAGGATGAAAGGGAAGAGGGAGAACAAATGAGAGAGTAGCTTTTAGGCATTTGGACGGGCACATATCACTGTAATTTCCCGGCAGGAAGAAGAATTAAGCAAAGTCTCAGCCACCCACAGGGAACCAGTATAGGTCCCGAACCAAAATTTTGGACTTGCGGTCCGCTCACCAAAAACGAGTTGAAAAATGGAGCTCAGGGGCACAGCAATTCACAAACTGGCCGAGTAATAAAGGACAACTATCGTCCAAAAATCTGTTGAGGGAAGGCAATGAGGCGGACTTGAAAGCGAGGCAGAATAGCAGGAAACAGATTTCAAGAGGTACGTTGGAATCGCCTTTAAAGCACAGGAAGAGGGGCACAACTTCGACAATGATGCACTTGGCCAAAAAGGCGTATGCGGTTTCTCCTGAATATATTCAGGAGAAAACGCATATGCCCTTCTTGGCCAATCAAGCAAGCTGGCAATGCAAATCTGCACTACAAAGAAGTGTCACTTCCCACCGGTCAAAAGGGACATCCACAAAATGTGTAAAAACCAGAAAGGCAAGACAGGCCCTGGAGAACATTCAGCCTTGTTATGACGATGGGCGGGATGTAAATTGCCAACTGCCTCTCTTGAGGAGTGCATTGTGTTCCCTAAAACAAATAAACAACAGAGCTACAGAGCCAAGGGCACTTCCAGTATAGGGAATATACCTTGGGAAAACAGAAAATCGATAATACAGAGCCACCCCAAAATTTAGGGCTGCACTGCTTACAAGGACCTCAACTTGGGTACACCTTAAATATCCCAGGAAATATGAAAATGGTTCAAAAAATTGTGGTACTTACGTACGATGGAATATCCCTCAGCCATGAAATCAATGTCATAAGACCAGTAGCAGCAAAATGGGTGGATTCAGGTACGATGATTCTAAGTGAAATATGTCACACAGAAAAAGAAACTTATCATAAGATATCACTTATGAAGATCCTGTAAACATGGCTACACTTGAACTGAGTTAGGAAAGAGAACAGTGTCTCACATTTAGAAAACACTCTTATGCCTGCTTAAGGGGGAAGGAGAGATGGGGTGATGCATAAAACCAGAGTTTGATATAAGCACAGGTACCTTTCCAAAAACCAACTATGGAATAGACAAGACCTACACCTTCCTCAGTGAAAGGGACTCAAAACCCCATATTTCCCGCAGAGGAATATATCTGACTAGTAAGAATCTTAAAACCTATGTATTGATATGTCTCCATAAGGGAATCAAGTGTGTCTAGACTGGCATAAACATGGCAGCGAGAAACAGCTCAAACCCACTATAAAAAGGAATTTCAAAAACAAAACAAAAAAACTGGGAAATTCTTTACAATTCCTTCAGGGTCTCTGATGAAACCTGGGATGACCCTATGTACAATGTCAGCTGGATGTGGCATAAGGCTGGACACTTGGGACTGAGAGAATTGGTGAGATTGGGTGGGCAAATGCAGACCATTTAAAGCACAAATGCCTGGCACACATTCCATGGGTCCCAACTCTCCAGGTTGAAGGGAATATTACTACAGCTATAACATGTACGGGAAACCTAGAGAACGGACACACTGTGAATACGAAAGGTTGCTAAAACTCAACGAATAGTCCCTCTCCTGGTGCTCGGGTTTGACTTTCCATCTTCTTTACTATCAACCTCCCAACTTGGAGAGACAGCCCCTTTAACCTCCTGGTTCGCACAGGTTGCCAATTTGGCAGAGGATGAAAGGGAAGAGGGAGAACCAATGAGAGAGTAGCTGTTAGGCATTTCGAGAGGCACATATCACTCTAATTTCCCGGCAGGAAGAAGAATTAAGCAAAGTCTCAGCCACTCACCGCGAACCAGTATAGGTCATGAACCAAAATTTTGGAATGCGGTCAGCTCACAAAGAACGAGTTGAAAAATGGAGCTCAGGGGCACAGCAATTCACAAACTGGCCGAGTAACAAAGGACAACTATCGTCCAAAAATCTGTTGAGGGAAGGCAACGAGGCGGACTTGAAAGCGAGGCAGAATAGCAGGAAACAGATTTCAAGAGGTACGTTGGAATCGCCTTTAAAGCACAGGAAGAGGGGCACAACTTCGACAATGATGCACTTGGCCAAAAAGGGCGTATGCGTTTTCTCCTGAATATATTCAGGAGAAAACGCATACGCCCATTTTGGCCAAGCAAGCAAGCGGGCAATGCAAATCTGCAGTACAAAGAAGTATCCCTTCCCACCGGTCGAAAGGGACATCCACAAGATGTGTAAAAACCAGAAAGGCAAGACAGGCCCTGGAGAACAGGGAGCCTTGTTATGCTGATGGGGGGGATGTAACTTGCCAACTGCCTCTCTGGAGCAGTGCATTGTGTTCCCTAAAACAAGAAAAGAACAGAGCTACAGAGCCAAGGGCACTTCCAGTCTAGGGAATATACCTTGGGAAAACTGAAAATCAATAAGCCAGAGCCACCCCAAAATTTAGGGCTGCACTGCTTACAAGGACCTCAACTTGGGTACACCTTAAATATCCCAGGAAATATAAAAATGGTTCAAAAAATTGTGGTACTTACGTACGATGGAATATCCCTCAGCCATGAAATCAATGTCATAAGACCAGTCGCAGCAAAATGGGTGGATTCAGGTACGATGATTCTAAGTGAAATAAGTCACACAGAAAAAGAAACTTATGATAAGATATCACTTATGAAGATCCTGTAAACATAGCTACACTTGAACTGAGTTAGGAAAGACAACAGTGTCTCACATTTAGCAAACACTCTTATGCCTGCTTAAGGGGGAAGGAGAGGTGGGGTGATGCATAAAACCAGAGTTTGATATAAGCACAGGTACCATTCCAAAAACCAACTATGGAATAGAAAAGACCTACACCTTCCTCAGTGAAAGGGACTCAAAACCCCATATTTCCCGCAGAGGAATATATCTGACTAGTAAGAATCTTAAACCCTATGTATTGATATGTCTCCGTAAGGGAATCAAGTGTGTCTAGACTGGCATAAACATGGCAGCGAGAATCAGCTCAAACCCACTATATAAAGGAATTTGAAAAACAAAACAAAAAAACTGTGAAATTCTTTACAATTCCTTCAGGGTCTCTGATGAAACCTGGAATGACCCTATGTACAACGACAGCCTGATGTGGCATAAGCCTGGACACTTGGGACTTAGAGGATTGGTGAGATTGTGTGAGCAAATGCAGACCCTTTAAAGCACAAATGCCTGGCAACCATTCCATGGGTCCCAACTCTCCAGGTTAAAAGGAATATTACTACAGCTATAACATGTACGGGAAACCTAGAGAACGGACACACTGTGAATACAAAAGGTTTCTAAAACTCAACGAATAGTCCCTCTCGTGGTGCTCGGCTTTGACTTTCCATCTGCTTTACTATGAACCTCCCAACTTGGAGAGACAGCCCCTTTAACCTCCTGGTTTGCACAGGTTGCCAATTTGGCAGAGGATGAAAGGGAAGAGGGAGAACCAATGAGAGAGTAGCTGTTAGGCATTTGGACGGGCACATATCACTGTAATTTCCCGGCAGGAAGAAGAATTAACCAAAGTCTCAGCCATCCACCGGGAAACAGTATAGCTCCTGAACCAATATTTTGGAATGCGGTCAGCTCACAAAAAAACGAGTTGAAAAATGGAGCTCAGGGGCACAGCAATTCAAAAACTGGCCGAGTAATAAAGGACAACTATCATCCAAAAATCTGTTGAGGGAAGGCAACGAGGCAGACTTGAATGAGAGGCAGAATAGCAGGAAACAGATTTCAAGAGGTACGTTGGAATCGCCTTTAAAGCACAGGAAGAGGGGCACAACTTCGACAATGATGCACTTGGCCAAAAAGGGCATATGCGTTTTCTCCTGAATATATTCAGGAGAAAACGCATACGCACTTCTTGGCCAATCAAGCAAGCTGGCAATGCAAATCTGCACTACAAAGAAGTGTCACTTCCCACCGGTCAAAAGGGACATCCACAAAATGTGTAAAATCCAGAAAGGCAAGACAGGCTCTGGAGAACATGGAGCCTTGTTATGCCGATGGGCGGGATGTAAATTGCCAACTGCCTCTCTTGAGGAGTGCATTGTGTTCCCTAAAACAAATAAACAACAAAGCTACAGAGCCAAGGGCACTTCCAGTGTAGGGAATATACCTTGGGAAAACTGAAAATCAATAAGACAGAGCCACCCCAAAATTTAGGGCTGCATTGCTTACAAGGACCTCAACTTGGGTACACCTTAAATATCCCAGGAAATATGAAAATGGTTCAAAAAATTGTGGTACTTACGTACGATGGAATATCCCTCAGCCATGAAATCAATGTCATAAGACCAGTAGCAGCAAAATGGGTGGATTCAGGTACGATGATTCTAAGTGAAATATGTCACACAGAAAAAGAAACTTATCATAAGATATCACTTATGAAGATCCTGTAAACATGGCTACACTTGAACTGAGTTAGGAAAGAGAACAGTGTCTCACATTTAGAAAACACTCTTATGCCTGCTTAAGGGGGAAGGAGAGGTGGGGTGATGCATAAAACCAGAGTTTGATATAAGCACAGGTACCTTTCCAAAAACCAACTATGGAATAGACAAGACCTACACCTTCCTCAGTGAAAGGGACTCAAAACCCCATATATCCTGCAGAGGAATATATCTGACTAGTAAGAATCTTAAAACCTATGTATTGATATGTCTCCATAACGGAATCAAGTGTGTCTAGACTGGCATAAACATGGCAGCGAGAATCAGCTCAAACCCACTATAAAAAGGAATTTCAAAAACAAAACAAAAAAAACTGGGAAATTCTTTACAATTCCTTCAGGGTCTCTGATGAAACCTGGGATGACCCTATGTACAATGACAGCTGGATGTGGCATAAGGCTGGACACTTGGGACTGAGAGAATTGGTGAGATTGGGTGGGCAAATGCAGACCCTTTAAAGCACAAATGCCTGGCACCCATTCCATGGGTCCCAACTCTCCAGGTTGAAGGGAATATTACTACAGCTATAACATGTACGGGAAACCTAGAGAACGGACACACTGTGAATACGAAAGGTTGCTAAAACTCAACGAATAGTCCCTCTCCTGGTGCTCGGGTTTGACTTTCCATCGGCTTTACTATCAACCTCCCAACTTGGAGAGACAGCCCCTTTAACCTCCTGGTCGCACAGGTTGCCAATTTGGCAGAGGATGAAAGGGAAGAGGGAGAACCAATGAGAGAGTAGCTGTTAGGCATTTCGAGAGGCACATATCACTCTAATTTCCCGGCAGGAAGAAGAATTAAGCAAAGTCTCAGCCACTCACCGCGAACCAGTATAGGTCATGAACCAAAATTTTGGAATGCGATCAGCTCACAAAAAACGAGTTGAAAAATGGAGCTCAGGGGCACAGCAATTCACAAACTGGCCGAGTAACAAAGGACAACTATCGTCCAAAAATCTGTTGAGGGAAGGCAACGAGGCCGACTTGAAAGCGAGGCAGAATAGCAGGAAACAGATTTCAAGAGGTACGTTGGAATCGCCTTTAAAGCACAGGAAGAGGGGCACAAGTTCGACAATGATGCACTTGGCCAAAAAGGGCGTATGCGTTTTCTCCTGAATATATTCAGGAGAAAACGCATACGCCCTTTTTGGCCAAGCAAGCAAGCGGGCAATGCAAATCTGCACTACAAAGAAGTATCACTTCCCACCGGTCAAAAGGGACATCCACAAGATGTGTAAAAACCAGAAAGGCAAGACAGGCCTTGGAGAACAGGGAGCTTTGTTATGCTGATGGGGGGGATGTAACTTGCCAACTGCCTCTCTGGAGCAGTGCATTGTGTTCCCTAAAACAAGTAAACAACAGAGCTACAGAGCCAAGGGCACTTCCAGTCTAGGGAATATACCTTGGGAAAACTGAAAATCAATAAGCCAGAGCCACCCCAAAATTTAGGGCTGCACTGCTTACAAGGACCTCAACTTGGGTACACCTTAAATATCCCAGGAAATATAAAAATGGTTCAAAAAATTGTGGTACTTACGTACGATGGAATATCCCTCAGGCATGAAATCAATGTCATAAGACCAGTAGCAGCAAAATGGGTGGATTCAGGTACGATGATTCTAAGTGAAATAAGTCACACAGAAAAAGAAACTTATCATAAGATAGCACTTATGAAGATCCTGTAAACATGGCTACACTTGAACTGAGTTAGGAAAGAGAACAGTGTCTCACATTTAGAAAACACTCTTATGCCTGCTTAAGGGGGAAGGAGAGGTGGGGTGATGCATAAATCCAGAGTTTTATATAAGCACAGGTACCGTTCCAAAATCCAACTATGGAATAGACAAGACCTACACCTTCCTCAGTGAAAGGGACTCAAAACCCCATATTTCCCGCAGAGGAATATATCTGACTAGTAAGAATCTTAAAAACTATGTATTGATATGTCTCCATAAGGGAATCAAGTGTGTCTAGACAGGCATAAACATGGCAGCGAGAATCAGCTCAAACCCACTATAAAAAGGAATTACAAAAACAAAACAAAAAAACTGGAAATTCTTTACAATTCCTTCAGGGTCTCTGATGAAACCTGGAATGACTCTATGTACAACCACAGCTGGATGTGGCATAAGGCTGGACACTTGGGACTGAGAGGATTGGTGAGATTGGGTGAGCAAATGCAGACCCTTTAAAGCACAAATGCCTGGCACTCATTCCATGGGTCCCAACTCTCCAGGTTGAAGGGAATATTACTACAGCTATAACATGTACAGGAAACCTAGAGAACGGACACACTGTGAATACGAAAGGTTTCTAAAACTCAACTAATTGTCCCTCTCCTGGTGCTCCGGTTTGACTTTCCATCTGCTTTACTATCAACCTCCCAGCTTGGAGAGACAGCCCCTTTAACCTCCTGGTTCGCACAGGTTGCCAATTTGGCAGAGGATGAAAGGGAAGAGGGAGAACCAATGAGAGAGTAGCTGTTAGGCATTTGGACAGGCACATATCACTCTAATTTCCCGGCAGGAAGAAGAATTAAGCAAAGTCTCAGCCACTCACTGGGAACCAGTATAGCTCCTGAACCAAAATTTTGGAATGCGGTCAGCTCACAAAAAACGAGTTGAAAAATGGAGCTCAGGGGCACAGCAATTCACAAACTGGCCGAGTAATAAAGGACAACTATCGTCCAAAAATCTGTTGAGGGAAGGCAACGAGGCGGACTTGAAAGCGAGGCAGAATAGCAGGAAACAGATTTCAAGAGGTACGTTGGAATCGCCTTTAAAGCACAGGAAGAGGGGCACAACTTCGACAATGATGCACTTGGCCAAAAAGGGCGTATGCGTTTTCTCCTGAATATATTCAGGAGAAAACGCATACGCCCTTTTTGGGGAAGCAAGCAAGCGGGCAATGCAAATCTGCACTACAAAGAAGTATCACATCCCACCGGTCAAAAGGGACATCCACAAGATGTGTAAAAACCAGAGAGGCAAGACAGGCCCTGGAGAACAGGGAGCCTTGTTATGCTGATGGGGGGGATGTAACTTGCCAACTGCCTCTCTGGAGCAGTGCATTGTGTTCCCTAAAACAAGTAAAGAACAGAGCTAGAGAGCCAAGGGCACTTCCAGTCTAGGGAATATACCTTGGGAAAACTGAAAATCAATAAGCCAGAGCCACCCCAAAATTTAGGGCTGCACTGCTTACAAGGACCTCAACTTGGGTACACCTTAAATATCCCAGGAAATATAAAAATGGTTCAAAAAATTGTGGTACTTACGTACGATGGAATATCCCTCAGCCATGAAATCAATGTCATAAGACCAGTCGCAGCAAAATGGGTGGATTCAGGTACGATGATTCTAAGTGAAATAAGTCACCCAGAAAAAGAAACTTATCATAAGATATCACTTATGAAGATCCTGTAAACATGGCTACACTTGAACTGAGTTAGGAAAGAGAACAGTGTCTCACATTTAGAAAACACTCTTATGCCTGCTTAAGGGGGAAGGAGAGGTGGGGTGATGCATAAAACCAGAGTTTGATATAAGCACAGGTACCGTTCCAAAAACCAACTATGGAATAGACAAGACCTACACCTTCCTCAGTGAAAGGGACTCAAAACCCCATATTTCCCGCAGAGGAATATATCTGACTAGTAAGAATCTTAAAACCTATGTATTGATATGTCTCCATAAGGGAATCAAGTGTGTCTAGACTGGCATAAACATGGCAGCGAGAATCAGCTCAAACCCACTATAAAAAGGAATATCAAAAACAAAACAAAAAAAATTGGAAATTCTTTACAATTCCTTCAGGGTCTCTGATGAAACCTGGAATGACCCTATGTACAACGACAGCTGGATGTGGCATAAGGCTGGACACTTGGGACTGAGAGGATTGGTGAGATTGGGTGAGCAAATGCAGACCCTTTAAAGCACAAATGCCTGGCACCCATTCCATGGGTCCCAACTCTGCAGGTTAAAGGGAATATTCCTACAGCTATAACATGTACGGGAAACCTAGAGAACGGACACTCTGTGAATACGAAAGGTTTCTAAAACTCAACGAATAGTCCCTCTCCTGGTGCTCGGGTTTGACTTTCCATCTGCTTTACTATCAACCTCCCAACTTGGAGAGACAGCCCCTTTAACCTCCTGGTTCGCACAGGTTGCCAATTTGGCAGAGGATGAAAGGGAAGGGGGAGAACTAATGAGAGAGTAGCTCTTAGGCATTTGGACGGGCACATGTCACTCTAATTTCCCGGCAGGAGGAAGGATTAACCAAAGCCTCAGCCACCCACCGGGAACCAGTGTAGGTCTTGAACCAAACTTTTGGACTTGCGGTCAGCCCACAAAAAACGAGTTGAATAATGGAACTCAGGGGCACAGCAATTCACAAACTGACAGAGTAATAAATGACAACTATCGTCTAAAAATCTGTTGAGGGAAGGCAACGAGGTGGACTTGAAAGCTAGGCAGAATAGCAAGAAACAGATTTCAAGAGGTACGTTGGAATCTCATATAAAGCACAGGATGAGGTGCACAACTTCAACAATGGTGCACTTGGGCAAAAAGGGCGTATGCGTTTTCTCCTGAATATATTCAGGAGAAAACACATACGCCCTTTTTGGCCAAGCAAGCAAGCGTGAAATGCAAATCTGCACTACAAAGAAGTATCACTTCTAACCGCTCAAAGGGGCATGGACAAAGTGTGTAAAATCCAGAAAGGCAAGACAGGCCCTGGAGAACAGGGAGCTTTGTTATGCTGATGGGCGGGATGTAAATTGCCAACTGCCTCTCTGGAGGAGTGCATTGTGTTCCCTAAAACAAGTAAACAACAGAGCTACAGAGCCAAGGGCACTTCCACTCTAAGGAATATACCATGGGAAAACTGAAAATCAATAAGACAGAGCCACCCCAAAATTTAGGGCTGCACTGCTTACAAGGACCTCAACTTGGGTACACCTTAAATATACCAGGAAATATAAAAATGGTTCAAAAAATTGTGGTACTTCCATACGATGGAATATCCCTCAGCCATGAAATCAATGTCATAAGGCCAGTAGCAGCAAAATGGGTGGATTCAGGTACGATGATTCTAAGTGAAATAAGTCACACAGAAAAAGAAACTTATCATAAGATATCACTTATGAAGATCCTGTAAACATGGCTACACTTGAACTCAGTTAGGAAAGAGAACAGATTCGCACATTTAGAAAAAACTCTTATGGCTGCTTAAGGGGGAAGGAGAGGTGGGGTGATGCATAAAACCAGAGTTTGATATAAGCACAGGTACCGTTCCAAAAACCAACTAAGGAATAGACAAGACCTACACATTCCTCAGTGAAAGGGACTCAAAACCCCATATTTCCCACAAAGGAATATATCTGACTAGTAAGAATCTTAAAACCTATGTATTGATATCTCTCCGTAGCGAATCAAGTCTGTCTAGACTGGTATAAACATGGCAGCGTAATCAGCTCAAACACACTATAAAAAGGAATTACAAAAACTAAGCAAAACTAAAATGGAAATTCTTCACAATTCCTTCATGGTCTCTGATGAAACCTGGAATTACCCTATCTACAATGACAGCTGGATGTGGCATAAGTCTGGACACTTGGGACTGAGAGGATTGGTGAGATTGGGTGAGCAAATGCAGACCCTTTAAAGCAATAATTCGTGGCACCCATTCCATGGGTCCCAACTCTCCAGGTTGAAGGGAATATTACTACAGCTATAACATGTACGGGAAACCTAGAGCATGGACACACTGTGAATACGAAAAGTTTCTAAAACTCAACGAATAGTCCCTCTCCTGGTGCTCCCATTTGACTTTCCATCTGCTTTACTATCAACCTCCCAACTTGGAGAGACAGCCCCTTTAACCTCCTGGTTCGCACAGGTTGCCAATTTGGCAGATGATGAAAGGGAAGAGGGAGAACCAATGAGAGAGTAGCTGTTAGGCATTTGGACTGGCACATATCACTGTAATTTCCTGGCAGGAAGAAGAATTAACCAAAGTCTCAGCCCCCCACCGGGAACCAGTATAGGTCCTGAACCAAAATTTTGGACTTGCGGTCTGCTCACAAAAAACGAGTTGAAAAATGGAGCTCAGGGGCACAGCAATTCCCAAACTGGCCGAGTAATAAAGGACAACTATCGTCCAAAAATCTGTTGAGGGAAGGCAACGAGGCGGAATTGAAAGCGAGGCAGAATAGCAGGAAACAGATTTCAAGTGGTACGTTGGAATCGCCTTCAAAGCACAGGAAGAGGGGCACAACTTCGACAATGATGCACTTGGCCAAAAGGGGCGTATGCGTTTTCTCCTGAATATATTCAGGAGAAAACGCATACGCCCTTTTTGGGGAAGCAAGCAAGCGGGCAATGCAAATCTGCACTACAAAGAAGCCTCACTTCCCACTGGTCAAAAGGGACATCCACAAATTGTGTAAAAACCAGAAAGGCCAGACAGGCCCTGGAGAACAAGGAGCCTTGTTATGCTGATGGGCGGGATGTAAATTGCCAACTGCCTCTCTGGAGGAGTGCATTGTGTTCCCTAAAACAAGTAAACAACAGAGCTACAGAGCCAAGGGCACTTCCAGTCTAGGGAATATTCCTTGGGAAAACTGAAAATCAATAAGACAGAGCCACCCCAAAATTTAGGGCTGCACTGCTTACAAGGACCTCAACTTGGGTACACCTTAAATATCCCAGGAAATATAAAAATGGTTCAAAAAATTGTGGTACTTACGTACGATGGAATATCCCTCAGCCATGAAGTCAATATCATAGGACCAGTAGCAGCAAAATGGGTGGATTCAGGTACGATGATTCTAAGTGAAATAAGTCACACAGAAAAAGAAACTTATCATAAGATATCACTTATGAAGATCCTGTAAACATGGCTACACTTGAACTGAGTTAGGAAAGAGAACAGTGTCTCATATTTAGAAAACACTCTTATGCCTGCTTAAGGGGGAAGGAGAGGTGGGGTGATGCACAAAACCAGAGCTTGATATAAGCACAGGTACCGTTCCAAAAACCAACTATTGAATAGACAAGACCTACACCTTCCTCAGTGAAAGGGACTCAAAACCCCATATTTCCCGCAGAGGAATATATCTGACTAGTAAGAATCTTAAAACCTATGTATTGATATGTCTCCGTAAGGGAATCAAGTGTGTCTAGACTGGCATAAACATGGCAGCGAGAATCAGCTCAAACACACTATAAAAAGGAATTTCAAAAACAAAACAAAAAAACTGGGAAATTCTTTACAATTCCTTCAGGGTCTCTGATGAAACCTGGAATTACCCTATCTACAACGACAGCTGGATGTGGCATAAGGCTGGACACTTGTGACTGAGAGGATTGGTGAGATTGGGTGAGCAAATGCAGACCCTTTAAAGCAATAATGCATGGCACCCATTCCATGGGTCCCAACTCTCCAGGTTGAATGGAATATTACTACAGTTATAACATGTACGGGAAACCTAGAGAACGGACACACTGTGAATACGAAAGGTTTCTAAAAGTCAAAGAATAGTCCCTCTCCTGGTGCTCCGGTTTGACTTTCCATCTGCTTTACTATCAACCTCCCAACTTGGAGAGAAAGCCCCTTTAACCTCCTGGTTCGAACAGGTTGCCAATTGGGCAGAGGATGAAAGGGAAGAGGGAGAACCAATGAGAGATTAGCTGTTAGGCATTTGGACGGGCACATATCACTGTAATTTCCCGGCAGGAAGAAGAATTAACCAAAGTCTCAGCCACCCACCGGGAACCCCTATAGGTCCTGAACCAAAGTTTTGGACTTGCGGTCAGCTCACCAAAAACGAGTTGAAAAATGGAGCTCAGGGGCACAGCAATTCACAAACTGGCCGAGTAATAAAGGACAACTATCGTCCAAAAATCTGTTGATGGAAGGCAACGAGGCGGAGTTGAATGTGAGGCAGAATAGCAGGAAACAGATTTCAAGAGGCACGTTGGAATCGCCTTTAAAGCACAGGAAGACGGGCCCAACTTCGACAATGATGCACTTGGCAAAAAAGGGCGTATGCGTTTTCTCCTGAATATATTCAGGAGAAAACGCATACGCACTTTTTGGCCAAGCAAGCAAGCGGGCAATGCAAATCTGCACTACAAAGAAGTATCACTTCCCACCGGTCAAAAGGGACGTCCACAAAATGTGTAATAACCAGAAAGGCAAGACAGGCCCTGGAGAACAGGGAGCCTTGTTATGCTGATGGGCGGGATGTAAATTGCCAACTGCCTCTCTGGAGGAGTGCATTGTGTTACCTAAAACAAGTAAACAACGGAGCTACAGAGCCAAGGGCACTTCCAGTCTAGGGAATATACCTTGGGAAAACTGAAAATCAATAAGACAGAGCCACCCCAAAATTTAGGGCTGCACTGCTTACAAGGACCTCAACTTGGGTACACCTTAAATATCCCAGGAAATATAAAAATGGTTCAGAAAATTGTGGTACTTACGTACGATGGAATATCCCTCAGCCATGAAATCAATGTCATAAGACCAGGAGCAGCAAAATGGGTGGATACAGGTACGATGATCCTAAGTGAAATAAGTCACACAGAAAAAGAAACTTATCATAAGATATCACTTATGAAGATCCTGTACACATGGCTACACTTGAACTGAGTTAGGAAAGAGAAGAGTGTCTCACATTTAGAAAACACTCTTATGCCTGCTTAAGGGGGAAGGAGAGGTGGGGTGATGCATAAACCCAGAGTTTGATATAAGCACAGGTACCGTTCCAAAAACCAACTATGGAATAGACAAGACCAACACCTTCCTCAGTGAAAGGGACTCAAAACACCATATTTCCCGCAGAGGAATATATCTGACTAGTAAGAATCTTAAAACCTATATATTGATATGTCTCCGTAAGGGAATCAAGTGTGTCTAGACTGGCATAAACATGGCAGCGAGAATCAGCTCAAACCCACTATAAAAAGGAGTTTTAAAAACAAAACAAAAAACTGGGAAATTCTTTACAATTCCTTCAGGGTCTCTGATGAAACCTGGAATGACACTATCTACAATGACAGCTGAATGTGGCATAACAAGGGACACATGGGACTGAGACGATTGGTGAGATTGGGTGAGCAAATGCAGACCCTTTAAAGCACAAATGCCTGGCACCCATTCCATGGGTCCCAACTCTCCAGGTTGAAGGGAATATTACTACAGCTATAACATGTACAGGAAACCTAGAGAACAGACACACTGTGAATACGAAAGGTTTCTAAAACTCAACGAATAGTCCCTGTCCTGGTGCTCTGGTTTGACATTCCATCTGCTTTACTATCAACCTCCCAACTTGGGGAGACAACCCCTTTAACCTCCTGGTTCGCACAGGTTGCCAATTTGGCAGAGGATGAAAGGGAAGAGGGAGAACCAATGAGAGAGTAACTGTTAGGCATTTGGACGGGCACATATCACTGGAATTCCCCGGCAGGAAGAAGAATTAAGCAAAGTCTCAGCCACCCACAGGGAACCAGTATAGGTCCCGAACCAAAATTTTGGACTTGCGGTCCGCTCACCAAAAACGAGTTGAAAAATGGAGCTCAGGGGCACAGCAATTCACAAACTGGCCGAGTAATAAAGGACAACTATCGTCCAAAAATCTGTTGAGGGAAGGCAATGAGGCGGACTTGAAAGCGAGGCAGAATAGCAGGAAACAGATTTCAAGAGGTACGTTGGAATCCCCTTTAAAGCACAGGAAGAGGGGCACAACTTCGACAATGATGCACTTGGCCAAAAAGGCGTATGCGGTTTCTCCTGAATATATTCAGGAGAAAACACATACGCCCTTTTTGGCCAAGCAAGCAAGCGGGCAATGCAAATCTGGACTACAAAGAAGTATCACTTCCCTCCGGTCAAAAGCAACGTCCACAAAATGTGTAAAAACCAGAAAGGCAAGACAGGCTCTGGAGAACAGGCAGCCTTGTTATGCTGATGGGCGGGATGTAAATTGCCAACTGCCTCTCTGGAGGAGTGCATTGTGTTCCCTAAAACAAGTAAACAACAGAGCTACAGAGCCAAGGGCACTTCCAGTCTAGGGAATATACCTTGGGAAAACAGAAAATCAATAAGACAGAGCCACCCCAAAATTTAGGGCTGCACTGCTTACAAGGACCTCAACTTGGGTACACCTTAAATATCCCAGGAAATATAAAAATGGTTCATAAAATTGCGGTACTTACGTACGATGGAATATCCCTCAGCCATGAAATCAATGTCATAAGACCAGTAGCAGCAAAATGGGTGGATTCAGGTACGATGATTCTAAGTGAAATAAGTCACACAGAAAAAGAAACTTATCATAAGATATCACTTATGAAGATCCTGTAAACATGGCTACACTTGAAGTGAGTTAGGAAAGAGAACAGTATCTCACATTTAGAAAACACTGTTATGCCTGCTTAAAGGGGAAGGAGAGGTGGGGTGATGCATAAAACCAGAGTTTGATATAAGCACAGGTACCGTTCCAAAAACCAACTATGGAATAGACAAGACCTACACCTTCCTCAGTGAAAGGGACTCAAAACCCCATATTTCCCGCAGAGGAATATATCTGACTAGTAAGAATCTTAAAACCTATGTATTGATATGTCTCCGTAAGGGAATCAAGTGTTTCTAGACTGGCATAAACATGGCAGCGAGAATCAGCTCAAACCCACTATAAAAAGGAATTTCAAAAACAAAACAAAAAAACTGGGAAATTCTTTACAATTCCTTCAGGGTCCCTGATGAAACCTGGAATGACCCTATCTACAACGACAGCTGGATGTGGCATAAGGAAGGACACATGGGACTGAGAGGTTTGGTGAGATTGGGTGAGCAAATGCAGACCCTTTAAATCACAAATGCCTGGCACCCATTCCATGGGCCCCAACTCTCCAGGTTGAAGGGAATATTACTACAGTTATAACATGTACGGGAAACCTAGAGAACGGACACACTGTGAATACAAAAGGTTTCTAAAACTCAACGAATAGTCCCTCTCCTGGTGCTCCACTTTGACTTTACATCTGCTTTACTATCAACCTCCCAACTTGGAGAGACAGCCCCTTTAACCTCCTGGTTCGCACAGGTTGCCAATTTCGCAGAGGATGAAAGGGAAGAGGGAGAACCAATGAGAGAGTAGCTGTTAGGCATTTGGACGGGCATATATCACTGTAATTTCCCGGGAGGAAGAAGAATTAACCAAAGTCTCAGCCACCCACCGGGAACCAGTAAAGGTGCTTAACCAAAATTTTGGACTTGCGGTCAGCTCACCAAAAACGAGTTGAAAAATAGAGCTCAGGGGCACAGCAATTGACAAACTGGCCGAGTAATAAAGGACAACTATCGTCCAAAAACCTGTTGAGGGAAGGCAACGAGGCGGACTTTAAAGTGAGGCAGAATAGCAGGAAACAGATTTCAAGAGGTACGTTGGAATCGCCTTTAAAGCACAGGAAGAAGGACACAACTTCGACAATGATGCACTTGGCCAAAAAGGGCGTATGCGTTTTGTCCTGAATATATTCAGGAGAAAACGCATACGCCCTTTTTGGCCAAGCAAGCAAGCGGGCAATGCAAATCTGCACTACAAAGAAGTATCACTTCCCACCGGTCAAAAGGGACATCCACAAAATGTGTAAAAACCAGAAAGGCAAGACAGGCCCTGGAGAACAGGGAGCCTTGTTATGCTGATGGGCGGGATGTAAATTGCCAACTGCCTCTCTGGAGGAGTGCATTGTGTTCCCTAAAACAAGTAAAGAACAGAGCTACAGAGCCAAGGGCACTTCCATTCTAGGGAATATACCTAGGGAAATCTGAAAATCAATAAGACAGAGCCACCCCAAAATTTAGGGCTGCACTGCTTACAAGGACCTCAACTTGGGTACACCTTAAATATCCCAGGAAATATAAAAATGATTCAAAAAATTGTGGTACTTACGTACGATGGAATATCCCTCAGCCATGAAATCAATGTCATAAGACCAGTAGCAGCAAAATGGGTGGATTCAGGTACGATGATTCTAAATGAAATAAGTCACACAGAAAAAGAAACTTATCATAAGATATCACTTATGAAGATCCTGTACACATGGCTACACTTGAACTGAGTTAGGAAAGAGAACAGTGTCTCACATTTAGAAAACACTCTTATGCCAGCTTAAGGGGGAAGGAGAGGTGGGGTGATGCATAAAACCAGAGTTTGATATAAGCACACGTACCGTTCCAAAAACCAACTATGGAATAGACAAGACCTACACCTTCCTCAGTGAAAGGGACTCAAAACCCCATATTTCCCGCAGAGGAATATATCTGACTAGTAAGAATCTTAAAACCTATGTATTGATATGTCTCCGTAAGGGAATCAAGTGTGTCTAGACTGGCATAAACATGGCAGCGAGAATCAGCTCAAACCCACGATAAAAAGGAATTTCAAAAACAAAACAAAAAAACTGGGAAATTCTTTACAATTCCTTCAGGGTCTCTGATGAAACCTGGAATGACCCTATCTACAACGACAGCTGGATGTGGCATAAGGAGGGACACTTGGGACTGAGAGGATTGGTGAGATTGGGTGAGCAAATGCAGACCCTTTAAAGCACAAATGCCTGGCACCCATTCCATGGGTCCCAACTCTCCAGTTTGAAGGGAATATTACTACAGCTATAACATGTACGGGAAACCTAGAGAACGGACACACTGTGAATACGAAAGGTTTCTAAAACTCAACGAATAGTCCCTCTCCTGGTGCTCCACTTTGACTTTACATCTGCTTTACTATCAACCTCCCAACTTGGAGAGACAGCTTTAACCTCCTGGTTCGCACAGGTTGCCTATTTGGCAGAGGATGAAAGGGAAGAGGGAGAACCAATGAGAGAGTAGCTGTTAGGCATTTGGACGGGCACATATCACTGTAATTTCCCGGCAGGAAGAAGAATTAACCAAAGTCTCAGCCACCCACGGGGAACCAGTATAGGTCCTGAACCAAAATTTTGGACTTGCGGTCAGCTCACCAAAAACGAGTTGAAAAATGGAGCTCAGGGGCACAGCATTTCACAAACTGGCCGAGTAATAAAGGACAACTATCGTCCAAAAATCTGTTGAGGGAAGGCAACGAGGCGGACTTTAAAGCGAGGCAGAATAGCAGTAAACAGATTTCAAGAGGTACGTTGCAATCGCCTTTAAAGCACAGGAGGAAGGACACAACTTAGACAATTATGCACTTGGCCAAAAAGGGCGTATGCGTTTTCTCCTGAATATATTCAGGAGAAAACGCATACGCCCTTTTTGGCCAAGCAAGCAAGCGGGCAATGCAAATCTGCACTACAAAGAAGTATCACTTCCCACCGGTCAAAAGGGACATCCACAAAATGTGTAAAAACCAGAAAGGCAAGACAGGCCCTGGAGAACAGGGAGCCTTGTTATGCTGATGGGCGTGATGTAAATTGCCAACTGCCTCTCTGGAGGAGTGCATTGTGTTCCCTAAAACAAGTAAAGAACAGAGCTACAGAGCCAAGGGCACTTCCATTCTAGGGAATATACCTTGGGAAATCTGAAAATCAATAAGACAGAGCCACCCCAAAATTTAGGGCTGCACTGCTTACAAGGACCTCAACTTGGGTACACCTTAAATATCCCAGGAAATATAAAAATTGTTCAAAAAATTGTGGTACTTACGTACGATGGAATATCCCTCAGCCATGAAATCAATGACATAAGACCAGTAGCAGCAAATTGGGTGTATTCAGGTACGATGATTCTAAGTGAAATAAGGTACACAGAAAAAGAAACTTATCATAAGATATCACTTATGAAGATCCTGTAAACATGGCTACACTTGAACTGAGTTAGGAAAGAGAACAGTGTCTCACATTTAGAAAACATTCTTATGCCTACTTAAGGGGGAAGGAGAGGTGGGGTGATGCATAAAACCAGAGTTTGATATAAGCACAGGTACCGCTCCAAAAACCAACTATGGAATAGACAAGACCTACACCTTCCTCAGTGAAAGGACTCAAAACACCATATTTCCCGCAGAGGAATATATCTGACTAGTAAGAATCTTAAAACCTATGTATTGATATGTCTCCGTAAGGGAATCAAGTGTGTCTAGACTGGCATAAATATGGCAGCGAGAATCAGCTCAAACCCACGATAAAAAGGAATTTCAAAAACAAAACAAAAAAACTGGGAAATTCTTTACAATTCCTTCAGGGTCTCTGATGAAACCTGGAATGACCCTATCTACAATGACAGCTGGATGTGACATAAGGCTGGACACTTGGGACTGAGAGGATTGGTGAGATTGGGTGAGCAAATGCAGACCCTTTAAAGCAATAATGCATGGCACCCATTCCATGGGTCCCAACTCTCCAGGTTGAAGGGAATATTACTACAGCTATAACACATACGGGAAACCTAGAGAACGGACACACTGTGAATACGAAAGGATTCTAAAACTCAACTAATAGTCCCTCTCCTGGTGCTCCGGTTTGACTTTCCATCTGCTTTACTATCAACCTCCCAACTTGGAGAGACAGCCCCTTTAACCTCCTGGTTCGCACAGGTTGCCAATTTGGCAGAGGATGAAAGGGAAGAGGGAGAACCAATGAGAGAGTAGCTGTTAGGCATTTGGACGGGCACATATCACTGTAATTTCCCGGCAGGAAGAAGAATTAACCAAGTCTCAGCCACCCACCGGAAACAAGTATAGGTCCTGAACCAAAATTTTGGACTTGCGGTCAGCTCACCAAAAACGAGTTGAAAAACGGAGCTCAGGGGCACAGCAATTCACACACTGGCCGAGTAATAAAGGACAACTATCGTCCAAAAATCTGTTGAGGGAAGGCAACGAGGCGGACTTGAAAGCGAGGCAGAATAGCAGTAAACAGATTTCAACAGGTACGTTGGAATCGCCTTTAAAGCACAGGAAGAGGGGCACAACTTCGACAATGATGCACTTGGCCAAAAAGGGCGTATGCATTTCCTCCTGAATATATTCAGGAGAAAACGCATACGCCCTTTTTGGCCAAGCAAGCAAGCGGGCAATGCAAATCTGCACTAAAAAGAAGTATCACTTCCCAGCGGTCAAAAGGGACATCCACAAAATGTGTAAAAACCAGAAAGGCAAGACAGGCCCTGGAGAACAGGGAGCCTTGCTATGCTGATGGGCGGGATGTAAATTGCCAACTGCCTCCCTGGAGGAGTGCATTGTGTTCCCTAAAACAAGTAAAGAACAGAGCTACAGAGCCAAGGACACTTCCAGTCTAGGGAATATACCTTGGGAAAACTGAAAATCAATAAGACAGAGCCACCCCAAAATTTAGGGCTGCACTGCTTACAAGGACCTCAACTTGGGTACACATTAAATATCCCAGGAAATACAAAAATGGTTCAAAAAATTGTGGTACTTATGTACGATGGAATATCCCTCAGCCATGAAATCAATGTCATAAGACCAGTAGCAGCAAAATGGGTGGATTCAGGTACGATGATTCTAAGTGAAATAAGTCACAGAGAAAAAGAAACTTATCATAAGATATCACTTATGAAGATCCTGTAAACATGGCTACACTTGAACTGAGTTAGGAAAGAGAACAGTGTCTCACATTTAGAAAACACTCTTATGCCTGCTTAAGGGGGAAGGAGAGGTGGGGTGATGCATAAAACCAGAGTTTGATATAAGCACAGGTACCGTTCCAAAAACCAACTATGGAATAGACAAGACCTACACCTTCCTCAGTGAAAGGGACTCAAAACCCCATATTTCCCACAGAGGAATATATCTGACTAGTAAGAATCTTAAAACCTATGTATTGATATGTCTCCGTTATGGAATCAAGTGTGTCTAGACTGGCATAAACATGGCAGCGAGAATCAGCTCAAACCCACTATAAAAAGGAATTTCAAAAACAAAACAAAAAAACTGGGAAATTCTTTACAATTCCTTCAGGGTCTCTGATGAAACCTGGAATGACCCTATCTACAATGACAGCTGGATGTGGCATACGGAGGGACACTTGGGACTGAGACGATTGGTGAGATTGGGTGAGCAAATGCAGACCCTTTAAATCACAAACGCCTGGCACCCATTCCATGGGTCCCAACTCTCCAGGTTGAAGGGAATATTACTACAGCTATAACATGTACGAGAAACCTAGAGAACGGACACACTGTGAATACGAAAAGTTTCTAAAACTCAACGAATAGTCCCTCTCCTAGTGCTCCGGTTTGACTTCCGTCTGCTTTACTATCAACCTCCCAACTTGGAGAGACAGCCCCTTTAACCTCCTGGTTCGCACAGGTTGCCAATTTGGCAGAGGATGAAAGGGAAGAGGGAGAACCAATGAGAGAGTAGCTGTTAGGCATTTGGACGGGCACATATCACTGTAATTTCCCGGCAGGAAGAAGAATTAACCAAAGTCTCAGCCACCCACCGGGAACCAGTATAGATCCTGAACCAAAATTTTGGACTTGCGCTCAGCTCACCAAATCGAGTTGAAAAATGGAGCTCAGGGGCACAGCAATTCACAAACTGGCCGAGTAATAAAGGACAAGTATCGTCCAAAAATCTGTTAACGGAAGGCAACGAGGCGGACTTGAAAGCGAGGCAGAATAGCAGGAAACAGATTTCAAGAGGTACGTTGGAATCACCTTTAAAGCACAGGAAGAGGGGCACAACTTCGACAATGATGCACTTGGCCAAAAAGGGCGTATGCGTTTTCTCCTGAATATATTCAGGAGAAAACGCATACGCCCTTTTTGGCCAAGCAAGCAAGCGGGCAATGCAAATCTGCACTACAAAGATGTATCACTTCCCACCGGTCAAAGGGACATCCACAAAATGAGTAAAAACCAGAGAGGCAAGACAGGCCCTGGAGAACAGGGAGCCTTGTTATGCTGATGGGCAGGATGTAAATTGCCAACTGCCTTTCTGGGGGAGTGCATTGTGTTCCCTAAAACAAGTAAACAACAGAGCTACAGAGCCAAGGGCACTTCCAGTCTAGGGAATATCCCTTGGGAAAACTGAAAATCAATAAGACAGAGCCACCCCAAAATTTAGGGCTGCACTGCTTACAAGGACCTCAACTTGGGTACACCTTAAATATCCCAGGAAATATAAAAATGGTTCAAAATATTGTGGTAATTACGTACAATGGAATATCCCTCAGGCATGAAATCAATGTCATAAGACCAGTAGCAGCAAAATGGGTGGATTCAGGTACGATGATTCTAAGTGAAATAAGTCACAGAGAAAAAGAAACTTATCATAAGATATCACTTATGAAGATCCTGTAAACATGGCTACACTTGAACTGAGTTAGGAAAGAGAACAGTGTCTCACATTTAGTAAACACTCTTATGCCTGCTTATGGGGGAAGGAGAGGTGGGGTGATGCATAAAAACAGAGTTTGATATAAGCACTGGTACCGTTCCAAAACCCAACTATGGAATAGACAAGACCTATACCTTTCTCAGTGAAAGGGACTCAAAACCCCATATATCCCGCAGAGGAATATATCTGACTAGTAAGAATCTTAAAACCTATGTATTGATATGTCTCCGTAAGGGAATCAAGTGTGTCTAGACTGGCATAAACATGGCAGCGAGAATCAGCTCAAACCCACTATAAAAAGGAATTTCAAAAACAAAACAAAAAAACTGGGAAATTCTTTACAATTCCTTCAGGGTCTCTGATGAAACCTGGAATGACCTTATCTTCAACGACAGCTCGATATGGCATAAGGCTGGACACTTGGGACTGAGAGGATTGGTGTGATTGGGTGAGCAAATGCAGACCCTTTAAAGCAATAATGCATGGCACCCATTCCATGGGTCCCAACTCTCCAGGTTGAACGGAATATTACTACAGTTATAACATGTACGGGAAACCTAGAGAACGGACACACTGTGAATACGAAAGGTTTCTAAAACTCAACGAATAGTCCCTATCCTGGTGCTCCGGTTTGAATTTCCATCTGCTTTACTATCAACCTCCCAACTTGGAGAGACAGCCCCTTTAACCTCCTGGTTTGCACAGTTTGCCAATTTGGCAGAGGATTAAAGGGAAGAGGGAGAACCAATGAGAGAGTAGCTGTTAGGCATTTGGACGGGCACATATCACTGTAATTTCCCGGCAGGAAGAAGAATTAACCAAAGTCTCAGCCACTCACCGGGAACCAGTATAGGTCCTGAACCAAAATTTTGGACTTGCGGTCTGCTCACCAAAAACGAGTTGAAAAATTGATCTCAGGGGCACAGCAATTCACAAACTGGCCGAGTAATAAAGGACAACTATCGTCCAAAAATCTGTTGAGGGAAGGCAGCGAGGCGGACTTGAATGCGAGGCAGAATAGCAGGAAACAGATTTGAACAGGTACGTTGGAATCGCCTTTAAAGCACAGGAAGAGGGTCCCAACTTCGACAATGATGCACTTGGCCAAAAAGGGCGTATGCATTTCCTCCTGAATATATCCAGGAGAAAACGCATACGCCCTTTTTGGCCAAGCAAGCAAGCGGGCAATGCAAATCTGCACTACAAAGAAGTATCACTTCCCACCGGTCAAAAGGGATATCCACAAAATGTGTAAAAACCAGAAAGGCAAGACAGGCCCTGGAGAACAGGGAGCCTTGTTATGCTGATAGGCAGGATGTAAACTGCCAACTGCCTCTCTGGAGGAGTGTATTGTGTTCCCTAAAACAAGGAAACAACAGAGCTACAGAGCAAAGGGCACTTCCAGTCTAGGGAATATACCTTGGGAAAACTGAAAATCAATAAGACACAGCCTCCCCAATATATAGGGCTGCACTGCTTACAAGAACCTCAACTTGGGTACACCATAAATATCCCAGGAAAGATAAAAATGGTTCAAAGAATTGTGGTACTTACATACGATGGAATATCCCTCAGCCATACAATCAATGTCACAAGACCAGTAGCAGCAAAATGAGTGGATTCAGGTACGATGATTCTAAGTGAAATAAGTCACACAGAAACAGAAACTTATCATAAGATATCACTTATGAAGATCCTGTAAACATGGCTACACTTGAACTGAGTTAGGAAAGAGAACAGAGTCTCACATTTGGAAAACACTCTTATGCCTGCTTAAGGGGGAAGGAGAGGTGGGGTGATGCATAAAACCAGAGTATGATATAAGCACAGGTACCGTTCCAAAAACCAATTAAGGAATAGACAAGACCTATACCTTCCTAGAGAAAGGGACTCAAAACCCCATATTTCCCACAGAGGAATATATCTGACGAGTAAGAATCTTAAAACCTATGTATTGATATGTCTCCCTAAGGGAATGAAGTGTCTCTAGACTGGCATAAACATGGCAGCGAGAATCAGCTCAAACCCACTATGACAAGGAATTACAAAAACAAAAGAAAAAAACTGGGAAATTCTTTACAATTCCTTCAGGGTCTCTGATGAACCCTGGAATGACCCTATCTACAATGACAGCTGGATGTGGCATAAGGAGGGACACATGGGACTAAGAGGATTGGTGAGATTGGATGAGCAAATGCAGACCCTTTAAAGCAATAATGCATGGCACCCATTCCATGGGTCCCAATTCTCCAGGTTGATGGGAATATTACTACAGCTTTAACATGTACGGGAAATGTAGAGAATGGACACACTGTGAATACGAATGGTTTCTAAAACTCAACGAATAGTCCCTCACCTGGTGCTCCCGTTTGACTTTCCTACTGCTTTACTATCAATCTCCCAACTTGGAGAGACAGCCCCTTTAACCTACTGGTTCGCACAGGATGCCAGTGTGGCTTAGGATGAAAGTGAAGAGGGAGAACCAATGAGAGATTAGCTGTTAGGCATTTGGACAGGCACATGTCTATCTAATTTCCCAGCAGGAAGGAGAATTAACCAAAGTCTCAGCCCCCCATCGGAAACCAGTATAGGTCCTGAACCAAAATTTTGGACTTGCGGTCAGCTCACAAAAAACGAGTAGAATAATGGAGCTCAGGGGCACAGCAATTCACAAACTGGCAGAGTAATAAAGGACAACTATCGTCCAAAAATCTGGTGAGGGAAGGCAACGATGTGGACTTGAAAGCGAGGCAGAATAGCAGGAAACAGATTTCAAGAGGTACGTTGGAATCCCGTTTAAAGCACAGAAAGAGGGGCAAAATTTCAAAAAGGATGCACTTGGCCAAATAGAGCATATTCGTTTTCTCATGAATATATTCAGGAGAAAACGCAAACGCCCTTTTTGGCCAAGCAAGCAGGCGGGCAATGCAAATCTGCACTACAAAGAAGTATCACTTCCCACCGGTCAAAAGGGACATCCACAAAATGTGTAAAAACCAGAAAGGCAGGACAGGACCTGGAGAACAGGGAGCCTTTTTATGCTGAAGGGCGGGATGTAAATTGCCAACTGCCTCTCTGGAGGAGTGCATTGTGTTACCTAAAACAAGTAAACAACAGAGCTACAGAGCCAAGGGCACTTCCAGTCTAGGGAATATACCTTGGGAAAACTGAAAATCAATAAGACAGAGCCACCCCAAAATTTAGGGCTGCACTGCTTACAAGGACCTCAACTTGGGTACACCTTAAAAATCCCAGGAAATATAAAAATGGTTCAAAAAATTGTGGTACTTACGTACGTTGGAATATCCCTCAGCCATGAAATCAATGTCATAAGAGCAGTAGCAGCAAAATGGGTGGATTCAGGTACGATGATTCTAAGTGAAATAAGTCACACAGAAACAGAAACTTATCATAGGATATCACTTATGAAGATCCTGTAAACATGGCTACACTTGAACTGAGTTAGGAAATAGAACAGAGTCTCACATTTAGAAAACACTCTTATGCCTGCTTAAGGGGGAAGGAGAGGTGGGGTGATGCATAACACCAGAGTTTGATATAAGCACAGGTACCGTTCCAATCACAAACTATGGAATAGACAAGACCTACACCTTCGTCAGTAAAAGGGACCCGAGGCATCTGTGAGTAACAGTGAGCTAAGCCCCAGGCCAGCTGCTGCTGAACTTTTCCCACCCTTCCCAGGTAAAACACCTGAAAATGTACAAGGGCTTGAAAGCTTAGAGGAAGGGCCGTGGAGCCACTCCAGCGACAGCACGCAGGCCAACTTGGTGCCTACAGGCCAGCCAGAATGGTCCTGGCCCTGGGCGCTCTTCTGGAAGCTTTCCATTGCCCTGCCTGAGATACCCCTCCTGTCCCTGCCCCCACTGCTTTTTCCTTCCTCACCTCTGTCCGGAGAGAAATTCCAACGGATTGTGTGGGTGATACATCCTCTTGTTTACACGTGGCATCCTGGCAACTCCTGCAGAATGTCCAGCAGAGTCCCACTCACACCGGGCCACCCACAAAGCCGTGGCCCTCCACTCCCTCCCACCAGCACAGCCCCGAGACTGCTGACGGGGCAGAGATCATGGAGTCAGGCACAGCTTCAGGGGCTATTGCTGCCTGCAGCGCTGTTTATATTGACCTCATCCCAGGCACACCTGGGGAGGGCCGGCCGGCAGGGTCAGTCTACCCAGGTCAGCTAATCCTCAGCCCTCAGGGAATCACATTGTTGAAAATGGACCTCGCTAAGGCAGAATAGAAGCCAAGGAATAAAAGGACACAATGCCATTTGCAGCACCGTAGGTGTGTCTAGAGGTAATCACGTGACTTGAAGCAAGTCAGAAAGTGAAAGACACATATGATATCATATCTCTTATAGGTGTGACCGAAAAATGGATACCAGGACAGATATTTCCACGGAGAAGGGCAATCACAGATTCATTCAACAAACTTATGGTTCACCAATGGAAACGTGTGAGGGTTGGTTTCATTATGATATTGGGGTTAACAGACATATACAAACACAGGTGACATATATAATCACCAAAGACCTACAGAATACCAAGAGAAGACTACTCAACATTCTGTCATAAGGTACATGGGAAAAGGATCCCAGGAAGAACAGACATATGTATATGTGTAAAAGAACCACATCTTCCACACCTACAACAAGCCAAACATTGTAATCAAATTTGCTGTAATAAAAAATAAAAAATTAAACTAAAAACACGAACAAGAAGTAGTGAGACAAACTTGAGGGGCTTTCTCCTGGCACATTGCATTCTAAATTCCAATCTAGAACAGGACTTCCATTGAGGCTCTGTTGCCTTAGTAACCAGTTTTGGTAAGGGAGAACTGCTGCCACCTTGTGGCCTTTTCACACAACAGCAGCTTTAATTCCAGCGCTAATGGTCTGTTGATATTCAAAATCATTGCAGGCCTGTAAATGACACCTGCCCTGTAAACAAATCCTGGATTCATATATCGACCAAAAAATTCAAAGGATGTCCATATTTCAAAACGACAGTTTCAAAAGGCATATTTTACACACATTAGTGTTCTGCTTCTTTTTCTTTCTTTCTTTTTTTGTTAAAAAAACGGGAATGGAATAAGGCATCCCTCAGAATGGGCGAAAATATTTGCAAACGAATCAATGGACAAAGGTTTAATCTCCAATATATATAAAGAGCTCATGCAGCTTAATATTAAAAAACAAACAACCCAATACAAAAATGGGCAGAAGATCTAAAGAGACGTTTCTTCAAAGAAGACACAGAGATGGCCAAGACGCAAATGAAAAGCTGCTCAACATCACTAATTATTAGGGAAATGCAAATCAAAACTACAATGAGGTATCACCTCACACCTGTTAGAATCGGCATCATCAGAAAATCTACAAACAACGAATTCTGGGGAGGGTGTGGACAAAAGGATCCCTCTTCCACTAGTGGTGGAAATGTAAATTGATACAGTCACGATGGAGAACAATATGGAGTTTCCTTAAAAAAACTAGAAATAGAATTACCATATGATCCAGCAATCCCACTTCTGGGCATATACCCAGAGAAAACCATAAATCAAAAAGGCACATTCACCACAATGCTCATTTCAGCACTATTTATGATAGCCAGGTAATGGAATCAACCTAAATACCCACAGACAGACGAATGGATAAAGATGTGGTACATATATAAAGTGGAATATTACTCAGCCATAAGAAGGAATGAAACTGGGTCATTTGTAGGGACGTCGATGGATCTAGAGACTGTCGTACAGAATGAAGTAAGTCAGAAAGAAACAAACAAATATTGTATATTAATGCATATATGTGGAACCTAGCAAAATCGTACAGATGAACTGGTTTGCAGGGAAGAAATAGAGACACAGAGGTAGAGAACACACGTATGGACACCAAGTGTGGGAAGCCATGGGGAGGTGGTGTTGGGATGATTTGGGAGATTCGGATTGACCTGTATACATGTATATGCATAAAATACATAACTAATAATAACCTGCTGTATAAAAAAATAAATAAAATTAGATTTCAAAATTTTAAAAAATAAAATTTAAAAATAAAACAGAAAAAAGTTCTTCCCTTCACACAGATGTATTTATATGAATGAATTATTTCCATGATTATATCTATAAATACATAAAAGAGGAATAAAATCTAACTTGAACCAAAAAAGAAAAAAAAAAACCTGAACCCACGAGTTAGACAGAGGAAAACCCTATCAGGGCACTTGCTCCATCGGTAAACAATTCTGAAATTGGTCAGAGGTGGGGAATCATCTCCCATAGAGCCAGCAGCCCACTCCTACGCAAGGAGCGTCCTCATTGCAAAGCGGGGGGCCATGCCGAGGCATCTGTGAGTAACCGTGAGCTGAGCCCCAGGCCAGCTGCTGTTGAACTTTTCCCACCCTTCCCAGGTAAAACACCTGAATATGTACAAGGGCTTGAAAGCCTAGAGGAAGGGCCGTGGAGCCACACCAGCGACAGCACGCAGGCCAACTTGGTGCCTGCAGGCCAGCCAGGAAGGTCCTGGCCCTGGGCGCTCTTCTGGAAGCTTTCCATTGCCCTGCCTGAGATACCGCTCCTGTCCCGGCCCCCACTGCTTTTTTGCTTCCTCACCTCTGTCCGGAGAGAAATTCCAGCGGAAGGTATGGGTGACACATCCTCTTCTTTACAGGTGGAAGCCTGGCAACTCCGGCAGAAATTCCAGCAGAGACCCACTCACACCGGGCCACCCACAAAGCCGTGGCCCCTCACTCCCTCCCACAAGCACAGCCCCGACACTGCTGACGGGGCAGAGAATATGGAGTCAGGCACAAATTCAGGGGCTATTGCTGCCTGCAGCGCTGTTTATATTGACCTCAACCCAGGCACACCTGTGGAGGGCCGGCCGGCAGGGTCAGGCTACCCAGGTCAGCTAATCCTCAGCCCTCAGGGAATCACATTGTTGAAAATGGACCTCGCTAAGGCAGAATAGAAGCCAAGGAATAAAAGGACACAATGCCATTTGTAGCACCGTAGGTGTGTCTAGATGTAATCACGTGAGTTGTTGTAAGTCAGAAAGTGAAAGACACATATCATATCATATCTCTTATAGGTGTGACCGAAAAATGGATACCAGAGCAGATATTTCCACGGAGAAGGGCAATCACAGATTCATTCAACAAACTTATGGTTCACCAATGGAAAGGTGTGAGGATTGGTTTCATTATGATATTGGGGTTAACAGACATATACAAACACAGGTGACATATATAATCACCAAAGACCTACAGAATACCAAGAGAAGACTACTCAACATTCTGTCATAAGGTACATGGGAAAAGGATCCCAGGAAGAACAGACATATGTGTATGTGTAAAAGAACCACATCTTCCACACCTACAACAAGCCAAACATTGTAATCAAATTTGCTGTAATAAAAAATAAAAAATTAAATTAAAAACACGAACAAGAAGTAGTGAGACAAACTTGAGGGGCTTTCTCCTGGCACATTCCATTCTAAATTCCAATCTAGAACACGACTTCCATTGAGGCTCTGTTGCCCCAGTAACCAGATTTGGTAAGGGAGACCTGCTGCCACCTTGTGGCCGTTTCACACAACAGCAGCTTTAATCCCAGCGCTAATGGTCAGTTGATATTCAAAATCATTGCAGGCCTGTAAATGACACCTGCCCTGAAAACAAATCCTGGGTTCATATATCGACCAAAAAATTCAAAGGATGTCCATATTTCAAAACGACAGTTTTAAAAGGCATATTTTACACACATTAGTGTTCTGCTTCTTTTTCTTTCTTTCTTTTTTTGTTAAAAAATGGGAATGGCAAAAAGCATCCCTCAGAATGGGCGAAAATATTTGCAAACGAATCAATGGACAAAAGTTTAATCTCCAATATATATAAAGAGCTCATGCAGCTTAATATTAAATAAACAAACAACCCAATACAAAATTGGGCAGAAGATCTAAAGAGACGTTTCATCAAAGAAGAAACAGAGATGGCCAAGACGCACATGAAAAGCTGCTCAACATCACTAATTATTAGAGAAATGCAAATCAAAACTACAATGAGGTATCACCTCACACCTGTTAGAATCGGCATCATCAGAAAATCTACAAACAACAAATTTTGGGGAGGGTGTGGACAAAAGGATCCCTCCTCCACTAGTGGTGGAAATGTAAATTGATACAGTCACGATGGAGAACAGTATGGAGTTTCCTTAAAAAACTAGAAAGAGAATTACCATATGATCCAGCAATCCCACTTCTGGGCATATACCCAGAGAAAACCATACATCAAAAAGGCACATTCACCACAATTCTCATTTCAGCACTATTTACAATAGCCAGGTAATGGAAGCAACCTAAATACCCACAGACAGATGAATGGATAAAGATGTGGTACATATATAAAATGGAATATTACTCAGCTATAAGAAGGAATGAAACTGGGTTATTTGTAGAGACGTCGATGGATCTAGAGACTGTCATACAGAATGAAGTAAGTCAGAAAGAGAAAGACAGATATTGTATGTTAACGCATATATGTGGAGCCTAGAAAAATGGTACAGATGAACTGCTTTGCAGGGAAGAAATAGAGACACAGAGGTAGAGAACACACGTATGGACACCAAGTGTGGGAAGCCATGGGGAGGTGGTGTTGGGATGAGTTGGGAGACTGGGATTGACCTGTATACATGTATATGCATAAAATACATAACTAATAATAACCTGCTGTATAAAAAATAAATAAAATTAAATTTCAAATTTTTTAAAAATAAAATTTAAAAATAAAACAGAAAAAAGTTCTTCCCTTCACACAGATGTATTTATATGAATGAATTATTTCCATGCTTCTATCTATAAATACATAAAAGAGGAATAAAATCTAACTTGAACCAAAAAAGAAAAAAAAAACCTGAACCCACGAGTTAGACAGAGGGAAACCCGATCAGGGCACTTGCTCCAGCGGTAAACAATTCTGAAATTGGTCAGAGGTGGGGAATCATCTCCCATAGAGCCAGCAGCCCACTCCTATGCAAGGCGTGTCCTCATTGCAAAGCGGGGGGCCATGCCGAGGCATCTGTGAGTAACCGTGAGCTGAGCCCCAGGCCAGCTGCTGTTGAACTTTTCCCACCCTTCACAGGTAAAACACCTGAATATGTACAAGGGCTTGAAAGCCTAGAGGAAGGGCCGTGGAGCCACACCAGCGACAGCACGCAGGCCAAGTTGGTGCCTGCAGGCCAGCCAGGAAGGTCCTGGCCCTGGGCGCTCTTCTGGAAGCTTTCCATTGCCCTGCCTGAGACACCCCTCCTGTCCCGGCACCCACTGCTTTTTTCCTTCCTCACCTCTGTCCAGAGAGAAATTCCAGCGGAAGGTATGGGTGACACATCCTCTTCATTACAGGTGGCAGCCTGGCAACTCCGGCAGAAAGTCCAGCAGAGACCCACTCACACCGGGCCACCCACAAAGCCGTGGCCCCTCACTCCCTCCCACCAGCACAGCCCCGAGACTGCTGACGGGGCAGAGAATATGGAGTCAGACACAGTTTCAGGGGGTATTGCTGCCTGCAGTGCTGTTTATATTGACCTCAACCCAGGCACACCTGGGGAGGGCCGGCCGGCAGGGTCAGGCTACCCAGGTCAGCTAATCCTCAGCCCTCAGGGAATCACATTGTTGAAAATGGACCTCGCTAAGGCAGAATAGAAGCCAAGGAGTAAAAGGACACAATGCCATTTGTAGCACCGTAGGTGTGTCTAGAGGTAATCACGTGACTTGTAGTAAGTCAGAAAGTGAAAGACACATATCATATCATATCTCTTATAGGTGTGACCGAAAAATGGATACCAGGGCAGGTATTTCCACGGAGAAGGGCAATCACAGATTCATTCAACAAACTTATGGTTCACCAATGGAAAGGTGTGAGGGTTGGTTTCATTATGATATTGTGGTTAACAGACATATACAAACACAGGTGACATATATAATCACCAAAGACCTACAGAATACCAAGAGAAGACTACTCAACATTCTGTCATAAGGTACATGGGAAAAGGATCCCAGGAAGAACGACATCTGTATATGTGTAAAAGAACCACATCTTCCACACCTACAACGAGCCAAATATTGTAATCAAATTTGCTGTAATAAAAAATAAAAAATTAAACTAAAAACACAAACAAGAAGTAGTGAGACTAACTTGAGGGGCTTTCTCCTGGCACATTGCATTCTAAATTCCAATCTAGAACAGGACTTCCATTGAGGCTCTGTTGCCCCAGTAACCAGATTTGGTAAAGGAGAACTTCTGCCACATTGTGGCCGTTTCACAAAACAGCAGCTTTAATCCCAGCGCTAAGAGTCAGTTGATATTCAAAATCATTGCAGGCCTGTAAATGACACCTGCCCTGAAAACAAATCCTGGGGTCATATATCGACCAAAAAATTCAAAGGATGTCCATATTTCAAAAGGACAGTTTCAAAAGGCATATTTTACACACATTAGTGTTCTGCTTCTTTTTCTTTCTTTCTTTTGTTGTTAAAAAAACGGGAACGGCAAAAAGCATCCCTCAGAATGGGCGAAAATATTTGCAAACGAATCAATGGACAAAGGTTTAATCTCCAATATATATAAAGAGCTCATGCAGCTTAATATTAAAACAACAAACAACCCAATACAAAATTGAGCAGAAGATCTAAATAGACGTTTCTTCAAAGAAGACAGAGAGATGGCCAAGACCAACATGAAAAGCTGCTCAACATCACTAATTATTAGAGAAATGCAAATCAAAACTACAATGAGGTATCACCTCACACCTGTTAGAATCGGCATCATCAGAAAATCTACAAACAACGAATTCTGGGGAGGGTGTGGACAAAAGGATCCCTCTTCCACTATTGGTGGAAATGTAAATTGATACAGTCACGATGGAGAACAGTATGGAGTTTCCTTAAAAAAACTAGAAATAGAATTACCATATGATCCAGCAATCCCACTTCTGGGCATATACCCAGAGAAAACCATAAATCAAAAAGGCACATTCACCACAATGCTCATTTCAGCACTATTTACAATAGCCAGGTAATGGAAGCAACCTAAATACCCACAGACAGACGAATGGATAAAGATGCGGTACATATATAAAATGGAACATTACTCAGCCATAAGAAGGAATGAAACTGGGTCATTTGTAGAGACGTCGATGGATCTAGAGACTGTCATACAGAATGAAGTAAGTCAGAAAGAGAAAAACAAATATTGTATATTAATGCATGTATGTGGAACCTAGAAAAATGGTATAGATGAACTGCTTTGCAGGGAAGAAATAGAGACACAGAGGTAGAGAACACACGTATGGACACCAAGTGTGGGAAGCCATGGGGTGGTGGTGGTGGCATATGTTGGGAGATTGGGATTGACCTGTATACATGTATATGCATAAAATACATAACTAATAATAACCTGCTGTATAAAAACATAAATAAAATTAAATTTTAAAATTTTAAAAAATAAAATTTAAAAATAAAACAGAAAAAAGTTCTTCCCTTCACACAGATGTATTTATATGAATGAATTATTTCCATGCTTATATCAATAAATACATAAAAGAGGAATAAAATCTAACTTGAACCAAAAAAGGAAAAAAAAACCTGAACCCACCAGTTATACAGAGGAAAACCCTATCAGGGCACTTGCTCCAGCGGTAAACAATTCTGAAATTGGTCAGACGTGGGGAATCATCTCCCATACAGCCAGCAGCCCACCCCCCAAGCAAGGAGGGTCCTCATTGCAATGCTGGGGGACCAAGCCAAGGCATCTGTGAGTAAACGTGAGCTGAGCCCCAGTCCTGCTGCAGCTGAACTCTTCCCACCCTTTCCAGTTAAAACACTTGAATATGTACAAGAACTTGCAAGCCTAGAGGAAGGGCTGTGGAGCCACACCAGCGACAGCACACAGGCCGACTTGGTGCCTGCAGGCCAGTCAGGATGGTCCTGTCCCCAGATGCTCTTCTGGAAGTTTTCCATTTCCCTGCCTGAGATACCCCTCCTGCCACGGCCCCCACTGCATTTTTACTTCCTCACATCTGCCTGGGGAGAAATTCCAGCGGCAGGTATAAGTGACACATCCTCTTCTTTAGCAGGTGGCAGCCTGGCAACTCCTGCAGAAAGTCCAGCAGAGCCCCACTCACACTGGGCCACCCACAAAGCCACGGCTCCTCACTCCCTCCCACCAGCACTGCCCCGGCACTGCCTACGGGGCAGAGAATATGGCGTCAGTCACAGCTACAAGGGCTGTCGCTCACTGGAGAGCTGTTTATATTGCCCTCAACCCAGGCACACCTTTGGAGGGCTGGCTGGCAGTTTCAGGCTGCCAAAATCAGCCAATCATCACCCCTCAGGGGCTCACAGTTGCAGAAAATGAAACTTGCTAAACGGGCCAGGCCCTAGGAACAGGTGTGGGCTCTTGAGAGTCAGGAGAGACAAGGGGCTGCAGCTGCGGCTTGTTTTCTTATCATTTTATCTGGTCCATGAGTGGAAAACAACTTCAAGAAGACCCTATCCTAATGAGAGGAACCAAGGAGTCAGGGAGAGGAGTGATGGTGGGTGGAGACAGAGGCCTGGTGCCCTGGCTGCAGTGGAAGTGTCTGGAAGACTAGGCAGAAAGAGCCTGCAGAGAGTGATAGCCATGGTCACAGACCTGTCAGAGCTGCTGTTTGTTAGTTCAAGTCCTGCTCTGAGGTATTCTGTGTCAGCTGTGAGCGACATGTGAGCTGGGGTTTCTCTGCAAGGTGGGCTATGTGCACAGTTCCTGTGTGTCCAGCACTGCTGGGGTACCTGCCCAGGGGAGCTCCATATCCTGGGAAGGGCCTGAGTAGGAGAGCCCCATGGGCTGCTGGGTAGCTGCAGAGGTGAGCTCCATACCCTGGGAGGGACTTGACCACGAGAGCCCCGTGGGCTGTGGGGTAGGGGTGCAGCCCAGGTGAGCTCCATATCCTGGGATTGGCCTGACCACGAGAGCCCCATGGGCTGCTGGAGACCTGGTAAAAGATATCAGGACAGTCAGTGAAGCCACCGAGGATATACATCCAGTAGCTCCTATTTCCTACACACTGCTGGTCATTCTACCTTCCACCAGGCCATGGCATTCTGTATTAGACTTCAATGATGCCTTCTTCTGTATTCCATTCATCTCAGAGTCACAAGAATTTTTGGCTTGTGAGTGGCAGGACACAACATGCAACAAAAGCAATAATGCTGGGCCGTCCTGCCCCAATGGTTCAAAAATCCCCACACCATCATTGGGGAAATGTCCTCTAAAGACCTAAAAGTTCAACGTCTGTAAAAGGGAACCCTCCTTCAATATGCAGATGACATTCTGATCGCCAGGCCTACTAAAGACGCCTCTGAACTACCTAGCCAAGAAAGGATAGAAGGTGTCCAAGAAAAACGCTCAAATATCCCAGGCTAAGGTGACATGCCTGGGCTTCATTCTCACAGATATTCGGAGAAACGCATCCCAGGATAGGGAAGAAGCCATTTGCAGCCTTACCTCTTCTAAAACTAGAAGACAGCTTAGGGGTTCCTGGGGAGGCCAAGGTTTTCTGCATCTGGATCCCTAACTACAGTCTAATAGCTCGGCCTCTACATGAAACACTGACACGAAAAGATGATGATCCTTTTGAATAGAATCCAGAAGCAGCCTTTCAAGAATGGAAAGAGCAGTCAATACAGACCCTTGCCCAGGAACTGCCTAATTTAGCTAAACCCTTTGACCTTTACATACCCGGTCAAAGGTTGATCGCCCTTGGAGACTTAGTGCAAAAACTGGGACCACTTGAAATGGAGCAACACAAGAATGCCCTTCAGGTATGATAAACTATGGTCACCAAGGGCTTTGCCCACCGACTCAACAGGCCAGGATACTGGGGTATCTAAAAAGCTGGAAATCAGCAGCCCAAAGGCCAGCTCCCTCCTAAGGGAAAAGGACCCCACGTGGTGATCCTAACCACCCATCATGCCCTGAAGTTGCAGGGGTCACTCTGTGGACACACTGACCTCGAGTGAGGAGGACCTCAAACTCCAACCTCCAGAGAGATAAACGGGGGCAACGGGCCCCCAAGATGACTCGTGTGACCATCACTTGACCTGGAGTTTCTCTCAGAAAACGACAAGACTGTGCCCCGAAAGAGCAGACTACTGCTTGCAGGACTTACTGCACCCAGAGGGGAGATAATAAGCTTGGCAGGGGAAACGTATATCACGCTTTCACCATAGAAAACCCTACAGACACCGCGGTGATGGTGGCCAATATGACCGGCTGGACTGCTGGCTACTTCTAAAGGCCGTTGACTCAGTGGACGTCATGGTCCTGGATCACCACTGACCCTGGACTGTCTGGGAGTTGCGCGGGCAGGGCTCTGACACATGGTGCTGTTTGTACATTAATTCAGGGACCTAATTAAAGAAAGCACAGACTACTGGTCAGAGCATCTCGTCTGGCAAAAACTGTCAGCCTAAGGTCGCCGAACTTATGTGGGGTGGGGTGAAACCTAACACTGCAGCATCTCTGCGCCTCTCTTTCCTGGACCCTTAAAGGTCATTAGAATCTGTAACACTTCCAATGCTGGTGCTCAGGCGGACGAGAAGTGAGGCAGGAGGCCTTGGGACAATCAACCTCACCAGGAGGCTGGTGCTGAGACGTTTTGCCCTTCGCCCCATGTATCAGGGCTCCCACCACAGCATGAAGCAGTTACAAAAGAGGGGTCTGCACCCTCAACACCCCAAGAATAAGGAACGGAACAAAAAGCAGAGGAGGTGTTCGTCTCCGGCAACGTTCATTAAAAATTCCTGGGAGATAAAAAGAGAATCTGGGCAATAAAATAAAGTCTAACTTGTTTTTCCTTTGTGCTTTGTCTAATTTCACGTGCTCCTAGGGTTCCGTATGCAGAGGTCCCACACCCGGCACTTCAGACCCGATTTCCTAGTGCAGAATGGCTGGGTCGACACCTCAGCTAGCGGGGTCCCATGCAGACTCCGCGGCATAGAGCCTGAGCTGCAGCGAACGCAGCCCTCGAGAGCTCCATCCCCTCCCTCCCACTGACGCTGCCGGGGACCCTACACAGCAGCCCAGCCCACAGCCCATGGGGGAGTGCACGCTCTCACCTCTCCATTCTGTTTTCAAAATAATGTTTCCTTTGCTTCTGAACCAAACTCAGTCTTGATCTGTTGGCTCCAATGACACTGGGCACGGGGACTCCTGTTGGGGTCCACTCTGGAGGATCAGTAACAGAAATTGAGAACATTGTAACTTCAATGAACAGATGTGTGAGCCAAACTGAAGTTAACATAGAGCAGTGTATAATGCTCGGGTAAAATAAGATGTTTCTAAGACTTACATTTGATATTTCCATCACTTTCCTATAAGCAAGTTCAGTGAAGACGTCTGTCTTATTTGTCAGGTCAACATTAGAGAAATGAAGTGATTTATTTCCATGGATGTACATCGAATACTCTTGGCTGAAGCTTCAATCTTGTTTTGAATGCTTTTCCATTGAAAATGATACCTCTCTTTCAGCTCCCCCATTTCTGAGAAGTATAAAATCTTATAATTTATTATTACCAAAGGGGAAAGGTAGGAGAAGGGATAAATTAACAGTTTGGGATTAACACATACACACTGCTATGTATAAAATAGATCATCAACAAGGAACTACTGTATAGCACAGGGGAACTACACTGAATATTTTGCAATAACCTATAAGGGGAAATAATCTGAAAAAGAATTGATATTTTTATTGACATCATCTATCAATGACAGATAAAATGTAACCTAAGCAAGGCCGATGGTGAGCGCTTCTGACCCTGAAGATTTCAGTCATCTAATGTTTGGGCTCTGCCTATTTCCCAAGGCCCTTAAAGGACATACGTGTAACCGTAGCTTAAAAATTCCCCAGTTTGGGGTTCGGGGAGGCACTGATTTGGAAAAATCCCTGGTGTTCTCCTTACATGCACGGGACCCTTCCTACAGCTAAAACATGCCTGTCACACCTAGAGGATGGTACACCGTTTGATGGGAAAGAGTTTGGAAAAGGCACCTCATCTCCTCATCGCCTGGTGCTCGGGTTCAACCCTCCAGCATCTTTCCTAACAATCTCCTCACTTGGGGATATCAGCACCGTCAACATCCTGTTGCACACAGTTTGGAATTTGTCCAGAGGATGAAGCGGAAGGATGAGAAAAATTTAGAGACAAGTCTTAGGTGTTCGGACAGGCACATGCCACTCTAATTTCCAATCCAGAAGACAAATTCATCAAAGGCTAGAATTGCCCACGGAAACAGAATAGGGCTAGAGGAAATCCCGCTGTTTTGTTTCCAGTTTCCAAAAACACAAGTTGAAAAATGGAACTCAGGGGCACTAAAATTCATGAAACTGCAGAGTTGAAAATATCTATCGTCGAAAAATGTCTTGAGGTAAGTCACAGAAAAGGACTTGTAAGCAAGGGAGAGTGGCAGGAAACAGATTTGAAGAGGTAGAAAGGACTCCCCATTAAAGCACAAGAAAAGGGGCTGAACATCGCCAATGATGCAGTTGGCCAAAAAGGGTGTATGCATTTTTTCTGAATATATTCAAGTAAAGGCCATACACACTTTTTATCCAACCAAACAGGTGGGCACTGGAAATCAATATCACAAAATGTATCACTTCACATCAGTCAGAAGGGCCATCCACATAAAGTGTAAACACCAGAAATGCAGGACAGGGCGAGGAGAAAAGGGAGCCCTGTGAGGCTGATAGTGGAAATGTAATTTGCCAACGGCCACTCTGGAGAAGTGTATTGTGTTTGCTAAAACATCTAAAAAATGAGCTACAGAGCATAGGGCACTTGCACTCATGGGCGTGTACCTTGGGAAAAACAAAAATCGACAGAAAACAGGCACCCGAACGTTTACCACCTCTCTGTTAAAAAGGGCCTCAACTTTGATATAACCTAAATGTCCCTGGAAGGATAAAATGGATAAAAGAGATGGGGTACTTATGTAGAGTGGAATATTACTCATCCAGAAATCAATGAAATAAGGCCAGTTGTAACAACTCTGGAGGAGTTACATACGATCATTCTAAGTGACATATGTCAGAAAGAAAGAGACACATATCATAAGATATCACTTAAAGGTGGAATCAAAAATGGCTACACATGAAATAAATTACAAAACAGAAACATAGTCAAATATGTAGAAAATAGACATAAGGCTGCTAAATGGGAAAGGTGGGGAATGGTGAGGTATTATCCAGGAGGTTGAAATTAGCAAAGATACCATTCCAAGTACCAAATTGAATAACTGACAAGGCCTACACGGTACCTCAAAGAACTGCACTCAGCCCACTCAAGTCACTGGAAAATAATACATATGACTGGTAAGCATCTGAAAAAGAAGTTATTGTTGTCTCACAGTACATGAATCAAGTGGATGTACAGCAGCAAAAAACAGAGCTTTGAAAATCAGCTGTAACCAATATAAAAATAAATTTAAAACTATTTATAAAAACAGTGAGACAGACAAAAATTCTTACAACTTTTGTTGAAGGGCTACGATGTAACATGGATTGAACACATGTAGACCCACAGCAGGATGATCATATAATGCTGGAAGCTATGCACGCTAAGAGATGTTAGAGAGGCTGGGTGAGGAAATGCAGACCTTTTAAAGTAATACTGCCTGGTACCCATTCCATGGGTCCCAAATCTGCAGGTTCAAGGGAATCTTCTGACAGCGAAAACATGCCTGGGAAACCGAGATGAATGTACACCGTGTGCTCAGGAAAGGTGTCTAAAATGCACCTCATTTTTGATCTCCTGGTGCTGGGGTTCGCCATTCCAGCCACATTACTAACAATCCCCCAACTTGGAGAATCAGCACCTTTAACATCCTGTTTCACACAGTTTGCAATTTGTGCAGAGGATAAATGGGATGAGGGGGAACCAATGAGAGATTAGCTGTAGGACTTTTGACAGGCACATGTCACTCTAATTTCCCATTAGGAAGAAGAATTAACCAAAGGCTCAGCCTGCCTCCCCAGAACCAGAATAGGGCCAGAAGTAATCCAATGGTTTGGCGGCCAGCTCACAAAAAAAGCGAGTTGCAAAATGGAGCTCAGGAGCAGACAATTCAAAGACCTGCAAAGATATAAACGATAACCAACGTCCAAAAATATATTCAGGTAAGGTAACGAAGAGGATCTGAATGAGAGGCAGAATTGCAGGAAACAGATTTCAAAAGGTAGATTGTACTCACATTTAAAGCATATGAAAAGCAGCAGAATTTCTAAAATGATGCGTTTGGGCAAAAGGGTGTATGCGTTTTTTTCGTGAATATCTTCAGGAAAAAAACACATGCAGAGTTTTTGGCCAACCAAGCAAGAGGGAAATGCAAATCCGCACAACAAAGAAGTCTCAATTTCCACTGCTCAGAAAGGCCATCCAAAAAATGTGTACAAACCAGAAATGCAGGAGAGGCCATGGAAAACAGGGAGCCTAGTCACGCTGATGGGTGGGGTATAAATATCCAAGAGCCACTCTGAAGAAGTGTATGCTGTTTTTTAAAACATCTAAAATACAAAGCCCCGGAGCAAGGGGACTTCAACTCATGGACATATAATTTGGGAAGACTAAATGTCAATAAGACACAGGCACCCCAAAGTTTAGGGCTGCTCTGCATACAAGAACCTCAACTTTGGTACACCTAAAATATCCCAGGAAAAAGAGAAATGCATAAAGAACTTGTGGTAATTTTGTACAACGGAATATCACTCAGACGTGAAATCAATGTATATAAGGCCAGTAGCAGCATAAAGAGTGGATTTAGGTATGATGATTTTAAGGGAAATTAGTCACACAGAAAAAGAATCTTATCATAAGATATCACTTATAGAGGGAATGTCAATATCACAACACATGAACTGAATTAGGAAAGAGAACAGAGTCTCACATTTAGCAAAAATCACTTATGCCTGCTTCAGGGGAAAGGAGAGGTGGGGTGATGCATAAAACCAGAGTTTGATATTAGCACAGGTACCATTCCATAAACCAAATACAGAATAGACAAGACCTACACCTTCCTCAGTGAACGGGACTCAACACCCCTATGCCCCACAGAGGAATATATCTGACTACTAAGAATCTTAAAACCTATGTATTGATATGTCTCCGTAAGGGAATCAATTGTGTCTAGACTGGCATAAACACGTCAGTGAAAATCAGCTCAACCCCATTATAAAAATGAATTTCAAAAAAACCCCAAAAAACAGCGAAATTCTTACACAATTCCTTCAGGGTTTCTGATGAAACCTGGAATGACCCTATCTGCAAAGACAGCTGGATGAGACATAAGGCTGGGCACTTGGGACTGGGAGGACTGGTGAGATTGGGAGAGAAAATGCAGACCTTTTAAAGTAGTAATGCATGCCACCATTCCATGTGTCCCAAATTTCCAGGTAGAAGGGTATATCACTACAATTATAACATGTATGGGAAACCTAGAAAATGGACACCCTGTGATGGCGAAAGGTTTCTAAAACTCTCCTAATTTTTCCTCTCCTTGTGCTCCACTTTGGCATTCCAACTGCTTTACTATCAATCTCCCAACTTAGGAGAGTCAGCCCCTATAACCTCCTGGTTCGCACAGTTTGCTAATTGTTCAGAGGATGAAAGGGAAGAGGGAGAACCAATCAGAGAATAGATGTAGGCATTTGGACGGGCACATGTCACTCTAATTTCCCGGGAGGAAGAAGAATTAACCAAAGTCTCAGCCACCCACAGGGAACAAATATTGCCACCCCTGGAACCAGTATAGGTCCTGAAGCAAAACTGTGGATTTGCGGCCAGCCCAAAAAGATGGGATTTGAAAATTGGAGCTCAGGGGCACAGCAATTCACAAACCTGCAGACTTATAAAGGACTACTCTCTTCCAAAAATCTGTTGAGGGAAGGCAATGAAGCGGACTTGAAAATGAGGCAGAATTGCACAAAACATATTTCAAGAGGTAAATTGGAATCGCCTTTAAAGCACAGGAAAAGCATCCCAACTTGGACAGAGATGCACTTGGCCAAAAAGGGCGTATGCCTTTTCTCCTGAATATATTCAGAAGAAAACGCATACGCCCTTTTTAGCCAATCAAGCAAGCGCGCAATACAAATCCACACTACAAAGAATTGTCACTTACCACCGGTCAAAAGGGACATCCGAATATCTGTAAAAACCAGAAAGGCGAGAGAGAGATGGCAAGGGCATGAAGCAATGTGATCCCAATTGTCATGGAGGATTGTGATGACAAGCGCATGGAGAATTGTGATGACAAGATTATGTACCATTTTGTTGACAAAGGCAAGGAGCATTATGATGACAAGATTCATGGAGCACTGTGATGACAAGCATCACGGAGCATTGTGATTACAAGGGTCATGGAGCATTGGGATGACAAGCGCATGGATCATTGTGATGACAATGGTCATGGAGCATTTTAATGACAAGAGTCCTGGATCATTGTGTTGTCAGGGTTCATGGAGCATTGTGATGACAGTGGTCATGGAGCATTGTGATGACAGGGGTCATGGCGCATTGTGATGAGAAGGTCATGGAGCATTGGGCTGAAAATGTCCATGGAGTACTGTGATGACAGGGGTCATGGAGCATTGTGATGACAAGGTACTGGAGCACTGTGATGAAAAGGGCATGGATCATTGTGATGAAAATGGCATGGAGCCTTGTCATGACAGGGTTCAAGGAGCAAACTGAAAACAAGTGTCAGGCAGCATTGTGATGACAAGGGTATTGAGTATTGTGATGACAAATGTCATGGAGCATTGTGATGAGAAGACCATGGATAATTGTGATGACGAACGTCATGGGGCGTTGTGATGATAAGTGTTATGGAACATATTGATCTCAAGGATTTGGAGCATTGTGATGACAGAGGTCATGGAGCATTTTGGTTTCATTGTGATGACAATAGCCTGAAGCATTATGATGATGGGCATGGTGCATTGTGATGACAGCGTTCATGGAGCATTGAGATGAAAAGGGGCATGGAGCATTGCGATTACAGGAGTCTTGGAGCATTGTGATGACAAAGGCATGGAACATCGTGAAAGAGAAGGCCATGGAGCATTCTGTTGACATGCGTCATGGAGCTTTGTGATGACAAGGGCATGGAGCATTGTGATTACAGGGGTCTTGGAGCATTGTGATGACAAGGGTCATGGAGCCTTGTGATGACAAGGCTGTGGAACATTGTGATGGCAGGGGTCATGGAGCATTGTTATGACAGGGGTAATGGAGCATTGTGATGACAAGGGCATGGAGCATTGGTCTGAAAAGTTTCATGGATTATTGTGATGAGAGGGGGCAAGGAGCATTGTGATGACAAGGGCATGGAACACTGTGATACCTGGGTCATGGAGGATTGTAATGACAAGCGCATGGAGCATTGTGATAAGAATGGCATCGAGCATTGTGATGAAAAGCATCATGGAGCCTGTGATGACAAGGGCCTGGAACAATGTGATGAGAGGGTTCATGGAGCATTTTGATGACAATGGCATGCAGCATTGTGATGACAAGGGTCATTGAGCTTTGTGATGACAAAGGTCATGGAGCATTTTGATGACATGGGTGTGGTGCATTCTGTTGTGAATAGCAGGGAGCATTGTGATGACAGGGGTTATGGAACATTGTGATGTCAGGGGAATGGAGCATTGTGATGATAAAGGCATGTAGCATTGTTGTGACAAGGGTCATGGAATATTGTGATGACAGGGGTGAGGGAGTATTGTGTTGACTAGTGATGGAACATTGTGATATCAGTGGTGAGAGAGCATTTTGATGAGAAGTGCATGGAGCAGTGTGATGCCAAGGTTTATGGAGCATTGTGATGACAAAGATGTGGAGCATTGTGATGACAAGCGCATGGCACATTGTGATGCCATGGGTCATGGAGTATTGTGCTAACAAAGGCATTGAGCATTGGGATGACAAGGGTCACCGAGCATTGTGATGAAATGTTCATGGAGCGCTGTGGTGACAAAGGTCACAGAGCCTTGTGATGACGAGGGCATGAACCATTGTGATGACAAAAGTCATGAAGCATTGTGATGACTGGAGTCACGGAGCATTGTGATGACAGGGGTCATAGAGCATTGTGATGAAAAGGCATGGAGCATTGTGATGACAGGGGCATGTTGCATTGGTTTGACAAGTTTCAGGGATTATTGTGATGACAGTGGGCATGGCGCATTGTGATGACAAGGGCATGGAGCATTGTGATGAGAAGGTCATGGAGTATTGTGAAGAAGGGTGTCAGGGAGCATTGTGATGACATATGTCGTGGTCCATTGCGATGACAATGGAATGGAGCATTGTGATGCCAAGTGTCATGGAGGATTGTGATGACAAAGGTAATGGAGCATTTTGATGACAAGCGCTTGGAGCATTGTGATGACAAGGGTCATGGAGCATTGTGATAACAAGGGCCACTGAGAATTTTGATGACATGTTCATGAAGCATTGTGATGACAATCACATGGAGCTTACTGTGACAGGGATAATGGAGCATTGCAATGACAAGTGCATAGAGAATTGTGATGACAAAGCATGTAACACTGTGATGAAAGGCATCATGGAGCACAGTGATGCCAAGAACGTGGAGAATTGTGATGACAGGGGACATGGAGCATTGTAATGACCAGGGCATGGAGTATTGTGATGGCAAGACCGTGGAGCATTGTGATGAGAAGACCATGGATAATTGTGATGATGAGCGTCATGGAGCACTGTAATGACAAGGGGTATGGAGCATTGTGATAACAGGGGTCATGGAGCATTGTGATGACAAGTTTCATGGAGCATACTGATGACAAGCTTGTGGAGTATTTTGATGACAATGACATGGAGCATTTGGATGAAAATGGCATGGGGCATTCTGATGAAAAGTTTCATGGATTATTGTGATGAGAGTGAGCATGGAGCATTGTGATGACAAGGGCACGGAACACAGTGATACATGTGTCATGGAGGATTGCAATGACAAGGGCATGGAGCATTGTGATGACAAGCGTCATGGAGCTTTGTGATGACAACGGCATGGAGCAATGTGATGAGAGGTTTCATGGAGCTTTGTGATGACAATGGCATGGAGCATTGTGATTCCAAGGGTCATGGAGCTTTGTGATGACATAGGCCATGGAGCATTTTGATGACAAGGGCGTGGTGCATTGTGATGAGAAGGGCAGGGAGCATTGTGATGACAGGGTCATGGAGCAATTGGATGAAAAGGGTCATGGAACATTTTGATGACAGTGTTTATGGAACATTGTGATGTTAGGGGTCATGGAGCATTGTGATGAAAAGGGTCATGGAGCATTGTGATGACAGGGGTTATGGAACATTGTGATGTCAGGGGTCATGGAGCATTGTGATGATAAGAGCATGTAGCATTGTTGTGACAAGGGTCATGGAACATTGGGATGACAGGGTGGAGGGAGTATTGTGTTGACTAGTGATGGAACATTGTGATATCAGTAGTGAGAGAGCATTTTGATGAGAGGTGCATGGAGCATTGTGATGACAAGGCTGTGGAGCATTGTGATGAGAAACGCAGGGCACATTGTGATGACATGGGTCATAGAACATTGTGCTGACAAACGCATGGAGCATTGTGATGACAAGGTTTATGGAGCATTGTGATGACAACGATGTGGAGCATTGTGATGACAAGCGCATGGCACATTTGATGCCATGTGTCATGGAGTAATGTGCTGACAAAGGCATGGAGCATTGTGATGACAAGGGTCACCGAGCATTGTGATGAAATGTTCATGGAGTGTTGTGGTCACAAAGGTTACAGAGCCTTGTGATGACGAGGGCATGGACCATTGTGATGACAAAGGTCATGAAGCATTGTGATGACTGGAGTCACGGAGCATTGTGATGACAGGGGTCATAGAGCATTGTGATGAAAGGGCATGGAGCATTGTGATGACAGGGGCATGTTGCATTGGTTTGACAAGTTTCAGGGATTATTGTGATGACAGTGGGCATGGCGCATTGTGATGACAAGGGCATGGAGCATTGTGATGAGAAGGTCATGGAGTATTGTGAAGAAGGGTGTCAGGGAGCATTGTGATGACATATGTCATGGTCTATTGCAATGACAATGGAATGTAGCATTGTGATGCCAAGTGTCATGGAGGATTGTGATGACAAAGGTAATGGAGCATTTTGATGACAAGGGCTTGGAGCATTGTGATGACAAGGGTCATGGCGCACTGTGATAACAGGGGCCATTGAGAATTTTGATGACATGTTCATGAAGCATTGTGATGACAATCACATGGAGCTTGCTATGACAGGGGTCATGGAGCATTACGATGACAAGTGCATAGAGAATTGTGATGACAAAACATGTAACACTGTGATGAGAAGTATCATGGAGCATAGTGATACCAAGAACGGGGAGAATTGTGATGAGAGGGGACATGGAGCATTGTGATGACCAGGGCATAGAGCATTGTGATGGCAAGACCGTGGAGCATTGTGATGAGAAGACCATGGATAATTGTGATGACGAGCGTCATGGAGCACTGTAATGACAAGGGGTATGGAGCATTGTGATGACAGGGGTCATGGAGCATTGTGATGACTGAGGACATGGAGCATCGTGATGACCAAGGCATGGAGCATTGTGATGGCAAGACCGTGGAGCATTGTGATGAGAAGACCATGGATAATTGTGATGACGAGCGTCATGGAACACTGTAATGACAAGGGGTATGGAGCATTTTGATGACAGGGGTCATGGAGCATTCTGAAGACAATGATCAGGGAGCATTCTGATGACAAGCTTGTGGAGTATTGTGATGACAATGACATGGAGCGTTGTGATGAAAAGGGCATGGAGCATTCTTATGAAAAAGGCATGGAGCATTTTCATGACAGTGTTCAAGGAGTATTCTGACGACAAGTGTCAGGGAGCATTGTGATGACAAGTGTATTGAGAATTGTGATGACAAAGTTCATGGAGCATTGTGACGACAAGTGCGTGGAGTATTGTCATGACAGTCATCATGGAGTGTTGTGATGACAAGTGTTATGGAACATTGTGATCACAAGGGGTTGGAGCATTGTGATGACAGAGGTCATGGACCATTTTGATTTCAAGGAGCATGGAGCATTGTGATGACAAGGGCATGGAGCAATGTGATCCCAAGGTTCATGGAGGATTGTGATGAAAATGGTAATGGAGTATTGTGATGACAAGCTCATGGAGCATTGTGATGACAAGGTCATGTAGGATTTTGATGACACAGGCATGGAGAATTGTGATGATAAGGGTCATGGAGCACTGTGATGATAAGCGTCACGGAGCATTGTGATTACAGGGGTCATGGAGCATTGGGATGACAAGGGCATGGATCATTGTGATGACAAGTGTCATGGAGCATTGGGCTGAAAATGTTCATGGAGCATTGTGATGACAAGGGAATGGAGCATTGTGATGACAAGAGTCCCGGATCATTGTGTTGTCAGGGGTCATGGAGTGTTGTGATGACAGTGGTCATGGAGGATTGTGATGATATGGGTCATGGAGCATTGTGATGAGAAGGTCATGAAGCATTGGGCTGAAAATGTTCATGGAGTATTGTGATGACAGGGGTCATGGAGCATTGTAATGAGAAGGGAATTGAGCACTGTGATGACAAGGTCCTGGAGCATTGTGATGGGAAGTCCATGGATCCTTGTGATGACAATTCTCATGGAACATTCTGATGAAAAGGGGCATGGAGCATTGTGATTACAGGGGTCTTGGAGCATTGTGATGACAAGGGCATGGAGTATTGTGATGAGAAGGCCATGGAGCATTCTGATGACATGCATCATGGAGCTTTGTGCTGACAAGGGCATGGAGTATTGTGATGAAAATGGCATGGATCATTGTTATGAAAAAGGTATGGAGCCTTGTCATGACAGGGTTCTAGGAGCATACTGACGACAAGTGTCACGGAGCATTGTGATGACAAGTGTATTGAGCATTGTGATGACAAAGTTCATGGAGCATTGTGATGAGAAGACCATGGATAATTGTGATGATGAGCGTCATGGGGTGTTGTGATGATAAGTTTTATGGAACATTGTGATCACAAGGGTTTGGAGCATTGTGATGACAGAGGTCATGGAGCATTTTGATTTCATTGTGATGACAATAGCCTGAAGCATTATGGTGATGGGCATGGTGCATTGTGATGACAGCGTTCATGGAGCATTGAGATGAAAAGGGGCAAGGAGCATTGTGATTACAGGGGTCCTGGAGCATTGTGATGACAAGGGCAAGGCGCATTGTGATGAGAAGGCCATGGAGCATTCTGATGACATGCGTCATTGAGCTTTGTGATGACAAGGGCATGGAGCATTGTGATTACAGGGGTCTTGGAGCATTGTGATGACAAGGGTCATGGAGCCTTGTGATGACAATGGTGTGGAACATTGTGATGGCAGTGGTCATGGAGCATTGTTATGACAGTGGTAATGGAGCATTGTGATGAGAAGGGCATGGAGCATTGGTCTGAAAAGTTTCATGGATTATTGTGATGAGAGTGGGCATGGAGCATTGTGATGACAAGGTCACGGAACACTGTGATCCATGGGTCATGGAGGATTGTAATGACAAGGGCATGGAGCATTGTGATGAGAAGGGCATCGAACATTGTTTTGACAAGCGTCATGGAGCTTTGTGATGACAAGGGCATGGAACAATGTGATGAGAGGGTTCATGGAACATTGTGATTCCAAGGGTTATGGAGCTTTGTGATGACAAAAGTCATGGAGCATTTTGATGTGAAGGGCGTGGTGCATTGTGATGAGAAGGGCAGGGAGCATTTTGATGACAGGGTCATGCAGCAATTTGATGAAAAGTGTAATGGAACATTTTGATGACAGGGGTTATAGAACATTGTGATGTCAGGGGTCATGGAGCTTTGGGATGAAAAGGGTCATGGAGCATTTTGATGACAGGGGTTATGGAACATTGTGATGTCAGGGGTCATGGAACATTGTGATGATAAGGGGATGTAGCATTGTGATGACAGGGGTCATGGAACATTGTGATTACAGGGGTGAGGGAGTATTGTGATGACTAGTGATGGAACATTGTGATATCTCTGTTGAGAGAGCATTTTGATGAGAAGTGCATGGAGCATTGTGATTACAAGGTTTATGGAGCATTACGATGACAAGGTTGTGGACCGTTGTGATGAAAATCACGTGGCACATTGTGATGACAAGGGTCATGGAGCATTGTTCTGACAAAGGCATGGAGCATTGTGATGACAATGGTCACGGAGCATTGTGATGAAAAGTTCATGGAGTATTGTGGTTACAAAGGTCACAGAGCCTTGTGATGATGTGGGCATGGACCACTGTGATGACAAATGTTATGAAGCATTGTGATGACTGGAGTCACAGAGCATTGTGATGACAGGGGTCATGGAGCATTTTGATGACAAAGGCATGGAGCATTGTGATGACAGGGGCATGGAGCATTGGTCTGACAAGTTTAATAGATTATTGTGATGACAGTGGGCATGGGGCATTGTGATGACAAGGGCATGGGGCATTGTGATGAGAAGGTCATGGAGTATTGTGAAGACAGGCGTCAGGGAGCATTGTGATGACATATGTCATGGTCCATTGCGATGACAATGGCATGGAGCATTGTGATTCCAAATGTAATGGAGGATTGTGATGACAAATATAATGGAGCATTGTGATGACTAGGGCTTGGAGCATTATGATGACAATGGCCATTGAAAATTTTCATGACAAGGTCGTGAAGCATTGTGATGACAAGGTGCTGGAGCATTGTGATGAGAAAACCATGGAGCCTTGTGAGACAAGTCTCATGGAGCATACTGATGAAAAGGGGCATGGAGCATTGTGATTAGAGTGTCTTGGAAAATTGTGATGACAAGGGCATGGAGCATTGTGATGAGAAGGCCAAGGAGCAGTCTGATGACATGCGTCATTGAGCTTTGTGATGACAAGGGCATGGAGCATTGTAATTACAGGTGTCTTGGAGCATTGTGATGAAAAAGGCATGGATCATTGTGATGAAAAAAGCATGGAGCCTTGTCATGACAGGGTTCAAGGAACATACAGAGAACAAGTGTCTGGGAGCATTTTGATGACAAGTGTATTGAGCATTGTGATGACAAAGGTCATGGAGCATTGTGATGAGAAGACCATAGATAATTGTGATGACAAGCGTCATGGGGCATTGTGATGGCAAGTATTATGGAATATTGTGATCACAAGGGTTTGGAGCAGTGTTATGACAGAGGTCATGGAGAATTTTGATTTCATTGTGATGACAATAGCCTGAAGCATTATGATGATGGGCATGGTGCATTGTGATGACAGGGTTCATGGATCATTGAGATAAAAAGGGACATGGAGCATTGTGATTACAGGGGTCTTGGAGCATTGTGATGAGAAGGGTCATGGAGCCTTGTGATGACAAGGCCATGGAACATCGTGATGGCAGGGGTCATGGAGCATTGTTATCACAGGGGTAATGGAGCATTGTGATGGCAAGGGCATGGAGCATTCTGATGACATGCATCATGGAGCTTTGTGATGACAAGGGCATGTAGCACTGTGATTACAGGGGTCTTGGAGCATTGTGATGACAAGGGTCATGGAGCCTTGTGATGACAAGGCCGTGGAACGTTGTGATGGCAGGGGTCATGGAGCATTGTTATGACAGGTGTAATGGAGCATTGTGATGACAAGGGCATAGAACATTTGTCTGAAAAGTTTCATGGATTATTGTGATGAGTGTGGGCATGGAGCATTGTGATGACAAGGGCACGGAACACAGTGATACATGGGTCATGGAGGATTGTAATGACAAGGGCATGGAGCATTGTGATGAGAAGGGCATTGAGCAGTGTGATGACAAGCACCATGGAGCTTTTTGATGACAATTGCATGGAACAATGTGATGAGAGGTTTCATGGAGTATTGTGATGACAATGGCATGGAGCATTGTGATGCCAAGGGTCATGGAGCTTTGTGATGACAAAGGTCATGGAGCATTTTGATGACAAGGGCGGGGTGCATTGTGATGAGAAGGGCAGGGAGCATTGTGATGACATTATCATGGACCAATTTGATGAAAAGGGTCATGGAACATTTTGATGAGAGGCGTTATGTAACATTGTGATGTCAGGGGTCATGGAGCATTTTGATGAAAAGGGTCATGGAGCATTTTGATGACAGGGGTTATGGAACATTGTGATGTCAGGGATCATCGAACATTGTGATGATAAGTGCATGTAGCATTGTGATGACAGGAGTCATGGAACATTGTGATGACAGGGTTGAGGGAGTATTGTGATGAATAGTGATGTAACATTGTGATATCAGTGGTGAGAGAGCATTTTGATTTGAAGTGCATGGAGCATTGTGATGACAAGGTTTATGGAGCATTGTGATGACAAGATTGTGGAGCACTGTGACGACAAGCGCATGGTGCATTGTGATGACATGGGTCATGGAGCATTGTGCTGACAAGCGCATGGAGCATTGTGATGACAAGGGTCATGGAGCATTGTGCTGAGAAAGGCATAGAGCATTGTGATGACAAGGGTCAAAGAGCATTGTGATGAAAAGTTCATGAAGCATTGTGGTTAAAAAGGTCACAGAGACTGTTGATGACAAGGGCATGGACCATTGTGATGACAAAGGTCATGAAGCCTTGTGATGACTGGAGTCACGGGGCATTGTGATGACAGGGGTCATGGAGCATTGTGATAACAAGAGCATGGGGCATTGTGATGACAAGGGCATGGAGCATTGGTCTAATAAGTTTCATGGCTTATTGCGATGACAGTTGGAATGGCACATTGTGATGACAAGGGCATGGAGCATTGTGATGACCAGGTCATTCATTATTGTGAAGACAGGTGTCAGGGAGCATTGTGATGACATATGTAATGGCCCATTGTGATGACAATGCCATGGAGCATTGTGATGCCAAGTGTCATGGAGGATTCTGATGACAAAGGTAATGGAGCATTGTGATGACAATGGCTTGGAGCATTGTGATGACAAGGGCCAGGGAGCATTGTGCTGAGAAGTGCATGGAAAATTGTGATGACAAGGGACATGGAGCATTCTGATGACAAGCTTGTGGCGTATTTTGATGACAATGGCATGGAGCATTGGGATGAAAACGGCATGGTGCATTTTGATGAAAAAGGCATGGAGCCTTTTTGTGACAGGGTTCAAGGAGCATTCTGATGACAAGTGTCAGGGAGCATTGTGATGACAAGTGTATCGAGAATTGTGATGACAAAGGTCATGGAGCATTGTGATGAAAAGGGCATGGAGTATTGTGATGACAGGCATCATGGAGCATTGTGATGACAAGTGTTATGGAACATTGTGATCACAAGGGTTTGGAGCATTGTGATGACAGAGGTCATGGATCATTTTGATTTCAAGGAGCATGGAGCATTGTGATGACAAGGGCATGGAGCAATGTGATCCCAAGGTTCATGGAGGATTGTGATGGCAATGGTAATGGAGTATTGTGATGACAAGTGCATAGAACATTGTAATGACAAGGTCATGTAGCATTTTGCTGACAAAGGCATGGAGCATTGTGATGACAGGTGTCATGGAGCACTGTGATGACAAGCGTCATGGAGCATTGTGATTACAGGGGTCATGGAGCATTGGGATGACAAGGGCATGCATCATTGTGATGACAAGTGTCATGGAGCATTGGGCTGAAAATGTTCATGGAGTATTGTGATGACAGGGCTCATGGAGCATTGTGATGACTAGGGAATGGAGCATTGTGATGACAAGAGTCCCGGATCATTGTGTTGTCAGGTGATATTGAGCGTTGTGATGACTGTGGTCATGGAGCATTGTGATGAGAAGGTCATGGAGCATTGGGCTGAAAATGTCCATGGAGTACTGTGATGACAGGGGTCATGGAGCATTGTGATGACAAGGTACTGGAGCACTGTGATGAAAAGGGCATGGATCATTGTGATGAAAATGGCATGGAGCCTTGTCATGACAGGGTTCAAGGAGCAAACTGAAAACAAGTGTCAGGCAGCATTGTGATGACAAGGGTATTGAGTATTGTGATGACAAATGTCATGGAGCATTGTGATGAGAAGACCATGGATAATTGTGATGACGAACGTCATGGGGCGTTGTGATGATAAGTGTTATGGAACATATTGATCTCAAGGATTTGGAGCATTGTGATGACAGAGGTCATGGAGCATTTTGGTTTCATTGTGATGACAATAGCCTGAAGCATTATGATGATGGGCATGGTGCATTGTGATGACAGCGTTCATGGAGCATTGAGATGAAAAGGGGCATGGAGCATTGCGATTACAGGAGTCTTGGAGCATTGTGATGACAAAGGCATGGAACATCGTGAAAGAGAAGGCCATGGAGCATTCTGTTGACATGCGTCATGGAGCTTTGTGATGACAAGGGCATGGAGCATTGTGATTACAGGGGTCTTGGAGCATTGTGATGACAAGGGTCATGGAGCCTTGTGATGACAAGGCTGTGGAACATTGTGATGGCAGGGGTCATGGAGCATTGTTATGACAGGGGTAATGGAGCATTGTGATGACAAGGGCATGGAGCATTGGTCTGAAAAGTTTCATGGATTATTGTGATGAGAGGGGGCAAGGAGCATTGTGATGACAAGGGCATGGAACACTGTGATACCTGGGTCATGGAGGATTGTAATGACAAGCGCATGGAGCATTGTGATAAGAATGGCATCGAGCATTGTGATGAAAAGCATCATGGAGCCTGTGATGACAAGGGCCTGGAACAATGTGATGAGAGGGTTCATGGAGCATTTTGATGACAATGGCATGCAGCATTGTGATGACAAGGGTCATTGAGCTTTGTGATGACAAAGGTCATGGAGCATTTTGATGACATGGGTGTGGTGCATTCTGTTGTGAATAGCAGGGAGCATTGTGATGACAGGGGTTATGGAACATTGTGATGTCAGGGGAATGGAGCATTGTGATGATAAAGGCATGTAGCATTGTTGTGACAAGGGTCATGGAATATTGTGATGACAGGGGTGAGGGAGTATTGTGTTGACTAGTGATGGAACATTGTGATATCAGTGGTGAGAGAGCATTTTGATGAGAAGTGCATGGAGCAGTGTGATGCCAAGGTTTATGGAGCATTGTGATGACAAAGATGTGGAGCATTGTGATGACAAGCGCATGGCACATTGTGATGCCATGGGTCATGGAGTATTGTGCTAACAAAGGCATTGAGCATTGGGATGACAAGGGTCACCGAGCATTGTGATGAAATGTTCATGGAGCGCTGTGGTGACAAAGGTCACAGAGCCTTGTGATGACGAGGGCATGAACCATTGTGATGACAAAAGTCATGAAGCATTGTGATGACTGGAGTCACGGAGCATTGTGATGACAGGGGTCATAGAGCATTGTGATGAAAAGGCATGGAGCATTGTGATGACAGGGGCATGTTGCATTGGTTTGACAAGTTTCAGGGATTATTGTGATGACAGTGGGCATGGCGCATTGTGATGACAAGGGCATGGAGCATTGTGATGAGAAGGTCATGGAGTATTGTGAAGAAGGGTGTCAGGGAGCATTGTGATGACATATGTCGTGGTCCATTGCGATGACAATGGAATGGAGCATTGTGATGCCAAGTGTCATGGAGGATTGTGATGACAAAGGTAATGGAGCATTTTGATGACAAGCGCTTGGAGCATTGTGATGACAAGGGTCATGGAGCATTGTGATAACAAGGGCCACTGAGAATTTTGATGACATGTTCATGAAGCATTGTGATGACAATCACATGGAGCTTACTGTGACAGGGATAATGGAGCATTGCAATGACAAGTGCATAGAGAATTGTGATGACAAAGCATGTAACACTGTGATGAAAGGCATCATGGAGCACAGTGATGCCAAGAACGTGGAGAATTGTGATGACAGGGGACATGGAGCATTGTAATGACCAGGGCATGGAGTATTGTGATGGCAAGACCGTGGAGCATTGTGATGAGAAGACCATGGATAATTGTGATGATGAGCGTCATGGAGCACTGTAATGACAAGGGGTATGGAGCATTGTGATAACAGGGGTCATGGAGCATTGTGATGACAAGTTTCATGGAGCATACTGATGACAAGCTTGTGGAGTATTTTGATGACAATGACATGGAGCATTTGGATGAAAATGGCATGGGGCATTCTGATGAAAAGTTTCATGGATTATTGTGATGAGAGTGAGCATGGAGCATTGTGATGACAAGGGCACGGAACACAGTGATACATGTGTCATGGAGGATTGCAATGACAAGGGCATGGAGCATTGTGATGACAAGCGTCATGGAGCTTTGTGATGACAACGGCATGGAGCAATGTGATGAGAGGTTTCATGGAGCTTTGTGATGACAATGGCATGGAGCATTGTGATTCCAAGGGTCATGGAGCTTTGTGATGACATAGGCCATGGAGCATTTTGATGACAAGGGCGTGGTGCATTGTGATGAGAAGGGCAGGGAGCATTGTGATGACAGGGTCATGGAGCAATTGGATGAAAAGGGTCATGGAACATTTTGATGACAGTGTTTATGGAACATTGTGATGTTAGGGGTCATGGAGCATTGTGATGAAAAGGGTCATGGAGCATTGTGATGACAGGGGTTATGGAACATTGTGATGTCAGGGGTCATGGAGCATTGTGATGATAAGAGCATGTAGCATTGTTGTGACAAGGGTCATGGAACATTGGGATGACAGGGTGGAGGGAGTATTGTGTTGACTAGTGATGGAACATTGTGATATCAGTAGTGAGAGAGCATTTTGATGAGAGGTGCATGGAGCATTGTGATGACAAGGCTGTGGAGCATTGTGATGAGAAACGCAGGGCACATTGTGATGACATGGGTCATAGAACATTGTGCTGACAAACGCATGGAGCATTGTGATGACAAGGTTTATGGAGCATTGTGATGACAACGATGTGGAGCATTGTGATGACAAGCGCATGGCACATTTGATGCCATGTGTCATGGAGTAATGTGCTGACAAAGGCATGGAGCATTGTGATGACAAGGGTCACCGAGCATTGTGATGAAATGTTCATGGAGTGTTGTGGTCACAAAGGTTACAGAGCCTTGTGATGACGAGGGCATGGACCATTGTGATGACAAAGGTCATGAAGCATTGTGATGACTGGAGTCACGGAGCATTGTGATGACAGGGGTCATAGAGCATTGTGATGAAAGGGCATGGAGCATTGTGATGACAGGGGCATGTTGCATTGGTTTGACAAGTTTCAGGGATTATTGTGATGACAGTGGGCATGGCGCATTGTGATGACAAGGGCATGGAGCATTGTGATGAGAAGGTCATGGAGTATTGTGAAGAAGGGTGTCAGGGAGCATTGTGATGACATATGTCATGGTCTATTGCAATGACAATGGAATGTAGCATTGTGATGCCAAGTGCCATGGAGGATTGTGATGACAAAGGTAATGGAGCATTTTGATGACAAGGGCTTGGAGCATTGTGATGACAAGGGTCATGGCGCACTGTGATAACAGGGGCCATTGAGAATTTTGATGACATGTTCATGAAGCATTGTGATGACAATCACATGGAGCTTGCTATGACAGGGGTCATGGAGCATTACGATGACAAGTGCATAGAGAATTGTGATGACAAAACATGTAACACTGTGATGAGAAGTATCATGGAGCATAGTGATACCAAGAACGGGGAGAATTGTGATGAGAGGGGACATGGAGCATTGTGATGACCAGGGCATAGAGCATTGTGATGGCAAGACCGTGGAGCATTGTGATGAGAAGACCATGGATAATTGTGATGACGAGCGTCATGGAGCACTGTAATGACAAGGGGTATGGAGCATTGTGATGACAGGGGTCATGGAGCATTGTGATGACTGAGGACATGGAGCATCGTGATGACCAAGGCATGGAGCATTGTGATGGCAAGACCGTGGAGCATTGTGATGAGAAGACCATGGATAATTGTGATGACGAGCGTCATGGAACACTGTAATGACAAGGGGTATGGAGCATTTTGATGACAGGGGTCATGGAGCATTCTGAAGACAATGATCAGGGAGCATTCTGATGACAAGCTTGTGGAGTATTGTGATGACAATGACATGGAGCGTTGTGATGAAAAGGGCATGGAGCATTCTTATGAAAAAGGCATGGAGCATTTTCATGACAGTGTTCAAGGAGTATTCTGACGACAAGTGTCAGGGAGCATTGTGATGACAAGTGTATTGAGAATTGTGATGACAAAGTTCATGGAGCATTGTGACGACAAGTGCGTGGAGTATTGTCATGACAGTCATCATGGAGTGTTGTGATGACAAGTGTTATGGAACATTGTGATCACAAGGGGTTGGAGCATTGTGATGACAGAGGTCATGGACCATTTTGATTTCAAGGAGCATGGAGCATTGTGATGACAAGGGCATGGAGCAATGTGATCCCAAGGTTCTTGGAGGATTGTGATGAAAATGGTAATGGAGTATTGTGATGACAAGCTCATGGAGCATTGTGATGACAAGGTCATGTAGGATTTTGATGACACAGGCATGGAGAATTGTGATGATAAGGGTCATGGAGCACTGTGATGATAAGCGTCACGGAGCATTGTGATTACAGGGGTCATGGAGCATTGGGATGACAAGGGCATGGATCATTGTGATGACAAGTGTCATGGAGCATTGGGCTGAAAATGTTCATGGAGCATTGTGATGACAAGGGAATGGAGCATTGTGATGACAAGAGTCCCGGATCATTGTGTTGTCAGGGGTCATGGAGTGTTGTGATGACAGTGGTCATGGAGGATTGTGATGATATGGGTCATGGAGCATTGTGATGAGAAGGTCATGAAGCATTGGGCTGAAAATGTTCATGGAGTATTGTGATGACAGGGGTCATGGAGCATTGTAATGAGAAGGGAATTGAGCACTGTGATGACAAGGTCCTGGAGCATTGTGATGGGAAGTCCATGGATCCTTGTGATGACAATTCTCATGGAACATTCTGATGAAAAGGGGCATGGAGCATTGTGATTACAGGGGTCTTGGAGCATTGTGATGACAAGGGCATGGAGTATTGTGATGAGAAGGCCATGGAGCATTCTGATGACATGCATCATGGAGCTTTGTGCTGACAAGGGCATGGAGTATTGTGATGAAAATGGCATGGATCATTGTTATGAAAAAGGTATGGAGCCTTGTCATGACAGGGTTCTAGGAGCATACTGACGACAAGTGTCACGGAGCATTGTGATGACAAGTGTATTGAGCATTGTGATGACAAAGTTCATGGAGCATTGTGATGAGAAGACCATGGATAATTGTGATGATGAGCGTCATGGGGTGTTGTGATGATAAGTTTTATGGAACATTGTGATCACAAGGGTTTGGAGCATTGTGATGACAGAGGTCATGGAGCATTTTGATTTCATTGTGATGACAATAGCCTGAAGCATTATGGTGATGGGCATGGTGCATTGTGATGACAGCGTTCATGGAGCATTGAGATGAAAAGGGGCAAGGAGCATTGTGATTACAGGGGTCCTGGAGCATTGTGATGACAAGGGCAAGGCGCATTGTGATGAGAAGGCCATGGAGCATTCTGATGACATGCGTCATTGAGCTTTGTGATGACAAGGGCATGGAGCATTGTGATTACAGGGGTCTTGGAGCATTGTGATGACAAGGGTCATGGAGCCTTGTGATGACAATGGTGTGGAACATTGTGATGGCAGTGGTCATGGAGCATTGTTATGACAGTGGTAATGGAGCATTGTGATGAGAAGGGCATGGAGCATTGGTCTGAAAAGTTTCATGGATTATTGTGATGAGAGTGGGCATGGAGCATTGTGATGACAAGGTCACGGAACACTGTGATCCATGGGTCATGGAGGATTGTAATGACAAGGGCATGGAGCATTGTGATGAGAAGGGCATCGAACATTGTTTTGACAAGCGTCATGGAGCTTTGTGATGACAAGGGCATGGAACAATGTGATGAGAGGGTTCATGGAACATTGTGATTCCAAGGGTTATGGAGCTTTGTGATGACAAAAGTCATGGAGCATTTTGATGTGAAGGGCGTGGTGCATTGTGATGAGAAGGGCAGGGAGCATTTTGATGACAGGGTCATGCAGCAATTTGATGAAAAGTGTAATGGAACATTTTGATGACAGGGGTTATAGAACATTGTGATGTCAGGGGTCATGGAGCTTTGGGATGAAAAGGGTCATGGAGCATTTTGATGACAGGGGTTATGGAACATTGTGATGTCAGGGGTCATGGAACATTGTGATGATAAGGGGATGTAGCATTGTGATGACAGGGGTCATGGAACATTGTGATTACAGGGGTGAGGGAGTATTGTGATGACTAGTGATGGAACATTGTGATATCTCTGTTGAGAGAGCATTTTGATGAGAAGTGCATGGAGCATTGTGATTACAAGGTTTATGGAGCATTACGATGACAAGGTTGTGGACCGTTGTGATGAAAATCACGTGGCACATTGTGATGACAAGGGTCATGGAGCATTGTTCTGACAAAGGCATGGAGCATTGTGATGACAATGGTCACGGAGCATTGTGATGAAAAGTTCATGGAGTATTGTGGTTACAAAGGTCACAGAGCCTTGTGATGATGTGGGCATGGACCACTGTGATGACAAATGTTATGAAGCATTGTGATGACTGGAGTCACAGAGCATTGTGATGACAGGGGTCATGGAGCATTTTGATGACAAAGGCATGGAGCATTGTGATGACAGGGGCATGGAGCATTGGTCTGACAAGTTTAATAGATTATTGTGATGACAGTGGGCATGGGGCATTGTGATGACAAGGGCATGGGGCATTGTGATGAGAAGGTCATGGAGTATTGTGAAGACAGGCGTCAGGGAGCATTGTGATGACATATGTCATGGTCCATTGCGATGACAATGGCATGGAGCATTGTGATTCCAAATGTAATGGAGGATTGTGATGACAAATATAATGGAGCATTGTGATGACTAGGGCTTGGAGCATTATGATGACAATGGCCATTGAAAATTTTCATGACAAGGTCGTGAAGCATTGTGATGACAAGGTGCTGGAGCATTGTGATGAGAAAACCATGGAGCCTTGTGAGACAAGTCTCATGGAGCATACTGATGAAAAGGGGCATGGAGCATTGTGATTAGAGTGTCTTGGAAAATTGTGATGACAAGGGCATGGAGCATTGTGATGAGAAGGCCAAGGAGCAGTCTGATGACATGCGTCATTGAGCTTTGTGATGACAAGGGCATGGAGCATTGTAATTACAGGTGTCTTGGAGCATTGTGATGAAAAAGGCATGGATCATTGTGATGAAAAAAGCATGGAGCCTTGTCATGACAGGGTTCAAGGAACATACAGAGAACAAGTGTCTGGGAGCATTTTGATGACAAGTGTATTGAGCATTGTGATGACAAAGGTCATGGAGCATTGTGATGAGAAGACCATAGATAATTGTGATGACAAGCGTCATGGGGCATTGTGATGGCAAGTATTATGGAATATTGTGATCACAAGGGTTTGGAGCAGTGTTATGACAGAGGTCATGGAGAATTTTGATTTCATTGTGATGACAATAGCCTGAAGCATTATGATGATGGGCATGGTGCATTGTGATGACAGGGTTCATGGATCATTGAGATAAAAAGGGACATGGAGCATTGTGATTACAGGGGTCTTGGAGCATTGTGATGAGAAGGGTCATGGAGCCTTGTGATGACAAGGCCATGGAACATCGTGATGGCAGGGGTCATGGAGCATTGTTATCACAGGGGTAATGGAGCATTGTGATGGCAAGGGCATGGAGCATTCTGATGACATGCATCATGGAGCTTTGTGATGACAAGGGCATGTAGCACTGTGATTACAGGGGTCTTGGAGCATTGTGATGACAAGGGTCATGGAGCCTTGTGATGACAAGGCCGTGGAACGTTGTGATGGCAGGGGTCATGGAGCATTGTTATGACAGGTGTAATGGAGCATTGTGATGACAAGGGCATAGAACATTTGTCTGAAAAGTTTCATGGATTATTGTGATGAGTGTGGGCATGGAGCATTGTGATGACAAGGGCACGGAACACAGTGATACATGGGTCATGGAGGATTGTAATGACAAGGGCATGGAGCATTGTGATGAGAAGGGCATTGAGCAGTGTGATGACAAGCACCATGGAGCTTTTTGATGACAATTGCATGGAACAATGTGATGAGAGGTTTCATGGAGTATTGTGATGACAATGGCATGGAGCATTGTGATGCCAAGGGTCATGGAGCTTTGTGATGACAAAGGTCATGGAGCATTTTGATGACAAGGGCGGGGTGCATTGTGATGAGAAGGGCAGGGAGCATTGTGATGACATTATCATGGACCAATTTGATGAAAAGGGTCATGGAACATTTTGATGAGAGGCGTTATGTAACATTGTGATGTCAGGGGTCATGGAGCATTTTGATGAAAAGGGTCATGGAGCATTTTGATGACAGGGGTTATGGAACATTGTGATGTCAGGGATCATCGAACATTGTGATGATAAGTGCATGTAGCATTGTGATGACAGGAGTCATGGAACATTGTGATGACAGGGTTGAGGGAGTATTGTGATGAATAGTGATGTAACATTGTGATATCAGTGGTGAGAGAGCATTTTGATTTGAAGTGCATGGAGCATTGTGATGACAAGGTTTATGGAGCATTGTGATGACAAGATTGTGGAGCACTGTGACGACAAGCGCATGGTGCATTGTGATGACATGGGTCATGGAGCATTGTGCTGACAAGCGCATGGAGCATTGTGATGACAAGGGTCATGGAGCATTGTGCTGAGAAAGGCATAGAGCATTGTGATGACAAGGGTCAAAGAGCATTGTGATGAAAAGTTCATGAAGCATTGTGGTTAAAAAGGTCACAGAGACTGTTGATGACAAGGGCATGGACCATTGTGATGACAAAGGTCATGAAGCCTTGTGATGACTGGAGTCACGGAGCATTGTGATGACAGGGGTCATGGAGCATTGTGATAACAAGAGCATGGGGCATTGTGATGACAAGGGCATGGAGCATTGGTCTAATAAGTTTCATGGCTTATTGCGATGACAGTTGGAATGGCACATTGTGATGACAAGGGCATGGAGCATTGTGATGACCAGGTCATTCATTATTGTGAAGACAGGTGTCAGGGAGCATTGTGATGACATATGTAATGGCCCATTGTGATGACAATGCCATGGAGCATTGTGATGCCAAGTGTCATGGAGGATTCTGATGACAAAGGTAATGGAGCATTGTGATGACAATGGCTTGGAGCATTGTGATGACAAGGGCCAGGGAGCATTGTGCTGAGAAGTGCATGGAAAATTGTGATGACAAGGGACATGGAGCATTCTGATGACAAGCTTGTGGCGTATTTTGATGACAATGGCATGGAGCATTGGGATGAAAACGGCATGGTGCATTTTGATGAAAAAGGCATGGAGCCTTTTTGTGACAGGGTTCAAGGAGCATTCTGATGACAAGTGTCAGGGAGCATTGTGATGACAAGTGTATCGAGAATTGTGATGACAAAGGTCATGGAGCATTGTGATGAAAAGGGCATGGAGTATTGTGATGACAGGCATCATGGAGCATTGTGATGACAAGTGTTATGGAACATTGTGATCACAAGGGTTTGGAGCATTGTGATGACAGAGGTCATGGATCATTTTGATTTCAAGGAGCATGGAGCATTGTGATGACAAGGGCATGGAGCAATGTGATCCCAAGGTTCATGGAGGATTGTGATGGCAATGGTAATGGAGTATTGTGATGACAAGTGCATAGAACATTGTAATGACAAGGTCATGTAGCATTTTGCTGACAAAGGCATGGAGCATTGTGATGACAGGTGTCATGGAGCACTGTGATGACAAGCGTCACGGAGCATTGTGATTACAGGGGTCATGGAGCATTGGGATGACAAGGGCATGCATCATTGTGATGACAAGTGTCATGGAGCATTGGGCTGAAAATGTTCATGGAGTATTGTGATGACAGGGCTCATGGAGCATTGTGATGACTAGGGAATGGAGCATTGTGATGACAAGAGTCCCGGATCATTGTGTTGTCAGGTGATATTGAGCGTTGTGATGACTGTGGTCATGGAGCATTGTGATGAGAAGGTCATGGAGCATTGGGCTGAAAATGTCCATGGAGTACTGTGATGACAGGGGTCATGGAGCATTGTGATGACAAGGTACTGGAGCACTGTGATGAAAAGGGCATGGATCATTGTGATGAAAATGGCATGGAGCCTTGTCATGACAGGGTTCAAGGAGCAAACTGAAAACAAGTGTCAGGCAGCATTGTGATGACAAGGTTATTGAGTATTGTGATGACAAATGTCATGGAGCATTGTGATGAGAAGACCATGGATAATTGTGATGACGAACGTCATGGGGCGTTGTGATGATAAGTGTTATGGAACATATTGATCTCAAGGATTTGGAGCATTGTGATGACAGAGGTCATGGAGCATTTTGGTTTCATTGTGATGACAATAGCCTGAAGCATTATGATGATGGGCATGGTGCATTGTGATGACAGCGTTCATGGAGCATTGAGATGAAAAGGGGCATGGAGCATTGCGATTACAGGAGTCTTGGAGCATTGTGATGACAAAGGCATGGAACATCGTGAAAGAGAAGGCCATGGAGCATTCTGTTGACATGCGTCATGGAGCTTTGTGATGACAAGGGCATGGAGCATTGTGATTACAGGGGTCTTGGAGCATTGTGATGACAAGGGTCATGGAGCCTTGTGATGACAAGGCTGTGGAACATTGTGATGGCAGGGGTCATGGAGCATTGTTATGACAGGGGTAATGGAGCATTGTGATGACAAGGGCATGGAGCATTGGTCTGAAAAGTTTCATGGATTATTGTGATGAGAGGGGGCAAGGAGCATTGTGATGACAAGGGCATGGAACACTGTGATACCTGGGTCATGGAGGATTGTAATGACAAGCGCATGGAGCATTGTGATAAGAATGGCATCGAGCATTGTGATGAAAAGCATCATGGAGCCTGTGATGACAAGGGCCTGGAACAATGTGATGAGAGGGTTCATGGAGCATTTTGATGACAATGGCATGCAGCATTGTGATGACAAGGGTCATTGAGCTTTGTGATGACAAAGGTCATGGAGCATTTTGATGACATGGGTGTGGTGCATTCTGTTGTGAATAGCAGGGAGCATTGTGATGACAGGGGTTATGGAACATTGTGATGTCAGGGGAATGGAGCATTGTGATGATAAAGGCATGTAGCATTGTTGTGACAAGGGTCATGGAATATTGTGATGACAGGGGTGAGGGAGTATTGTGTTGACTAGTGATGGAACATTGTGATATCAGTGGTGAGAGAGCATTTTGATGAGAAGTGCATGGAGTAGTGTGATGCCAAGGTTTATGGAGCATTGTGATGACAAAGATGTGGAGCATTGTGATGACAAGCGCATGGCACATTGTGATGCCATGGGTCATGGAGTATTGTGCTAACAAAGGCATTGAGCATTGGGATGACAAGGGTCACCGAGCATTGTGATGAAATGTTCATGGAGCGCTGTGGTGACAAAGGTCACAGAGCCTTGTGATGATGAGGGCATGAACCATTGTGATGACAAAAGTCATGAAGCATTGTGATGACTGGAGTCACGGAGCATTGTGATGACAGGGGTCATAGAGCATTGTGATGAAAAGGCATGGAGCATTGTGATGACAGGGGCATGTTGCATTGGTTTGACAAGTTTCAGGGATTATTGTGATGACAGTGGGCATGGCGCATTGTGATGACAAGGGCATGGAGCATTGTGATGAGAAGGTCATGGAGTATTGTGAAGAAGGGTGTCAGGGAGCATTGTGATGACATATGTCGTGGTCCATTGCGATGACAATGGAATGGAGCATTGTGATGCCAAGTGTCATGGAGGATTGTGATGACAAAGGTAATGGAGCATTTTGATGACAAGCGCTTGGAGCATTGTGATGACAAGGGTCATGGAGCATTGTGATAACAAGGGCCACTGAGAATTTTGATGACATGTTCATGAAGCATTGTGATGACAATCACATGGAGCTTGCTGTGACAGGGATAATGGAGCATTGCAATGACAAGTGCATAGAGAATTGTGATGACAAAGCATGTAACACTGTGATGAAAAGCATCATGGAGCACAGTGATGCCAAGAACGTGGAGAATTGTGATGACAGGGGACATGGAGCATTGTAATGACCAGGGCATGGAGTATTGTGATGGCAAGACCGTGGAGCATTGTGATGAGAAGACCATGGATAATTGTGATGATGAGCGTCATGGAGCACTGTAATGACAAGGGGTATGGAGCATTGTGATAACAGGGGTCATGGAGCATTGTGATGACAAGTTTCATGGAGCATACTGATGACAAGCTTGTGGAGTATTTTGATGACAATGACATGGAGCATTTGGATGAAAATGGCATGGGGCATTCTGATGAAAAGTTTCATGGATTATTGTGATGAGAGTGAGCATGGAGCATTGTGATGACAAGGGCACGGAACACAGTGATACATGTGTCATGGAGGATTGCAATGACAAGGGCATGGAGCATTGTGATGACAAGCGTCATGGAGCTTTGTGATGACAACGGCATGGAGCAATGTGATGAGAGGTTTCATGGAGCTTTGTGATGACAATGGCATGGAGCATTGTGATTCCAAGGGTCATGGAGCTTTGTGATGACATAGGCCATGGAGCATTTTGATGACAAGGGCGTGGTGCATTGTGATGAGAAGGGCAGGGAGCATTGTGATGACAGGGTCATGGAGCAATTGGATGAAAAGGGTCATGGAACATTTTGATGACAGTGTTTATGGAACATTGTGATGTTAGGGGTCATGGAGCATTGTGATGAAAAGGGTCATGGAGCATTGTGATGACAGGGGTTATGGAACATTGTGATGTCAGGGGTCATGGAGCATTGTGATGATAAGAGCATGTAGCATTGTTGTGACAAGGGTCATGGAACATTGGGATGACAGGGTGGAGGGAGTATTGTGTTGACTAGTGATGGAACATTGTGATATCAGTAGTGAGAGAGCATTTTGATGAGAGGTGCATGGAGCATTGTGATGACAAGGCTGTGGAGCATTGTGATGAGAAACGCAGGGCACATTGTGATGGCATGGGTCATAGAACATTGTGCTGACAAACGCATGGAGCATTGTGATGACAAGGTTTATGGAGCATTGTGATGACAACGATGTGGAGCATTGTGATGACAAGCGCATGGCACATTTGATGCCATGTGTCATGGAGTAATGTGCTGACAAAGGCATGGAGCATTGTGATGACAAGGGTCACCGAGCATTGTGATGAAATGTTCATGGAGTGTTGTGGTCACAAAGGTTACAGAGCCTTGTGATGACGAGGGCATGGACCATTGTGATGACAAAGGTCATGAAGCATTGTGATGACTGGAGTCACGGAGCATTGTGATGACAGGGGTCATAGAGCATTGTGATGAAAGGGCATGGAGCATTGTGATGACAGGGGCATGTTGCATTGGTTTGACAAGTTTCAGGGATTATTGTGATGACAGTGGGCATGGCGCATTGTGATGACAAGGGCATGGAGCATTGTGATGAGAAGGTCATGGAGTATTGTGAAGAAGGGTGTCAGGGAGCATTGTGATGACATATGTCATGGTCTATTGCAATGACAATGGAATGTAGCATTGTGATGCCAAGTGTCATGGAGGATTGTGATGACAAAGGTAATGGAGCATTTTGATGACAAGGGCTTGGAGCATTGTGATGACAAGGGTCATGGCGCACTGTGATAACAGGGGCCATTGAGAATTTTGATGACATGTTCATGAAGCATTGTGATGACAATCACATGGAGCTTGCTATGACAGGGGTCATGGAGCATTACGATGACAAGTGCATAGAGAATTGTGATGACAAAACATGTAACACTGTGATGAGAAGTATCATGGAGCATAGTGATACCAAGAACGGGGAGAATTGTGATGACAGGGGACATGGAGCATTGTGATGACCAGGGCATAGAGCATTGTGATGGCAAGACCGTGGAGCATTGTGATGAGAAGACCATGGATAATTGTGATGACGAGCGTCATGGAGCACTGTAATGACAAGGGGTATGGAGCATTGTGATGACAGGGGTCATGGAGCATTGTGATGACTGAGGACATGGAGCATCGTGATGACCAAGGCATGGAGCATTGTGATGGCAAGACCGTGGAGGATTGTGATGAGAAGACCATGGATAATTGTGATGACGAGCGTCATGGAACACTGTAATGACAAGGGGTATGGAGCATTTTGATGACAGGGGTCATGGAGCATTCTGAAGACAATGATCAGGGAGCATTCTGATGACAAGCTTGTGGAGTATTGTGATGACAATGACATGGAGCGTTGTGATGAAAAGGGCATGGAGCATTCTTATGAAAAAGGCATGGAGCATTTTCATGACAGTGTTCAAGGAGTATTCTGACGACAAGTGTCAGGGAGCATTGTGATGACAAGTGTATTGAGAATTGTGATGACAAAGTTCATGGAGCATTGTGACGACAAGTGCGTGGAGTATTGTCATGACAGTCATCATGGAGTGTTGTGATGACAAGTGTTATGGAACATTGTGATCACAAGGGGTTGGAGCATTGTGATGACAGAGGTCATGGACCATTTTGATTTCAAGGAGCATGGAGCATTGTGATGACAAGGGCATGGAGCAATGTGATCCCAAGGTTCATGGAGGATTGTGATGAAAATGGTAATGGAGTATTGTGATGACAAGCTCATGGAGCATTGTGATGACAAGGTCATGTAGGATTTTGATGACACAGGCATGGAGAATTGTGATGATAAGGGTCATGGAGCACTGTGATGATAAGCGTCACGGAGCATTGTGATTACAGGGGTCATGGAGCATTGGGATGACAAGGGCATGGATCATTGTGATGACAAGTGTCATGGAGCATTGGGCTGAAAATGTTCATGGAGCATTGTGATGACAAGGGAATGGAGCATTGTGATGACAAGAGTCCCGGATCATTGTGTTGTCAGGGGTCATGGAGTGTTGTGATGACAGTGGTCATGGAGGATTGTGATGATATGGGTCATGGAGCATTGTGATGAGAAGGTCATGAAGCATTGGGCTGAAAATGTTCATGGAGTATTGTGATGACAGGGGTCATGGAGCATTGTAATGAGAAGGGAATTGAGCACTGTGATGACAAGGTCCTGGAGCATTGTGATGGGAAGTCCATGGATCCTTGTGATGACAATTCTCATGGAACATTCTGATGAAAAGGGGCATGGAGCATTGTGATTACAGGGGTCTTGGAGCATTGTGATGACAAGGGCATGGAGTATTGTGATGAGAAGGCCATGGAGCATTCTGATGACATGCATCATGGAGCTTTGTGCTGACAAGGGCATGGAGTATTGTGATGAAAATGGCATGGATCATTGTTATGAAAAAGGTATGGAGCCTTGTCATGACAGGGTTCTAGGAGCATACTGACGACAAGTGTCACGGAGCATTGTGATGACAAGTGTATTGAGCATTGTGATGACAAAGTTCATGGAGCATTGTGATGAGAAGACCATGGATAATTGTGATGATGAGCGTCATGGGGTGTTGTGATGATAAGTTTTATGGAACATTGTGATCACAAGGGTTTGGAGCATTGTGATGACAGAGGTCATGGAGCATTTTGATTTCATTGTGATGACAATAGCCTGAAGCATTATGGTGATGGGCATGGTGCATTGTGATGACAGCGTTCATGGAGCATTGAGATGAAAAGGGGCAAGGAGCATTGTGATTACAGGGGTCCTGGAGCATTGTGATGACAAGGGCAAGGCGCATTGTGATGAGAAGGCCATGGAGCATTCTGATGACATGCGTCATTGAGCTTTGTGATGACAAGGGCATGGAGCATTGTGATTACAGGGGTCTTGGAGCATTGTGATGACAAGGGTCATGGAGCCTTGTGATGACAATGGTGTGGAACATTGTGATGGCAGTGGTCATGGAGCATTGTTATGACAGTGGTAATGGAGCATTGTGATGAGAAGGGCATGGAGCATTGGTCTGAAAAGTTTCATGGATTATTGTGATGAGAGTGGGCATGGAGCATTGTGATGACAAGGTCACGGAACACTGTGATCCATGGGTCATGGAGGATTGTAATGACAAGGGCATGGAGCATTGTGATGAGAAGGGCATCGAACATTGTTTTGACAAGCGTCATGGAGCTTTGTGATGACAAGGGCATGGAACAATGTGATGAGAGGGTTCATGGAACATTGTGATTCCAAGGGTTATGGAGCTTTGTGATGACAAAAGTCATGGAGCATTTTGATGTGAAGGGCGTGGTGCATTGTGATGAGAAGGGCAGGGAGCATTTTGATGACAGGGTCATGCAGCAATTTGATGAAAAGTGTAATGGAACATTTTGATGACAGGGGTTATAGAACATTGTGATGTCAGGGGTCATGGAGCTTTGGGATGAAAAGGGTCATGGAGCATTTTGATGACAGGGGTTATGGAACATTGTGATGTCAGGGGTCATGGAACATTGTGATGATAAGGGGATGTAGCATTGTGATGACAGGGGTCATGGAACATTGTGATTACAGGGGTGAGGGAGTATTGTGATGACTAGTGATGGAACATTGTGATATCTCTGTTGAGAGAGCATTTTGATGAGAAGTGCATGGAGCATTGTGATTACAAGGTTTATGGAGCATTACGATGACAAGGTTGTGGACCGTTGTGATGAAAATCACGTGGCACATTGTGATGACAAGGGTCATGGAGCATTGTTCTGACAAAGGCATGGAGCATTGTGATGACAATGGTCACGGAGCATTGTGATGAAAAGTTCATGGAGTATTGTGGTTACAAAGGTCACAGAGCCTTGTGATGATGTGGGCATGGACCACTGTGATGACAAATGTTATGAAGCATTGTGATGACTGGAGTCACAGAGCATTGTGATGACAGGGGTCATGGAGCATTTTGATGACAAAGGCATGGAGCATTGTGATGACAGGGGCATGGAGCATTGGTCTGACAAGTTTAATAGATTATTGTGATGACAGTGGGCATGGGGCATTGTGATGACAAGGGCATGGGGCATTGTGATGAGAAGGTCATGGAGTATTGTGAAGACAGGCGTCAGGGAGCATTGTGATGACATATGTCATGGTCCATTGCGATGACAATGGCATGGAGCATTGTGATTCCAAATGTAATGGAGGATTGTGATGACAAATATAATGGAGCATTGTGATGACTAGGGCTTGGAGCATTATGATGACAATGGCCATTGAAAATTTTCATGACAAGGTCGTGAAGCATTGTGATGACAAGGTGCTGGAGCATTGTGATGAGAAAACCATGGAGCCTTGTGAGACAAGTCTCATGGAGCATACTGATGAAAAGGGGCATGGAGCATTGTGATTAGAGTGTCTTGGAAAATTGTGATGACAAGGGCATGGAGCATTGTGATGAGAAGGCCAAGGAGCAGTCTGATGACATGCGTCATTGAGCTTTGTGATGACAAGGGCATGGAGCATTGTAATTACAGGTGTCTTGGAGCATTGTGATGAAAAAGGCATGGATCATTGTGATGAAAAAAGCATGGAGCCTTGTCATGACAGGGTTCAAGGAACATACAGAGAACAAGTGTCTGGGAGCATTTTGATGACAAGTGTATTGAGCATTGTGATGACAAAGGTCATGGAGCATTGTGATGAGAAGACCATAGATAATTGTGATGACAAGCGTCATGGGGCATTGTGATGGCAAGTATTATGGAATATTGTGATCACAAGGGTTTGGAGCAGTGTTATGACAGAGGTCATGGAGAATTTTGATTTCATTGTGATGACAATAGCCTGAAGCATTATGATGATGGGCATGGTGCATTGTGATGACAGGGTTCATGGATCATTGAGATAAAAAGGGACATGGAGCATTGTGATTACAGGGGTCTTGGAGCATTGTGATGAGAAGGGTCATGGAGCCTTGTGATGACAAGGCCATGGAACATCGTGATGGCAGGGGTCATGGAGCATTGTTATCACAGGGGTAATGGAGCATTGTGATGGCAAGGGCATGGAGCATTCTGATGACATGCATCATGGAGCTTTGTGATGACAAGGGCATGTAGCACTGTGATTACAGGGGTCTTGGAGCATTGTGATGACAAGGGTCATGGAGCCTTGTGATGACAAGGCCGTGGAACGTTGTGATGGCAGGGGTCATGGAGCATTGTTATGACAGGTGTAATGGAGCATTGTGATGACAAGGGCATAGAACATTTGTCTGAAAAGTTTCATGGATTATTGTGATGAGTGTGGGCATGGAGCATTGTGATGACAAGGGCACGGAACACAGTGATACATGGGTCATGGAGGATTGTAATGACAAGGGCATGGAGCATTGTGATGAGAAGGGCATTGAGCAGTGTGATGACAAGCACCATGGAGCTTTTTGATGACAATTGCATGGAACAATGTGATGAGAGGTTTCATGGAGTATTGTGATGACAATGGCATGGAGCATTGTGATGCCAAGGGTCATGGAGCTTTGTGATGACAAAGGTCATGGAGCATTTTGATGACAAGGGCGGGGTGCATTGTGATGAGAAGGGCAGGGAGCATTGTGATGACATTATCATGGACCAATTTGATGAAAAGGGTCATGGAACATTTTGATGAGAGGCGTTATGTAACATTGTGATGTCAGGGGTCATGGAGCATTTTGATGAAAAGGGTCATGGAGCATTTTGATGACAGGGGTTATGGAACATTGTGATGTCAGGGATCATCGAACATTGTGATGATAAGTGCATGTAGCATTGTGATGACAGGAGTCATGGAACATTGTGATGACAGGGTTGAGGGAGTATTGTGATGAATAGTGATGTAACATTGTGATATCAGTGGTGAGAGAGCATTTTGATTTGAAGTGCATGGAGCATTGTGATGACAAGGTTTATGGAGCATTGTGATGACAAGATTGTGGAGCACTGTGACGACAAGCGCATGGTGCATTGTGATGACATGGGTCATGAGGCATTGTGCTGACAAGCGCATGGAGCATTGTGATGACAAGGGTCATGGAGCATTGTGCTGAGAAAGGCATAGAGCATTGTGATGACAAGGGTCAAAGAGCATTGTGATGAAAAGTTCATGAAGCATTGTGGTTAAAAAGGTCACAGAGACTGTTGATGACAAGGGCATGGACCATTGTGATGACAAAGGTCATGAAGCCTTGTGATGACTGGAGTCACGGAGCATTGTGATGACAGGGGTCATGGAGCATTGTGATAACAAGAGCATGGGGCATTGTGATGACAAGGGCATGGAGCATTGGTCTAATAAGTTTCATGGCTTATTGCGATGACAGTTGGAATGGCACATTGTGATGACAAGGGCATGGAGCATTGTGATGACCAGGTCATTCATTATTGTGAAGACAGGTGTCAGGGAGCATTGTGATGACATATGTAATGGCCCATTGTGATGACAATGCCATGGAGCATTGTGATGCCAAGTGTCATGGAGGATTCTGATGACAAAGGTAATGGAGCATTGTGATGACAATGGCTTGGAGCATTGTGATGACAAGGGCCAGGGAGCATTGTGCTGAGAAGTGCATGGAAAATTGTGATGACAAGGGACATGGAGCATTCTGATGACAAGCTTGTGGCGTATTTTGATGACAATGGCATGGAGCATTGGGATGAAAACGGCATGGTGCATTTTGATGAAAAAGGCATGGAGCCTTTTTGTGACAGGGTTCAAGGAGCATTCTGATGACAAGTGTCAGGGAGCATTGTGATGACAAGTGTATCGAGAATTGTGATGACAAAGGTCATGGAGCATTGTGATGAAAAGGGCATGGAGTATTGTGATGACAGGCATCATGGAGCATTGTGATGACAAGTGTTATGGAACATTGTGATCACAAGGGTTTGGAGCATTGTGATGACAGAGGTCATGGATCATTTTGATTTCAAGGAGCATGGAGCATTGTGATGACAAGGGCATGGAGCAATGTGATCCCAAGGTTCATGGAGGATTGTGATGGCAATGGTAATGGAGTATTGTGATGACAAGTGCATAGAACATTGTAATGACAAGGTCATGTAGCATTTTGCTGACAAAGGCATGGAGCATTGTGATGACAGGTGTCATGGAGCACTGTGATGACAAGCGTCACGGAGCATTGTGATTACAGGGGTCATGGAGCATTGGGATGACAAGGGCATGCATCATTGTGATGACAAGTGTCATGGAGCATTGGGCTGAAAATGTTCATGGAGTATTGTGATGACAGGGCTCATGGAGCATTGTGATGACTAGGGAATGGAGCATTGTGATGACAAGAGTCCCGGATCATTGTGTTGTCAGGTGATATTGAGCGTTGTGATGACTGTGGTCATGGAGCATTGTGATGAGAAGGTCATGGAGCATTGGGCTGAAAATGTCCATGGAGTACTGTGATGACAGGGGTCATGGAGCATTGTGATGACAAGGTACTGGAGCACTGTGATGAAAAGGGCATGGATCATTGTGATGAAAATGGCATGGAGCCTTGTCATGACAGGGTTCAAGGAGCAAACTGAAAACAAGTGTCAGGCAGCATTGTGATGACAAGGTTATTGAGTATTGTGATGACAAATGTCATGGAGCATTGTGATGAGAAGACCATGGATAATTGTGATGACGAACGTCATGGGGCGTTGTGATGATAAGTGTTATGGAACATATTGATCTCAAGGATTTGGAGCATTGTGATGACAGAGGTCATGGAGCATTTTGGTTTCATTGTGATGACAATAGCCTGAAGCATTATGATGATGGGCATGGTGCATTGTGATGACAGCGTTCATGGAGCATTGAGATGAAAAGGGGCATGGAGCATTGCGATTACAGGAGTCTTGGAGCATTGTGATGACAAAGGCATGGAACATCGTGAAAGAGAAGGCCATGGAGCATTCTGTTGACATGCGTCATGGAGCTTTGTGATGACAAGGGCATGGAGCATTGTGATTACAGGGGTCTTGGAGCATTGTGATGACAAGGGTCATGGAGCCTTGTGATGACAAGGCTGTGGAACATTGTGATGGCAGGGGTCATGGAGCATTGTTATGACAGGGGTAATGGAGCATTGTGATGACAAGGGCATGGAGCATTGGTCTGAAAAGTTTCATGGATTATTGTGATGAGAGGGGGCAAGGAGCATTGTGATGACAAGGGCATGGAACACTGTGATACCTGGGTCATGGAGGATTGTAATGACAAGCGCATGGAGCATTGTGATAAGAATGGCATCGAGCATTGTGATGAAAAGCATCATGGAGCCTGTGATGACAAGGGCCTGGAACAATGTGATGAGAGGGTTCATGGAGCATTTTGATGACAATGGCATGCAGCATTGTGATGACAAGGGTCATTGAGCTTTGTGATGACAAAGGTCATGGAGCATTTTGATGACATGGGTGTGGTGCATTCTGTTGTGAATAGCAGGGAGCATTGTGATGACAGGGGTTATGGAACATTGTGATGTCAGGGGAATGGAGCATTGTGATGATAAAGGCATGTAGCATTGTTGTGACAAGGGTCATGGAATATTGTGATGACAGGGGTGAGGGAGTATTGTGTTGACTAGTGATGGAACATTGTGATATCAGTGGTGAGAGAGCATTTTGATGAGAAGTGCATGGAGTAGTGTGATGCCAAGGTTTATGGAGCATTGTGATGACAAAGATGTGGAGCATTGTGATGACAAGCGCATGGCACATTGTGATGCCATGGGTCATGGAGTATTGTGCTAACAAAGGCATTGAGCATTGGGATGACAAGGGTCACCGAGCATTGTGATGAAATGTTCATGGAGCGCTGTGGTGACAAAGGTCACAGAGCCTTGTGATGATGAGGGCATGAACCATTGTGATGACAAAAGTCATGAAGCATTGTGATGACTGGAGTCACGGAGCATTGTGATGACAGGGGTCATAGAGCATTGTGATGAAAAGGCATGGAGCATTGTGATGACAGGGGCATGTTGCATTGGTTTGACAAGTTTCAGGGATTATTGTGATGACAGTGGGCATGGCGCATTGTGATGACAAGGGCATGGAGCATTGTGATGAGAAGGTCATGGAGTATTGTGAAGAAGGGTGTCAGGGAGCATTGTGATGACATATGTCGTGGTCCATTGCGATGACAATGGAATGGAGCATTGTGATGCCAAGTGTCATGGAAGATTGTGATGACAAAGGTAATGGAGCATTTTGATGACAAGCGCTTGGAGCATTGTGATGACAAGGGTCATGGAGCATTGTGATAACAAGGGCCACTGAGAATTTTGATGACATGTTCATGAAGCATTGTGATGACAATCACATGGAGCTTGCTGTGACAGGGATAATGGAGCATTGCAATGACAAGTGCATAGAGAATTGTGATGACAAAGCATGTAACACTGTGATGAAAAGCATCATGGAGCACAGTGATGCCAAGAACGTGGAGAATTGTGATGACAGGGGACATGGAGCATTGTAATGACCAGGGCATGGAGTATTGTGATGGCAAGACCGTGGAGCATTGTGATGAGAAGACCATGGATAATTGTGATGATGAGCGTCATGGAGCACTGTAATGACAAGGGGTATGGAGCATTGTGATAACAGGGGTCATGGAGCATTGTGATGACAAGTTTCATGGAGCATACTGATGACAAGCTTGTGGAGTATTTTGATGACAATGACATGGAGCATTTGGATGAAAATGGCATGGGGCATTCTGATGAAAAGTTTCATGGATTATTGTGATGAGAGTGAGCATGGAGCATTGTGATGACAAGGGCACGGAACACAGTGATACATGTGTCATGGAGGATTGCAATGACAAGGGCATGGAGCATTGTGATGACAAGCGTCATGGAGCTTTGTGATGACAACGGCATGGAGCAATGTGATGAGAGGTTTCATGGAGCTTTGTGATGACAATGGCATGGAGCATTGTGATTCCAAGGGTCATGGAGCTTTGTGATGACATAGGCCATGGAGCATTTTGATGACAAGGGCGTGGTGCATTGTGATGAGAAGGGCAGGGAGCATTGTGATGACAGGGTCATGGAGCAATTGGATGAAAAGGGTCATGGAACATTTTGATGACAGTGTTTATGGAACATTGTGATGTTAGGGGTCATGGAGCATTGTGATGAAAAGGGTCATGGAGCATTGTGATGACAGGGGTTATGGAACATTGTGATGTCAGGGGTCATGGAGCATTGTGATGATAAGAGCATGTAGCATTGTTGTGACAAGGGTCATGGAACATTGGGATGACAGGGTGGAGGGAGTATTGTGTTGACTAGTGATGGAACATTGTGATATCAGTAGTGAGAGAGCATTTTGATGAGAGGTGCATGGAGCATTGTGATGACAAGGCTGTGGAGCATTGTGATGAGAAACGCAGGGCACATTGTGATGACATGGGTCATAGAACATTGTGCTGACAAACGCATGGAGCATTGTGATGACAAGGTTTATGGAGCATTGTGATGACAACGATGTGGAGCATTGTGATGAGAAGCGCATGGCACATTTGATGCCATGTGTCATGGAGTAATGTGCTGACAAAGGCATGGAGCATTGTGATGACAAGGGTCACCGAGCATTGTGATGAAATGTTCATGGAGTGTTGTGGTCACAAAGGTTACAGAGCCTTGTGATGACGAGGGCATGGACCATTGTGATGACAAAGGTCATGAAGCATTGTGATGACTGGAGTCACGGAGCATTGTGATGACAGGGGTCATAGAGCATTGTGATGAAAGGGCATGGAGCATTGTGATGACAGGGGCATGTTGCATTGGTTTGACAAGTTTCAGGGATTATTGTGATGACAGTGGGCATGGCGCATTGTGATGACAAGGGCATGGAGCATTGTGATGAGAAGGTCATGGAGTATTGTGAAGAAGGGTGTCAGGGAGCATTGTGATGACATATGTCATGGTCTATTGCAATGACAATGGAATGTAGCATTGTGATGCCAAGTGTCATGGAGGATTGTGATGACAAAGGTAATGGAGCATTTTGATGACAAGGGCTTGGAGCATTGTGATGACAAGGGTCATGGCGCACTGTGATAACAGGGGCCATTGAGAATTTTGATGACATGTTCATGAAGCATTGTGATGACAATCACATGGAGCTTGCTATGACAGGGGTCATGGAGCATTACGATGACAAGTGCATAGAGAATTGTGATGACAAAACATGTAACACTGTGATGAGAAGTATCATGGAGCATAGTGATACCAAGAACGGGGAGAATTGTGATGACAGGGGACATGGAGCATTGTGATGACCAGGGCATAGAGCATTGTGATGGCAAGACCGTGGAGCATTGTGATGAGAAGACCATGGATAATTGTGATGACGAGCGTCATGGAGCACTGTAATGACAAGGGGTATGGAGCATTGTGATGACAGGGGTCATGGAGCATTGTGATGACTGAGGACATGGAGCATCGTGATGACCAAGGCATGGAGCATTGTGATGGCAAGACCGTGGAGCATTGTGATGAGAAGACCATGGATAATTGTGATGACGAGCGTCATGGAACACTGTAATGACAAGGGGTATGGAGCATTTTGATGACAGGGGTCATGGAGCATTCTGAAGACAATGATCAGGGAGCATTCTGATGACAAGCTTGTGGAGTATTGTGATGACAATGACATGGAGCGTTGTGATGAAAAGGGCATGGAGCATTCTTATGAAAAAGGCATGGAGCATTTTCATGACAGTGTTCAAGGAGTATTCTGACGACAAGTGTCAGGGAGCATTGTGATGACAAGTGTATTGAGAATTGTGATGACAAAGTTCATGGAGCATTGTGACGACAAGTGCGTGGAGTATTGTCATGACAGTCATCATGGAGTGTTGTGATGACAAGTGTTATGGAACATTGTGATCACAAGGGGTTGGAGCATTGTGATGACAGAGGTCATGGACCATTTTGATTTCAAGGAGCATGGAGCATTGTGATGACAAGGGCATGGAGCAATGTGATCCCAAGGTTCATGGAGGATTGTGATGAAAATGGTAATGGAGTATTGTGATGACAAGCTCATGGAGCATTGTGATGACAAGGTCATGTAGGATTTTGATGACACAGGCATGGAGAATTGTGATGATAAGGGTCATGGAGCACTGTGATGATAAGCGTCACGGAGCATTGTGATTACAGGGGTCATGGAGCATTGGGATGACAAGGGCATGGATCATTGTGATGACAAGTGTCATGGAGCATTGGGCTGAAAATGTTCATGGAGCATTGTGATGACAAGGGAATGGAGCATTGTGATGACAAGAGTCCCGGATCATTGTGTTGTCAGGGGTCATGGAGTGTTGTGATGACAGTGGTCATGGAGGATTGTGATGATATGGGTCATGGAGCATTGTGATGAGAAGGTCATGAAGCATTGGGCTGAAAATGTTCATGGAGTATTGTGATGACAGGGGTCATGGAGCATTGTAATGAGAAGGGAATTGAGCACTGTGATGACAAGGTCCTGGAGCATTGTGATGGGAAGTCCATGGATCCTTGTGATGACAATTCTCATGGAACATTCTGATGAAAAGGGGCATGGAGCATTGTGATTACAGGGGTCTTGGAGCATTGTGATGACAAGGGCATGGAGTATTGTGATGAGAAGGCCATGGAGCATTCTGATGACATGCATCATGGAGCTTTGTGCTGACAAGGGCATGGAGTATTGTGATGAAAATGGCATGGATCATTGTTATGAAAAAGGTATGGAGCCTTGTCATGACAGGGTTCTAGGAGCATACTGACGACAAGTGTCACGGAGCATTGTGATGACAAGTGTATTGAGCATTGTGATGACAAAGTTCATGGAGCATTGTGATGAGAAGACCATGGATAATTGTGATGATGAGCGTCATGGGGTGTTGTGATGATAAGTTTTATGGAACATTGTGATCACAAGGGTTTGGAGCATTGTGATGACAGAGGTCATGGAGCATTTTGATTTCATTGTGATGACAATAGCCTGAAGCATTATGGTGATGGGCATGGTGCATTGTGATGACAGCGTTCATGGAGCATTGAGATGAAAAGGGGCAAGGAGCATTGTGATTACAGGGGTCCTGGAGCATTGTGATGACAAGGGCAAGGCGCATTGTGATGAGAAGGCCATGGAGCATTCTGATGACATGCGTCATTGAGCTTTGTGATGACAAGGGCATGGAGCATTGTGATTACAGGGGTCTTGGAGCATTGTGATGACAAGGGTCATGGAGCCTTGTGATGACAATGGTGTGGAACATTGTGATGGCAGGGGTCATGGAGCATTGTTATGACAGTGGTAATGGAGCATTGTGATGAGAAGGGCATGGAGCATTGGTCTGAAAAGTTTCATGGATTATTGTGATGAGAGTGGGCATGGAGCATTGTGATGACAAGGTCACGGAACACTGTGATCCATGGGTCATGGAGGATTGTAATGACAAGGGCATGGAGCATTGTGATGAGAAGGGCATCGAACATTGTTTTGACAAGCGTCATGGAGCTTTGTGATGACAAGGGCATGGAACAATGTGATGAGAGGGTTCATGGAACATTGTGATTCCAAGGGTTATGGAGCTTTGTGATGACAAAAGTCATGGAGCATTTTGATGTGAAGGGCGTGGTGCATTGTGATGAGAAGGGCAGGGAGCATTTTGATGACAGGGTCATGCAGCAATTTGATGAAAAGTGTAATGGAACATTTTGATGACAGGGGATATAGAACATTGTGATGTCAGGGGTCATGGAGCTTTGGGATGAAAAGGGTCATGGAGCATTTTGATGACAGGGGTTATGGAACATTGTGATGTCAGGGGTCATGGAACATTGTGATGATAAGGGGATGTAGCATTGTGATGACAGGGGTCATGGAACATTGTGATTACAGGGGTGAGGGAGTATTGTGATGACTAGTGATGGAACATTGTGATATCTCTGTTGAGAGAGCATTTTGATGAGAAGTGCATGGAGCATTGTGATTACAAGGTTTATGGAGCATTACGATGACAAGGTTGTGGACCGTTGTGATGAAAATCACGTGGCACATTGTGATGACAAGGGTCATGGAGCATTGTTCTGACAAAGGCATGGAGCATTGTGATGACAATGGTCACGGAGCATTGTGATGAAAAGTTCATGGAGTATTGTGGTTACAAAGGTCACAGAGCCTTGTGATGATGTGGGCATGGACCACTGTGATGACAAATGTTATGAAGCATTGTGATGACTGGAGTCACAGAGCATTGTGATGACAGGGGTCATGGAGCATTGTGATGACAAAGGCATGGAGCATTGTGATGACAGGGGCATGGAGCATTGGTCTGACAAGTTTAATAGATTATTGTGATGACAGTGGGCATGGGGCATTGTGATGACAAGGGCATGGGGCATTGTGATGAGAAGGTCATGGAGTATTGTGAAGACAGGCGTCAGGGAGCATTGTGATGACATATGTCATGGTCCATTGCGATGACAATGGCATGGAGCATTGTGATTCCAAATGTAATGGAGGATTGTGATGACAAATATAATGGAGCATTGTGATGACTAGGGCTTGGAGCATTATGATGACAATGGCCATTGAAAATTTTCATGACAAGGTCGTGAAGCATTGTGATGACAAGGTGCTGGAGCATTGTGATGAGAAAACCATGGAGCCTTGTGAGACAAGTCTCATGGAGCATACTGATGAAAAGGGGCATGGAGCATTGTGATTAGAGTGTCTTGGAAAATTGTGATGACAAGGGCATGGAGCATTGTGATGAGAAGGCCAAGGAGCAGTCTGATGACATGCGTCATTGAGCTTTGTGATGACAAGGGCATGGAGCATTGTAATTACAGGTGTCTTGGAGCATTGTGATGAAAAAGGCATGGATCATTGTGATGAAAAAAGCATGGAGCCTTGTCATGACAGGGTTCAAGGAACATACAGAGAACAAGTGTCTGGGAGCATTTTGATGACAAGTGTATTGAGCATTGTGATGACAAAGGTCATGGAGCATTGTGATGAGAAGACCATAGATAATTGTGATGACAAGCGTCATGGGGCATTGTGATGGCAAGTATTATGGAATATTGTGATCACAAGGGTTTGGAGCAGTGTTATGACAGAGGTCATGGAGAATTTTGATTTCATTGTGATGACAATAGCCTGAAGCATTATGATGATGGGCATGGTGCATTGTGATGACAGGGTTCATGGATCATTGAGATAAAAAGGGACATGGAGCATTGTGATTACAGGGGTCTTGGAGCATTGTGATGAGAAGGGTCATGGAGCCTTGTGATGACAAGGCCATGGAACATCGTGATGGCAGGGGTCATGGAGCATTGTTATCACAGGGGTAATGGAGCATTGTGATGGCAAGGGCATGGAGCATTCTGATGACATGCATCATGGAGCTTTGTGATGACAAGGGCATGTGGCACTGTGATTACAGGGGTCTTGGAGCGTTGTGATGACAAGGGTCATGGAGCCTTGTGATGACAAGGCCGTGGAACGTTGTGATGGCAGAGGTCATGGAGCATTGTTATGACAGGTGTAATGGAGCATTGTGATGACAAGGGCATAGAACATTTGTCTGAAAAGTTTCATGGATTATTGTGATGAGTGTGGGCATGGAGCATTGTGATGACAAGGGCACGGAACACAGTGATACATGGGTCATGGAGGATTGTAATGACAAGGGCATGGAGCATTGTGATGAGAAGGGCATTGAGCAGTGTGATGACAAGCACCATGGAGCTTTTTGATGACAATTGCATGGAACAATGTGATGAGAGGTTTCATGGAGTATTGTGATGACAATGGCATGGAGCATTGTGATGCCAAGGGTCATGGAGCTTTGTGATGACAAAGGTCATGGAGCATTTTGATGACAAGGGCGGGGTGCATTGTGATGAGAAGGGCAGGGAGCATTGTGATGACATTATCATGGACCAATTTGATGAAAAGGGTCATGGAACATTTTGATGAGAGGCGTTATGTAACATTGTGATGTCAGGGGTCATGGAGCATTTTGATGAAAAGGGTCATGGAGCATTTTGATGACAGGGGTTATGGAACATTGTGATGTCAGGGATCATCGAACATTGTGATGATAAGTGCATGTAGCATTGTGATGACAGGAGTCATGGAACATTGTGATGACAGGGTTGAGGGAGTATTGTGATGAATAGTGATGTAACATTGTGATATCAGTGGTGAGAGAGCATTTTGATTTGAAGTGCATGGAGCATTGTGATGACAAGGTTTATGGAGCATTGTGATGACAAGATTGTGGAGCACTGTGACGACAAGCGCATGGTGCATTGTGATGACATGGGTCATGAGGCATTGTGCTGACAAGCGCATGGAGCATTGTGATGACAAGGGTCATGGAGCATTGTGCTGAGAAAGGCATAGAGCATTGTGATGACAAGGGTCAAAGAGCATTGTGATGAAAAGTTCATGAAGCATTGTGGTTAAAAAGGTCACAGAGACTGTTGATGACAAGGGCATGGACCATTGTGATGACAAAGGTCATGAAGCCTTGTGATGACTGGAGTCACGGAGCATTGTGATGACAGGGGTCATGGAGCATTGTGATAACAAGAGCATGGGGCATTGTGATGACAAGGGCATGGAGCATTGGTCTAATAAGTTTCATGGCTTATTGCGATGACAGTTGGAATGGCACATTGTGATGACAAGGGCATGGAGCATTGTGATGACCAGGTCATTCATTATTGTGAAGACAGGTGTCAGGGAGCATTGTGATGACATATGTAATGGCCCATTGTGATGACAATGCCATGGAGCATTGTGATGCCAAGTGTCATGGAGGATTCTGATGACAAAGATAATGGAGCATTGTGATGACAATGGCTTGGAGCATTGTGATGACAAGGGCCAGGGAGCATTGTGCTGAGAAGTGCATGGAAAATTGTGATGACAAGGGACATGGAGCATTCTGATGACAAGCTTGTGGCGTATTTTGATGACAATGGCATGGAGCATTGGGATGAAAACGGCATGGTGCATTTTGATGAAAAAGGCATGGAGCCTTTTTGTGACAGGGTTCAAGGAGCATTCTGATGACAAGTGTCAGGGAGCATTGTGATGACAAGTGTATCGAGAATTGTGATGACAAATGTCATGGAGCATTGTGATGAAAAGGGCATGGAGTATTGTGATGACAGGCATCATGGAGCATTGTGATGACAAGTGTTATGGAACATTGTGATCACAAGGGTTTGGAGCATTGTGATGACAGAGGTCATGGATCATTTTGATTTCAAGGAGCATGGAGCATTGTGATGACAAGGGCATGGAGCAATGTGATCCCAAAATTCATGGAGGATTGTGATGGCAATGGTAACGGAGTATTGTGATGACAAGTGCATAGAACATTATAATGACAAGGTCATGTAGCATTTTGCTGAACAAAGGCATGGAGCATTGTGATGACAGGTGTCATGGAGCACTGTGATGACAAGCGTCACGGAGCATTGTGATTACAGGTGTCATGGAGCATTGGGATGACAAGGGCATGCATCATTGTGATGACAAGTGTCATGGAGCATTGGGCTGAAAATGTTCATGGAGTATTGTGATGACAGGGCTCATGGAGCATTGTGATGACTAGGGAATGGAGCATTGTGATGACAAGAGTCCCGGATCATTGTGTTGTCAGGTGATATTGAGCGTTGTGATGACTGTGGTCATGGAGCATTGTGATGATATTGGTCATGGAGCATTGTGATGAGAAGGTCATGGAGCATTGGGCTGAAAATGTTCATGGAGTATTGTGATGACAGGCGTCATGGAGCATTGTGATGATAAGGGAATGGAGCATTTTGATGACAATGTCCTGGAGCATTGTGATGAGAAGACCATGGAGCCTTGTGATGACAAGTCTCATGGAGCATTCTGATGAAAAGGGGCATGGACCATTGTGATTACAGGGGTCTTGGAGCATTGTGATGACAAGGGCATGGAGCATTGTGATGAGAAGGCCATGGAGCATTGTGATGACATGCATCATGGAGCTTTGTGATGACAAGGGCATGGAGCATTGTGATTACAGGGGTCTTGGAGCATTGTGATGAAAATGGCATGGATCATTGTGATGAAAAAGGCATGGAGCCTTGTCATGAAAGGGTTCAGGGAGCATACTGATGGCAAGAGTCAGGGAGCATTGTGATGACATGTGTATTGCGCATTGTGATGACAAATGTCATGGGGCATTGTGATGAGAAGTCCATGGATAATTGTGATGAGTAGCGTCATGGGGTATTGTGATGACAAGTGTTATGGAACATTGTGATCCCAAGGGTTTGGAGCACTGTGATGAGAGAGGTCATGGAGCATTTTGATTTCATTGTGATAACAAGAGCATGAAGCATTATGATGATGGGCATGGTGCATTGTGATGACAGGGTTCATGGAGCATTGTGATGAAAGGTGGCATGGAGCTTTTGTCTGACAAGTTTCATGGATTATTTTGATGACAGTGGGCATGGCACATTGTGATGACAAGGGCATGGAGCATTGTGATGACAAGGTCATGGAGTATTGTGAAGACAGGTGTCAGGGAGCATTGTGATGACATATGTCATGTTCCATTGTGATGACAATAGCACGGAGCATTGTGATGCCAAGTGTCATGGAGGATTGTTGTGACAAAGGTAAAGGAGCATTGTGATGATAAGCGCATGGAGCATTGAGATGACAAGGGCCATTGATAATTTTAATGTCCATGTCCTGAAACATTGTGATGACAAGCGCATGGAGCTTCCTATGACAGGGGTCATGGAGCATTGCGATGACAAGTGCATGGAGTATTGTTATGACAAGAGCATATAACATTGTGATGAGAAGTGCCATGGAGCATTGTGATGACAAGGACGTGGAGAATTGTGAGGACAAGGGACATTGAGCTTTGAGATGACCAGGGCATGGAGCATTGTGATGGCAAAACCGTGGAGCATTGTGATGAGAAGACCATGGGTAATTGTGATGACGAGCATCATGGAGCACTGTAATGACAAGGGGCATGAAGCATTGTGATGACAGGTGTCAGGGAGCATTGTGATGACAGGGGTCATGGAGCATTGTGATGACAAGGACATGGAGCATTGTGATGACAAGGGTACGGAACATTGTGATGAAAAGTGCCATTGAGAATTTTGATGATAATGTCGTGAAGCATTGTGATGACAAACACTTGGAGCTTGCTATGACAGGGGTCATGGAACATTGCAATGACAAGTGCATGGAGAATTGTGATGAAACGAGCATGTAACTTTGTGATGAGAAGTGTCATGTAGCATTGTGATGACAAGTACGTGGAGAATTGTTATGACAAGGGACATGGAGCATTGTGATAACCAGGGAATGGAGCATTGTGATGACAGGGGTCATGGAGCATTATTATGACAAGGGCCATGGTGCATTCTGATATAAGATATCACTTATGAAGGGAATGTAAACCTGGCTAAATATGAACTGAATTAGGAAAGAGAACAGAGTCTCAGATTTAGAAAACACTCTTATGCTTGCTTAAGGGGGAAGGAGAGGTGGGGAGACTCACAAAACCAGAGTTTGATATTAACACAGGTACCGTTCCACAATCCAAATACAGAAGAGACAAGCCCGACACCTTCCTCAGTGAATGGGACTCAACACCCCTATTCCCCACAGAGAAATATATCTGACTAGTAAGGATCTTAAAACCTATGTATTGATATGTCTCCATAAGGGAACCAAGTGTGTCTAGAATGACATAAACACAGCAGTGAGAATCAGCTCAAACCCACTATAAAAAGGAATTTCAAAACAAAACAAAGAAACAGTGAAATTCTTACACAACACCTTCAGGGGTTCTGATGAAACTTGGAATGACCCTATCTACAACAACAGCTGGATGTGGCATAAGGCTGTTCACCTGGGACTGAGAGGATTGGTGAGATTGGGTGAGAAAATGCAGACGCTTTAAAGCAATAATGCCTGCCACTGATTCCATGGTTCCCAACTCTCCAGGTAGAAGGGAATATCACTACAGTTATAACATGTATGGGAAACCTAGAGAATGGACACCCTCTGATGGTGAAAGGTTTCTAAAACTCTACTAATTTTTTTCTCTCCATGTGCTGTAGCTTGACATTCCAACTGCTTTAATATCAATCTCCCAACTTGGAGAGTCAGCCCCTATAACCTCCTGGTTCGCACAGTTGGCACATTGTGCAGAGGATATAAGGGAAGAGGGAGAACCAATGAGAGAGTAGCTGTAGGCATTTGGACGGCCACATGTCACTCTAATTTCCCATCACAAAGAAGAATTAACCAAACTCTCAGCCTGCCCCACCCCCATAACTAGTATAGGTTGTGAAGCAAAATTGTGGGTTTGCGGTCAGCTCACAAAAACACAAGTTGAAAAATGGAGCTCAGGGGCACAGCAATTCACTAACTTGCAGAGTTATACAGGACTACTCTCTTCCAAAAATCTGTTGAGGAAAAGCCATGAGGCGGACTTGAAAATGAGGGAGATTTGCACGAAACAGATTTCCAGAAGTACATTGGAATCGCCTTTAAACACAGGAAAAACATCACAACTTCGACAATTATGGAATTGTCCATAAAGGGCGCATGCGTTTTCTCCTGAATATATTCAGGAGAAAACGCATACACCCATTTTGGCCAACCAAGCAACTGCACAATGCAAATCTGCACTTCAAAGAAGTATCACTTCCCACCAGTCAAAAGGGATATCCGTAAAATGTGTAAAAACCAGAAAGGCAAGAGGGGCTCTAGAGAACAGGGAGCCTTGTTATGCTGATGGGTGGGATGCAGATTGCCAACAGCCACTCTGGAGGAGTGCATTGTGTTCCCTAAAAGAATTAAACAACAGAGCTTCACAACCTAAGGCACTTCCAGTCATGGGAATATACCTTGGGGAAATTGAAAATCAATAAGACACAGCCAGCCCAAAATATAGGGCAGCACTGCTTACAAGAACCTCGACTTCGGGACACCTTAAATATCCCAGTAAAGACAAAAATAGTAAAGAAATTGTGGTACATACGTACGATGGAATATCCCTCAGCCATGAAATCAATGTCATAAGGCCAGTAGCAGCATAATGAGTGGATTCATGTAAGATGATTCTAACTGAAATAAGTCACACAGAAAAAGAAACTTATCATAAGATATCACTTATGAAGGTCTTGTAAACATGGCTACACATGAACTGAATTAGGAAAGAGAAGAGTCTCACATTTAGAAAACACTCTTATGCCTGCTCAAGAGGAAAGGAGAGGTGGGGTGATGCATAAAACCAGAGTTTGATATTAGCACAGGTACGGTTGCATAATCCAAATACAAAATAGACAAGACCTACTCTTTCCTCACTGAACGGGGCTCAACACCCCTATTCCCCGCAGAGTAGTATATCTGACTAGTAAGAATCTTAAAACCTATGTATTGATATGTCTCCATAAGGTAACCAAGTGTGTCTAGAGTGACATAAACACGGCAGAGAGAGTCAGCTCAAACCCACTATAAAAATGAATTTCAAAACAAAACAAATAAACAGTGAAATTCTTACACAATACCTTCAGGGGTTCTGATGAAACTTAGAATGACCCTATCTACAACGACAGCTGGATGTGGCATAAGGCTGGTCACTTGGGACTGAGAGGATTGGTGAGATTGGGTGAGAAAATGCAGACCGTTTAAAGCAATAATACCTGGCACCCATTCCATGGGTCCCAACTCTCCAGGTAGAAGGGAATATCACTACAGTTATAACATGTATGGGAAACCTAGAGAATGGACACCATCTGATGGTGAAAGGTTTCTAAAACTCTACTAATTTTTTTCTCTCCTTGTGCACCAGTTTGACATTCCAACTGCTTTAGTATCAATCTCCCAAATTGGAGAGTCAGCACCTATAACCTCCTGGTTCGCACAGTTGGCACGTTGTGTAGAGGATATAAGGGAAGAGGGAGAAACAATTAGAGAGTAGCTGTAGGCATTTGGATGGCCACATGTCACTCTAAATTCCCGTCACGAAGAAGAATTAACAAACTCTGAGCCAGCCCCCCCAATGGAACCAGTATAGGTTCTGAAGCAAAATTGTGGATTGGCAGTCATCTCACAAAAACGCGAGTTGAAAAATGGAGCTCAGGGGCACAGCAATTCACTAACATGCAGAGTTATAAAGGACTACTCTCTTCCAAAAATCTGTTGAGAGAAAGCCATGAGGCGGACTTGAAAATGAGGCAGAAGTGCACGAAACAGATTTCCAGAAGTATATTGGAATCGCCTTTAGACACAGGAAAATCATCACAACTTCGACAATTATGGAATTGTCCATAAAGGGCGCATGCGTTTTCTCCTGAATATATTCAGGATAAAACGCATACGCCCATTTTGGCCAACCAAGCAACCGCACAATGGAAATCTGCAATACAAAGAAGTATCACTTCCAACCGGTCAAAAGGGACATCCGTAAAATGTGTAAAAACAAGAAAGGCAAGACAGGATCTGGAGAACAGGGAGCCTTGTTATGCGGATGGGTGGGATGTAAATTGCCAACAGCCATTCTGGAGGAGTGCATTGCGTTCCCAAAAAGAAGTAAACAACAGTGCTTCACAACCTAAGGCACTTCGAGTCGCGGGAATATACCTTGTGAAAATTGAAAATCAATAAGACACAGCCACCCCAAAATTTATGGCAGCACTGCTTACAAGAACCTCGACTTCGGGACACCTTACAAATACCAGGAAAGACAAAAATGGTAAAGAAATTGTGCTACATACGTATGATGGAATATCCCTCAGCCATGAAGTCAATGTCATAAGGCCAGTAGCAGCATAATGACGGGATTCATGTACGATGATTCTAACTGAAAAAATCACACACAAAAATAAACTTATCATAAGATATCACTTATGAAGGGTATATAAACATGGCTAAACATGGAAGGAATTAGGAAAGGGAACAGAGTCACATATTTAGAAAACACTCTTATGCATGCTTAAGGGGAAAGCAGAGGTGGGGTGATGAATAAAACCAGAGTTTGATATTAGCACTGGTACGGTTCCATAATCCAAATACAGAATAGACAAGACCTACTACTTCCTATGTGAACGGGACTCAAAACCCCATATTTCCCGCAGAGGAATATATCTGACTAGTAAGAATATTAAAACCTATGTATTCATGTGTCTCCGTAAGGAAAACAAGTGTGTCTAGACTGGCATAAACATGGCAGCGAGAATCAGCTCAAACCCACTATAAAAAGGCATTTCAAAAACAAAACAAAAAACTGGGAAATTCTTTACAATTCCTTCAGGGTCTCTGATGGAACCTGGAATGACCCTATCTACAACGACAGCTGGATGTGGCATAAGGAGGGACACTTGGGACTGAGACGATTGGTGAGATTGGGTGAGCAAATGCAGACCCTTTAAAGCACAAATGCCTGGCACCCATTCCATGGGTCCCAACTCTCCAGATTGAAGGGAATATTACTACAGCTATAACATGTACGGGAAACCTAGAGAATGGACACACTGTGAAGATGAAAGGTTTCTAAAACTCAACGAATAGTCCCTCGCCTGGTGCTCCGGTTTGACTTTCCATCTGCTTTACTATCAACCTCCCAACTTGGAGAGACAGCCCCTTTAACCTCCTGGTTCGCACAGGTTGCAAATTTGGCAGAGGATGAAAGGGAAGAGGGAAAACAAATGAGAGAGTAACTGTTAGGCATATGGACGGACACATATCACTGTAATTTCCCGAAAGGAAGAAGAATTAACCAAAGTCTCAGCCCCCCACCGGGAACCAGTATAGGTCCTGAACCAAAATTTTGGACTTGCGGTCAGCTCTCCAAAAATGAGTTGAAAAATGGAGCTCAGGGGCACAGCAATTCACAAACTGGCCGAGTAATAAAGGACAACTATCGTCCAAAAATCTGTTGAGGGACGGCAACGAGGCGGACTTGAAAGCGGGGCAGAATAGCAGGAAACAGATTTCAAGAGGTACGTTGTAATCGCCTTTAAAGCACAGGAAGTGGGGCACAACTTCGACAATGATGCACTTGGCCAAAAAGGGCGTATGCGTTTTCTCCTGAATATATTCAGGAGAAAACGCATACGCCCTTTTTGGCCAAGCAAGCAAGCGGGCAATGCAAATCTGCACTACAAAGTAGTATCACTTCCCACCGGTCAAAAGGGACATCCACAAAATGTGTAAAAACCAGAAAGGCAAGACAGGCCCTGGAGAACAGGGAGCCTTGTTATGCTGATGGGCGGGATGTAATTTGACAACTGCCTCTCTGTAGGAAAGCATTGTGTTCCGTAAAACAAGTAAACAACAGAGCTACAGAGCCAAGGGCACTTCCAGTCTAGGGAATATACCTTGGGAATTCTGAAAATCAATAAGACAGAGCCACCCCAAAATTTAGGGCTGCACTGCTTACAAGGACCTCAACTTGGGTACACCTTAAATATCCCAGGAAATATAAAAATGGTTCAAAAAATTGTGGTACTTACGTACGATGGAATATCCCTCAGCCATGAAATCAATGTAATAAGACCAGTAGCAGCAAAATGGGTGGATTCAGGTACAATGATTCTAAGTGAAATAAGTCACACAGAAAAAGAAACTTATCATAAGATATCACTTATGAAGATCCTGTAAACATGGCTACACTTGAACTGAGTTAGGAAAGAGAACAGTGTCTCACATTTAGAAAACACTCTTATGCCTGCTTAAGGGGGAAGGAGAGTTGGGGTGATGCATAAAACCAGAGTTTGATATAAGCACAGGTACCGTTCCAAAAACCAACTATGGAATAGACAAGACCTACACCTTCCTCAGTGAAAGGGACTCAAAACCCCATATTTCCCGCAGAGGAATATATCTGACTAGTAAGAATCTTAAAAGCTATGTATTGATATGTCTCCATAAGGGAATCAAGAGTGTCTAGAATGGCATAAACATGGCAGCGAGAATCAGCTCAAACCCACTATAAAAAGGAATTTCAAAAACAAAACAAATAAACTGGGAAATTCTTTACAATTCCTTCAGGGTCTCTGATGAAACCTGGAATGACCCTATCTACAATGACAGCTGGATGTGGCATAAGGAGGGACACTTGGGACTGAGACGACTGGTGAGATTGGGTGAGCAAATGCAGACCCTTTAAAGCAATAAGGCATGGAACCCATTCCATGTGTCCCAACTCTCCAGGTTGAAGGGAATATTACTACAGTTATAACATGTACGGGAAACCTAGGGAACGGACACACTGTGAATATGAAAGGTTTCTAAAACTCAACGAATAGTCCCTCTCCTGGTGCTCCGGTTTGACTTTCCATCTGCTTTACTATCAATCTCCCAACTTGGAGAGACAGCCCCCTTAAACTCCTGGTTCGCACAGGTTTCCAATTTGGCAGAGGATGAAAGGGAAGAGGGAGAGCCAATGAGAGAGTAGCTGTTAGGCATTTGGACGGGGACATATCACTCTAACTTCCCGGCAGGATGAAGAATTAACCAAAGTCTCAGCCACCCACCGGGAACCAGCATAGGTCCTGAACCAAAATTTTGGACTTGCGGTCAGCTCACCAAAAACGAGTAAAAAATGGAGCTCAGGGCCACAGCAATTCACAAACTGGCCGAGTAATAAAGGACAACTATCGTCCAAAAATCTGTTGAGGGAAGGCAACGAGGCGGACATGAAAGCGAGGCAGAATAGCAGGAGACAGATTTCAAGAGGTACGTTGGAATCGCCTTTAAAGCACAGGAAGAGGGGCACAACTTCGACAATGATGCACTTGGCCAAAAAGGGCATATGCGTTTTCTACTGAATATATACAGGAGAAAACGCATACGCCCTTTTTGGCCAAGCAAGCAAGCGGGCAATGCAAATCTGCACTACAAAGAAGTATCACTTCCCACGGGTCAAAAGGGACATCCACAAAATGTGTAAAAACCAGAAATGCAAGACAGGCTCTGGAGAACTGGGAGCCTTGTTATGCTGATGGGCGGGATGTAAATTGCCAACTGCCTCTCTGGAGGAGTGCACTGTATTCCCTAAAACAAGCAAAGAACAGAGCTACAGAGCCAAGGGCACTTCCAGTCTAGGGAATATACCTTGGGAAAACTGAAACTCAATAAGACAGAGCCAGCCCAAAATTTAGGGCTGCACTGCTTACAAGGACCTCAACTTGGGTACACCTTAAATATCCCAGGAAATATAAAAATGGTTCAAAAAATTGTGGTACTTACGTACGATGGAATATCCCTCAGCCATGAAATCAATGTCATAAGACCAGTAGCAGCAAAATGGGTGGATTCAGGTACGATGATTCTAAGTGAAATAAGTCACAGAGAAAAAGAAACTTATCATAAGATATCACTCATGAGGACCCTGTAAACATGGCTACACTTGAACTGAGTTAGGAAAGAGAACAGAGTCTCACATTTAGAAAACACTCTTATGCCTGCTTAAGGGGGAAGGAGAGGTGGGGTGATGCATAAACCCAGAGTTTGATATAAGCACAGGTACCGTTCCAAAAACCAACTATGGAATAGACAAAACCTACACTTTCTTCAGTGAAAGGGTCTCAAAACCCCTTATTTCCTGCACAGGAGTATATCTGACTAGTAAGAATCTTAAACCCTATGTATTTATATGTCTCCGTAAGGGAATCAAGTGTGTCTAGACTGGCATAAACATGGCAGCGAGTATCAGCTCAAAACCAGTATAAAAAGGAATTTCAAAAACAAAACAAAAAAACTGGGAAATTCTTTACAAATCCTTCAGGGTCTCTGATGAAACCTGGAATGACCCTATGTACAATGACAGCTGGATGTGGCATAAGGCTGGACACTTGGGACTGATACGATTGGTCAGATTGGGTGAGCAAATGCAGACCCTTTAAAGCACAAATGCCTGGCACCCATTCCATGTGTCCCAACTCTCCAGGTTGAAGGGAATATTACTACAGCTATAACATGTACGAGAAACCTAGAGAACGGACACACTGTGAATAGGAAAGGTTTCTAAAACTCAACGAATAGTCCCTCTCCTGGTGCTGCAGTTTGACTTTCCATCTGCTTTACTATCAACCTCCCAACTTGGAGAGACAGCCCCTTTAACCTCCTGGTTCGCACAGGTTTCCAATTTGGCAGAGGATGAAAGGGAAGAGGGAGAACCAATGAGAGAGTAGCTGTTAGGCATTTGGACGGGCACATATCACTGTAATTTCCCGGCAGGAAGAAGAATTAACCAAATTCTCAGCCCCCCCCCCGGGAACCAATATAGGTCCTGAACCAAAATTTTGGACTTGCGGTCAGCTCACCAAAAACGAGTTGAAAAATGGAGCTCAGGGGCACAGCAATTCACAAACTGGCCGAGTAATAAAGGACAACTATCGTCCAAAAATCTGTTGAGGGAAGGCAACGAGGCGGACTTGAAAGCGAGGCAGAATAGCAGGAAACAGATTTCAAGAGGAACGTTGGAATCGCCTTTAAAGCACAGGAAGAGGGGCACAACTTCGACAATGATGAACTTGGCCAAAAAGGGTGTATGCGTTTTCTCCTGAATATATACAGGAGAAAACGCATACACCCTTTTTGGCCAAGCAAGCAAGCGGGCAATGCAAATCTGCACTACAAAGAACTATCACTTCCCACCGGTCAAAAGGGACATCCACAAAATGTGTAAAAACCAAAAAGGCAAGACAGGCCCTGGAGAACAGGGAGCCTTGTTATGCTCATGGGCGAGATGTAAATTGCCAACTGCCTATCTGAAGGAGTGCATTGTGTTCCCTAAAACAAGTAAAGAAGAGAGCTACAGAGCCAAGGGCACTTCCAGTCTAGGGAATATACCTTGGGAAAACTGAAAATCAATAAGACAGAGCCACCCAAAAATTTAGGGCTGCACTGCTTACAAGGACCTCAACTTGGGTACACCTTAAATATCCCAGGAAATATAAAAATGGTTCAAAAAATTGTGGTACTTACGTACGATGGAATATCCCTCAGCCATGAAATCAATGTCATAAGACCAGTAGCAGCAAAATGGATGGATTCAGGTACGATGTTTCTAAGTGAAATAAGTCACAGAGAAAAAGAAACTTATCATAAGATATCACTTATGAAGATCCTGTAAACATGGCTACACTTGAACTGAGTTAGGAAAGAGAACAGTGTCTCACATTTAGAAAACACTCTTATGCCTGCTTAAGGGGAAAGGAGAGGTGGGGTGATGCATAAAACCAGAATTTGATATAAGCACAGGTACCGTTCCAAAAACCAACTATGGAATAGACAAGACCTACACCTTCCTAAGTGAAAGGGACTCAAAACCCCATATTTCCCGCAGAGGAATATATCTGACTAGTAAGAATCTTAAAACCTATGTATTGATATGTCTCCGTAAGGGAATCAAGTGTGTCTAGACTGGCATAAACATGGCAGCGAGAATCAGCACAAACCCACTATAAAAAGGAATTTCAAAAACAAAACAAAAAAACTGGGAAATTCTTTACAATTCCTTCAGGGTCTCTGATGAAACCTGGAATGACCCTATCTATAATGACAGCTTGATGTGGCATAAGGAGGGATAATTGGGACTGAGACGATTGGTGATATTGGGTGAGCAAATGCAGACCCTTTAAAGCACAAATGCCTGGCACCCATTCCATGGGTCCCAACTCTCCAGGTTGAAGGGAATATTACTACAGCTATAACATGTACGGGAAACCTAGAGAACGGACACACTGTGAATACAAAAGGTTTTTAAAACTCAACGAATAGTCCCTCTCCTGGTGCTCCAGTTTGACTTTCCATCTGCTTTACTATCAACCTCCCAAATTGGAGAGACAGCCCCTTTAACCTCCTGGTTCGCACAGGTTTCCAATTTGGCAGAGGATGAAAGGGAATAGGGAGAACCAATGAGAGAGTAGCTGTTAGGCATTTGGACGGGCACATATCACTCTAACTTCCCGGCAGGAAGAAGAATTAACCAAAGTCTCAGCTCCCCACCGGGAACCAGCATAGGTCCTGAACCAAAATGTTGGACTTGCGGTCAGCTCACAAAAAACGAGTTGAAAAATGGAGCTCAGGGGCACAGCAATTCACAAACTGGCCGAGTAATAAAGGACAACTATCGTCCAAAAATCTATTGAGGGAAGGCAACGAGGCGGACTTGAAAGCGAGGCAGAATAGCAGGAAACAGATTTCAAGAGGTACGTTGGAATCACCTTTAAAGCCCAGGAAGAGGGGCACAACTTCGACAATGATGCACTTGGCCAAAAAGGGCGTATGCGTTTTCTCCTGAATATATTCAGGAGAAAACGCATGCACCCTTTTTGGCCTAGCAAGCAAGCGAACAATGCAAATCTGCACTACAAAGAAGTATCACTTCCCACCGGTCAAAAGGTACATCCACAAAATGTGTACAAACCAGAAAGGCAAGACAGGCCCTGGAGAACAGGGAGCCTTGTGATGCTGATGGGCGGGATGTAAATTGCCAACTGCCTCTCTGGAGGAGTGCATTGTGTTCCCTAAAACAAGTAAACAACAGAGCTACAGAGCCAATGGCACTTCCCGTCTAGGGAATATACCTTGCGAAAACTGAAAATCAATAAGACAGATCCACCGCAAAATTTAGGGCTGCACTGCTTACAAGGACCTCAACTTGGGTACACCTTAAATATCCCAGGAAATATAAAAATGGTTCAAAAAATTGTAGTACTTACGTACGATGGAGTATCCCTCAGCCATGAAATCAAAGTCATAAGACCAGTAGCAGCAAAATGGGTGGATTCAGGTACGATGATTCTAAGTGAAATAAGTCACAGAGAAAAAGAAACTTATCATAAGATATCACTTATGAAGATCCTGTAAACATGGCTACACTTGAACTGAGTTAGGAAAGAGAACAGTGTCTCACATTTAGAAAACACTCTTATGCCTGCTTAAGGGGGAAGGAGAGGTGGGGTGATGCATAAAACCAGAGTTTGATATAAGCACAGGTACCGTTCCAAAAACCAACTATGGAATAGACAAGACCTACACCTTCCTCAGTGAAAGGGACTCAAAACCCCATATTTCCCGCAGAGGAATATGTCTGACTAGTAAGAATCTTAAAACCTATGTATTGATATGTCTCCGTAAGGGAATCAAGTGTGTCTAGACTGGCATAAACATGGCAGCGATAATCAGCTCAAACCCACGATAAAAAGGAATTTCAAAAACAAAACAAAAAAACTGGGAAATTCTTTACAATTCCTTCAGGGTCTCTGATGAAACCTGGAATGACCCTATGTACAACGACAGCTGGATGTGGCATAAGGCTGGACACTTGGGACTAAGAGGATTGGTGAGATTGGGTGAGCAAATGCAGAACCTTTAAAGCAATAATGCATGGCACCCATTCCAAGGTTCCTAACTCTCCAGCTTGAAGGGAACATTACTACAGCTATAACATATACGGGAAACCTAGAGAACGGACACACTGTGAATATGAATGCTTTCTAAAACTCAACGAATAGTCCCTCTCCTGGTGCTCTGGTTTGACTTTCCATCTGCTTTACTATCAATCACCCAACTTGGAGAGACAGCCCCTTTAACCTCCTGTTTCGCACAGGTTACCAATTTGGCAGAGGATGAAAGGGAAGAGGGAGAACCAATGAGAGAGTAGCTGTTAGGCATTTGGACGGGCACATATCACTCTAACTTCCCAGCAGAAAGAAGAATTAACCAAAGTCTCAGCCCCACACCGGTAACCAGCATAGGTCCTGAAACAAAATTTTGGACATGTGGTCAGCTCACAGAAAACGAGTTGAAAAATGGAGCTCAGGGGCACAGCAATTCACAAACTGGCCAAGTGATAAAGGACAACTATCGTCCAAAAATCTGTTGAGGGAAGGCAACGAGGCGGACTTGAAAGCGAGGCAGAATAGCAGGAAACAGATTTCAAGAGGTACGTTGGGATCACCCTTAAAGCACAGGAAGAGGGGCACAACTTCGACAATGATGCACTTGGCCAAAAAGGGCGTATGCGTTTTCTCCTGAATATATTCAGGAGAAAACGCATACACCCTTTTTGGCCAAGCAAGCAAGCGGGCAATGCAAATCTGCACTACAAAGAAGTATCACTTCCCACCGGTCAAAAGGGACATCCACAAGATGTGTAAAAACCAGAAAGGCAAGACAGGCCCTGGAGAACAGGGAGCCTTGTTATGCTGATGCGATGGATGTAAATTGCCAGCTGCCTCTCTGGAGGAGTGCATTGTGTTCCCTAAAACAAGTAAAGAACAGAGCTACAGAGCCAAGGGCACTTCCAGTCTAGGGAATATACCTTGGGAAAACTGAAAATCAATACGACAGAGGCACCCCAAAATTTAGGGCTGCACTGCTTACAAGGACCTCAACTTGGGTACACTTTAAATGACCCAGGAAATATACAAATGGTTCAAAAAATTGCGGTACTTACTTAAGTTGGAATATACCTCAGCCATGAAATCAATGTCATAAGACCAGTAGCAGCAAAATGCGTGGATTCAGGTACGATGATTCTAAGTGAAATAAGTCACACAGAAAAAGAAACTTATCATAAGATATCACTTATGAAGATCCTGTAAACATGGCTACACTTGAACTGAGTTAGGAAAGAGAACAGAGTCTCACATTTAGAAAACACTCTTATGCCTGCTTAAGGGGGAAGGAGAGGTGGGGTGATGCATAAAACCAGAGTTTGATATAAGCACAGGTACCATTCCAAAAATAAACTATGGAATAGACAAGACCTACACCTTCCTCAGTGAAAGGGACTTGAGGCATCTGTGAGTAACCGTGAGCTGAGCCCCAGGCCAGCTGCTGTTGAACTTTTCCCACCCTTCCCAGGTAAAACACCTGAATATGTACAAGGCCTTGAAAGCCTAGAGAAGGGCCGTGGAGCCACACCAGCAACAGCATGCAGAACAACTTTGTGCCAGCAGGCCAGCCAGGATGGTCCTGGCCCTGGGCGCTCTTCTGGAAGCTTTCCATTGCCCTGCCTGAGATACCCCTCCTGTCCCGGCCCCCACTGCTTTTTTCCTTCCTCACCTCTGTCCACAGAGAAATTCCAGCAGAAGGTATGGGTGACACATCCTCTTCTTTACAGGTGGAAGCATGGCAACTCCTGCAGAAAGTCCAACAGAGACCCACTCACAACGGGGCACCCACAAAGCCGTGACCTCACAATCACTCCCACCAGCACAGCCCCGAGACTGCTGACTGGGCAGAGAATATGGCATCAGGCAGAGCTTCAGCGGCTATTGCTGCCTGCAGTGCTGTTTATATTGACCTCAACCCAGGCACACCTTGGGAGGGCCGGCCGGCAAGGTGAGGCTACCCAGGTCAGCTAATCCTCAGCCCTCAGGGAATCACATTGTTGAAAATGGACCTCGCTAAGGCAGAATAGAAGCCAAGGAATAAAAGGACACAATGCCATTTGCAGCACCGTACGTGTGTCTAGAGGTAATCACGTGACTTGTAGTAAGTCAGAAAGTGAAAGACACATATCATATCATATCTCTTATAGGTGTGACCGCAAAATGGATACCAGGGCAGATATTTCCACGGAGAAGGGCAATCACAGATTCATTCAACAAACTTATGGTTCACCAATGGAAAGGTGTGAGCATTGGTTTCATTATGATAGTGGGGTTAACAGACATATACAAACACAGGTGACATATATAATCACCAAAGACCTACAGAATACCAAGAGAAGAATACTCAACATTCTGTCATAAGCTACATGGGAAAAGGATCCCAGGAAGAACTGACATATGTATATGTGTAAAAGAACCACATCTTCCACACCTACAACAAGCCAAACATTGTAATCAAATTTGCTGTAATAAAAAATAAAAAAATTAAATTAAAAACACGAACAAGAAGTAGTGAGACAAACTTGAGGGGCTTTCTCCTGGCACATTCCATTCTAAATTCCAATCTAGAACAGGACTTCCATTGAGGTTCTGTTGCCCCAGTAACCAGATTTGGTAAGGGAGAACTGCTGCCACCTTGTGGCCGTTTCACAAAACAGCAGCTTTAATCCCAGCGCTAATGGTCAGTTGATATTCAAAATCATTGCAGGCCTGTAAATGACACCTGCCCTGAAAACAAATCCTGGGTTCATATATCGACCAAAAAATTCAAAGGACGTCCATATTTCAAAACGACAGTTTCAAAAGGCATATTTTACACACATTAGTGTTCTGCTTCTTTTTCTTTCTTTCTTTTTTTGTTAAAAAAACGGAATGGCAAAAAGCATCCCTCAGAATGGGCGAAAATATTTGCAAACGAATCAATGGACAAAGGATTAATCTCCAATATATATAAAGAGCTCATGCAGCTTAATATTAAAAAAACAAACAACCCAATACAAAAATGGGCAGAAGATCTAAAGAGACGTTACTTCAAAGAAGACACAGAGACGGCCAAGACGCACATGAAAAGCTGCTCAACATCACTAATTATTAGAGAAATGCAAATCAAAACTACAATGAGGTATCACCTCACACCTGTTAGAATCGGCATCATCAGAAAATCTACAAACAACGAATTCTGGGGAGGGTGTGGACAAAAGGATCCCTCTTCCACTAGTGGTGGAAATGTAAATTGATACAGTCACGAGGGAGAAGAGTATGGAGTTTCCTTAAAAAAACTACAAATAGATTGACCATATGATCCAGCAATCCCACTTCTGGGCATATACCCAGAGAAAAGCATAAATCAAAAAGGCACATTCACCACAATGCTCATTTCAGCACTATTTACGATAGCCAGGTAATGGAAGCAACCTGAATACCCACAGACAGACGAATGGATAAAGATGTGGTACATATATAAAATGGAATATTACTCAGCCATAAGAAGGAATGAAAGTGGGTCATTTGTAGAGACGTCGATGGATCTAGAGACTGTCATACAGAATGAAGTAAGTCAGAAAGAGAAAAACAAATATTGTATATTAATGCATATATGTGGAACCTAGAAAATTGGTACAGATGAACTGGTTTGCAGGGAAGAAATAGAGACACAGAGGTAGAGAACACACGTATGGACACCAAGTGTGGGAAGCCATGGGGTGGTGGTGGTGGGATGAGTTGGGAGATTGGGATTGACCTGTATACATGTATATGCATAAAATACATAACTAATAATAACCTGCTGTATAAAAAAATAAATAAAATTAAATTTCAAAATTTTAAAAAATAAAACTTAAAAATAAAACAGAAAAAAGTTCTTCCCTTCACACAGATGTATTTATATGAATGAATTATTTCCATGCTTATATCTATAAATACATAAAAGAGGAAAAAAATCTAACTTGAACCAAAAAAGAAAAAAAAAAACCTGAACCCACCAGTTATACAGAGGAAAACACTATCAGGGCACTTGCTCCAGCGGTAAACAATTCTGAAATTGGTCAGGGGTGGGGAATCATCTCCCATACAGCCACCAGCCCACTCCTATGCAAAGAGCGTCCTCATTGCAATGGTGGGGGCCATTCCGAGGCATCTGTGAGTAACCGTGACATGAGCCACAGGCCATATGCCTTTGAACTTTTCCCACCCTTCCGAGGTAAAACACCTGAATATGTACAAGGGCTTGAAATCCTAGAGGAAGGGCCGTGGAGCCACACCAGCGACAGCACGCAGGCCAACTTGGTGCCTGCAGGCCAGCCAGGATGGTCCTGGCCCTGGGCGCTCTTCTGGAAGCTTTCCATTGCCCTGCCTGAGATACCCCTCCTCTCCCGGCCCCACTGATTTTTTCATTTCACCTCTGTCCGGAGAGAAATTCCAGCGGAAGGTATGGGTGCCACATCCTCTTCTTTACAGGTGGCAGCCTGGCAACTCCTGCAGAAAGTCCAGCAGAGACCCACTCACACAGGGCCACCCACAAAGCCGTGGCCCCTCACTGCCTCCCACCAGCACAGCCCCGAGACTGCTGACGGGGCAGAGAATATGGAGTCAGGCACAGCTTCAGGGGCTATTTCTGCCTGCAGTGCTGTTTATATTGACCTCAACCCAGGCACACCTGGGGAGGGCCGGCCGGCAGGGTCAGGCTACCCAGGTCAGCTAATCCGCAGCCCTCAGGGAACCACATTGTTGAAAATGGACCTCGCTAAGGCAGAATGGAAGCCAAGGAATAAAAGGACACAATGCCATTTGCAGCACCATAGGTGTGTCTAGAGGTAATCACGTGACTTGTAGTAAGTCAGAAAGTGAAAGACACATATCATATCATATCTCTTATAGGTTTGACCGAAAAATGGATACCAGGGCAGATATTTCCACGGAGAAGGGCAATCACAGATTCATTCAACAAACTTATGGTTCACCAATGGAAAGGTGTGAGGATTGGTTTCATTATGATAGTGGGGTTAACAGACATATACAAACACAGGTGACATATATAATCACCAAAGACCTACAGAATACCAAGAGAAGAACACTCAACATTCTGTCATAATGTACATGGGAAAATGATCCCAGGAAGTACATACATATGTATATGTGTAAAAGAACCACATCTTCCACACCTACAACAAGCCAAACATTGTAATCAAATTTGCTGTAATAAAAAATAAAAAATTAAATTAAAAACACGAACAAGATGTAGTGAGACAAACTTGAGGGGCTTTCTCCTGGCACATTCCATTCTAAATTCCAATCTAGAACACGACTTCCATTGAGGCTCTGTTGCCCCAGTAACCAGATTTGGTAAGGGAGAACTGCTGCCACCTTGTGGCCGTTTCACACAACAGCAGCTTTAATCCCAGCGCTAATGGTCAGTTGATATTCAAAATCATTGCAGGCCTGTAAATGACACCTGCCCTGAAAACAAATCCTGGGGTCATATATCGACCAAAAAATTCAAAAGACGTCCATATTTCAAAACGACAGTTTCAAAAGGCATATTTTACACACATTAGTGTTCTGCTTCTTTTTCTTTCTTTCTTTTTTTGTTAAAAAAACGGAATGGCAAAAAGCATCCCTCAGAATGGGCGAAAATATTTGCAAACGAATCAGTGGACAAAGGTTTAATCTCCAATATATATAAAGAGCTCATGCAGCTTAATATTAAAACAACAAACAACCCAATACAAAAATGGGAAGAAGATCTAAAGAGACGTTTCTTCAAAGAAGACACAGAGATGGCCAAGACGCACATGAAAAGCTGCTCAACATCACTAATTATTAGAGAAATGTAAATCAAAACTACAATGAGGTATCACCTCACACCTGTTAGAATCGGCATCATCAGAAAATCTACAAACAACGAATTCTGGAGAGGGTGTAGACAAAAGGATCCCTCTTCCACTAGTGGTGGAAATGTAAATTGATACAGTCACGATGGAGAACAGTATGGAGTTTCCTTAAAAAAACTAGAAATAGAATTACCATATGATCCAGCAATCCCACTTCTGGGCATATACCCAGAGAAAACCATAAATCAAAAAGGCACATTCACCACAATGCTCATTACAGCACTATTTACGATAGCCAGGTAATGGAAGCAACCTAAATACCCACAGACAGACGAATGGATAAAGATGTGGTACATATATAAAATGGAATATTACTCAGCCATAAGAAGGAATGAAACTGGGTCATTTGTAGAGACGTCGATGGATCTAGAGACTGTCATACAGAATGAAGTAAGTCAGAAAGAGACAAACAAATATTGTATATTAATGCATATATGTGAAACCTAGAAAAATCGTACAGATGAACTTGTTTGCAGGGAAGAAAGAGAGACACAGATATAGAGAACACACCTATGGACACCAAGTGTGGGACGCCATGGGGAGGTGGTGTTGGGATGAGTTGGGAGACTGGGATTGACCTGTATACATGTATATGCATAAAATACATAACTAATAATAACCTGCTGTATAAAAAATAAATAAAATTAAATTTCAAAATTTTAAAAAATAAAAGAGAAAAAAGTTCTTCCCTTCACACAGATGTATTTATATGAATGAATTATTTCCATGCTTATATCTATAAATACATAAAAGAGGAATAAAATCTAACTTGAACCAAAAAAGAAAAAAAAAAACCTGAACCCACGAGTTAGACAGAGGAAAACCCTATCAGGGCACTTGTTCCAGCGGTAAACAATTCTGAAATTGGTCAGAGGTGGGGAATCATCTCCCATACAGCCACCAGCCCACTCCTACGCAAGGAGGGTCCTCATTGCAAAGCGGGGGGCCATGCCGAGGCATCTGTGAGTAACCGTGAGCTGAGCCCCAGGCCAGCTGCTGTTGAACTTTTCCCACCCTTCCCAGGTAAAACACCTGAATATGTACAAGGCCTTGAAAGCCTAGAGGAAGGGGCGTGGAGCCACACCAGCGACAGCACGCAGGCCAACTTGGTGCCTGCAGGCCAGCCAGGATGGTCCTGGCCCTGGGCGCTCTTCTGGAAGCTTTCCATTGCCCTGCCTGAGATACCCCTCCTGTCCCGGCCCCCACTGCTTTTTTCCTTCCTCACCTCTGTCCACAGAGAAATTCCAGCGGAAGGTATGGGTGACACATCCTCTTCTTTACAGGTGGAAGCCTGGCAACTCCTGCAGAAAGTCCAGCAGAGACCCACTCACACCGGGCCACCCACAAAGCCGTGACCCCTCACTCCCTCCCACCAGCACAGCCCCGAGACTGCTTACTGGGCAGAGAATATGGCGTCAGGAAGAGCTTCAGGGGCTATTTCTGCCTGCAGTGCTGTTTATATTGGTCTCAACCCAGGCACAACTGGGGAGGGCCGGCCGGCAGGGTCAGGCTACCCAGGTCAGCTAATCCTCAGACCTAAGGGAATCACATTGTTGAAAATGGACCTCGCTAAGGCAGAATAGAAGCCAAGGAATAAAAGGACACAATGCCATTTGCAGCACCTAGGTGTGTCTAGAGGTAATCACGTGACTTGTAGTAAGTCAGAAAGTGAAAGACACATATCATATCATATCTCTTATAGGTGTGACCGAAAAATGGATACCAGGGCAGATATTTCCACGGAGAAGGGCAATCACAGATTCATTCAACAAACTTATGGTTCACCAATGGAAAGGTGTGAGGATTGGTTTCATTATGATAGTGGGGTTAACAGACATATACAAACACAGGTGACATATATAATCACCGAAGACATACAGAATACCCAGAGAAGACTACTCAACATTCTGTCATAAGCTACATGGGAAAATGATCCCAGGAAGAACTGACATATGTATATGTGTAAAAGAACCACATCCTCCACACCTACAAATAGCCAAACATTGTAATCAAATTTGCTGTAATAAAAAATAAAAAAATTAAGTTAAAAACACGAACAAGAAGTAGTGAGACAAACGTTAGGGGCTTTCTCCTGGCACATTCCATTCTAAATTACAATCTAGAACACGACTACCATTGACGCTCTGTTGCCCCAGTAACCAGATTTGGTAAGGGAGAACTGCTGCCACCTTGTGGCCGTTTCACACAACAGCAGCTTTAATCCCAGCGCTAATGGTCAGTTGATATTCAAAATCATTGCAGGCCTGTAAATGACACCTGCCCTGAAAACAAATCCTGGGTTCATATATCGACCAAAAAATTCAAAAGACGTCCATATTTCAAAACGACAGTTTCAAAAGGCATATTTTACACACATTAGTGTTCTGCTTCTTTTTCTTTCTTTCTCTTTTTGTTAAAAAAACGGGAATGGCAAAAAGCATCCCTCAGAATGGGCGAAAATATTTGCAAACGAATCAATGGACAAAGGTTTAATCTCCAATATATATAAAGAGCTCATGCAGCTTAATATTAAAAAAACAAACAACCCAATACAAAAATGGGCAGAAGATCTACAGAGACGTTTCTTCAAAGAAGACACAGAGATGGCCAAGACACACATGAAAAGCTGCTCAACATCACTAATTATTAGAGAAATGCAAATCAAAACTACAGTGAGGTATCACCTCACACCTGTTAGAATCGGCATCATCAGAAAATCTACAAACAACGAATTCTGGGGAGGGTGTGGACAAAAGGATCCCTATTCCATTATTGGTAGAAATATAAATTGATACAGTCACGATGGAGAACAGTATGGAGTTTCCTTAAAAAACCTAGAAATACAATTAACATATGATCCAGCAATCCCACTTCTGGGCATATACACAGAGAAAACCATAAATCAAAAAGGCACATTCACCACAATGCTCATTTCAGCACTATTTACGATAGCCAGGTAATGGAAGCAACCTAAATACCCACAGACAGACGAATGGATAAAGATGTGGTACATATATAAAATGGAATATTACTCAGCCATAAGAAGGAATGAAACTGGGTCATTTGTAGAGACGTCGATGGATCTAGAGACTGTCATACAGAATGAAGTAAGTCAGAAAGAGAAAAACAAATATTGTATATTAATGCATATATGTGGAACCTAGAAAAATGGTACAGATGAACTGCTTTGCAGGGAAGAAATAGAGACACAGAGGTAGAGAACACACGTATGGACACCAAGTGTGGGAAGCCATGGGGAGGTGGGGTTGGGATGAGTTTTGAGATTGGGATTGACCTGTATACATGTATATGCATAAAATACATAACTAATAATAACCTGCTGTATAAAAAAATAAATAAAATTAAATTTCAAAATTTTAAAAAATAAAACTTAAAAATAAAAGAGAAAAAAGTTCTTCCCTTCACACAGATGTATTTATAAGAATTAATTATTTCCATGCTTATATCTATAAATACATAAAAGAGGAATAAAATCTAACTTGAACCAAAAAAGAAAAAAAAACCTGAACCCACGAGTTAGACAGAGGAAAACCCTATCAGGGCACTTGTTCCAGTGGTAAACAATTCTGAAATTGGTCAGAGGTGGGGAATCATCACCGATAGAGCCAGCTGCCCACTCCTACGCAAGGAGCGTCCTCATTGCAAAGCGGGGGGCCATGCCGAGGCATCTGTGAGTAACGGTGAGCTGAGCCCCAGGCCAGCTGCTGTTGAACTTTTCCCACCCTTCGCAGGTAAAACACCTGAATATGTACAAGGCCTTGAAAGCCTAGAGGAAGGGCCGTGGAGCCACACCAGCGACAGCACGCAGGCCAACTTGGTGCCTGCAGGCCAGCCAGGATGGTCCTGGCCCTGGGCACTCTTCTGGAAGCTTTCCATTGCCCTGCCTGAGATACCCCTCCTGTCCCGGGACCCACTGCTTTTTTCCTTCCTCACCTCTGTCCGGAGAGAAATTCCAGCGGAAGTTATGGGTGACATATCCTCTTATTTACAGGTGGAAGCCTGGCAACTCCTGCAGAAAGTCCAGCAGAGACCCACTCACACCGGGCCACCCACAAAGCCGTGGCCCCTCACTCCCTCCCACCAGCACAGCCCCGAGACTGCTGACGGGGCAGAGAATATGGAGTCAGGCACAGCTTCAGGGGCTATTGCTGCCTGCAGCGCTGTTTATATTGACCTCAACCCAGGCACACCTGGGGAGGGCCGGCCGGCAGGGTCAGGCTACCCAGGTCAGCTAATCCTCAGCCCTCAGGGAATCACATTGTTGAAAATGGACCTCGCTAAGGCAGAATAGAAGCCAAGGAATAAAAGGACACAATGCCATTTGCAGCACCGTAGGTGTGTCTAGAGGTAATCATGTGACTTGTAGTAAGTCCGAAAGTGAAAGACACATATCATATCATATCTCTTATAGGTGTGACCGAAAAATGGATACCAGGGCAGATATTTCCATGGAGAAGGGCAATCACAGATTAATTAAACAAACTAATGTTTCCCCAATGGAAAGGTGTGAGGATTGGTTTCATTTTGATATTGGGGTTAACAGACATATACAAACACAGGTGACATATATAATCACCAAAGACCTACAGAATACCAAGAGAAGACTACTCAACATTCTGTCATAAGGTACATGGGAAAAGGATCCCAGGAAGAACAGACATATGTATATGTGTAAAAGAACCACATCTTCCACACCTACAACAAGCCAAACATTGTAATCAAATTTGCTGTAATAAAAAATAAAAAATTAAACTGAAAACACGAACAAGAAGTAGTGAGACAAACTTGAGGGGCTTTCTCCTGGTACATTCCATTCTACATTCCAATCTAGAACACGACTTCCATTGAGGCTCTGTTGCCCCAGTAACCAGATTTGGTAAGGGAGAACTGCTGCCACCTTGTGGCCGTTCCACAAAACAGCAGCTTTAATCCCAGCGCTAATGGTCAGTTGATATTCAAAATCATTGCAGGCCTGTAAATGACACCTGCCCTGAAAACAAATCCTGGGTTCATATATCGACCAAAAAATTCAAAGGACGTCCATATTTCAAAACGACAGTTTCAAAAGGCATATTTTACACACATTAGTGTTCTGCTTCTTTTTCTTTCTTTCTTTTTTTGTTAAAAAAACGGGAATGGCAAAAAGCATACCTCAGAATGGGCGAAAATATTTGCAAACGAATCAATGGACAAAGGTTTAATCTCCAATATATATAAAGAGCTCATGCAGCTTAATATTAAAAAAACAAACAACCCAGTACAAAATTGGGCAGAAGATCTAAAGAGACGTTTCTTCAAAGAAGACACAGAGATGGCCAAGACGCACATGAAAAGCTGCTCAACATCACTAATTATTAGAGAAATGCAAATCAAAACTACAATGAGGTATCACCGCACACCTGTTAGAATCGGCATCATCAGAAAATCTACAAACAACAAATTCTGGGGAGGGTGTGAACAAAAGGATCCCTCTTCCACTAGTGGTGGAAATGTAAATTGATACAGTCACGATGGAGAAGAGTATGGAGTTTCCTTAAAAAAACTAGAAATAGAATTACCATATGATCCAGCAATCCCACTTCTGGGCATATACCCTGAGAAAACCATAAATCAAAAAGGCACATTCACCACAATGCTCATTTCAGCACTATTTACGATAGCCAGGTAATGGAAGCAAACTAAATACCCACAGACAGACGAATGGATAAAGATGTGGTACATATATAAAATGGAATATTACTCAGCCATAAGAAGGAATGAAACTGGGTCATTTGTAGAGACGTCGATGGATCTAGAGACTGTCATACAGAATGAAGTAAGTCAGAAAGAGAAAAACAAATATTGTATATTAATGCATATATGTGGAACCTAGAAAAATGGTATAGATGAACTGGTTTGCAGGGAAGAAATAGAGACACAGAGGTAGAGAACACACGTATGGACATCAAGTGTGGGAAGCCATGGTGTGGTGTTGGTGGCATATGTTGGGAGATTGGGATTGACCTGTCTACATGTATATGCATAAAATACATAACTAATAATAACCTGCTGTATAAAAACATAAATAAAATTAAATTTTAAAATTTTAAAAAATAAAATTTAAAAATAAAACAGAAAAAGTTCTTCCCTTCACACAGATGTATTTATATGAATGAATTATTTCCATGTTTATATCAATAAATACATAAAAGAGGAATAAAATCTAACTTGAACCAAAAAAGGAAAAAAAACCTGAACCCACCAGTTATACAAAGGAAAACCCTATCAGGGCACTTGTTCCAGCGGTAAACAATTCTGAAATTGGTCAGAGGTGGGGAATCATCTCCCATACAGCCAGCAGCCCGCCCCCCAAGCAAGGAGGGTCCTCATTGCAAAGCTGGGGGACCGTTCCAAGGCATCTGTGAGTAAACGTGAGCTGAGCCCCAGTCCTGCTTCAGCTGAACTCTTCCCACCCTTTCCAGGTAAAACACCTGAATATGTACAAGAACTTGCAAGCTTAGAGGAAGGGCTGTGGAGCCAAACCAGCGACAGCACACAGGCCGACTTGGTGCCTGCAGGCCAGTCAGGATGGTCCTGGCCCCAGATGCTCATCTGGAAGCTTTCCATTTCCCTGCCTGTGATACCGCTCCTGACACGGCCCCCACTGCTTTTTTACTTCCTCACCTCTGCCTGGGGAGAAATTCCAGCGGCAGGTATCGGTGACACATCCTCTTCTTTAGCAGGTGGCAGCCTGGCAACTCCTCCAGAAAGTCCAGCAGAGCACCACTCACACTGGGCCACCCACAAAGCCACGGCTCCTCACTCCCTTCCACCAGCACAGCCCCGGCACTGCCTACGGGGCAGAGAATATGGCGTCAGTCACAGCTACAAGGGCTGTCGCTCACTGGAGAGCTGTTTATATTGCCCTCAACCCAGGCACACCTGTGGAGGGCAGGCAGGCAGTTTCAGGCTGCCAAAATCAGCCAATCCTCACCCCTCAGGGGCTCACAGTTGCAGAAAATGAAACTTGCTAAACGGGCCAGGCCCTAGGAACAGGTGTGGGCCCTTGAGAGTCAGGGTAGACAAGGGGCTGCAGCTGCGGGTTGTTTTCTTATCATTTTATCTGGTCCATGAGTGGAAAACAACTTCAAGAAGACCCTATCCTAATGAGAGGAACCCAGGAGTCAGGGAGAGTAGTGATGGTGGGTGGAGACAGAGGCCTGGTGCCCTGGCTACAGTGGAAGTGTCTGGAAGACCAGGCAGAAAGAGCCTGCAGAGAGTGATAGCCATGGTCACAGACCTGTCAGAGCTGCTGTTTGATAGTTCAAGTCCTGCTCTGAGGTATTCTGTGTCAGCTGTGAGCGACAGGTGAGCTGGGGGTTCTCTGCAAGGTGGGCTATGTGCACAGTTCCTGTGTGTCCAGCCCTGCTGGGGTACCTGCCCAGGGGAGCTCTGTATCCTGGGAAGGGCCTGAGTAGGAGAGCCCCATGGGCTGCTGGGTAGCTGCAGAGGTGAGCTCCATACCCTGGGAGGGACTTTAACACGAGAGCCCCGTGGGCTGTGGGGTAGGGGTGCAACCCAGGTGAGCTCCATATCCTGGGATTGGCCTGACCACGAGAGCCCCATGGGCTGCTGGAGACCTGGTAAAGGATATCAGGACAGTCAGTGAAGCCACCGAGGATATACATCCAGTAGCTCCTATTTCCTACTCCCTGCTGGTCATTCTACCTTCCACCAGGCCATGGCATTCTGTATTAGACTTCAATGATGCCTTCTTCTGTATTCCATTCATCTCAGAGTCACAAGAATTTTTGGCTTGTGAGTGGCAGGACACAACATGCCACAAAAGCAATAATGCTGGGCCGTCCTGCCCCAATGGTTCAAAAATCCCCACACCATCATTGGGGAAATGTCCTCTAAAGACCTAAAAGTTCAACGTCTGTAAAAGGGAACCCTCCTTCAATATGCAGATGACATTCTGATCGCCAGGCCTACTAAAGACGCCTCTGAACTACCTAGCCAAGAAAGGATAGAAGGTGTCCAAGAAAAACGCTCAAATATCCCAGGCTAAGGTGACATGCCTGGGCTTCATTCTCACAGATATTCGGAGAAACGCATCCCAGGATAGGGAAGAAGCCATTTGCAGCCTTACCTCTTCTAAAACTAGAAGATAGCTTAGGGGTTCCTGGGGAGGCCAAGGTTTTCTGCATCTGGATCCCTGACTACAGTGTAATAGCTGGGCCTCTACATGAAACACTGACACGAAAAGATGATGATCCTTTTGAATAGAATCCAGAAGCAGTCTTTCAAGAATGGAAAGAGCAGTCAATACAGACGCTTGCCCAGGAACTCCCTAATTTAGCTAAACCCTTTGACCTTTACATACCCGGTCAAAGGTTAATCACCCTTGGAGCCTTAGTGCAAAAACTGGGACCACTTGAAATGGAGCAACACAAGAATGCCCTTCAGGTATGATAAACTATGGTCACCAAGGGCTTTGCCCACCGACTCATCAGGCCAGGATACTGGGGTATCTAAAAAGCTGGAAATCAGCAGCCCGCAAGGCCAGCTCCCTCCTAAGGGAAAAGGACCCCACGTGGTGATCCTAACCACCCATCATGCCCTGAAGTTGCAGGGGTCGCTCTGTGGACACACTGACCTCGAGTGAGGAGGCCCTCCAACTCCAACCTCCAGAGAGATAAACGGGGGCAACGGGCCCCCAAGATGTCTCGTGTGACCATCACTTGACCTGGAGTTTCTCTCAGAAAACGACAAGACTGTGCCCCGAAAGAGCAGACTACTGCTTGCAGGACTTACTGCACCCAGAGGGGAGCTAATAAGCTTGGCGGGGGAAAAGTATAACACGCTTTCACCATAGGAAACCCTACAGACACCGCGGTGATGGTGGCCAATATGACCGGCTGGACTGCTGGCTAGTTCTAAAGGCCATTGACTCAGTGGACGTCATGGTCCTGGATCACCACTGACCCTGGACTGTCTGGGAGTTGCGTGGGCAGGGCTCTGACACATGGTGCTGTTTGTACATTAATTCAGGGACCTAATTAAAGAAAGCACAGACTACTGGTCAGAGCATCTAGTCTGGCAAAAACTGTCAGCCTAAGGTCGCCGAACATATGTGGGGTGGGGTGAAACCTGCCACCGCAGCATCTCTGCGCCTCTCTTTCCTGGACCCTTAAAGGTCATTAGAATCTGTACACTTCCAATGCTGGTGCTCAGGCGGACGAGAAGTGAGGCAGGAGGCCTTGGGACAATCAACCTCACCAGGAGGCTGGTGGGGAGACGTTTTGCCCCTCCCCCCATGTATCAGGGCTCCCACCACAGCATGAAGCAGTTACAAAAGAGGGGTCTGCACCCTCAACACCCCAAGAATAAGGAACGGAACAAAAAGCAGAGGAGGTGTTCGTCTCCGGCAACGTTCATTAAAAATTCCTGGGAGATAAAAAGAGAATCTGGGCAATAAAATAAAGTCTAACCTGTTTTTCCTTTGTGCTTTGTATACTTTCACGTGCTCCTAGGGTTCCGCATGCAGAGGTCCCACACCCGGCACTTCAGACCCGATTTCCTAGTGCAGATTGGCTGGGTCGACACCTCAGATAGCGGGGTCCCATGCAGACTCCGCGGCATAGAGCCTGAGCTGCAGCCAACGCAGCCCTCGAGAGCTCCATCCCCTCCCTCCCACTGAGGCTGCCGGGGACCCTACACAGCAGCCCAGTCCACAGCCCATGGGGGAGTGCACGCTCTCACCTCTCCATTCTGTTTTCAAAATAATGTTTCCTTTGCTTCTGAACCAAACTCAGTCTTGATCTGTTGGCTCCAATGACACTGGGCACGGGGACTCCTGTTGGGGTCCACTCTGGAGGATCAGTAACAGAAATTGAGAACATTGTAACTTCAATGAACAGATGTGTGAGCCAAACTGTAGTTAACATAGAGCAGTGTATAATGCTCGGGTAAAATAAGATGTTTCTAAGACTTACATTTGATATTTCCATCACTTTCCTATAAGCAAGTTCAGTGAAGACGTCTGTCTTATTTGCCAGGTCAACATTAGAGAAATGAAGTGATTTATTTCCATGGATGTACATCGAATACTCTTGGCTGAAGCTTCAATCTTGTTTTCAATGCTTTTCCATTGAAAATGATACCTCTCTTTCAGCTCCCCCATTTCTGAGAAGTATAAAATCTTATAATTTATTATTACCAAAGGGGAAAAGTAGGAGAAGGGATAAATTAACAGTTTGGGATTAACACATACACACTGCTATGTATAAAAGAGATCATCAACAAGGAACTACTGTATAGCACAGGGAACTACACTGAATATTTTGCAATAACCTATAAGGGGAAATAATCTGAAAAAGAATAGATATTTTTATTGACATCATGTATCAATGACAGATAAAATGTAACCTAAGCAAGGCCGATGGTGAGCGCTTCTGACCCTGAAGATTTCAGTCATCAAAAGTTTGGGCTCTGCCTATTTCCCAAGGCCCTTAAAGGACATACGTGTAGCCGTAGCTTAAAAATTCCCCAGTTTGGGGTTCGGGGAGGCACTGATTTGGAAAAATCCCTGGTGTTCTCCTTACATGCACGGGACCCTTCCTACAGCTAAAACATGCCTGTCACACCTAGAGGATGGTACACCGTTTGATCGGAAAGAGTTTGGAAAAGGCACCTCATCTCCTCATTGCCTGGTGCTCGGGTTCAACCCTCCAGCATCTTTCCTAACAATCTCCTCACTTGGGGATATCAGCACCGTCAACATCCTGTTGCACACAGTTTGGAATTTGTCCAGAGGATGAAGCAGAAAGATGAGAAAAATTTAGAGACAAGTCTTAGGTGTTCGGACAGGCACATGCCACTCTAATTTCCAATCCAGAAGACAAATTCATCAAAGGCTAGAATTGCCCATGGAAACAGAATAGGGCTAGAGGAAATCCCGCTGTTTTGTGTCCAGTTTCCAAAAACACAAGTTGAAAAATGGAACTCAGGGGCACTAAAATTCATGAAACTGCAGAGTTGAAAATATCTATCGTCGAAAAATGTCTTGAGGTAAGTCACAGAAAAGGACTTGTAAGCAAGGGAGAGTGGCAGGAAACAGATTTGAAGAGGTAGAAAGGACTCCCCATTAAAGCACAAGAAAAGGGGCTGAACATCGCCAATGATGCAGTTGGCCAAAAAGGGTGTATGCATTTTTTCTGAATATATTCAAATAAAGGCCATACACACTTTTTATCCAACCAAACAGGTGGGCACTGGAAATCAATATCACAAAATGTATCACTTCACATCAGCCAGAAGGGCCATCCACATAAAGTGTAAACACCAGAAATGCAGGACAGGGCGAGGAGAAAAGGGAGCCCTGTGAGGCTGATAGTGGAAATGTAATTTGCCAACGGCCACTCTGGAGAAGTGTATTGTGTTTGCTAAAACATCTAAAAAATGAGCTACAGAGCATAGGGCACTTGCACTCATGGGCGTGTACCTTGGGAAAAACAAAACTCGACAGAAAACAGGCACACCAACGTTTACCACCTCTCTGTTAAAAAGGGCCTCAACTTGGATATAACCTAAATGTCCCTGGAAGGATAAAATGGATAAAAGAGATGGGGTACTTATGTAGAGTGGAATATTACTCATCCAGAAATCAATGAAATAAGGCCAGTTGTAACAACTCTGGAGGAGTTACATACGATCATTCTAAGTGACATATGTCAGAAAGAAAAAGACACATATCATAAGATGTCACTTAAAGGTGGAATCAAAAATGGCTACACATGAAATAAATTACAAAACAGAAACATAGTCAAATATGTAGAAAATAGACATAAGGCTGCTAAATGGGAAAGGTGGGGAATGGTGAGGTATTATCCAGGAGGTTGAAATTAGCAAAGATACCATTCCAAGTACCAAATTGAATAACTGACAAGGCCTACACGGTACCTCAAAGAACTGCACTCAGCCCACTCAAGTCACTGGAAAATAATACATATGACTGGTAAGCATCTGAAAAAGAAGTTATTGTTGTCTCTCAGTACATGAATCAAGTGGATGTACAGCAGCAAAAAACAGAGCTTTGAAAATCAGCTGTAACCAATATAAAAATAAATTTAAAACTATTTATAAAAACAGTGAGACAGACAAAAATTCTTACAACTTTTGTTGAAGGGCTACGATGTAACATGGATTGAACACATGTAGACCCACAGCAGGATGATTATATAAGGCTGGAAGCTATGCACGCTAAGAGATGTTAGAGAGGCTGGGTGAGGAAATGCAGACCTTTTAAAGTAATACTGCCTGGTACCCATTCCATGGGTCCCAAATCTGCAGGTTCAAGGGAATCTTCTGACAGCGAAAACATGCCTGGGAAACCGAGATGAATGTACACCGTGTGCTCAGGAAAGGTGTCTAAAATGCACCTCATTTTTGATCTCCTGGTGCTGGGGTTCTCCATTCCAGCCACATTACTAACAATCTCCCCACTTGGAGAATCAGCACCTTTAACCTCCTGTTTCACACAGTTCGCAATTTGTGCAGAGGATAAATGGGAAGCGGGGGAACCAATGAGAGATTAGCTGTAGGACTTTTGACAGGCACATGTCACTCTAATTTCCCATTAGGAAGAAGAATTAACCAAAGGCTCAGCCTGCCTCCCCAGAACCAGAATAGGGCCAGAAGTAATCCAATGGTTTGGCGGCCAGCTCACAAAAAAAAAACGAGTTGCAAAATGGAGCTCAGGAGCAGACAATTCAAAGACCTGCAAAGATATAAATGATAACCAACGTCCAAAAATATATTCAGGTAAGGTAACGAAGAGGATCCGAATGAGAGGTAGAATTGCAGGAAACAGATTTCAAAAGGTAGATTGTACTCACATTTAAAGCATATGAAAAGCAGCAGAATTTCTAAAATGATGCGGTTGGGCAAAAGGGTGTATGCATTTTTTTCGTGAATATCTTCAGGAAAAAAACACATGCAGAGTTTTTGCCCAACCAAGCAAGAGGAAAATGCAAATCCGCACAACAAAGAAGTCTCAATTTCCACTGCTCAGAAAGGCCATCCAAAAAATGTGTACAAACCAGAAATGCAGGAGAGGCCATGGAAAACAGGGAGCCTAGTCACGCTGATGGGTGGGGTATAAATATCCAAGAGCCACTCTGAAGAAGTGTATGCTGTTTTTAAAACATCTAAAATACAAAGCCCCGGAGCAAGGGGACTTCAACTCATGGACATATAACTTGGGAAGACTAAATGTCAATAAGACACAGGCACCCCAATGTTTAGGGCTGCTCTGCATACAAGAACCTCAACTTTGGTACACCTAAAATATCCCAGGAAAAAGAGAAATGCATAAAGAACTTGTGGTAATTTTGTACAACGGAATATCACTCAGACGTGAAATCAATGTATATAAGGCCAGTAGCAGCATAAAGAGTGGATTTAGGTATGATGATTTTAAGGGAAATTAGTCACACAGAAAAAGAATCTTATCATAAGATATCACTTATAGAGGGAATGTAAATATCACAACACATGTACTGAATTAGGAAAGAGAACAGAGTCTCACATTTAGCAAAAATCTCTTATGCCTGCTTCAGGGGAAAGGAGAGGTGGGGTGATGCATAAAACCAGAGTTTGATATTAGCACAGGTACCATTCCATAAACCAAATACAGAATAGACAAGACCTACACCTTCCTCAGTGAACGGGACTCAACACCCCTATGCCCCACAGAGGAATATATCTGACTACTAAGAATCTTAAAACCTATGTATTGATATGTCTCCGTAAGGGAATCAATTGTGTCTAGACTGGCATAAACACGTCAGTGAAAATCAGCTCAACCCCATTATAAAAATGAATTTCAAAAAAACCCCAAAAAACAGCGAAATTCTTACACAATTCCTTCAGGGTTTCTGATGAAACCTGGAATGACCCTATCTGCAAAGACAGCTGGATGAGACATAAGGCTGGACACTTGGGACTGAGAGGACTGGTGAGATTGGGAGAGAAAATGCAGACCTTTTAAAGTAGTAATGCATGCCACCATTCCATGTGTCCCAAATCTCCAGGTAGAAGGGTATATCACTACAATTATAACATGTATGGGAAACCTAGAAAATGGACACCCTGTGATGGCGAAAGGTTTCTAAAACTCTCCTAATTTTTCCTCTCCTTGTGCTCCACTTTGGCATTCCAACTGCTTTACTATCAATCTCCCAACTTAGGAGAGTCAGCCCCTATAACCTCCTGGTTCGCACAGTTTGCTAATTGTGCAGAGGATGAAAGGGAAGAGGGAGAACCAATCAGAGAGTAGATGTAGGCATTTGGACGGGCACATGTCACTCTAAGTTCCCGGCAGGAAGAAGAATTAACCAAAGCCTCAACCACCCACAGGGAACCAATATAGCGACCCCTGGAACCAGTATAGGTCCTGAAGCAAAATTGTGGATTTGCGGCCAGCTCACAAAGATGGGATTTGAAAATTGGAGCTCAGGGGCACAGCAATTCACAAACCTGCAGACTTATAAAGGACTACTCTCTTCCAAAAATCTGTTGAGGGAAGGCAATGAAGCGGACTTGAAAATGAGGCAGAATTGCACAAAACATATTTCAAGAGGTAAATTGGAATCGCCTTTAAAGCACAGGAAAAGCATCCCAACTTGGACAGAGATGCACTTGCCCAAAAAGGGCGTATGCCTTTTCTCCTGAATATATTCAGAAGAAAACGCATACGCCCTTTTTGGCCAATCAAGCAAGCGTGCAATACAAATCCACACTACAAAGAATTGTCACTTACCACCGGTCAAAAGGGACATCCGAATATCTGTAAAAACCAGAAAGGCAAGAGAGAGATGGCAAGGGCATGAAGCAATGTGATCCCAATGGTCATGGAGGATTGTGATGACAAGCGTATGGAGAATTGTGATGACAAGATTATGTACCATTTTGTTGACAAAGGCAAGGAGCATTATGATGACAAGGTTCATGGAGCACTGTGATGACAAGCATCACGGAGCATTGTGATTACAGGGGTCATGGAGCATTGGGATGACAATCGCATGGATCATTGTGATGACAATGGTCATGGAGCATTTTAATGATAAGAGTCCCGGATCATTGTGTTGTCAGGGTTCATGAAGCGTTGTTATGACAGTGGTCATGGAGCATTGTGATGACAGGGGTCATGGTGCATTGTGATGACAAGGGCGTGGAGCATTGTGATGAGAAGACCATGGACAATTGTGATTACGAGTGTCATGGAGCACTGTAATGACAAGCAGTATGGAGCATTGTGATGACAGGGGTCATGGAGCATTGTGATGACTGGGGACATGGAGCATTGTGATGACCAGGGCATGGAGCATTGTGATGGCAAGACCGTGGAGCACTGTAATGAGAAGATCATGGATAATTGTGTTGACGAACATCATGGAGCACTGTAATGACATGGGGCATGGAGCATTGTGATGACAGGTGTCATGGAGCATTGTGATGACAGGGGTCATGGATCATTGAGATGACAAGGGTCACGGAGCATTCTGATGACAAGCTTGTGGAGTATTGTGATGACAATGGCATGAAGCATTGTGATGAAAAGGGCATGGATCATTGTGATGAAAAAGGCATGGAGACTTGTCATGACAGGGTTCAATGAGCATACTGATGACAAGTGTCAGGGAGCATTGTGATGACAAGTGTATTGAGAATTGTGATGACAAAGGTCATGGAGCATTGTGATGAGAAGTCCATGGATAATTGTGATGACCAGCGTCATGGGGCGTTGTGATGACAAGTGTTATGGAACATTGTGATCACAAGGGTTTGGAGCATTGTGATGAGAGAGGTCATGGAGCATTTTGGTTTCATTGTGATGACAATAGCCTGAAGCATTATGATGATGGGCATGGTGCATTGTGATGACAGGGTTCATGGGGCATTGAGATGAAAAGGGGCATGGAGCATTGCGATTACAGGAGTCTTGGAGCATTGTGATGACAAAGGCATGGAACATCGTGAATGAGAAGGCCATGGAGCATTCTGTTGACATGCGTCATGGAGCTTTGTGATGACAAGGGCATGGAGCATTGTGATTACAGGGGTCTTGGAGCACTGTGATGACAAGGGTCATGGAGCCTTGTGATGACAAGGCTGTGGAACATTGTGATGGCAGGGGTCATGGAGCATTGTTATGACAGGGGTAATGGAGCATTGTGATGACAAGGGCATGGAACATTGGTCTGAAAAGTTTCATGGATTATTGTGATGAGCGGGGGCAAGGAGCATTGTGATGACAAGGGCATGGAACACTGTGATACATGGGTCATGGAGGATTGTAATGACAAGCGCATGGAGCATTGTGATAAGAATGGCATCGAGCATTGTGATGAAAAGCATCATGGAGCCTGTGATGACAAGGGCATGGAACAATGTGATGAGAGGGTTCATGGAGCATTGTGATGACAATGGCATGCAGCATTGTGATGACAAGGGTCATTGAGCTTTGTGATGACAAAGTTCATGGAGCATTTTGATGACAAGGGTGTGGTGCATTCTGTTGTGAAGGGCAGGGAGCATTGTGATGACAGGGGTTATGGAACATTGTGATGTCAGGGGAATGGAGCATTGTGATGATAAAGGCATGTAGCATTGTTGTGACAAGGGTCATGGAATATTGTGATGACAGGGGTGAGGGAGTACTGTGTTGACTAGTGATGGAATATTGTGATATCAGTGGTGAGAGAGCATTTTGATGAGAAGTGCATGGAGCAGTGTGATGACAAGGTTTATGGAGCATTGTGATGACAAAGATGTGGAGCATTGTGATGACAAGCGCATGGCACATTGTGATGCCATGGGTCATGGAGTATTGTGCTAACAAAGGCATTGAGCATTGGGATGACAAGGGTCACCGAGCATTGTGATGAAATGTTCATGGAGCGCTGTGGTGACAAAGGTCACAGAGCCTTGTGATGATGAGGGCATGAACCACTGTGATGACAAAGGTCATGAAGCATTGTGATGACAATCACATGGAGCTTGCTGTGACAGGGATCATGGAGCATTGCGATGACAAGTGCATAGAGAATTTTGATGACAAAGCATGTAACACTGTGATGAAAAGCATCATGGAGCACAGTGATGCCAAGAACGTGGAGAATTGTGATGACAGGGGACATGGAGCATTGTAATGATCAGGGCATGGAGTACTGTGATGGCAAGACCGTGGAGCATTGTGATGAGAAGACCATGGATAATTGTGATGATGAGCGTCATGGAGCACTGTAATGACAAGGGGTATGGAGCATTGTGATAACAGGGGTCATGGAGCATTGTGATGACAAGTTTCATGGAGCATTCTGATGACAAGCTTGTGGAGTATTTTGATGACAATGACGTGGAGCATTTTGATGAAAATGGCATGGGGCATTGTGATGAAAAAGACATGGAGCCTTTTCAAGACAGTTTTCAGGGAGCATTCTGACGACAAGTGTCAGGGAGCATTGTGATGACAAAGGTCATGGAGAATTGTGACGACAAGGGCATGGAGTATTGTGATGACAAGCACATGGAGCTTGCTATGACGGGGTCATGGAGCATTGCGATGACAAGTGCATAGAGAATTGTGATGACAAAGCATGTAACACTGTGATGAGAAGTGTCATGGAGCATAGTGATGCCAAGATCGTGGACAATTGTGATGACAGGGGACATGGAGCATTGTGATGACCAGGGCATGGAGCATTGCGATGGCAAGATCGTGGAGCATTGTGATGAGAAGACCATGGATAATTGTGATGACGAGGGTCATGGAGCACTGTAATGACAAGGGGTATAGAGCACTGTGATGACAGTGGTCATGGAGCACTGTGATGACCGGGGACATGGAGCATTGTGATGCCCAAGGCATGGAGCACTGTGATGGCAAGACCGTGGAGCATTGTGATGAGAAGACCATGGATAATTGTGATGAGGAGCATCATGGAACACTGTAATGACAAGTGGTATGGAGCCTTGTGATGACAGGGGTCATGGAGCATTGTTATGACAGTGGTCATGGAGCATTGTGATGACAAGGGTCATGGAGCATTTTGATGACAAGGGCGTGGAGCATTGTGATGAGAAGACCATGGACAATTGTGATTACGAGTGTCATGGAGCACTGTAATGACAAGCAGTATGGAGCATTGTGATGACAGGGGTCATGGAGCATTGTGATGACTGGGGACATGGAGCAATGTGATGACCAGGTCATGGAGCATTGTGATGGCAAGACCGTGGAGCACTGTGATGAGAAGACCATGGATAATTGTGATGAAGAACATCATGGAGCACTGTAATGACAAGGGGCATCGAGCATTGTCATGACAGGTGTCATGGAGCATTGTGATGACAGGGGTCATGGATCATTGAGATGACAAGGGTCACGGAGCATTCTGATGACAAGCTTGTGGAGTATTGTGATGACAATGGCATGAAGCATTGCGATGAAAAGGGCATGGATCATTGTGATGAAAAGGGCATGGAGACTTGTCATGACAGGGTTCAATGAGCATACTGTTGACAAGTGTCAGGGAGCATTGTGATGACAAGTGTATTGAGAATTGTGATGACAAAGGTCATGGAGCATTGTGACGACAAGTGCATGGAGTATTGTCATGACAGTCATCATGGAGTGTTGTGATGACAAGTGTTATGGAACATTGTGATCACAAGGGGTTGGAGCATTGTGATGACAGAGGTCATGGACCATTTTGATTTCAAGGAGCATGGAGCATTGTGATGACAAGGGCATGGAGCAATGTGATCCCAAGGTTCATGGAGGATTGTGATGAAAATGGTAATGGAGTATTGTGATGACAAGCTCATGGAGCATTGTGATGACAAGGTCATGTAGGATTTTGATGACACAGGCATGGAGAATTGTGATGATAAGGGTCATGGATCACTGTGATGATAAGCGTCACGGAGCATTGTGATTACAGGGGTCATGGAGCATTGGGATGACAAGGGCATGGATCATTGTGATGACAAGTGTCATGGAGCATTGGGCTGAAAATGTTCATGGAGCATTGTGATGACAAGGGAATGGAGCATTTTGATGACAAGAGTCCCGGATCATTGTGTTGTCAGGGGTCATGGAGTGTTGTGATGACAGTGGTCATGGAGGACTGTGATGATATGGGTCATGGAGCATTGTGATGAGAAGGTCATGAAGCATTGGGCTGAAAATGTTCATGGAGTATTGTGATGACAGGGGTCATGGAGCATTGTAATGAGAAGGGAATTGAGCACTGTGATGACAAGGTCCTGGAGCATTGTGATGGGAAGTCCATGGAGCCTTGTGATGACAATTCTCATGGAACATTCTGATGAAAAGGGGCATGGAGCATTGTGATTACAGGGGTCTTGGAGCATTGTGATGACAAGGGCATGGAGCATTGTGATGAGAAGGCCATGGAGCATTCTGATGACATGCGTCATGGAGCTTTGTGATGACAAGGGCATGGAGCATTGTGATTACAGGGGTCTTGGAGCATTGTGATTACAAGGGTCATGGAGCCTTGTGATGACAATGGTGTGGAACATTGTGATAGCAGGGGTCATGGAGCATTGTTATGACAGGGGTAATGGAGCATTGTGATGAGAAGGGCATGGAGCATTGGTCTGAAAAGTTTCATGGATTATTGTGATGAGAGTGGGCATGGAGCATTGTGATGACAAGGTCACGGAACACTGTGATCCATGGGTCATGGAGGATTGTAATGACAAGGGCATGGAGCATTGTGATGAGAAGGGCATCGAACATTGTTTTGACAAGCGTCATGGAGCTTTGTGATGACAAGGGCATGGAACAATGTGATGAGAGGGTTCATGGAACATTGTGATTCCAAGGGTTATGGAGCTTTGTGATGACAAAAGTCATGGAGCATTTTGATGTCAAGGGCGTGGTGCATTGTGATGAGAAGGACAGGGAGCATTTTGATGACAGGGTCATGCAGCAATTTGATGAAAAGTGTAATGGAACATTTTGATGACAGGGGTTATAGAACATTGTGATGTCAGGGGTCATGGAGCTTTGGGATGAAAAGGGTCATGGAGCATTTTGATGACAGGGGTTATGGAACATTGTGATGTCAGGGGTCATGGAACATTGTGATGATAAGGGGATGTAGCATTGTGATGACAGGGGTCATGGAACATTGTGATTACAGGGGTGAGGGAGTATTGTGATGACTAGTGATGGAACATTGTGATATCCCTGTTGAGAGAGCATTTTGATGAGAAGTGCATGGAGCATTGTGATTACAAGGTTTATGGAGCATTACGATGACAAGGTTGTGGACCGTCGTGATGAAAATCACGTGGCACATTGTGATGACAATGGTCATGGAGCATTGTTCTGACAAAGGCATGGAGCATTGTGATGACAAGGGTCACGGAGCATTGTGACGAAAAGTTCATGGAGTATTGTGGTTACAAAGGTCACAGAGCCTTGTGATGATGTGGGCATGGACCACTGTGATGACAAATGTTATGAAGCATTGTGATGACTGGAGTCACAGAGCATTGTGATGACAGGGGTCATGGAGCATTGTGATGACAAGGGCATGGAGCATTGTGATGACAGGGGCATGGAGCATTGGTCTGACAAGTTTAATAGATTATTGTGATGACAGTGGTCATGGGGCATTGTGATGACAAGGGCATGGGGCATTGTGATGAGAAGGTCATGGAGTATTGTGAAGACAGGTGTCAGGGAGCATTGTGATGACATATGTCATGGTCCATTGTGATGACAATGGCATGGAGCATTGTGATGCCAAATGTAATGGAGGATTGTGATGACAAATATAATGGAGCATTGTGATGACTAGGGCTTGGAGCATTATGATGACAAGGGCCATTGAAAATTTTCATGACAAGGTCGTGAAGCATTGTGATGACAAGGTGCTGGAGCATTGTGATGAGAAAACCACGGAGCCTTGTGAGACAAGTCTCATTGAGCATACTGATGAAAAGGGGCATGGAACATTGTGATTAGAGTGTCTTGGAAAATTGTGATGACAAGGGCATGGAGCATTGTGATGAGAAGACCAAGGAGCAGTCTGATGACATGCGTCATTGAGCTTTGTGATGACAAGGGCATGGAGCATTGTAATTACAGGTGTCTTGGAGCATTGTGATGAAAAAGGCATGGATCATTGTGATGAAAAAGGCATGGAGCCTTGTCATGACAGGGTTCAAGGAGCATACAGAGAACAAGTGTCTGGGAGCATTTTGATGACAAGTGTATTGAGCATTGTGATAACAAATGTCATGGAGCATTGTGATGAGAAGACCATAGATAATTGTGATGACGAGCATCATGGGGCATTGTGATGACAAGTGTTATGGAATGTTGTGATCACAAGGGTTTGGAGCAGTGTTATGACAGAGGTCATGGAGAATTTTGATTTCATTGTGATGACAATAGCCTGAAGCATTATGATGATGGGCATGGTGCATTGTGATGACAGAGTTCATGGATCATTGAGATAAAAAGGGACATGGAGCATTGTGATTACAGGGGTCTTGGAGCTTTGTGATGAGAAGGGTCATGGAGCCTTGTGATGACAAGGCCATGGAACATCGTGATGGCAGGGGTCATGGAGCATTGTTATCAGAGGGTTAATGGAGCATTGTGATGGCAAGGGCATGAGGCATTGTGATGACATGCATCATGGAGCTTTGTGATGACAAGGGCATGGAGCACTGTGATTACAGGGGTCTTGGAGCATTGTGATGACAAGGGTCATGGAGCCTTGTGATGACAAGGCCGTGGAACGTTGTGATGGCAGAGGTCATGGAGCATTGTTATGACAGGGGTAATGGAGCATTGTGATGACAAGGGCATGGAACATTTGTCTGAAAAGTTTCATGGATTATTGTGATGAGAGTGGGCATGGAGCATTGTGATGACAAGGGAACGGAACACAGTGATACATGGGTCATGGAGGATTGTAATGACAAGGGCATGGAGCATTGTGATGAGAAGGGCATCGAGCAGTGTGATGACAAGCACCATGGAGCTTTTTGATGACAATGGCATGGAGCATTGTGATGCCAAGGGTCATGGAGCTTTGTGATGACAAAGGTCATGGAGCATTTTGATGACAAGGGCATGGTGCATTGTGATGAGAAGGGCAGGGAGCATTGTGATGACATTGTCATGGACCAATTTGATGAAAAGGGTCATGGAACATTTTGATGAGAGGCGTTATGTAACATTGTGATGTCAGGGGTCATGGAGCATTTTGATGAAAAGGGTCATGGAGCATTTTGATGACAGGGGTTATGGAACATTGTGATGTCAGGGATCATCGAACATTGTGATGATAAGTGCATGTAGCATTGTGATGACAGGAGTCATGGAACATTGTGATGACAGGGTTGAGGGAGTATTGTGATGAATAGTGATGTAACATTGTGATATCAGTGGTGAGAGAGCATTTTGATTTGAAGTGCATGGAGCATTGTGATGACAAGGTTTATGGAGCATTGTGATGACAAGATTGTGGAGCACTGTGACGACAAGCGCATGGTGCATTGTGATGACATGGGTCATGGAGCATTGTGCTGACAAGCGCATGGAGCATTGTGATGACAAGGGTCATGGAGCATTGTGCTGAGAATGGCATAGAGCATTGTGATGACAAGGGTCAAAGAGCATTGTGATGAAAAGTTCATGAAGCATTGTGGTTAAAAAGGTCACAGAGACTGTTGATGACAAGGGCATGGACCATTGTGATGACAAAGGTCATGAAGCCTTGTGATGACTGGAGTCACGGAGCATTGTGATGACAGGGGTCATGGAGCATTGTGATAACAAGGGCATGGGGCATTGTGATGACAAGGGCATGGAGCATTGGTCTAATAAGTTTCATGGCTTATTGCAATGACAGTTGGAATGGCGCATTGTGATGACAAGGGCATGGAGCATTGTGATGACCAGGTCATTCATTATTGTGAAGACAGGTGTCAGGGAGCATTGTGATGACATATGTAATGGCCCATTGTGATGACAATGCCATGGAGCATTGTGATGCCAAGTGTCATGGAGGATTCTGATGACAAAGGTAATGGAGCATTGAGATGACAATGGCTTGGAGCATTGTGGTGACAAGGGTCAGGGAGCATTGTGCTGACAAGTGCATGGAAAATTGTGATGACAAGGGACATGGAGCATTCTGATGACAAGCTTGTGGAGTATTTTGATGACAATGGGATGGAGCATTGGGATGAAAACGGCATGGTGCATTTAGATGAAAAAGGCATGGAGCCTTTTTGTGACAGGGTTCAAGGAGCATTCTGATGACAAGTGTCAGGGAGCATTGGGATGACAAGTGTATCGAGAATTGTGATGACAAAGGTCATGGAGCATTGTGATGAAAAGGGCATGGAGTATTGTGATGACAGGCATCATGGAGCATTGTGATGACAAGTGTTATGGAACATTGTGTTCACAAGGGTTTGGAGCATTGTGATGACAGAGGTCATGGATCATTTTGATTTCAAGGAGCATGGAGCATTGTGATGACAAGGGCATGGAGCAATGTGATCTCAAGGTTCATGGAGGATTGTGATGGCAATGGTAATGGAGTATTGTGATGACAAGTGCATAGAACATTGTAATGACAAGGTCATGTAGCATTTTGCTGACAAAGGCATGGAGCATTGTGATGACAGGTGTCATGGAGCACTGTGATGACAAGCGTCACGGAGCATTGTGATTACAGGGGTCATGGAGCATTGGGATGACAAGGGCATGCATCATTGTGATGACAAGTGTCATGGAGCATTGGGCTGAAAATGTTCATGGAGTATTGTGATGACGGGGGTCATGGAGCATTGTGATGACTAGGGAATGGAGCATTGTGATGACAAGAGTCCCGGATCATTGTGTTGTCAGGTGATATTGAGCGTTGTGATGACTGTGGTCATGGAGCATTGTGATGATATTGGTCATGGAGCATTGTGATGAGAAGGTCATGGAGTATTGTGAAGACAGGTGTCAGGGATCATTGTGATGACATATGTCATGTTCCATTGTGATGACAATAGCACGGAGCATTGTGATGCCAAGTGTCATGGAGGATTGTTGTGACAAAGGTAAAAGAGCATTGTGATGATAAGCGCATGGAGCATTGAGATGACAAGGGCCATTGATAATTTTAATGTCCATGTCGTGAAACATTGTGATGACAAGTGCATGGAGCTTCCTATGACAGGGGTCATGGAGCATTGCGATGACAACTGCATGGAGTATTGTTATGACAAGAGCATATAACATTGTGATGAGAATTGCCATGGAACATTGTGATGACAAGGACGTGGAGAAATGTGAGGACAAGGGACATTGAGCTTTGAGATGACCAGGGCATGGAGCATTGTGATGGCAAAACCGTGGAGCATTGTGATGAGAAGACCATGGGTAATTGTGATGACGAGCATCATGGAGCACTGTAATGACAAGGGGCATGAAGCATTGTGATGACAGGTGTCAGGGAGCATTGTGATGACAGGGGTCATGGAGCATTGTGATGACAAGGGCATGGAGCATTGTGATGACAAGGGTACGGAACATTGTGATGAAAAGTGCCATTGAGAATTTTGATGATAAAGTCGTGAAGCATTGTGATGACAAACACTTGGAGCTTGCTATGACAGGGGTCATGGAACATTGCAATGACAAGTGCATGGAGAATTGTGATGAAACGAGCATGTAACTTTGTGATGAGAAGTGTCATGTAGCATTGTGATGACAAGTACGTGGAGAATTGTTATGACAAGGGACATGGAGCATTGTGATAACCAGGGAATGGAGCATTGTGATGACAGGGGTCATGGAGCATTATTATGACAAGGGCCATGGTGCATTCTGATATAAGATATCACTTATGAAGGAAATGTAAACCTGGCTACATATGAACTGAATTAGGAAAGAGAACAGAGTCTCAGATTTAGAAAACACACTTATGCTTGCTTAAGGGGGAAGGAGAGGCGGGGAGACACACAAAACCAGAGTTTGATATTAACACAGGTACCGTTCCATAATCCAAATACAGAAGAGACAAGCCCGACTCCTTCCTCAGTGAATGGGACTCAACACCCCTATTCCCCACAGAGAAATATATCTGACTAGTAAGGATCTTAAAACCTATGTATTGATATGTCTCCATAAGGGAACCAAGTGTGTCTAGAATGACATAAACACGGCAGTGAGAATCAGCTCAAACCCACTATAAAAAGGAATTTCAAAACAAAACAAAGAAACAGTGAAATTCTTACACAACACCTTCAGGGGTTCTGATGAAACTTGGAATGACCCTATCTACAACAACAGCTGGATGTGGCATAAGGCTGTTCACCTGGGACTGAGAGGATTGGTTAGATTGGGTGAGAAAATGCAGACGCTTTAAAGCAATAATGCCTGCCACTGATTCCATGGTTCCCAACTCTCCAGGTAGAAGGGAATATCACTAAGGTTATAACATGTATGGGAAACCTAGAGAATGGACACCCTCTGATGGTGAAAGGTTTCTAAAACTCTACTAATGTTTTTCTCTTCATGTGCTGCAGCTTGACATTCCAACAGCTTTAATATCAATCTCCCAACTTGGAGAGTCAGCCCCTATAACCTCCTGGTTCGCACAGTTGGCACATTGTGCAGAGGATATAAGGGAAGAGGGAGAACCAATGAGAGAGTAGCTATAGGCATTTGGAAGGCCACATGTCACTCTAATTTCCCATTACGAAGAAGAATTAAACAAACTCTCAGCCTGCCCCACCCCCATAACTGGTATAGGTCCTGAAGCAAAATTGTGGGTTTAAGGTCAGCTCACAAAAACACAAGTTGAAAAATGGAGCTCAGGGGCACAGCAATTCACTAACTTGCAGAGTTATACAGGACTACTCTCTTCCAAAAATCTGTTGAGAAAAAGCCATGAGGCGGACTTGAAAATGAGGGAGATTTGCACAAAAGAGATTTCCAGAAGTACATTGGAATCGCCGTTAAACACAGGAAAAGCATCACAACTTCGACAATTATGGAATTATCCATAAAGGGCACAAGCGTTTTCTCCTGAATATATTCAGGAGAAAACGCATACACCCATTTTAGCCAACCAAGCAACCGCACAATGCAAACCTGCACTACAAAGAAGTATCACTTCCCACCAGTCAAAAGGGATATCCGTAAAATGTGTAAAAACCAGAAAGGCAAGAGGGGCTCTAGAGAACAGGGAGCCTTGTTATGCTGATCGGTGGGATGCAGATTGCCAACAGCCACTCTGGAGCAGTGCATTGTGTTCCCTAAAAGAATAAAACAACAGAGCTTCACAACCTAAGGCACTTCCAGTCATGGGAATATACCTTGGGGAAATTGAAAATCAATAAGACACAGCCAACCCAAAATATAGGGCAGCACTGCATACAAGAACCTCGACTTCGGGACACCTTAAATATCCCAGTAAAGAAAAAAAATAGTAAAGAAATTGCGGTACATACGTATGATGGAATATCCCTCAGCCATGAAATCAATGTCATAAGGACATTAGAAGCATAATGAGTGGATTCATGTACGATGATTCTAACTGAAATAAGTCACACAGAAAAAGAAACTTATCATAAGATATCACTTATGAAGATCCTGTAAACATGGCTACACTTGAACTGAGTTAGGAAAGAGAACTGTGTCTCACATTTAGAAAAGACTCTTTTGCCTGCTTAAGGGGGAAGGAGAGGTGGGGTGATGCATAAAACCAGAGTTTGATATAAGCACTGGTACCGTTCCAAAAACCAACTATGGAATAGACAAGACCTACACCTTCCTCAGTGAAAGGGACTCAAAACCCCATATTTCCCGCAGAGGAATATATCTGACTAGTAAGAATCTTAAAACCTATGTATTGATATGTCTCCGTAAGGGAATCAAGTGTGTCTAGACTGGCATAAACATGGCAGCGAGAATCAGTACAAACCCACTATAAAAAGGAATTTCACAAACAAAACAAAAAAACTGGGAAATTCTTTACAATTCCTTCAGGATCTCTGATGAAACCTGGAATGACCCTATCTAAAATTACAGCTGGATGTGGCATAAGGAGAGACACTTGGGACGGAGATTATTGGTGAGATTGGGTGAGCAAATGCAGACCCTTTAAAGCACAAATGCCTGGCACCCATTCCATGGGTCCAAACTCTCCAGGTTGAAGGGAATATAACTACAGCTATAACATGTACGGGAAACCTAGAGAACGGACACACTGTGAATACGAAAGGTTTCTAAAACTCAACGAATAGTCCCTCTCCTGGTGCTCCGGTTTGACTTTCCATCTGCTTTACTATCAATCTCCCAACATGGAGAGACAGCCCCTTTAACCTCCTGGTTCGCACAGGTTTCCAATATGGCAGAGGATGAAAGGGAAGAGGGAGAACCAATGAGAGAGTAGCTGTTAGTCATTTGGACGGGCACATATCACTCTAATTTCCCGGCAAGAAGAATAATTAACCAAAGTCTCAGCAACCCACCGGGAACCAGTATAGGTCCTGAACCAAAATTTTGGACTTGCGGTCAGCTCACCAAAAACGAGTTGAAAAATGGAGCTCAGGGGCACAGCAATTCACAAACTGGCCGAGTAATAAAGGACAACTATCGTCCAAAAATCTGTTGAGGGAAGGCAACGAGGCGGACTTGAAAGCGAGGCAGAATAGCAGGAAACAGATTTCAAGAGGTACGTTGGAATCGCCTTTAAAGCACAGGAAGAGGGGCACAACTTCGACAATGATGCACTTGGCCAAAAAGGGCGTATGCGTTTTCTCCTGAATATATTCAGGAGAAAACGCATACGCCCTTTTTGGCCAAGCAAGCAAGCGGGCAATGCAAATCTGCACTACAAAGAAGTATCACTTCCCACCGGTCAAAAGGGACATCCACAAGATGTGTAAAAACCAGAAAGGCAAGACAGGCCCTGGAGAACAGGGAGCCTTGTTATGCTGATGGTCGGGATGTAAATTGCCAACTGCCCCTCTGGAGGAGTGCATTGTGTTCCCTAAAACAAGTAAACAACAGAGCTACAGAGCCAAGGGCGCTTCCAGTCTAGGGAATATACCTTGGGAAAACTGAAAATCAATAAGACAGAGCCACTCCAAAATTTAGGGCCGCACTGTTTACAAGGACCTCAACTTGGGTACAGCTTAAATATCCCAGGAAATATAAAAATGGTTCAAAAAATTGTGGTACTTACGTACGATGGAATATCCCTCAGCCATGAAATCAATGTCATAAGACCAGTAGCAGCAAAATAGGTGGATCCAGGTATGATGATTCAAAGTGAAATAAGTCACACAGAGAAAGAAACTTATCATAAGATATCACTTATGAAGATCCTGTAAACATGGCTACACTTGAACTGAGTTAGGAAAGAGAACAGTGTCTCACATTTAGAAAACACTCTTATGCCTGCTTAAGGGGGAAGGAGAGGTGGGGTGATGCATAAAACCAGAGTTTGATATAAGCACAGGTACTGTACCAAAAAACAAATATGGAATAGACAAGACCTACACCTTCCTCAGTGAAAGGGACTCAAAACCCCATATTTCCCACAGAGGAATATATCTGACCAGTAAGAATCTTAAAACCTATGTATTGATATGTCTCCGTAAGGGAATCAAGTGTGTCTAGACTGGCATAAACATGGCAGCGAGAATCAGCTCAAACCAACTATAAAAAGGAATTGCAAAAAGAAAACAAAAAAAAACTGGGAAATTCTTTACAATTCCTTTAGGGTCTCTGATGAAACCTGGAATGACCCTATCTACAATGACAGTTGGATGTGGCATAAGGAGAGACACTTGGGACTGAGACGACTGGTGAGATTGGGTGAGAAAATGAAGACCCTTTAAACCACAAATGCATGGCACCCATTCCATGGGTCCCAGCTCTCCAGGTTGAAGGGAATATTACTACAGATATAACATGTACGGGAAACCTAGAGAACGGACACACTGTGAATTACAAAGGTTTCTAAAACTCAACGAATAGTCCCTCTCCTGGTGCTCCGGTTTGACTTTCCATCTGCTTTACTATCAACCTCCCAACTTGGAGAGACAGCCCCTTTAACCTCCTGGTTCGCACAGGTTGCCAATTTGGGAGATGATGAATGGGAAGAGGCAGATCCAATGAGTGAGTAGCTGTTAGGCATTTGAACGGGCACATATCACTCTAACTTCCCGGCAGGAAGAAGAATTAACCAAAGTCTAAGCCACCCACCGGGAACCAGCATAGGTCCTGAACCAAAATGTTGGACTTGTGGTCAGCTCACCAAAAACGAGTTGAAAAATGGAGCTCAAGGGCACAGCAATTCACAATCTTGCCGAGTAATAAAGGACAACTATCGTCCAAAAGTCTGTTAAGGGAAGGCAACGAGGCGGACGTGAAAGTGAGGCAGAATAGCAGGAAACAGATTTCAAGAGGTACGTTGGAATCGCCTTTAAAGCACAGGAAGAGGGTCACAACATCGACAATGATGCACTTGGCCAAAAAGGGCATATGCGTTTTCTCCTGAATATATTCAGGAGAAAACGCATGCGCCCTTTTTGGCCAAACAAGCAAGCGGGCAATGCAAATCTGCACTACAAAGAAGTATCACTTCCCACCGGTCAAAAGGGACATCCACAAAATGTGTAAAAACCAGAAAGGCAAGACAGGCCCTGGAGAACAGGGAGCCTTGTTATGCTGATGGGTGGGATGTAAATTGCCAACTGCCTCTCTGGAGGAGTACATTGTGTTCCCTAAAACAAGTAAAGAACCGAGCTACAGAGCCAAGGGCACTTCCAGTCTGGGGAATATACCTTGGGAAAACTGAAAATCAATAAGACAGAGCCACCCCAAAATTTAGGGCTGCACAGCTTACAAGGACCTCAACTTGGGTACACCTTAAATATCCCAGGAAATATAAAAATGGTTCAAAAAATTGTGGTACTTACGTACGATGGAATATCCCTTAGCCATGAAATCAATGTCATAAGACCAGTAGCAGCAAAATGGGTGGATTCAGGTACGATGATTCTAAGTGAAATAAGTCACACAGAAAAAGAAACTTATCATAAGATATCACTTATGAAGATCCTGTAAACATGGCTACAATTGAACTGAGTTAGGAAAGAGAACAGTGTCTCACATTTAGAAAACACTCTTATGCCTGCTTAAGGGGGAAGGAGAGGTGGGGTGATGCATAAAACCAGAGTTTGATATAAGCACAGGTACCGTTCCAAAAACCAACTATGGAATAGACAAGACCTACACCTTCCTCAGTGAAAGGGTCTCAAAACACCATATTTCCCACAGAGGAATATATCTAACCAGTAAGAATCTTAAAACCTATGTATTGATATGTCTCCATAAGGGAATCAAGTGTGTCTAGACTGGCATAAACATGGCAGTGAGAATCAGCTCAAACCCACTATAAAAAGGAATTTCAAAAACAAAACAAAAAAACTGGGAAATTCTTTACAATTCCTTCAGGGTCTCTGATGAAACCTGGAATGACCCTATCAACAATGACACCTGGATGTGGCATAAGGAGGGACACTTGGGACTGAGACGATTGGTGAGATTGGGTGAGCAAATGCAGACCCTTTAAAGCACAAATGCCTGGCACCCATTCCATGGGTCCCAACTCTCCAGGTTGAAGGGAATATTACTACAGCTATAATATGTACGGGAAACTTAGAGAACGGACTCACTGTGAATACGAAAGGTTTCTAAAACTCAACGAATAGTCCCTCTCCTGGTGCTCCGGTTTGACTTTCCATCTGGTTTACTATCAATCTCCCAACTTGGAGAGAGAGCCCCTTTAACCTCCAGGTTCGCACAGGTTTCCAATTTGGCAGAGGATGAAAGGAAAGAGTGAGAACCAATGAGAGAGTAGCTGTTAGGCATTTGGACGGGCACATATCAATCTAACTTCCTGGCAGGAAGAAGAATTAACCAAAGTCTCAGCCACCCACCGGGAACCAGCATAGGTCCTAAACCAAAATTTTGGTCTTGCGGTCAGCTCACCAAAAACGAGTTGAAAAATGGAGCTCAGTGGCACCGCAATTCACAAACTGGCCAAGTAATAAAGGACAACAATCGTCCAAAAATCTGTTGAGGGAAGGCAACGAGGCGGACTTGAAAGCGAGGCAGAATAGCAGGAAACAGATTTCAAGAGGTACGTTGGAATCGCCTTTAAAGCACAGGAAGAGGGGCACAACTTCGACAATGATGCACTTGGCCAAAAAGGGCATATGCGTTTTCTCCTGAATATATTCAGGAGAAAACACATACGCCCTTTTGGCCAAGCAAACAAGCGGGCAATGCAAATCTGCACTACAAAGAAGTATCACTTCTCACCGGTCAAAAGGGACATCCACAAAATGTGTAAAAACCAGAAAGGCAAGACAGGCCCTGGAGAACAGGGAGCCTTGTTATGCAGATGGGCGGGATGTAAATTTGGAGGAGTGCATTGTGTTCCGTAAATGAAGTAAACAACAGAGCTATAGAGCCAAGGGCTCTTCCAGTCTAGGGAATATACCTTGGGAAAACTGAAAATCAATAAGACAGAGCCACCCCAAAATTTAGGGCTGCACTGCTTACAAGGACCTCAACTTGGGTACACCTTAAATATCCCAGGAAATATAAAAATGGTTCAAAAAATTGTGGTACTTACGTATGATGGAATATCCCTCAGCCATGAAATCAATGTCATAAGACCAGTAGCAGCAAAATGGGTGGATTCAGGTACGATGATTCTAAGTGAAATAAATCACACAGAAAAAGAAACTTATCATAAGATATCACTTATGAAGATCCTGTAAACATGGCTACACTTGAACTGAGTTAGGAAAGAGAACAGTGTCTCACATTTAGAAAACACTCTTATGCCTGCTTAAGGGGGAAGGAGAGGTGGGGTGATGCATAAAACCAGAGTTTGATATAAGCACAGGTACCATTCCAAAAACCAACTATGGAATAGACAAGACCTACACCTTCCTCAGTGAAAGGGACTCAAAACCCCATATTTCCCGCAGAGGAATATATCTGACTAGTAAGAATCTTAAAACCTATGTATTGATATGTCTCCGTAAGGGAATCAAGTGTGTCTAGACTGGCATAAACATGGCAGCGAGAATCAGCTCAAACCGACGATAAAAAGGAATTTCAAAAACAAAACAAAAAAACTGGGAAATTCTTTACAATTCCTTCAGGGTCTCTGATGAAACCTGGAATGACCCTATCTACAATGACAGTTGGATGTGGCATAAGGACGGACACTTGGGACTGAGACGATTGGTGAGATTGGGTGAGCAAATGCAGTCCCATTAAAGAACAAATGCCTGGCACCCATTCCATGGGTCCCAACTCTCCAGGTTGAAGGGAATATTACTACAGCTATAACATGTACGGGAAACCTAGAGAACGGACACACTGTGAATACGAAAGGTTTCTAAAACTCAACGAATAGTCCCTCTCCTGGTGCTCCGGTTTGACTTTCCATCTGCTTTACTATCAACCTCCCAACTTGGAGAGACAGCCCCTTTAACCTCCTGGTTCGCACAGGTTGCCAATTTGGGAGAGGATGAAAGGGAATAGGCAGATCCAATGAGTGAGTAGCTGTTAGGCATTTGGACGGGCAAATATCACTCTAACTTCCCGGCAGGAAGAAGAATTAACCAAAGTCTCAGCCACCCACCGGGAACCATTATAGTTCCTGAACCAAAATTTTGGACTTGCGGTCAGCTCACGAAAAACGAGTTGAAAAATGGAGCTCAGGGGCACAGCAATTCACAAACTGGCCAAGTAATAAAGGACAACTATCGTCCAAAAATCTGTTGAGGGAAGGCAACGAGGCGGAATTGAAAGCGAGGCAGAATAGCAGTAAACAGATTTCAAGAGGTACGTTGGAATCGCCTTTAAAGCACAGGAAGAGGGGCACAACTTCGACAATGATGCACTTGGCCAAAAAGGGCGTATGCGTTTTCTCCTGAATATATTCAGGAGAAAACGCATCCGCCCTTTTTGGCCAAGCAAGCAAGCGGGCAATGCAAATCTGCACTACAAAGAAGTATCACTTCCCACCGGTCAAAAGGGACATCCACAAGATGTGTAAAAACCAGAAAGGCAAGACAGGCCCTGGAGAACAGGGAGCCTTGTTATGCTGATGGTCGGGATGTAAATTGCCAACTGCCTCTCTGGAGGAGTGCATTGTGTTCCCTAAAACAAGTAAACAACAGAGCTACAGAGCCAAGGGCACTTCCAGTCTAGGGAATATACCTTGGGAAAACTGAAAATCAATAAGACAGAGCCACTCCAAAATTTAGGGCTGCACTGTTTACAAGGACCTCAACATGGGTACACCTTAAATATCCCAGGAAATATAAAAATGGTTCCAAAAATTGTGGTACTTACGTACGATGGAATATCCCTCAGCCATGAAATCAATGTCATAAGACCAGTAGCAGCAAAATAGGTGGATCCAGGTATGATGATTCAAAGTGAAATAAGTCACACAGAAAAAGAAACTTATCATAAGATATCACTTATGAAGATCCTGTAAACATGGCTACACTTGAACTGAGTTAGGAAAGAGAACAGTGTCTCACATTTAGAAAACACTCTTATGCCTGCTTAAGGGGGAAGGAGAGGTGGGGTGATGCATAAAACCAGAGTTTGATATAAGCACAGGTACTGTACCAAAAAACAAATATGGAATAGACAAGACCTACACCTTCCTCAGTGAAAGGGACTCAAAACCCCATATTTCCCACAGAGGAATATATCTGACCAGTAAGAATCTTAAAACCTATGTATTGATATGTCTCCGTAAGGGAATCAAGTGTGTCTAGACTGGCATAAACATGGCAGCGAGAATCAGCTCAAACCCACTATAAAAAGGAATTGCAAAAAGAAAACAAAAAAAAAACTGGGAAATTCTTTACAATTCCTTTAGGGTCTCTGATGAAACCTGGAATGACCCTATCTACAATGACAGTTGGATGTGGCATAAGGAGAGACACTTGGGACTGAGACGACTGGTGAGATTGGGTGAGAAAATGAAGACCCTTTAAACCACAAATGCATGGCACCCATTCCATGGGTCCCAGCTCTCCAGGTTGAAGGGAATATTACTACAGATATAACATGTACGGGAAACCTAGAGAACGGACACACTGTGAATTACAAAGGTTTCTAAAACTCAACGAATAGTCCCTCTCCTGGTGCTCCGGTTTGACTTTCCATCTGCTTTACTATCAACCTCCCAACTTGGAGAGACAGCCCCTTTAACCTCCTGGTTCGCACAGGTTGCCAATTTGGGAGATGATGAATGGGAAGAGGCAGATCCAATGAGTGAGTAGCTGTTAGGCATTTGAACGGGCACATATCACTCTAACTTCCCGGCAGGAAGAAGAATTAACCAAAGTCTAAGCCACCCACCGGGAACCAGCATAGGTCCTGAACCAAAATGTTGGACTTGTGGTCAGCTCACCAAAAACGAGTTGAAAAATGGAGCTCAAGGGCACAGCAATTCACAATCTTGCCGAGTAATAAAGGACAACTATCGTCCAAAAGTCTGTTAAGGGAAGGCAACGAGGCGGACGTGAAAGTGAGGCAGAATAGCAGGAAACAGATTTCAAGAGGTACGTTGGAATCGCCTTTAAAGCACAGGAAGAGGGTCACAACATCGACAATGATGCACTTGGCCAAAAAGGGCATATGCGTTTTCTCCTGAATATATTCAGGAGAAAACGCATGCGCCCTTTTTGGCCAAACAAGCAAGCGGGCAATGCAAATCTGCACTACAAAGAAGTATCACTTCCCACCGGTCAAAAGGGACATCCACAAAATGTGTAAAAACCAGAAAGGCAAGACAGGCCCTGGAGAACAGGGAGCCTTGTTATGCTGATGGGTGGGATGTAAATTGCCAACTGCCTCTCTGGAGGAGTACATTGTGTTCCCTAAAACAAGTAAAGAACCGAGCTACAGAGCCAAGGGCACTTCCAGTCTAGGGAATATACCTTGGGAAAACTGAAAATCAATAAGACAGAGCCACCCCAAAATTTAGGGCTGCACAGCTTACAAGGACCTCAACTTGGGTACACCTTAAATATCCCAGGAAATATAAAAATGGTTCAAAAAATTGTGGTACTTACGTACGATGGAATATCCCTCAGCCATGAAATCAATGTCATAAGACCAGTAGCAGCAAAATGGGTGGATTCAGGTACGATGATTCTAAGTGAAATAAGTCACACAGAAAAAGAAACTTATCATAAGATATCACTTATGAAGATCCTGTAAACATGGCTACAATTGAACTGAGTTAGGAAAGAGAACAGTGTCTCACATTTAGAAAACACTCTTATGCCTGCTTAAGGGGGAAGGAGAGGTGGGGTGATGCATAAAACCAGAGTTTGATATAAGCACAGGTACCGTTCCAAAAACCAACTATGGAATAGACAAGACCTACACCTTCCTCAGTGAAAGGGTCTCAAAACACCATATTTCCCACAGAGGAATATATCTAACCAGTAAGAATCTTAAAACCTATGTATTGATATGTCTCCATAAGGGAATCAAGTGTGTCTAGACTGGCATAAACATGGCAGTGAGAATCAGCTCAAACCCACTATAAAAAGGAATTTCAAAAACAAAACAAAAAAACTGGGAAATTCTTTACAATTCCTTCAGGGTCTCTGATGAAACCTGGAATGACCCTATCAACAATGACACCTGGATGTGGCATAAGGAGGGACACTTGGGACTGAGACGATTGGTGAGATTGGGTGAGCAAATGCAGACCCTTTAAAGCACAAATGCCTGGCACCCATTCCATGGGTCCCAACTCTCCAGGTTGAAGGGAATATTACTACAGCTATAATATGTACGGGAAACTTAGAGAACGGACACACTGTGAATACGAAAGGTTTCTAAAACTCAACGAATAGTCCCTCTCCTGGTGCTCCGGTTTGACTTTCCATCTGGTTTACTATCAATCTCCCAACTTGGAGAGAGAGCCCCTTTAACCTCCAGGTTCGCACAGGTTTCCAATTTGGCAGAGGATGAAAGGAAAGAGTGAGAACCAATGAGAGAGTAGCTGTTAGGCATTTGGACGGGCACATATCACTCTAACTTCCTGGCAGGAAGAAGAATTAACCAAAGTCTCAGCCACCCACCGGGAACCAGCATAGGTCCTAAACCAAAATTTTGGTCTTGCGGTCAGCTCACCAAAAACGAGTTGAAAAATGGAGCTCAGTGGCACCGCAATTCACAAACTGGCCAAGTAATAAAGGACAACAATCGTCCAAAAATCTGTTGAGGGAAGGCAACGAGGCGGACTTGAAAGCGAGGCAGAATAGCAGGAAACAGATTTCAAGAGGTACGTTGGAATCGCCTTTAAAGCACAGGAAGAGGGGCACAACTTCGACAATGATGCACTTGGCCAAAAAGGGCATATGCGTTTTCTCCTGAATACATTCAGGAGAAAACACATACGCCCTTTTGGCCAAGCAAACAAGCGGGCAATGCAAATCTGCACTACAAAGAAGTATCACTTCTCACCGGTCAAAAGGGACATCCACAAAATGTGTAAAAACCAGAAAGGCAAGACAGGCCCTGGAGAACAGGGAGCCTTGTTATGCAGATGGGCGGGATGTAAATTTGGAGGAGTGCATTGTGTTCCGTAAATGAAGTAAACAACAGAGCTATAGAGCCAAGGGCTCTTCCAGTCTAGGGAATATACCTTGGGAAAACTGAAAATCAATAAGACAGAGCCACCCCAAAATTTAGGGCTGCACTGCTTACAAGGACCTCAACTTGGGTACACCTTAAATATCCCAGGAAATATAAAAATGGTTCAAAAAATTGTGGTACTTACGTATGATGGAATATCCCTCAGCCATGAAATCAATGTCATAAGACCAGTAGCAGCAAAATGGGTGGATTCAGGTACGATGATTCTAAGTGAAATAAATCACACAGAAAAAGAAACTTATCATAAGATATCACTTATGAAGATCCTGTAAACATGGCTACACTTGAACTGAGTTAGGAAAGAGAACAGTGTCTCACATTTAGAAAACACTCTTATGCCTGCTTAAGGGGGAAGGAGAGGTGGGGTGATGCATAAAACCAGAGTTTGATATAAGCACAGGTACCATTCCAAAAACCAACTATGGAATAGACAAGACCTACACCTTCCTCAGTGAAAGGGACTCAAAACCCCATATTTCCCGCAGAGGAATATATCTGACTAGTAAGAATCTTAAAACCTATGTATTGATATGTCTCCGTAAGGGAATCAAGTGTGTCTAGACTGGCATAAACATGGCAGCGAGAATCAGCTCAAACCGACGATAAAAAGGAATTTCAAAAACAAAACAAAAAAACTGGGAAATTCTTTACAATTCCTTCAGGGTCTCTGATGAAACCTGGAATGACCCTATCTACAATGACAGTTGGATGTGGCATAAGGACGGACACTTGGGACTGAGACGATTGGTGAGATTGGGTGAGCAAATGCAGTCCCATTAAAGAACAAATGCCTGGCACCCATTCCATGGGTCCCAACTCTCCAGGTTGAAGGGAATATTACTACAGCTATAACATGTACGGGAAACCTAGAGAACGGACACACTGTGAATACGAAAGGTTTCTAAAACTCAACGAATAGTCCCTCTCCTGGTGCTCCGGTTTGACTTTCCATCTGCTTTACTATCAACCTCCCAACTTGGAGAGACAGCCCCTTTAACCTCCTGGTTCGCACAGGTTGCCAATTTGGGAGAGGATGAAAGGGAATAGGCAGATCCAATGAGTGAGTAGCTGTTAGGCATTTGGACGGGCAAATATCACTCTAACTTCCCGGCAGGAAGAAGAATTAACCAAAGTCTCAGCCACCCACCGGGAACCATTATAGTTCCTGAACCAAAATTTTGGACTTGCGGTCAGCTCACGAAAAACGAGTTGAAAAATGGAGCTCAGGGGCACAGCAATTCACAAACTGGCCAAGTAATAAAGGACAACTATCGTCCAAAAATCTGTTGAGGGAAGGCAACGAGGCGGAATTGAAAGCGAGGCAGAATAGCAGTAAACAGATTTCAAGAGGTACGTTGGAATCGCCTTTAAAGCACAGGAAGAGGGGCACAACTTCGACAATGATGCACTTGGCCAAAAAGGGCGTATGCGTTTTCTCCTGAATATATTCAGGAGAAAACGCATCCGCCCTTTTTGGCCAAGCAAGCAAGCGGGCAATGCAAATCTGCACTACAAAGAAGTATCACTTCCCACCGGTCAAAAGGGACATCCACAAGATGTGTAAAAACCAGAAAGGCAAGACAGGCCCTGGAGAACAGGGAGCCTTGTTATGCTGATGGTCGGGATGTAAATTGCCAACTGCCTCTCTGGAGGAGTGCATTGTGTTCCCTAAAACAAGTAAACAACAGAGCTACAGAGCCAAGGGCACTTCCAGTCTAGGGAATATACCTTGGGAAAACTGAAAATCAATAAGACAGAGCCACTCCAAAATTTAGGGCTGCACTGTTTACAAGGACCTCAACATGGGTACACCTTAAATATCCCAGGAAATATAAAAATGGTTCAAAAAATTGTGGTACTTACGTACGATGGAATATCCCTCAGCCATGAAATCAATGTCATAAGACCAGTAGCAGCAAAATAGGTGGATCCAGGTATGATGATTCAAAGTGAAATAAGTCACACAGAAAAAGAAACTTATCATAAGATATCACTTATGAAGATCCTGTAAACATGGCTACACTTGAACTGAGTTAGGAAAGAGAACAGTGTCTCACATTTAGAAAACACTCTTATGCCTGCTTAAGGGGGAAGGAGAGGTGGGGTGATGCATAAAACCAGAGTTTGATATAAGCACAGGTACTGTACCAAAAAACAAATATGGAATAGACAAGACCTACACCTTCCTCAGTGAAAGGGACTCAAAACCCCATATTTCCCACAGAGGAATATATCTGACCAGTAAGAATCTTAAAACCTATGTATTGATATGTCTCCGTAAGGGAATCAAGTGTGTCTAGACTGGCATAAACATGGCAGCGAGAATCAGCTCAAACCCACTATAAAAAGGAATTGCAAAAAGAAAACAAAAAAAAACTGGGAAATTCTTTACAATTCCTTTAGGGTCTCTGATGAAACCTGGAATGACCCTATCTACAATGACAGTTGGATGTGGCATAAGGAGAGACACTTGGGACTGAGACGACTGGTGAGATTGGGTGAGAAAATGAAGACCCTTTAAACCACAAATGCATGGCACCCATTCCATGGGTCCCAGCTCTCCAGGTTGAAGGGAATATTACTACAGATATAACATGTACGGGAAACCTAGAGAACGGACACACTGTGAATTACAAAGGTTTCTAAAACTCAACGAATAGTCCCTCTCCTGGTGCTCCGGTTTGACTTTCCATCTGCTTTACTATCAACCTCCCAACTTGGAGAGACAGCCCCTTTAACCTCCTGGTTCGCACAGGTTGCCAATTTGGGAGAGGATGAATGGGAAGAGGCAGATACAATGAGTGAGTAGCTGTTAGGCATTTGGACGGGCACATATCACTCTAACTTCCCGGCAGGAAGAAGAATTAACCAAAGTCTAAGCCACCCACCGGTAACCAGCATAGGTCCTGAACCAAAATGTTGGACTTGTGGTCAGCTCACCAAAAACGAGTTGAAAAATGGAGCTCAAGGGCACAGCAATTCACAATCTTGCCGAGTAATAAAGGACAACTATCGTCCAAAAATCTGTTAAGGGAAGGCAACGAGGCGGACGTGAAAGTGAGGCAGAATAGCAGGAAACAGATTTCAAGAGGTACGTTGGAATCGCCTTTAAAGCACAGGAAGAGGGTCACAACATCGACAATGATGCACTTGGCCAAAAAGGGCATATGCGTTTTCTCCTGAATATATTCAGGAGAAAACGCATGCGCCCTTTTTGGCCAAGCAAGCAAGTGGGCAATGAAAATCTGCACTACAAAGAAGTATCACTTCCCACCGGTCAAAAGGGACATCCACAAAATGTGTAAAAACCAGAAAGGCAAGACAGGCCCTGGAGAACAGGGAGCCTTGTTATGCTGATGGGCGGGATGTAAATTGCCAACTGCCTCTCTGGAGGAGTACATTGTGTTCCCTAAAACAAGTAAAGAACAGAGCTACAGAGCCAAGGGCACTTCCAGTCTAGGGAATATACCTTGGGAAAACTGAAAATCAATAAGACAGAGCCACCCCAAAATTTAGGGCTGCACAGCTTACAAGGACCTCAACTTGGGTACACCTTAAATATCCCAGGAAATATAAAAATGGTTCAAAAAATTGTGGTACTTACGTACGATGGAATATCCCTCAGCCATGAAATCAATGTCATAAGACCAGTAGCAGCAAAATGGGTGGATTCAGGTACGATGATTCTAAGTGAAATAAGTCACACAGAAAAAGAAACTTATCATAAGATATCACTTATGAAGATCCTGTAAACATGGCTACAATTGAACTGAGTTAGGAAAGAGAACAGTGTCTCACATTTAGAAAACACTCTTATGCCTGCTTAAGGGGGAAGGAGAGGTGGGGTGATGCATAAAACCAGAGTTTGATATAAGCACAGGTACCGTTCCAAAAACCAACTATGGAATAGACAAGACCTACACCTTCCTCAGTGAAAGGGACTCAAAACACCATATTTCCCACAGAGGAATATATCTAACCAGTAAGAATCTTAAAACCTATGTATTGATATGTCTCCATAAGGGAATCAAGTGTGTCTAGACTGGCATAAACATGGCAGTGAGAATCAGCTCAAACCCACTATAAAAAGGAATTTCAAAAACAGAACAAAAAAACTGGGAAATTCTTTACAATTCCTTCAGGGTCTCTGATGAAACCTGGAATGACCCTATCAACAATGACACCTGGATGTGGCATAAGGAGGGACACTTGGGACTGAGACGATTGGTGAGATTGGGTGAGCAAATGCAGACCCTTTAAAGCACAAATGTCTGGCACCCATTCCATGGGTCCCAACTCTCCAGGTTGAAGGGAATATTACTACAACTATAATATGTACGGGAAACTTAGAGAACGGACACACTGTGAATACGAAAGGTTTCTAAAACTCAACGAATAGTCCCTCTCCTGGTGCTCCGGTTTGACTTTCCATCTGGTTTACTATCAATCTCCCAACTTGGAGAGAGAGCCCCTTTAACCTCCAGGTTCGCACAGGTTTCCAATTTGGCAGAGGATGAAAGGAAAGAGTGAGAACCAATGAGAGAGTAGCTGTTAGGCATTTGGACGGGCACATATCACTCTAACTTCCTGGCAGGAAGAAGAATTAACCAAAGTCTCAGCCACCCACCGGGAACCAGCAGAGGTCCTAAACCAAAATTTTGGTCTTGCGGTCAGCTCACCAAAAACGAGTTGAAAAATGGAGCTCAGGGGCACAGCAATTCACAAACTGGCCAAGTAATAAAGGACAACAATCGTCCAAAAATCTGTTGAGGGAAGGCAACGAGGCGGACTTGAAAGCGAGGCAGAATAGCAGGAAACAGATTTCAAGAGGTACGTTGGAATCGCCTTTAAAGCACAGGAAGAGGGGCACAACTTCGACAATGATGCACTTGGCCAAAAAGGGCATATGCGTTTTCTCCTGAATATATTCAGGAGAAAACACATACGCCCTTTTGGCCAAGCAAACAAGCGGGCAATGCAAATCTGCACTACAAAGAAGTATCACTTCTCACCGGTCAAAAGGGACATCCACAAAATGTGTAAAAACCAGAAAGGCAAGACAGGCCCTGGAGAACAGGGAGCCTTGTTATGCAGATGGGCGGGATGTAAATTGCCAACTGCCTCTCTGGAGGAGTGCATTGTGTTCCGTAAATGAAGTAAACAACAGAGCTATAGGGCCAAGGGCTCTTCCAGTCTAGGGAATATACCTTGGGAAAACTGAAAATCAATAAGACAGAGCCACCCCAAAATTTAGGGCTGCACTGCTTACAAGGACCTCAACTTGGGTACACCTTAAATATCCCAGGAAATATAAAAATGGTTCAAAAAATTGTGGTACTTACGTATGATGGAATATCCCTCAGCCATGAAATCAATGTCATAAGACCAGTAGCAGCAAAATGGGTGGATTCAGGTACGATGATTCTAAGTGAAATAAATCACACAGAAAAAGAAACTTATCATAAGATATCACTTATGAAGATCCTGTAAACATGGCTACACTTGAACTGAGTTAGGAAAGAGAACAGTGTCTCACATTTAGAAAACACTCTTATGCCTGCTTAAGGGGGAAGGAGAGGTGGGGTGATGCATAAAACCAGAGTTTGATATAAGCACAGGTACCGTTCCAAAAACCAACTATGGAATAGACAAGACCTACACCTTCCTCAGTGAAAGGGACTCAAAACCCCATATTTCCCGCAGAGGAATATATCTGACTAGTAAGAATCTTAAAACCTATGTATTGATATGTCTCCGTAAGGGAATCAAGTGTGTCTAGACTGGCATAAACATGGCAGCGAGAATCAGTTCAAACCGACTATAAAAAGGAATTTCAAAAACAAAACAAAAAAACTGGGAAATTCTTTACAATTCCTTCAGGGTCTCTGATGAAACCTGGAATGACCCTATCTACAATGATAGTTGGATGTGGCATAAGGACGGACACTTGGGACTGAGACGATTGGTGAGATTGGGTGAGCAAATGCAGTCCCATTAAAGAACAAATGCCTGGCACCCATTCCATGGGTCCCAACTCTCCAGGTTGAAGGGAATATTACTACAGCTATAACATGTACGGGAAAACTAGAGAACGGACACACTGTGAATACGAAAGGTTTCTAAAACTCAACGAATAGTCCCTCTCCTGGTGCTCCGGTTTGACTTTCCATCTGCTTTACTATCAATCTCCCAACTTGCAGAGACAGCCCCTTTAACCTCCTGGTTCGCACAGGTTGCCAATTTGGGAGAGGATGAAAGGGAATAGGCAGATCCAATGAGTGAGTAGCTGTTAGGCATTTGGACGGGCAAATATCACTCTAACTTCCCGGCAGGAAGAAGAATTAACCAAAGTCTCAGCCACCCACCGGGAACCATTATAGTTCCTGAACCAAAATTTTGGACTTGCGGTCAGCTCACGAAAAACGAGTTGAAAAATGGAGCTCAGGGGCACAGCAATTCACAAACTGGCCAAGTAATAAAGGACAACTATCGTCCAAAAATCTGTTGAGGGAAGGCAACGAGGCGGAATTGAAAGCGAGGCAGAATAGCAGTAAACAGATTTCAAGAGGTACGTTGGAATCGCCTTTAAAGCACAGGAAGAGGGGCACAACTTCGACAATGATGCACTTGGCCAAAAGGGCATATGCATTTTCTCCTGAATATATTCAGGAGAAAACGCATACGCCCTTTTGGCCAAGCAAACAAGCAGGCAATGCAAATCTGCACTAAAAGAAGTATCACTTCTCACCGGTCAAAAGGGACATCCACAAAATGTGTAAAAACCAGAAAGGCAAGACAGGCCCTGGAGAACAGGGAGCATTGTTATGCAGATGGGCGGGATGTAAATTGCCAACTGCCTCTCTGGAGGAGTGCATTGTGTTCCCTAAATGAAGTAAACAACAGAGCTATAGAGCCAAGGGCTCTTCCAGTCTAGGCAATATATCTGGGGAAAACTGAAAATCAATAAGACAGAGCCACCCCAAAATTTAGGGCTGCACTGCTTACAAGGACCTCAACTTGGGTACACCTTAAATATCCCAGGAAATATAAAAATGGTTCAAAAAATTATGGTACTTACGTACGATGGAATATCCCTCAGCCATGAAATCAATGTCATAAACCAGTAGCAGCAAAATGGGTAGATTCAGGTACGATGATTCTAAGTGAAATAAGTCACAGAGAAAAAGAAACTTATCATAAGATATCACTTATGAAGATCCTGAAAACATGGCTACACTTGAACTGAGTTAGGAAAGAGAACAGTGTCTCACATTTAGAAAACACTCTTATGCCTGCTTAAGGGGGAAGGAGAGGTGGGGTGATGCATAAAACCAGAGTTTGATATAAGCACAGGTACCGTTCCAAAAACCAACTATGGAATAGACAAGACCTACACCTTCCTCAGTGAAAGGGACTCAAAACCCCATATTTCCCGCAGAGGAATATATCTGACTAGTAAGAATCTTAAAACCTATGTATTGATATGTCTCCGTAAGGGAATCAAGTGTGTCCTGACTGGCATAAAAATGGCAGCGAGAATCAGCTCAAACCCACTATAAAAAGGAATTTCAAAAACAAAACAAAAAAACTGGGAAATTCTTTACAATTCCTTCAGGGTCTCTGATGATACCTGGAATGACCCTATCTACAACGACAGCTGAATGTGGCATAAGGCTGGACACTTGGGACTGAGAGGATTGGTGAGATTTGGTGAGCAAATGCAGACCCTTTAAAACAATAATGCATGGCACCCATTCCATGGTTCCCAACTCTCCAGGTTGAAGGGAATATTACTACAGTTATAACATGTACGGGAAACCTAGAGAACGGACACACTGTGAATACGAAAGGTTTCTAAATCTCAACGAATAGTCCCTCTCCTGGTGCTCCGGTTTGACTTTCCATCTGCTTTACTATCAATCTCCCAACTTGGAGAGACAGCCCCTTTAACCTCCTGGTTGGGACACGTTTCCAATTTGGCAGAGGATGAAAGGGAAGAGGGAGAACCAATGAGAGAGTAGCTGTTAGGCATTTGGACGGGCACATATCACTCTCACTTCCCGGCAGGAAGAAGAATTAACCAAAGTCTCAGCCACCCACCGGGAACCAGTATAGGTCCTGAACCAAAATTTTGGACTTGCGGTCAGCTCACCAAAAACGAGTTGAAAAATGTACCTCAGGGGCACAGCAATTCACAAACTGGCCGAGTAATAAAGGACAACTATCGTCCAAAAATCTGTTGAGGGAAGGCAACGAGGCGGACTTGAAAGCGAGGCAGAATAGCAGGAAACAGATTTCAAGAGGTACGTTGGAATCACCTTTAAAGCACAGGAAGAGGGGCACAACTTCGACAATGATGCACTTGGCCAAAAAGGGCGTATGCGTTTTCTCCTGAATATATTCAGGAGAAAACGCATACGCCCTTTTTGGCCAAGCAAGCAAGCGGGCAATGCAAATCTGCACTACAAAGAAGTATCACTTCCCACCGGTCAAAAGGGATATCCACAAAATGTGTAAAAACCAGAAAGGCAAGACAGGCCCTGGAGAACAGGCAGCCTTGTTATGCTGATGGGCGGGATGTAAATTGCCAACTGCCTCTCTGGAGGAGGGCATTGTGTTCCCTAAAACAAGTAAACAACAGAGCTACAGAGCCAAAGGCACTTCCGGTCTAGGGAATATTCCTTGGGAAAACTGAAAATCAATAAGACAGAGCCACCCCAAAATTTAGGGCTGCACTGATTACTAGGAGCTCAACTTGGGTACAGCTTAAATATCCCAGGAAATATAAAAATGGTTCAAAATATTGTGGTACATATGTACGATGGAATATCCCTCAGCCATGAAATCAATGTCATAAGACCAGTAGCAGCAAAACGGGTGGATTCAGGTACGATGATTCTAAGTGAAATAAGTCACACAGAAAGAGAAACTTATCATAAGATATCACTTATGAAGATCCTGTAAACATGGCTACACTTGAACTGAGTTAGGAAAGAGAACAGTGTCTCACATTTAGAAAACACTCTTATGCCTGCTTAAGGGGGAAGGAGAGGTGGGGTGATGCATAAAACCAGAGTTTGATATAAGCACAGGTACCGTTCCAAAAACCAACCATGGAATAGACAAGACCTACAACTTCCTCAGTGAAAGGGACTCAAAACCCCATATTTCCCGCAGGGGAATATATCTGACTAGTAAGAATCTTAAAACCTATGTATTGATATGTCTCCGTAAGGGAATCAAGTGTGTCTAGACTGGCATAAACATGGCAGCGAGAATCACCTCAAACCCAGTATAAAAAGGAATTTCAAAAACAAAACAAAAAAACTGGGAAATTCTTTATAATTCCTTCAGGGTCTCTGATGAAACCTGGAATGACGCTATTTACAACGACAGCTGGATGTGGCATAAGGCTGGAAACTTGGGACTCAGAGGACTGGTGAGATTGGGTGAGCAAATGCAGACCCTTTAAAGCAATAATGCATGGCACCCATTCCATGGGTCCCAACTCTCCATGTTGAAGGGAATATTACTACAGTTATAACATGTACCGGAAACCTAGAGAACGGACACACTGTGAATACGAAAGGTTTCTAAAACTCAACGAATAATCCCTCTCCTGGTGCTCCGGTTTGACTTTCCATCTGCTTTACTCTCAATCTCCCAAATTGGAGAGACAGCCCCTTTAACCTCCTGGTTTGCACAGGTTTCCAATTTGGCAGAGGATGAAAGGGAAGAGGGAGAACCAATGAGAGAGTAGCTGTTAGGCATTTGGACGGGCACATATCACTCTAACTTCCCAGCAGGAAGAAGAATTAACCAAAGACTCAGCAACCCACTGGGAACCAGTATAGGTCCTGAACCAAAATTTTGGCCTTGCGGTCAGCTCACCAAAAACGAGTTGAAAAATGGAGCTCAGGGGCACAGCAATTCACAAACTGGCCGAGTAATAAAGGACAACTATCGTCTAAAAATCTGTTGAGGGAAGGCAACGAGGCAGACTTGAAAGCGAGGCAGAATAGCAGGAAACAGATTTCAAGAGGTACGTTGGAATCGCCTTTAAAGCACAGGAGGAGGGGCACAACTTCGACAATGATGCACTTGGCCAAAAAGGGCGTATGCGTTTTCTCCTGAATATATTCAGGAGAAAACGCATACGCCCTTTATGGCCAAGCAAGCAAGCGGGCAATGCTAATCTGCACTACAAAGTAGTATCACTTCCCACCGGTCAAAAGGGACATCCACAAAATGTGTAAAAACCAGAAAGGCAAGACAGGCCCTGGAGAACAGGGAGCCTTGTTATGCTGATGGGCGGGATGTAAATTGCCAACTGCCTCTCTGGAGGAGTGCATTGTGTTCCCTAAATGAAGTAAACAACAGAGCTATAGAGCCAAGGGCTCTTCCAGTCTAGGCAATATACCTGGGGAAAACTGAAAATCAATAAGACAGAGCCATCCCAAAATTTAGGTCTGAACTGCTTACAAGGACCTCAACTTGGGTACACCTTAAATATCCCAGGAAATATAAAAATGGTTCAAAAAATTGTGGTACTTACGTACGATGGAATATCCCTCAGCCATGAAATCAAAGTCATAAGACCAGTAGCAGCAAAATGGGTGGATTCAGGTACGATGATTCTAAGTGCAATAAATCACAAAGAAAAAGGAACTTATCATAAGATATCACTTATGAAGATCCTGTAAACATGGCTACACTTGAACTGAGTTAGGAAAGAGAACAGTGTCTCACATTTAGAAAACACTCTTATGCCTGCTTAAGGGGGAAGGAGAGGTGGGGTGATGCATAAAACCAGAGTTTGATATAAGCACAGGTACCGTTCCAAAAACCAACTATGAAATAGACAAGACCTACACCTTCCTCAGTGAAAGGGACTCAAAACCCCATATTTCCCGCAGAAGAATATATCTGACTAGTAAGAATCTTAAAACCTATGTATTGATATGTCTGCGTAAGGGAATCAAGTGTGTCTACACTGGCATAAACATGGCAGCGAGAATCAGCTCAAACCCACTATAAAAAGGAATTTCAAAAACAAAACAAAAAAACTGGGAAATTCTTTACAATTCCTTCAGGGTCTCTGATGAAACCTGGAATGACCCTATCTACAACGACAGCTGGATGTGGCATAAGGCTGGAAACTTGGGACTCAGAGGATTGGTGAGATTGGGTGAGCAAATGCAGACCCTTTAAAGCAATAATGCATGGCACCCATTCCATGGGTCCCAACTCTCCATGTTGAAGGGAATATTACTACAGTTATAACATGTACCGGAAACCTAGAGAACGGACACACTGTGAATACGAAAGGTTTCTAAAACTCAACGAATAGTCCCTCTCCTGGTGCTCCGGTTTGACTTTCCATCTGCTTTACTATCAACCTCCCAACTTGGAGAGACAGCCCCTTTAACCTCCTGGTTCGCACAGGTTTCCAATTTGGCAGAGGATGAAAGGGAATAGGGAGAACCAATGAGAGAGTAGCTGTTAGGCATTTGGACGGGCACATATCACTGTAATTTCCCGGCAGGAAAAAGAATTAACCAAAGTCTCAGCAACCCACCGGGAACCAGCATAGGTCCTGAACCAAAATTTTGGACTTGTGGTCAGCTCACCAAAAACGAGTTGAAAAATGGAGCTCAGGGGCACAGCAATTCACAAACTGGCCGAGTAATAAAGGACAACTATCGTCCAAAAATCTGTTGAGGGAAGGCAACGAGGCGGACTTGAAAGCGAGGCAGAATAGCAGGAAACAGATTTCAAGAGTTACGTTGGAATCACCTTTAAAGCACAGGAAGAGGGGTACAACTTCGACAATGATGCACTTGGCCAAAAAGGGCCTATGCGTTTTCTCCTGAATATATTCAGGAGAAAACGCATACGCCCTCTTTGGCCAAGGAAGCAAGCGGGCAATGCAAATCTGCACTACAAAGAAGTATCACTTCCCACCGGTCAAAAGGGACATCCACAAAATGTGTAAAAACCAGAAAGGCAAGACAGGCCCTCGAGAACAGGGAGCCTTGTTATGCTGATGGGCGGGATGTAAATTGCCAACTGCCTCTCTGGAGGAGTGCACTGTGTTCCCTAAAACAAGTACAGGACAGAGCTACAGAGCCAAGGGCACTTCCAGTCTAGGGAATATACCTTGGGAAAACTGAAAATCAATAAGACAGAGCCACCCCAAAATTTAGGGCTGCACTGCTTACAAGGACCTCAACTTGGGTACACCTTAAATATCCCAGGAAATATAAAAATGGTTCAAAAAATTGTGGTACTTACGTACGATGGAATATCCCTCAGCCATGAAATCAATGTCATAAGACAAGTAGCAGCAAAATGGGTGGATTCAGGTACGATGTTTCTAAGTGAAATAAGTCACACAGAAAGAGAAACTTATCATAAGATATCACTTATGAAGATCCTGTAAACATGGCTACACTTGAACTGAGTTAGGAAAGAGAACAGTGTCTCACATTTAGAAAACACTCTTATGCCTGCTTAAGGGGGAAGGAGAGGTGGGGTGATGCATAAAACCAGAGTTTGATATAAGCACAGGTACCGTTCCAAAAACCAACCATGGAATAGACAAGACCTACAACTTCCTCAGTGAAAGGGACTCAAAACCCCATATTTCCCGCAGGGGAATATATCTGACTAGTAAGAATCTTAAAACCTATGTATTGATATGTCTCCGTAAGGGAATCAAGTGTGTCTAGACTGGCATAAACATGGCAGCGAGAATCACCTCAAACCCAGTATAAAAAGGAATTTCAAAAACAAAACAAAAAAACTGGGAAATTCTTTATAATTCCTTCAGGGTCTCTGATGAAACCTGGAATGACGCTATTTACAACGACAGCTGGATGTGGCATAAGGCTGGAAACTTGGGACTCAGAGGACTGGTGAGATTGGGTGAGCAAATGCAGACCCTTTAAAGCAATAATGCATGGCACCCATTCCATGGGTCCCAACTCTCCATGTTGAAGGGAATATTACTACAGTTATAACATGTACCGGAAACCTAGAGAACGGACACACTGTGAATACGAAAGGTTTCTAAAACTCAACGAATAATCCCTCTCCTGGTGCTCCGGTTTGACTTTCCATCTGCTTTACTCTCAATCTCCCAAATTGGAGAGACAGCCCCTTTAACCTCCTGGTTCGCACAGGTTTCCAATTTGGCAGAGGATGAAAGGGAAGAGGGAGAACCAATGAGAGAGTAGCTGTTAGGCATTTGGACGGGCACATATCACTCTAACTTCCCAGCAGGAAGAAGAATTAACCAAAGACTCAGCAACCCACTGGGAACCAGTATAGGTCCTGAACCAAAATTTTGGCCTTGCGGTCAGCTCACCAAAAACGAGTTGAAAAATGGAGCTCAGGGGCACAGCAATTCACAAACTGGCCGAGTAATAAAGGACAACTATCGTCTAAAAATCTGTTGAGGGAAGGCAACGAGGCAGACTTGAAAGCGAGGCAGAATAGCAGGAAACAGATTTCAAGAGGTACGTTGGAATCGCCTTTAAAGCACAGGAGGAGGGGCACAACTTCGACAATGATGCACTTGGCCAAAAAGGGCGTATGCGTTTTCTCCTGAATATATTCAGGAGAAAACGCATACGCCCTTTATGGCCAAGCAAGCAAGCGGGCAATGCTAATCTGCACTACAAAGTAGTATCACTTCCCACCGGTCAAAAGGGACATCCACAAAATGTGTAAAAACCAGAAAGGCAAGACCGGCCCTGGAGAACAGGGAGCCTTGTTATGCTGATGGGCGGGATGTAAATTGCCAACTGCCTCTCTGGAGGAGTGCATTGTGTTCCCTAAATGAAGTAAACAACAGAGCTATAGAGCCAAGGGCTCTTCCAGTCTAGGCAATATTCCTTGGGAAAACTGAAAATCAATAAGACAGAGCCATCCCAAAATTTAGGGCTGAACTGCTTACAAGGACCTCAACTTGGGTACACCTTAAATATCCCAGGAAATATAAAAATGGTTCAAAAAATTGTGGTACTTACGTACGATGGAATATCCCTCAGCCATGAAATCAATGTCATAAGACCAGTAGCAGCAAAATGGGTGGATTCAGGTACGATGATTCTAAGTGCAATAAATCACAAAGAAAAAGGAACTTATCATAAGATATCACTTATGAAGATCCTGTAAACATGGCTACACTTGAACTGAGTTAGGAAAGAGAACAGTGTCTCACATTTAGAAAACACTCTTATGCCTGCTTAAGGGGGAAGGAGAGGTGGGGTGATGCATAAAACCAGAGTTTGATATAAGCACAGGTACCGTTCCAAAAACCAACTATGAAATAGACAAGACATACACCTTCCTCAGTGAAAGGGACTCAAAACCCCATATTTCCCGCAGAGGAATATATCTGACTAGTAAGAATCTTAAAACCTATGTATTGATATGTCTGCGTAAGGGAATCAAGTGTGTCTACACTGGCATAAACATGGCAGCGAGAATCAGCTCAAACCCACTATAAAAAGGAATTTCAAAAACAAAACAAAAAAACTGGGAAATTCTTTACAATTCCTTCAGGGTCTCTGATGAAACCTGGAATGACCCTATCTACAACGACAGCTGGATGTGGCATAAGGCTGGAAACTTGGGACTCAGAGGATTGGTGAGATTGGGTGAGCAAATGCAGACCCTTTAAAGCAATAATGCATGGCACCCATTCCATGGGTCCCAACTCTCCATGTTGAAGGGAATATTACTACAGTTATAACATGTACCGGAAACCTAGAGAACGGACACACTGTGAATACGAAAGGTTTCTAAAACTCAACGAATAGTCCCTCTCCTGGTGCTCCGGTTTGACTTTCCATCTGCTTTACTATCAACCTCCCAACTTGGAGAGACAGCCCCTTTAACCTCCTGGTTCGCACAGGTTTCCAATTTGGCAGAGGATGAAAGGGAAGAGGGAGAACCAATGAGAGAGTAGCTGTTAGGCATTTGGACGGGCACATATCACTGTAATTTCCCGGCAGGAAAAAGAATTAACCAAAGTCTCAGCAACCCACCGGGAACCAGCATAGGTCCTGAACCAAAATTTTGGACTTGTGGTCAGCTCACCAAAAACGAGTTGAAAAATGGAGCTCAGGGGCACAGCAATTCACAAACTGGCCGAGTAATAAAGGACAACTATCGTCCAAAAATCTGTTGAGGGAAGGCAACGAGGCGGACTTGAAAGCGAGGCAGAATAGCAGGAAACAGATTTCAAGAGGTACGTTGGAATCACCTTTAAAGCACAGGAAGAGGGGTACAACTTCGACAATGATGCACTTGGCCAAAAAGGGCCTATGCGTTTTCTCCTGAATATATTCAGGAGAAAACGCATACGCCCTCTTTGGCCAAGCAAGCAAGCGGGCAATGCAAATCTGCACTACAAAGAAGTATCACTTCCCACCGGTCAAAAGGGACATCCACAAAATGTGTAAAAACCAGAAAGGCAAGACAGGCCCTCGAGAACAGGGAGCCTTGTTATGCTGATGGGCGGGATGTAAATTGCCAACTGCCTCTCTGGAGGAGTGCACTGTGTTCCCTAAAACAAGTACAGGACAGAGCTACAGAGCCAAGGGCACTTCCAGTCTAGGGAATATACCTTGGGAAAACTGAAAATCAATAAGACAGAGCCACCCCAAAATTTAGGGCTGCACTGCTTACAAGGACCTCAACTTGGGTACACCTTAAATATCCCAGGAAATATAAAAATGGTTCAAAAAATTGTGGTACTTACGTACGATGGAATATCCCTCAGCCATGAAATCAATGTCATAAACCAGTAGCAGCAAAATGGGTAGATTCAGTTACGATGATTCTAAGTGAAATAAGTCACAGAGAAAAAGAAACTTATCATAAGATATCACTTATGAAGATCCTGTAAACATGGCTACACTTGAACTGAGTTAGGAAAGAGAACAGTGTCTCACATTTAGAAAACACTCTTATGCCTGCTTAAGGGGGAAGGAGAGGTGGGGTGATGCATAAAACCAGAGTTTGATATAAGCACAGGTACCGTTCCAAAAACCAACTATGGAATAGACAAGACCTACACCTTCCTCAGTGAAAGGGACTCAAAACCCCATATTTCCCGCAGAGGAATATATCTGACTAGTAAGAATCTTAAAACCTATGTATTGATATGTCTCCGTAAGGGAATCAAGTGTGTCCTGACTGGCATAAAAATGGCAGCGAGAATCAGCTCAAACCCACTATAAAAAGGAATTTCAAAAACAAAACAAAAAAACTGGGAAATTATTTACAATTCCTTCAGGGTCTCTGATGATACCTGGAATGACCCTATCTACAACGACAGCTGAATGTGGCATAAGGCTGGACACTTGGGACTGAGAGGATTGGTGAGATTTGGTGAGCAAATGCAGACCCTTTAAAACAATAATGCATGGCACCCATTCCATGGTTCCCAACTCTCCAGGTTGAAGGGAATATTACTACAGTTATAACATGTACGGGAAACCTAGAGAACGGACACACTGTGAATACGAAAGGTTTCTAAATCTCAACGAATAGTCCCTCTCCTGGTGCTCCGGTTTGACTTTCCATCTGCTTTACTATCAATCTCCCAACTTGGAGAGACAGCCCCTTTAACCTCCTGGTTGGGACACGTTTCCAATTTGGCAGAGGATGAAAGGGAAGAGGGAGAACCAATGAGAGAGTAGCTGTTAGGCATTTGGACGGGCACATATCACTCTCACTTCCCGGCAGGAAGAAGAATTAACCAAAGTCTCAGCCACCCACCGGGAACCAGTATAGGTCCTGAACCAAAATTTTGGACTTGCGGTCAGCTCACCAAAAACGAGTTGAAAAATGTACCTCAGGGGCACAGCAATTCACAAACTGGCCGAGTAATAAAGGACAACTATCGTCCAAAAATCTGTTGAGGGAAGGCAACGAGGCGGACTTGAAAGCGAGGCAGAATAGCAGGAAACAGATTTCAAGAGGTACGTTGGAATCACCTTTAAAGCACAGGAAGAGGGGCACAACTTCGACAATGATGCACTTGGCCAAAAAGGGCGTATGCGTTTTCTCCTGAATATATTCAGGAGAAAACGCATACGCCCTTTTTGGCCAAGCAAGCAAGCGGGCAATGCAAATCTGCACTACAAAGAAGTATCACTTCCCACCGGTCAAAAGGGATATCCACAAAATGTGTAAAAACCAGAAAGGCAAGACAGGCCCTGGAGAACAGGCAGCCTTGTTATGCTGATGGGCGGGATGTAAATTGCCAACTGCCTCTCTGGAGGAGGGCATTGTGTTCCCTAAAACAAGTAAACAACAGAGCTACAGAGCCAAAGGCACTTCCGGTCTAGGGAATATTCCTTGGGAAAACTGAAAATCAATAAGACAGAGCCACCCCAAAATTTAGGGCTGCACTGATTACTAGGAGCTCAACTTGGGTACAGCTTAAATATCCCAGGAAATATAAAAATGGTTCAAAATATTGTGGTACATATGTACGATGGAATATCCCTCAGCCATGAAATCAATGTCATAAGACCAGTAGCAGCAAAACGGGTGGATTCAGGTACGATGATTCTAAGTGAAATAAGTCACACAGAAAGAGAAACTTATCATAAGATATCACTTATGAAGATCCTGTAAACATGGCTACACTTGAACTGAGTTAGGAAAGAGAACAGTGTCTCACATTTAGAAAACACTCTTATGCCTGCTTAAGGGGGAAGGAGAGGTGGGGTGATGCATAAAACCAGAGTTTGATATAAGCACAGGTACCGTTCCAAAAACCAACCATGGAATAGACAAGACCTACAACTTCCTCAGTGAAAGGGACTCAAAACCCCATATTTCCCGCAGGGGAATATATCTGACTAGTAAGAATCTTAAAACCTATGTATTGATATGTCTCCGTAAGGGAATCAAGTGTGTCTAGACTGGCATAAACATGGCAGCGAGAATCACCTCAAACCCAGTATAAAAAGGAATTTCAAAAACAAAACAAAAAAACTGGGAAATTCTTTATAATTCCTTCAGGGTCTCTGATGAAACCTGGAATGACGCTATTTACAACGACAGCTGGATGTGGCATAAGGCTGGTAACTTGGGACTCAGAGGACTGGTGAGATTGGGTGAGCAAATGCAGACCCTTTAAAGCAATAATGCATGGCACCCATTCCATGGGTCCCAACTCTCCATGTTGAAGGGAATATTACTACAGTTATAACATGTACCGGAAACCTAGAGAACGGACACACTGTGAATACGAAAGGTTTCTAAAACTCAACGAATAATCCCTCTCCTGGTGCTCCGGTTTGACTTTCCATCTGCTTTACTCTCAATCTCCCAAATTGGAGAGACAGCCCCTTTAACCTCCTGGTTCGCACAGGTTTCCAATTTGGCAGAGGATGAAAGGGAAGAGGGAGAACCAATGAGAGAGTAGCTGTTAGGCATTTGGACGGGCACATATCACTCTAACTTCCCAGCAGGAAGAAGAATTAACCAAAGACTCAGCAACCCACTGGGAACCAGTATAGGTCCTGAACCAAAATTTTGGCCTTGCGGTCAGCTCACCAAAAACGAGTTGAAAAATGGAGCTCAGGGGCACAGCAATTCACAAACTGGCCGAGTAATAAAGGACAACTATCGTCTAAAAATCTGTTGAGGGAAGGCAACGAGGCAGACTTGAAAGCGAGGCAGAATAGCAGGAAACAGATTTCAAGAGGTACGTTGGAATCGCCTTTAAAGCACAGGAAGAGGGGCACAACTTCGACAATGATGCACTTGGCCAAAAAGGGCGTATGCGTTTTCTCCTGAATATATTCAGGAGAAAACGCATACGCCCTTTATGGCCAAGCAAGCAAGCGGGCAATGCTAATCTGCACTACAAAGTAGTATCACTTCCCACCGGTCAAAAGGGACATCCACAAAATGTGTAAAAACCAGAAAGGCAAGACAGGCCCTGGAGAACAGGGAGCCTTGTTATGCTGATGGGCGGGATGTAAATTGCCAACTGCCCCTCTGGAGGAGTGCATTGTGTTCCCTAATACAAGTAAACAACAGAGCTACAGAGCCAAGGGCACTTCCAGTCTAGGGAATAGTCCTTGGGAAAACTGAAAATCAATAAGACAGAGCCACCCCAAAACTTAGGGCTACACTGCTTACAAGGACCTCAACTTGGGTACACCTTAAATATCCCAGGAAATATAAAAATGGTTCAAAAAATTGTGGTACTTACGTACGATGGAATATCCCTCAGCCATGAAATCAATGTCATAAGACCAGTAGCAGCAAAATGGGTGGATTCAGGTACGATGATTCTAAGTGAAACAAGTCACACAGAAAAAGAAACTTATCACAAGATATCACTTATGAAGATCCTGTAAACATGGCTACACTTGAACTGAGTTAGGAAAAAGAACAGTGTCTCACATTTAGAAAACACTCTTATGCCTGCTTAAGGGGGAAGGAGAGGTGGGGTGATGCATAAAACCAGAGTTTGATATAAGCACAGGTACCGTTCCAAAAACCAACTATGGAATAGACAAGACCTACACCTTCCTCAGTGAAAGGGACTCAAAACCCCATATTTCCCGCAGAAGAATATATCTGACTAGTAAGAATCTTAAAACCTATGGATTGATATGTCTCCGTAGGGAATCAAGTGTGTCTAGACTGGCATAAACATGGCAGCGAGAATCAGCTCAAACCCACTACAAAAAGGAATTTCAAAAACAAAACAAAAAAACTGGGAAATTCTTTACAATTCCTTCAGGGTCTCTGATGAAACCTGGAATGACCCTATTTACAACGACAGCTGGATGTGGCATAAGGCTGGACACTTGGGACTGAGAGGATTGGTGAGATTGGGTGAGCAAATGCAGACCCTTTAAAGCAATAATGCATGGCACCCGTTCCATGGGTCCCAACTCTCCAGGTTGAAGGGAATATTACTACAGTTATAACATGTACCGGAATCCTAGAGAACGGACACACTGTGAATACGAAAGGTTTCTAAAACTCAACGAATAGTCCCTCTCCTGGTGCTCCAGTTTGACTTTCCATCTGCTTTACTATCAACCTCCCAACTTGGAGAGACAGCCCCTTTAACCTCCTGGTTCACACAGGTTGCCAATTTGGCAGAGGGTGAAAGGGAAGAGGGAGAACCAATGAGAGATTAGCTGTTAGGCATTTGGACGGGCATATATCACTGTAATTTCCCGGCATAAAGAAGAATTAACCAAAGTCTCAGCCACCCACCGGGAACCAGTATAGGTCCTGAACCAAAATTTTGGACTTGCGGTCAGCTCACCGAAAACGAGTTGAAAAATGTACCTCAGGGGCACAGCAATTCACAAACTGGCCGAGTAATAAAGGACAACTATCGTCCAAAAATCTGTTGAGGGAAGGCAACGAGGCGGACCTGAAAGCGAGGCAGAATAGCAGGAAACAGATTTCAAGAGGTACGTTGGAATCGCCTTTAAAGCACAGGAAGAGGGGCACAACTTCGACAATGATGCACTTGGCCAAAAAGGGCATATGCGTTTTCTCCTGAATATATTCAGGAGAAAACACATACGCCCTTTTGGCCAAGCAAACAAGCGGGCAATGCAAATCTGCACTACAAAGAAGTATCACTTCTCACCGGTCAAAAGGGACATCCACAAAATGTGTAAAAACCAGAAAGGCAAGACAGGCCCTGGAGAACAGGGAGCCTTGTTATGCAGATGGGTGGGATGTAAATTGCCAACTGCCTCTCTGGAGGAGTGCATTGTGTTCCGTAAATGAAGTAAACAACAGAGCTATAGGGCCAAGGGCTCTTCCAGTCTAGGGAATATACCTTGGGAAAACTGAAAATCAATAAGACAGAGCCACCCCAAAATTTAGGGCTGCACTGCTTACAAGGACCTCAACTTGGGTACACCTTAAATATCCCAGGAAATATAAAAATGGTTCAAAAAATTGTGGTACTTACGTATGATGGAATATCCCTCAGCCATGAAATCAATGTCATAAGACCAGTAGCAGCAAAATGGGTGGATTCAGGTACGATGATTCTAAGTGAAATAAATCACACAGAAAAAGAAACTTATCATAAGATATCACTTATGAAGATCCTGTAAACATGGCTACACTTGAACTGAGTTAGGAAAGAGAACAGTGTCTCACATTTAGAAAACACTCTTATGCCTGCTTAAGGGGGAAGGAGAGGTGGGGTGATGCATAAAACCAGAGTTTGATATAAGCACAGGTACCGTTCCAAAAACCAACTATGGAATAGACAAGACCTACACCTTCCTCAGTGAAAGGGACTCAAAACCCCATATTTCCCGCAGAGGAATATATCTGACTAGTAAGAATCTTAAAACCTATGTATTGATATGTCTCCGTAAGGGAATCAAGTGTGTCTAGACTGGCATAAACATGGCAGCGAGAATCAGTTCAAACCGACTATAAAAAGGAATTTCAAAAACAAAACAAAAAAACTGGGAAATTCTTTACAATTCCTTCAGGGTCTCTGATGAAACCTGGAATGACCCTATCTACAATGATAGTTGGATGTGGCATAAGGACGGACACTTGGGACTGAGACGATTGGTGAGATTGGGTGAGCAAATGCAGTCCCATTAAAGAACAAATGCCTGGCACCCATTCCATGGGTCCCAACTCTCCAGGTTGAAGGGAATATTACTACAGCTATAACATGTACGGGAAAACTAGAGAACGGACACACTGTGAATACGAAAGGTTTCTAAAACTCAACGAATAGTCCCTCTCCTGGTGCTCCGGTTTGACTTTCCATCTGCTTTACTATCAATCTCCCAACTTGCAGAGACAGCCCCTTTAACCTCCTGGTTCGCACAGGTTGCCAATTTGGGAGAGGATGAAAGGGAATAGGCAGATCCAATGAGTGAGTAGCTGTTAGGCATTTGGACGGGCAAATATCACTCTAACTTCCCGGCAGGAAGAAGAATTAACCAAAGTCTCAGCCACCCACCGGGAACCATTATAGTTCCTGAACCAAAATTTTGGACTTGCGGTCAGCTCACGAAAAACGAGTTGAAAAATGGAGCTCAGGGGCACAGCAATTCACAAACTGGCCAAGTAATAAAGGACAACTATCGTCCAAAAATCTGTTGAGGGAAGGCAACGAGGCGGAATTGAAAGCGAGGCAGAATAGCAGTAAACAGATTTCAAGAGGTACGTTGGAATCGCCTTTAAAGCACAGGAAGAGGGGCACAACTTCGACAATGATGCACTTGGCCAAAAGGGCATATGCATTTTCTCCTGAATATATTCAGGAGAAAACGCATACGCCCTTTTGGCCAAGCAAACAAGCAGGCAATGCAAATCTGCACTAAAAGAAGTATCACTTCTCACCGGTCAAAAGGGACATCCACAAAATGTGTAAAAACCAGAAAGGCAAGACAGGCCCTGGAGAACAGGGAGCATTGTTATGCAGATGGGCGGGATGAAAATTGCCAACTGCCTCTCTGGAGGAGTGCATTGTGTTCCCTAAATGAAGTAAACAACAGAGCTATAGAGCCAAGGGCTCTTCCAGTCTAGGCAATATATCTGGGGAAAACTGAAAATCAATAAGACAGAGCCACCCCAAAATTTAGGGCTGCACTGCTTACAAGGACCTCAACTTGGGTACACCTTAAATATCCCAGGAAATATAAAAATGGTTCAAAAAATTATGGTACTTACGTACGATGGAATATCCCTCAGCCATGAAATCAATGTCATAAACCAGTAGCAGCAAAATGGGTAGATTCAGGTACGATGATTCTAAGTGAAATAAGTCACAGAGAAAAAGAAACTTATCATAAGATATCACTTATGAAGATCCTGAAAACATGGCTACACTTGAACTGAGTTAGGAAAGAGAACAGTGTCTCACATTTAGAAAACACTCTTATGCCTGCTTAAGGGGGAAGGAGAGGTGGGGTGATGCATAAAACCAGAGTTTGATATAAGCACAGGTACCGTTCCAAAAACCAACTATGGAATAGACAAGACCTACACCTTCCTCAGTGAAAGGGACTCAAAACCCCATATTTCCCGCAGAGGAATATATCTGACTAGTAAGAATCTTAAAACCTATGTATTGATATGTCTCCGTAAGGGAATCAAGTGTGTCCTGACTGGCATAAAAATGGCAGCGAGAATCAGCTCAAACCCACTATAAAAAGGAATTTCAAAAACAAAACAAAAAAACTGGGAAATTCTTTACAATTCCTTCAGGGTCTCTGATGATACCTGGAATGACCCTATCTACAACGACAGCTGAATGTGGCATAAGGCTGGACACTTGGGACTGAGAGGATTGGTGAGATTTGGTGAGCAAATGCAGACCCTTTAAAACAATAATGCATGGCACCCATTCCATGGTTCCCAACTCTCCAGGTTGAAGGGAATATTACTACAGTTATAACATGTACGGGAAACCTAGAGAACGGACACACTGTGAATACGAAAGGTTTCTAAATCTCAACGAATAGTCCCTCTCCTGGTTCTCCGGTTTGACTTTCCATCTGCTTTACTATCCATCTCCCAACTTGGAGAGACAGCCCCTTTAACCTCCTGGTTGGGACACGTTTCCAATTTGGCAGAGGATGAAAGGGAAGAGGGAGAACCAATGAGAGAGTAGCTGTTAGGCATTTGGACGGGCACATATCACTCTCACTTCCCGGCAGGAAGAAGAATTAACCAAAGTCTCAGCCACCCACCGGGAACCAGTATAGGTCCTGAACCAAAATTTTGGACTTGCGGTCAGCTCACCAAAAACGAGTTGAAAAATGTACCTCAGGGGCACAGCAATTCACAAACTGGCCGAGTAATAAAGGACAACTATCGTCCAAAAATCTGTTGAGGGAAGGCAACGAGGCGGACTTGAAAGCGAGGCAGAATAGCAGGAAACAGATTTCAAGAGGTACGTTGGAATCACCTTTAAAGCACAGGAAGAGGGGCACAACTTCGACAATGATGCACTTGGCCAAAAAGGGCGTATGCGTTTTCTCCTGAATATATTCAGGAGAAAACGCATACGCCCTTTTTGGCCAAGCAAGCAAGCGGGCAATGCAAATCTGCACTACAAAGAAGTATCACTTCCCACCGGTCAAAAGGGATATCCACAAAATGTGTAAAAACCAGAAAGGCAAGACAGGCCCTGGAGAACAGGCAGCCTTGTTATGCTGATGGGCGGGATGTAAATTGCCAACTGCCTCTCTGGAGGAGGGCATTGTGTTCCCTAAAACAAGTAAACAACAGAGCTACAGAGCCAAAGGCACTTCCGGTCTAGGGAATATTCCTTGGGAAAACTGAAAATCAATAAGACAGAGCCACCCCAAAATTTAGGGCTGCACTGATTACTAGGAGCTCAACTTGGGTACAGCTTAAATATCCCAGGAAATATAAAAATGGTTCAAAATATTGTGGTACATATGTACGATGGAATATCCCTCAGCCATGAAATCAATGTCATAAGACCAGTAGCAGCAAAACGGGTGGATTCAGGTACGATGATTCTAAGTGAAATAAGTCACACAGAAAGAGAAACTTATCATAAGATATCACTTATGAAGATCCTGTAAACATGGCTACACTTGAACTGAGTTAGGAAAGAGAACAGTGTCTCACATTTAGAAAACACTCTTATGCCTGCTTAAGGGGGAAGGAGAGGTGGGGTGATGCATAAAACCAGAGTTTGATATAAGCACAGGTACCGTTCCAAAAACCAACCATGGAATAGACAAGACCTACAACTTCCTCAGTGAAAGGGACTCAAAACCCCATATTTCCCGCAGGGGAATATATCTGACTAGTAAGAATCTTAAAACCTATGTATTGATATGTCTCCGTAAGGGAATCAAGTGTGTCTAGACTGGCATAAACATGGCAGCGAGAATCACCTCAAACCCAGTATAAAAAGGAATTTCAAAAACAAAACAAAAAAACTGGGAAATTCTTTATAATTCCTTCAGGGTCTCTGATGAAACCTGGAATGACGCTATTTACAACGACAGCTGGATGTGGCATAAGGCTGGAAACTTGGGACTCAGAGGACTGGTGAGATTGGGTGAGCAAATGCAGACCCTTTAAAGCAATAATGCATGGCACCCATTCCATGGGTCCCAACTCTCCATGTTGAAGGGAATATTACTACAGTTATAACATGTACCGGAAACCTAGAGAACGGACACACTGTGAATACGAAAGGTTTCTAAAACTCAACGAATAATCCCTCTCCTGGTGCTCCGGTTTGACTTTCCATCTGCTTTACTCTCAATCTCCCAAATTGGAGAGACAGCCCCTTTAACCTCCTGGTTCGCACAGGTTTCCAATTTGGCAGAGGATGAAAGGGAAGAGGGAGAACCAATGAGAGAGTAGCTGTTAGGCATTTGGACGGGCACATATCACTCTAACTTCCCAGCAGGAAGAAGAATTAACCAAAGACTCAGCAACCCACTGGGAACCAGTATAGGTCCTGAACCAAAATTTTGGCCTTGCGGTCAGCTCACCAAAAACGAGTTGAAAAATGGAGCTCAGGGGCACAGCAATTCACAAACTGGCCGAGTAATAAAGGACAACTATCGTCTAAAAATCTGTTGAGGGAAGGCAACGAGGCAGACTTGAAAGCGAGGCAGAATAGCAGGAAACAGATTTCAAGAGGTACGTTGGAATCGCCTTTAAAGCACAGGAGGAGGGGCACAACTTCGACAATGATGCACTTGGCCAAAAAGGGCGTATGCGTTTTCTCCTGAATATATTCAGGAGAAAACGCATACGCCCTTTATGGCCAAGCAAGCAAGCGGGCAATGCTAATCTGCACTACAAAGTAGTATCACTTCCCACCGGTCAAAAGGGACATCCACAAAATGTGTAAAAACCAGAAAGGCAAGACAGGCCCTGGAGAACAGGGAGCCTTGTTATGCTGATGGGCGGGATGTAAATTGCCAACTGCCTCTCTGGAGGAGTGCATTGTGTTCCCTAAATGAAGTAAACAACAGAGCTATAGAGCCAAGGGCTCTTCCAGTCTAGGCAATATACCTGGGGAAAACTGAAAATCAATAAGACAGAGCCATCCCAAAATTTAGGTCTGAACTGCTTACAAGGACCTCAACTTGGGTACACCTTAAATATCCCAGGAAATATAAAAATGGTTCAAAAAATTGTGGTACTTACGTACGATGGAATATCCCTCAGCCATGAAATCAAAGTCATAAGACCAGTAGCAGCAAAATGGGTGGATTCAGGTACGATGATTCTAAGTGCAATAAATCACAAAGAAAAAGGAACTTATCATAAGATATCACTTATGAAGATCCTGTAAACATGGCTACACTTGAACTGAGTTAGGAAAGAGAACAGTGTCTCACATTTAGAAAACACTCTTATGCCTGCTTAAGGGGGAAGGAGAGGTGGGGTGATGCATAAAACCAGAGTTTGATATAAGCACAGGTACCGTTCCAAAAACCAACTATGAAATAGACAAGACCTACACCTTCCTCAGTGAAAGGGACTCAAAACCCCATATTTCCCGCAGAAGAATATATCTGACTAGTAAGAATCTTAAAACCTATGTATTGATATGTCTGCGTAAGGGAATCAAGTGTGTCTACACTGGCATAAACATGGCAGCGAGAATCAGCTCAAACCCACTATAAAAAGGAATTTCAAAAACAAAACAAAAAAACTGGGAAATTCTTTACAATTCCTTCAGGGTCTCTGATGAAACCTGGAATGACCCTATCTACAACGACAGCTGGATGTGGCATAAGGCTGGAAACTTGGGACTCAGAGGATTGGTGAGATTGGGTGAGCAAATGCAGACCCTTTAAAGCAATAATGCATGGCACCCATTCCATGGGTCCCAACTCTCCATGTTGAAGGGAATATTACTACAGTTATAACATGTACCGGAAACCTAGAGAACGGACACACTGTGAATACGAAAGGTTTCTAAAACTCAACGAATAGTCCCTCTCCTGGTGCTCCGGTTTGACTTTCCATCTGCTTTACTATCAACCTCCCAACTTGGAGAGACAGCCCCTTTAACCTCCTGGTTCGCACAGGTTTCCAATTTGGCAGAGGATGAAAGGGAATAGGGAGAACCAATGAGAGAGTAGCTGTTAGGCATTTGGACGGGCACATATCACTGTAATTTCCCGGCAGGAAAAAGAATTAACCAAAGTCTCAGCAACCCACCGGGAACCAGCATAGGTCCTGAACCAAAATTTTGGACTTGTGGTCAGCTCACCAAAAACGAGTTGAAAAATGGAGCTCAGGGGCACAGCAATTCACAAACTGGCCGAGTAATAAAGGACAACTATCGTCCAAAAATCTGTTGAGGGAAGGCAACGAGGCGGACTTGAAAGCGAGGCAGAATAGCAGGAAACAGATTTCAAGAGTTACGTTGGAATCACCTTTAAAGCACAGGAAGAGGGGTACAACTTCGACAATGATGCACTTGGCCAAAAAGGGCCTATGCGTTTTCTCCTGAATATATTCAGGAGAAAACGCATACGCCCTCTTTGGCCAAGGAAGCAAGCGGGCAATGCAAATCTGCACTACAAAGAAGTATCACTTCCCACCGGTCAAAAGGGACATCCACAAAATGTGTAAAAACCAGAAAGGCAAGACAGGCCCTCGAGAACAGGGAGCCTTGTTATGCTGATGGGCGGGATGTAAATTGCCAACTGCCTCTCTGGAGGAGTGCACTGTGTTCCCTAAAACAAGTACAGGACAGAGCTACAGAGCCAAGGGCACTTCCAGTCTAGGGAATATACCTTGGGAAAACTGAAAATCAATAAGACAGAGCCACCCCAAAATTTAGGGCTGCACTGCTTACAAGGACCTCAACTTGGGTACACCTTAAATATCCCAGGAAATATAAAAATGGTTCAAAAAATTGTGGTACTTACGTACGATGGAATATCCCTCAGCCATGAAATCAATGTCATAAGACAAGTAGCAGCAAAATGGGTGGATTCAGGTACGATGATTCTAAGTGAAATAAGTCACACAGAAAGAGAAACTTATCATAAGATATCACTTATGAAGATCCTGTAAACATGGCTACACTTGAACTGAGTTAGGAAAGAGAACAGTGTCTCACATTTAGAAAACACTCTTATGCCTGCTTAAGGGGGAAGGAGAGGTGGGGTGATGCATAAAACCAGAGTTTGATATAAGCACAGGTACCGTTCCAAAAACCAACCATGGAATAGACAAGACCTACAACTTCCTCAGTGAAAGGGACTCAAAACCCCATATTTCCCGCAGGGGAATATATCTGACTAGTAAGAATCTTAAAACCTATGTATTGATATGTCTCCGTAAGGGAATCAAGTGTGTCTAGACTGGCATAAACATGGCAGCGAGAATCACCTCAAACCCAGTATAAAAAGGAATTTCAAAAACAAAACAAAAAAACTGGGAAATTCTTTATAATTCCTTCAGGGTCTCTGATGAAACCTGGAATGACGCTATTTACAACGACAGCTGGATGTGGCATAAGGCTGGAAACTTGGGACTCAGAGGACTGGTGAGATTGGGTGAGCAAATGCAGACCCTTTAAAGCAATAATGCATGGCACCCATTCCATGGGTCCCAACTCTCCATGTTGAAGGGAATATTACTACAGTTATAACATGTACCGGAAACCTAGAGAACGGACACACTGTGAATACGAAAGGTTTCTAAAACTCAACGAATAATCCCTCTCCTGGTGCTCCGGTTTGACTTTCCATCTGCTTTACTCTCAATCTCCCAAATTGGAGAGACAGCCCCTTTAACCTCCTGGTTCGCACAGGTTTCCAATTTGGCAGAGGATGAAAGGGAAGAGGGAGAACCAATGAGAGAGTAGCTGTTAGGCATTTGGACGGGCACATATCACTCTAACTTCCCAGCAGGAAGAAGAATTAACCAAAGACTCAGCAACCCACTGGGAACCAGTATAGGTCCTGAACCAAAATTTTGGCCTTGCGGTCAGCTCACCAAAAACGAGTTGAAAAATGGAGCTCAGGGGCACAGCAATTCACAAACTGGCCGAGTAATAAAGGACAACTATCGTCTAAAAATCTGTTGAGGGAAGGCAACGAGGCAGACTTGAAAGCGAGGCAGAATAGCAGGAAACAGATTTCAAGAGGTACGTTGGAATCGCCTTTAAAGCACAGGAGGAGGGGCACAACTTCGACAATGATGCACTTGGCCAAAAAGGGCGTATGCGTTTTCTCCTGAATATATTCAGGAGAAAACGCATACGCCCTTTATGGCCAAGCAAGCAAGCGGGCAATGCTAATCTGCACTACAAAGTAGTATCACTTCCCACCGGTCAAAAGGGACATCCACAAAATGTGTAAAAACCAGAAAGGCAAGACAGGCCCTGGAGAACAGGGAGCCTTGTTATGCTGATGGGCGGGATGTAAATTGCCAACTGCCTCTCTGGAGGAGTGCATTGTGTTCCCTAAATGAAGTAAACAACAGAGCTATAGAGCCAAGGGCTCTTCCAGTCTAGGCAATATACCTGGGGAAAACTGAAAATCAATAAGACAGAGCCATCCCAAAATTTAGGTCTGAACTGCTTACAAGGACCTCAACTTGGGTACACCTTAAATATCCCAGGAAATATAAAAATGGTTCAAAAAATTGTGGTACTTACGTACGATGGAATATCCCTCAGCCATGAAATCAAAGTCATAAGACCAGTAGCAGCAAAATGGGTGGATTCAGGTACGATGATTCTAAGTGCAATAAATCACAAAGAAAAAGGAACTTATCATAAGATATCACTTATGAAGATCCTGTAAACATGGCTACACTTGAACTGAGTTAGGAAAGAGAACAGTGTCTCACATTTAGAAAACACTCTTATGCCTGCTTAAGGGGGAAGGAGAGGTGGGGTGATGCATAAAACCAGAGTTTGATATAAGCACAGGTACCGTTCCAAAAACCAACTATGAAATAGACAAGACCTACACCTTCCTCAGTGAAAGGGACTCAAAACCCCATATTTCCCGCAGAAGAATATATCTGACTAGTAAGAATCTTAAAACCTATGTATTGATATGTCTGCGTAAGGGAATCAAGTGTGTCTACACTGGCATAAACATGGCAGCGAGAATCAGCTCAAACCCACTATAAAAAGGAATTTCAAAAACAAAACAAAAAAACTGGGAAATTCTTTACAATTCCTTCAGGGTCTCTGATGAAACCTGGAATGACCCTATCTACAACGACAGCTGGATGTGGCATAAGGCTGGAAACTTGGGACTCAGAGGATTGGTGAGATTGGGTGAGCAAATGCAGACCCTTTAAAGCAATAATGCATGGCACCCATTCCATGGGTCCCAACTCTCCATGTTGAAGGGAATATTACTACAGTTATAACATGTACCGGAAACCTAGAGAACGGACACACTGTGAATACGAAAGGTTTCTAAAACTCAACGAATAGTCCCTCTCCTGGTGCTCCGGTTTGACTTTCCATCTGCTTTACTATCAACCTCCCAACTTGGAGAGACAGCCCCTTTAACCTCCTGGTTCGCACAGGTTTCCAATTTGGCAGAGGATGAAAGGGAATAGGGAGAACCAATGAGAGAGTAGCTGTTAGGCATTTGGACGGGCACATATCACTGTAATTTCCCGGCAGGAAAAAGAATTAACCAAAGTCTCAGCAACCCACCGGGAACCAGCATAGGTCCTGAACCAAAATTTTGGACTTGTGGTCAGCTCACCAAAAACGAGTTGAAAAATGGAGCTCAGGGGCACAGCAATTCACAAACTGGCCGAGTAATAAAGGACAACTATCGTCCAAAAATCTGTTGAGGGAAGGCAACGAGGCGGACTTGAAAGCGAGGCAGAATAGCAGGAAACAGATTTCAAGAGTTACGTTGGAATCACCTTTAAAGCACAGGAAGAGGGGTACAACTTCGACAATGATGCACTTGGCCAAAAAGGGCCTATGCGTTTTCTCCTGAATATATTCAGGAGAAAACGCATACGCCCTCTTTGGCCAAGGAAGCAAGCGGGCAATGCAAATCTGCACTACAAAGAAGTATCACTTCCCACCGGTCAAAAGGGACATCCACAAAATGTGTAAAAACCAGAAAGGCAAGACAGGCCCTCGAGAACAGGGAGCCTTGTTATGCTGATGGGCGGGATGTAAATTGCCAACTGCCTCTCTGGAGGAGTGCACTGTGTTCCCTAAAACAAGTACAGGACAGAGCTACAGAGCCAAGGGCACTTCCAGTCTAGGGAATATACCTTGGGAAAACTGAAAATCAATAAGACAGAGCCACCCCAAAATTTAGGGCTGCACTGCTTACAAGGACCTCAACTTGGGTACACCTTAAATATCCCAGGAAATATAAAAATGGTTCAAAAAATTGTGGTACTTACGTACGATGGAATATCCCTCAGCCATGAAATCAATGTCATAAGACAAGTAGCAGCAAAATGGGTGGATTCAGGTACGATGATTCTAAGTGAAATAAGTCACACAGAAAGAGAAACTTATCATAAGATATCACTTATGAAGATCCTGTAAACATGGCTACACTTGAACTGAGTTAGGAAAGAGAACAGTGTCTCACATTTAGAAAACACTCTTATGCCTGCTTAAGGGGGAAGGAGAGGTGGGGTGATGCATAAAACCAGAGTTTGATATAAGCACAGGTACCGTTCCAAAAACCAACCATGGAATAGACAAGACCTACAACTTCCTCAGTGAAAGGGACTCAAAACCCCATATTTCCCGCAGGGGAATATATCTGACTAGTAAGAATCTTAAAACCTATGTATTGATATGTCTCCGTAAGGGAATCAAGTGTGTCTAGACTGGCATAAACATGGCAGCGAGAATCACCTCAAACCCAGTATAAAAAGGAATTTCAAAAACAAAACAAAAAAACTGGGAAATTCTTTATAATTCCTTCAGGGTCTCTGATGAAACCTGGAATGACGCTATTTACAACGACAGCTGGATGTGGCATAAGGCTGGAAACTTGGGACTCAGAGGACTGGTGAGATTGGGTGAGCAAATGCAGACCCTTTAAAGCAATAATGCATGGCACCCATTCCATGGGTCCCAACTCTCCATGTTGAAGGGAATATTACTACAGTTATAACATGTACCGGAAACCTAGAGAACGGACACACTGTGAATACGAAAGGTTTCTAAAACTCAACGAATAATCCCTCTCCTGGTGCTCCGGTTTGACTTTCCATCTGCTTTACTCTCAATCTCCCAAATTGGAGAGACAGCCCCTTTAACCTCCTGGTTCGCACAGGTTTCCAATTTGGCAGAGGATGAAAGGGAAGAGGGAGAACCAATGAGAGAGTAGCTGTTAGGCATTTGGACGGGCACATATCACTCTAACTTCCCAGCAGGAAGAAGAATTAACCAAAGACTCAGCAACCCACTGGGAACCAGTATAGGTCCTGAACCAAAATTTTGGCCTTGCGGTCAGCTCACCAAAAACGAGTTGAAAAATGGAGCTCAGGGGCACAGCAATTCACAAACTGGCCGAGTAATAAAGGACAACTATCGTCTAAAAATCTGTTGAGGGAAGGCAACGAGGCAGACTTGAAAGCGAGGCAGAATAGCAGGAAACAGATTTCAAGAGGTACGTTGGAATCGCCTTTAAAGCACAGGAGGAGGGGCACAACTTCGACAATGATGCACTTGGCCAAAAAGGGCGTATGCGTTTTCTCCTGAATATATTCAGGAGAAAACGCATACGCCCTTTATGGCCAAGCAAGCAAGCGGGCAATGCTAATCTGCACTACAAAGTAGTATCACTTCCCACCGGTCAAAAGGGACATCCACAAAATGTGTAAAAACCAGAAAGGCAAGACCGGCCCTGGAGAACAGGGAGCCTTGTTATGCTGATGGGCGGGATGTAAATTGCCAACTGCCTCTCTGGAGGAGTGCATTGTGTTCCCTAAATGAAGTAAACAACAGAGCTATAGAGCCAAGGGCTCTTCCAGTCTAGGCAATATTCCTTGGGAAAACTGAAAATCAATAAGACAGAGCCATCCCAAAATTTAGGGCTGAACTGCTTACAAGGACCTCAACTTGGGTACACCTTAAATATCCCAGGAAATATAAAAATGGTTCAAAAAATTGTGGTACTTACGTACGATGGAATATCCCTCAGCCATGAAATCAATGTCATAAGACCAGTAGCAGCAAAATGGGTGGATTCAGGTACGATGATTCTAAGTGCAATAAATCACAAAGAAAAAGGAACTTATCATAAGATATCACTTATGAAGATCCTGTAAACATGGCTACACTTGAACTGAGTTAGGAAAGAGAACAGTGTCTCACATTTAGAAAACACTCTTATGCCTGCTTAAGGGGGAAGGAGAGGTGGGGTGATGCATAAAACCAGAGTTTGATATAAGCACAGGTACCGTTCCAAAAACCAACTATGAAATAGACAAGACATACACCTTCCTCAGTGAAAGGGACTCAAAACCCCATATTTCCCGCAGAGGAATATATCTGACTAGTAAGAATCTTAAAACCTATGTATTGATATGTCTGCGTAAGGGAATCAAGTGTGTCTACACTGGCATAAACATGGCAGCGAGAATCAGCTCAAACCCACTATAAAAAGGAATTTCAAAAACAAAACAAAAAAACTGGGAAATTCTTTACAATTCCTTCAGGGTCTCTGATGAAACCTGGAATGACCCTATCTACAACGACAGCTGGATGTGGCATAAGGCTGGAAACTTGGGACTCAGAGGATTGGTGAGATTGGGTGAGCAAATGCAGACCCTTTAAAGCAATAATGCATGGCACCCATTCCATGGGTCCCAACTCTCCATGTTGAAGGGAATATTACTACAGTTATAACATGTACCGGAAACCTAGAGAACGGACACACTGTGAATACGAAAGGTTTCTAAAACTCAACGAATAGTCCCTCTCCTGGTGCTCCGGTTTGACTTTCCATCTGCTTTACTATCAACCTCCCAACTTGGAGAGACAGCCCCTTTAACCTCCTGGTTCGCACAGGTTTCCAATTTGGCAGAGGATGAAAGGGAAGAGGGAGAACCAATGAGAGAGTAGCTGTTAGGCATTTGGACGGGCACATATCACTGTAATTTCCCGGCAGGAAAAAGAATTAACCAAAGTCTCAGCAACCCACCGGGAACCAGCATAGGTCCTGAACCAAAATTTTGGACTTGTGGTCAGCTCACCAAAAACGAGTTGAAAAATGGAGCTCAGGGGCACAGCAATTCACAAACTGGCCGAGTAATAAAGGACAACTATCGTCCAAAAATCTGTTGAGGGAAGGCAACGAGGCGGACTTGAAAGCGAGGCAGAATAGCAGGAAACAGATTTCAAGAGGTACGTTGGAATCACCTTTAAAGCACAGGAAGAGGGGTACAACTTCGACAATGATGCACTTGGCCAAAAAGGGCCTATGCGTTTTCTCCTGAATATATTCAGGAGAAAACGCATACGCCCTCTTTGGCCAAGCAAGCAAGCGGGCAATGCAAATCTGCACTACAAAGAAGTATCACTTCCCACCGGTCAAAAGGGACATCCACAAAATGTGTAAAAACCAGAAAGGCAAGACAGGCCCTGGAGAACAGGGAGCCTTGTTATGCTGATGGGCGGGATGTAAATTGCCAACTGCCTCTCTGGAGGAGTGCACTGTGTTCCCTAAAACAAGTACAGGACAGAGCTACAGAGCCAAGGGCACTTCCAGTCTAGGGAATATACCTTGGGAAAACTGAAAATCAATAAGACAGAGCCACCCCAAAATTTAGGGCTGCACTGCTTACAAGGACCTCAACTTGGGTACACCTTAAATATCCCAGGAAATATAAAAATGGTTCAAAAAATTGTGGTACTTACGTACGATGGAATATCCCTCAGCCATGAAATCAATGTCATAAACCAGTAGCAGCAAAATGGGTAGATTCAGGTACGATGATTCTAAGTGAAATAAGTCACAGAGAAAAAGAAACTTATCATAAGATATCACTTATGAAGATCCTGTAAACATGGCTACACTTGAACTGAGTTAGGAAAGAGAACAGTGTCTCACATTTAGAAAACACTCTTATGCCTGCTTAAGGGGGAAGGAGAGGTGGGGTGATGCATAAAACCAGAGTTTGATATAAGCACAGGTACCGTTCCAAAAACCAACTATGGAATAGACAAGACCTACACCTTCCTCAGTGAAAGGGACTCAAAACCCCATATTTCCCGCAGAGGAATATATCTGACTAGTAAGAATCTTAAAACCTATGTATTGATATGTCTCCGTAAGGGAATCAAGTGTGTCCTGACTGGCATAAAAATGGCAGCGAGAATCAGCTCAAACCCACTATAAAAAGGAATTTCAAAAACAAAACAAAAAAACTGGGAAATTCTTTACAATTCCTTCAGGGTCTCTGATGATACCTGGAATGACCCTATCTACAACGACAGCTGAATGTGGCATAAGGCTGGACACTTGGGACTGAGAGGATTGGTGAGATTTGGTGAGCAAATGCAGACCCTTTAAAACAATAATGCATGGCACCCATTCCATGGTTCCCAACTCTCCAGGTTGAAGGGAATATTACTACAGTTATAACATGTACGGGAAACCTAGAGAACGGACACACTGTGAATACGAAAGGTTTCTAAATCTCAACGAATAGTCCCTCTCCTGGTGCTCCGGTTTGACTTTCCATCTGCTTTACTATCAATCTCCCAACTTGGAGAGACAGCCCCTTTAACCTCCTGGTTGGGACACGTTTCCAATTTGGCAGAGGATGAAAGGGAAGAGGGAGAACCAATGAGAGAGTAGCTGTTAGGCATTTGGACGGGCACATATCACTCTCACTTCCCGGCAGGAAGAAGAATTAACCAAAGTCTCAGCCACCCACCGGGAACCAGTATAGGTCCTGAACCAAAATTTTGGACTTGCGGTCAGCTCACCAAAAACGAGTTGAAAAATGTACCTCAGGGGCACAGCAATTCACAAACTGGCCGAGTAATAAAGGACAACTATCGTCCAAAAATCTGTTGAGGGAAGGCAACGAGGCGGACTTGAAAGCGAGGCAGAATAGCAGGAAACAGATTTCAAGAGGTACGTTGGAATCACCTTTAAAGCACAGGAAGAGGGGCACAACTTCGACAATGATGCACTTGGCCAAAAAGGGCGTATGCGTTTTCTCCTGAATATATTCAGGAGAAAACGCATACGCCCTTTTTGGCCAAGCAAGCAAGCGGGCAATGCAAATCTGCACTACAAAGAAGTATCACTTCCCACCGGTCAAAAGGGATATCCACAAAATGTGTAAAAACCAGAAAGGCAAGACAGGCCCTGGAGAACAGGCAGCCTTGTTATGCTGATGGGCGGGATGTAAATTGCCAACTGCCTCTCTGGAGGAGGGCATTGTGTTCCCTAAAACAAGTAAACAACAGAGCTACAGAGCCAAAGGCACTTCCGGTCTAGGGAATATTCCTTGGGAAAACTGAAAATCAATAAGACAGAGCCACCCCAAAATTTAGGGCTGCACTGATTACTAGGAGCTCAACTTGGGTACAGCTTAAATATCCCAGGAAATATAAAAATGGTTCAAAATATTGTGGTACATATGTACGATGGAATATCCCTCAGCCATGAAATCAATGTCATAAGACCAGTAGCAGCAAAACGGGTGGATTCAGGTACGATGATTCTAAGTGAAATAAGTCACACAGAAAGAGAAACTTATCATAAGATATCACTTATGAAGATCCTGTAAACATGGCTACACTTGAACTGAGTTAGGAAAGAGAACAGTGTCTCACATTTAGAAAACACTCTTATGCCTGCTTAAGGGGGAAGGAGAGGTGGGGTGATGCATAAAACCAGAGTTTGATATAAGCACAGGTACCGTTCCAAAAACCAACCATGGAATAGACAAGACCTACAACTTCCTCAGTGAAAGGGACTCAAAACCCCATATTTCCCGCAGGGGAATATATCTGACTAGTAAGAATCTTAAAACCTATGTATTGATATGTCTCCGTAAGGGAATCAAGTGTGTCTAGACTGGCATAAACATGGCAGCGAGAATCACCTCAAACCCAGTATAAAAAGGAATTTCAAAAACAAAACAAAAAAACTGGGAAATTCTTTATAATTCCTTCAGGGTCTCTGATGAAACCTGGAATGACGCTATTTACAACGACAGCTGGATGTGGCATAAGGCTGGTAACTTGGGACTCAGAGGACTGGTGAGATTGGGTGAGCAAATGCAGACCCTTTAAAGCAATAATGCATGGCACCCATTCCATGGGTCCCAACTCTCCATGTTGAAGGGAATATTACTACAGTTATAACATGTACCGGAAACCTAGAGAACGGACACACTGTGAATACGAAAGGTTTCTAAAACTCAACGAATAATCCCTCTCCTGGTGCTCCGGTTTGACTTTCCATCTGCTTTACTCTCAATCTCCCAAATTGGAGAGACAGCCCCTTTAACCTCCTGGTTCGCACAGGTTTCCAATTTGGCAGAGGATGAAAGGGAAGAGGGAGAACCAATGAGAGAGTAGCTGTTAGGCATTTGGACGGGCACATATCACTCTAACTTCCCAGCAGGAAGAAGAATTAACCAAAGACTCAGCAACCCACTGGGAACCAGTATAGGTCCTGAACCAAAATTTTGGCCTTGCGGTCAGCTCACCAAAAACGAGTTGAAAAATGGAGCTCAGGGGCACAGCAATTCACAAACTGGCCGAGTAATAAAGGACAACTATCGTCTAAAAATCTGTTGAGGGAAGGCAACGAGGCAGACTTGAAAGCGAGGCAGAATAGCAGGAAACAGATTTCAAGAGGTACGTTGGAATCGCCTTTAAAGCACAGGAAGAGGGGCACAACTTCGACAATGATGCACTTGGCCAAAAAGGGCGTATGCGTTTTCTCCTGAATATATTCAGGAGAAAACGCATACGCCCTTTATGGCCAAGCAAGCAAGCGGGCAATGCTAATCTGCACTACAAAGTAGTATCACTTCCCACCGGTCAAAAGGGACATCCACAAAATGTGTAAAAACCAGAAAGGCAAGACAGGCCCTGGAGAACAGGGAGCCTTGTTATGCTGATGGGCGGGATGTAAATTGCCAACTGCCCCTCTGGAGGAGTGCATTGTGTTCCCTAATACAAGTAAACAACAGAGCTACAGAGCCAAGGGCACTTCCAGTCTAGGGAATAGTCCTTGGGAAAACTGAAAATCAATAAGACAGAGCCACCCCAAAACTTAGGGCTACACTGCTTACAAGGACCTCAACTTGGGTACACCTTAAATATCCCAGGAAATATAAAAATGGTTCAAAAAATTGTGGTACTTACGTACGATGGAATATCCCTCAGCCATGAAATCAATGTCATAAGACCAGTAGCAGCAAAATGGGTGGATTCAGGTACGATGATTCTAAGTGAAACAAGTCACACAGAAAAAGAAACTTATCACAAGATATCACTTATGAAGATCCTGTAAACATGGCTACACTTGAACTGAGTTAGGAAAAAGAACAGTGTCTCACATTTAGAAAACACTCTTATGCCTGCTTAAGGGGGAAGGAGAGGTGGGGTGATGCATAAAACCAGAGTTTGATATAAGCACAGGTACCGTTCCAAAAACCAACTATGGAATAGACAAGACCTACACCTTCCTCAGTGAAAGGGACTCAAAACCCCATATTTCCCGCAGAAGAATATATCTGACTAGTAAGAATCTTAAAACCTATGGATTGATATGTCTCCGTAGGGAATCAAGTGTGTCTAGACTGGCATAAACATGGCAGCGAGAATCAGCTCAAACCCACTACAAAAAGGAATTTCAAAAACAAAACAAAAAAACTGGGAAATTCTTTACAATTCCTTCAGGGTCTCTGATGAAACCTGGAATGACCCTATTTACAACGACAGCTGGATGTGGCATAAGGCTGGACACTTGGGACTGAGAGGATTGGTGAGATTGGGTGAGCAAATGCAGACCCTTTAAAGCAATAATGCATGGCACCCGTTCCATGGGTCCCAACTCTCCAGGTTGAAGGGAATATTACTACAGTTATAACATGTACCGGAATCCTAGAGAACGGACACACTGTGAATACGAAAGGTTTCTAAAACTCAACGAATAGTCCCTCTCCTGGTGCTCCAGTTTGACTTTCCATCTGCTTTACTATCAACCTCCCAACTTGGAGAGACAGCCCCTTTAACCTCCTGGTTCACACAGGTTGCCAATTTGGCAGAGGGTGAAAGGGAAGAGGGAGAACCAATGAGAGATTAGCTGTTAGGCATTTGGACGGGCATATATCACTGTAATTTCCCGGCATAAAGAAGAATTAACCAAAGTCTCAGCCACCCACCGGGAACCAGTATAGGTCCTGAACCAAAATTTTGGACTTGCGGTCAGCTCACCGAAAACGAGTTGAAAAATGTACCTCAGGGGCACAGCAATTCACAAACTGGCCGAGTAATAAAGGACAACTATCGTCCAAAAATCTGTTGAGGGAAGGCAACGAGGCGGACCTGAAAGCGAGGCAGAATAGCAGGAAACAGATTTCAAGAGGTACGTTGGAATCGCCTTTAAAGCACAGGAAGAGGGGCACAACTTCGACAATGATGCACTTGGCCAAAAAGGGCGTATGCGTTTTCTCCTGAATATATTCAGGAGAAAACGCATACGCCCTTTTTGGCCAAGCAAGCAAGCGGGCAATGCAAATCTGCACTACAAAGAAGTATCACTTCCCACCGGTCAAAAGGGACATCCACAAAATGTGTAAAAACCAGAAAGGCAAGACAGGCCCTGGAGAACAGGGAGCCTTGTTATGCTGATGGGCGGGATGTAAATTGCCAACTGCCTCTCTGGAGGAGTGCATTGTGTTCCCTAATACAAGTAAACAACAGAGCTACAGAGCCAAGGGCACTTCCAGTCTAGGGAATATACCTTGGGAAAACTGAAAATCAATAAGACAGAGCCACCCCAAAATTTAGGGCTGAACTCCTTACAAGGACCTCAACTTGGGTACACCTTAAATATCCCAGGAAATATAAAAATGGTTCAAAAAATTGTGGTATTTACATACGATGGAATATCCCTCAGCCATGAAATCAATGTCATAAGACCAGTAGCAGCAAAATGGGTAGATTCAGGTACGATGATTCTAAGTGAAATAAGTCACAGAGAAAAAGAAACTTATCATAAGATATCACGTATGAAGATCCTGTAAACATGGCTACACATGAACTGAGTTAGGAAAGAGAACTGTGTCTCACATTTAGAAAACACTCTTATGCCTGCTTAAGGGGGAAGGAGATGTGGGGTGATGCATAAAACCAGAGTTTGATATAAGCACAGGTACCGTTCCAAAAACCAACTATGGAATAGACAAGACCTACACCTTCCTCAGTGAAAGGGACTCAAAACCCCATATTTCCCGCAGAGGAATATATCTGACTAGTAAGAATCTTAAAACCTATGTATTGATATGTCTCCGTAAGGGAATCAAGTGTGTCTAGACTGGCATAAACATGGCAGCGAGAATCAGCTCAAACCCACTATAAAAAGGAATTTCAAAAACAAAACAAAAAAACTGGGGAATTCTTGACAATTCCTTCTGGGTCTCTGATGAAACCTGGAATGACCCTATTTACAACGACAGCTGGATGTGGCATAAGGCTGGACACTTGGGAATCAGAGGATTGGTGAGATTGGGTGAGCAAATGCAGACCCTTTAAAGCAATAATGCATGGCACCCATTCCATGGGTCCCAACTCTCCAGGTTGAAGGGAATATTACTACAGTTATAACATGTACCGGAACCCTAGAGAATGGACACACTGTGAATACGAAAGGTTTCTAAAACTCAACGAATAGTCCCTCTCCTGGTGCTCCGGTTTGACTTTCCATCTGCTTTACTATCAACCTCCCAACATGGAGAGACAGCCCCTTTAACCTCCTGGTTCGCACAGGTTGCCAATTTGGCAGAGGATGAAAGGGAAGAGGGAGAACCAATGAGAGAGTAGCTGTTAGGCATTTGGATGGGCATATATCACTGTAATATCCCGGCAGGAAGAAGAATTAACCAAAGTCTCAGCAACCCACCGGGAACCAGTATAGGTCCTGAACCAAAATTTTGGACTTGCGGTCAGCTCACCGAAAACGAGTTGAAAAATGGAGCTCAGGGGCACAGCAATTCACAAACTGGCCGAGTAATAAAGGACAACTATCGTCCAAAAATCTGTTAAGGGAAGGCAACGAGGCGCACTTGAAAGCGAGGCAGAATAGCAGGAAACAGATTTCAAGAGGTACGTTGGAATCGCCTTTAAAGCACAGGAAGAGGGGCACAACTTCGACAATGATGCACTTGGCCAAAAAGGGCGTATGCGTTTTCTCCTGAATATATTCAGGAGAAAACGCATACGCCCTTTTTGGCCAAGCAAGCAAGCGGGCAATGCAAATCTGCACTAAAAAGAAGTATCACTTCCCACCGGTCAAAAGGGACATCAACAAAATGTGTAAAAACCAGAAAGGCAAGACAGGCCCTGGAGAACAGGGAGCCTTGTAATGCTGATGGGCGGGATGTAAATTGCCAACTGCCTCTCTGGAGGAGTGCATTGTGTTCCCTAAAACAAGTACAGGACAGAGCTACAGAGTCAAGGGCACTTCCAGTCTAGGGAATATACCTTGGGAAAACTGAAAATCAATAAGACAGAGCCACCCCAAAATTTAGGGCTGCACTGCTTACAAGGACCTCAACTTGGGTACACCTTAAATATCCCAGGAAATATAAAAATGGTTCAAAACATTGTGGTACTTACGTACGATGGAATATCCCTCAGCCATTAAATCAATGTCATAAGACCAGTAGCAGCAAAATGGGTAGATTCAGGTACGATGATTCTAAGTGAAATAAGTCACACAGAAAAAGAAACTTATCATAAGATATCACTTATGAAGATCCTGTAAACATGGCTACACTTGAACTGAGTTAGGAAAGAGAACAGTGTCTCACATTTAGAAAACACTCTTATGCCTGCTTAAGGGGGAAGGAGAGGTGGGGTGATGCATAAAACCAGAGTTTGATATAAGCACAGGTACCGTTCCAAAAACCAACTATGGAATAGACAAGACCTACACCTTCCTCAGTGAAAGGGACTCAAAACCCCATATTTCCCGCAGAGGAATATATCTGACTAGTAAGAATCTTAAAACCTATGTATTGATATGTCTCCGTAAGGGAATCAAGTGTGTCTACACTGGCATAAACATGGCAGCGAGAATCAGCTCAAACCCACTATAAAAAGGAATTTCAAAAACAAAACAAAAAAACTGGGAAATTCTTTACAATTCCTTCAGGGTCTCTGATGAAACCTGGAATGACCCTATCTACAACGACAGCTGGATGTGGCATAAGGCTGGACACTTGGGACTGAGAGGATTGGTGAGATTTGGTGAGCAAATGCAGACCCTTTAAAGCAATAATGCATGGCAGCCATTCCATGGGTCCCAACTCTCCAGGTTGAAGGGAATATTACTACAGTTATAACATGTACGGGAAACCTAGAGAACGGACACACTGTGAATACGAAAAGTTTCTAAAACTCAACGAATAGTCCCTCTCCTGGTGCTCCGGTTTGACTTTCCATCTGCTTTACTATCAATCTCCCAACTTGGAGAGACAGCCCCTTTAACCTCCTGGTTCGCACAGGTTTCCAATTTGGCAGAGGATGAAAGGGAAGAGGGAGTACCAATGAGAGAGTAGCTGTTAGGCATTTGGACGGGCACATATCACTCTAACTTCCCGGCAGGAAGAAGAATTAACCAAAGTCTCAGCCACCCACCGGGAACCAGTATAGGTCCTGAACCAAAATTTTGGACTTGCGGTCAGCTCACCAAAAACGAGTTGAAACATGGAGCTCAGGGGCACAGCAATTCACAAACTGGCCGAGTAATAAAGGACAACTATCGTCCAAAAATCTGTTGAGGGAAGGCAACGAGGCGGACTTGAAAGCGAGGCAGAATAGCAGGAAACAGATTTCAAGAGGTACGTTGGAATCGCCTTTAAAGCACAGGAAGAGGGGCACAACTTCGACAATGATGCACTTGGCCAAAAAGGGCGTATGCGTTTTCTCCTGAATATATTTAGGAGAAAACGCATACGCCCTTTTTGGCCAAGCAAGTAAGCGGGCAATGCAAATCTGCAATACAAAGAAGTATCACTTCCCACCGCTCAAAAGGGACATCCACAAAATGTGTAAACACCAGAAAGGCAAGACAGGCCCTGGAGAACAGGGAGCCTTGTTATGCTGATGGGCGGGATGTAAATTGCCAACTGCCTCTCTGGAGGAGGGCATTATGTTCCCTAAAACAAGTAAAGAACAGAGCTACAGAGCCAAGGGCACTTCCAGTCTAGGGAATATTCCTTGGGAAAACTGAAAATCAATAAGACAGAGCCACCCCAAAATTTAGGGCTGCACTGATTACTAGGAGCTCAACTTGGGTACACCTTAAATATCCCAGGAAATATAAAAATGGTTCAAAATATTGTGGTACTTACGTACGATGGAATATCCCTCAGCCATGAAATCAATGTCATAAGACCAGTAGCAGCAAAATGGGTAGATTCTAAGTGAAATAAGTCACAGAGAAAAAGAAACTTATCATAAGATATCACTTATGAAGATCCTGTAAACATGGCTACACTTGAACTGAGTTAGGAAAGAACTGTGTCTCACATTTAGAAAGCACTCTTATGCCTGCTTAAGGGGGTAGGAGAGGTGGGGTGATGCATAAACCCAGAGTTTGATATAAGCACAGGTACAGTTGCAAAAACCAACTATGGAATAGACAAGACCTACACCTTCCTCAGTGAAAGGGACTCAAAACCCCATATTTCCCGCAGAGGAATATACCTGACTAGTAAGAATCTTAAAACCTATGTATTGATATGTCTCCGTAAGGGAATAAAGTTTGTCTAGACTGGCATAAACATGGAAGCGAGAATCAGCTCAAACCCACTATAAAAAGGAATTTCAAAAGCAAAACAAAAAAACTGGGAAATTCTTTACAATTCCTTCAGGGTCTCTGATGAAACCTGGAATGACCCTATTTATAACGACAGCTGGATGTGGCATAAGGCTGGAAACTTGGTACACAGAGGATTGGTGAGATTGGGTGAGAAAATGCAGACCCTTTAAAGCAATAATGCATGGCACCCATTCCATGGGTCCCAACTCTCCATGTTGAAGGGAATATTAGTACAGTTATAACATGTACGGGAAACCTACAGAACGGACACACTGTGAATACGAAAGGTTTCTAAAACTCAACGAATAGTCCCTCTCCTCGTGCTCTGGTTTGACTTTCCATCTTCTTTACTATCAACCTCCCAACTTGGAGAGACAGCCCCTTTAACCTCCTGGTTCGCACAGGTTGCCAATTTGGCAGAGGATGAAAGGGAAGAGGGAGAACCAATGAGAGAGTAGCTGTTAGGCATTTGGATGGACATATATCACTGTAATTTCCCGGCAGGAAGAAGAATTAACCAAAGTCTCAGCCACCCACCGGGAACCAGTATAGGTCCTGAACCAAAATTTTGGACTTGCGATCAGCTCACCAAAAACGAGTTGAAAAATGGAGCTCAGGGGCTCAGCAATTCACAAACTGGCCGAGTAATAAAGGACAACTATCGTCGAAAAATCTGTTGAGGGAAGGCAACGAGGCGGACTTGAAAGCGAGGCAGAATAGCAGGAAACAGATTTCAAGAGGTACGTTGGAATCGCCTTTAAAGCACAGGAAGAGGGGCACAACTTCGACAATGATGCACTTGGCCAAAAAGGGTGTATGTGTTTTCTCCTGAATATATTCAGGAGAAAACGCATACGCCCTTTTTGGCCAAGCAAGCAAGCGGGGAATGCAAATCTGCACTACAAAGAAGTATCACATCCCACCGGTCAAAAGGGACATCCACAAAATGTGTAAAAACCAGAAAGGCAAGACAGGCCCTGGAGAACAGGGAGCCTTGTTATGCTGATGGGCGGGATGTAAATTGCCAACTGCCTCTCTGGAGGAGTGCATTGTGTTCCCTAAAACAAGTAAACAACAGAGCTACAGAGCCAAGGGCACTTCCAGTCTAGGGAATATACCTTGGGAAAACTGAAAATCAATAAGACAGAGCCACCCCAAAATTTAGGGCTGCACTGCTTACAAGGACCTCAACTTGGGTACACCTTAAATATCCCAGGAAATATAAAAATGGTTCAAAAAATTGTGGTACTTACATACGATGGAATATCTCTCAGCCATGAAATCCATGTCATAAGACCAGTAGCAGCAAAATGGGTAGATTCAGGTACGATGATTCTAAGTGAAATAAGTCACAGAGAAAAAGAAACTTATCATAAGATATCACTTATGAAGATCCTGTAAACATGGCTACACTTGAACTGAGTTAGGAAAGAGAACAGTGTCTCACATTTAGAAAACAATCTTATGCCTGCTTAAGGGGGAAGGAGAGGTGGGGTGATGCATAAAACCAGAGTTTGATATAAGCACAGGTACCGTTCCAAAAACCAACTATGGAATAGACAAGACCTACACCTTCCTCAGTGAAAGGGACTCAAAACCCCATATTTCCCACAGAGGAATATATCTGACTAGTAAGAATCTTAAAACCTATGTATTGATATGTCTCCGTAGGGAATCAAGTGTGTCTAGACTGGCATAAACATGGCAGCGAGAATCAGCTCAAACCCACTACAAAAAGGAATTTCAAAAACAAAACAAAAAAACTGGGAAATTCTTTACAATTCCTTCAGGGTCTCTGATGAAACCTGGAATGACCCTATTTACAACGACAGCTGGATGTGGCATAAGGCTGGACACTTGGGACTGAGAGGATTGGTGAGATTGGGTGAGCAAAGGCAGACCCTTTAAAGCAATAATGCATGGCACCCGTTCCATGGGTCCCAACTCTCCAGGTTGAAGGGAATATTACTACAGTTATAACATGTACCGGAATCCTAGAGAACGGACACACTGTGAATACGAAAGGTTTCTAAATCTCAACGAATAGTCCCTCTCCTGGTGCTCCAGTTTGACTTTCCATCTGCTTTACTATCAACCTCCCACCTTGGAGAGACAGCCCCTTTAACCTCCTGGTTCGCACAGGTTTCCAATTTGGCAGAGGATGAAAGAGAAGAGGGAGAACCAATGAGAGAGTAGCTGTTAGGCATTTGAACGGGCACATATCACTCTAACTTCCCGGCAGGAAGAAGAATTAACCAAAGTCTCAGCCACCGACCGGGAACCAGTATAGGTCCTGAACCAAAATTTTGGACTTGCGGTCAGCTCACCAAAAATGAGTTGAAAAGTGGAGCTCAGGGGCACAGCAATTCACAAACTGGCTGAGTAATAAAGGACAACTATCGTCCAAAAATCTGTTGAGGGAAGGCAACGAGGCGGACTTGAAAGCGAGGCAGAATAGCAGGAAACAGATTTCAAGAGGTACATTGGAATCGCCTTTAAAGCACAGGAAGAGGGGCACAACTTCGACAATGATGCACTTGGCCAAAAAGGGCGTATGCGTTTTCTCCTGAATATATTCAGGAGAAAACGCATACGCCCTTTTTGGCGAAGCAAGCAAGCGGGCAATGCAAATCTGCACTACAAAGAAGTATCACTTCCCACCGGTCAAAAGGGACATCCACAAAATGTGTAAAAACCAGAAAGGCAAGACAGGCCCTGGAGAACAGGGAGCCTTGTTATGCTGATGGGCGGGATGTAAATTGCCAACTGCCTCTCTGGAGGAGTGCATTGTGTTCCCTAAAACAAGTAAACAACAGAGCTACAGAGCCATGGACACTTCCAGTCTAGGGAATATTCCTTGGGAAAACTGAAAATCAATAAGACAGAGCCACCCCAAAATTTAGGGCTGCACTGCTTACAAGGACCTCAACTTGGGTACACCATAAATATGCCAGGAAATATAAAAATGGTTCAATAATTTGTGGTACTTACGTACGATGGAATATCCCTCAGCCATGAAATCAATGTAATAAGACCAGTAGCAGCAAAATGGGTTGATTCAGGTACGATGATTCTAAGTGAAATAAGTCACAGAGAAAAAGAAACTTATCATAAGATATCAATTATGAAGACCCTGTAAACATGGCTACACTTGAACTGAGTTAGGAAAGAGAACAGTGTCTCTCATTTAGAAAACACTCTTATGCCTTCTTAAGGGGGAAGGAGAGGTGGGGTGATGCATAAAACCAGAGTTTGATATAAGCACAGGTACCGTTCCAAAAACCAGCTATGGAATAGACAAGACCTACACCTTCCTCAGTGAAAGGGACTCAAAACCCCATATTTCCCGCAGAGGAATATATCTGACTAGTAAGAATCTTAAAACCTATGTATTGATATGTCTCCGTAAGGGAATCAAGTGTGTCTAGACTGGCATAAACATGGCAGCGAGAATCAGCTCAAACCCACTATAAAAAGGAATTTCAAAAACAAAACAAAAAAACTGGGAAATTCTTTACAATTCCTTCAGGGTCTGTGATGAAACCTGGAATGACCCTATCTACAATGACAGCTGGATGTGGCATAAGGCTGGACACTTGGGACTGAGAGGATTGGTGAGATTTGGTGAGCTAATGCATACCCTTTAAAGCAATAATGCATGGCACCCATTCCATGGGTCCCAACTCTCCAGGTTGAAGGTAATATTACTACAGTTATAACATGTACGGGAAACCTAGAGAACGGACACACTGTGAATACGAAAGGTTTCTAAAACTCAACGAATAGTCCCTCTCCTCGTGCTCTGGTTTGACTTTCCATCTTCTTTACTATCAACCTCCCAACTTGGAGAGACAGCCCCTTTAACCTCCTGGTTCGCACAGGTTGCCAATTTGGCAGAGGATGAAAAGGAAGAGGGAGAACCAATGAGAGAGTAGCTGTTAGGCATTTGGACGGGCACATATCACTGTAATTTCCTGGCAGGAAGAAGAATTAACCAAAGTCTCAGCCACCCACCGGGAACCAGTATAGGTCCTGAACCAAAATTTTGGACTTGCGGTCAACTCACCAAAAACGAGTTGAAAAATGGAGCTCAGGGGCTCAGCAATTCACAAACTGGCCGAGTAATAAAGGACAGCTATCGTCCAAAAATCTGTTGAGGGAAGGCAACGAGGCGGACTTGAAAGCGAGGCAGAATAGCAGGAAACAGATTTCAAGAGGTACGTTGGAATCGCCTTTAAAGCACAGGAAGAGGGGCACAACTTCGACAATGATGCACTTGGCCAAAAAGGGCGTATGCGTTTTCTCCTGAATATATTCAGGAGAAAACGCAAACGCCCTTTTTGGCCAAGCAAGAAAGCGGGCAATGCTAATCTGCACTACAAAGAAGTATCACTTCCCACCGGTCAAAAGGGACATCCACAAAATGTGTAAAAACCAGAAAGGCAAGACAGGCCCTGGAGAACAGGGAGCCTTGTTATGCTGATGGGCGGGATGTAAATTGCCAACTGCCTCTCTGGAGGAGTGCATTGTGTTCCCTAAAACAAGTAAACAACAGAGCTACAGAGCCAAGGGCACTTCCAGTCTAGGGAATATTCCTTGAGAAAACTGAAAATCAATAAGACAGAGCCACCCCAAAATTTAGGGCTGCACTGCTTACAACGACCTCAACTTGGGTACACCTTAAATATCCCAGGAAATATAAAAATGGTTCAAAATATTGTGGTACTTACGTACGATGGAATATCCCTCAGCCATGAAATCAATGTCATAAGACCAGTAGCAGCAAAATGGGTGGATTCAGGTACGATGATTCTAAGTGAAATAAGTCACACAGAAAAAGAAACTTATCATAAGATATCATTTATGAAGATCCTGTAAACATGGCTACACTTGAACTGAGTTAGGAAAGAGAACAGTGTCTCACAATTAGAAAACACTCTTATGCCTGCTTAAGGGGGAAGGAGAGGTGGGGTGATGCATAAAACCAGAGTTTGATATAAGCACAGGTACCATTCCAAAAACCAACTATGGAATAGACAAGACCTACACCTTCCTCAGTGAAAGGGACTCAAAACCCCATATTTCCAGCAGAGGAATATATTTGACTAGTAAGAATCTTAAAACCTATGGATTGATATGTCTCCGTAGGGAATCAAGTGTGTCTATACTGGCATAAACATGGCAGCGAGGATCAGCTCAAACCCACTATAAAAAGGAATTTCAAAAACAAAACAAAAAAACTGGGAAATTCTTTACAATTCCTTCAGGGTCTCTGATGAAACCTGGAATGACCCTATTTACAACGACACCTGGATGTGGCATAAGGCTGGACACTTGGGACTGAGAGGATTGGTGAGATTGGGTGAGCAAATCCAGACCCTTTAAAGCAATAATGCATGGCACCCATTCCATGGGTCCCAACTCTCCAGGTTGAAGGGAATATTACTACAGTTATAACATGTACCGGAATCCTAGAGAACGGACACACTGTGAATACGAAAGGTTTCTAAAACTCAACGAATAGTTCCTCTCCTGGTGCTCCGGTTTGACTTTCCATCTGCTTTACTATCAACCTCCCAAATTGGAGAGACAGCCCCTATAACCTCTTGGTTCGCACAGGTTGCCAATATGGCAGAGGATGAAAGGGAAGAGGGAGAACCAATGAGAGAGTAGCTGTTAGGCAGTTGAACGGGCACATATCACTGTAATTTCCAGGCAGGGAGACGAATTAACCAAAGTATCAGCCACCCACCGGGAACCAGTATAGGTCCTGAACCAAAATTTTGGACTTGCGGTCAGCTCACCAAAAACGAGTTGAAAAATTGAGCTCAGGGGCACAGCAATTCACAAACTGGCCGAGTAATAAAGGACAACTATCGTCCAAAATCTGTTGAAGGAAGGCAACGAGGCGGACTTGAAAGTGAGGCAGAATAGCAGGAAAGAGATTTCAAGAGGTACGTTGGAATCGCCTTTAAAGCACAGGAAGAGGGGCACAACATCGACAATGACGCACTTGGCCAAGAAGGGCGTATGCGTTTTCTCCTGAATATATTCAGGAGAAAACGCATACGCCCTTTTTGGCCAAGCAAGCAAGCGGGCAATGCAAATCTGCACTACAAAGAAGTATCACTTCCCACCGGTCAAAAGGGACATCCACAAAATGTGTAAAAACCAGAAAGGAAAGACAGGCCCTGGAGAACAGGGAGCCTTGTTATGCTGATGGGCGCGATGTAAATTGCCAACTGCCTCTCTGGAGGAGTGCATTGTGTTCCCTAAAACAAATAAAGAACAGAACTACAGAGCCAAGGGCACTTCCAGTCTAGGGAATATTCCTTGGGAAAACTAAAAATCAATAAGACCGACCCACCCCAAAATATAGGGCAGCACTGCTTACAAGGACCTCAACTTGGGTACACCTTAAATATCCCAGGAAATATCAAAATGGTTCAAAAAATTGGGGTACTTTCGTACGATGGAATATCCCTCAGCCATGAAATCAATGTCATAAGACCAGTAGCAGCAAAATGGGTGGATTCAGGTACGATGATTCTAAGTGAAATAAGTCACACAGAAAAAGAAACTTATCATAAGATATCACTTATGAATATCCTGTAAACACGGCTACACTTGAACTGAGTTAGGAAAGAGAACAGTGTCTCACATTTAGAAAACACTCTTATGCCTGCTTAAGGGGGAAGGAGAGGTGGGGTGATGCATAAAACCAGAGTTTGATATAAGCACAGGTACCGTTCCAAAAACCAACTATGGAATAGACAAGACCTACACCTTCCTCAGTGAAAGGGACTCAAAACCCCATATTTCCCGCAGAGGAATATATCTGACCAGTAAGAATCTTAAAACCTATGTATTGATATGTCTCCGTAAGGGAATCAAGTGTGTCTGGACTGGCATAAACATGGCAGCGAGAATCAGCTCAAACCCACTATAAAAAGGAATTTCAAAAACAAAACAAAAAAACTCGGAAATTCTTTACAATTCCTTCAGGGAATCTGATGAAACCTGGAATGACCCTATTTACAACGACAGCTGGATGTGGCATAAGGCTGGAAACTTGGGACTGAGAGGATTGGTGAGATTGGGTGAGCAAATGCAGACCCTTTAAAGCAATAATGCATGGCACCCATTCCATGGGTCCCAACTCTCCAGGTTGAAGGGAATATTACTACAGTTATAACATGTACCGGAACCCTAGAGAATGGACACACTGTGAATACGAAAGATTTCTAAAACTCAACGAATAGTCCCTCTCCTGGTGCTCCGGTTTGACTTTCCATCTGCTTTACTATCAACCTGCCAACTTGGAGAGACAGCCCCTTTAACCTCCTGGTTCGCACAGGTTGCCAATTTGGCAGAGGATGAAAGGGAAGAGGGAGAACCAATGAGAGAGTAGCTGTTAGGCATTTGGACGGGCACATATCACTGTAATTTCCCGGCAGGAAGAAGAATTAACCAAAGTCTCAGCCACCCACCGGGAACCAGTATAGGTCCTGAACCAAAATTTTGGACTTGCGGTCAGCTCACCAAAAACGAGTTGAAAAATGGAGCTCAGGGGCACAGCAATTCACAAACTGGCCGAGTAATAAAGGACAACTATCGTTCAAAAATCTGTTGAGGGAAGGCAACGAGGCGGACTTGAAAGCGAGGCAGAATAGCATGAAACAGATTTCAAGAGGTACGTTGGAATCGCCTTTAAAGCACAGGAAGAGGGGCACAACTTCGACAATGATGCACTTGGCCAAAAAGGGCGTATGCGTTTTCTCCTGAATATATTCAGGAGAAAACGCATACGCCCTTTTTGGCCAAGCAAGCAAGCGGGCAATGCAAATCTGCACTACAAAGAAGTATCACTTCCCACCGGTCAAAAGGGACATCCACAAAATGTGTAAAAACCAGAAAGGCAAGACAGGCCCTGGAGAACAGGGAGCCTTGTTATGCTGATGGGCGGGATGTAAATTGCCAACTGCCTCTCTGGAGGAGTGCATTGTGTTCCCTAAAACAAGTAAAGAACAGAGCTACAGAGCCAAGGGCACTTCCAGTCTAGGGAATATTCCTTGGGAAAACTAAAAATCAATAAGTCAGAGCCACCCCAAAATTTAGGGCTGCACTGCTTACAAGGACCTCAACTTGGGTACACCTTAAATATCCCAGGAAATATAAAAATGGTTCAAAAAATTGTGGTACTTACGTACTATGGAATATCCCTCAGCCATGAAATCAATGTCATAAGACCAGTAGCAGCAAAATGGGTAGATTCAGGTACGATGATTCTAAGTGAAATAAGTCACAGAGAAAAAGAAACTTATCATAAGATATCACTTATGAAGATCCTGTAAACATGGCTACACTTGAACTGAGTTACGAAAGAGAACAGTGTCTCACATTTAGAAAGCACTCTTATGCCTTCTTAAGGGGGAAGGAGAGGTGGGGTGATGCATAAAACCAGAGTTTGATATAAGCACAGGTACCGTTCCAAAAACCAACTATGGAATAGACAAGACCTACACCCTCCTCAGTGAAAGGGACTCAAAACCCCATATTTCCTGCAGAGGAATATATCTGACTAGTAAGAATCTTAAAACCTATGTATTGATATGTCTCTGTAAGGGAATCAAGTGTTTCTAGACTAGCATAAACATGGCAGCGAGAATCAGCTGAAACCCACTATAAAAAGGAATTTCAAAAACAAAATAAAAACACTGGGAAATACTTTACAATTCCTTCAGGGTCTCTGATGAACCCTGGAATGAACCTATCTACAACGACAGCTGGATATGGCATAAGGCTGGACACTTGGGACTGAGAGGATTGGTGAGATTTGGTGAGCAAATGCAGACCCTTTAAAGCAATAATGCCTGGCACCCATTCCATGGGTCCCAACTCTCCAGGTTGAATGGAATATTACTACATTTATAACATGTACCGGAAACCTAGAGAACGGACACACTGTGAATACGAAAGGTTTCTAAAACTCAACGAATAGTCCCTCTCCTGGTGCTCCGGTTTGACTTTCCATCTGCTTTACTATCAACCTCCCAACTTGGAGAGACAGCCCCTTTAACTTCCTGGTTCGCACAGGTTGCCAATTTGGCAGAGGATGAAAGGGAAGAGGGAGAACCAATGAGAGAGTAGCTGTTAGGCATTTGGACGGGCACATATCACTGTAATTTCCCGGCAGGAAGAAGAATTAACCAAAGTCTCAACCCCCACTGGGAACCAGCAGAGGTCCTGAACAAAAATGTTGGACTTGCGGTCAGCTCACCAAAAACGAGTTGAAAAATGGAGCTTAGCGGCACAGCAATTCACAAACTGGCCGAGTAATAAAGGACGACTCTCGTCCAAAAATCTGTTGAGGGAAGGCAACGAGGCGGACTTGAAAGCGAGGCAGAATAGCAGGAAACAGATTTCAAGAGGTACGTTGGAATCACCTTTAAAGCACAGGAAGAGGGGCACAACTTCGACAATGATGCACTTGGCCAAAAAGGGCGTATGCGTTTTCTCCTGAATATATTCAGGAGAAAACGCATACGCCCTTTTTGGCCAAGCAAGCAAGCGGGCAATGCAAATCTGCACTACAAAGAAGTATCACTTCCCACCGGGCAAAAGGGACATCCACAAAATGTGTAAAAACCAGAAAGGCAAGACAGGCCCTGGAGAACAGGGAGCCTTGTTATGCTGATGGGCGGGATGTAAATTGCCAACTGCCTCTCTGGAGGAGTGCATTGTGTTCCCTAAAACAAGTAAAGAACAGAGCTACAGAGCCAAGGGCACTTCCAGTCTAGGTAATATACCTTGGGAAAACTGAAAATCAATAAGACAGAGCCACCCCAAAATTTAGGGCTGCACTGCTTACAAGGACCTCAACTTGGGTACACATTAAATATCCCAGGAAATATAAAAATGGTTCAAAAAATTGTCGTACTTACGTACGATGGAATATCCCTCATCCATGAAATCAATGTCATAAGACCAGTAGCAGCAAAATGGGTGGATTCAGGTACGATGATTCTAAGTGAAATAAGTCACAGAGAAAAAGAAACTTATCATAAGATATCACTTATGAAGGTCCTGTAAACATGGCTACACTTGAACTGAGTTAGGAAAGAGAACAGTGTCTCACATTTAGAAAACACTCTTATGCCTGCTTAAGGGGGAAGGAGAGGTGGGGTGATGCATAAAACCAGAGTTTGCTATAAGCACAGGTACCGTTCCAAAAACCAACTATGGAATAGACAAGACCTACACCTTCCTCAGTGAAAGGGACTCAAAACCCCATATTTCCCGCAGAGGAATATATCTGACTAGTAAGAATCTTAAAACCTATGGATTGATATGTCTCCGTAAGGGAATCAAGTGTTTCTAGACTGGCATAAACATGGCAGCGAGAATCAGCTCAAACCCACTATAAAAAGGAATTTCAAAAACAAAACAAAAAAACTGGGAAATTCTTTACAATTCCTACAGGGTCTCTGATGAAACCTGGAATGACTCTATCTACAATGACAGCTGGATGTGGCATAAGGAGGGACACTTGGGACTGAGAGGATTGGTGAGATTGGGTGAGCAAATGCAGACCCATTAAAGCACAAATGCCTGGCACCCATTCCATGGGTCCCAACTCTCCAGGTTGAAGGGAATATTACTACAGCTATAACATGTACGGGAAACCTAGAGAACGGACACACTGTGAATACGAAATGTTTCTAAAACTCAACGAATAGTCCCTCTCCTGGCGCTCCGGTTTGACTTTCCATCTGTTTTACTATCAACCTCCCAACTTGGAAAGACAGCCCCTTTAACCTCCTGGTTCGCACAGGTTGCCAATTTGGCAGAGGATGAAAGGGAATAGGGAGAACCAATGAGAGAGTAGCTGTTAGGCACTTGGACGGGCACATATCACTGTAACTTCCCGGCAGGAAGAAGAATTAGCCAAAGTCTCAACCCCCACCGGGAACCAGCAGAGGTCCTGAACCAAAATGTTGGACTTGCGGTCAGCTCACCAAAAACGAGTGGAAAAATGGAGCTCAGGGGCACAGCAATTCACAAACTGGCTGAGTAATAAAGGACAACTATCGTCCAAAAATCTGTTGAGGGAAGGCAACGAGGCGGACTTGAAAGCGAGGCAGAATAGCAGGAAACAGATTTCAAGAGGTACGTTGGAATCGCCTTTAAAGCACAGGAAGAGGGGCACAACTTCGACAATGATGCACTTGGCCAAAAAGGACGTATGCGTTTTCTCCTGAATATATTCAGGATACAATGCATACGCCCTTTTTGGCCAAGCAAGCAAGCGGGCAATGCAAATCCGCACTACAAAGAAGTATCACTTCCCACCGGTCAAAAGGGACATCCACAAAATGTGTAAAAACCAGAAAGGCAAGACAGGCCCTGGAGAACAGGGAGCCTTGTTATGCTGATGGGCGGGATGTAAATTGCCAACTGCCTCTCTGGAGGAGTACATTGTGTTCCCTAAAACAAGTAAAGAACAGAGCTAAAGAGCCAAGGGCACTTCCAGTCTAGGGAATATACCATGGGAAAATTGAAAATCAATAAGACAGAGCCACCCCAAAATTTAGGGCTGCACTGCTTACAAGGACCTCAACTTGGGTACACCTTAAATATCCCAGGAAATATAAAAATGGTTCAAAAAATTGTGGTACTTACGTACGATGGAATATTCCTCAGCCATGAAATCAATGTCATAAGACCAGTAGCAGCAAAATGGGTGGATTCAGGTACGATGATTCTAAGTGAAATAAGTCACACAGAAAAAGAAACTTATCATAAGATATCACTTATGAAGTTCCTGTAAACATGGCTACATTGGAACTGAGTTAGGAAAGAGAACAGTGTCTCACATTTAGAAAACACTCTTATGCCTGCTTAAGGGGGAAGGAGAGGTGGGGTGATGCATAAAACCAGAGTTTGATATAAGCACAGGTACCGTTCCAAAAACCAACTATGGAATAGACAAGACCTACACCTTCCTCAGTGAAAGGGACTCAAAACCCCATATTTCCCGCAGAGGAATATATCTGACTAGTAAGAATCTTAAAACCTATGGATTGATATGTCTCCGTAAGGGAATCAAGTGTGTCTACACAGGCATAAACATGGCAGCGAGAATCAGCTCAAACCCACTATAAAAAGGAATTTCAAAAACAAAACAAATAAACTGGGAAATTCTTTACAATTCCTTCAGGGTCTCTGATGAAACCTGGAATGACCCTATCTACAATGACAGCTGGATGTGGCATAAGAAGGGACACTTGGGACTCAGATGATTGGTGAGATTGGGTGAGCAAATGCCGACCCTTTAAAGCAATAATTCCTGGCACCCATTCCATAGGTCCCAACTCTCCAGGTTGAAGGGAATATTACTACAGCTATAACATGTACGCGAATCCTAGAGAACGGACACACTGTGAATACGAAAGGTTTCTAAAATTCAACGAATAGTCCCTCTCCTGGTGTTCCGGTTTGACTTTCCATCTGCTTTACTATCAACCTCCCAACTTGGAGAGACAGCCCCTTTAACCTCCTGGTTCGCACAGGTTTCCAATTTGGCAGAGGATGAAAGGGAAGAGGGAGAACCAATGAGAGAGTAGCTGTTAGGCATTTGGACGGGCACATATCACTGTAATTTCCAGGCAGGAAGAAGAATTAACCAAAGTCTCAACCCCCACTGGGAACCAGCAGAGGTCCTGAACCAAAATTTTGTACTTGCGGTCAGCTCACCAAAAACGAGTTGAAAAATGGAGCTCAGGGGCACAGCAATTCACAAACTGGCCGAGTAATAAAGGACAACTATCGTCCAAAAATCTGTTGCGTGAAGGCAACGAGGCGGACTTGAAAGCGAGGCAGAATAGCAGAAAACAGATTTCAAGAGGTACGTTGGAATCGCCTTTAAAGCACAGGAAGAGGGGCCCAACTTCGACAATGATGCACTTGGCCAAAAAGGGCGTATGCGTTTTCTCCTGAATATATTCAGGAGAAAACGCATACGCCCTTTTTGGCCAAGCAAGCAAGTGGGCAATGCAAATCTGCACTACAAAGAAGTATCACTTCCCACCGGTCAAAAGGGACATCCACAAAATGTGTAAAAACCAGAAAGGCAAGACAGGCCCTGGAGAACAGGGAGCCTTGTTATGCTGATGGGCGGGATGTAAATTGCCAACTGCCTCTCTGGAGGAGTACATTGTGTTCCCTAAAACAAGTAAAGAACAGAGCTACAGAGCCAAGGGCACTTCCAGTCTAGGGAATATACCTTGGGAAAACTGAAAATCAATAAGACAGAGCCACCCCAAAATTTAGGGCTGCACTGCTTACAAGGACCTCAACTTGGGTACACCTTAAATATCCCATGAAATATGAAAATGGTTCAAAAAATTGTGGTACTTACGTACGATGGAATATCCCTCAGCCATGAAATCAATGTCATAAGACCAGTAGCAGCAAAATGGGTGGATTCAGGTACGATGATTCTAAGTGAAATAAGTCACACAGTAAAACAAACTTATCATAAGATATCACGTATGAAGATACTGTAAACAAGGCTACACTTGAACTGAGTTAGGAAAGAGAACAGTGTCTCACATTTAGAAAACACTCTTATGCCTGCTTAAGGGGGAAGGAGAGGTGGGGTGATGCATAAAACCAGAGTTTGCTATAAGCACAGGTACCGTTCCAAAAACCAACTATGGAATAGACAAGACCTACACCTTCCTCAGAGAAAGGGACTCCAAACCCCATATTTCCCGCAGAGGAATATATCTGACTAGTAAGAATCTTAAAACCTATGTATTGATATGTCTCCGTAAGGGAATCAAGTGTGTCTAGACTGGCATAAACATGGCAGCGAGAATCAGCTCAAACCCACTATAAAAAGGAATTTCAAAAACGAAACAAAAAAACTGGGAAATTCTTTACAATTCCTTCAGGGTCTCTGATGAAACCTGGAATGACCCTATCTACAATGACAGCTGGATGTGGCATAAGGAGGGACACTTGGGACTGAGACGATTGGTGAGACTGGGTGAGCAAATGCAGACCCTTTAAAGCAATAATGCCTGGCACCCATTCCATGGGTCCCAACTCTCCAGGTTGAAGGGAATATTACTACAGCTATAACATGTACGGGAATCCTAGAGAACGGACACACTGTGAATACGAAAGGTTTCTAAAACTCAACGAATTGTCCCTCTCCTGGAGCTCTGATTTGACTTTCCATCTGCTTTACTATCAACCTCCCAACTTAGAGAGACAGCCCCTTTAACCTCCTGGTTCGCACAGGTTTCCAATTTGGCAGAGGATGAAAGGGAACAGGGAGAACCAATGAGAGAGTAGCTGTTAGGCATTTGGACGGGCACATAACACTGTAATTTCCCGGCAGGAAGAAGAATTAACCAAAGTCTCAGCCCCCCAGCGGGAACCAGCATAGGTCCTGAACGAAAATGTTGGACTTGCGGTCAGCTCACCAAAAACGAGTTGAAAAATGGAGCTCAGGGGCACAGCAATTCACAAACTGGCCGAGTAATAAAGGACAACTATTGTCCAAAAATCTGTTGAGGGAAGGCAACGAGGCGGACTTGAGAGCGAGGCAGAATAGCAGGATACAGATTTCAAGAGGTACGTTGGAATCGCCTTTAAAGCACAGGAAGAGGGGCACAACTTCGACAATGATGCACTTGGCCAAAAAGGGCGTATGCGTTTTCTCCTGAATATATTCAGGAGAAAACGCATACGCCCTTTTTGGCCAAGCAAGCAAGCGGGCAATGCAAATCTGCACTACAAAGAAGTATCACTTCCCACCAGTCAAAAGGGACATCCACAAAATGTGTAAAAACCAGAAAGGCAAGACAGGCCCTGGAGAACAGGGAGCCTTGTTATGCTGATGGGCATGATGTAAATTGCCAACTGCCTCTCTGGAGGAGTGTATTGTGTTCCCTAAAACAAGTAAAGAACAGAGCTACAGAGCCAAGGGCACTTCCAGTCTAGGGAATATACCTTGGGAAAACTGAAAATCAATAAGACAGAGCCACCCCAAAATTTAGGGCTGCACTGCTTACAAGGACCTCAACTTGGGTACACCTTAAATATCCCAGGAAATATAAAAATGGTTCAAAAAATTGTGGTACTTACGTACGATGGAACATCCCTCAGCCATGAAATCAATGTCATAAGACCAGTAGCAGCAAAATGGGTGGATTCAGGTACGATGATTCTAAGTGAAATAAGTCACACAGAAAAAGAAACTTATCATAAGATATCACTTATGAAGATCCTGTAAACATGGCTACACTTGAACTGAGTTAGGAAAGAGAACAGTGTCTCACATTTAGAAAACACTCTTATGCATGCTTAAGGGGGAAGGAGAGGTGGGGTGATGCATAAAACCAGAGTTTGATATAAGCACAGGTACCGTTCCAAAAACCAACTATGGAATAGACAAGACCTACACCTTCCTCAGTGAAAGGGACTCAAAACCCCATATTTCCCGCAGAGGAATATATCTGGCTAGTAAGAATCTTAAAACCTATGTATTGATATGTCTCCGTGAGGGAATCAATTGTGTCTAGACTGGCATAAACATGGCAGCGAGAATCAGCTCAAACCCACTATAAAAAGGAATTTCAAAAACAAAACAAAAAAACTGGGAAATTCTTTACAATTCCTTCAGGGTATCTGATGAAACCTGGAATGACCCTATCTACAATGACAGCTGGATGTGGCATAAGGAGGGACACGTGGGACTGAGAGGATTGGTGAGATTGGGTGAGCAAATGCAGACACTTTAATGAACAAATACCTGGCACCCATTCCATGGGTCCCAGCTCTCCAGGTTGAAGGGAATATTACTACAGCTATAACATGTATGGGAAACCTAGAGAACGGACACACTGTGAATACGAAAGGTTTCTAAAACTCAACGAATAGTCCCTCTCCTGGCGCTCCGGCTTGACTTTCCATCTGCTTTACTATCAACCTCCCAACTTGTAGAGATAGCCCCTTTAACCTCCTGGTTCGCACAGGTTGCCAATTTGGCAGTGGATGAAAGGGAAGAGGGAGATCCAATGAGAGAGTAGCTGTTAGGCACTTGGACGGTCACATAACACTGTAATTTCCCGGCAGGAAGAAGAATTATCCAAAGTCTCAACCCCCAACCGGGAACCAGCATAGGTCCTGAACCAAAATTTTGGACTTTCAGTTAGCTCACCAAAAATGAGTTGAAAAATGGAGCTCAGGGGCACAGCAATTCACAAACTGGCCGAGTAATAAAGGACAACTATCGTCCAAAAATCTGTTGAGGGAAGGCAACGAGGCGGACTTGAAAGAGAGGCAGAATAGCAGGAAACAGATTTCAAGAGGTACGTTGGAATCGCCTTTAAAGCACAGGAAGAGGGGCACAAGTTCGACAATGATGCACTTGCCCAAAAAGGGTGTATGCGTTTTCTCCTGAATATATTCAGGAGAAAACGCATAAGCCCTTTTTGGCCAAGCAAGCAAGCGGGCAATGCAAATCTGCACTACAAAGAAGTATCACTTCCCACCAGTCAAAAGGGACATCCACAAGATGTGTAAAAACCAGAAAGGCAAGACAGGCCCTGGAGAACAGGGAGCCTTGTTATGCTGATGGGCGGGATGTAAATTGCCAACTGCCTCTCTGGAGGAGTACATTGTGTTCCCTAAAACAAGTAAAGAACAGAGCTACAGAGCCAAGGGCACTTCCAGTCTAGGGAATATACCTTGGGAAAACTGAAAATCAATAAGACAGAGCCACCCCAAAATTTAGGGCTGCAATGCTTACAAGGACCTCAACTTGGGTACAGCTTAAATATCCCAGGAAATATAAAAATGGTTCAAAAAATTGTGGTACTTACATACTATGGAATATCCCTCAGCCATGAAATCAATGTCATAAGACCAGTAGCAGCAAAATGAGTGGATTCAGGTACGATGATTGTAAGTGAAATAAGTCACACAGAAAAAGAAACTTATCATAAGATATCACTTATGAAGATCCTGTAAGCATGGCTACACTTGAACAGAGTTAGGAAAGAGAACAGTGTCTCACATTTAGAAAACACTCTTATGCCTGCTTAAGGGGGAAGGAGAGGTGGGGTGATGCATAAAACCAGAGTTTGATATAAGCACAGGTACCGTTCCAAAAACCAACTATGGAATAGACAAGACCTACACCTTCCTCAGTGAAAGGGACTCAAAACGCCATATTTCCCGCAGAGGAATATATCTGGCTAGTAAGAATCTTAAAACCTATGTATTGATATGTCTCCGTGAGGGAATCAAGTGTGTCTAGACTGGCATAAACATGGCAGCGAGAATCAGCTCAAACCCACTATAAAAAGGAATTTCAAAAACAAAACAAAAAAACTGGGAAATTCTTTACAATTCCTTCAGGGTCTCTGATGAAACCTGGAATGACCCTATCTACAATGACAGCTGGATGTGGCATAAGGAGGGACACTTGGGACTGAGAGGATTGGTGAGATTGGGTGAGCAAATGCAGACACTTTAAAGCACAAATACCTGGCACCCATTCCATGGGTCCCAACTCTCCAGGTTGAAGGGAATATTACTACAGCTATAACATGTACGGGAAACCTAGAGAACGAACACACTGTGAATACGAAAGGTTTCTAAAACTCAACGAATAGTCCCTCTCCTGGCGCTCCGGTTTGACTTTCCATCTGCTTTACTATCAACCTCCCAACTTGGAGAGACAGCCCCTTTAACCCACTGGTTCGCACAGGTTGTCAATTTGGCAGAGGATGAAAGGGAAGAGGGAGAACCAATGAGACAGTAGCTGTTAGGCACTTGGACGGGCACATATCACTGTAATTTCCCGGCAGGAAAAAGAATTATCCAAAGTCTCACCCCCCCACCGGGAACCAGCATAGGTCCTGAACCAACATTTTGGACTGGCGGTCAGCTCACCAAAAACGAGTTGAAAAATGGAGCTCAGGGGCACAGCAATTCACAAACTGGCCGTGTAATAAAGGACAACTATCGTCCAAAAATCTGTTGAGGGAAGGCAACGAGGCGGACTTGAAAGCGAGGCAGAATAGCAGGAAACAGATTTCAAGAGGTACGTTGGAATCGCCTTTAAAGCACAGGAAGAGGGGCACAACTTCGACAATGATGCACTTGGCCAAAAAGGGCGTATGTGTTTTCTCCTGAATATATTCAGGAGAAAACGCATACACCCTTTTTGGCAAAGCAAGCAAGCGGGCAATGCAAATCTGCACTACAAAGAAGTATCACTTCCCACCGGTCAAAAGGGACATCCACAAAATGTGTAAAATCCAGAAAGGCAAGACAGGCCCTGGAGAACAGGGAGCCTTGTTATGCTGATGGGCGGGATGTAAATTGCCAACTGCCGCTCTGGAGGAGTACATTGTGTTCCCTAAAACAAGTAAAGAACAGAGCTACAGAGCCAAGGGCACTTCCAGTCTAGGGAATATACCTTGGGAAAACTGAAAATCAATAAGACAGATCCACCCCAAAATTTAGGGCTGCACTGCTTACAAGGACCTCAACTTGGGTACACCTTAAATATCCCAGGAAATATAAAAATGGTTCAAAAAATTGTGGTACTTACGTACGATGGAATATCCCTCAGCCATGAAATCAATGTCATAAGACCAGTAGCAGCAAAATGGGTGGATTCAGGTACGATGATTCTAAGTGAAATAAGTCACACAGAAAAAGAAACATCATAAGATATCACTTATGAAGATCCTGTAAACATGGCTACACTTGAACTGAGTTAGGAAAGAGAACAGTGTCTCACATTTAGAAAACACTCTTATGCCTGCTTAAGGGGGAAGGAGAGGTGGGGTGATGCATAAAACCAGAGTTTGCTATAAGCACAGGTACCGTTCCAAAAACCAACTATGGAATAGACAAGACTTACACCTTTCTCAGTGAAAGTGACTCAAAACCCCATATTTCCCGCAGACGAATATATCTGACTAGTAAGAATCTTAAAACCTATGTATTGATATGTCACCGTACGGGAATCAAGTGTGTCTACACTGGCATAAACATGGCAGCGAGAATCAGCTCAAACCCACTATAAAAAGGAATTTCAAAAACAAAACAAAAACACTGGGAAATTCTTTACAATTCCTTCAGGGTCTCTGATGAAACCTGGAATGACCCTATTTACAACGACAGCTGGATGTGGCAAAAGCCTGGAAACTTGGGACTGAGAGGATTGGTGAGATTGGGTGAGCAAATGCAGACCCTTTAAAGCAATAATGCATGGCAACCTTTCCATGGGTCCCGACTCTCCAGGTGGAAGGGAATATTACTACAGTTATAACATGTACCGGAAACCTAGAGAACGGACACACTGTGAATACGAAAGGTTTCTAAAACTCAACGAATAGTCCCTCTCCTGGTGCTCCGGTTTGACTTTCCATCTGCTTTACTATCAACCTCCCAACTTGGAGAGACAGCCCCTTTAACCTCCTGGTTCGCACAGGTTTCCAATTTGGCAGAGGATGAAAGGGAAGAGTTAGAACGAAATAGAGAGTAGCTGTTAGGCATTTGTACGGGCACATATCACTGTAATTTCCCGGCAGGAAGAAGAATTAACCAAAGTCTCAGCCACCCACCGGGAACCAGTATAGGTCCTGAACCAAAATTTTGGACTTGCGGTCAGCTCACCAAAAACGAGTTGAAAAATGGAGCTCAGGGGCACAGCAATTCACAAACTGGCCGAGTAATAAAGGACAACTATCGTCCAAAAATCTGTTGAGGGAAGGCAACGAGGCGGACTTGAAAGCGAGGCAGAAGAGCAGGAAACAGATTTCAAGAGGTACGTTGGAATCGCCTTTAAAGCACAGGAAGAGGGGCACAACTTCGACAATGATGCACTTGGCCAAAAAGGGCGTATGCGTTTTCTCCTGAATATATTCAGGAGAAAACGCATACGCCCTTTTTGGCCAAGCAAGCAAGCGGGCAATGCAAATCTGCACTACAAAGAAGTATCACTTCCCACCGGTAAAAAGGGACATCCACAAAATGTGTAAAAACCAGAAAGGCAAGACAGGCCCTGGAGAACAGGGAGCCTTGTTATGCTGATGTGTGGGATGTAAATTGCCAACTGCCTCTCTGGAGGAGTGCACTGTGTTCCTAAAACAAGTAAACAACAGAGCTACAGAGCCAAGGGCACTTCCAGTCTAGGGAATATACCTTGGGAAAACTGAAAATCAATAAGACAGAGCCACCCCAAAATTTAGGGCTGCACTGCTTACAAGGACCTCAACTTGGGTACACCTTAAATATCCCAGGAAATATAAAAATGGTTCAAAAAATTGTGGTACTTACGTACGATGGAATATCCCTCAGCCATGAAATCAATGTCATAAGACCAGTAGCAGCAAAATGGGTGGATTCAGGTACGATGATTCTAAGTGAAATAAGTCACACAGAAAACGAAACTTATCATAAGATATCACTTATGAAGATCCTGTAAACATGGCTACACTTGAACTGAGTTAGGAAAGAGAAGAATGTCTCACATTTAGAAAACACTCTTATGCCTGCTTTAGGGGGAAAGAGAGGTGGGTTGATGCATAAAACCAGAGTTTGATATAAGCACAGGTACCGTTCCAAAAACCAACTATGGAATAGACAAGACCTACACCTTCCTCAGTGAAAGGGACTCAAAACCCCATATTTCCCGCAGAGGAATATATCTGACTAGTAAGAATCTTAAAACCTATGTATTGATATGTCTCCGTAAGGGAATCAAGTGTGTCTAGACTGGCATAAACATGGCAGCGAGAATCAGCTCAAACCAACTATAAAAAGGAATTTCAAAAACAAAACAAAAAAACTGGGAAATTCTTTACAATTCCTTCAGGGTCTCTGATGAAACATGGAATGACCCTATCTACAATGACAGCTGGATGTGGCATAAGGTTGGACACTTGGGACTGAGAGGATTGGTGAGATTGGGTGAGCAAATGCAGACCCTTTAAAGCAATAATGCATGGCACCCATTCCATGGGTCCCAACTCTCCAGGTTGAAGGGAATATTACTACAGCTATAACATGTACGGGAAACCTAGAGAACGGACACACTGTGAATACGAAAGGTTCCTAAAACTCAACAAATAGTCCCTCTCCTGGTGCTCCGGTTTGACTTTCCATCTGCTTTACTATCAACCTCCCAACTTGGAGAGACAGCCCCTTCAACCTCCTGGTTCACACAGGTTTCCAATATGGCAGAGGATGAAAGGGAAGAGGGAGAACCAATGAGAGAGTAGCTGTTAGGTATTTGGTCGGGCACATATCACTCTAACTTCCCGGCAGGAAGAAGAATTAACCAAAGTCTCAGCCCCCCACCGGGAACCAGTATAGGTCCTGAACCAAAATTTTGGACTTGCGGTCAGCTCACCAAAAACGAGTTGAAAAATGGAGCTCAGGGGCACAGCAATTCACAAACTGGCCGAGTAATAAAGGACAACTATCGTCCAAAAATCTGTTGAGGGAAGGCAACGAGGCGGACTTGAAAGCGAGGCAGAATAGCAGGAAACAGATTTCAAGAGGTACGTAGGAATCGCCTTTAAAGCACAGGAAGAGGGGCACAACTTCGACAATGATGCACTTGGCCAAAAAGGGCGTATGCGTTTTCTCCTGAATATATTCAGGAGAAAACGCATACGCCCTTTTTGGCCAAGCAAGCAAGCGGGCAATGCAAATCTGCACTACAAAGAAGTATCACTTCCCACCAGTCAAAAGGGACATCCACAAAATGTGTAAAAACCAGAAAGGCAAGACAGGCCCTGGAGAACAGGGAGCCTTGTTATGCTGATGGGCGGGATGTAAATTGCCAACTGCCTCTCTGGAGGAGTGCATTGTGTTCCCTAAAACAAGTAAACAACAGTGCTACAGAGCCAAGGGCACTTCCAGTATAGGGAATATTCCTTGGGAAAACTGAAATCAATAAGACAGAGCCACCCCAAAATTTAGGGCTGCACTGCTTACAAGGACCTCAACTTGGGTACACCTTAAATATCCCAGGAAATATAAAAATGGTTCAAAAAATTGTGGTACTTACGTACGATGGAATATCCCTCAGCCATGAAATCAATGTCATAAGACCAGTAGCAGCAAAATGGGTGGATTCAGGTACGATGATTCTAAGTGAAATAAGTCACAGAGAAAAAGAAACTTATTATAAGATATCACTTATGAAGATCCTGTAAACATGGCTACACTTGAACTGAGTTAGGAAAGAGAAGAATGTCTCACATTTAGAAAACACTCTTATGCCTGCTTAAGGGGGAAGGAGAGGTGGGGTGATGCATAAAACCAGTGTTTGATATAAGCACAGGTACCGTTCCAAAAACCAACTATGGAATAGACAAGACCTACATCTTCCTCAGTGAAAGGGACTCAAAACCCCATATTTCCCGCAGAGGAATATATCTGACTAGTAAGAAACTTAAAACATATGGATTGATATGTATCCGTAGGGAATCAAGTGTGTCTAGACTGGCATAAACATGGCAGCGAGAATCAGCTCAAACCCACTATAAAAAGGAATTTCAAAAACAAAACAAAAAAACTGGGAAATTCTTTTCAATTCCTTCAGGGTCTCTGATGAACCCTGGAATGACCCTATCTACAACGACAGCTGGATGTGGCATAAGGCTGGTCACTATGGACTGAGAGGATTGGTGAGATTTGGTGAGCAAATGCAGACCCTTTAAAGCAATAATGCATGGCACCCATTCCATGGGTCCCAACTCTCAAGGTTGAAGGGAATATTACTACTGTTATAACATGTACCGGAAACCTAGAGAACAGACACACTGTGAATACGAAAGGTTTCTAAAACTCAACGAATAGTCCCTCTCCGGGTGCTCTGGTTTGACTTTCCATCTGATTTACTATCAACCTCCCAACTTGGAGAGACAGCCCCTTTAACCTCCTGGTTCGCACAGGTTGCCAATTTGGCAGAGGATGAAAGGGAAGAGGGAGAACCAATGAGAGAGTAGCTGTTAGGCATTTGGACGGGCACATATCACTGTAATTTCCCGGCAGGAAGAAGAATTAACCAAAGTCTCAGCCACCCACCGGGAACCAGTATAGGTCCTGAACCAAAATTTTGGACTTGCGGTCAGCTCACCAAAAACGAGTTGAAAAATGGAGCTCAGGGGCACAGCAATTCACAAACTGGCCGAGTAATAAAGGACAACTATCGTCCAAAAATCTGTTGAGGGAAGGCAACGAGGCGGACTTGAAAGCGAGGCAGAATAGCAGGAAACAGATTTCAAGAGGTACGTTGGAATCGCCTTTAAAGCACAGGAAGAGGGGCACAACTTCGACAATGATGCACTTGGCCAAAAAGGGCGTATGCGTTTTCTCCTGAATATATTCAGGAGAAAACGCATACACCATTTTTGGCCAAGCAAGCAAGCGGGCAATGCAAATCTGCACTACAAAGAAGTATCACTTCCCACCGGTCAAAAGGGACATCCACAAAATGTGTAAAAACCAGAAAGGCAAGACAGGCCCTGGAGAACAGGGAGCCTTGTTATGCTGATGGGCGGGATGTAAATTGCCAACTGCCTCTCTGGAGGAGTGCATTGTGTTCCCTAAAACAAGTAAAGTACAGAGCTACAGAGCCAAGGGCACTTCCAGTCTAGGGAATATTCCTTGAGAAAACTGAAAATCAATAAGACAGAGCCACCCCAAAATTTAGGGCTGCACTGCTTACAAGGACGTCAACTTGGGTACACCTTAAATATCCCAGGAAATATAAAAATGGTTCAAAATATTGTGGTACTTACGTACGATGGAATATCCCTCAGCCATGAAATCAATGTCATAAGACCAGTAGCAGCAAAATGGGTGGATTCAGGTACGATGATTCTAAGTGAAATAACTCACAGAGAAAATGAAACTTATCATAAGATATCACTTATGAAGATCCTGTAAACATGGCTACACTTGAACTGAGTTAGGAAAGAGAACAGTGTCTCACATTTAGAAAACACTCTTATGCCTGCTTAAGGGGGAACGGGAGGTGGGGTGATGCATAAAACCAGAGTTTGATATAAGCACAGGTACCGTTCCAAAAACCAACTATGGAATAGACAAGACCTACACCTTCCTCAGTGAAAGGGACTCAAAACCCCATATTTCCCGCAGAGGAATATATCTGACTAGTAAGAACCTTAAAACCTATGTATTGATATGTCTCCGTAAGGGAATCAAGTATGTGTAGACTGGCATAAACAAGGCAGCGAGAATCAGCTCAAACCCACTATAAAAAGGAATTTCAAAAACAAAACAAAAAAACTGGGAAATTCTTTACAATTCCTTCAGGGTCTCTGATGAAACCTGGAATGACCCTATCTACAATGACAGCTGGATGTGGCATAAGGCTGGACACTTGGGACTGAGAGGATTGGTGAGATTGCGTGAGCAAATGCAGACCCTTTAAAGCAATAATGCATGGCACCCATTCCATGGGTCCCAACTCTCCAGGTTGAAGGGAATATTACTACAGCTATAACATGTACGGGAAACCTAGAGAACGGACACACTGTGAATACGAAAGGTTTCTAAAACTCAACGAATAGTCCCTCTCCTGGTGATCCGGTTTGACTTTCCATCTGCTTTACTATCAATCTCCAAACTTGGAGAGACAGCCCCTTTAACCTCCTGGGTCGCACAGGTTTCCAATTTGGCAGAGGATGAAAGGGAAGAGGGAGAACCAATGAGAGAGTAGCTGTTAGGCATTTGGAAGGGCACATATCACTCTAACTTCCCGGCAGGAAGAAGAATTAACCAAAGTCTCAGCCCGCCACCAGGAACCAGTATAGGTCCTGAACCAAAATTCTGGATTTGCGGTCAGCTCACAAAAAACGGGTTGAACAATGGAGCTGAGGGGCACAGCAATTCACAAACTGGCCGAGTAATAAAGGACAGCTATCATCCAAAAATCTGTTGAGGGAAGGCAACGAGGCGGACTTGAAAGCGAGGCAGAATAGCAGGAAACAGATTTCAAGAGATACGTTGGAATCGCCTTTAAAGCACAGGAAGAGGGGCAGAACTTCGACAATGATGCACTTGGCCAAAAAGGGCGTATGTGTTTTCTCCTGAATATATTCAAGAGAAAACGCATACGCCCTTTTTGGTTAAGCAAGAAAGCGGGCAATGCAAATCTGCACTACAAAGAAGTATCACTTCCCACCGGTCAAAAGGGACATCCACTAAATGTGTAAAAACCAGAAAGGCAAGACAGGCCCTGGAGAACAGGGAGCCTTGTTATGCTGATGGGCGGGATGTAAATTGCCAACTGCCTCTCTGGAGGAGTGCATTGTGTTCCCTAAAAAAAGTAAACAACAGAGCTACAGAGCCAAGGGCACTTCCAGTCTAGGGAATATATATTGGGTATACTGAAAATCAATAAGACAGAGCCACCCCAATATTTAGGGCTGCACTGCTTACAAGGACCTCAACTTGGGTAAAACTTAAATATCCCAGGAAATATAAAAATGGTTCAAAAAATTGTGGTACTTATGTACGATGGAATATCCCTCAGCCATGAAATCAATGTCATAAGATCAGTAGCAGCAAAATGGGTGGATTCAGGTACGATGATTCTAAGTGAAATAAGTCACAGAGAAAAAGAAACTTATCATAAGATATCACTTATGAAGATCCTGTAAACATGGCTACACTTGAACTGAGTTAGGAAAGAGAACAGTGTCTCACATTTAGAAAACACTCTTATGCCTGCTTAAGGGGGAAGGAGAGGTGGGGTGATGCATAAAACCAGAGTTTGATATAAGCACAGGTACCGTTCCAAAAACCCACTATGGAATAGACAAGACCTACACCTTCCTCAGTGAAAGGGAATCAAAACCCCATATTTCCCGCAGAGGAATATATCTGACTAGTAAGAATCTTAAAACCTATGTATTGATATGTCTCTGTAAGGGAATCAAGTATGTCTAGACTGGCATAAACATGGCAGCGAGAATCAGCTCAAACCCACTATAAAAAGGAATTTCAAAAACAAAACAAAAAAACTGGGAAATTCTTTACAATTCCTTCAGGGTCTCTGATGAAACCTGCAATGACCCTTTGTACAACGACAGCAGGATGTGGCATAAGGCTGCACACTTGGGACTGAGAGGATTGGTGAGATTGTGAGAGCAAATGCATACCCTTTAAAGAACAAATCCTTGGAACCCATTCCATGGGTCCCAACTCTCCAGGTTAAAGGGAATATTACTACAGCTATAACATGTACGGGAAACCTAGAGAACGGACCCACTGTGAATACGAAAGGTTTCTAAAACCCAAAGAATAGTCCCTCTCCTGGTGCTCGGGTTTGACTTTCCATCTGCTTTACTATCAACCTCCCAACTTGGAGAGACATCCCCTTTAACCTCCTGGTTCGCACAGGTTGCAAATTTGGCAGAGGATGAAAGGGAATAGGGAGAACCAATGAGAGAGTAGCTGTTAGGCATTTGGACGGGCACATATCACTCTAATTTCCCGGCAGGAAGAAGAATTAACCAAAATCTCAGCCACCCCCCGGGAAGCAGTATAGGACCTGAACCAAAATTTTGCCCTTGCGGTCAGCTCACAGAAAACGAGTTGAAAAATGGAGCTCAGGGGCACAGCAATTCACAAACTGGCTGAGTAATAAAGGACAACTACGTCCAAAAATCTGTTGAGGGAAGGCAACGAGGCGGACTTGAATGCGAGGCAGAATAGCAGGAAACAGATTTCAAGAGGTACGTTGGAATCGCCTTTAAAGCACAGGAAGAGGGGCACAACTTCGACAATGATGCACTTGGCCAAAAAGGGCGTATGCGTTTTCTCCTGAATATATTCAGGAGAAAACGCATACGCCCTTTTTGGCCAAGCAAGCAAGCGGGCAATGCAAATCTGCACTACCAAGAAGTATCACTTCCCATCGGTCAAAAGGGACATCCACAAAATGTGTAAAATGCAGAAAGGCAAGACAGGCCCTGGAGAACAGGGAGCCTTCTTATGCTGATGGGCGGGATGTAAATTGCCAACTGCCTCTCTGGAGGAGTGCATTGTGTTCCCTAAAACAAGTAAACAACAGAGCTACAGAGCCAAGGGCACTTCCAGTCTAGGGAATATACCTTGGGAAAACTGAAAATTAATAAGACAGAGCCACCCCAAAATTTAGGGCTGCACTGCTTACAAGGACCTCAACTTGGGTACACCTTAAATATCCCAGGAAATATAAAAATGGTTCAAAAAATTGTGGTACTTACGTACGATGGAATATCCCACAGCCATGAAATCAATGTCATAAGATCAGTAGCAGCAAAATGGGTGGATTCAGGTACGATGATTCTAAGTGAAATAAGTCACAGAGAAAAAGAAACTTATCATAAGATATCACTTATGAAGATCCTGTAAACATGGCTACACTTGAACTGAGTTAGGAAAGAGAAGAGTGTCTCACATTTAGAAAACACTCTTATGCCTGCTTAAGGGGGAAGGAGAGGTGGGGTGATGCATAAAACCAGAGTTTGATATAAGAACAGGTACCGTTCCAAAAACCAACTATGGAATAGACAAGGCCTACACCTTCCTCAGTGAAAGGTAATCAAAACCCCATATTTCCTGCAGAGGAATATATCTGACTAGAAAGAATCTTAAAACCTATGTATTGATATGTCTCCGTAAGGGAATCAAGTGTGTCTAGACTGGCATAAACATGGCAGCGAGAATCAGCTCAAACCCACTATAAAAAGGAATTTCAAAAACAAAACAAAAAAACTGGGAAATTCTTTACAATTCCTTCAGGGTCTCTGATGGAACCTGGAATGACCCTATCTACAACGACAGCTGGATGTGGCATAAGGCTGGACACTTGGGAATGAGAGGATGTGTGAGATTGGGTCAGCAAATGCAGACCCTTTAAATCACAAATGTCTGGCACCCATTCCATGTGTCCCAACTCTCCAGGTTAAAGGGAATATTACTACAGCTATAACATGTACGGGAAACCTAGAGAACGGACACACTGTGAATACGAAAGGTTTCTAAAACTCAACAAATAGTCCCTCTCCTGGTGCTCCAGTTTGACTTTCCATCTGCTTTACTATCAACCTCCCAACTTGGAGAGACAGACCCATTAACCTCCTGGTTCACACAGGTTGCCAATTTGGCAGAGGATGAAAGGGAAGAGGGAGAACCAATGAGAGAGTAGCTGTTAGGCATTTGGACTGGCACATATCACTGTAATTTCCCGGCAGGAAGTAGGATTAACGAAAGTCTCAGCCAACCACCGGGAACCAGTATAGGTCCTGAACCAAAATTTTGTGCATGCGGTCAGCTCACAAAAAACGAGTTGAAAAATGGAGCTCAGGGGCACAGCAATTCACAAACTGGCCGAGTAATAAAGGACAACTATTGTCCAAAAATCTGTTGAGGGAAAGCAACGAGGCGGACTTGAAAGCGAGGCAGAATAGCAGGAAACAGATTTCAAGAGGTACGTTGGAATCGCCTTTAAAGCACAGGAAGAGGGGCACAACTTCGACAATGATGCACTTGGCCAAAAAGGGCGTATGCGTTTTCTCCTGAATATATTCAGCAGAAAACGCATACGCCCTTTTTGGTCAAGCAAGCAAGCGGGCAATGCAAATCTGCACTACAAAGAAGTATCACTTCCCACCGTTCAAAAGGGACATCCACAAAATGTGTAAAAACCAGAAAGGCAAGACAGGCCCTGGAGAACCGGGAGCTTTGTTATGCTGATTGGCGGGATGTAAATTGCCAACTGCCTCTCTGGAGGAGTGCATTGTGTTCCCTAAAACAAGTAAACAACAGAGCTACAGAGCCAAGGGCACTTCCAGTCTAGGGAATATACCTTGGGAAAACTGAAAATCAATAAGACAGAGACACCCCAAAATTTAGGGCTGCACTGCTTACAAGGACCTCAACTTGGGTACACCTTAAATATCCCAGGAAATATAAAAATGGTTCAAAAAATTGTGGTACTTACGTACGATGGAATATCCCTCAGCCATGAAATCAATGTCATAAGATCAGTAGCAGCAAAATGGGTGGATTCAGGTACGATGATTCTAAGTGAAATAAGTCACAGAGAAAAAGAAACTTATCATAAGATATCACTTATGAAGATCCTGTAAACATGGATTCACTTGAACTGAGTTAGGAAAGAGAACAGTGTCTCACAATTAGAAAACACTCTTATGCCTGCTTAAGGGTGAAGGAGAGGTGGGGTGATGCATAAAACCAGAGTTTGATATAAGCACAGGTACCGTTCCAAAAACCAACTATGGAATAGACAAGACCTACACCTTCCTCAGTGAAAGGGAATCAAAACCCCATATTTCCTGCAGAGGAATATATCTGACTAGAAAGAATCTTAAAACCTATGTATTGATATGTCTCCGTAAGGGAATCAAGTGTGTCTAGACTGGCATAAACATGGCAGCGAGAATCAGCTCAAACCCACTATAAAAATGAATTTCAAAAGAAAACAAAGGGGGGCCGGAGGAAGATGGCGGAAGAGTAAGACGCGGAGATCACCTTCCTCCCCACAGATACATCAGAAGTTCATCTACACGTGGAACAACTCCAACAGAACACCTACTGAACGCTGACAGAAGACCTCAGACCCCCCAAAAGGCAAGAAACTCCCCACATACCTGGGTAGGTCAAAAAAAAAAAAGAATAAACAGAGACAATAGGATACGGACGGGACCTGCACCAGTGGGAGGTAGCCGTGAAGGAGGGAAGGTTTCTACACACTACAAGCCCCTTCGAGGGCGGAGACTGCAGGTGGCGGAGGGGGAAAGCTTCGGAGTAGCGGAGGAGAGCACAGCAACAGGGGTGTGGAGGGCAAAGCAGAGAGATTTTGGCACAGAGGATCGGTGCCCTCAGGCACACACCAGCCCTAGAGACTTGTCTGCTCGGCCGCCAGGGCGGGCGGGCCTGGGAGCTGAGGCTCGGGTATCGGCTTTCAGTCGGAGCGCAGGGAGAGGTCTGCAGCTGGCGGCAGGAAGAGACCCTGAAGGGGTTAGTGCTAGCCCGGAGGGAGTCCGGGGAAAGGGTCTGGAGCTACCGGAGAGGCAAGAGACTTTTTTCCCTTTTGTTGCCTGGTGCGCGAGGAGAGGGCATTCCCCTCCCTCCCCTCTGCCTGAGTGAGCCAGAGCCCCCGAATCAGCGGCTCCTTTAAACCCGTCCTGTCTGAGCGAAGAACGGACGCCCTCCGGCGACCTACGCGCAGAGGCGGGGCCAGGTCCAAGGCTGAGACCCGGGAGCTGTGAGAGCAGAGACAGGGAAATCTCTCTGTGCAGCCTCCGAGGCAGCGGATTAAAGCTCCACGGTCCATTTGATGTGCCCTGCGAGTGTGGAGTGCATGAATGGACAGCGAATCATCCCAAATTGAGGAAGTGGACCTTGAGGACAAGATTTAAGACTTTCCCCCCTTTTTTTTTCCTCTTTTTACAACGAATTATCTCAAATTAAGGAGGTGGACTTAGCAAGATTTCAGACTTTTCGCCCTTTTCCTATTTTTACAACGAATTATCCCAAATCGAGGAGGTGGACTTGGAGAGCAAGATTTTTGATTTTTCCCCCTGCTCTCTTTTTGTGAATGTGTATGTGTAATCTTCTGTGTAAGATTCTCTCTGTATAGCTTTGCTTCCACCATATGTCCCAGGGTTCTTTCGGTCCGTGTTTTTTTTCAATAATTACTTTTTAATTTTAATAACGCTACTATATTTCATACTTTATTCTATTTTACTTTACCTGCTCTTTCTTTTTTTCCTCCCTTCCCTTCCTCCCTCCCTCCCTCCGCTCCTCCTTTCCTTCTTTCTTTTTCTTTCCTCCATCCCTCCCTCCCTCCCACCCTTCTTCTTTCCACTTTCTTTTTCTTTCCTTCCTCCCTCCCTCCCGCCCTTCTGTCTTTCTTTCTTTCTTTCCTTCCTCCCTCCCTCCCTCTCTTCTTCCATTCACTCTTCCTTTTGCTTTCATTCCTCCCTCCCTCCCTCCTTTCTTTCCTTTCTTTCCATCCTTCCTCCCTCCCTCCTTTCTTTCTTCCTTCCTTCCTTCCTTCCTTCCTTACTTCCCTTCTTCCTTTCTTTCAATCTCTCTTTCTTTCTTCTACTAATTATTTCTTTCTACTTTTTCTCACTGTTATTCTGAGCCGGGTGGATGAAAGGCTCTTGGTGCTGCAGCCAGGAGTTAGTGCTGTGCCTCTGAAGTGGGAGAGCCAACTTCAGGACACGGGTCCACAAGAGACCTCCCAGCTCCATATAATATCAAGCAGCGAAAATCTCCCAGGGATCTCCATCTCAACACCAGCACCCAGCTTCAGTCAACGACCAGCAAGCTACAGTGCTGGTCACCCTATGCCAAGCAACTAGCAAGGCAGGAACACAACCCCACCCATTAGCAGAGAGGATACCTAAAAACATAATAAGGCCACAGGCACCCCAAAACACACCACCAGACGTGGACCTGTCCACCAGAAAGACAAGATCGAGCTTCAACCACCAGAACACAGGCATTAGTCCCCCCCACCAGGAAGCCTACACAACCTACTGAAACAACCTTAGACACGGGGGACAGACACCAAAAACAACGGGAACTACGAATCTGCAGCCTGCAAAAAGGAGACCCCAAACACAGTAACATAAGCAAAATGAGAAAGCAGAAAAACACACAGCAGGTGAAGGAGCAAGATAAAAACCTACCAGACCTAACAAATGAAGAGGTAATAGGCAGTCTACCTGAAAAAGAATTCAGAATAATGATAGTAAAGCTGACCCAAGATTCTATTTCCCAGATCCAAAATCTTGGAAATAGAATAGACAATATGCAAGAAACAGTTAACAAGGACCTAGAAGAACTAAAGATGAATCAAGCATCGATTAAAAACACAATAAATGAAATGAAAAATACTCTAGATGGGATCAATAGCAGAATAACTGAGGCAGAAGAACGGATAAGTGAGGTGGAAGATAAAATAGTGGAAATAACTGATGCAGAGAAAAATAAAGAAAAAAGAATGAAAAGAACAGAGGACAGTCTCAGAGACCTCTGGGACAACATTAAACGCACCAACATTCGAATTATAGGGGTTCCAGAAGAAGAAGAGAAAAAGAAAGGGACTGAGAAAATATTTGAAGAGATTATAGTTGAAAACTTCCCTAATATGGGAAAGGAAATAGTTAATCAAGTCCAGGAGGCACAGAGAGTCCCATACAGAATAAATCCAAGAAGAAATACGCCAAGACACATATTAATCAAACTGTCAAAAATTAAACACAAAGAAATCATATTAAAAGCAGCAAGGGAAAAACAACAAATAACACACAAGGGAATCCCCATCAGGTTAACAGCTGATCTCTCAGCAGAAACTCTACAAGCCAGAAGGGAGTGGCAGGACATAATTAAAGTGATGAAGGAGAGAAACCTGCAACCAAGATTATTCTACCCAGCAAGGATCTCATTCAGATTTGATGGAGAAATTAAAACGTTTACAGACAAGCAAAAGCTGAGAGAGTTCAGCACCACCAAACCAGCTTTACAACAAATGCTAAAGTAACTTCTCTAGGCAAGAAACACAACAGAAGGACTATACCTACAATAACGAACCCAAAGCCATTAAGGAAATGGGAATAGGAACATACATATCAATAATTACCTTAAATGTAAATGGACTAAATGCTCCCACCAAAAGGTACAGAGTGGCTGAATGGATACAAAAACAAGACCCATATATATGCTGTCTACAAGAGACCCACTTCAGACCTAGAGACACATACAGATTGAAAGTAAGGGGATGGAAAAAGATATTCCATGCAAATGGAAATCAAAAGAAAGCTGGAGTAGCAATTCTTATATCAGACAAAATAGACTTTAAAATAAAGACTATTAGAAGAGACAAAGAAGGACACTACATAACGATAAAGGGATCGATCCAAGAAGAAGATATAACAATTGTAAATATTTATGCACCCAACATAGGAGCACCTCAATACATAAGGCAAATACTAACAGCCATAAAAGGGGAAATCGACAGTAACACAATCATAGTAGGGGACTTTAACACCCCACTTTCACCAATGGACAGATCATCCAAAATGAAAATAAATAAGGAAACACAAGCTTTAAATGATACATTAAACAAGATGGACTTAATTGACATTTATAAGACATTCCACCCAAAAACAACAGAATACACATTTTTCTCAAGTGCTCATGGAACATTCTCCAGGATAGATCATATCTTGGGTCACAAATCAAGCCTTGGTAAATTTAAGAAAATTGAAATTGTATCAAGTATCTTTTCTGACCACAATGCTATGAGACTAGACATCAATTACAGGAAAAGATCTGTAAAAAATACAAACACATGGAGGCTAAACAATACACTACTCAATAATGAAGTGATCACTGAAGAAATCAAAGAGGAAATTAAGAAATACTTAGAAACAAATGACAATGGAGACACGACGAACCAAAACCTATGGGACGCAGCAAAAGCAGTTCTAAGGGGGAAGTTTATAGCAATACAATCCCACCTTAAGAAACAGGAAACATTTCGAGTAAACAACCTGACCCTGCACCTAAAGCAATTAGAGAAAGAAGAACAAAAAACCCCCAAAGTTAGCAGAAGGAAAGAAATCATAAAGATCAGATCAGAAATAAATGAAAAAGAAATGAAGGAAACGATAGCAAAGATCAACCAAACTAAAAGCTGGTTCTTTGAGAAGATAAACAAAATTGACAAACCATTAGCCAGACTCATCAAGAAAAGAAGGGAGAAGACTCAAATCAGTAGAATTAGAAATGAAAAAGGAGAAGTAACAACTGACACTGCAGAAATACAAAAGATCATGAGAGATTACTATAAGCAACTCTATGCCAATAAAATGGACAACCTGGAAGAAATGGACAAATTCTTAGAAATGCACAACCTGCCAAGACTGACTCAGGAAGAAATAGAAAATATGAATAGACCAATCACAAGCACTGAAATTGAAACTGTGATTAAAAATCTTCCATCAAACAAAAGCCCAGGACCAGATGGCTTCACAGGCGAATTCTATCAAACATTTAGAGAAGAGCTAACACCCATCCTTCTCAAACTCTTCCAAACAATATCAGAGGAAGGAACACTCCCAAACTCATTCTACGAGGCCACCATCACCTTGATACCAAAACCAGGCAAGGATGTCACAAAGAAAGAAAACTACAGGCCAATATCACTGATGAACATAGATGCAAAAATCCTCAACGAAATACTAGCAAACAGAATCCAACAGCACATTAAAAGGATCATACACCATGATCAAGTGGGGTTTATTCCAGGAATGCAAAGATTCTTCAATATACGCAAATCAATCAATGTGATACACCATATTAACAAGTTGAAGGAGAAAAACCATATGATCATCTCAATAGATGCAGAGAAAGCTTTCGACAAAATTCAACACCCATTTATGATAAAAACCCTGCAGAAAGTAGGCATAGAGGGAACTTTCCTCAACATAATAAAGGCGATATATGACAAACCCACAGCCAACATTGTCCTCAATGGTGAAAAACTGAAACCATTTCCACTAAGATCAGGAACAAGACAAGGCTGCCCACTCTCACCACTCTTATTCAACATAGTTTTGGAAGTTTTAGCCACAGCAATCAGAGAAGAAAAGGAAATAAAAGGAATCCAAATTGGAAAAGAAGAAGTAAAGCTGTCACTGTTTGCAGATGACATGATACTATACATAGAGAATCCTAAAGATGCTACCGAAAAACTACTAGACCTAATCAATGAATTTGGTAAAGTAGCAGGATACGAAATTAATGCACAGAAATCTCTGGCATTCCTGTACACTAATGATGAAAAATCTGAAAATGAAATCAAGAAAACACTCCCATTTACCATTGCAACAAAAAGAATAAAATATCTAGGAATAAACCTACCTAAGGAGACAAAAGACCTGTATGCAGAAAATTATAAGACACTGATGAAAGAAATTAAAGATGATATAAATAGATGCAGAGATATACCATGCTCCTGGATTGGAAGAATCAATATTGTGAAAATGACTCTACTACCCAAAGCAATCTACAGATTCAATGCAATCCCTATCAAACTACCACTGGCATTTTTCACAGAAGTAGAAAAAAAAAATTTAAAATTTGTTTGGAAAAACAAAAGACCCCGAATAGCCAAAGCAATCTTGAGAACGAAAAACGGAGCTGGAGGAATCAGGCTGCCTGACTTCAGACTATACTACAAAGCTACAGTAATTAAGACAGTGTGGTACTGGCATAAAAACAGAAAGATAGATCAGTGGATCAGGATAGAAAGCCCAGAGATAAACCCACACACATATGGCCAACTTATCTTTGATAAAGGAGGCAGGAATGTACAGTGGAGAAAGGACAGCCTCTTCAATAAGTGGTGCTGGGAAAACTGGACAGGGACATGTAAAAGTATGAGACTAGATCATTCCCTAACACCATACACAAAAATAAGCTCAAAATGGATTAAAGACCTAAATGTAAGGCCAGAAACTATCAAACTCTTAGAGGAAAACATAGGTAGAACACTCTATGACATAAATCACAGCAAGATCCTTTTGGACCCACCTCCTAGAGAAATGGAAATAAAAACAAAGATAAACAAATGGGACCTAATGAAACTTCAAAGCTTTTGCACAGCAAAGGAAACCATAAACAAGACCAAAAGACAACCCTCAGAATGGGAGAAAATATTTGCAAATGAAGCAACTGACAAAGGATTAATCTCCAAAATTTATAAACAGCTCATGCAGCTCAATAGCAAAAAAACAAACAACCCAATCCAAAAATGGGCAGAAGACTTAAATAGGCATTTCTCCAAAGAAGATATACAGACTGCCAACAAACACATGAAAGGATGCTCAACATCATTAATCATTAGAGAAATGCAAATCAAAACTACAATGAGATATCATCTCACACCAGTCAGAATGGCCATCATCAAGAAATCTAGAAACAATAAATGCTGGAGAGGGTGTGGAGAAAAGGGAACACTCTTGCACTGCTGGTGGGAATGTGAATTGGTACAGCCACTATGGAGAACAGTATGGAGGTTCCTTAAAAAACTAAAAATAGAACTACCATATGACCCAGCAATCCCACTACTAGGCATATACCCTGAGAAAACCATAATTCAAAAAGAGACATGAACCAAAATGTTCATTGCAGCTCTATTCACAATAGCCCGGAGCTGGAAACAACCTAAGTGTCCATCATCGGATGAATGGATAAAGAAGATGTGGCACATATATACAATGGAATATTACTCAGCCATAAAAAGAAACGAAACTGAGCTATTTGTAAAGAGGTGGATAGACCTAGAGTCTGTCATACAGAGTGAAGTAAGTCAGAAAGAGAAAGACAAATACCGTATGCTAACACATATATATGGAATTTAAAAAAAAAAATGTCATGAAGAACCTAGGGGTAAAACGGGAATAAAGACACAGACCTACTTGAGAATGGACTTGAGGATATGGGGAAGGGTAAGGGTAAGCTGTGACAAAGGGAAAGAGAGGCATGGACATATATACACTACCAAACGTAAGGTAGATAGATAGTGGGAAGCAGCCGCAGAGCACAGGGAGAACAGCTCGGTGCTTTGTGACCGCCTGGAGGGGTGGGATGGGGAGGGTGGGAGGGAGGGAGATGCATGAGGGAGGGGATGTGGGAACAGATGTATATGTATGACTGATTCACTTTGTTATAAAGCAGAAACTAATAAAAAAAAAGTCAAAAAAAAAAAAAAAAACTGGGAAATTCTTTACAATTCATTCAGAGTCTCTGATGAAACCTGGAATGACCCTATCTACAATGACAGCTGGATGTGGCATAAGGCTGGACACTTGGGACTGAGAGGATTGGTGAGATTGGGTGAGCAAACGCAGACCCTTTAAAGCAATAATGCATGGCACCCATTCCATGGGTCCCAACTCTCCAGGTTGAAGGGAATATTACTACAGTTATAACATGTACGGGAAACCTAGAGAACGGACACACTGTGAATACGAAAGGTTTCTAAAACTCAACGAATAGTCCCTCTCCTGGTGCTCCGGTTTGACTTTCCATCTGCTTTACTATCAATCTCCAAACTTGGAGAGACAGCCCCTTTAACCTCCTGGTTCGCACAGGTTGCCAATTTGGCAGAGGATGAAAGGGAAGAGGGAGAACAAATGAGAGAGTAGCTGTTAGGCATTTGGACGGGCACATATCACTGTAATTTCCCGGCAGGAAGAAGAATTAACCAAAGTCTCAGCCCCCCACCGGGAACCAGTATAGGTCCTGAACCAAAATTTTGGACTTGCGGTCAGCTCACCAAAAACGAGTTGAAAAATGGAGCTCAGGGGCACAGCAATTCACAAACTGGCTGAGTAATAAAGGACAACTATCGTCCAAAAATCTGTTGAGGGAAGGCAACGAGGCGGACTTGAAAGCGAGGCAGAATAGCAGGAAACAGATTTCAAGAGGTACGTTGGAATCGCCTTTAAAGCACAGGAAGAGGGGCACAACTCCGACAATGATGCACTTGGCACAAAAGGACGTATGCGTTTTCTCCTGAATATATTCAGGAGAAAACGCATACGACCTTCTTGGCCAAGCAAGCAAGCGGGCAATGCAAATCTGCACTACAAAGAAATATCACTTCCCTCCGGTCAAAAGGGACATCCACAAAATGTGTAAAAACCAGAAAGGCAAGACAGGCCCTGGAGAACAGGGAGCCTTGTTATGCTGATGGGCGGGATGTACATTGCCAACTGCCTCTCTGGAGGAGTACATAGTGCTCCCTAAAAGAAGTATACAACAGAGCTACGGGGCCAAGGGCACTTCCAGTCTAGGAAATATACTTTGGGAAAACAGAAAATCAATAACACAGAGCCACCCCAAAATTTAGGGCTGCACTGCTTACAAGGACCTCAACTTGGGTACACCTTAAATATCCCAGGAAATATAAAAATGGTTCAAAAAATTGTGGTACTTACGTACGATGGAATATCCCTCAGCCATGAAATCAATGTCATAAGACCAGTAGCAGCAAAATGGGTGGATTCAGGTACGATGATGTAAGTGAAATAAGTCACACAGAAAAATAAACTTATCATAAGATATCACTTATGAAGATCCTGTAAACATGGCTACACTTGAACTGAGTTAGGAAAGAGAACAGTGTCTCACATTTAGAAAACACTCTTATGCCTGCTTAAGGGGGAAGGAGAGGTGGGGTGATGCATAAAACCAGAGTTTGATATAAGCACAGGTACCGTTCCAAAAACCAACTATGGAATAGACAAGACCTACACCTTCCTCAGTGAAAGGGACTCAAAACCCCATATTTCCCGCAGAGGAATATATCTGACTAGTAAGAATCTTAAAACCTATGTATTGATATGTCTCCGTAAGGGAATCAAGTGTGTCTAGACTGGCATAAACATGGCAGCGAGAATCAGCTCAAACCCACTATAAAAAGGAATTTAAAAAACAAAACAAAAAAACTGGGAAATTCTTTACAATTCCTTCAGGGTCAATGATGAAACCTGGAATGACCCTATCTACAACGACAGCTGCATGAGGAATAAGGCTGGACACTTGGGACTGAGGGGATTGGTGAGATTGGGTGAGCAAATGCAGACCCTTTAAAGCAATAATGCATGGCACCCATTCCATGGGTCCCAACTCTCCAGGTTGAAGGGAATATTACTACAGTTATAACATGTACGGGAAACCTAGAGAACGGACACACTGTGAATACGAAAGGTTTCTAAAACTCAACGAATAGTCCCTCTCCTCGTGCTCCAGTTTGACTTTCCATCTGCTTTACTATCAATCTCCCAACTTGGAGAGACAACCCCTTTAACCTCCTGGTTCGCACAGGTTGCCAATTTGGCAGAGGATGAAAGGGAAGAGGAAGAACCAATGAGAGAGTAGCTGTTAGGCCTTTGGAAGGGCACATATCACTCTAACTTCCCAGCAGGAAGAAGAATTAACCAAAGTCTCAGAACCCCACCGGGCACCAGCATAGGTCCTGAACCAAAATTTTGGACATGCGGTCAGCTCACAAAAAACGAGTTGAAAAATGGAGCTGAGGGACACAGCAATTCAAAAACTGGCAGAGTAATTAAGGACAACTATCGTCCGAAAATCTGTTGAGGGAAGGCAACGAGGCAGCCTTGAAAGCGAGGCAGAATAGCAGGAAACAGATTTCAAGAGGTACGTTGGAATCGCTTTTAAAGCACAGGAAGAGGGGCACAACTTCCACAATGATGCACTTGGCCAAAATGGGCGTATGCGTTTTCTCCTGAATATATTCAGGAGAAAACGCATACGCCCTTTTTGGCCAAGCAAGCAAGAAGGCAATGCTAATCTGCACTACAAAGAAGTATCACTTCCCAGCGGTCAAAAGGGACATCCACAAAATGTGTAAAAACCAGAAAGGCAAGACAGGCCCTGGAGAACAGGGAGCCTTGTTATGCTGATGGGCGGGATGTAAATTGCCAACTGCCTCTCTGGAGGAGTGCATTGTGTTCCCTAAAACAAGTAAACAAGAGAGCTACAGAGCCAAGGGCACTTCCAGTCTAGGGAATATACCTTGGGAAAAATGAAAATCAATAAGACAGAGCCACCCCAAAATTTAGGGCTGCACTGCTTACAAGGACCTCAACTTGGGTACACCTTAAATATCCCAGGAAATATAAAAACGGTTCAAAAAATTCTGGTACTTTCGTACGATGGAATAACCCTCAGCCATGAAATCAGTGTCATAAGACCAGTAGCAGCAAAACGGGTGGATTCAGGTACGATGATTCTAAGTGAAATAAGTCACAGAGAAAAAGAAACTTATCATAAAATAGCACTTATGAAGATCCTGTAAACATGGCTACACTTGAACTGAGTTAGGAAAGAGAACAGTGTCTCACATTTAGAAAACACTCTTATGCCTGCTTAAGGGGGAAGGAGAGGTGGGGTGATGCATAAAACCAGAGTTTGATATAAGCACAGGTACTGTTCCAAAAACCAACTATGGAATAGACAAGACATACACCTTACTCTGTGAAAGGGACTCAAAACCCCATATTTCCCGCAGAGGAATATATCTGACTAGTAAGAACCTTAAAACCTATGTATTGATATGTCTCCGTAAGGGAATCAAGTGTGTCTAGACTGGCATAAACATGGCAGCGAGAATCAGCTCAAACCCACTATAAAAAGGAATTTCAAAAACAAACCAAAAAACTGGGAAATTCTTTAAAATTCCTTCAGGGTCTCTGATGAAACCTGGAATGACCTTATCTACAACGACAGCTGGATGTGGCATAAGGCTGGACCCTTGGGACTGAGAGGATTGGTGAGATTGGGTGAGCAAATGCAGACGCTTTAAAGCACAAATGCCTGGCACCCATTCCATGGGTCTCAACTCTCCAGGTTGAAGGGTATATTACTACAGCTATAACATGTACCGGAAACCTAGAGAACGGACCCACTGTGAATACAAAAGGTTTCTAAAACTCAACGAATAGTCCCTCTCCGGGTGCTCCGGTTTGACTTTCCATCTGCTTTACTATCAAGCTCCCAACTTGGAGAGACATCCCCTTTAAACTCCTGGTTCGCACAGGTTGCCAATTTGGCGGAGGATGAAAGGGAAGAGGGAGAACCAATGAGAGAGTAGCTGTTAGGCATTTGGACGGGCACATATCACTGTTATTTCCCGGCAGGAAGAAGAATTAACCAAAGTCTCAGCCACCCACCGGGAACCAGTATAGGCCCTGAACCAAAATTTTGGACTTGTGGTCAGCTCACCAAAAACGAGTTGAAAAATGGAGCTCAGGGGCACAGCAATTCACAAACTGGCCGAGTAATAAAGGACAACTATCGTCCAAAAATCTGTTGAGGGAAGGTAACGAGGCGGACTTGAAAGCGAGGCAGAATAGCAGGAAACAGATTTCAAGAGGTACGTTGGAATCGCCTTTAAAGCACAGGAAGAGGGGCACAACATCAACAATGATGCACTTGGCCAAAAAGTGCGTATGTGTTTTCTCCTGAATATATTCAGGAGTAAACGCATACGGCCTTTTTGGCCAAGCAAGCAAGCGGGTAATGCAAATCTGCACTACAAAGAAGTATCACTTCCCACTGGTCAAAAGGGACATCCACAAAATGTGTAAAAACCAGAAAGGCAAGACAGGCCTTGAGAACAGGGAGTCTTGTTATGCTGATGGGCGGGATGTAAATTGCCAACTGCCTCTCTGGAGGAGTGCATTGTGTTCCCTAAAACAAGTAAACAACAGAGCTACAGAGCCAAGGGCACTTCCAGTCTAGGGAATATACCTTGGGAAAACTGAAAATCAATAAGACAGAGCCACCCCAAAATTTAGGGCTGCACTTCTTACCAGGACCTCAACTTGGGTACACCTTAAATATCCCAGGAAATATAAAAATGGTTCAAAAAATTGTGGTACTTACGTACGATGGAATATCCCTCAGCCATGAAATCAATGTCATAAGACCAGTAGCAGCAAAATGGGTGGATTCAGGTACGATGATTCTAAGTGAAATACGTCACAGAGAAAAAGAAATTTATAATAAGATATCACTTATGAAGATCCTGTAAACATGGCTACACTTGAACTAAGTTAGGAAAGAGAACAGTGTCTCACATTTAGAAAACACTCTTATGCCTGCTTAAGGGGGAAGGAGAGGTGGGGTGATGCATAAAACCAGAGTTTGATATAAGCACAGGTACCGTTCCTAAAACCAACTATGGAATAGACAAGACCTACTCCTTCCTCAGTGAAAGGGACTGAAAACCCCATATTTCCCGCAGAGGAATATATCTGACTAGTAAGAATCTTAAAACCTATGTATTGATATGTCTCTGTAAGGGAATCAACTGTGTCTAGACTGGCATAAACATGGCAGCGAGAATCAGCTCAAACCCACTATAAAAAGGAATTTCAAAAACAAAACAAAAAAAACTGGGAAATTCTTCACAATTCCTTAAGGGTCTCGGATGAAACCTGGGATGACCCTATGTACAACGACAGCTGGATGTGGCATAAGGCTCGACACATGGGACTGAGAGGACTGGTGAGATTGGGTGAGCAAATGCAGACCCTTTAAAGCAATAATGCATGGCACCCATTCCATGGGTCCCAACTCTCCAGGTTGAAGGGAATATTACTACAGCTATAACATTTACAGGAAACCGAGAGAACGGACACACTGTGAATACGAAAGGTTTCTAAAACTCAACGAATAGTCCCTCTCCTGGTGCTCCTGTTTGACTTTGCATCTGCTTTACTATCAACCTCCCAACTTGGAGAGACAGCCCCTTTAACCTCCTGGTTCGCACAGGTTGCCAATATGGCAGAGGATGAAAGGGAAGAGGGAGAACCAATGAGAGAGTAGCTGTTAGGCATTTGGACGGGCACATATCACTGTTATTTCCCGGCAGGAAGAAGAATTAACCAAAGTCTCAGCCACCCACCGGGAACCAGTATAGGCCCTGAACCAAAATTTTGGACTTGTGGTCAGCTCACCAAAAACGAGTTGAAAAATGGAGCTCAGGGGCACAGCAATTCACAAACTGGCCGAGTAATAAAGGACAACTATCGTCCAAAAATCTGTTGAGGGAAGGTAACGAGGCGGACTTGAAAGCGAGGCAGAATAGCAGGAAACAGATTTCAAGAGGTACGTTGGAATCGCCTTTAAAGCACAGGAAGAGGGGCACAACATCAACAATGATGCACTTGGCCAAAAAGTGCGTATGTGTTTTCTCCTGAATATATTCAGGAGTAAACGCATACGGCCTTTTTGGCCAAGCAAGCAAGCGGGTAATGCAAATCTGCACTACAAAGAAGTATCACTTCCCACTGGTCAAAAGGGACATCCACAAAATGTGTAAAAACCAGAAAGGCAAGACAGGCCCTGGAGAACAGGGAGCCTTGTTATGCTGATGGGCGGGATGTACATTGCCAACTGCCTCTCTGGAGGAGTACATAGTGTTCCCTAAAAGAAGTATACAACAGAGCTACGGGGCCAAGGGCACTTCCAGTCTAGGAAATATACTTTGGGAAAACAGAAAATCAATAAAACAGAGCCACCCCAAAATTTAGGGCTGCACTGCTTACAAGGACCTCAACTTGGGTACACCTTAAATATCCCAGGAAATATAAAAATGGTTCAAAAAATTGTGGTACTTACGTACGATGGAATATCCCTCAGCCATGAAATCAATGTCATAAGACCAGTAGCAGCAAAATGGGTGGATTCAGGTACGATGATGTAAGTGAAATAAGTCACACAGAAAAATAAACTTATCATAAGATATCACTTATGAAGATCCTGTAAACATGGCTACACTTGAACTGAGTTAGGAAAGAGAACAGTGTCTCACATTTAGAAAACACTCTTATGCCTGCTTAAGGGGGAAGGAGAGGTGGGGTGATGCATAAAACCAGAGTTTGATATAAGCACAGGTACCGTTCCAAGAACCAACTATGGAATAGACAAGACCTACACCTTCCTCAGTGAAAGGGACTCAAAACCCCATATTTCCCGCAGAGGAATATTTCTGAGGAGTAAGAATCTTAAAACCTATGTATTGATATGTCTCCATAAGGGAATCAAGTGTGTCTAGACTGGCATAAACTTGGCAGCGAGAATCAGTTCAAACCCACTATAAAAAGGAATTTCAAAAACAAAACAAAAAAACTGGGAAATTCTTTACAATTCCTTCAGGGAATCTGATGAAACCTGGAATGACCCTATTTACAATGACAGCTGGATGTGGCATAAGGCTGGAAACTTGGGACTGAGAGGATTGGTGAGATTGGGTGAGCAAATGCAGACCCTTTAAAGCAATAATGCATGGCACCCATTCCATGGGTCCCAACTCTCCAGGTTGAAGGGAATATTACTACAGTTATAACATGTACCGGAAACCTAGAGAATGGACACACTGTGAATACGAAAGGTTTCTAAAACTCAACGAATAGTCCCTCACCTGGTGCTCCGGTTTCACTTTCCATCTGCTTTACTATCAACCTCCCAACTTGGAGAGACAGCCCCTTTAACCTCCTGGTTCACACAGGTTTCCAATTTGGCAGAGGATGAAAGGGAAGAGGGAGAACCAATGAGAGAGTAGCTGTTAGGCATTTGGACGGGCACATATCACTGTAATTTCCCGGCAGGAAGAAGAATTAACCAAAGTCTCAGCCACCCACAGGGAACCAGTATAGGTCCTGAACCAAAATTTTGGACTTGCGGTCAGCTCACCAAAAACGAGTTGAAAAATGGAGCTAAAGGGCACAGCAATTCACAAACTGGCCGAGTAATAAAAGACAACTATCGTCCAAAAATCTGTTGAGGGAAGGCAACGAGGCGGACTTGAAAGCGAGGCAGAATAGCAGGAAACAGATTTCAAGAGGTACGTTGGAATAGCCTTTAAAGCACAGGAAGAGGGTCACAACTTCGACAATGATGCACTTGGCCATAAAGGGCGTATGCGTTTTCTCCTGAATATATTTAGGAGAAAATGCATACGCCCTTTTTGGCCAAGCAAGCAAGCGGGCAATGCAAATCTGCACTACAAAGAAGTATCACTTCCCACCGGTCAAAAGGGACATCCACAAAATGTGTAAAAACCAGAAAGGCAAGACAGGCCCTGGAGAACAGGGAGCCTTGTTATGCTGATGGGCGGGATGTAAATTGCCAACTGCCTCTCTGGAGGAGTGCATTGTGTTCCCTAAAACAAGTAAAGAATAGAGCTACAGAGCCAAGGGCACTTCCAGTCTAGGGAATATACCTTGGGAAAACTGAAAATCAATAAGACAGAGCCACCCCAAGATTTAGGGCTGCACTGCTTACAAGGACCTCAACTTGGGTACACCTTAAATATCCCAGGAAATATAAAAATGGTTCAAAAATTTGTGGTACTTACATACGATGGAATATCCCTCAGCCATGAAATCAATGTCATAAGACCAGTAGCAGCAAAATGGGTGGATTCAGGTACGATGATTCTAAGTGAAATAAGTCACAGAGAAAAAGAAACTTATCATAAGATATCACTTATGAAGATCCTGTAAACATGGCTACACTTGAACTGAGTTAGGAAAGAGAACAGTGTCTCACATTTAGAAAACACTCTTATGCCTGCTTAAGGGGGAAGGAGAGGTGGGGTGATGCATAAAACCAGAGTTTGATATAAGCACAGGTACCTTTCCAAAAACCAACTATGGAATAGACAAGGCCTACACCTTCCTCAGTGAAAGGGACTCAAAACCCCATATTTCACGCAGAGGAATATATCTGACTAGTAAGAATCTTAAAACCTATGTATTTATATGTCTCCGTAAGGGAATCAAGTGTGTCTAGACTGGCATAAACATGGCAGCGAGAATCAGCTCAAACCCACTATAAAAAGGAATTTCAAAAACAAAACAAAAAAACTGGGAAATTCTTTACAATTCCTTCAGGGTCTCTGATGAAACCTGGAATGACCCTATCTACAATGACAGCTGGATGTGGCATAAGGCTGGACAATTGGGACTGAGAGGATTGGTGAGATTGTGTGAGCAAATGCAGACCATTTAAAGCAATAATGCATGGCACCCATTCCATGGGTCCCAACTCTCCAAGTTGAAGGGAATATTACTACAGTTATAACATGTACGGGAAACCTAGAGAACGGACACACTGTGAAAACGAAAGGTTTCTAAAACTCAACGAAGAGTCCCTCTCCTGGTGCTCCGGTTTGACTTTCCATCTGCTTTACTATCAACCTCCCAACTTGGAGAGACAGCCCCTTTAAACTCCTGGTTCGCATAGGTTGCCAGTTTGGCAGAGGCTGAAAGGGAAGAGGGAGAACCAATGAGAGAATAGCTGTTAGGCATTTGGACGGGCACATATCACTGTAATTTCCCGGCAGGAAGAAGAATTAACCAAAGTCTCAGCCCCCCACCGGGAACCAGCATAGGTCCTGATCCAAAATTCTGGACTTGCGGTCAGCTCACAAAAAACGACTTGAAAAATGGAGCTCAAGGGCACGGCAATTCACAAACTGGCAGAGTAATAAAGGACAACTATCCTCCAAAAATCTGTTGAGGGAAGGAAACGAGGCGGACTTGAAAGCGAGGCAGAATAGCAGGAAACAGATTTCAAGAGGTACGTTGGAATCGCCTTTAAAGCACAGGAAGAGGGACACAACTTCGACAATGATGCACTTGGCCAAAAAGGGCGTATGCGTTTTATCCTGAATATATTCAGGAGAAAAGGCATACACCCTTTTGGCCAAGCAAGCAAGCGGGCAATGCAAATCTGCACTACAAAGAAGTATCACTTCCCACCGGTCAAAAGGGACATCCACAAAATGTGTAAAGACCTGAAAGGCAAGACAGGCCCTGGAGAACAGGGAGCCTTGTTATGCTGATGGGCGGGATGTAAATTGCCAACTGCCTCTCTGGAGTAGTGCATTGTGTTCCCTAAAACAAGTAAAGAATAGAGCTACAGAGCCAAGGGCACTTCCAGTCTAGGGAATATACCTTGGGAAAACTGAAAATCAATAAGACACAGCAACCCCAAAATTTAGGGCTGCACTGCTTACAAGGACCTCAACTTGGGTACACCTTAAATATCCCAGGAAATATAAAAATGGTTCAAAAAATTCTGGTACTTACGTACGATGGAATATCCCTCAGCCATGAAATCAGTGTCATAAGACCAGAAGCAGCAAAATGGGTGGATTCAGGTACGATGATTCTAAGTGAAATAAGTCACAGAGAAAAAGAAAGTTATCATAAGGTAGCACTTATGAAGATCCTGTAAACATGGCTACACTTGAACTGAGTTAGGAAAGAGAACAGTGTCTCACATTTAGAAAACACTCTTATGCCTGCTTAAGGGGGAAGGAGAGGTGGGGTGATGCATAAAACCAGAGTTTGATATAAGCACAGGTACCGTTCCCAAAACCAACTATGGAATAGACAAGACATACACCTTCCTCAGTGAAAGGGACTCAAAACCCCATATTTCCCGCAGAGGAATATATCTGACTAGTAAGAATCTTAAAACCTATGTATTGATATGTCTCCGTAAGGGAATCAAGTGTGTGTAGACTGGCATAAACATGGCAGCGAGAATCAGCTCAAACCCACTATAAAAAGGAATTTCAAAAACAAAACAAAAAAACTGGGAAATTCTTTACAATTCCTTCAGGGTCTCTGATGAAACCTGGAATGACCCTATCTACAATGACAGCTTAATGTGGCATAAGGCTGGACACTTGGGACTGAGAGGATTGGTGAGATTGGGTGAACAAATGCAGACCCTTTAAAGCAATAATGCATGGCACCCATTCCATGGGTCCCAAATCTCCACGTTGAAGGGAATATTACTACAGTTATAACATGTATGGGAAACCTAGAGAACGGACACACTGTGAATACGAAAGGTTTCTAAAACTCAACGAATAGTCCCTCTCCTGGTGCTCCGGTTTGACTTTCCATCTGCTTTACTATCAACCTCCCAACTTGGAGAGACATCCCCTTTAACCTCCTGGTTCGCACAGGTTGCCAATTTGGCAGAGGATGAAAGGGAATAGGGAGAACCAATGAGAGAGTAGCTGTTAGGCATTTGGACGGGCACATATCACTCTAATTTCCCGGCAGGAAGAAGAATTAACCAAAGTCTCAGCCACCCCCCGGGAACCAGTATAGGTCCTGAACCAAAATTTTGCACTTGCGGTCAGCTAACAGAAAACGAGTTGAAAAATGGAGCTCAGGGGCACAGCAATTCACAAACTGGCCGAGTAATAAAGGACAACTATCGTCCAAAAATCTGTTGAGGGAAGGCAACGAGGCGGACTTGAATGCGAGGCAGAATAGCAGGAAACAGATTTCAAGAGGTACGTTGGAATTGCCTTTAAAGCACAGGAAGAGGGGCACAACTTCGACAATGATGCACTTGGCCAAAAAGTGCGTATGCGTTTTCTCCTGAATATATTCAGCAGAAAACGCATACGCCCTTTTTGGCCAAGCAAGCAAGCAGGCAATGCAAATCTGCACTACAAAGAAGTATCACTTCCCACCAGTCAAAAGGGACATCCACAAAATGTGTAAAATCCAGAAAGGCAAGACAGGCCCTGGAGAACAGGGAGCCTTGTTATGCTGATGGGTGGGATGTAAATTGCCAACTGCCTCTCTGGTGGAGTGCATTGTGTTCCCTAAAACAAGTAAACAACAGAGCTACAGAGCCAAGGGCACTTCCAGGCTAGGGAATATACCTTGGGAAAACTGAAAATCAATAAGACAGAGCCACCCCAAAATTTAGGGCTGAACTGCTTACAAGGACCTCAACTTGGGTACACCTTAAATATCCCAGGAAATATAAAAATGGTTCAAAAAATTGTGGTACTTACGTACGATGGAATATCCGTCAGCCATGAAATCAATGTCATAAGATCAGTAGCAGCAAAATGGGTGGATTCAGGTACGATGATTCTAAGTGAAATAAGTCACACAGAAAAAGAAACTTATTATAAGATATCACTTATGAAGATCCTGTAAACATGGCTAAACTTGAACTGAGTTAGGAAAGAGAACAGTGTCTCACATTTAGAAAACACTCTTATGCCTGCTTAAGGGGGAAGGAGAGGTGGGGTGATGCATAAAACCAGAGTTTGATATAAGAATAGGTACTGTTCCAAAAACCAACTATGGAATAGACAAGACCTACACCTTCCTCAGTGAAAGGGAATCAAAACCCCATATTTCCTGCAGAGGAATATATCTGACTAGAAAGAATCTTAAAACCTATGTATTGATATGTCTCCGTAAGGGAATCAAGTGTGTCTAGACTGGCATAAACATGGTAGCGAGAATCAGCTCAAACCCACTATAAAAAGGAATTTCAAAAACAAAACAAAAAAAATGGGAAATTCTTTACAATTCCTTCAGGGTCTCTGATGGAACCTGGAATGACCCTATCTACAACGACAGCTGGATGTGGCATAAGACTGGACACTTGGGAATGAGAGGATGTGTGAGATTGGGTCAGCAAATGCAGACCCTTTAAAGCACAAATGCCTGGCACCCATTCCATGGGTCCCAACTCTCCAGGTTAATGGGAATATTACTACAGTTATAACATGTACGGGAAACCTAGAGAATGGACACACTGTGAATACGAAAGGTTTCTAAAACTCAACGAATAGTCCCTCTCCTGGTGTCCCAGTTTGACTTTCCATCTGCTTTACTATCAACCTCCCAACTTGGAGAGACAGCCCCTTTAAACTCCTGGTTCGCACAGGTTGCCAATTTGGCAGAGGATGAAAGGGAAGAGGGAGCACCAATGAGAGAGTAGCTCTTAGGCATTTGGACGGGCACATATCACTGTAATTTCCCGGCAGGAAGAAGAATTAGGCAAAGTCTCAGCCACCCACCGGGAACCAGTATAGGTCCTGAACCAAAATTTTGGACTTGCGGTCAGCTCACCAAAAACGAATTGAAAA